>NC_090927.1:1111540327-1112790327 GCF_040938575.1 Ambystoma mexicanum
GATAGTGCGCGCCGCCAACGGCAAAACCTCAGGTATTTTCTGTGCTCGAGATGGATTGGCACATAAAAATTAGCATCCTGAAGGTCCAATGACACCAACCAATCCTGTAACAAGAGGGCCTGAAGGATCTGAGAAAGTGTGACCATCTTGAATTTGTCCTTCCGGAGGAACTTGTTGAAGTATCTCGAGACCAAGTCCAAGATGGGTCTCAGTCCTCCATCGTTTTTGGGGGGATCAAAAAATATGGAAATACCAACCCTTATTCCTCTCCGCTACAGGTACTGGTGCTATAGCACCTTTCTCTAGCAGGGTTCTTATTTCCTGAACAAGCAGCATATCTGGAATCCTCAAAGAGTGTTTCCCTGGTGGACTGTTGTGAGGCTGCGTTATAAATGTAAGGCAGTAACCTTGGGCTATTGTCTCCAGAGCCCAAGCATCTGAAGTAATGACCGCCATTCTTCGAGATGCTGAGTGCCCCCCACCGGTGAATCGTGACGCAAGCTCTCAAAGTGGTTTTGGAGCTGTTGCTGCAGCTGCTGCTGGCAAGGAAGCTGGAGCTGGCTTTGCACTTTTTTCTCGTCCACCATGAGGGATTTTTCTTTGGCCCATTCCTCTTGCCTTTCCAAATGACGAGTAGAAACAATAGGATCGCCCCCTCTATGGTTGTCCTGCCGAACGAAAAGGCTGAGGTTGCCTAACAGCGGCCCCTAAAGATTTGGCAGCCGCCTTTGAGGTATGCAATCTCTCAAGGCTCTCGTCAGCCTTGTTGCCAAAAAGGTGAGACCCGTCAAATGGCATGTTTAGAAGACGGGCCTGCACGTCGGTGCAGAACCAGACTTCTGCAAGCACGCAAATCTGCACATTACTGTGCTCGTAGCCGTGGACCTGCTGATGCTGTCCGCAGTGTCCAATCCAGATTGAAGGGATTTACGCATGGCTTCTTCGCCATCCTTAACGATAGCTAGGCAACCTTCCCTTTCGTCCCCTTCTGGAATGTGCTCCGCGCCTCCATGGATATGCACTCCAACAGAGTGTACGAAAACCTGGCAAAGGCACATGTGATGTTGGCAGACTTGACCCACACGCTTGTCGTCCCTATCTGGAGGGCTGGTAGGGTACACGCTGCCTTATTTGATGTAGCCATGGCTGCCTGGACCACCAGACTCTCAGGAGTGGGGTGCTTGGACAGGTAGCCGGGGTCGCTACAGGAAGGGCGGTCTTTTCTTGCAAGGGATTTATCCACCGCAGGGATGGTGTCCGGGGACTCCCAATTTCTGCCCACCCTATTTTGTAAAGCCACATGAAAAGGCAAGATTGGGTAGACTTCCAGATGGCCGCCGTGGAGGGAGGACGTGTTTGAGCTGAGCTCCGTCTCCCCTCCCACGCCACACAGCAGCCAGACTATGCCGGACTCTCGAACAAACTAAATTGGGAAACAAGCCCTTGTACCAGCCGCCGGTGCTCCCACTTCAGACAGAAGAAGAACAGCTCCCCCAAGAACGAAATCCGTAGGTGGGCACAGCGCGGTGCAGGAGATCTTCCCGCCGAACCTAAAAGACGGAGGGGCCAAGAAGCGACCCGGAGAGGAGGAGATTTCCCCCCCCCTCCCGAGCCTAAGAATCAGCAACCCTTGCTGGGGAAGCGGATCCAGGGCAGTGGAACTCAGAGAAAGGGGCGCTCATCCGACGTGCACCGCACTGGAGACACTCCGATGGCGGCCCCGAGGAGCGAAATCGAAACGCGCTGAGGCCGAACATAAGCGAACTCCCCCGCTCGGCCCGGAGAGGGGAAGCGGAGAGGCGAGAGGGGCCCCCCGGACAGCGTAGCAGACACAGGGCACTCTGAGCATGTACGGTTCACGGCCAGCGGCAGTTTTCACGCGCCCCCCTCAGTGACAGCTTTCCAGGCGTGGGACAGGAGGGGAAGGGGTGAGAGACCCACAGGCACTTCAAGTAATACGGGTGTCCGCCCGCAAGCTCAATTGATCCAAACCGCCCCTCCCCCGACCCCCACCACTCCACATAATCAGGAGAAGAGCAGCATAATCGCTCGGCTCGAGCGCAGGCAGGGAGACACAGCTGCACACAGAGAGGGGGCGATGACCTTCTCAGCAGCGTCAGTGGACACAGCCAATACCAGAAAGGACCCCCCATCCAGAGGTGGAACAAGGACAAGAGAGGGCCCCACTCAACCTCGCAGGCAGCGCTCATCTAGGGGCAAACCGCAGAGGACCCAGATAGAGAAGTACACCCAGTGCCCCTGGACAGGCACATACAAAGAGGACCCGGAGAGGCACGAGACGGAACACTACTCGGCAAGCATCAAACAGGGCGCGAATACGCTCAGGGCCAGATGTCAAGATCTAGAGGGAAGCAAGGTCAGACACACCCTCCGACCCAACTTCAGAAGCAAGATCAGAGCTTGGTCCACCTCTGGGGCGGAGATAATGGGATCCCAGACAAAACAAAAATGCACAAAGAACCAAAAGGAAGCACAGAAATAGATGCTCCCCACGAAGAGATGGCCACGAAGGAAGATCTAAAATCGTGGTTCGGGGAGTTTCAGTTGCAATTCATGGACTCAATGAACACGCATCTGGACACTATGAAGAAGGAATTTAAATCAGCGTTGCAGGAACTAAAAACAGAAGTTGCGGGACTAGGAGAAAGAACAGATACCGTGGAGAAAATTGTACAGAATATGGAGGAAGAGACCCAACAAGTGGCATAAACGCAGGAACACCTGGCCCGACTGACGCACAACCTGGAGATTCAGTGCAAAGACTTGGAAAATAGATCACAGAGGTTAAACATCTGGAATAAAAATATGCCAGAGACGGTGGAGGATAAAGACCACAAAATGGCTGTGCAACAAGTATTCAAAGATATCCTTGACCTGCAGGAGGAAGAAGAAGTGCCGATCGATCGGATACACAGGGTGGGCCCGAGGAGATCAATGACCCAGGGCGACCGCCCGAGAGACGTGCTGGTGGCCCTCACGAGATACACACAAAAGGAACAGAGCCTAAGAAAGGCAAGAGCTATGGACCATATCTGAATGAATGGGGAGGAAGTACAATTATACCAGGATATAGCATTGACAACGCTACAGAAAAGAAGAGATATGGCCCAAATAACAAAAGAACTCGCCTCGCGCCAAATTAGATACAAGTGGACATTCCCATTTGGCCTGCTATTCACTTGGGAGGGATCGCAAAAAAGAATAACCACCAGAGAAGAAGGTCTGACACTGCTAAATCTGTAGGATCAGGACGAAGACCCCCCGCAAACAAGTGGCGCAGTTCCCATCGCGAGAAAGAGCCGGGGGGAATGGAAAACGATGAATAGAAGGGTGAGGCGTCCTAGCAAAAAGAAATAAAGACTAGCGGCCTGCAAGGAAAGCAGGAGCAAGCACATCGAAGCAGTACACAAGGAGACTCGACAGCGACAACAGAAAATCGAGAGTCCAAGTAACAGGTGCCGGGGGTGGGGGGTACAGACCCGGCGTTCTCTGAAGTCATGGGGGAGGGTTTAGGAGCCCATTCAAAGTTATCCCTGAGTGTGTTTGAGGTCGTGAAGCACACAGCGACATGCCTGAGCGATATTAGAGATTCATGCCATCCTCAGGGCAGTTGGGGGAGGGAGGAGGTAAACGTGCCAGTTGGGGATTGTGCGATACTTGGGCGGGGGGGTGAGTGGGGGACAGGAGACGACCGAGCACAACTCAGAAACAGATAAAAGGAACCTAAGGGAAGCCATCTAATTCATAAGAAGCAATGGGGATTAAGATCCTGACACACAATGTTAGGGGCCTAAAATACCCAGTCAAGCGTAAAAAAGTAGAACACTCCATCAGGCAGGGGGGGGGCATTCGATATCGTAATGCTTCAGGAGAGACACATTAGAGACCAAGACAAACAGAAGCTACGCCTCAAGGGGTTCAACCAAATACTTCAGGCAAACGCGCAAGATAAAAAAGCAGGAGTGCTCATAGTGATCAAAGACTCTTTACATGCGCAGATGAAGTCCACTTGGAGAGACAAACGGGAGAGATACCTAATAGTAACACTAACAATCGAAGGAAGGCCCTTAACACTGGCTACAGTATACACCCCTAACTCAGGTCAGGACGGCTTCCTGAGAGATATCCTGGACAAAAGAGAACAGCAAGCCACAGGGGACATTATAATGGGGGGGGGGGGATTTCAACATGGCGTGGGATCCATCCTTAGATAGATCTGGACCTAGACAACAAGATCAAGGCGCACCGTCCAAAAATCTAAAACAGAAATTCACACACCTAGGGCTAGCAGACCCTTGGCGCAATGGCAATCCTAAACAGAAAAGCTACTCGCACGTACACAACACGGCTTTGAGAATAGATCTATGGGTCTCAGTGGGGCTCCTGGGCAAAATAAAACAGATCGAGATTGAACCCATCACTCTCTTGGACCATGCCCCCCTATAGGCAGATATAAACTGGGCAAAACACTACCATCGGCTATGGAACTGGCGCATTCCAGAGGATATTAGGGATCCGGTAATGAACCAGACACTGAGAGAACACATCCTAGAATACTTGGCTAATAACGACCTCCCAGGCACTAACAGGAAACACTATGGGATGCCCTAAAGGCGGTTACAAGACGACATCTAATAGCACTCAAAGCACAAAAAGAGAAAACACTCGGCCAATGGGAAAAGGAACTAGAGGGAAAAATAGGGGCGATACAATCAGAACTGATTCAGACTCCCACCAGGAAACTTATGCGAACGTTAAGACACGTTAAGGGGCAGCTGGAAACACTCTGAACGAAAAAAGCAGAAAGGGCTCTACTATATACAAAACATTGCTATTATGTGAAGGCGAACAAAGCCGACAAACTGCTAGCTAGACAGCTGAGAGGTAAACGGCAGACACAGACAATAAGAGCCCTAAAAGACGAGTCAGGCCAACTTAAAACCCAGACGGCAGAGATAGGACAGATACTTGGAAGATTTTATCAAAAATTATAGTCCACTGATTACCCAAAAAAGGAATTCCAAGAAGCCTTTTTAGCTGGGATCCAACTCCCGTTATTGACAGAAGAAGATAAACAAGCCTTGGAAAAAGACATCACCTTACAAATATATGCAGCAATACAGTCCCTCCCGAAAAACAAAGCCCCGGGTCCGGATGGGTATACCGCCACATATTATAAAACAAAAAGATATCCTCGCCCCGATACTTACATCCCTGTATAACACATTTGGGGAGAAGGGAACTGTGACCCAAACAATGAATGAGGCAAAAGTGTTGGTGTTTCATAAGAAGGGGAAAGAAGAACAACTCCCCACCGCTTACCGCCCTATAGCCTTAACTTGGACGCAAAATTATACACTAAGATCTTAGCAACAAGACTGGCCCCATTTCTTCCTAGGTTAATCCACCAAGACCAATCAGACTTTGTTCCAAATCGCCAGATGCATGACAACATTCGAAGGTTCATACACTTGGTCGAAAAGATAGGCATTAAACAAACCCCAGCTGCATTAATAGACCTAGACGCAGAGAAAGCGTTTGATCGAGTAGAATGGTCATACCTATTCCAGGTACTACAGAAAATGGGAATGGGGAAGGGCTATATAAATATGGTTAAGGCCAATTATAACTCCCCGTCCATAAGGATAGCGGTAAATGGTGGGATATCGGATAAGGTTTACCTAGAAAGAGGGACGAAGCAAGGGTGCCCGCTTTCCCCCCTTCTATACGCCATTTACTTGGAACCACTCTTGGCAAAAATCAGCGAACTGCCGAAGGATAAGGGTATAGAGATGGCGGGAATGGATCATAAAGCTGTGGCATATGCAGATGACATGCTAGTGGCCTTAGGAGACCCAGAGAAGCCCCTCCGCACTTAATGGAAATCATAGAAAGATTTGGAGAGATTTCGGGGCTAAAAATAAATAGGCAGAAGTCAGATGTTGATCCTGGCTGGGAATAGAGAAGAGATCAGTGCAAAGGCAACAGACTACCAATTGAAAATGGCGACCACTGGTATTAGATACTTGGGAATCACCCTCACTGAGCAATTAGACGATTTATATGCCCAAAACTACCCTCAAATTCTGGAAAAAGTCAAAAAAGATCTGCAAAAATGGAATCCGTTAGCGATCTCCTGGTGGGGTAGAATTACTGTAGTGAAAATGAGAATACTCCCCAAACTAATGTATTTGTTTCAAGCCATACCGAAAAGACCTCCCCCAGGCCTTTTTCAAAGCACTTAGGAAGGCGGCCTCAAAATACGTCTGGCAGAATAAAACCCCCAGAATCTCAAATGCAGTCCTGACAGCACATAGAAGTGAGGGGGGATGCGCTATGTCACACTTCAAGAAATATTATGAAGTGGCCCAGCTCTGGGTATTGAGGGAAATGGATCCCGGAACGGAGGGAGAAAATTTGGGAAAGGCAGGATAGGGCGGTGGCAACAACATCCACCAGGCATCTGTTATGGATCAATAAACGATTCCGACATGCTAACACAAACATTAGCGAGATATTGAAGACTACACTGGGGGTGTGGGATTCCGCTATGAAAAATGAAACCCTGACTAAAGACCCCGTCCCGTCCATGCCACTGCTTGGCAACCCAGAACCCCCCCGGGAACGGAAAAGGGAACATTCTGCAAATGGGAAGAAGCGGGGTGCATGATGGTGGAAGATATGCAACAAGACCAACAGATAAGGTCATTTGAGAACTGCAAAGCACTATTGAACTTAACATCGAAAGACAGATAAAAATACGAGCAGCTACGCCACTGGCTGAGCACCCCACGCATGAAAGAAGCCATGTCTAGGGAGTTGACCCCCTTTGAGACTTATATAAATGAGGCACACAGGTTCCCGCAAATTTGTCTCAAACACATACAAATTTATAAATGCACAGAAGGAACCAACCACATGGCAAAATATGAGGAAGTGGGAGAAAACCCTGGGCTACACACTCTCCAAGGACCTGTGGGAATACAAATGGCGCTGGATACCAAAATTGACAAGAGCCATTCAAACAAGAGAAATGTGGGTGAAGATGATGGTGCAATGGCACTATATCCCGGAGAGACTAAACTCGATGTTTACTAACTCCCCAAACTAATGCTGGAGAGAATGTGGAGGAAAGGGGGAATGGCGACATATTTGGTGGGAATGCCCGAAGATAAGCCCATACTGGGGGAGGTTAAAAACCAAATGCATGGAATGTTCCCGGGGACAGAACACCTGGGAGAAGAAATATGGCTAGGGGGCTTCTGTGATCCCAGGGATAAAACGCTAAGCACCTCACAGAAGAGAAACTTTATGGGCCTCCTAATAGGTGCATTGTTGGAAATCGCACACAACTGGAAACACAATTCCCCCCCCACTGGTAGTTGATTGGACGCAAAGGGTCTGGACGCATCTGGCTATGGAACTATCAACCTACAACATTCAAGGGGATCATGGGAAATTCACAAAAGACTGGGGTGTAGTACTGGACTTTCTTCAAACTGACTATAAAGAACAATGGTATCTGCATAAAATACGGATATTGGACTTATTTACGTGAAAATGGAAGAACTTCCCAGAGAAGACATGCACGGATAGAGATGTGTTCGGTCAGGGGGTTGGGGGGAAGATAGTAATATGTTATGATTATTTCCTTTTTTTTCTCTTTATGTGATAATCTTGATTCGTCACCTTGAAAAGTCATAAAAATATGTTTAAAAAAAAAAGAAAAGGCAAGATTGGGTCTGTAGGTGGACCTTGGTCCAGATTATCTGTAAGGTCATCTTGGACAAATTGAACCGGAGGTCTAGCCCAGCCTAGATATTCCACCACCTTGGACATCAGGTGACGATACTAAGAGTCAGCATGCTCTCCTGGCTCTAGCCTACCAAACTCAATTTCAGGCGATGTATCAAAGCCACTGGCATTATGCAAAGTTTCAACAAGGTCTCATCCTGCTCTCTTCCGAAATAAGACATTCCGGTACATTTGGAGTTCCAAACTCAAGGCCAAAAGGGGTATCCTCTTCACTAGATCGATCTTTCTTTCTTCAAGAATTGAAGAAAGGGATTTAAAAATCTCCTTCCTTGGCAAAGCGGTAAAAGTTTTTTCAGCAACGCTCAAAGGCTTTGGTTTGGCGCCTTTATGAGCTTTCACATAATCTGTAGGCTGTGCTGAAACCACCAGAATTTTTGGCGTCAATGGTTTTGGTGTCGACAGTGGCGTTGATGGCGTCGATAGTAATGGCACTGATGGTGTCAACGATTCGACGGTTCCTTTCGAAGATTTTGACTTCGAGGCTTGTGGAGGCTTTGACGGCGTCGAGGACCTCGAACGCTCGTCACGTCTCGGGTGACTTTTACTCACCAAAGACCTCAAGGGTCCTCTATGAACCTTCCTTCGACCACCCGGGCTCGAGGGCGCACGAGTTTCGGTACGGGACCACTCTCCCCCGTTTCCAAAAAAGGCTCAGACAGAGGCTTACCCTTTTCAAATATTTCCAGCATTTTCAAGCGGAATGCCTCCCAATATTCAGACGACGATTGTTTGGTGGGCACTTTAATTTTTTGGGGGTTTCCTCCGATGAGGATGGCAACCGATGGTTCCGTCTACTCGATCGCTTCGTCGAGGACGAGTGGCGCGAACCACTACGGGACCTTGATCGCTTTTGGTCACTTATGTCGAGGAGAATGATCTCCGGAACCAATGGAACGATCGGTTTTAGTTTTACGGGGAAATTTCCCTACCTGTAACTTACCCTTTCATTCTCGCAGGGCTTTCCCGTCATAGCATGACACTTTGCGCAGAAATCGGTGTCATGGCCTTCCCCAAGCAACACAGGCAAGAATGATGAGGATCTGTGATTGACATTTTCAAATCACACTCCTTACACTTCTAAAAGCCTGTGCGAGGAGTCGGGTTGGAGGACGAAGATGTTACCCTCGACGGAGGCCTTCGAGGGACATAAACTCGATGCCATCGAGGAACGGCACCCTCAGCCGAGACATTTTTTCCAAAGCAGCCAAAGCTGGACGTGATTATCAAAAATGAGGAATACACTGGAGGACACAATCCATTCGAAATGAGTACTTAAAGAATAGGAGAAGAAAATCTAATCTCCGTAGTGATGGTCTGAGACTAGAAAGAATCCTTTATCTCAATGATGAGTTAATTTTGAACAGGGCTATTGTGGTTCGGCTTTTACATCATGTCCCTAATCTAAGACTTGTAACATCAGATGATTTGGTCATCAATGAATTCCCGGAGGAAGATAGGATGTAGAGGGTGATTGTGTACACTGCCTCAGCTATGATTAAACAACTATTAATGGAGTAAAGTCACCACCTGAGGCCAATGGGCTTCGACTTATCAGAAAAAGAACCAACTGCATCGGTGCCTGATAATCGAGGAAGCCACCAATTACAAAAATCCTAGGACTCTGCATTGACATGGAGAAGATGAAGAAACAAACCAAAACACAGGAAGAACGGTAAAACCAAAAATAACTAGAGAGATTACGAAGATAACTACACTGCATGATACAATCCCAACTCTAAGAAAAGTTGGCAAAGAGGAAAACTGGAAGTGGTTGGCGGGTCTGCTAGCGGAAAAAATTAAACCATAATGCCAAGATACATGTGCAGGAAGGGATTTTACACTCGCAAGTTGGAACACCAGGGGCTTTACCCATTTATTTGTAAAAGGAGTGCTGCAGATTGACGCCTTTGACGTGTTATGTTTACAGGAAACATGGCTCAGGGAGACTCCGAATTTAGATTGCTATAGTGTCTTCCTCAACCCGGAGATAAAGGGCTCAAGAGGAAGATTGATGTCGGGACTACTGGTGGTCATAAAAAAAACCTACATCTGACATTTCTACAAACGCTCTCTCCGCCCCTGTCACGACCCTCACCCAAAACCCCCTCTGGCAAACCCATTGGCCAGGTGGAGTCAGGACTTGGGCCTCTAGAGCCTGGCATCCTCTTCAAAAGCCCATATGGGGCCAGTCCTGGCGCCTATGGCGCCAGGCTCATACACCATGAAAAACAATGTGCTTGGGAACTACTTTATTGTATTGTCAGCCAACATGGAGGCATCCACATAGCTTGGTTCTTAAGAACCAAGCTATGCGGTCTAGTGTTTTGGGTGTGGTAGCCTAGGGACTACTTTACCTGGACTATTTTGTTGGGGCTATTTAAACCACACTCGAGCAAGACAACACGCTTCATGTTACTTTGCAGCTTGCAACGTGACGCTCACCATGTCCAGCTATTCCCTCGCACCTCGGAGAAGCAGAACCTGCAAGGAGACAAAAAGGAACATCATTAGCAGCAGCATCTTACCTGCAGTCTTCATCTTTAAACACTCGCAGCTACTGAGAACAGCTTCCTCGAATCTGCACGCCTCCCGGACAGAACGACCTGAAAGAGGAAGATAGAGGCAACATTAAAGAAAGCAGTAGAGACATTTACAAATTACGAACTGCTCAAAAGGCTTACCTGGCTGGTCGCCTCTCGGCTGGCACCACTCCGGACATTCCACGCTGCAGAACACTGCGACCTACAAGAAAGGAAAACACAGGTTAGCAAAGGCAAGACTTTGCAGCGCTGCGCATAGCGCTTACTTACCGCATCATAGCGCTCTTAATGCGCCATCATTTACCAGCGGGGCTCAACCAAGCCAGTTCGCCGCGCTGAAGCTCCTCATACCCAAGGGCGGAAAAAAGACATTTTAAACAAAGAAAGGCATGCAGGACAGCAATAAAACTAAAGAACAGCAATAAGACCTACCTGAACAATATCAAACGGGGCGGCGTCAGTGAAGTAACTGGACCGCACTCGTCCATGAAAGACAACGCGCCCCTGCAAAGAAGGCAGGACGGAGAACACGCCTAATTCTACCACAAGGTGAGGCGAGGGCACCAGAGGGACTGAAATCATACAGGGGTGGAGGGAGGATACTTAACCCAGTCGGTCAGTCTTGAACACAGTCCTCCTGTATTTTCAGGCAGAACCTTCCCCGCAGACCGCATCTGGGCAAAGCTGAGAAGCATACCAGCGAGTAACCCAGCTGGGTGGCATCCCTGTGGATACCAGGTGAGTGTAATAGCCCCCTTATATACAGATGTTGACTTTCGAATTACCCAAAGAGGGGAAAAAACATCCAACAGGTGCTAGTCATTGTAAATATATAATGGAACCCTACAATTCAGGTTTCGGGCAACCTGAATTGCATCTTTCTTGATAAAAACAGACAAGGGATTGAAGACGATCCATAAACATTGTCTAGAGTGGAGAGAAGAGGCCAATCTTGGAGGAATACTATGCTTTCAATAAATATAGATATTCTGAACGGTAACATCCAGGGAGATAATCCAGGAAACATAACATGGAAGGGGATCAAGGGCGGTCAAATCATGGACTATATATGCATGTCTGGTAGTACGACTATGGTTGTGCAAACTATGGAGGTTGAACTAATGGTAGCAAGTGTCTATAACTTGCTAAAACTCACATGCACTCCCTTAAGCAAGCAAAAAGGGGAGAGATCGGCCGATGGCAGGTCCAACTCCAGGTAGAAATAGGCTGAGGATTAGACCTGATAAAATCACCGGCCTTACTGAGAAATTGAAGAGGTTAATATCAGAGTTGAAAGATCAAAATGGAGGACATGCTATTGACTACAGCATCCTCTCAAGATTTTGAGACTGAAAATATCAGAGGTAGTTAAAAAATAACTATGTCCTATCGTCATGTTTACGACATAGAGCTTACCAAAAAAAAGAAAATTCTCAAAGGTCGTATTCACCTGCCTAATAGGTCTTCTACAAGGCAAGCAGGTATATTGATCCATAAATTGAAACAACAATATCGTAATTGGACTCGTCTTCACAAGAAAAGTATGCTGCAACGAGATGCTGAAGAAATGTTGCAAAGAATCAGTACTAAGAACACGGTAGAAATATGGTCTATAATAAATTAAATGGATACCCCACAAGACGCCCTAATCACAAACCCAATATCAGCTGCTTCCTGGACTACCTACTATGCTAAATTCTTTGATAAAGAGGAGGTGTCAATTCTAAGGCAAATGGAAATGATAACAGCAGGGGAATACTTGGTTATTGGTCCATCATCTATTGAGGACATCATTGTTAAGTCCAGTAACTCAAGAGCCCCAGGCCTAGATGGGATGACTAATGAGATGATGAAGCAACATCCAAAACAGTGGGCTACAGTCCTCCATAATCTCTTCAAATAGATCATAAAATCACAAAGGGTTCCAATGACATGGAAAGCAGCAGTAATTCATCCAATCTTAAAGGGGTGAAGGACGGATCCGGACAACTACCGTCCAAAAGCCCCGACGGTGTTAGCTTCAATAAATTTTGAAGCTTTGGCAAATTTGAGTGTTGCGACTGGCCACAGAGATAAATGGCAGGCAGGGTTTGTTAAGGGTTTTGGAACCACCTACATCTTAAAGGTGTGGACGGAGAAGAGCAGGGACTAGAAGATTTTAATGGCGCTCATAGATTTATCACAAGCCTTTGATACCATAAAACGGCCAGAAGTATGGTGAAAATTGGATGATTGGAAATGTCCTAATACCATTCTGGAAACCATCAAGTACTTCTATTCAGGAACAACCATTAAAGTGAGGACAGACAAATCAGGTCTCTTATCAACTCCAATACAGGCTTAAATCAGGGATGTCCACTGGCTCCCGAACTATTTGATCTCTTTATTTCAGATCTCGAAAAAGCCTTTGTAACAACTAGATGTTTCCCACCAAAAATTGCAGGAGTCTCCATTGGCAGACTGCTATGCCCCGATGACATTGTGTTGGTGGATCAAACAGGAATAGGCTTACAACAGCAACTGGAGGCACTCCAGCACTATGTGGAGGCCAATGACCTCCAAATCAATCCAAAACTAATCAAGGATTATGGCATTTGGAGTGCCAAAAGGGGGCAGTAACAAGAACGCACATGCATGGAACCTGCGAGGAGAAAAATTGTGGAGGTCCGTTCCTTCAGCTACTTGGGAGTTTGCTTGAATCACAGCAGATGTGATGCAGCAAGACTGGAAGTTTTGAGAACAAAAGCTAAAAATCTTGCTGCCCAAGGGAGTTTACTACTCAAAAGATTGTGGTTTCTCATTGGTTCCATTAGTATCTTTCTATCGGATGAAGGTTATTCCAATTTTAACATATGGCGCAGAAACATCTTTCTCATTTTCAGCGGATAACTGGCCAAAATTGGAAGGAATCTTCTGGAAGAGGGTGCTCCGGCTGCCAAAGAGTACACCAATTCAGGCAGTCAGGCTGGAACTGGGCTTAACACCTATGAAAGCTAAAGCAGTTTCTCTTGCATTTTATCATACATGCATCAAAGAAAATCCAAGTGGAGGCTTTTCAGTATAGAAGAAAGCAATAGAAAGTGGCATTGAAGTGAAAGAACTTTAAAAGAATGGTGCACCATCTGCCAAGCAATTGTAATCGACCTGGGTGAATCGGACACGTCCTTGGTGGAGGATCCAAACAAGATCAAGAGGAAGCTTTACATGAAATATTGGATGACGACTCAGGAATAAAGACAGTTGTACAAGCAGCATGGGAATCGCCATCAAGAAGCTAGAAAACTAAATACTGTTCCAAAATACTTGCAACTGTTCCCAAATTGCTTTTTCAGAGGACAACTCATCCGCTTCTGTTTGAATCTGTTTCCAACAAGATTAGTGCTGCAACTAAGAAAAGGAAAGGGAACTGATGTGTCGTATAGACTGTCGAACAAATGGTTTGAATGAATCACTAAAACATCTATCTTTTCTCTGCCCGGCTGTGAAAGATGTGAGATCTAATCTGCTGGGAGAGGTGATTAACAAATACGAAGGTAGGACGGCAAACGATTGGTGGCGGGTGTTGATTGAAGGAGACAAAACCCACTTCACCCTCGCTTTGATTAAGTTTCTGGTAATTATTTTTAGGGAAATTAATATCGAACTAGTCACGTAAACTGGAGGTAATGGAATGTAAATAATGTAATGGTTAGGAGGACAGGCATAAAAATGTGTGTATACTGTGTTTTTATATGGATATCAGGGCTAAAGGTTTTCTAAGTTGTAAAACCATACAAAGCCGACAAATAAAAACATACAAAGGGCTCGTAATACTGCAGGGCACCTGACTGATCGTGATCTTGATGCCTTCCACAATATGAATGCGGAGGACATTGAGAAGTGGATCCTTACATTTTCGGGTGCCATTGCTACTACTAGGAGGTTAGATGCCTTAAAAATACATAACGCAACTGGCTGCATTGTTGGCGCTGTTCCAACCGAGACGCATCATGGCAAACTATGGTGGCAGCCCTCAGTAGTGGAAACCCACGCTGTATATGGACACTATATGGGTGTAGGGAAAAGAGAGTGATAAATCCCATTAATGTACATACATGGGTGGCCTTCCTTCATAAACACAATGCCACTAATTTCCCCCCTTTGCAATCACAGATCGAGCACAAACCCTCAGGTAAGATTCTTGAGATGGGGGAAGCAGACCTAGATCTTAAAATTACAACACTTAAATCCACAAGGGGCCCAGGATCTGATGGTCTGGCCAATGTGGTCATGAAGCATAACCCTACATTTTGGGCTACACTACTTAAGATCCTATTTGACAAAGTATTGAAAGAAGGGATTATACCCTCATCCTGGCAGACCGCTATACTTATTCCTGTCCTCAAAAGGGGCTCATCTAGAGATATAGACAACTATCAATTTCTCTCCATGCTCGAACTGCACAGGGAAAGTATTTGCCTCCTTTCTCCTACTAGAGCTGCAGAGGTGGGTTTAGGTGAGGGTATACTCGACAGATACCAGAGTGGTTTTAGGCCAGACTATTCCACAGCTCACAATCTGCAGTTGATTGACTTTCTAGTTGAGCAATCTCAGGGGATAAACGCACCTACACTCTATGCCCTATTTATCGATTTTAAAAATCGGCTTTCAACACAATTTATAGATCGCTACTATGGCATAAATTGGAACATTTAGGCTGCCCAATGGGGATTTTGTATTACCTTAAATTACTGCATAAGAACAACACAGTCTCCATTGGATTGGGCTCGAGAGGCACTATGACTCCGCTGGTAGCACAAACTAAGGGGGTGAAACAAGGGTGTGTTACGGCCCAGCTCCTCTATAACCTGGACACTTCAGATCTCCCCTGGTTTTTATCCTGAACTAGAAGATGCTCTCCTAAAATCGATCAGACACACAGCACAGTCCTTGCATACGCAAATGATCTTGTCCTTTTAGACCACACGTTTTCTGGTATGCTGCGTACAGCCAATTCTCTGAGCATACGCTGAAATCAATGGTCTTATAATCAATAAGGACAAGACACAGCTTATGCTGTTCACCTCCAAGCATGTATCTCGCCCCAAACTTACTATTTCCAATTTGGTAATTTCCTATAACCCTTTATATAAATGCTTGGGAGTAGAATTTGATTTGAGTTCCGACTATAAAATCGGCATTGAGACTCTAATCGGAAGGCTAATCAATTAACTTCTTTGACTGGTCAATTCACATAAAATAAAAGAAGGGTCGGCTACACGCTGGCAGGGGTGATGCGGTTGTAAACGCAATGCTTGACTCCTGCAGTTATCTATGGTCTTAGAGTTTGGTCAAGGTTGATTTAAAATTGTTACTGCTAGTGTAGGGCCTATTCTGGAGGAGCATACTGGGTTTGCCACAATGTGTTCCTATGGCGATATTGCGTCTGAATTGGGCATACTCTCTCTTAAGGCCTTGGTGTGGAAGAAAAGAGCCGGTATGTTTCTCAAAATGACAACGGGCTCTGCCAATATGTTACTCAAGAGTCTTTTTCAAGCAGAGTGTAGGCTGGAATACAGATCCAGTTTTAACACTGCTATGAACACTCTTTTCAGTGACATAGGTTGGTCACCAGACTGGGGAGATAACATAGGTAACCCTTAGCCACACATTTGAAAAGCATCTTGGGTTATGGGATTGGAACGAAAACTTCAACCATCTCGGGACCCTGAAGAGCTATTTGTTAATCTCTGACGTACTGTATGCATTCAGGAAAGCCCAACCCTACTTAATGCTATGTTCATCCAGCGAATTAAGGAGATTCATACAGCTCTTGCTTATCAATTGCTTGACTGTATTAAGTGTCCTGGGCCCCTCAATGAGAGAAGATATTTTGTCGAATATGTCATATTAAGTCAAATATTGAAACAGTCAAACATGTCAAAATACCCTAGAATGGGGGCGGACCATGAGAACTATTTGGGCAAGTATAATCACAACCTAGAATCCATGCAGGATGACCATTTCTGGAAGCGATGCATTAACTCCTTAAATGGGGGGCTACACATGGCATTGTTCAGAGTGTGGAAGATAGTGGCAGGGCAGGTTAACTCAGAACCCGGACAAAGAGAGGGATGGCTGACATGCACCTGGTTGGGATCGAGGGAACCCTGGACATGCAGGAAAGTAATCAATCATTCAAATACAACACACTTATGATGTTTGGCGCAAGTACCATTATTGTTGCAGTAGATTTGCCTATGCTATATCATTGCAGAACATACTGAAGATGGTGAATGTTGAATGTAGAATAAGAAGAATAATAGGAAGACTGCCTATGGTTACTTGTACAGGTTTGATTATATTGGTTTTACGGTTAAAATCACTTTCATCATTACTACCATCATTATTATATGTATATATATTTGTCTGTAATTCATGTTGCCTAGACGAGTGACTGTTTACTCTGTTGTATCATGATAAGTATAACATAAAACGTTTTTATCGTTTGTATTATATTATTTTATATATGTGTAAAGTTTATGTTTACTATAACACATTTATTTAATGTCTGGATAACCAATAACCTACAACCAACAAAACAGAAATAAGGATCACCCCGCAAAGCGTCAACCAAACAGACATCTCTTGCCTGGCCCTAATGAATGGGAACATAACCGGCCAACTAATGAAAAAAACCTAGGAATGCTCATGGACAGTGGTCTCACCCTAGAATCACAGGTTAATGCAATTATAAGAAAATGCTTCTACCACCTATGCTATATAAGAGGTATCCTCCCATACCTAAATTTCCCACTGAACCATCTCCATCCTCTTCCTGGTATTGTCGGGTAGAGACTATGCAAATTAGAATATACCTAAAAAATACCCGACTACCTCACCAGGAAATTACGATTCAAAAACACAGTGGCAGAACTCCTAAGACTAAACAGGAGATAACACATCACCCCACCCCTGAGAAGTCTGCACTGGTTATGGGTCAAAAATCAAAAATAAATCAATGTCAAAGCTCTCTGCATCACCCATAGAGCGCCAATCAAGAACTCTGAAATCAAGTGCTGACTTGCTCATAGAAACAAGGCACTATGAGAAAACTAAATTCGGAGGAACAGCAGTTTATATTCTCAGATTCAAACTATGGAAGTTGATTCCTAAAGAAATCAGGGTGACTGAGAACCATCTGACTTTTGGGAAACAGTTAAGAACCTGGATATTCAACAATACGTAGAAGAAGCGGACTAATAAACAGACACCTAGCACCAGTCTTCGGCATCACGTTGTTTCCATTCAGTGTCCAAGCCAGTCAGCAGAGGCATCTCAAACCTAAGTAATTTTGGTAGTGGACTGAGAGGACGCATATAATTTAAACACATCGCTCGAGACAGACATGAATATCCCCAAAAATCTCTGCAATGTCAGCTTTCCATATCCTGTTCACCACACTTAGACAAGTCAGAAATTAGCACACACTCCTAACGCCTGTGTGAAGGTGGATGCCCAAACAAATATCCACAACTATATACACTGACTGCATTACACCAAAATGCCAGGGCTTACAGAAATGACATCACATGACCCTTGACCTCTGATAACATCACAGAAAGTGATGTCACCCCCCCGTGCCAAGTGACATCACGGAAGTGATGGCACACAACCTTCCACCCCTTGACAAAACAGGATGTGGCATCACATAGCATTGTTCCTCAGAACACTAAGAAAAATATGTCACGCTATCACTGATATCAGAATGTATCACCATAAGTAGTGTTCGTATCAGTGTGTATAGGCCGATATTACAAAAAATTACTGTGAATGTAAGAAGACGTCCAACACAACAACCTGGACTATTGTAGGGGCCACAATCTTTGCGCATTTCTCCGAGAGCTCTCGCCCGTTTTCTGCCACAAAGCCCAAACTCTTCTCACACATAGGTCGAAAATGAACCCCTTCCACCGCTAGCAACCGCCAAAAATCACCAGGTGTTTATGCAGCAAAAGGCCTTTGGTATCCGAGTGATGCTGCAACCCTAAAACTAGGAGCAGATGAGATGGAAGGTGGAAAGTGGATTTCACCCACATAAAAAAAAAGAAAAAAGTTGGGCACCACAGCCTAAGAAAGGACACAGGGAGGTGAAACTGCTGCAGGATGGTGAGGAGCAGTGGGTTGGCAGCGACAGACAGGGGTTTTGCAGGTGGAGGATAGGACGGACTTTCCAATGAGGCTTCAATCTCGAGTTTGCCTCTTGCTAGCTATGGGTTTTAGGGGGATTTCTGTCCTTGCACCACAGCTAAATAATGGCACCATGACGAAAACAGCCATGCTTTATTCATCAAAATTTTAAGGGCTGTCCTTCCAAATAACGTAAGGGCTGTCATGGATTAGTATATGTACAAGGTGCGAGCTGTTGCCCACAGTGGTGTTCCTGGAGCTAGGGAAGATAACACCCATTAACCTGCCTCACTCATTAACACCTATTTATACTACAGCAGAGAGGGAAGGAGGAGAGGCGCTGTCAGGCTGTCTCTCAAGTGACGTGTTGACCTAAATTGTGTGTTTACATTTACAATTTTTACACAAGTTGGTAAGATGTTATTTATTTGGGCACAGTACTATTCCAACGGAAATAGTGAGAGTTATACAGCAAAACATAGTTGGGAAGCCTAGAAAAAGTGACAACTAATTTATTTTCCCATCATTACTTTGGCTTCCGTTAGCCCATGAATAAATTGACGTATTACACGTGGTCGAATGTGTTGTGGAATTGAGTACCGCATTGAAAATATTAGTCACTTGGATGTAGAGTACCTCAGAGGTTTCATGTTCACCCAATAAAATGTACAATGAGTAAGCATTAAGTGATTGACCGAAGGAGGTCTTCAGAAAATATACCGTTTTATTGTATAAAAGGATAAACGCATAGATTGGCTGTGAAGTAAATGGGGTATTTATATAGTTTCATGGGTAAAACAGATGTTATACATAGGACATTTATTTTCCACTGTACACATTGTAAAGCAGTCTTACTGTTAATAAAGCAAGCAGCAAAATGGCTTTTGGTATGGAGAGGTATTTTTCGTTTTCCTTTACTCCTCCTTCCTTACAGTATGATCCAGAGTTCAAAATTCAGAATCTCTCATTTCCAAGCAGGTCTGCCAGAGGCGAGGTGGAATTTGGAGAAAGTTTATGCTGGTCATTGGGTGTCTTTGGTTTCATGATTTTTCTCTGGATATTGTGTATGAACAAAAAGCAATTTGCTGTGCCGAGGGAAAAATATTTTTAACTGGCTTTACAGATTTGTATTCTTTTGTTAAGAGAACATTAGTGTGGGGCTAAGAGCCAACACCGACCAGCAGTACAGCTGCATTTGCTTTCTGAAGTGGACTGAAAGTTTAATAATATGGTAGAATAACAAGTTACTTACCCTATGGTAACGTTCTTTCGACTAGATGTTCCTCCCATGTATTCATTATCTTAGATATTTCCATATCGCAGCTTCGCTGCCTCAAAATTTCTTTTTCAATAGGGGGCGCTGTGCGTAATCTTGCCAATCTGGAGATATAAAAGCTCAGTGTACGTCTAGGGTTCAGTCTGTGGAGTCTTCCTTCCTCTTTTCCCAGATGTGGTGGAGGATAAAAGGAAGGAACAAGTTACTTACCTGTAACTGTTTTCTCCAGCATCGGTCTGGCATGGATTCACATGCTCATGAATATTCCCCGTCAGGCTGGGAATCCTCAGTAAAGAAAGAAAAAAAAATCAGTTTCGTTTCTGAATTGTCTTTCTACTAATGACCAATCACTGGTCTCTGGGTCATACTGCCCCCAGCCAATGACTGCCCTTTACCTAAACCCCTCCTCTGGCAGCCATCTTCAGATTTGGTAGCACGTAAAGTAGCAGTAGGACCAAGAGAAGAGCCGCAGAGTGGTTGAAGGGAGGGTTCGCATGTGAATCCATGCCATACCTGTAACTGTTGTTCTCCAGCATGGGTAAGTAACTTGTTTGTTCTCCAGCATGGGGTCTGGCATGAATACAAGAATACATAACAGTACACACATGCACAACCACGGGAGGTGGCAAGGCTCAACATTAAGCATTTGAACAACTCAACATTACACATCTCTTACCTCCTCACCAGGCTCACCTTCAAGCTAACAGGTTGCGCAGCACTGCCTGGCCGACTCTGGACTCCTCCCTGGAATCCTGGTTGACGCAGAAGAATCTTGTGAAGGTGCGTGTCGACCTCCAGGTAGCAGCCCTGCCGATGTCCAGCAGGTGCACACCAGACAGGAACGCTGTAGTAGCAGCGATCGCTCTGGTTGAATGGGCTCTCAGGCAGCCGGGAAACGTTGGTTTGCCAACCAGTGACCGTGCATGATGCAGACGGAGAGCCATCTGGAAATGGAAGCCTTAGAAAGGGCCTTCCCTTGGTTCACAGGGCCAAAGTTCACAAACAGCTGTGATGTCTTCCGAAAACTCTTCGTGCGGTCCACGTAGAACATCACCGCTCTAGCCACATCCATCGAGTGCAAAGTCCTCTCAGCCGGCGACGAATGCAACGGGAAGAAAACGGGTAACACCAAGGGCTCGTTGAGATGGAAGTCCGACGGCACCTTGGGCATGAAGGAGGGTGTGTCCTCAGCAATACCCTTGTCTCGTGGAATGTCAGATATGGAGGTTTACAGGAGAAGGCCTGGATCTCTCCCATTCCTCGTGCGGAGGTGATGGCCACAAGAAACGCTGTCTTCCACAATAGGAACATCAACGGTGCTGAATGCAGTGCCTCAAAAGGCGGACCCTTAAGCCTGGTCAGCACCATGTTGAGCGTCCATGCCGGGGCCGGAGCCTTCACAGGCGGGAACGAGCGGAACAGACCTTTCATGATCTCCTTCACCAGGCGATTAGACAACAGCGACCACCGCCCGGAGTTCTGGTGTAGCGGGAGATCGCCGCCATATGGATTTTGATGGCGGCATGAGCCAGCCCCTCCTTGGCCAGCAACAGCAAGTACGGCAGCATTTGAGGGGCTGTAATCCGCAGAGGGTTGGATCTTCTGTGCACAGCACCAGACAGAGAACCTCCTCCATTTATGTCCATAGCACAAGAGTCGAGGACGCCCTGGCCTTTGCAAGGTTTCCCTTGCAGTCCGCCGGGATATCGTACCCTCTGAACTCTAGTGTTGCAGGAGCCACGCCTGCAGGTTCAGCGATCCTGGGTCAGGATGTAGGATGGCGCCTCCATCCCTGGTGAGAAGATCCGTGTCTGTCGGCAGTTTGACTGGGGGGGACGCTGATATGTCCAGAAGGTCTGGGAACCAAATCTGATTCGGCCACGTCAGTGCAACGAGGATCATCCTGCATCGGGACCGTCTAGTTGACTGATGAGTCGCAGTAGCAGCAGCAACGGTGGGAACGCATACAGGAACAGGCCGTCCAAGGGGAATTAATGCATCGTCCATGCTCCCCGGCTGGGGAAACATGCTGTCGAACCTCCGGAACTTGGTGTTCATCGCTGTTGCAAATAGATTGATCTGGGGATAGCCCCATCGTCGGAACAGGAGATCCACCACGTCCTGCCGATGCTCCCACTCATGGCAAGAGCGCAGCTCCCTGCTGAGTGAGTTGGCAGTGGTGTTCTTTATTCCTGCAAGTTGGAAGGGTACCAGGAACATCCTTTGGGCAACAGCCCAGTGCCACAGATCCTGTGCTTCCTTGAATACGGCTGGGGAACTGGTGCCCCCTGCTTCCGGATGTAGAACATCATGGTGGTGTGGTCGGTGAAGAACCTTACCACTTTGCCCTTGAAGGATGGAAGGAAAGACCCGAGGGCCCAGAACACAGCCCGGAGCTCCAGGACATTGATGTGCAGGTACCCATCCTCCAGGAGCCAAAGGCCTCTTGCGTGGAGATCTCCAGTGTGCGCTCCCCATCCCTCCAGGGAGGCGTCCGTCGTCACCGTTTCCTGATGCGCTGGGGTCTGGAAGTCCATGCCTGCCGCGAGATGTGTGCAGGTGCCCCACCACCGGACCGCTTGACGGAAAGTCGCGTTGAGTGAAATCTTGTCTTCGAAGCTGCCCGCCGCTTGCATCCAACGGGCGTTGAGGAACTCCTGCAGTGGCCGCATCTGCATCCTGCACAGACGCAATAGGTAGATGCACAATGACATCATGCTGAGCAGGGACTTGATGGACCACACCCTGGTCACTTCCATGTTCAACAGCCATTGTACCTTGCCCATGATGGCCTTCATCCTCTCCTCCGACGGTGAAGCCAACCGTGCCACTGTGTCGAGTCTGGCTCCAGGAACAGGGCGTCCTGCGACGGTACCAAGTGGGACTTCGCAAAGTTGATCGAGAATCCCAGATCCATGAGTAGGTGGACAGTCTTCGCTGTGTGATCAATGGCAAGTTTTCTTGACTTTGCTTGGATGAGCCAATTGTCCAGGTAGTGGTAAATGTCGATCCCCTGCAGGGGCAGCCGCGCCATCACCGGTGGCAGGCACTTGGTGATGACCCTTGGCGCTGACTTCAACTCGAAGGGCAGGGCCTTGAACTGGTAGTGCCATCCTTGGACCATGAATCATAGGAACTTTCGATGCCCCTTGTGTATGGGGATGTGGAAGTAGGCATCCTCCAAGTCTAACAATGACAGGAGGCCCCCCTCCTCCAGTTGTCCCAGCACATGCTGAAGGGTGACCATCCAGAACTTCTGGGACTTGATGTATTTGTTGAGGCGGCAAAGGTCTAGGATGGGCCGCCAGCCGATGGTCTTCTTTCAGACGGTGAAGTACCGCGAATATACTCCGAGCCCCTGAGCCTCTTCGGGACGAGTTCTATCGCGCCCTTTTTTAGCATTGCTCGTACCTCCAGAAGCAACTGTGGCACGTGGTTTTCCTGGTTAAACGGGGACAATTTCTTTGGAACTCCAGAGTGTGCCCATGGGCCAGGGCATCTAGCACCAACGGTCAGTGGGGATGGACTCCCACACATTGCCAAAATTCGTCAGCCGGCCTCCCACCGGGGTGCTCGGGTGGGGGGCCCGACGTCACGGCTGGTTCAATCTTGTTTCACGAGGCCTTGCCATCTTGGCCTCCTTGGCGACGACGCCGGTGTCCTCCGGTCTTGTGGCCTGTTGGCTTCCTGCGACGAGGAGCAGGCCTCCTGGCGGTACGAGGAACCACCGCCAAATCCTTTGGAAGCACCTTGAGAGACTTGCCTCTGGAAGTCCAAAAGGACAGCCGTCGATGGAGAGAACCCAAGGGCCGGGCTGTCTCGGTGTCCGCCTTGATGGCTTGCAGTGACTCGTCCACTGCCTTGCCGAACAGGTTGTTCCCGTCAAAGGGCATGTCCGATACCCTAGTCTACACGTCCTGACAAAAATCGGTGGCCCTGAGTCAACCGAGCCGGCGAAGGCAAACACTGTTGCCCATCTGGTGAAAGCCGGTGTCGTCGATGTCCGTGGCCACCGTGATGGCCTGGTCCGAAGCCACCTCGCCTTCCTGTAGGATTTCAAGGGCTTCCCCGCTCTTGTCTGGGAGGAAGTCCAGGAGGGGAGTGATCTTGAACCACAACGCCCTGTCGTAGCGCGCCACGAGGGCGTTGGCTGCCTTGATGGTCGTCGCTGCCGATGAGATGACCCCGTCGTCCCATGGCGTCCAGTTTCTTCCCCTCGCCGTCCGGTGGGGAAGTGGAAGTTGATGCCGTTGCCCCAGCCGATTTCTTCTTGGCCGCCACGGAGACCACCAAATCCAGGGACGGCTGTGCCCTGAGGCACATAGGAGCGGAGTCTCGGACCCGGTACTTCTTCTCGTACCGGTTCCTCTTTGCAGGGGCCGTGGACGGGTTCTTCAGCAGGAACAGTCCTTCGTCCCAGATGTCATCCAGTAATGGGACTGAGAGGACGGTCTTCCTCTTGGCCTCCCATCTTTGGTAGAGGAAACCTTCCTTCTTCTGGCTCACAGCTTTTGTTCTTCCTAGATCTTTTGACCAGAGCATTGCCTCTAGGTGTTGTCGCAGGGGGGGGCAAGGCTGCGTTCTCAAACACCATCATATGGAGTCTGAACTCCTCCCACTGAGCCGGTGTACTGTACTTGGAAGGGCAAACGATCCGTTCAGGTGAACTGGACGAGGAGGAGCAAGGCGATCTAGGGCGCATCATTTTGCCATGCCTCGAAGTCTAGGAGTGATGTGAACCGGTCTCGAACTGGAACACTTAGACCTCTTCCAACGAGGAGAAGAAATTCTCGACTCGTCTGAAATTTTATGTTTGGATGGTGTAGAGGTGGATTTTTGAGGCTTTCCTGCCGCCAACTGCCCTCTACGCTCTCTCAAAGTTTTGGCCTTCATCAACACGCAGTCTTCACACTCCGAACACGGGTGACTCACGGACATCTTTGCACCACAGTCACAGCACTTTATGAAGATGGACCGAGGAGTGGACGACCCCGAAGACAATACATCAAAAGTTTGATTACATTTCGAAGATTTTGGTCAGGAACTATGGCGTTACGCATCCAAAGCTGTGAAGTAAGGAAAAACGGAACCGAGGCCAACAAGCGCTGCGCATGCTGCTTATACCTGCGAAGACGTCGACCTTGATGCAGAGGCCTCTGAGGGACATCGAGTCGACAGGCGCCAATGCATAGCGCCCCCTACTGAAAAAAATAATTTGAAGGCAGCGAAGCTGGGATATGGAAATATCGAAGATAAGCAATACGTGGGAGGACACAACCCATTTGAAGGTTTACCAGAGCCGATAAAAGTTAGAATTGTAAAACTGGATATTATTGGAGATCCAGTGCATCCCGTGGTTAGTGATAAAATCAGAAAATACCTTTTTGACACTTCTCTGTGTTCCCAGTTTTAGAATTCAATGTTGCAGCCCACTTCTATTTCTGGCTATTATATTTGAGGAAATTAGGGGTATGAGGGAACCGTGTAATCAGTTTTGGCAAATCATGTTTTACCGTGGAAGTTTTAGGTCTTCTCTCTTAGGCTGGTCAGAGGCAAATTGAATCAAGTGTCTGGGTGCGGACCATTTCAGTTTTGGAGGACAAAACTGTTAGAGTTTGCGATTGGTAGTTATATGTGAATAATTTGTGTTGTGAAACTGAATATGTTGACTTCACAAATATGATTTTGTGGCAGGCATTTTAAGAAGCAGTAATTTCCCAATTAATAATGAATGATAATCAATGTGGGGGATATTTTGTTAGATGGGCAGCTTTTTTCTCATTTCTATTTCTGTTCCTTCTTAGAAATGTTAATGTGATGAGGACATTGGAGCAGCTAGTTACCCCTGCAGCTACTTAATGATGAAAGGTGGTTTGCAGCAGCAGAAATATTTTAGAAATAATCATCAAATTAGCATGGAGACAACACATTTTCTTTAGAGATTTCTTTTTGCCGTTTTTGTAGAAATTTCTTTTTTTAAAATTTTACTTGGGTACATGCAGTGATGTACATTGTGTACATTATTACTTTTTTTGGGGAAGTGAAAACATGAATGTATGTAATATGCATGCTCAGATTTTTGTTGCAGAGAGATTTAAAATGTATTTTATATTTTTACATAACAATAAACAAAATTTGAACAGTTTACAACTAGCTGTCATGCCTGGTATTTGTTGAATCAATAATTGAGCACATGGATAGATTACCATAATGCATGACAATGAGGAAATCTCAACATACATATTACTTTCGTCAACTTGTGTTAAGGAATATGTTACTCACCTGAAACTCCTGCTGTCCAGCACTGGCATCTTTTCACAGATTTGCATGCTGTTTGAATATTCTGCCTCACATGGCTGAGAATCATTGACAACATTAATGTAGTTTTCATTTGAATTTATTTGAAACTACAATCACTTTAGTTTTCTCTTGGAGTTGTTTTGGGTCATCTCGCCCCACAAGCAATAGGCAGAGTTTCCCTTGGCTCAACCCCTGGAGGCTATCTTCGGATTGGAATATTGCACGTTAAAGTGCCAAGAAGAGCCATATGCAGGGTAAGCGGGAGGGTCACATGTGAAACTATGAAAGATAACGCAGGAGAACAGAAGTTCAAGGTAAATAAATAATAAGTTACACAACGAAGTGACCAACTTAATCTTAGTCCAAGTCCCCTTTCCTCCATACTGCATGGGCGATTACAACTGAATGTAGGCCCATGGTGGAGAGGAGACCCTCTAAGCAAATAAATTCCTTAGAACCGCTTGTCCGAAGGCCACGTCTGATTCAGAGCCGGCGTCCAAACAGTAATGCTTACAAAAAGCCGAAGGGGTGGCCCAGGTGGCAGCACTACTTATGACTTGCCACGACACCTGCCACTGGAAGGTGATGGCCGCGGCTCTGACCGTGTGAGCGCGTATGTTAGCTGGCAGCAGCTTGAGCTTCCCCTCATAGGCCTCTTTGATGGCCGCAACCATCCACCATGCAATAGAAGCCTTGGATGCCTGATACCCGGGTCTGGACTCCGCCCCCTCCCCCCCCCCCCCCACCCCAAGGTGACAAAACATGCATCCGACTTGTGGAAGCCGTTGGTCTTGTCCAGATAGAATTTCAGAGTGCGCCTGACATCCAGACAGTTCAAGACTCCGTAGATAAGACGATTTCCTCATTTAGGTAGGAACGCCAAGTGAGTCTGCAGGACCACTTTATCCCTGTGGAAAGTGGTATAGGGTTCGTAGGCCACCAAAGCTGGGATCTTGCTGACTCTGCGAGCAGAGATAAGTCCCACTAACAAAGCTGTCTTAATGGTGACCAGTCTGATGTCTGCGGATGCCACTGGCTTGAAGGGTTTGTGCACCATGGCGACCAACACCACATTGAGGTCCCACACAGGGTGTGGCTTCTTGATGGGCTGGTAGAGTCTGGACAAGCCCGCCAGATGTTTCTTGAAGAAGCCTTCCTCCTCCAAATTTCTGTAGACCCCTATGGCTGGCAAATAGGTGCTACATGAGTCCACCTGCACACCTGAGTGCGCAAGGTGTGCCGAGAAGGAGAGTACATCATTCACCGTGCACCTAAAGGCGTCAATCTCCTTAGAGTCCACCCAATGACAGAGCGTAGTCCATTTACTCCTGTATTGGCTCCTGGTTTCCTTGCTCCTGGCGCCCTGAATGATCTCCAGGTTTGCCTGCGACAGGCTCAGTTGCCTGAGGGTGAACCAAGCTGCGAGGGCTAATTTCTGTGGGTCAGGTGTATGACCCCAGCCCCCCTGCTGGGACAGGAGATGGGCTGGACCCAGCGGAAGGTGAATGGGTGATCTGTCCGATAGGCTGAGCAGTTCGGTAAACCACGGTGTCGCCAGCCACCAAGGAGCCATCAGAATGAAGCGGAGTTAACAAGCTTCCTTTATCTGCTGATTACCCTGTGGACTAGGGGTGCGGCAGGAACGGCGTAGGCCGTCACGTCGTCCAAGTGGATCTAATGCATCGTCCAGGGAGATGGGGCCCTGCCCCTGCCAAGACGCAAATTGATGACACTTCCTGTTCGTCCAGAAGGGAAACAGATCCACCCGAGGGTGCCCCCATCTGCCGAAGACATCCAGCAGTAACTGGTCGTTCCATTGCCATTCGTAATTGTCAGCTCCCAGTCTGGTGAGCCTGTCCGCTTCCAAGTTGGCCTCCCCCGGGAGGTGGATGGCCTTGAGGTAGATGTTCTACAGGGCCCACTCCCACATGCTGACCGCTAGGCTGCACAGCGGAGGGGACCTGGTACCCCCCTGCTTGTTGACATAGTACATGCTGGTGGAACTGTCGGTCTGGATAAGAACGGTCTTGCCCCCCCAATGAGCGGAAGGAAAGCTCGGAGATCTAGCCGATGGCCCAGAGTTCCAGCCAGGTGATGTGTGACTCCTGCTTTTGCCGGGTCCAGATTCCATGGACGCTGCGGCTGTCCAGAGTGGCTCCCCAGCCCCTTAGGGAGGAGTCTGCAGTGATGATGACCTGCGGGGACAGTAGCCGGAAGGGCTTGCCTGTCTGCAGGTTGCAGTCCCTGGACCACCATGTGAAGTCCTACAGGAGAGAAGGCGGTATGCGGACCAGCTCTGCTTGGGAGCCCCTCTCCTGAGGCTGTGAAGTGGAGCTGCAACCTCCTCATCCGGAGTTTCGTGTGTGGCACAGCCAGGAGGCCCGCTGCCATGATACCGAGTAAGTGTTGGTACCACCAGGCAGAGGTCACTGCTCTGGTAGTAGCTCTCTTGATGGCCGTAATATTATCCTCCGAGGGAAAGACCTTCTCTGAGCTTGTATCCCAGATGAGGCCCAGGAAGGTGAAGCTCTGCGTGGGCTGCAGCGGAGACTTCTTGAGGTTGATAGTAAACGTCAGGTCGCAGAGCGTGTTCATAAGTGTGGAGGAAGTGTGGGTATCCCCTTTGGACATCTCACCCTGACGAGCCAGTCGTCCAGGTACGGGTAGACGCAGTGGCAATGAGGGCTGCCACTGCGTTCATGAGTCTGGCAAATACCCTGGGGACTGAGTTGAGGCCAAAGGGTAGCACCTTGTACTGGAAATGGCAGCCCATGATCCTGAAGCGAAAGAAGGAGCGATGTGGCTGCCAAATCGGGACGTGCAGATGGGTGTCCTTCACATCCAGGGAGCACATCCAGTCTCCCTTGTCTAGTGTCTCCGTAAAGAGTGCTGGCGTAACCATCTTGAATTTCTGAAGAGGGAGGGAGAGGTTGAGGGTGGATAGGTCCAACACAACTCTCAGGCTAGCATGGTTCTTTTGTATGGCAAAAATCCTGGAATAGAAGCCCAATCCTCTCTGGGAGGCTGGGACTTCTTCCACTGCCTGGCTCTCGACAAGCGACCGGATCGCCACCAACAGAGTTGCAGTCCCTAACTGTGGGAGTGGAGGGGAGGAAGGAGGAGAGTGAGCTACCAGTAGGCTGTACCCCGTGAATACTACAGAGAGGATCCAGGGTCTCAAAGTTCTGGTGCCAAAAATGCACGTGAGAGGCAAGCCTGCTCGCCACCAGAGACATGTGGACCCGAAGGGACGAATCATGCTTTCTTTCCTTCTGAGGCTGCTGCTGAGGTGGGGGACTTGCTTTCTTTCCTTCTGAGGCTCCTGCTAAGGAGGGGGACTGGAAGAAGCCCTTGCTCCCGCCCCCCTTTTTGTTGTTTGCACCAGTGCTGACTCAGAAGCGGCCAGGCTGTCTCTGCCTCCGTTCCTGGAAGCACCGGAACCCGCCGAATGACCGCCCCCTGTCGGAGAGCTGATGTGACTGGGTGTACGCCTTGGGCGTGGTCTTCGTTAGGCTAAAGACATCATAGTTTTGCAAGCTGTTCTTTTTATCCAATTCCTCGCTGGTGGTAGAGTGAAAGAGGTCACCACTCGGATCATGGATTTCCCGAACTTTCAAAACAACCTGATCACGTGAGGAATGACAGACTGGAGAAAACGCATACAGGAGTGCAAACTCCCAATCTTCTATGAACGCATCTCCTAGAGCTCCTCTTGGGGGAAATTCCTTGGAGTAGTACAGCTCACACATACGGTTGACAGTGGAGGCGAACAGATTCACTTGAAGGGTTCCTCAAAGGGTGAAGATCTCGTGAAGGACTTTGAGCTAGTTCCCGCTCCTGGGAGACTGAGCTCTGCTTGCTCAGAACGTCCGCTGCCGCGTTCGATAAGGAGATTCCTTCTTGAATTGCCCAAGAACCAGACCAGCATTGCCTCTCTACACAGTGGTAGTACAGAGGGCAGAAAAGCCTTCAGCACTATTCCAATTGCCCTCAGCTCCAAAAGGATGTGTGGTTTGGACTCCAATGGAGACCCCAACGACTGCCGATTGTCAGATCGTTGTCGTGGGCTCTCCACCCAGTGAGGGAGGCATCCATCACTACAACTATCTCTGACCATGGTTGCCAAAAAGGTTCTCCCTTCAAAATGTTTTTCTCGCAGGTCCACCACAGAAGGTCTTGTGCAACTCTGCTCAGAACCTGAAGAAGGTCCGACATCCTGCCTGAGAATTGGGACCAATGAGTCCAGAGAGACCATTGGAGAGATCTTATTCTCAGGCGATCCTCTGGCACCAGGAAAATGCTGTGAGGCCTTAACTCTTTTTGGAATGCAACATGAAAAGGAAATAGAGGATTCTTCTGTGGACCTTTGTCGAGAACATCTGTGAAGTTGTCTTGCTCGAATTGAGAAGCAGGTCTCCCACATCTCAAAAAATCAATGACTCTAGCCATAAGTTGCCTGTAAGAGACATCTAGGGTCTGCCGGGTCTGGTCTGCCAAACAAGTTCTGGAGAGGTATCAATACTACTTGCAGACTGAAGGTTTTCATACAAGTCTCTTAACCTTGATTCTTCTGAAATAAGGGCTTCAGGGACATTGGGAGGGCCAAACTCCAAACCAAAAGGTGGGGTGTCTTGGTCCGATGACTCGTGCTCCTCATGAATAGAAAGGATTTCTTCAAATCATTATCCTCTAGCCAGGTGTTTATAGGATTTTTCCACTTTAGTGGGTAAGGTCAAAGATGGTTTTGAGCACAAAGTCGTCGATTTCAATGCCAATGGCGTCGACGGTTTGGATACTGAAGTCGTCAATGGCTTGGGCAGCGTTCATTTCTTCGACGATTTATACACTGCCTGAGCCCTCTAAGAACTGGAACCTCAACTCGATGGAGTCATCAACGATTTGTCATCAAGGTGAGACCTCGAAGGTCTTCCGGATTGCGTCCCAAGCTCGAGGGAATGCAGGATTTAGTCTTAACCCTTTCCTTGTCGTCTTTACACAGCGCGACAGGAGCATGGCCTTTTTCCTTCGAGGGGGACAGGGCTGCGTCCTCGGAATTGTTTTACATTTCCTGCCAGAACGCTGTAACACTCACCTGATTCCCACGGAGGCGCAGGTCTGGCTTCGAGTGCTGATGCTTCTTCAATGGTGAAGCGCAGGACTCTGAAGACGGACAGGAAGGGCGCCTCTCCTCTGGCTTCTCTGGCTCGCAGGAATATTCCCCTGTGCGTGAAAAGGGAGTATTACCTACTGACTGAGTTATGCTCAAGCCTCCCACTCTCTTCCAACCCTCCCCGACTTGTCGCTCCTCCGCCACCGCGACGGGCCGCCGTGGGGGACGGAGACCACCTTGTCTCACGGGTGCGAGTACGCACACGTCCACCCTGCTTGCACGGCGCTGCTCCTGGTCCCGCCGCCAAGACTCCCGCCAAGTGCCCGCCTCCGCCGCTCCGCACACACGCAGGGGCCGCAACCACTCAATCCGTCAGCCGGCAGGTCTCAGATCTGAGAGCGAATATCTCGGGCTGTGGGCAGGCGTCTGGGTCGAGATTTATCTCAAAATGATCAGTGAAGCTTCGTGAGTGTGCACAGCTGTAGGATGGGTCATTCCAACCATCACAGGAGCATCGATGTTACAGGATTCATTCATTACGGAGCTCTCTCAGGAAGCGGCCATCTTGGGTGGCTCTCTAGCGCCCTCTTTCTTCAATAGTTTGTTCATGATCCAGCTCACTGAAAAATACTTTTAATTTCATCTTTCTGGTTAGTTTGTAAAGTTCTATTTTGGATTCAAACCGTGTGCTGTCATATGTCAGTACAAAGCTAAGGCCTTTTTGCAATGTTTGTTTCTTTGGTGGTCAATGTTCTGGCAGATAAATTCATCACTATGTTTTCTTTTGTTGGAGTCTCGTGTTGGGTTTCCCTTTTTGTCTTTCTCCTCCATCTCATTGTTTTCTTCCTTTGTCTAAAAAAGATGCCGGTCTGCCCCTTGGTGGTGTCTCTGATGCTCTCGGTGATCCTGAAGTGCTTGCCGTATTCTCTTCTTCTCTATTCGGAGGTTCTCTTTCCGTGTCTGTCCCTGAACTTGATGTCTCACTTGAATTTGAAGGCTTAGGTTTCCTTAGTGGAGGACCATATTTATCCATCCAATTGTAGGCTTCATCTTTGAGATAGTCGTATGTATCTCTTTTAAATTTACAGATTTTTTTGGTTTCTAATTAGGTTTTGTATTCTGCCAGTTTATCATTTATTTCTTGGAGAATAACATCCACTTCTTCCCTGTTTAACGTAGTTACCAAAGCTTCTTCAATCTCTTGAATTTCTTTATTAAGATCAGATAGGTCTTTTGCCAATTCCTGTATGGTAAACAGTATGAGGTCTAAAGAGCCTTTGTTGTATAGCTTCCCATTTCTTCACAAAAATGTTACTTTCTTTACACAATTGTGGATGCAAAGGCGTTCGTTTCCATGGTGACATCCCCGTACGGCTGGGGTGGGGCGCGAGGCGTACGTGCTCCAGCTGGACCACAACGCCTCGTACCGTCTCCATGGTTACATACAAAAGGAAAGTGAACCCGCCGCGAGCGCGCTTTCCAGCGGCTCACTCGGCTCACACGACTCGCGAGCACAAGCTGATCGGTAAGAATGGCTCGCACAATAGATCCAATGTGCTGACTTCTTTTACACTGGAAGCCGTGTGACACCTTATTTTTCTATTTTGTAGATACATCTGTGTACAGGCACGTACATAGACAAGAATTTAACATGACTCAGGTAGGACAAGTTAATTACAAACCTCCAGACATAATACATCATACTGCTAGCTAACTAATCAGTGCATTTATTTTGTTTTTCTTTTCCTATGCGCATGGATGTTTTCTACACATGATATGGTATGCGTTTCCGTATTGATTCAATCTTTGCTACTTGGAAGGAGTGTTTGGTACTTTGCACGTCTGCTCCTTTGACTGCAATTTCCTCCTGAACGCAGCACTGCGAGCGCTGCTCTTGCTGCCTGACCGCTTCCTGGAGGGGGCAGAGCCTAATCCCAACACGTGACGGATCACGTGACTATCTTCCTCCTCATATTGCCGGCACAACCGTCCTTGCGGCGTTAAGCCCAGGAGGCAGTAAGGGCTGGAGCCGCTGTTGTGCTGTTTGGCTGTGACCTGTTAGAAAATTGGTCCAGGGGACCCGAGCTGTAAACTCATTTAGATTTTCTTCTCCAGTCCTCAGGGTTAGGGGTGGAGAGTCGGACTCTGGCAGCTCCATAAGCTGTCGGGCGTTCCCTACCCTGAGACTGAGCGCTTCAACTGGCTCCTTGGATGAATGTAGTTATTTTTAAAAAATCAACTAATTTAATTTTGTTGTGACAAAGAACATTGTTAACTCTAGTACATAATATATTTGTTTCCACCATTTCTTTTGACTCGCATAGATCCATTTTATCTGTATTTTTAAATTTAAGAGTGTTTTTGGACAAGTCTCATATTTGGTTGAGGTTGCCCCCCGTTTCAAGGGCAATATTTTAGATATCAGTGTCTACAATCCTATTGACTGTTTTGTATGTAATTTATGTGTATTTCGATGCAAATACTACTTACTGTAACTCAGTTCTTAAAGTCTTAACTCCTCGCTGTCATTCCTTAAGTCTCCCTATTTCTTTCTGGGTTCTGGTTCTGTCTGAATGACACGTAAGGGACTTCGAAGTCAGACAGCTATGGAGGCTTCTCTTGCTAAGACTCCTTCTGCTACTGGTAATCTCCCCTCTGCTTCACCAGTCACCACTGTCTTAAATTATCCCTCCCCTGCTGTCCTGGGGAATCTACATCACGTTACAGCAGATGTTCCCCATAACCCCTTTCTCCTCAAAACCCTGGCCCAAATTCATGTTAGCGATAGGTCTGACGTATTCAATGCTATGGGTATCATTCCACGTATCACAGCCTACAATAGTTGTATATTTAATGGGAAACAGGATATCTCAATGGACATACAGGAAGAGCGTTTAGCAGCCACGATAGCCTCCAATCTTGAGAAAGGCGTTACTTTATCAAAGGCCAAGGGTCATTTGGATCATTCTAACAATAATTTGGTCAATATTGTGTTTTCAACCCCTGCCCAATTACATCCTAGGGCGCCTAAACTATCTGCCAAGGCGGATGACTCTGTAGCTAATGCTTCAGAGTCATCAACGGTGATGAAAGAGGCTGTTGATCGCCTTTCCCCCCCCTGTGGTTAATGGGAATGTTGCTACTCCTCCCACTAAATTCTCGCTAGAGGTTAATTCCTCAGCTAGGGGTATAAATCATACTTCCTCTATCTATGTCAATCTTTCTGCCAATTTGGCCAGAACTCCCTATACCCCCATAGTGAAATCCATTTTGTTCAAAACTACACTCAATAAATCCCATAAACCCACCCCTAAAACAAAACCCAATCTGGTTATCCAAGGGAAAAATATCTCAAACTTTTTCGGAAAGAGGACTGCAACCAGCACCCTTGTTAAAACTCTACACTCACTTCCAACAGTGGCCACATTGGATCATACTAATCTAGTTGATGTAGCTAAGAAATTGGAGATGGAAGACCCTCTTGCTCAGGATATTGACGATATTAGCATCATAGAATGTGCAGACAAGGCAATGGCTGACAGCCATCTGGGTCTCAACTCTAATAATGCTAACAATGTCACCCAGCAAATCTGTGGTGATTCCTGTGTGGGCTCTCCCTCTGATCTCATCAACCTTATTGACGAGTATACAGAGAAACAAAACTGGCTGAGAGAAAGGGGTTTACTTCCAGACTCAAAAAAGGATCAGGGCAGCGAATCCATTTTACATCATACTCTTAAAGAGGCGGATGCCAGAATTAAACTCTCCCAACCTACTCTCTCGGCTCTGAATATGGTCCCGAGTTCCTTTGTGAGTCTGTATGATAACACATGGTCTGAGGTTAGATCACATTCTCTTCTCCTTTCTGAAATCTATTCTAGGTTAGAGGGCCTTGATAGATTTGAAGAGTTAGTTAAAATTATTAAGGAAGAACACCCACTCTTGCCCACACATGGTTCTGATCCAATCTCTTCTAACTAGTTTATGGCTGAAGCCCAAATGGTACATCAAGGGCTCACTGGGACAACGCCAACTATACAAGGGGTAGTTTTAGATAAGGGTTCGGGTATCACGGTCCCCCAATGCTGGGATCAGGATTTATGTAATCAGCCTTCTATGATTCCTTCAATTATCTCTGAGGGTGTGCAAGAGGTTATTGGGTCGAAGGTAAAACACCTTACCCCTCAAACCAAACTTTCTACGGAATTAATGAAGGAGAAAGTCCAAGAGGAGTCGGTAGGCCCTCCTTTCAATCTCACTGTTCCAGTTCTTCCCCCTGTGGGAAGGAATTTAGAACTGGTCGATCCACTTCAAGGTGTTCATATTGCCTCTTCTGTGGACCTTATATCCACCCCGACTTCAGAGAATCCATCTGATCCTACTGAACCCACTAAAGAAATTATACATCAAAAAGTTCTGACTTGCATAGGAAGGAAAAGAAAAACTAATCAGCAAATGAAGAAAACTAAAAATCAGAAGAACTTGAAAAATATTACTTCATATACCAACCAATTCTTTAAAAATCTTTTCTTGGCAAATACCTCAGCTTCCTCATCCCCTGCTCCTGTTCCCAAGGGGACTGGGAATCCTGCTGAACCAGCGGTTTCTGTGATCCCTAGTCCTAATACGGCGGCCACTCCGGCTACAGCCGACTTACTTCCCATTACAACAGTTCTATCTTGCCTACCAGACGCTTTGGTGGATGGCCCTCCGATTATCAATATTGCCCCCCTAGTAGTGGGGCCTAACACTGAGGGGGTTGTGGGCACTGTGGTTTCTAGCTCTTTGACAATAGTTCCACCTTTACCAGAGTCGACTTCCACCAATGCTTCAGTTGAGTTAACCACCAATACTATTGTGAAGGCGAAGGATTCCTCCTCAGTTGTAGATCTCCTAACTATTCCATCTAACTCCATATCTGGGAAAGATCTGAGTCATTCAGAGACCACTTTATCATCGATCACAGCAAACCTGGTCAATATTGATATGGTTAAACATCTATTCCAGGCGCTACTGGTTCCTAAAACTGCCAGTGGGGCAGTGCCTAAGTCAATTATTAGCCCGTCTCAGGATGGGGCCCCTTTTATTCCTCCTCTATCTCTGGACCCCCCTTTCTCTTCTGTCACTGACGGTCATCCTGCCAATACCGAGCCTACAACGAGGGACTGTGGTATGGGAGCTCAATCAGTGGGGGGTCCTTTTGCTCCCATCTCTCTTAATTCAGCTCATTCAAGTATGCCAAGTATTGGCCCTACTATGGGCCGTGAAGGTGTCCCTTCTGGGCCCGATTTTGTCCATTACAGTAATTCTTTCAAATCATGTGAAAGATTTCCTGTGGGTCCAAATGCAATCCAGAACAGGACTATATTAAGAGGTGCAAGGGGCACTGACTTGGAGGCTGACTCTCTAACTCAGTTCACTAAAAAGATCACTGATTCTCTACCTCACTTATCAGAAGCGAAAGTTCCTCGTGATATTCTACAGTTTACCAGTCTCTGGGGCCAAGACATGCCAATTTGTCTTAATCGTGGTATCATCTTAAAGATTTTTCATCAACTTCCCTTGCTCTCACTCATCTCTTGTTATGACATGGATAGTATTTTTTTCCCTATTCAGGGTCGGGTAGTTGTGAGTAATATTCTTAAATCAAGAGTAGTCCTGGAATTGATCATGGGGCATAGGGAAGGGTTAAAGCAATTTGGTTTTGAAGCAAACCTACTAGAATCCACTCAGTTCTCCAGTAATAACGGAGGGGGTGCAGACTATAGGGGCAATCTCACTATGATATATCATCCGGAAAGAACTCCACAGCCCCTACGGAGGCAATTCACGCCCAGATCAAATGGAAACTTTACAAACTGGGCACAGGTTACCGCAGGTCTGTGGAAATGAGTCTCTTTTGACCCATTCGGAACTCTCTCCAAAAGGCTCTTCCCGTGAATAGCTTTGTGTTTCTATCTTGGAATTCCAGAGGTAATTCTCATCTCTTCACGAATCCTGATACTGTAACTCTGATTAGGGCTTCACGCTGTTTTTTTCTGCAAGAAACCTGGATGCTCCCAACTCCTGTTTTAGATGGGTTTGATATCTTTTCTCAAAATTCTATACCCAGTTTGGGAGGGAGTCCTTCTGGGGGTCTTCTTATAGGAATTTGAACCTCTTTTGGTTTTAGGAGTAAGGTTCTTTTGGATACGCCTTTTGGCATCTTGGCCCTGGAGGTGTCCTCTCTTGATCTAACGGTCACTTTACTCTTGATTAATGTATATTGGCACAAGGGAATCTCTGCTCTTGAGCCGTTTCTGCAAAGGTTAACCGATATACTTCTTTCCTGGAGATCGCTGTACCCTAGGGGTAAATTGATTTTGGCAGGTGATCTTAACTCTGATTGCTCTATTTCTTCCAAATCCAAACATGATGACCTGGGACTGGCTATGGAGGATGACTCTTGACTAGGCCTGAAATACGCACAGGGTCGTCGTCGGAATTCCGCTTTGGATTCGGTTGGTCTCACTTGTCTTAATGGCTACTATGATGCCATTAACTTACCTTGTCCCACATGGCGCAGATCTTCATCAGCATCTACCTTAGACTATGTCTTTGTAGATTATTCCCTTACTCCGTTTTCGTCCAATGTTGAGGTCTCTTTTAATCCATGGAGTGATCATGGTAGCCTCCGGGTTTCTTTTCTCTGTCCTTTTCCCATTACGTTTTTGCACGCGGGGGGTCCTAGCCATCTTCAAACTGTGGGACAAGGGACAGGGGTACATTGGTCACCTCTCAATATCAGGGTACTCAACCGTAAACGGATTTCTTCCTTTAATCATACCTTTTTCTCTTGGAAATTAGCAGTTTTCAATACAGCTCATTTCGATAGTTTTCTTAATGCTCTTCACTACAGTATTCATGGCCAGTTTAGGAAGGGCGTTTTTAAAATATCTCCCCCTCATAGATTTGACCAAGAATTGGCTAATGCAAAGGGCCTCACTCAGAAACTTATTAGAGGTATACAAGCCCTAGATATTGAATGGGTTGATAAAAAAACAAAAATTAAAACTATCCGCCAAAAATATAAAAATTACTGTAAATAAAGAAAAGCTACTATGCTACAAAACGATGCGGAGCATATGCTTGCAGTGCTAATAAAACAATATCCGAGGGCATTCTGGGTTACCTTGTCTAGCCTAGACGATGTGGCGGAGGCTGACCAGTTGAATGTCATCCCAGAGGTTCAATGGGTAGAGCATTATACCGATTTGATATAGGGGGTGAGGGATTAGATTTTTGTCTTTTGGGGATCAACCTTTCTGAGGACTCTTGGAAGCCTGCAATCAATTCTGAGATAGTACTAGGACTTATCTCTAAAGCCAAGAAATCTAGGGCTCCAGGGCCTAATGGCCTTACTAATAATACATTTAAATCTGAGCCAGATCTCTGGGCCAACCTCATCTCCCTGCTTTTTCAAGACGTCGTTAATTCTGGGAAAGTACCCACTAGTTGGCAAACCGCTCATATTGTTCCAATTTTCAAAAGAGGTCTGCGTACTTTGGTCAAAAATTATAGACCTATTTCGCTTATTGATGCGGACTGCAAGCTTTTTGCCTCTATGCTTCTTTCCCACCTTAACGTTTGGATTAAGGAAAATCATATTCTCCCCAAACAACAAACAGGTTTTAGGGCAGGCCACTCAACTAATCTTAATGGTCTTATTATTAGTGCCCTGCAAAGTTCTACCTGGGGTAAATATGATGGTTCCCTCTACGTTGCGTCTATCGACCTATCAAACGCCTGTGATTTGGTTATCAGGTCTAGACTATGGGAAAAATTAACCAAATGGGGCATTCCGGCCGGTCTGTTAACTCTTATTATGGCTATGTATGAAAACTCGGGGGTCCATATCAGGCTGGATTTGGCAGGAACTCTCTCCAGAAGGATAAGGACCCGTATTGGGGTGAGACAGGAGTGCTCGTTAGCTCCCTGTCTTTTTATCCTCTATATGGCTGATATGGATGATTTTCTGGGAAATACAGGCATGGTGAGTGATAAACTGGGGGACTTGAGGCTCTCGTGGTTGGCTTATGCCGATGATTTTCTCCTTTTTGATCACACTAAAGTTGGCCTGCAGAGGCTCATTTGCAAATTTGAAGAATACGCCATTCTTAACGGGCTGAATATTAACCCGAGTAAAACCTGTACTATGGTCTTCTCAAAGGGGAGAACGGGGAACAACAAAGTATGGAAAATAGGGTGTGAAAACATCATCAGCGCACACAAAATCGTCTATCTCGGCTTTTTGATTCTGGCCCAACCTTCGGCGATTGAGCTTAGACAATTTCTTAGACACAAACTGCTCCCACTCATCTCCCAATCCATTAGATTAGACAACAAATACTGCATGTTCTCCCTCAAGCCTGTAGTAGACTTTTTTAAGGGTAAGGTTACTCCAAAGCTACTTTATGGAATGGAACTTCACTATTCGGCACTTTTGACTTTTTGGGACTCTCTTGAGGGTATCTATTGGAGGAAAATTCTGAAATTGCCAAATTCTATTCCAATAGTGGCCATTAGGTACGAACTAGGGCTAGTCTCACTGCGAGCTAGGATTCTCTGGAGGGTCCTTCCTCTTTTTTCAGCACTGCTCTTTCCTAGACCCGATACCCTCTATGCTGTTCTGGGTCACACAATTTTTTCTCAGGGACCTCTGGTCCGTAATTTATATCTTAACGCATTCAGTGATCTCTGTGACAAGACGGTCGGATATCTCCACTGATAGGGTCACTCTACTAACAAATCCCAATAAGGTTAAGGAGTGTCTTTATAGTCATGATTGGAGTAACACAAATGAAAAATTGCATTCTTATCCCTCTCTGAGAGACTTACAATTCGACCATAAGAAAAGAAGTCTGTTGTCTTTTATTCTGTTTCAATTTCCCAATAGATATTATCGTTCTCTTCTCATTAAACTCAGATGGAATCTCCTTCCCACCCGGGAAGTCCTACATTAAAGGAAAGAGTTTTCGGACTTAGACCCTATCTGTCGCTTTTGTAAAACTCTGGGGGTGATTGAAACCTCTCGGCATCTCTTTTTAGATTGTACTGCTCTGACATCTTTAAGGGACAAATATTTAGTTGGATTCAGTGTAATGGGTATTTGACTCACCTAAAGAATCCTACTACTTAAAGATTGAATAAAAGTCTCTCTCCATACAGGATAAAACGTTTGCCATTCCTCTTTTTTTGTGCTTTTTTGAATCAGGTGTAAATACGTCGGTGTAAATACATCGGCGACGCAGGAACATTAATTTCTTTTTTGTCATAACATAAAAACACAAAGCCAGAACACACTACTGCGTTATTTGCAGGGACCTCATCTGTGCATGACCATAGAACTGATCTGTTTGGGACCAATTCAAGGTGCAGCACCCAGCACGTTTAAGGCACACCCTTCCTAAATAAGTACAATTTAGGTAGCTCTGCCATACAAATGTAGACATTAGCCCTGCAGAAATTAGTTTAGCACCCTGCAAAAATGAAAATCACCCTCTCTTGCAGAGCACCATTTAATCGTAAGGCTAAAACCTTTGTGTATGTTTCAAGAATCAAAAGAGCAGAATATTTCTCCAAACCATTCATTTTAGATCAAGGTGCTTGGGAAAAGGGGTTTATGAATAGCATATACATTATCCATTTCCAAATATTATTGTGGGTAATGAATGGATGGTAAGCTAAGGAAGTAGTATCCTTGTTCAGTATGTAACTTAGATGCAAAAAAAGCTATTGACCCCAATGACTTACTGTTGCGTGCCAACCATGAATTTGACTCAGATGAAAAATCATTTTGCTGAATCTCAAACATCTCACTGAATTAACAGTCAATGATGTAACTGTACCCGTCATGAGACGACAAAGGCAATGAATATGGCAAGGGAAATGTACACAAGATCACAAAGTGAATAGCTTTGAGTCAAGCAACATACACTCCGGAACCAACACATATGTACACTAAAACCCACGATGTGCAAGTAGAGCGTGATACAAATACAAATATATAACAAAGCATGTGGAGTAAGAAATTAGACACTTCTTATGATTACAAAGAAAGCCAGTAAGCTCCTCACCCACAGTTTTGGTGCCAGGTAGTGTCAGCCCTAAAACCACATGAGAAATACTACCTGAAATGTCAGCAAAGCCCTTGAACCCTGTTCATCAAACAGGGACCCAGAAAGGCTTTAAAAGCAAAGGGAGGATATCTTAATACATGAGACTCCTGACAAGGTACAAGTAGGAATAGTGATTGCAGAATAGTGTGGAAAACAGACATTCACACAGGAGTTGGATACAATAGCGCACTACATCTAACAATCAACACAGAACAAAGGGAGAAGTGCAAGGGAACACCAGGAACAGACTCCAAGAGAAAGTAAAGGGGCAGGGAAAACTAAATTTAAAGTGCAAAATCTCCCTCCTCCCCACCCAGGAAAGGAACATGGGACAAAATCGAAAATCTATAAAGGAGGGGAGTCTAAGGATCAAGGTTGCACTGCAGAAAACGTCAAAGGAAAAAAAGAACAGACAAACTGGGATAAAGTGAAAGGAAAGCACTGCGAAGTGCTGACTGCTGAACCGAAGAAGACCGAAATGGAATCCAGGAAGCAGAAAATACTAAAACACACACTAAATTTGAAATCCAGGGAAAAGGGCAACAAGAAATAACTAGGAACTAGACACTAAGCCAAGAACCAGGAACAAGGGACTGGTCACAAACAGGAACAGTGCATCAATGACCAGCACTGGACTGAAGCAAATTGATATTTTTAAAGCTGAATAGCAAGCACACGCCTCAGGTGTGCTGCTTGCTAACACCTGCCAGCCATAGGTACTGCAGTGCACCAAGTTTATCTCAATTACTCAGACGTCAATGTGGGTCAGTCTATTGGTTACAGCAGCTTAGGGAGTGGGCTATGAAGCAGCTCTGGGGTGATGTGTACTGAGAACTAAGAACTCTGCCTGGGGATCAGTCTGCTTCTGCTTTCGCCAAGAAGCTATAACTGTGGGACGATCACTGTTACTTTTACATATTTGGCCCTAAAAAAATGTTTTAAAGAGACTTAGAACTGGTGTGGAAGACAAAGGATCTCGTCTTACACCAGCCAGTATATCAAAATACCCAGGCGCCCCAATGTCAACACTGCAACTTTCTGGATAATGTTTTTGGCTACGCAATCCAGTTCAGCACAGGATTAGATTTTGTAAATGCGCCTTGTTATAGCATAGATAATTATTCCAAAAGATAATTCTGTATCGATTTAGGTTTATTTGGCATTCATAAGCTCGAACATAGGAGTATAGCAGGCTTGGTTGCCCAAGGTCAGGTGTTGAGGAAGATTAGCATTGCAAGGGGTTTCAAAATGAACATATCGTCTCTACCAGTTGTTTAATGGCCTTCTGATGGTGGGACACAGAGCTGCAAGAAGCCAAAGTTTAGGATGGGGCCTGTGTAGTGAGGTGAATACAGCTACGAGCCGCAGTCTATGTGATACCGCAAGACCATGAGCGAATTGTAGAGTGACAATCTCAGCTCTCAAAGCTCAACAGCTTCCATTGAAAGTACTACACCATAAAGATAATACAAGAAATCTCGGGAAGTGGTCAATACAATACAACGACGACAAAGATCAGCCATATGGGTTTATTATTTGTACATTCAAGAGAGAACAGGTCAGAAATGAGGGGTGGGAGAAAATGGGCATCTGCATAGTAGCCCAGTGTGTGGTATGCATGGCTACTGTGAGCGGAACGCTCCAAGCCTGTAACCCAAATCTCAAATTAGCCTCACACAATGGTACTTCACGTGTGTGTGTGTGTGTGGCATCTTGTACTCTCTGCAGTCTATTGGAAATGGTGTTCCTTTCCCAGAAGGAGAATATCTAAAAGTACATACATGTTTCTGGTAATATTTCTTCATGTGCTACCATTTTATTTCAATGCAAAACATTATCCTGCTAAATTCATGGGTTTAGTAAATCTACTGAGTTACTCGACATGCAGGTCTAGTAAGATATTCTGAGGCCTGATTTTTAAACAAACGGAACTTCTTGGGTGCCAGGAATATGAGAGTGCACTAAAATAGAATGTACTTCCTTTGGAGTGCTGGCAGTCAGTCGGTGGATTAATTGACCAGCCAGCCTCAAAGGGGGTCCAATATCAGTATACTATACTTGCCTTACAATAAAGAAGGTGGAAGACTTACCAGACTCACAGCACATTACACACGCAAAAAGTTTAATCCAGTGTCACCATAAGCATGACTGCAGGATTTGTTTTTTTAAGTAAGGATATCAAAAGCGAGGTTCACAATTACATATGATATAGCATTTATAAAGTGCTTGTACACCAGTGTTTCTAGGCACAACAAGAAAAGGAGGAGGAAACAAAGGGAGGACAAACAAAAAAAAATCTTACTAGGCCTTGTGTCATTCAGACCGGGCAAGTGTGGAGAAGAGTGAAGGGGAGAGGTGCCTGGGGGTGGAGGGGAAGAGGGAAGTGCAGGTAAATCAATAAGTGCAGCTAGCAGATGGCTCATAAGTGCAGAAAGAAGTGACTGCAGGGTTGCAGGAACAGACCGTTAAGTGCTGGGGAGCCTAGAGGCAGTGCGTGAGCAACTGGACATGCAGGAGCCAGGGCCTGAGATCAGAGGGAATCCAGGTGAACCAGTGCGTGGAGCAGTCAGGTACATCATCAGGGTAGAGGAAGAGAAAGCCGACGCAAAAAGAAAGGTCTTGAGTTGCTTCTGCTGAAGTTTGAGAGAGGCCAGAGGCTGTTCCAGAGGGAGGCCCCAGTTGAGGAGAGAGATCTGCCCCCAACTGTCTGCTTGGAGAAGCGTCTGACCCTCAGAGAGTTTGAGGTGGATGAGCAGAGAGCTCGAGAAGGAAGATGTTTTGGAAGAGAAAGTTGGAGGTAGAGTGGCCCCAGGCATCAGAAAGCCTTGTGAACGATGCAGAGGCTCTTTAACTTGATTCTTGCAGCCACTGGGAGCCAGTGAAGAGATTTCAGTGCTGGAGAGAGAGACGATCCCTGGGCTTGAGGTCGTCCTGTTCTGGATAAGTTGTAAAGGTCAAAGAGTAGAGACAGGCAGATTTAGAATTGCGCTATTGCAGTAATCCAGCCTAGAGAGGACCAGAGCTCTGGAGACCATGAGCTTCCGGGGGAAAGTGAGAAAGGGAAGAATACCTCTGAGGAGGTGCAGCTGATAGTTTGACTTCTTAGAGGCATCAAAAATGTGAGGCGAGAAGCAGTGTGTGGAGTCGAAGATGACAGCAAGGTTCTTAGCCTCACAGGAAGGAGCAGGACGAGGGCCCATAGTGGGCACCCACAGAGAGAGGAAAGTAGGGATCAGGAGTCCCAATGAGGAGGATCTCAGTCTTACTGGCATTAAGGCAGAGGTCATTGGTGGCACAACATTCCTGAATTGCAGCCAGACCGCCTGGTATGAGATGAGGAGTAGAGGTGGCTGAGGGGAGCCTGAAAGAGAGCTGGGCATCATCTGCATAACACTGAAAATTGGAGCAGAAAATAGCGATGCGGTAGGCAAGAGGTGCCAGGTATTGGTTGGACAGCCAGGGAGAGAAGTTAGACCCCTGGGGAATACCACAAGTAGAGAGAGAGAGATAGAAGAGAAGAAAGACACCAGTTGGACCCGAGAGGGTCGGTCCATGAGAAAGGAGGTCAACCAGGCCAGGACCTGATCAGTGATACCCAGGTTGTCACAGAGGCGTTTGAGCAGGATGGCATTGTTGACTGTCAAAAGCAGAGGATAGATCGAGGAGAACAAGGACATAAGGGAGAGCAGGTCTTCACAGGTGTTCAGGAGAGCAGTTTCCGTGCTTCTGGCAGCTCTGAAGCCTGGCGGTGGTCGTGGAGGCAACCAACAGATTCAGTATGCAGATTAAGCTGGGAGGAGGCCAGTTTTTCCAAGAGTTTGCCCAGGAAAGGAGTGATGGAGATAGGGCGATTGTTAGCCAGAGAGGAAGAATTGGCTGAGGGCTTCTTTAGAAGGGGTGCACAAGGGAGGGCTTAAGGGGGAGGGGAAGTTCCAGTAGCAAAGGAGTGATTGCAGAAATCGGCCAAGGCAGGAGCAAGGGTGTCAATGTAGTCCTTGATGGTTCTGGATGAGCAGGGGAGAACCTGCTTTAACGAGACATTCATACATCAGACTTGTCTAGAAAGATTGTCAGGGGTGAACAGGGGAACGGAGCAGAAAGAAGGAGAGACAGCCTCAGGTGGGCCAGGAGTGGTTGAGGAAGAAGAGGTAGAGGAAGAGAGGGTGGGCAGGGAGTCCTGAGTTTTAGTGGTGAAATGAGAAGCCAAGGCCGTGCAGGGCCTGAGAGGGAACAGGAGAGGTAGAGACTGCAACAGGATTGGCCAGCTCCACGCAGATTTGAAAAAGTTTGGCCGAGTTGTTAGATGCCGCAGAGACGCAGGCTTGGATGAAGGCTCTCTTTTTAGAGAGGACAGAGAGAACATAAAAGAACAAGTTACTTATGCATAATATTCTTTTGACTGGATGTTCTTCCCATGTATTCCTCTTTTTATTTCATATGGTAAAGTGTAGTACTGCGTCGAGTCATGGTCTTCAGCGGCATCCGTATCGTACGTAGCCGTGACGTCAATGCTGGTATATGAAGCACGCGCACGGACAGTTACCTCAGTTCTAGTTTTTTCCCCCCCTTTAATTTTTTTTATTGTTCTGGTTAAGAAAAAAAAAATCAACCTTTCAATAGATATTATAATCAAAGCTTCAGACCGATGCAATGATTATGAAATTCATCATCATTCAAAGTAAAAGAAAAATTGAATATGAAAGTTCACATGAATTCGAACATACAAACCTTGACATACACCAATTTAAAAGTGAGACTGATTCCTGATGAAGGCTATCTCAGTTTTATGAGTACTGTCAGTTGGATCCATGTGCCCATGAATTAGATTAGTTAACTTTAGATCTAATGATGGCAGGAATTTCACAATTGCAATTCTGACTATTATACGTTGGGTGTGAAAAAGGTTGTGCCACAATATTTCAGCTGTTACATTCAGAAAATCATTGAAATGCAGTCTAAGATATACTATTAACTTGTCTATTAACAATGGGAACATTACAAGCAGAGGTTCTCTCTTTTCTCCACAGAATCTACATACCTTATCAGATTGAGAAATAATGTTATGCTTGGCTAGAACTTTTTTTGTCTGCCACAGATTAAATCGGAATCGTAAAAATAGATTTCTATATAGAGGTGATGGAAATGTTACGAGATAGGATTCTGGTGTGTGAAAACTTTTTAAGCTGAATTGGTTATTTTTTAATTGTTTATAGGCCATACACAGTTGGCGTGTGTGGATCCAGTCTGTTGCCAAAGCTTCTGTTTGGCACGTGTTGGATTAGTTAACAGAAGTTCTTCCGAAATGTCTGCTGCTGCATGATGGTCTGTTGTCTCCAGATCACCATAAAGTGATGTTTTGTGGATGTTACATAGAGACACAAAGCGTGTAGCAAGGATGCAGAGTTAGCAGGGATTAAACATTTCCTATATTAGGAATAAAGCTTCCAAGCATAAGAACTGTTCAAATAGAGTAGACCCAATTCATGCCTAATTATACATACCGGTTGAGTCAATGGCAGAGAGCGCACTCGCTTCCCAAACATTCCTTCCAATCAATGCCAAAATGATTCAGATCTCCAAGCTCTGGTCTCTGCACCATACAAGACTGTTGGAACTACTTTCTGATTATAAAATTTTAGCAGCGAATAACGCGGGCTCGAGCAGCCGCTATTCACATTTTTCTCTCGAGTTCTGTGAGGTAGGGCAGATCAGAATTATGATTATTCGTATTCAGTACCAAGTAGCGATATTCATTGACCACTTGTGGTCGAGTTTCGTGCAGAGACCAGGTGTAGGAGCATTTGTTAATTTGGGTCTTAGAGCCACAATATAAAACCTTTCTTTTCTCCAAATCGATTGTCAACCGGTTCTCACTGGCATAGTTTCCTAGGGCAGTGAGAAGAGTTTATAGGCCCTTTGGGCTCTGACTAAAATCATGAATGAATATTTTATTTATATTGCGCCCATACACAAGTGTCACAAATCATCTGCAGAAAAGAGCCACGGTATGATCAGTTCGCCTAGTTTTGGAGAATCAGAGATGACTCCTTTTGATAGTGTCTCATATCAGATATGAAAATTTTGAATAATGCAGACGCCAAAATGCATCCTTGATTTAGCCCTCTAAAGGTGGGGATAGGATTGGAAAGTTTTCCATCTAGTTAGTCGAATCTGGACCGTTGTGTTGGTGTGTAGCTGGAGAATTAATGTTTGGATGGAGGACGGACAGGCTGCATTGCTTAATTTAGTTTTTAGTAGGTCTCGGGATACAGAATCAAAAGGGGGTTTCAAAGTCAATAAAGGCCATATAAATTGGTTGCTTCATCTGTTGCTCATGCATTTTTATAGCACTAATAGTTAATAGATTAACTGTTGTACCTAACACAGGGACAAATCCAGTTTGGAAAGGGTCTTGTATGTTCTGTGCAGTTATCATCCAGTGACTGAAAGCTCTCAAGATTAGTCAGGCAAATAATGTTCCCGGAGCGTCAAGTAGGGCAATAGGCCGATAGTTGGTGATTGCAGATCCCCCTTCTTGAAGCTAGGGATGATTGACTTCCGCTATGATGCTGGAATTTGCCGAGATCTTACAACTTGAGCAAATATGGTTTGAAGAATTCCGTCCCAGGCTTCTGGGTGGGTCTTTAGCATGAAATTGCTAAGCCTGTCTGGGCCTAGAGCGCTAGAGGAACTCAGCATTGAGATATAATACAAGATGTATTCCCGATCAAAGGTGATGTTAATGTCACCAGATGTTGTTCTATCTGGGGAAACTCCACCAGTAGAGGTTGGGGCATACAGAGCGCTGTAGTAATGGTTCCAGACTTCCTCTAGAACTGCGATAATCTGCATGGGCCCCCAAGTGACGTGGTTCGCCTGGCTGAGCAGGCTACAAATAAGGGCTGAGTTTTTAGTTGCAAGGGCTTGTAGCATCTGCTCACCATCTTGTGGCATGAGGAGTGCTCTGCGTGATCTGATCCAATGTTTGTATTGAGTTAACTTGCTGCAAGGAATTGGATCTGAGCACAGACAGTAAAAGGCAATCTGTTCTTTTAAAATCGGCGAAAGGCAGTTTTCTTTTCATGCAATTCAGCATCATAGACATGCATCAGTTTGTGTATTCACTTTGAGAATATGGACAGCTTTTGCTTAAATGTCTGTAAAATTGCAACATGAAGGCCTTCAGAGTGTATTGCTTCTGGACATAGCGTGTTGCCCTTGGTTAGGATTCGGTCATTTCGATCCTTCAGCAATGTTGGGGTCCAACAAAATCGATTTCTGCCTCCAGATAAGTTAAGATTAGGGCAGTAAAATTGCGATTTTGATGGAGACTGAGTGGAGTGCCAACTACCGGTTAGTGAGAGGAGCTCATGATCACTATACTTCTGGGGCTTGATCTCGAAGCATTGAACAGTGGCAAACCAGTCTCTGTCATATCTGTTTAGTCTATGATTGCTTCTTGCTGGATTCTTTTCGATGTGTTTTTCGGAGCGATATCACCTGGAATGGCTCCATTGAGCATGACTAATTGTCTATTATTCATCAGAGAGGACCACAGTCGTACAAGAGTGGATTCTTCTGAGGTTGTTATAGATATTCAATGTATGTTCAGATCACCTAGGATATCTTCCAAAATCTTGTAAGAATCTGTCTGCCTCTATGCCGGCATGATACCAATAGACCTTTATCAAAGCTATTATTTTAGATGGAAACTATCTTTTTACCAATTGGATGTATATATTAGGAGAGGCCCATTGGTCTAGTTGTAGGCCAGGTGCAGCCTTGGTCGCAATCAGTAGATCAGACATGGGTCTTCCTTTAGATAATGTTTTGGCAGGTAATAATAAGACATTATAACCGTCCCAAACTAGAAGTTCAGATAAATAGATTTCTTGTAAAGCAATGATGTCAATTGATCTAGTGTCCATAAGATGCTTGAATCCCCTGGTATTCCAACTGGCTAAATTGTAGCGTTGAAAATTATCTATCTTGAATCGATAATTCTGATTCACAGATCGCAGATGTGAGAAGTCATTGAGTTTTGTAGTGGGTTCGATCTGTCGTGAGGGATTAAAGGCTCCCTGGGTGCATGTCACTGTTGGGAATGGGAGAGATGTAATTTCTTTCTTTGGATGAGTAGTTTCATCAAATGGTTCCCATCAAACAACGGATTCCTGGCTTGCCATATGCTATAAAGGACAATACCAGACTGCATCCAAATTCTTGCGATAGATAGATCTGTGTCTCGCAGGAACTCTACTTGTTCTATATCAGATGAAGATAGATCTTCCAGACTTGGGATATCACTAAAGATGTTTAGGATGCTAGTTCTAAGTTATAAGTTGGATAGGAGCTGCCTCTGCATTGGATTATCTGATGGTCATAATGTGTAGATGGGCAGATATTTTCATCATGCTTAGATAAAGGATCTTACCAGAGCTTATCAGTTCGACTTGGTAGAATATTGCTTTCAGACATAGATCGAAAGTTAGAAGTCAGGTTGTCTAAAGTTAGGTTTGATTACATTCTCTCTGATATGGGATGACTGGGCATGGGCCACTCATTTCAATTGTTTTGTTTATTCTGTGATGAATTAATGTATATGGCGATCTCTACACGCCTTTGCTCCAAAGTTAGGAAATCATTTCCACAAATCAAAGGCAACTCTGCAGGGGTGGCAGAAGTTGCAAGAGAGGAGATTGACTGAACATCCAATGATGGTAGGAGGGCCTTCTTATTGTGAAATTCAACTTATTGTAGAAGTTCATCAAGCGGTTCGTATTGTAAATTGCCAATTGTACTGTGCTTGTTCGTGGGCTTTTTATTCTGAGCCAATGTTGCATATTTTTTAGTGATGGCAGATTTGGCTATTTGCACTTGTTTATTTGATAAAGGCAAAGAAGGGATGAAATGCCGCAAACTAGACCGTATTTGGGACTTAACGGGTTTCATATTCTTGATTTTTTGAGGGTCTCAGAGAGCTTCCTTGATTTTATTTTTGTAAATATAGTGCAAGTTAGCTTGTCAGATTTGAGCCAATGGGGGGGGGGGATCATCCAATGCTTGGGTTTCAAAGGATGTACTGGTCTGTCTCAGCTTGTGTTAAATTTGTAGCACAACTTTCTTTTTCCTGTGCAATTCGAGGTGAGGTTTCTTTGTTCCCAAGTCTCTCAGAGGAATCATCCTTTGAGGGCAGAAGCCTCTCAACCTGATTTCAGGATAGAGATTCAGCAGAGGTAACTGGGTCCCGTTGTAAGAGTCGTGGTATTGGAGACGTCTGCAAATTTATTTTATTGTCCATACTCTCAAATAACTTTGTTAACAGAAGTGCAGTTGTATTCATAGCAGTTAAAGTCAGGTCTACAAAGGGTGCCACGGTACTACGTGGTGAACTAGATTGCTGGGCTCGTGAGAAGTCGGCTTTTGCAAAGGAGAAAGCATAGATGAATTATGCGTGGAATTTGCCAACATGATGGGTGATTGGGACAGATTTGTGGAGCATGGATGGGAAGGGGAAGGCAGGAAGGGATGTGCAATGGCGGCTACGGGTGAGGATGGCAGTGAGGGACTTGAAGATTCATCAGGTATGGGCATCATGTTACTTGAATCAAGATGGGACTGGGTCTCCAGATTTAGAGCATTACTGAGTTGGTTGTTTGTTATCTTTGCTCGAATGACAGTAGCAATGGACTGAGAAGAGTTATTGAAGACTTAGGCTACTATGACAGTTTTGGTGTGAGTATCTGAGTTAATGACTTCAGAGTTGGCCAAAATCTGAAGTGGTACTGTGGTTGAGGGGACTGAGGTTATGGGTCGGGATGTATCTGGCGGTGTGAGAGTGAAGCCTGCCGCCATTATAGTGTCAGGCAGAGTGGAACAATCAATTATAGGCGTATCAAAGTCAGTTGATTTGGTGGTAGAGCGGATGAATGGCACTGTTGTCAAACAGCTTTTTGCCAAGATAGAGCGTGTAACGACCGACCGAAGGCTCAGGAGAGCAAAAATTCTGAATGTCAGTAGTTTGAGACTGCGTGCAGGATCGAGCAGTGGCAGAATTACTCCGAGTGAGACTTAATGTATGGGATATCCTCGTCAGAGTTCGCTTTGGTTGTATTAGAAGTCTGCTAATCTCATTTGGTGGGGGCATTGCTGTCTTTAGAGTAGGTGCCAGTCAGCATTAGAAAGCAGACTTTACGTTCTAACTGAACAGAGTTACAACAGTGTTGCTTTACGTTAGCAGACACAAGGTCAGAAGTATAAGGCAAAGGCAAACATGAAAAACAAGGGCGTGTTGGTACAACACCTACCACTGCACCACTAAACAGCGAAACAGCAATTGCCCAATGCACTTCCCACAAATGCACGCACGCGATTGCACGCGCCCCCTGTTAATATAGGTGGGTCTTTAATATAGGTGGGGCAAAGGGGGCAGAGCCAAAAACAGATCAAGGTTCAAAGGCAGTAAGAACCTACAAGGTATTGGAAATGAAAATCCAATTAGAGTATGTAGTCCACAAAGCAATTAGTAGTGAGGACTAGATAGTTCAATTGCCGTACCTCTTTCCTTGATGTCACTCTCCCGAAGATGAGGGGGTAGCCACACAGAAACAGCACTTGCCCAATGCACTTCCCACAAATGCGCGCATCCTTTAATTTGCATGCTGTGCCATTGGAGGAGACATCTTTAACGTTGCGAGAAAAGAAGGTGCAAGACACAAATTCTGGGCAAGCAAGCGGGGATGGGAGGGCGATGAGGAATATGTGGGAGTAGCATCCGGTCGAAAGAATGTTACCACGGGTAAGTAACTTGTTCTTTGAATGGATTGTGTCCTCCCACGTATTCCTCATCTTTGATAGACTCTCAAAGCATATTGTATTAGGAGGTGGGTGCCAAGAATGTTTTTATTTGTTGATATTATGGAGGACGGCTTTGCCAAATTGTGCCTCTCCTGATAGAGAGTCTATACAGTAAAACATACCAAAAGTATGAAGGGACGACCAGGTTGCTGCTCTACAGAGGTCCAGCGCTGGTACTCCTCTTTCTAGAGCCGAGGAAGCAGCCATCCCTCCAGTGGTAGGCACCCTCAAACCTTAACCTTAGGGCAAATCTTTGCCTACCAGAGAGTAGCATTCTGTTATACACATGACAATCCATCTAGAAATTGTTTTGTGACCTCTGAAACTAATCTTTGCCCAGTGTATCGAATGAAGAGCTGGTCGCCTTAGCAAACATTTGATGTCTGTGTAATATAGCAACATAATACCCTTTTAGGGTCCAGACGATGGAGTCTCTTCTCTTTTGATCAGTGAGGAGGAGGATAAAAAGTTGGTAATACTATACATTGTGCAAGGTGAAACTGACAACTTCCCAACAAAAAAAAAAGTCGAACTGTTAAAGCTACTTTGTCTTTGAAAAAGGACATGAAAGGAGGCTTAGAAGACAGGGCTTGTAGCTCACTTACCCTGCAGGCAGATGTGGTAGCTACTAAAAAGGTTTTTATAGAAAGCTTTCTCAATGGACATACATGCAAGGACTCGAAAGGAGCTCCCATAAAACATTTCAATACTAAGTCCTATGTTGGTACGATGAATGGAGTAGGTAGGAACACACGTGTTAGGCCCTTATGAAATTGTACTACAATATTTATTTTAAAGTCTGATCCCTCATCTGGAGAGCTCTTAAAAATTGACAGTGCCGCCAAGTAGCCCTTCACCGTGGCCACTTGTAACCCAGAATGGGTCAAGTGGAGTGTTAGGGAAATTAGCCATTGAATGAGAATTCTCCCTTACCTAGTGAGTCCCTCAGCAGATTTGCTGGATTTCTGAAGTAATTTTTTTTCACTTGGTAAGAGTGAGAGCTTTTCACCCACTCTTACCCATGTTTTGCCATGTGCGCATTTCATCTGTTTTTGTGATTGTGGGCTCTGGAGTACACCACTTCAGTAGCCCCCCTTCTTTTGTGTGTTACACAGCACTTTCAGTGCAGTGACACAGGGTTGTCTTTGAGACTACCCACCGACTCAATTTCTGGGGCTGACTACAGTCCCCCAGAAAAGGGTAAAGTTGCCATTAACATTACATAGTCCTTTAACCAGAGATCCAGTACACCCCATCTTACATGGAGTATTGGAAAGGGTTACTTCTTAGCCCTTTTTATCTGTTCCTCCTAGAGTATTGTTTTGCTCTTTTAACATTGAGACTTGCCTGGTAGCAGTGGTATCTACCCTAACTTTTCTACCGCGTTTATACTATATAAATGTGGTATTGTTTTAGGCTATTATATTAGCCTGGACTATAAACCCGCTTGACCAAATACTTTTTCTTTTGGCTCTGGTCGGGTTTATTCGCCATTTCTTTTTGTTAAACTCCAGCTTGTGTTTTACTTTGCACAGCAAACCAGGTTTGTCTTCTTTGTTCACTGTCTTTTGGCAGGTTTCTGCCAAGAAGCCCTCCTCTAGGCGCCTGGGTGTCTAGGTGGGCTGAATGTGAGGGAGGGGTGTAGTCATCCCCTGCACAGGGTATCCTAGGAAACCCAAGCCGCACTTTGCCATGATTGGCTTGGCTGAGGTGGTTGTCCGGGCTGGACAACCCCCTGCTGCGTGATTGACAGACAGGCTGTGTGAGTGGGGGATTTTCGCATAAAAAGGCAGGACTCTTAGGCTGGAAGTCAGAGTCCCCACTGGAGCTACAAGGAACCGAAGAGAAGTGGAGAAGACGGTTGCTGCAACTATCCCATCCCGGCGAACCCTGCTGCACTCCTGAGCCATCTACCCTTCGACGACCAGAGAAGATCCAGTCCAGAGTCTTCTTCCCTTGAGCCTGGTGGGGTCAACCAGCTCATCTTCCACAGCCAGAGGATCCTCTTCGTGGTCAAAATCGCTGCACACTGCTGTAGTGGTCCAGATAGCCATCTGAAGAGCCTCTCCTGTTTTTAAGGAGTGCCCCTTTTATTCACCGTCACTGCTGCCGGCTTCATCCCTGTGTGGTGTAGACCCCTCCAGACGACGTCCTTGCCGAAGCTCCAGGAACCGTGGGTCTGCAGGAAACTACCAGGAACAACTGCCGTGGCACCAGCTCTTCCTTGAATAAGGTACTGTGTTCTGCTTTGAGGAGCTAGGGTGAATCCCTTTTCTCCTCCAAGGCTTTCCCTTATCTTCCTTCCCTCCTTATAACTTTTGTTTCCTCCGTTGACAATATCTAAGTACTCCTGGCAACGTTGAATCTTGAACTGTCCGACTGTGTGATCCTCAACAGGAACTCGGCTCCACTTGACATTGGCTACGGCCTATTGACTCTTGAATTTCTGTCAACAAGTGTTCTCTGATTCTGTCTGCCCTGACAAAAGTATTGCCTATGATTTTTACCCCCAACTCTCTCTGGTTAACTCGGGTGCTAAGTGTGTTTTTGCCCCGGTAACATTTCTTGCCGCGGATACGCATACCTTTAGTAAGACCGAACTGTCATTAGTGTCAAAAAGTGATTGCATATGTATTCCCGGTGACGTCTTTTGTTTCACAACACCGGTCCGTTAAAACATAGGGGACTTACCTTGAGTTATACTGTACCAAGTGAATTGGTTTGTTGTAGTATATTTTACACGTGGATTTGAATTAATAAAAGTGTTGTGTTTTACAGATGGTTTAAAAATAAATGTACTTATATTTTTTACCTGAAACCTTGAGTCTGTGTTTGCTTGAGTCACAGTAATTGTGGTCCCTTTGTGTAATCTCTGCTACTGCTCATATACTCTTGAGATAAGCCTGGCTGCTCCGCTACTGCTACCACTTTAACATAGTAGTACAGGCTTGTACCAAAGGTGAACTTGTATTACCACTTGTAGTCTAAATTGTGTGTAGCGTTCCCTAAGGGCACTGCACAGGATTCTTCCTAACATGGAGCAAGAAAGATCGAACAGTAGGAAGTTTACATGTAAAAGGATGAAGTTTCTTTTCCCTGCACCAGCTGCGAAATGTATTTCAAGGGCAGCAGTAGAACGATTTAGTTGGTGGTCTGCTAGCCGAAAGCAACAGCTACATCATAACTACCGGAAGGTCCCAATTTTTTAATCTTATCCTCTCAGACACCAGGCATGAAGATTGACCGTCCTGATCTCTGGGTGAAGAATGCAAACTCCCTCTTGCGAGACTAGGTCCTTTCTTTGGGGGAAGACAAATTGGAGGGCAGATGGCCATCTCTAGAAGTTCTGGCTACCAAGTTCTCCTGTCCTAATTCGGAGCAATCAGGATAATGGATTTCTTGAACTTTCTCAACTTCCAGACGACATGTGGAATGACAGGGACTGTTGGAAAAGCGTATAGAAGTGGAAATTCCCAGTCCACTACCAACGCGTCCCCCTACAGCCCCTCTGAGAAATTTGGCTGAAGCTGAATAGGTTGCACTTCCTGTGGACACTGGATGCGAACAGATGCACCCGAGGGTTTCCCGAAAGGGGGGGAGGGGGGGGGAGATCTCTAAAATGATTTCCTGAGCCAACTCCCACTCGTGGGAGACAGTGCTCTGCCTGCTCAGAGCATCTGCCGCCATGTTTTTTTCTCCGGCTAGGTGAACCACCAGCAAAGATTCCTTCTCGTAGTGCCCAAAACCATAGCTGCATTGCATCTCTGCACAGAGGTAGTGACCCTGCACTCACCTCTTTTAATGAAGTAATACAGGGACACTGTCTTGTCCGTCATCATGAGGAAAGTCTTCCCCTGCCCAGAAGGCAGAAAAGCCATCAGCGCTAGTCTGATAGCCCTTGGCTCAAACAGGTTGTTGAGAAGTTTGGACTTCGACAGAGACCAACAACCGTCGATTGAAAGGTCGTTCATGTGGGTTCCCCAACCTGTGAGGGAGGCATCTGTTACAACTATCATCTCTGGCCATGGTTGCCAAAAAGATTGTCCTGTCATCACGTTCTCCCGACATGCCCACAACAGGAGATCCTGTGTGACCTTGTTTGGGACCTGAAGAAGATCCATCATTCTGCTGCAGAACTGACCACTGGGGCATGAAAACCCACTTAAGGGGCCTCATTCTCAAACAGGCTTCTGGCACCAGGTAAATGCAGGATGCATGAGGCCGAGCAACCTTACAAAGTCGGAGGCCTGAAGATATTAGGCCACTCAAACATTTGGCCCATCTGTGAAAGATGTTGAGCCCTAAACTCAGGGGGCGGAGCTTTCCCTGAGGACGACTACAGGATCACTCCAATAAACTGAAGCCTCTGAGATGGTGTCAAGTGGGACTTTCAGGGAGAATCCCAGCCAATGGAGGAAGTGGCAAGTATGATTGAGATGGATGAGCCTGTTCAGAGCTTGTTCTCCTGATCAGCCAGTCGTTTAGGTGAACAAGTTGCTTACCAACTAGTAACGTTCTTTCAATTGGATGTTCCTCCAACGTATTCCACATCTTTGACATGCATTGTCCAGAGCTGTGTACTTCGGAAACTTTTTCGGCAGCGGGCGTCCTGCGTCGATGGCGTCGGGTCAATTTCCCTCAAAGGCCTCAGTCGAGGGCGACGTCACCGGATGTTATAAATAGGACGCACGCCGCCCATAGCCTCAGTTTATGTTTTTCCTCCATAACGTGTGGCACCTATCCAATGCCTGCTTGACTGCACTTAGCCTTACAGAAACGTTAGCTGCAATCGCATAGGAAATTCTCCGCTGGGGCAGGCTGGGAGGGCGATGTGGACTACGTTGGAGGAACATCCAATCGAAAGAAAGTCAAAAGGTCGGTAAGTAACTTGTTCTCGAATGGATTGTGTCCTCCAACCTATTCCACATCTTTGACAGACTCCCAAAGCTGTACCAGAAAATGGAAGAGGGAAAAGAATTTAGAGTACCCAATCAGATGGCGGAATAAAGAACCGCCTTACCAAAGGCCATATCTTTACCATGGATCGTATCCAGGGAATAATGTTTAACAAAGATGTGGATAGAAGCCTGTGTGGCGGCATCACAAATATTCCTAATACAAACTCCCCTTTGTAGGGCTGTGGAAGTATCCAAGCCCCTATTGGAATTAGCTTCCAACCCTTCAGGAAGGTACTTACCCGCCAATCGGTAACATTCAGTAATGGTGAGGATGATCCACCTGGACAACTTCTGTTTGGTAACACCCTGGCCCAATCAGTGTCCAGTATATCCCACAAAGAGTTGATCGTCCACTCTGACGCTGGACATTCTAAAAATATAAAAGCTCAGAGCTCTCCCAGGATCCAAACTATGGAGTCGCTCCTCTTCCTTACCAGGATGAGGAGGATAGACGGAAGAATCACTGTCTTAAATGAAAATCAGACACTACCTTAGGTAGAAAGGAAGGACGTACCCTCGGTACAACCCTATCCATGTGAAACACAGTAAAGGGTGGCTTAGATGAAAGTGCCTACAATTCACTCACTCTGCGAGCGGAAGTAACCACCACCAAGAACACCGTCTTGAAAGACAATCTCAAAGGGCAAAGGATCAAACGGAGCACCAATCAGGAATTTCAATTCAGATCCCAAACCAGCACCTGGAAAGGGGACGGTGGGAAAACATTAGTGAGCCTTTTAAGAAATTGGGAAATCAAAAGGAATCTTAAAGTAAGAACATTCTTCAGAAGGGCGCTTAAAGATAGACAGTGCCGCCAAGTAACCTTTAATGGTACCCACTTGAAGGCCCATGTGGGCCAAAGAAAGCAAGAAAGACAAAACCACAGGAATGGAACACTGAAAAGGATCAACATTTTGTCTTCTGCACCAGTCGAAAAAAAAACTTAAATCAACGGTACAGGGATTTTGTTGCTGGCCTCCTGGCCAAAAGCAACACCTCCATCACACCATCCGGGAGGTCCGAATCCTTATACCTCAACCTTTCAGATACCAAGCATGAAGATTGAGAGTCCTGACACCACCCCCTCCCCACACCCAAATCTCATGCGAGAGCAGATCTCTCGGTAGGGAAGACGGTGTGGAGGGCAGATGGACATTTCTGGAAGGTCCGAATACCACGCTCTCCTAGCCCAATCCGGAGCAATGAGGATCATGTGGATCTGAATCTCTGCAACCTCCTTAACACTTGAGGAATGACAGGAGTGGAAGAAACACGTACAGCAATGGGAACGACCAATCCAACACAAATGCATCTCCCAAGGCTCCTGTCGGGGGAAATTCAATTGAGCAGAATCTCTCGCACTTCCTGTTGGCACTGGTGGCGAAAAGATCCACATGTGGGGTCCCCCAAAGGGCGAAGATCTCCAGAAGGGCTTCCTGAGCCAACTCCCACTCGTGAGAGACCGTGCTCTGCCTGCTCAGAGCGTCCGCCGCTGCATTTTCCCCTCTGGACAGATGAACTGCAGAGAGCAAAATTTCCTGCTGGATTGCCCAGAACCAGAGCTGCATTGCCTCTCTGCACAACGGAAGTGACCCTAACTCCAGCCCCCTTTTTCTGTTGAGGTAATGCATGGTCACTGTGTTGTCCGTCATGATCAGAACACTCTTCCCCCGCACAGACGGCAGAAAAGCCTTCAGAGCCAGTCTGATGGCCCTCAGCTCTAACTGGTTGATGTGGAGTTCCGTCGGAGACCAACGACCGCTGGTGGTCAAGTCTGCTACATGAGCTCCCCATCCTGTGAGGGAAGCGTCCATCACTACAGTCACCTCTGGCCACGGTTGCCAAAATGGCTCCCCCTTCATCAGGTTACCCTTGTTGGCCAACCACAGAAGATCCTGGGAGACCGAGAGTGGAATCTGAACGGGATCCGACATCTTGCCTGAGAACTGCGACCACTGCATCCTGAGAACCCATTGCAGGGATCTCATCATCAGCCTGGCCTCTGGCACCAGAAAAATGCAGGATGCCATGAGGCCGAACAACCTTAAGAATTCGAAAGCCCGGAGATTCAGGGCATGCTGAAACTTGTCCACCATCTGCACAATGTGATGAGCCCTTACCTTGAGAGGCGAGCACTTCCCCAAGGACGTGTACAACACAACTCCGATGTACTCTGTTGGGAAGGTGTCAGATGCGACTTCTTGAAATTGAGGGAGAAGCTCAGCCTGTGGAGGGAGCGGCAGGTGAGACCAAGGTGATCCAATGGATGCTCGGAAGAATGCACACGGGTCATCCAGTCATCGTGAATCTCCCCCCCCCCCCCCCTCGACCGAGATACGCTGCCACCACAACCATTAGCTTGGTGACCGAATGGCAGGACCTGAAACTGAAAGTGCGAGTCGCCAGCCGCCAACCTCAGGTACTCTGTGCTTTGGATGAATTCGCACATGAAAGTAAGCATCCTGCAGGTCCAGAGACACCAACCAATCCTGAAGTTTAAGGCCCTGGAGGACTTGAGAAAGAGTGACCATCTTGAACTTGTCCTTCCTGAGAGATTTGTCCAACAAACCAAGTCCAGGATGGGTCTCAATCTCACGTCTTTCTTTGGGATAAAAAAATAAGGGGAATAGCATCCCTTATTCCTCTCCGCTACAGGCCCCAGTTCTATAGCGCCTTTCTCTAGCAGGGTCAAGATTTCCTGGACAAGGAGCGGATCCGGAAGCTTCAAAGAGATTCTCCGGTGGATTGTTGTGAGGCTGCTTTAGGAAGATAAAGCAGTAGCCGTGGGCGATTGTATCCAGAACCCAAGCATCCAAAGTAATGGCTCGCCACTCTACGAGATGCTGAGACTGTTTGGCCCCAACCGGCGAACCATGGGACATGGCCTCATGATTGTTTTGGAGCGGCTGAGGCAGCGTCTGAAGGCAAAGAAGCAGCTGCCTGAGCAGCTTTAGCACCTCTATTTCTCCGACCACCACAGGTACTTTTACGCTGATCCCTTTGACTGGCAGCTCCTATCATTCTACCAAAGGAGGAGTAGTAACAAAAAGAGCCTCACCTCCACGGCTGTCCCCTAGGACGAAAAGGCAGAGGTTGACGCACAGCTACGCTTAAAGATTTTGCCGCAGATTTTGAGGTCTGCAACCTCTCAAAGCTCTCGTCAGCCTTGCTGCCAAACAAACGCGCGCCATCAAAGGGCATGTTCAAAAGACGAGCTTGCACATCCGGAGCAATACCAGACTTCCGCAAACACGCAAATCTGCATATAACGGTGCTCGCAACCATGGACCGGCTAACACGGTCGGCCGTGTCCAAACCTGACTAAAGGGATTCACACATGGCATCCTTGCCATCTTGTACGAGAGCAAGGAACCCATCCCTTTCTTCCCCCTCGGGAATATGCTCAGCCGCAAGAGAAACAATTCCGCAGAGTGTGTGAAAATACTGCCAAGGGACAAGTGGAGTTGGCTGATTTTAACACCATACTCCCGGCAGAAAAAACCTTGCGTGCCCAACCGTAGAAGCATTTGTCGTCCCCATCAGGAGGGATGGTAAGGTATGCTGCCTGCTTCTAGGTGGCCGTAGCCGCCTGAACCACCAAACTCTCAGGAGTGGGGTGAGATGAAAGGTAGCTGGGGTCGCTACCGGAATGGTGATATTTTTAACGATTTGTTAACTGCCGGAAGAGATTCCGGGGCCTGCCAAGCAGCCGCCACCCTTTTCTGCAAGGTCAAATGAAATGGCAACACCGGATCAGACGACGAACCTTGATCCAAAATGTCTGTTAAGTCATCCTGAATAAAAGCTTCAGGAGGACTGGACCAACCAAGGTATTCAGTTACCATAGCCATAAGTCTCCTGTATGACGACTCAGCATGAGCCCCAGGGTCAGGCCTGCCAAACTCCGCCTCAGGCAAAGTGTCCAGGCCACTAGCATCATGACGAGACTGTCTCAAGTCTTCCAATTGGCTATCCCTAAAAGGCAGGAGCCACATCATGTTCAACAGGGTCCTCCTCTGGGTCCTCCTCCTCCTGGTCGTCGTCCTCGTCGTCCTCCTCCTCCCCCCCCTCCTCGGAACAGCAGGGGGTCTGGAGTCCATAACAGGCCTTACAGACTTGGAAGTTGCCTTTCTTGGAGGATCCACAGAACCAGCGATTGTTAGGCAGAATCATATGCAGGTCCCTTTGGGAACACTACATACTATTAAGACTACAAGTGTCAGTACAATTTCACCTTTGGTACAAGCCTGTACTAAACAGTAATGTGATAGCAGTGGCTGAGCGGTCAGACTCATCTCAAGAGTTAAGTGAGCAGTACAAGAGGTTACACAAAGGACTAGAAATCACAGTGATTCAAACAAACACTCAAGGTTTCTTGGTAAAATAATATACACTTATTTACAAAGTCATTTGGAAAACATTGCACTAGCAAGAGCCGCTCAATATCACACTCTAATACACTACAATACACAACCAATCAGTTTCTGAACAAGTTCAGCTCCCCTGAAGTGGGAGCAAAATGGCAATTCAGTTACTTTAAAAAGGGGTAAAAAAGACAAGAATATAAGTATCAAAAGCATAAATACTTTCAAGAGGTAGGGCAAATAGTTTCAGTTCACTACAACCAGAAATTCAATTCAATAGGCCTGGGCCAAAGTCAATGGTTCAGCGTCTTGGATAGGATAGCACAGTTCTGGTAGTAAGCCTTTGCCACGGTTTTTAGAAGTAGTTGGTCAGACGAAAAGTTAGATGTTGGTTTAGGTACGACAAGCATTCGGAGTTGGAAAAGTTTCACAAACTTTCACCGCGGCAGAAAGGAATTCCTGACCGCGTTTGCACAGTACCTTTAAAATGAAGAAGAGCTGTAGCTGAGGCAGTTGTTCCTGGCAGTTCCTGCAAAACTCGCTGTTCCTGAGCGTCAGTCGTGGCGACAAGGACGTCGGGAGATTCCTGCACTGCACAGGGAAGAGGCCACAAGCTTGGCAAAAAGTTGGTTTACGGTGCGAGTGCCTTAAAGACCACGAACTGGTATCCTTCCCACTGGCTATCTGGTTTTCAACAGCACTCTGAAGAAAATTCAACCAGTATGGGGACGGTGGCCAGGCGGCTTACGAATTGGTTGTTCCCACCAAACTCAAGCAAAGAAGTTAACCTTGAAGGGCTTCTTTGTCGATGGAATTTCAGGCAATTCGGACCTGCAGCAGGGCTTCACTGGTGGACCAGGAGTTGCAGCAGCAGTCTTCCTTCAGCTAGTCTACGGTTCTTTTGCTCCAGTGGTCGACTCTCCTTTTCAAGTCCCAGAGGCATGCTTTTAAACAGTTTTCCTCCATTCATTCCAGCCTGGCTGTCACTCACACAGCAGGGTGGCTGTCTTTGCCAGACAGTCAGCGGCCAATCACACCAGAGTGCATTCACGTCTCCTAGGAGACTAAGCACAGGGAGTTTCGGGCACCTCCCTCACATTTTGTCCACCCCAGACACTGAGGCGCCGGAGGAGGGTTTCAGCACTGAAGCCTGCCAATGAACAAAGGGACCAAACCTAGTTTGGCGCGCAGAGTTGAACACAAGAAGGACCTTTCCCAAAAGAAACAGCGAAAAAAGTCAACCGCAGTATGTTTTTACAGATAGGTCTTGGCCGCCATATTGAAAAACATGGCTGACCCGATTTTTAGCTACTGGTGTTCGGGGTCGGGAAAAATCATGGTAGTTTGTTTAAAACCACTGCCACCAGCCATTTCAAGTAGAAAAGGATCACATTTGACTATTACATGAGCGTTTAGACTCAGGGAAAGCTAGGCAACCCCTACAGCACTCTATAGGAAGATAGTGTGTGCTGGGTCTGTAAATTTAAAAAGACTAATAAAGTCAATTTAACTGTACATGCTCTGGGAGACAGTAATCAGTCCAGAGAAGGTATTTAAACATTGGGGAGTCTGAAAGACACCCCGGTGTCACTGCACTGAAGATGCTGTGTGACACAGAAAAAGATGATGCCTATGGAGTTATTTTAAAACTCCATAACCAAAGAACACAAAAGTAAAAAAACACATCCAAATACATTAGAGGGGGAAAAAAGGCTCATACTCTTTCCAGGTAAAAATTAAAATTCTAGAAATCCAGCAAAGTTGCTGGGGGTCTCAAAAGGTAAGGGAAATTAGCACATTCTTGAGAATTCTCCCTAACAGGGATCTCCGACAGTAAATTACGGCAAAAAGGCCCAGGAGTCGAGGGTGCCGATGGTTTCGGCATAGACTGCTTCGGCGTCTACGTCGACAAGGGCGCCCGCAGCGCGAACGGCTGATACGAAGGTAAAGCTTCGACGGACACGGCGCCGGAGTCAACGCTGACCTCGAGCCCTTAGCAGGTTTCTGCGGTCTCGCTGGGGACTAGGACCAAGACCTGGAAGCACGTCTCTTGCAACCGTCCTGAGCCTTGTCCGAACGGGACCTCGAAGGTTTCCGATGAGGATTGCGCCGAGGAGCCGAGCCCAAAGGTGTGCGAGCCATGGATCAAGATCATTCCTTGCCGGCTTCCTTAGAAGGCTAAGACGGAACTGTGCCCTGCGATTGGAAAATCGCCAACATTTGCTCCCTAAAGGCAGCCCATTCCTCCAGAGTCGAGGACGTAGTTGGACAAGACACTTTCCTCGTGGTACCATCCTCCGAGGACGACGGGGAAGGCTGTTAGGCAGAAACCTGTGCAGTTCCCTTGGGGAACACTGCAAAAGATTTAAGACTACAGGTATAGCAGTAAACCCACTTGGTAGCAGTCTGCACCACCCAGATTTACCTGGTAGCTGTGGCTGAGCAGTCAGACTTCCCTCAAGGAGAGTTAGGCAGTATGTAAAGTATACACCATATGTACTCAGACACAATAGCACAAGCAAACACTGACCAGAGCTTGGTTTCAAAAGTATATAGTTATTTATTTTTAAGAACACATAAGTTGAAAACACTCTAGCAAAGTATAGTAAAAACACTTCAAACACAGTTATAATGAAAGCAGTTTCAACCCTTACTCCTATCTAGACAACTCTAAGTTAACACCACATAATTAAAACAGAGGTGAGCGCTTAACGTTAGATGACACTCTAGTAGGTTCAAGAAAGGGATAAAAAGAAACAGCTATGGGTTAAACACACCACTCTAAGGTCCAGAACACTTGCAATAGGCTCAAAGAAGCACAAAGTCACAGGTGAGCAAAAGTCACTAGGCAGGGCCCACTCTTAGAGTAGCCGGAGCGAAAATGTGCCCAAGATCACGCTGTTATTAGGGATTCAAAGTCTTGCAAAGAGTTAGAAAGAGTTTAGAGTGGTTTAGAAAGTTTAGCCAGGGTGTCCCAGGCACTCCCAGGGTCGAAAGCCGGGGGCTAAATCTACCCCGTACAGTCGGTAGCAAGGGAAGCCAGGCGGAACACGGTACCTTAAGCGGAAAGGATCCTCCAGCGGTGGCAGTTGTTCCAGGCAGTGGCAGCAAGGCTCGACGTCGGTCAGGGGAGAAGAAGTTCTCGCTGAAGAGCAGAAGAAGAAGGTCGTTGCACTGCCCGGGAAGAAACCAGCCGCGGAGTCCTCCGGTTAAAGGTTTGTACCGACTTTCGTGGTTGGGGTAAAAGTGGTGGGGTTCCGGTTGCCGGGGTGCTTGGCACTGGCAAGGCGGCCACGAGATACCTCGAGAAGCGAAAAGAAGGCGAAAACTGGTTGTCCCCACCAGTCAAGGGAAGGAGCCACTCCGTTAAGAGTTCTCCTCGGTCGTCGGGAAAAGTGGTGAGACGGTTCAGCAGGGCTCCACCGGGTGGTGTCGTCGAAGCAGGTCGGCTAAGCTCTTCCCTCGTCGGATTCTTGGTCCTGTGGCGACTTCTGAAGTTCCAGTCCCCAAAGCCCTGCTTTTATGCAGCAAACCCCCATTCACCCAGCCTAGCTGTCACTCAAACATGCTAAGTGGTGAGCCGGCCGGCTCACCACTTGGGCCAATCAGGACGGAGTGCGACTGGAGTTACCAAGGTAACTCAGTCCAGGGTGCCTAAATCCCCCTCCACCCCTCCTAAGTACCCCAGACAGAGTGGCACCACTTTGGAGGGCTTCTGTGGAGTAGCCCGCCAAAAGTGGGACAAAGGGCTCCACTTTGGGTCAGAGTTACAGAGGCGAACGCCAACGCCATTTTAGAATCAAGTTTTGGCAAAAAGTCCCAACCGGAGTTATAATAATAAATATATAAACCGGCGGTATGTTTAAGGCTACCGTAAATAAATAATTAAATGTGTTAGCCTAAAACAATGGGAAATCCCATAGGGAAATATTCGCGGTCGAATATAAAAAGTAGTTTCCACTGCCACCAGCCAAAACTCGATCAGGGGGGACGGAGACGTGCCCCCTCGACTAACAGACCCTGGGGCAATCGAATTGCCCCAGCCAGCACGTCCACAATATGATGGTTTGTACTGGTTCTGTTCAGGATTCAAGACTAGCAAAGTCTTTGGTGACTTTACATGCCCTGGGAGACAGTAGTCAGTCCCAGGGTATGGAGTCTATGTTGGGGAGTCCCTAGGACACCCCTGGGTCACGGCACAGAGGGTGCTGTGTAACCCACATCACAAAAACACATGAGGCCCTATGGAGTAAAAGACCCCATAGCCCATTCAACACAAGCTTTGTGCCACAACTACTAGCTTTGTGCCACTCACCCTCACTGACCCCCCTGCCAGCTGGTCCACCTTTCCTCTATTCACTGAGGCAGAGGTTCTAGCAGCGATTCTAAAAATTAAGTCCTCTTCTCCAGAGGATGCCATTCCAGCAAGTATGATGAAGTCTATTGCCCCAGACATTCTGTTTGACGTCACAGTGGCTATAAATCACTCATGCCAGTCTGGCCTGGTTCCGCCGGAACTCAAATCTGCTAGGGTCATTCCCCTGCTTAAGAAGCCGTCCCTTGACCCAACTATCCCCTCTAATTTTCGCCCCATATCCCTGCTCCCGTTCTTGTCTAAACTCCTGGAATCTCTGGTCACGCCCCTTCTCTCCTCCTTTCTGGAATCCTCTAAGATCTTTAATCCTGCCCAGGCAGGTTTCAGGCCAGGAAGGGGAACGGAGAGTGTGCTTGTCTCAGTGCAAGATGACATGTCTAGACTTGCGGACGCAGGTGGAGCTGGAGCCTTGATTCTGTTGGATCTGTCCGCTGCATTTGATACAGTGGACCATCCTATTCTCCTCTCACGTCTAGCACAAATCGGGATCTCTGGATCAGTCCTGGCCTGGTTCACCTCTTTTCTCGCAGACCGCACTCAGACCCTTGCTATGCCCCCTTTCCTTTCTGCCCCTTGTGCCCTCACCTGCGGTGTTCCCCAGGGATCCTCTCTTTCCCCTATCCTATTTAATATTTACATATGGGCGCTGGTCTGCCTTATCCGCTCGTATGGACTTAACTGTTATTCCTACGCGGATGATACTCAAATCCTGATCCGTTTGGATCAGGATCATATCAAGATCTCAGCTTCTCTTCATGACTGTTTGACATCAGTTGGTGTCTGGATGGACCAAAACTGGCTCAAGCTTAACGGCGATAAAACTGAAGTGATGTTGGTGGGTTGTCCTCCCTGCCCGTCACTATGGACCCCTGCTTTTTGGCCTACTTCACTGGGCCCTCTGCCTTGTCCAGTGGGCAAAGTAAAGAATTTAGGAGTCATTCTTTCTACCTCCCTGTCCATGACTAATCAGGTCTCTACGGTCTGTCAATCCGCCCATCACCAGATTAGGGTACTTAAGAAGGCCCTCCCTATGATCCCAGAGGCTATGCGTCCCCCTGTGGTAGCTGCATTAGTCCTCTCACGGTTGGACTATTGCAACTCCCTATACCTCGCTCAGCCGACGGGCCTTCTCCAACGCCTTCAACGTATACAGAACCTGGCAGCTAGACTGGCCACAGGTTCCCCCTATGGAGCTCATATCTCGCCAGTGCTTCGCCAACTCCACTGGCTCCCAGTGGCCCAGCGAGTCAAGTTCAAGTCACTGTGTATTGTCCATCGAGCTATCCAGGGCCTAGGTGCTGAGTTTCTTGAGACCAAATTTGTTCGGTATATCCCAGAACGCAACCTTCGTTCCCTGAACACCAATCCTTTGGTGGTTCCTAAGTATAACCGGGAAAGACTCGGTGGCAGAGCCTTTTCCATTGCTGCGGCAAGGCTGTGGAACACCCTCCCACTGCCACTCAAGTCTATCTCCAACCACTTGGCTTTCAGGAAAGCCCTCAAAACTACTCTATTCTAACTCTCTGACTATTACTGTTCCTCTTGTTTGATAGCCTCCTCACCAGCGCCATGATGCCCCCGGGCGACCGTGCGCTCTACAAGTTCAGGTAACATAACATAACATAACAAGGTTTAACCAAGAAAACACACTTCAACATGTCCAAGAGTGAGGGTAAAAGAGTCTCACTCTTGGCAGGAGAAAAAAAAAGAAACCCCAGAAATCCAGCAAAGCCGCTGGGGGACTCACTAGGTAGGGAAATTCAGCCTAAACAGAGAATTCTCCCTAACACTCGCCCCCCCCAGACTAAGGGACAGGAGGATTTAATCCACTCCTGGATGAACCTCATACCTCTAGTCGATGATATACATCCTAGAGAGTCCATCAGCATTTTGATGGTGACACCCTGACCTGTGCTCAATGGTGAAATCAAACCCTTGCAGGCAGATTGACCATCTCAATAGTTTTGGATTTTCCCCTTTCATTTGCATTAACCATCTCAAGGGTTGGTGGTCAGTCTGAATAACAAAAGTAGAACCATACAAGTATGGCCTAAACTTCTTCAGTGCCCACACAATAGCAAAGCATTCTCTTTCGATAGTTGCCCACCTTGTCTCAGGATCCTTCAGTTTCCTACTGATGAAGCAAATGGGGTGCTCCCTACCCTTCTCATCCAGTTGGCTTAGAACTGCACCTATACCTACATTGGAAGCATCAGTTTGTACAATGAAAGGTTGGTGGTAGTCAGGAGCTCTAAATACTGGAGCTTGGCAAAGAGCTCTCTTCAGTTTTTCAAAGGCCTGATTGCACTCCTCATTCCATTTTACCTTTTTAGGGAATTTGGGAGAGGAGATTACATTCAGTGGAGAAGCTATGGTCCCATAGTTCTCAATGAAATTCCTGTAATATCCAGTGAGGCCTAGAAAAGCTCTCACTTGGGTTTGAGTAGTTGGTGTTGTCCAATTTTGCACAGCTTCAATCTTGCTGGGCAAAGGCCTTATTTCTCCACCTCCTACCTCATGTCCAAGGTAGACCACTTTACTTTGACCAATCTGGCACTTACTGGCTTTGATTGTCAAATGGGCCTGTTCCAGAGCCTGCAACACATGTCCTAGGTGGTTCACATGTTCTTCCCAGGAGTGGCTGAAGACTGCAATGTCATCCAAGTATGCCATGCAGAAATCTTCCATCCCAGCCAGAACTTGGTTCACCATCCTTTGGAATGTGGCAGGTGCATTTTTTAGTCCAAAAGGCATGACCTTAAACTGGTACAAGCCAACTGGGGTTGAAAATGCAGTTTTCTCCTTGGCATGGTCTGTCAGGGCTATATGCCAATAGCCTGACGTCAGGTCAAATGTGCTGAGGGACTTGGCTGCACCAAGTTTATCCACCAACTCATCTGTCCTGGGCAAAGGGTGGGCATCAGTCTTGGTGACTGCATTTAGAGCTCTATAGTCCACACAGAATCTCAAGTCTTTGGATCCTGCCTTTGGTACTAACACAACTGGGCTAGACCATGGACTAGTAGAGGGCTCTATTACCCCGAGATCAAGCATCTTCTTGACCTCTCCTTTGATGTGGGCTCTGATATGTTCTGACATTCTGTATCCTCTGCTTTTGACTGGCAGACAGTCACCAGTGAGTATCTCATGCTGGCCCCAAGGGGTCAAGCCTGGTGACAGTGAGAACAGGGAGGCAAACTGATTTAACATAGATTTGCACTCCTCTCGTTGCTCAGGTGTCAGGTCTGAAGAGAGGTTGACTCCTTCAACTTTTTCATCTAAAGGCTCACCTCTGAGGAGATCAGGGAGAGATTCACTCTCTTCTTCCTCTGCAGCTGAAGCTAGAAGCAAGGCTCCTACATCAGGTCTGGAGATGTATGCTTTTAGTCGGTTGGTGTGGAAGACTCTAGGAGCTTCCCTGGGTCTGCCCAGATCCACCAGATAGTTGACCTCTCCAAGTTTTCCCACAATCTTGAAGGGTCCCATCCATTTGTCTTGCAAGGCCCTCTGCCTTGTTGGGAGCATAACTAGAACTAGCTGGTCTTGAGTAAACTCAACCATGTTAGCCTTCTGGTCGTGCCAATGTTTGACCAGAGCTTGACCAGCTTTCAAGTTGTCACTTGCTTCTGCCATCATGTGTGACATTCTCCTCCGGAGACCGATCACATAGTCAGTCACTCTGACTGGCTTGAGGGGAGGAGCACCTTCCAATCCCTCCTTAATCAGGGCCAATGGACCTCTGACTGGATGGCCATAGAGAAGCTCAAAGGGAGAATAACCTACTCCCTCCTGAGGGACTTCTCTATAAGCAAAGAGAAGGCATGGCAGTAGAAGGTCCCACTTTTTCTTAAGGGGTTCTTCCAAAGCACCTATCATGCTCTTCATGGTTCTGTTAAACCTTTCAACCAACCCGTTTGTCTGAGGGTGGTATGCGGTTGAGAACTTGTAGGTAACTCCACAGGTTTTCCACATGGCTTTCATGTAGTGGGACATAAAGTTTGACCCCCTGTCAGAGATTACCTCCTTAGGAAACCCAACCCTGGTAAAAATACCAAGGAGGGCCTTAGCCACAGCCGGGGCTGTAACAGTCCTCATAGGAATTGCCTCAGGGTACCTAGTAGCATGGTCTACTACAACAAGGATAAACCTGTTGCCTGAGGAGGTTGGGGGATCAAGGGGACCAACAATGTCAATCCCTACCCTCTCAAATGGGACTCCCACAACTGGGAGAGGCACTAAAGGTGCCACATTCTTGGAACCAACCTTACCAGAAGTCTGGCAGGTATGGCAGCTCTTACAATATCTATCTACTTCAGCCCCCATCTTTGGCCAATAAAAGTAGAGTGAGAGCCTTTCCTTGGTCTTCTTGAAACTCAAGTGACCAGCCAAAGGTATCTCATGGGCTAGTTGTAAGAACTGTTGTCTGTTCTCTTGGGGGACTACAAGGCGTTTGTAGTCTCCAGGTTCAGACTCAGTGGGTTCACTGTAGAAGAGGCCATCTTCCCAGTGCAACCTATACTTCCCAGGCTCTTGCCCATCAGCTTGAGAAGCTGCCTGGTGGCGGAGACCTTCCAGAGTTGGACATTCTCTTTGCCCCTTACGAAAAGCTGCCCTGCTAGGCCCACCTTCTGCCAGTAAAGACTGCAGCTCAGGATGGTCCTCAGGGTCCAAATCTCCAATAAGGTTGGGGCCTCCTTCTAGCTCTTCCTCAGAGTCTAGCTCAACCACACAGGGTGGTACCTCCCTCTCAGCCTCAGCTGGAGGTGGAGTTACAGGTGTAACTTTGGACAACCTAGGGGAAGTCCTTGTTGGAAGCACTGGAGTGCTTGCTGCTGGCTTTTTCCTAGGAGTCTTGGGTTGCCCCTTTGCTCCTGATCTGGTAGTTACTGCAGTAAGTTGCTCCAGTGGGAGAGGAGTGATTTCTGTCATCATCTCCTGAGATAACCCTCTCAGGGTTTTCTCTCTTGCAGGTTTTGTGAGTTCCTGTAACCTTTTGCTAGGGGGTCTGGGGGTATGAGATACAACTCCAAGAGCTTTGAGGTCATTACCCAACAGAACCCTACCTGGCACTTCACATTGTACACTGACAGGTATTTTTACAGCCATATCATTACATTGGATGAGAACTGGTAACTGGGGACACATCTGCACAGGCCCACCAGCTAACTTGGTGAGGCATTTGGGTGCCTTAGCAACATCCTCGGCCTTGAAAAATGATTCATCCACCACAGTTATGCTGGCTCCAGTGTCCCTAATGGCAGGAGTCTCCTGACCATTCACCTGGACACTGTCCTTATAATACTCTTTAGTATTATCTGGGATAGAGTTATAGACATCTAAATTCTGTTGTTCCCACAACCCCAGAGAGACTAAAGAAACACTAGCCGAGACTCCAGTGGGTTCATCAGCTAGTAATAGAAAGTTTCCACTTGCCATATGTACTTCCTCTTCTGGAGCGAAGGCTAAGGAGGCAAGCTGGACCCCTGAAGGTTTACCCTTACATCTGGGATCTCCTTTCACATGGTCAGTAGCCTTACAAACAAAGCATGAGCCAAAGGCTCGCTGGAATGGAGGCTTGTTCTGACCGCCTTCTGGTCTGGGACCAGGAGGTACACTAGCCTGATTTGGTTTCCCTTGTGGCTTACCCTTATAGTTTTGTTTGGGGCCCTCTTTGGAATTTGTAGTATTAGAATTCTCTTTGGAGTCCTTTTTAGGCTGTTTCTCCCCATCCTTCTTCTGAGTTACCCCAGAATCCTTGTGAGTGGCCCTGTTGGCAACTCACAAGTCAGCAGCCTTAGCTAGTTTCCGGGAATCTAATTCCCTGGAATCAGCCAAGTGTTGTCTGAGCTCAGGAGAGCAGGCATCATAAATAGTCTCCAACATAAACAAATTCTTCATACCTTCATAAGTGTTCACCTTGTAACCCTTAATCCATCCCTTTAAGTTTTTCAAACATTCACTCACCCAGGTAGCCCAAGGGGTACCATCATGCTTTTTGAGGCTCCTAAACCTCTTAAGATACTGGGAAGGGGTCTTCCCAAACCTAGCTATCAAAGCTAGTTTCACACATTCATAGTCCTTCCTATCCTCCTCCCCCCATCTCCATTACCACATCAGTTGCAACAGGGGGGAGCCTAGAGAACAACCAGGTGAGTAAGTCATTTCCTGTGATGTTTTGGAGCCCATGATTATATTCAAACAGAGACAACCAATCCAACACATCCAACTTAGGCTCATACATACCAATCAATTCTTTAGGCATCCGGGGTCTTTTAGGACTGGAACTTCTAGAGGAGCCAGAGAGAGAAACATTCTCAACAGATAATTTCTTCATTTCTAAGTCATACTTGAGCTCCATTTCCCTTAGCCTTAGTTCTTTGTCAGTTTGAGCATTAAGTTTCTTATACTCCAATTCTAGTTTCATTTTCTCCAGTTCAAAGTACTGAGGACTAAATGTGGGACCTGGTAAAGGTCCAGTAGGTACAGCAGGTAGAGCAGGCAGAGGCCTAGGGGGGACAGTTACAACAGCCTCACCCTCCTCTTCTGACTCTTCCTCAGAATCATCAACATTTTGCTCCATGTTAACTTCAATACTGTCATCTACAGTTGCTGGAGTGGTAGGTTCCTCTGAACCATCACCCAGACTTTGGTTAGCTAACAATCTTTCAATCAGCTCCATTTTCTTGCCCTTAGTCAGGAGATCCTTATGTTTACAGAGCACTCTTAAACAATCAGCAGTTTTGGCTGCAAGGGACTCTTGACTATAGCTTTCTATAACTGACATGTTAGAGGATTACTTTTACAGTGCTAAGCTTTGTGGTTAGTTGCACTAAGGTATCTAAAGTACAATAAAATGTATACTCAATACAAATCCCACCGCTGTACACCAGTGTTAGGCAGAAACCTGTGCAGTTCCCTTGGGGAACACTGCAAAAGATTTAAGACTACAGGTATAGCAGTAAACCCACTTGGTAGCAGTCTGCACCACCCAGATTTACCTGGTAGCTGTGGCTGAGCAGTCAGACTTCCCTCAAGAAGAGTTAGGCAGTATGTAAAGTATACACCATATGTACTCAGACACAATAGCACAAGCAAACACTGACCAGAGCTTGGTTTCAAAAGTATATAGTTATTTATTTTTAAGAACACATAAGTTGAAAACACTCTAGCAAAGTATAGTAAAAACACTTCAAACACAGTTATAATGAAAGCAGTTTCAACCCTTACTCCTATCTAGACAACTCTAAGTTAACACCACATAATTAAAACAGAGGTGAGCGCTTAACGTTAGATGACACTCTAGTAGGTTCAAGAAAGGGATAAAAAGAAACAGCTATGGGTTAAACACACCACTCTAAGGTCCAGAACACTTGCAATAGGCTCAAAGAAGCACAAAGTCACAGGTGAGCAAAAGTCACTAGGCAGGGCCCACTCTTAGAGTAGCCGGAGCGAAAATGTGCCCAAGATCACACTGTTATTAGGGATTCAAAGTCTTGCAAAGAGTTAGAAAGAGTTTAGAGTGGTTTAGAAAGTTTAGCCAGGGTGTCCCAGGCACTCCCAGGGTCGAAAGCCGGGGGCTAAATCTACCCCGTACAGTCGGTAGCAAGGGAAGCCAGGCGGAACACGGTACCTTAAGCGGAAAGGATCCTCCAGCGGTGGCAGTTGTTCCAGGCAGTGGCAGCAAGGCTCGACGTCGGTCAGGGGAGAAGAAGTTCTCGCTGAAGAGCAGAAGAAGAAGGTCGTTGCACTGCCCGGGAAGAAACCAGCCGCGGAGTCCTCCGGTTAAAGGTTTGTACCGACTTTCGTGGTTGGGGTAAAAGTGGTGGGGTTCCGGTTGCCGGGGTGCTTGGCACTGGCAAGGCGGCCACGAGATACCTCGAGAAGCGAAAAGAAGGCGAAAACTGGTTGTCCCCACCAGTCAAGGGAAGGAGCCACTCCGTTAAGAGTTCTCCTTGGTCGTCGGGAAAAGTGGTGAGACGGTTCAGCAGGGCTCCACCGGGTGGTGTCGTCGAAGCAGGTCGGCTCAGCTCTTCCCTCGTCGGATTCTTGGTCCTGTGGCGACTTCTGAAGTTCCAGTCCCCAAAGCCCTGCTTTTATGCAGCAAACCCCCATTCACCCAGCCTAGCTGTCACTCAAACATGCTAAGTGGTGAGCCGGCCGGCTCACCACTTGGGCCAATCAGGACGGAGTGCGACTGGAGTTACCAAGGTAACTCAGTCCAGGGTGCCTAAATCCCCCTCCACCCCTCCTAAGTACCCCAGACAGAGTGGCACCACTTTGGAGGGCTTCTGTGGAGAAGCCCGCCAAAAGTGGGACAAAGGGCTCCACTTTGGGTCAGAGTTACAGAGGCGAACGCCAACGCCATTTTAGAATCAAGTTTTGGCAAAAAAGTCCCAACCGGAGTTATAATAATAAATATATAAACCGGCGGTATGTTTAAGGCTACCGTAAATAAATAATTAAATGTGTTAGCCTAAAACAATGGGAAATCCCATAGGGAAATATTCGCGGTCGAAAATAAAAAGTAGTTTCCACTGCCATCAGCCAAAACTCGATCAGGGGGGACGGAGACGTGCCCCCTCGACTAACAGACCCTGGGGCAATCGAATTGCCCCAGCCAGTACGTCCACAATATGATGGTTTGTACTGGTTCTGTTCAGGATTCAAGACTAGCAAAGTCTTTGGTGACTTTACATGCCCTGGGAGACAGTAGTCAGTCCCAGGGTATGGAGTCTATGTTGGGGAGTCCCTAGGACACCCCTGGGTCACGGCACAGAGGGTGCTGTGTAACCCACATCACAAAAACACATGAGGCCCTATGGAGTAAAAGACCCCATAGCCCATTCAACACAAGGTTTAACCAAGAAAACACACTTCAACATGTCCAAGAGTGAGGGTAAAAGAGTCTCACTCTTGGCAGGAGAAAAAAAAAGAAACCCCAGAAATCCAGCAAAGCCGCTGGGGGACTCACTAGGTAGGGAAATTCAGCCTAAACAGAGAATTCTCCCTAACAAAGGCGACCGGTGACAGCGCTTCCTAGAATGCAGAGACGAGGACGAATGGCGGGATCCACTGCAGGACCGAGACCCCCAGGACTCCTTCTGAGCCGGAGGATCACCCCCTCGAATCATCGGTGGACAAAGCCTTAGACTTGGATTTACAGGACTTACTAGGTTTCAAACAGCTACCTACCTGAAGCTTTCCCTTACGCTCTCGCAAGGCCTTAGCAGTTAGCAACTGGCATTTGAAACTCGTCAGTGTCGCCACTCTCACCCAAGCACCACAAACAAATGCGATGCAGGTCGGTAATCGACATTTTCGACTTGCAGTCCCAGCAAATCTTTAAGCCAGACTGCAGAGTCAGAGGGATTGAATAATAAGACCTATTCACAAGGAATACACAAGGTGCGCCGAGTCTTCGAAGCAAACACTTATGCGGAAAATACGGAACAGAGGCTACGGGTGCCGTGCGTCTTTTTATAACATCCGGTGACGTCACCCTCGACGGAGGCCTTCGAGGGACATCGACCTGACGCCAACGACGCAGGACGCCCTCTGCCGAAAAAGTTTCCGAAGTACACAGCTGTGGACATTACATGTCAAAGATGTGGAATACGTTGGAGGACACAATCCATTCGAAAGGCGTAGATGTGAATCCCTTCCCTCAGACTTGCTGTCACCACCGCCGTAAAAAAAAAACTCAGGGCAGAGGTGAGCCCGAATGGCAGAACCCAATACTGATATTGAGAACCACCAATGGAGAACCTCAGGTCCGTTCTGAGTTTGGGATGGATTGGCACATTAAAGTAAGGATACTGAAGGTCCAGTGACAACAACCAAATCCTGAATTTGAAGGGCCTGAATGATCGGCGAAAGAGTAACCATCTTGAACTTGTCCTTCCCGACGAACTTTTTCAAGCATCTCAACTCCAAGAAGGGTCGAGGCCTTCCGTCCATCTTGGGGATCAGAAAATAAGGAGAGTACCAACCTTGATTCCTTTCCGTTACAGGTACAGACTTTCTCCAGCAGGGTGAAAATCTCCTTTAGGAGAAGCGGTTCCAGATCTTTCAAGGCTAGGACTCCTTAAAAAAGGGAGGCAAGTTGCCATGAGCCACTGTTTGCAGTGCCTAAGCACCTGAGGTTATGCCCCACCAAATCTCCAAATGCTGTGTCAGCCTTTCCCCCACCACAGTCCTGTGAACCAAGGACTCAAAGGTGCATTGAGGTTGTTGATGCAGCAAAGGGCAAAGAAGCAGCTGCTGAGAGGAGTTATTCCTCCTCCTCGCCCTTGTGAACCACAGGGAGCCCTTCTCTGACATCACTCTGCAAACTGGCCTCTTCCTCTTGCAATTGAGGAATAGAAAAGTAAAGGCTGCCCTCTCCAACTGTGGGAAGATCCTTGTGTCTATTGAGACTGATGTATCACTGCTCCCAGCTTTGGATGCCTGTAATTTTTCTAGGCTCCCAACAGCCATGGAGCCACAAAGTTGGGTGCTGTCAAAAGGCACATCCAAGAGCCTTGCTTGAACATCAGGTATAAAACCCAACTTCCTCAGTCAAGCAAATCTCCTGGCAACAGTACTTGCCGCCATTGCTCTGCTTAGAGTCTACAGAGTCTAGTCCAGACTGGAGGGACTGACGCATGGCATCTTTGCCACCCTGTACCAGGTTTCTGAAACAAGTCTCTCTACTCACCTTTTGGGATATGCTCCATGGCCAAGGCTATTATGTCCCACAAGGTGTGTATGTACTTGGCTAGAGCACAAGTCGCATTTATGGCCTTCTATTGTCTCTGTCCGGGGGATAGTCAGGTAGGTTGCAGCCTTAGAAGTTGAAGTGGCTGCCTGAATAACTAGGTCAGGTCCTTGTTGAATGCTGGAGTTATATCTGGTTTTAACCTGTTCTCCAACACCCTGGTTTCCGCGTGAAAGGGCAACAAAGGCTCCCTTTGTGGCCCTTTGTCCAAAAGGTCTGTGAGATCATCTTTCTCTAGGATTGCCACAGGTTTTCCCCAACCTAGGTACTCTGACTTTGCCCATCACAGATCCATATGAAGGGTATGCATGAATAACAGTCTGGAGTGGCAAAAATCAGTTTTGGGTGAGTTGTCCAAGCCACTAACATCCCTCCACAAGATTCTGCATCCTGGACTCCTCCAATATCAACTCATAAAAGGCACATTAAGAGTACCAAACAAAAAAGCACATCTTCCTCAAAAAACAACCCCAGGGCTCTAAAAAATAAAAAATAAATAAAAAATAAGTCACCCGTAGGTAAGGGCTTAAACCTCTTCAATAAATCGATCAAAGTCTTCGAGAGCTTAGAGAGCGCTGGTGCCAAGAGTATCAAGGGTGTCGATAACTTTGATGGCTTAGAAGGCAACACTGGTTTGGATGGACCACATGCCCGTTCCTTTACATGAGTCGAGGACGACTTTGGCTTGGACTTGTGTAGAGATAAAGACTGCTAAAACGAATGTCGAGGAGACTTACTGCCTGGGCTCTCCGGCACGCGAGTCGTGGTCTCAGAAGACATCCTGCCAGTCTTACCAGACGCATTGGGGTCTGAAGCCTTCATGGGCTCTTTCGAAGGGACGATTGGAGCCGCCTTCTGGTACACATCCAAAATCTGGAGACATTTCTCCCAGTCCGCTGCAGACACCAACTTGATGGGAAAGTTAATCTGTTTGTCAGGTGAAGAGTAAGACGATGACGTGAACAATGGCGTTGTTTCTTAGTCCTTTCATGTGAAAACGATGAGGACAAATGGAGAGATTTGGATCTCGAGAGTTTCGAGTGTTTAGAGTGCTTCTTCACAGGGGAAACTTCCCTGAATTCATCAGACAACCTCCTTTTGGAAGGGGTAGTTGAATCGGATTTACAATGAGGCCTAACTGTGGCAAGCTTTCCCTTCCTTTTCCTCAAGGCCCTCTCATCGGCTGTCAGGAACCACAGTTGACTTTATGGTCCACAGTCGAGCACCAAAGGCAGATCCGATGTGTGTCCATAATGGACCTTTTAGCTCCACAATAGGAGAACCATTTAAAACCCATCTTTGGTGCAGACATCACAAAAAACTTAGAAACAATACACAGTGAGAAAATCGCTGAGGCAATTAACCGTCTGAAGCGTGCTGAGCATGCAGATAAATGGAACTGAGGCAATTGGTGCCACGAAAGCTACTTATACAAGTGTCGAGGACAGGACAGAGGCTGTCGAGGGCCATGACTCGATGACCCACAGTGACGGATACTATCAAAAAAGGTGCCAAAGCTGCAAGCAGACTTACGAATATATGAAAGATGAGGAATACGTGGGAGGACACAATCCATTTGAAGGAGGAAATTGGAATACTGCACGACCACAGGAGCTCAGAAGTCTTTCCAGAAGCTATCACCAGAAGATTATCTGATGAGAAATCAGTGATGAAGCATTGCAGAGTTTGTCTGCCGTAAAAATTGACCGGAAAGAGCCATTTGAAGCCCAGGCTCAGCAGAGGGAATAAACCCACAGACAGCCTCAGGGTGGGACTTGTGTCAGAGGCCAAGATACATGCTGGTCATTTAAAGGCCCTCGTCTACGCAGACAAGTTGAAGGAGGGTGAACTTGATTTATCAATCGAAATGCCCCACAAACTTCATGCAGACATTCAGATGTTAAGAGATAGAGCATAAGGAGGCGGCCTACGGAAAAGAACTTAATAGAGCAGCAGAGGAAAAGTCTGTGGAAATGAAGGAAGAAGATGCTGCAAAATAAGCAGAGGTGGAAGGAAAGGCAGGAACAGCAACAACTAAAAAGGAGTGGAAGGCAGAGACCAGTAGCCAGGTAACTGAACCAGAGAGTAAGTTGAAACCTACTGAGTTGACAACAGTGTCGGGGAGGTCACCAGTTGAGTGAAAAGGTGAATCCATAAGCAGCAATGTTGCAGTATCCCAGTTCCAACCGAGAGAGAGAGACTTCTCCTTCCAGCAACAGTGTTAAAGCTTCCTCAGCCAGCGCCTCTTTGCATGGCAGACTCTCTTCCTGGTTTCCCCCTCAGTGAGGAAGTCTTCAGTTACCTTTGGGCTGGGGCACCCAATTAATGTCCAGGGATTCCCCTTCTTTCTCGAGGGGACAGACTGTTTCCCTTGGCTCCTCCAGCACATCTCCGCTCCCCATGGGTAGTTAGGGTGCAATGATCCCCTTCTCCTTGGCTGGAACAGCAGTTCCCAGTTCCTTCTCCTGTAACACACAAGTACTGCAGCCAGGTCACCAGGCCTCTCTCACACTCCAAGTCTTTCCTTGCTTTTATACTGGTTCTGGCTAAGGTTTTTGGGAAAGACTAGACTGCTGTATGTTCTTAAAAGTAATCCTTATTCCTCCATTCTTCTCCCTCGTCCCAATACTGATCTTATAACTCCCTTGGGAGTCATTGGGGATCTACCTCGCAACAGTACTGTGACAGTGATCTTCATTCAGGATGCTCCTATTCTTTCTCGTCCAAGTACTTTTTAGGGGAATGGTAGGATAAGTACAATGCATTAGTCCATTAGGGAAGGGATTATACTTCAGGTTTACTGAAGGGTGTCCAAGGTAGGTCCCTTGAGCTGGTTTTAGGTCTGGGGGAGATTTCTAATGCCCTGCTGCTATTAACCATAAGGGATTGGGGTACTGTAGGTGTGTTTAGTCCCTGAGAAGGGGGCATTCCATGTCTCATCTGGCAAATCACCTCTACCTCCATGAGGGTTGTCGCCCCTCCATGACCCTCCCTCAAATAACCATACAGAGGGTTTGGATCAAAGAGTGTCTGCCTCACCCTGGGCACATTTGGCGAGCCCCCCCCCCCATGGAAGCAGTGATGACATTATCATCATACTAGCCAAGCTGCAGTCCACGAGGGAAAGGTCCTAAACCATTGGCAAGGCCCTGCAACATTGGAAATCACTGAAAATGAGTGTCTTTGTATGAACCCTGAGGGCAACAACAACCCGACCAGGAACTGTTGTAGGGAACTTGGACTCGGGACGACAGTTCTCCTTTAGAATAGGGTTCAAACATTCCACTTACTGGCTATTGTTCATCATAAAACTTTGCACCGATATACTGTGACGTATCATGTGTTTTTGTTAAAAGTCCTCACTATTACGCCTATAAGCCTTACTCCCAATGATGTATTTTGAATAATAAACGAGAATTTATCGATCTTGATCTTCTGTAGAGCCCTCAGGGCGAGACTGAGGCAGTGTGAGACAGGCATGGTATCAAGAGAGAAGACAGACAACCGATCTACAGTTTCAAAACGTTAATTATCAGGATGGTGTAGAGCCTACCTAAAGAAACTAAGGAAAGTCTGTGTAGAAGTCCAAAATAAGAGTGTGTCAAAACCTATGGTTGTCCTCACAACTACAACAAAATTTAGTGGTGGATCTTCTCAGCAAAATATAAGTGTTCAAAAGTAACGGTTAAGCTACTTTCAGTTGGAGTTATTCTTGAGTTTCTCATCTCAAGTTCAATACAGTTCCAATAGAGGTTCCCTTCTATAAAGTTTAACCCAGTTCTGGAATTACCTTCTTCAAATCAGAGTGCATCACAATTGACACCAAACAACGATCCTGGGCTTCCCTTTCCCAAGTTCAACTGTGGTTATTCATAGCATATGTTTAATTCCTTAGGGTACAGGAACATAAAGTCCTTACATTCCGAAAACCACATTTTCATGGAGCTTCACAGTTTGTTGTACGGGGGTCCAAAATTCATGGGCCTGCTCCTTTAGTAAAATCATACTTCAAAAGACCAGATTTTCATATATGCGTTTGTGTCTGCTAAATTGGTTTGGGGTCTCAAAACATGCTGAACTCCCATAAACATGCAACCCACAGCTTGGAAATACAAAGTAAATGGGTTTAATAAAAAATAAAATTAAAAAAAGCATCACATTATTTAATCATTGTCAGCTATAAACTTTGAGTTCTTTGCTGCATTTAAAAACAGAAAATACATTTGAATTTCGTAGAGCACTCTGCATCACAGGTCTATAAACACATTATGTTGGAATTATTATTAAATGTACACAATGCAGTAACTTTCTCATATTACCAGCTATTAGAATATGAAGGATGTCTACGAATTCAGTACTTAAGTTTGATTCAGAATAAATAGGCCTCAATAATGATGCAGATATATACCAGAAACTAAAAGGGAAAGATATTTCCTTCCAACATGATCAGAACTAAGTGAGGAGAGGAAAAGCCCCCTTTGTCAGAATGCAAAATATATTTGACCAATCAAAATAAAGGAGGAAAATAATTGGGAGTGTCACTAGCTGAAGAAAACCCATCAAAGGCCCATCAAAGAATGCTGCATGGGTGGAGTTTATCAAGTATGTAAAGCAAAGCAAACAGGCAATTGAGTGTTATTGGAGAAAACTCAAAGGGAAGGAAGCTTGTATGACGCAAGAAGTGCAGATTTTGGGTTCAACATCGATAGAAACCCTCTAAGGTTTTTTCCAGAAAGCCAAATACAGAAAGACTGCACTATATTACAGATATGTAAAAAATATTTATTCAGTGCAAATTCACCAAAAGAGGCATCTTGGCGCTGCTCGACAGGAATATGGGATAAGCAAAATTATAACAGGAGTTTTCTGGGCATGACTGAAAGAGAGATTATTAACTGTGGACTGAAGATGATGTGGCAAGGGGTTCCACAGTGAAGGGGCTACAACTAAGAATGAGCGACCCCCAACTCGACTGATTTTGAACCTGGGGACAGGAACAAGGCAGGCATCCGAAGGGTGAAGAGCACGATCAGGGATATAAGGGCAACATTTTGCCTGAAGTTAATTCAGCCCCTGACCATAAAACGCCTGGTGTACTAGACATAAGGCATTGAACCGAATATGCTGGACTACCGGTAACCAGTGCAGCCTCTGCAGCACAGGCGAAATGTGGGTGCAGCGAGGTAAAGAAGTAGTAAGGCGCGCTGCCAAATTCTGAAGAACCTATAGATGCTGAAACCGGTAGCCAGGCTGAGCCAGAAATAAGGAGTTACAGTAATCTAAGTATGAAGAGACAAGGGCAGAGACCACCAGAGCGCAAAGTTGCACTGGGATGAATGGGAGGACTGATCGAGAAGTTTTAGCTTTCCTACTGCATAGACTTGTGGTTCCATAGAAAGTGAGGAGGATAGTTTAACTCTAACATCTTTAACAACATGGACAAGAGAATGAAAGGGTCCCAGAGAGGGAGGCCAGAAAGCAGGAGTCCAGAACGAAGAAGCAGAGGGAGGGCCCACCACCAAAACCTTGGTTTTGTTAACATTCAACTTGAGCCAGTTGTTGTACATCCATTCCCCCACAACTTACAGACATACTCCATGCACGGAATAGATACCCCTCCTTAATGTTTTCCCAGAGAGCCAAATGCAGAAACATTTCCAAAGACAGCACCATATTGTCAGAGATTTTGAAAGCAGGGGACAGACAGAGCAGTTTATTTGGATGAGCTGCTGATGTTCCTATAGGTCCTGGACCTTTAAAAGAAACCAAAAGGGTGTACGAAAATCGAAATGCATTTAAATGTATGTTCCAAAAACAGGTTAAACCCCTGCCAGCAAATGAAAGCCTAACCACAGAACAAAGTTTTACCTGCAACGGACCAGATGTTGCAGAACTGCTTGCGCAACCAACATCTCGCCTGAATCCAGGTAGTAGGTCATTGTGAACTTGAGCCGTTCTCCACATTGCAACCTGGAAAATTTCTTGTATTGGAATACAAAACATGGAACAGTGCTGCTACTGCTCCTCCTCGTCTCAAATGAACCCATACGCAACCATGCAATGGTCTGCTGGTGGCTTTTTGACTATACTTAGGATTCTTTCCATTCCCTGCTTGTAAAGGGCTAGATGTTTTCTGGTGTTGCTGAACTGAACGAATAGTTGGACCAGATCACCTGAAGACAACTGTTCTGTCTATGTAATAGTGAAATTCCCTCCTCGCATCGAGCATATGAAGGGATCTTTGCAGAAATTGAAGGATTTATGAAGAAGGTATGCAGGCAAATATTCTGATTAATGTGGATGTTAAGCAATACCTTTTGTAAACATTTTAGGGGAGTCTCACAGGCTGAGGAGTCAACAGATGACTCAAGGTCAAAGTCTTTATTGTACAGAAAAAGATTATAGGGTAAAGGAGGTCTCTTAGTTGGAAATCGACAGAACAAACAAATTAGGATTCTGTTTATGATAGTGGTCCCCAAACGCAGTCTTGGGGTTTAAAGGTCCCCACATTTCTTTCTTGGTTGTTGAAATAGATTGCTTGGCATTCGTAGGATGCTGCATTTCTGTTCAGGTAAAAGAATCTGCATCATATGTCATCTTAATGTGGATCAGTCGTTTGCAGGACTGCGATGGGCCAAGTATTGTGGCTGCTAGTCCATAAAGTTCAGATTGTTTGCAAGAGTTGAGGTCTCAACCAGAAGTCTCTCTTGTACTGTCTCTCTGGGTGCCACCTCATCATTACTTTAGCTTTCTCACTACCTGTCCTTTTTATCCTTGCACTCCTCTTGCTTCACTCGACTTTTTTGCCACACCTGATCTGCTCCGTCAGCCCACCTCTATCATCCACTTGTATTCTTGTCCTCCCCTTTGATGTGCCAATGTTACGCGATTTTTCCTCGTTACTTCTCAGCTTTCTGCTTTGACTTCTGCCCAGCTCAACCTTACCCATGCTCTCTTACACCTCCTTTTATTTAGCTCCTCTTTCTTTTTTTCCCCCTCATCTCCACTGCAGCAACTACCCACTTACATGCCATACTTCTGCATCGATCCTCGGACTGTCTCTAAATGTTTTGTCTTCTACCCCCTTCTGCCCCTCCTTCACTTCAAACTTTTTCTGATGCATTCCCTGCCTCCTTTACAGTTTCTTTGCCTCTTTCAAATACCTCACTTTGCTTCCATCTCTGATGTTCCCAACCACTCCCTTATGTTCCTCTGTACATCCTTCACTTTCTCTAATCTTTCCTACTCCAACCCCCTCTTACCTTTCTCTGGACCACTCTCTTGCACCGCCTCCTCTCACAAATTTTGCTTGATGCTCCATCAGGCACTGTCCGCCCTAATGCTTCCAACTCCCAACTACCATATATCTCAAATTATTCACCAACCTTTTTATACTACAGTGGGATTACCCACCGGTCTCCTAAATGTTTGACTCGAGTGTGCCCACCCGAGCAGTGAGTGCTGAAAATAGCTTGCCTCCTGGGCAAACAAGCTTCCCAATTTCTGTTTGGCAGGCGGGTCCGTGGTGTGGAGAGTTGGGCCCATACTATCCACTATCCGAGGTGAGGCCTCCCTCACCACCTTCCGCAAAGCTATGAAAACCAGCCTCTTCACATAAGGCCCTTCACATCAGCATGAATACTTATTATATGACCCTTTGCATAAGTTGTAATATAATGACCAAGTGCAATATCTGTAACAGTATGATGTTTTGTAGTATTCATAATGTGTCAACGACCGCTACCATGCCTGTACCTGTGTAACTAAGTCCTTGCAAGTAACAGCGCCTCAATGCCGCTGGGCGGCTTGTGCGCTATATAAATACATTTTTTTTAAAAAATACTCCATCTTGTATTGCGAGAGGCCAAAGCCAAAAAGAAATTAGATGTTTTGGCTGCTACCCGATGTGCCTCCCAGTGGGTGGTCGAGCATGACCCCCTTGGCACTGGACCCCCTAAGAGACGCTGTATGCCCCATCTGTGAATACACGGACAGCTAGTAGAACCATCTGTGATACCCTGGAGAATACCAAAAGTTTGCAGAGCAAATTTATCCTGCATCTGCGAGAGCTACCAATGACGCACATAAGACGTAAAGAAGCCACAAGAGACGCTGACGATTGACTCAAACACAAAACATTTGCAATCACACTGCCAACAAATGAAGTTCCAGAAAAGTCAAAGGAGAGAGGCCTAATGCAGGGCGAAGCATGCACAGAATGCAAAAGGAGCATTCCAACACAAGGCACTTGTGTTAAACAGCAAAACGTGTGGCTGCATGAAAGCCGCACTAGTTTTATAGGCTCCTCTCAAGTGGCACAACTTTATGGATTACAGAGGTCAAATTAGTAAAATGTATCATTTCAGATCGCGGGTGACTGGATGCTTACTTTTTCATTGCTCTCCACACAGCTTACTACTTCGTTTTATCTCCTTTTCTTGATGCATTTATTTGCTTTCCTTTATTTTCCTTGTAGCCCACGTTCTGGGCAGTGAGGTTGACTGGCCTCCCTGGTTGCAACGGGGGTTCACTTCCTCTGAAACAGTTTTCTTGCTTTCCGATCCACACTCAGCCTGCAAGTCTCGTCTCGTTGTCGGCAGGCCATTCGACCTGATTGGCTTCTGCCAATACAATGTAATTTGAAGGTGCTGCCTCCCAGGAGGCACAGCAGAAGCGTCTCATTTCAGGCCCATTTGCACTCATGCGCCCGCCAGACGGGCTCGGAGTATGTCCCCCCTATTAAAACTGACTGGTTACACATGTCAAGAGCTTGTTGGGGCAGCTCTACCTGAGACAGTACTTGCCCTTGGCTGGCTGTCTCACCCTTCCGCAATATCAAGTAAAATGCTTATGATTTAATGCACGCTCTTTAGCGTCCCATGCCGCTGATTGTCATGGTCTCCTTATGGATTATGTTGCAGACCTGGTTTTTGTTACAGACGTGGCTGAAGGATTCCTCTGCCCTGCTCCCGGAGTATGGTACAATTAGATTGGATAGAGGTCCCCCTTGGTCGGGTGGGGGGACTGCCCTTCTTTACTGCTCTATTTCTAACTGCTCTATTGTGCCTCTCAGACACACTATCAACATGGAGGCTGTTTTGCTTTGTGTTTTTCGATCTCCTCCCTCCTCTTCCCTCCATTTATTAGTCCATCAGCCTCCCAGACCTGACCCAGGCTTTGATGTGGCATTTTTGGAGATGGTGGCTAGTTTACGACTCCAATATGAGACTCCGATAGTCCTTGGAGACTTTACCCTCCATCCCAACAACCCCAGTGATGTTCAGACAGATCATCCTATCTCTGCCTGGCCAGACCCTGGCCTTTCCCAGCTAGAAATGGGTCCTACTCACGCCCTGAGTAACAACCTCAACCTTACATTTGCCCCCCTCCTCTGGTTACGCTTTTCCCTTGCCTACCAGATATTTGGTCTAACCACATGGTCATCCTCTTCTCAGTTAACATGGCCCCTACTTCTCTGGTTCTCACCCTTCCTCGTCCCCCCCTCCCCCCTCACATCACATCACTGGCATAATATTGAAGGTAGTGACCTTGCCTTGGGTATTACCAACACTGTTCCGGTGGACACCCCTAGTGACTCTTTGGCTCTTCCTTCTGCAATGGTCACTGCTGCTGATCATTTTGTGCCTCTTAAAGCAGCCAGCACCTGTGGTCACCCTTCCCGAGCCCTGGTTCTCTGTTGATCTAGACATTCTCCGCTTGGCTCAGAGACGAGCGCAACAGAGGTGGTGCATATCTTACTGCCCGAAAGCACATTTTGCATTTCACAAAGCTACAGCTCTTTATCAACAGTCAATAGAACAAGCTAAATGTTCTTACTTTGCCATAGAACAAGCTAGGTGGAAGATGCTGTTAACGCCCCGAAGAATCTTTTTAAATTGGTCCAGCCGCTGACCTCCCTCCTCCAATCAGGTGATCCCATACCAAAGTCTTTGTGACTCTTTGACCCTTTGATAAAAATGATCATCATCAGGCAGAAGATCGGACCAGTGGCTCCCGTCGGTTGCACCCTCAGCCAACACGGCCCACTTGGCAGTCTCTCCATTCCTGGTCTACCTGCCCGGTTTTTCAGGATGCAGATGTTTGAGTCACTCTCAATATGAAATGTAGCTCACTGGCCGACCCGATTCCGCTCAGCCTGCACAAAACTCATTCCTGTGATTGCACCCCTTGACACTACAGCTGTTAATCTATCTTTTGCCAACTCTCAAATCCCTGCTCCACTTAAACACGCTTTGATCATCTCTCTTCCTAAAAAGGCTACTCTGGATCCATCTGTCACTTCCAGTTTTCATCCTAGCTCACGTCTGTCCTATGCTATGAAAATCTTTGGAAGCTTTGGTAACCCCTCTTCTCGGCTTTTTCTTGGAGGATTCTGGCTTTCTTAATTCCTTCCAGTCAAGTTTTCGGCCTGGCTGGGGAACAGAATCAGTCCTGGTGTTGGCAGTGGATGATTTGGGCCAGACTGTGGATCAAGGTGGTGTTGGCGCTCTGATCCTGCTGGACCGTTCCACTGCATTTGACACTGTGGAACATGGCATCCTCTTGGAGAGGCTGTCATTAGCAGGGGTTTGTGGCCCGGTCCTGGACAGGTTTGAGTCTTTCCTTTCTGACATACACAGTGTCTCTCTCTCCTTTCATCTCACCTCATAGGTCCTAGGCCCCTCACCTGTGGTGTCGCTCAAGGCGCAGCTCTTTCTCCTCTTCTTTTCAATATCCATATCCAACATCTTGATAAGCCGATCCACTCTTAGGTTTCAGTGGTTCTCATATGCAGATGACTCAGATCTTGGTGCGGCTTGATCTCCCTCTTCTTGCTTCGGCTAAACATTGTCATGTCTGTCTGCCATCCACCTTTGGATAGGCAAAAGCTTCGACTTAACAGCGATAAAGCGGAGGTCCTTACTGTTGGTGCCACCTCCGAGTCATCAGGGTGTTCCTCAGCTTTCTGGTTGGTTGAACTTGGCCCCTACCTTCCCTGTCAGTGGTAAAAACCTTGGTGTGAAGCTTTGTGCCGCACTGTCTATGCAGGCCCAAGTCAGCACTGTATGCCAGTCTGTTCACTACAAACTTTGCATTCTGCGTAAGGTTGTGCCCTACCGTCCTTGTTCACTTCATCCCCTGAAAGTATCTTCACTTACATCTGATCTATGGATTACTGTAACTCGCTTTTCCTGGGACAACCCAATTTCTTTTTTTTGAACCAGCTATTACAAATCCTCCAAAACTCTGCAGCCAGGCTGGCCACTGGTGCTGCCCGTTATTCCTCCGCTTCCCCCATTTTGGACACTTTGCACTGGCTACCCGTGGCTAAACTGATACAGTTTAAGGCTCTTTGCCTCGTCCATCAGGTCTTCTATAAAAAAGGGCCAGAATACCTGCAAGCTAAATTTATTCAGTATGTTCCCTCCCGCTGCATGCCTTCTTCTACCGTCTTGCAGGTCCTTGTTCCCCGGTTCAAACTTTCGTGATGTATGAGGGCGTTCCTTCTCTGTGGCAATTATGGAACTCCTCCCCGCTGTTCCTGTGGGAGATTGTGGACCACCTGCCTTTTCAACACACCCTGAAGACCTTTGTTTTCCTCCTGAGCTGCTTCCTGACCTCTTTCATGGCTTCTGTACAGTTTACCCTCTCTGAGCGATGATGCTCTAGCTGGTGTAGGCAGCACTTAATAAATGCAGTTTAACATAACATAACTAAAGCTGTACTAATGTTTACTAATCCATGCCTTTTTATTCCAACACAAGAGGCCAGACGAAGTGTGGGGAAAGGGGACGGACATAGGTCAAATTACAGCATGCATACTGAAAAACACTTGCTTGGCCAAATGGGAGAAGACTACATAGGAAACGGTAGCCCACTTCTTAGTTGAAGTGAGAAAAGCTCTGTCTGAACAAAGGCAGCTGGTACCCTGTCGGGAACAGGACACTGGTAGAGAAGCAAGAGTATGCTTTAACTTTGCGCGAGACAGAGCAGTGGGGTGAAGTGTCTGGATACTCGCCCCTCTAAATTAAACCCACTCCATACCTAGAAGGGAACACCACCTAGGAGGAAGCCTTATCTATGGTCTGCTTGAAAAGAATCTTTACAGAGGAAACAAGTTACTTACCTGTAACTGTTCTCCAGCATGGGTCTGGTATGGATTCACATGCTCATGAATATTCCCCGTCATCAGGCTGTAAAGAAAGAAATTAGTTTCAGTTTCTTTTCTGAACGGTCTTTCTACTAATGAACAATAACTGGTCTCTGGGTCATACTGCCCCCAGCCAATGACTGCCCTCTACCTAAGCCCCTCCTCTGGCAGCCATCTTCAGATTTGGTAACACGTAAAGTGACAGTAGGTCCAAGAGAAGAGCCACAGAGGGGTTGGAGGGAGGGTTCGCATGTGAATCCATGCCAGACCCATGCTGGAGAACAACAGTTACAGGTAAGTAACTTGTTCCTTCTCCAGCATGGGGTTCTGCATGGATTCACATGCTCATGAATACAAGAATACATAGCAGTACACATGCACAACCACGGGAGGTGGCAAGGCACAACATTAAGCATCTCTTACCTCATCACCAGGCTCACCTTTAAGCGAACAGGTTGCGCAGCACTGCTTGACCGACTCTGAACTCCTCCCTGGAATCTCGGTCAACACAGTAGAATTTTGTGAAGGGGTGCGTCGACCTCCACGTAGCAGCCCTGCAGATGTCCAGCAGGGGCACATCAGACAGGAACGCCGTAGTAGCAGCAATCGCTCTGGTCGAATGGGCTTTCGGACATCCAGGCAACGGCCGGTTTGCCAACCGGTGACAGTGAATGAGGCAGCCTGAGAGCCATCTGGAAATGGAAGCCTGGGAGAGGGCCTTCCCTTGGTTCACAGGGCCAAAGTTCACAAATGTGTGATGTATTCGTAAAACTCTTTGTGCGGTTCATGTAGAACTTCAACGCTCTAGCCACATCCAGCGAGTGTAAAGTCCTCCCATCCGGCGATGGGAAGAAAAAACAGGCAACACCAAGGGCTCGTTGAGATGGAAGTCCGACGGACCTTGGGCATGAAGGAGGGGTGCGTCCTCAGCACTACCCTTGTCTCGTGGAACATCAGGTATGGGGGCTTACAGGAGAGGGCCTGGATCTCCCACTCGTCGTGCAGAGGTGATGGCCACAAGAAACGCCATCTTCCACGATAGAAATGTCAGCGGCGCCGTATGCAAAGGCTCGAATGGCGGACCCATGAGCCTGGTCAGCACCAAGTTGAGCTCAAACACCAGGGCCGACGGGAACAAGCGGAACAGTCCTTTCATGAACTCCTTCACCATGCGGTGGGACCACAGCGATTACCGCCCCGGAGTTCTGGTGTAGCGGGAGATAGCCGCCAGGTTAATTTTGATGGAGGCATGCGCCAGCCCTGCCTTGGCCGGCGACAGCAAGTACGGCAGCACTTGAGGGGCCGTAATCCGTAGAGGGTTGACCTTCTGTGCACGGAACCAGACAGAGAACCTCTTCCATTTATGTCCATAGCACTTAAGAGTCGAGGAAGCCCTGGCCTTGGCAAGTACCTCCTTGCAGTCCGCCGAGATATCGTAGCCTCCGAACTCCAATGCTGCAGGAGCAAGGCCTGCAGGTTCAGCGATCCTGGGTCATGATGCAGGATCGCGCCTCCTACCCTGACAAGAAGATCTGCATCCGTCGGCAGCTTGACTGGAGGGGACGCTGACATGTCCAGAAGGTCCGGGAACCATATCTGCCTCAGCCATGCCGGTGCGACGAGGATCATCCTGCACCAGGACCGTCTGAGTTGACTGATGAGTCGCAGAAGCAACAGTGGGAATGCATAGAGGAACAGGCTGTCCCAGGAAAAGGAGAATGCGTCTGCCAAGCTCCCTGGCTGGGGAAACCTGCTGGCGAACTTCCGGCACTTGGTGTTCGCCGCCGACGTGAACAGATCGATTTGGGATTTGCCCCATCGTCGGAATAGGAGATCTACCTGATCTTGCGGAAGCTCCCACTTGTGGCAAGAGCGCAGCTCCCTGCTGAGTGAGTCAGCGACGGTGTTCTTCACTCCTGCCAGGTGAACAGGTACCAGGAACATCCCTTGGGTGACGGCCCAGTGCCACAGATCTTGCCATTCCTTGGAGAGCGTCGGGGATCTGGTGCCCCCCCTGCTTCCAGATGTAGAACATCGTGGTGGTGTTGTCTGTGAAGACCCGTACCACCTTGACCTTAAGACGGAAGGAAGGACCTGAGAGCCCAGAATACAGCCCGGAGCTCCAGGTCGGTGATGTGCAGCTCCCTCTCCACTGAGCGCCAAAGGCCTCTTGCGTGGAGATCTACGGCGTGTGCTCCCCATCCCTCCAGGGAGGCGTCAGTCGTCACCGTTTCCTGATGCGTTGGGGTCTGGAAGTCCATGCCCGCCGGGAGATGCGTGCGGGTGCCCCACCACCAGATCGCTTGTCGGAAAGTCTTGTTGGGGCAATCTTGTCCTCGAAGCTTTCCGCCACTTGAATCCAACGGGCGTCGAGCAACCTGCACAGCCGCACGAGGTAGAGGCATGACCTCATCATGCCAAGCAGGGACTTGATGGACCTCACCCTGGGATGGCCTTTATCCTCTCCTACGACGGTGAAACCAGCCGCGCCGTGTTGAGCCTGGCCCCCGGAACAGAGCGTCCTGCAATGGCATAAGCAGGACTTTCCTTAGTTTATCGAGAACCCCAGTTCCGTGAGCAGGCGGACGGTCCTCGCTGTGTGGTCGACTGCGAGTTCCCTTGACTTCGCTCAGATGAGCCGATCATCAAGATAGGGATAGACGTGCATCCCCTGCAGGCACAGACGCGCCGCCACCAAGCACTTGGTGAAGACCCTTGGCGCCGACTTCAAACCGAACGGCAGTACCTTTAACTGTTAGTGCTGCCCTTGGACCACGAAGCGCAGACATTTTCGATGTCCCTTGCGTATGGGCATGTGGAAGTATGCATCCTCCAGGTCCAGTGACGACACCCTTCTTCCAGCTGTCCCAGCACGTGCTGAAGGGTGACCATCCAGAATTTCTGGGATTTTATGCATTTGTTGAGGCGGCAGCGATCTAGGATGGGCCGCCAGTCTTCCTTCGGATGAGGAAGTACCGCAAGTATGCTCCGGAGCCCCGGAGCCTCTTCGGGACAATCTCTATCGCGCCCCTTTCCAGCATCGCTCGTCCCTCCAGAAGTAGCTGTGGAATGTGGTTTTCTTTCCTTGCCACCGGTGGAAAGTGGGGACACTTCCTTTGGAACTCCAGAGTGTGTCCGTGGGCCAGGGCATCCAGCAACCAACGGTCAGTGGAGATGGATTTCCACACGCCAACCAAGTTCGCCAGCAGGCCTCCAACTGGGGTGCTCGGGTGGGGGCCCGACGCCGCAGCCGGTTCAGTCCTGCTTCGCTGAGGCCTTGCCACCTTGGGCCCCCTGGTGACAACAATGTCCACCGGCCTTGCTGCGGCTCCTGTAGGCTTCCTGCGACAAAGAACGGGCCGCCTGACGGTACGATGAAGAGCTGCCGCGGAATCCTTTGGAGGCACCTTGAGACTTGCCTTCGGAGGTCCGAAAGGACGGCCGTCACTGATGGAGCGTGCCCAAGGCATGGGCCGTCTCGGTGTCCGCCTTGATGGCCTGCAGTGACTTGTCCACTGCCTTGCCAAACAGGTTGTTCCCATCGAAGGGCATGTCCAGTACCCTGGTCTGTACTTCCTGATGGAAATTGGTGGCCCCTCGCCAACCGCGCCGGCGAAGGCAAACGCTGTTGCCCATCTGGTGAAAACCAGTGTCGGCGATGTCCGTGGCTACCGTGATGGCATGGTCAGAAGGCACCTCGCCCTCCTGCAGGATTTCTCTAGTCCGGAAGGAAGTCCAGGAGGGGGGCGATTTTCAACCACAGCTCCCTATCGTAGCAGGCCACGATAGTGAGAGCGTTGGCCACCTTAAAGGTTGTCGCTGCTGACGAGATGACCCGATGTCCCATGGCGTCCAGCTTTTCCCCTCACTGTCCGGAGGGGAAGTGGAAGTCGATGCCATCTCCCCTGCCGATTCCTTCTTGGCCGCCGCGGAAACTACTGAGTCCAGGGACAGCTGGGCCCTGAGGCACATAGGAGCGAAATCCTGGACCCGGTACTTCTCGTACCGTAGGGGCCGTGGACAGGTTCTTCAGAAGGGACAGTCCCTCGTCCCAGATGTCGTCCAACAGCAGGACTGAGGGTACGGTCTTCCGCTTAGCCTCTCGTCTTTGATAAAGGAATCCCTCCTTCTGCTCTTCGGGGCATAGCTGGAAGAGCTCCGAGGCCCTGGCCATCATGGCGTGAAATGAGCCAATTTCGTCGGGAGTGGAAGCCCGGGGAGGGGGCAACGGGAGATCTGTTCCATCGTCGTTGTCGTTGTTGTCCAGGTCACCGTCTCTGTCCCCGTCTCGTCCCTCGGTGGAGGTGAAGGATGGAAGGGCAGGGGAGGATGGATCCGCCTTCGCTTGGATGGTGGGCTCTCCGATGGTCCAGGCGCCGCTGGGTCATCCGCTGGAGGCAAGGGCAACCATTTCCTTATTTCTGTGCACAAGGTGTGCAAGGCTAACAAGATGTCCTATGACCTGTCCGCCGGTGGAGGCAGCGGTAGCGTCGGCAGCGGTGTAGAGTCCTCCGGCTCTTTGTCAATCTGCCGTCGCTTTCCATGCCCGCCTCGTCGGGGTCCTTTCCCGTAGGCCCTGACCTCAGCGAATCGCTTTTCAAGAACAGTCTTGATTCCTGAAAGCTCGCCCTTGGAGGAGATATCCAAGTCCGATAGGACTATCGTGCCCCCCCTTTTTCTCACCCAGGGGCTTCACGGGGGTCTTATTGATGGGCGTGAAAGACTATTCCCTCCGGCTGGGCAGGGAAACTCTAGGCTTGAGGGCCGCCTGTGCGGTCTTCTCTAGGGACACCACCACTCCCTCAATGGAAGCCTTAGCCTGGTGAATCTGGGCCTTCACGACCTTAGGCGCACCTGAGGCCTTCACCGTGGGGAGGAGGGCCACTGCCTCGCTCTCCCTTGGATTTCTCCGTTGGTACCGACCGGGCCTTCTCCAGAAGCTTACCCGGGTTGTCCGATTTCCTTTGCATTGAGCCGGAGCGTTGGCTCGTGGCTGACAGCATCGGTGATGTCGCGCCCAGCCTGGCAGCCGAGGAGCCCGTAATAACGGCGCTCCCAGTGCCCACGGACTCGCTGTGCTTTGCCTTATGTTGGGCCCCCATCGCCGGAGCGCCTTCAAAGGTCTTAGAAGACCACTTGGATTTTCTCTTCGGAGAAGTATGTTGCCGGGGCTCACCTGCCGCTCGGCTTTTCGACTCCAGTCAGTCAGCGAGTCGCTTGTGGCGGTCCTTCATAGTACGGGAGGACATGTCCTTGAAGAATGCACAGGCCTCCTCGACGTGCGATTTATCTGCGTGCAGGCAGTAGAGGCACCGCGAGTGCCCATCCTCTGAAGACGTTCTGTAGTCCACATCCTGGGCAAATCCTAAACAGAGGTGTCGAGTCTCCCTGGTCTTCGGCCATGACCACGAGGGGTAGGCCTCCAATATCTTCTGGAATCCTCCAAGAAGTTAAATTCAATGAAAATTCGCCCTTGAGGGGCCTAGAGATTTCCGAAACGGGTCTCTGTTGATCGGAAGATGAATCGGTGGAGTTTGAGGCTCGATTTGACCCAAAAAAGAAGAGTAAACTCTTTGAAAAAACGTAATACGCAGTAAAGCTCGAGAGCTCAGCACGAGGACTCCCAACACTTGAACGTGCGGTAAAAATCTGAAGATGGCTGCCAGAGGAGGGGCTTAGGTAGAGGACAGCCATTGGCTGGGGGCAGTATGACCCAGAGACCAGTGATTGGTTATTAGTAGAAAGACAGTTCAGAAACGAAACTGAAACAGTTTTCTTTTTCTTTACTGAGGAATCCCACCCGGACGACAGGGAATATTCATGAGCATATGAATCCATGCCAGACCGTATGATGGAGAAGGGAGGGAATAGACTTTAAGACCAGAAAGACAGACCTCTAAGAAACCTATCAACTACAGAGAAACCCAAGGTCTGGAAGACGGACATCCTGGCAGTCCAGAGAAAGGTCGAAGACCTCCAAAGAATGCAAAAAGTAAGGTCTAGTGGACAGGGCACCAGGGAGAGTTTTACTAAAGGCCTCCAAAAAAACTGCAAACTAAGACCGAGAAAGACCTTCAGAGAAGTAAGGACACCCAAGGAAGAAACTTTATACAGCTAGGATTTTGAACTTTATGTTGGCCGGAACAACCAAACGTTTTGTCATAGAACATGGTAAGTGTGGGGGCGAGGGGGCCAATAGGACTTGGAAAAAACAGTTTTAGACATTTGTCAGCTGCTGCGTTTGGAGCTCTATTAGTGAAAGCTGTCCTGGAGAGAGGAGAGCCCTGTGAAGCATAAAGGATAGGACCAGGCTCACCTAGGAATTGGACTTTAATAAGCCGATCCAACCCTGACACCGTTCATATAGCGCTTCCCTTTTGCTTATAGGATCTTGCCCTAGTTCCTGAAAGGAGTACGGTCCATCTGCCTTGAAAACGTTTATAGCAAAAGGGTAAATCACCCAAAGAGAATCTTGTCTCAATCCTCATTGGCACCTCCTGACGGAGGGGTAGGCGGCTTACGAGGGACTATGCCAATATGAGTACTACCCCAGAGGCAATGTAAGGGAATGGAAGAGGAGGGGAAAGGCCGAGTCCCAGCCTCCCCCCCCTCCTTGAGTGTGCAATGTACACAAGTGTTGGTACAGCTGTCTCTTCCACAATGCTCACCAGCCTCTCTTCGGGCTAGAATTATCTTTTGTCTTTCAGAAGTACAACTCCCAAAATACATCTGGGCATAACCAAGAAGACCCTGAATGGATCCAGAGAAAGGGGGTTGAGACCCAACATGGAATGAACTGGGATTTTTCCTGCCTAACATTAGTGAGACAGTGAACACCTGACCCCCCCTATGCCAGATGGACTCCAGTGTAATGTTGGAAGCAACAGAAAATTAACCGAGTAAGAATAGACTGCAGGGAAGCTGGTGAGAGGAATCTTCCCCCCAAACCCAGGAGGAAACAAAATTCACAGGTGCAGAAGCCAGGAGGAAATGGGCTTCCTGAGCACACGGCTGCAACCCTGTAAAGTCTAAAAGGAGACGCGGCTAAAAACCAGTCTTAGTCCCAATGCCCACAGAGAGAGCCTAGCCAGAGTTTGGCCAAACAGAGCATGTGACCAGTGGGATCAATGGGAGCCACGAGGAGTGCTAGAAGAGGGGAGGCTGGGGGGCTATAAAAGCATAGCAGGGACAGAGGAGTCTGGAAAGTGTTCGGCTGAGGTCAGGTGGAGCAGTGACGGACCAAGAGTCAGGCCAAGGGTGACCAGTGGGGTGATATGCTAATGAGACTGCTGCAACGTTTTACGAGAGTGCAGGTAAGCTTTTATATGTAGCAGGTAATGGGGCCAGTTATGTGCGGTGTAGTAAATCGGAGCAAAAGGTGAGGGAGAGCATTGTAGGAGAGGGAGTAAGAGGGAATCTAAGGGATAGAGAAGAGCGTGGAGCAGAAGAGTGGTGATAAAGTGAAAGATGGTAGTAGGGCAGGGCTCAAACTTGTCACCTCGCCACTAGCTATTTGCTAGTGATCATGGACTCTTGGCAAGTAAGACATGGCGTGCTTTGTGTATAGAATTGAGGTGGCCAGTGACGCACGAGTTGGCTAGTAGCTTGCAACTTGCAATGTGTTAGGGAGAATTCTCTCTTTAGGCTGAATTTCCTAACCTAGTGAGTCCCCCAGCAGCTTTGCTGGATTTCTGGAGTTTGTTTTTTTCTCCTGCCAAGAGTGAGACTCTTTCTCCCACTCTTGGACATGATTTATGGTGTTCCTTTGACTGTTAATGTGTTTTATGGGCTACGGGGTCCTTTACTCCATAGGGCCTCATGTGCTTTTACTATGTGTGTTACACAGCACCCTCCGTGCAGTAACACAGGGGTGTCATAGTGACACTGCACCGTAGACTCCATACCCTGGGACGGACTACTGTCTCCCAGGGCATGTAAAGTCACCATTAGCTTTACTAGTCCCAAATTATTAACAGAAACCGGTACAAACCATCATATTGTGGACGTACTGGTCGGGGCAATTCGATTGCCCCGGGGTCTGTTAGTCGAGGGGGCACTTCTCCGTTCCCCCCGATTGAGTTTTGGCTGGTGGCAGTGGATACTACTTTTTATATTCGACCGCGAATATATCCCTATGGGATTTTCCCATTGGTCGAGGCTACCAACTTTAATGATTTAATTCTCAGCCTCGAACATACCGCCGGTTTATTTATTTAATATTTATTCGCCAGTTGGTATTTTTTGCCAGGACTCGATTCTAAAATGGCGTTTGTGTTCTCTTCTGTGACTCCAACCCAAGTCGAGCCCTTTGTTCCACTTTTTGGCGGGCTTCTCGACGGAAGCCTCCAAAAGTGGTGCCACTCTGTCTCGGTACCACAGGGGGTGTGGGAGGGGGTTTAGGCACTCTGGACTGAGTTACCTTGGTAACTCAAGTCACACTCTTGTGTGATAGGCCCAAGTGGTGAGCCGGCCGGCTCACCACTTAGCATGTTTGATTGACAGCTAGGCTGAGTGAATGGGGGTGTGCTGCATAAAAGCAGGGCTTTGGGGACAGGAACTTCAGAAGTCGCCACAGGACCTGAGAATCCGACGAGGGAGAAGCTGAGCCGACCTACCACGACGACACCACCGGTGGAGCCCTGCGGAACCGACTCACCACTTCCTGACGACAGAGAAGGTCTCCCGGCTGGAGAGGCTTCTTCCCCTGACTGGTGGGCACAACCAGTTTACCTTCTTCTCTTCGTACTCCAGACTGTCTTGTGGTCGAATTGCCCGTGCCAAGCACCCCGGCAACCGGATAGCCACTTACCACTGGACCACGAATAAAAGGACCGCTCCTTTTACCTGAGAACTCCGCGGCTGGTTTCTTCCCTGGCAGTGCAACGGACTCCCGTCTTCCTCCCCGATGAGATCCTCTCTTCCCCCGGACGAAGCACCGACTTGCATCCGCTGCCAGGAACAACTGCCCCCGCTGGAGTATTCTCACCACTTTAAGGTACCGTGTCCGCCAGGCCTCCCTTTCTAAAGATTGCTACAAGGTAATAACCCCTTAACCTTCTGGACTGGGCTGGCCGCCTTGACCCTCTAACTGGTCCCTTTCTTTTGGTCCAACTCTTTTTGAACCTTTGCAAGACTCTTGTGCACTTCAACCGTGTGCCCTTGGACACATTTCGTTCTGATCCTCTTAAAGTGGATCCGGCCTACTGAACTCTAACTTCACATTTTTATTTGCCTTCCTCTCTTGCTCTGATCTTACGAAATTGTTGGGATCTGTTTCATATTATTCTCTGCTTTTCTCTCCCTTTTTAAACAAATGATTAGAGTGCCATCTGCATTAAGCGCTCACCGCTGTCTGAAAATAAGTGGGGCTTTACTCAAGACTTGTCTAATATTCTTCTAAGGGAGTGTATATCTTTTAGTCGCCGTGTTTTTGAATTGCTTAATATTAGTGCCTGTGTTTTTTTCTAGATGGGGTTTTAAATAAATAATTATATCTCTTTTACACCAAGCTCTGGTCAGTGTTTACTTGTTCTACTATGTTCTTTTGACCTATTGTGAATGCTCTGTATACTGCCTAACTCTTCTTGAGGGAAGTCTGACTGCTCAGCCACAGCTACCAAGTGAATCTGTGTGGTACAGACTGCTACCAAGTGACACCTGTAGTCATAAATCTTTTGCAGTGGTCCCAGAGGGAACTGCACAGGTTTCTGCCTAACACAATGTTAACCCCTGTAGTAGTGGTACTAGTGGGGAGGACCGAAAGAAGGGGGAACATAGCGGGGAAGAAACAGGCAGAGAGAGTGATAAGATCAGGAGAAAGACAAGTAGAGTCCCTCATTGAGGGAGAGGAGAGTGGGTGTGGTGCAGGAAGTGAGAGGTGGTAGAAGAGGAGATTTGAGAAGAAGGGGAGTAGGTGGGGAAGAGAAAGGAGAGAGCTGAGGGGAGAGAAAGCTGGAGGGGGGAGAAGGGCAAGTGGAGACACCCCCAGTGAAACTAGTCTACTGACAAAAGGGAGAGGATCATTTAGAAATTACCCGTTGGAGCTAGATAGAGAAGTATATAAAATAAAGGGGGACAGGCCTGCGTCTATTCAGACCGTCAATCCAGACCTTTTGCATATGAAGCAAAAAATATGAGGGCAGGATCAAACAGACTAGATTATAATTAAAAAAGTATTTTTCACCAGATCTCATGAATCTAGTCCTTTACTACATCATTCTATGAGTTTAGTATACATCTATGTGAAATACACACCACATATTCAGCTCGCGTCACTCAATGTGATTGCCCGTGTAGGAATCAGATTATGTGACTCCAGATGTGATTGCTTGTAGGATCGTTGACAGAGCATGTGTGAGACCTTACTTGATGCAAAAAATGATTTTACCTTTGCTTGCTCATCCATCAAGGAGCTCGACAAGCCCATTGACTGTGAGCTGTCCATGGGTGAAGCCTCTACCCTTGACTGTCTTCCTGTGGACTACTTGCTTGCTGGCGGAAGCTTGCTCATGGACAGGGCAATAATTCATAATACATCCATCATAGATGAGCATCTGTCAGTTGCCTTCTTTGAAGACAAATTTGTTGACTAGTGTTACCCATCAGATCTGCACAATGACAAGCTTACCTTGACCAAAGAAACCTTCAATGTGCTACCTATTTTTGCCATCGGTAGATTGGCCGTGGTTGGTGTCGCAGAGAAAACCATGGAAGAGGTGCCCATAGCAGTGCTCGTGGACAGTTTAAGCAGAATGGTTCCCTTTATTCAAGGTCTGAGTGTTTGAGCTCAACACGGCTGGACCATTCTAGACCTTTTTTCCTAATGGTGGTCCTCTTGAGTGTGCCCTTTTTCATAACGGTTCATGATGTTCTTGGGAAAAGTTTCCCACAGATGCAAGAGTTCTGACTGACCTATCACCAAAACATCCACCTCACCCTCACTTAATAAGAGAAGAAGGCTTCTATCATGGTCTGTGAGCAATTTGTGGAAATGACCTGAAAATGTCTCAGTCCTCAGGAGAGTGGTCAGAATGCAGGCATTAAATAGATTCCTTATGAGGATTTTTGAGGTAAAGGTTATTATGACCATAGGTCATGGAGATTTTTTTTATTAAGGACATTCCCTCCTTTTAAGGTGTGGTCTCTCCCCCAGGTCCTAACATACCCAGTGTGTTTGTATTACTCATGGGTGCAAGAAAAACTGGAGAAAAAAAATGAACAGGAAGGTCGAAGGCTTGAACAAAATTATCCATAAGGAAGACCTTTCATAACATCGAGAAGTAGCTTCCACTGAGAGAAGTTTTCAGAGGATTCCCTCCTCTAACATAGGTTACAAAAAATGTAAAGACGGCTTAATTGTGAGGAACATAGGCTAGCCACCGCATTTGTAGGTGTCATTAACTTGAAGTGGATAGCCTACAAAACATGACTTCTGCATTATTGTGGTTGTAAAGGCAACCAAGGATTTGCAGTTTGATAAGGAATCATTCTAAGCAAGTGAAATATCTAATGGTGGATAGGAGCCCTACGTCTTAAACAATATTTGAATCGATGAAACAAAACATGACAACCAAATATGGCTTCTTGGAAGTGGACAAGGTAAAAGGGCAAGGGCTTCCAGTTACAGACTAATTTGTTGTTGAGGCCTGCTATTTTTCAGTTGAAGTTAGCAGTTTTAGTATTGATGGTGTCAATTTAAATCTGGATGGACCCATAAACCTTGATGAGAAAATACATTTCAACTGTTAAAAGCACACAGTATACCAACATGATTATTGTATTTTAGCAAAGTAGTATAGCCAAAAATAATAATATATATAATTCCCATTATTAACATGGGTACACATTTCTAATTGGAAGACAAAATGAGAAAGGAAGGGTGAAAGGGACTCTTCCAGTGTACTATCAGAAGGCGGTGAATATGGTGAGGGAAATGAGAATGCATTACTTACCGTAAAAGCATTTCTGATGGTTGTATCTGCTTAGATTCACATGCTGTGCATAGGTCCAACATCCAGTGGTCACTGCGGAGTATTGCATTTTGTTTTTCGTAGTCGAAAAGGGACGTCGACAAGGCGTGTCTGAAACACTATCCCTATAGTGACGTGCGTTGTACCCACAATCCCTCACGCGTCAAGGTCCCTCTGTTTGTATTTTTCTGCCCTGAGGGAGCCTTCTAGACGTGGGTGAGTACAGAAAAGAGAGAGATATAAAGGAAGTCTATGTTCCTTCCATCCGAGCGGGGAGGAAGGGTGGGCGCATGTGAATCTAAGCAGATACAACCATCAGAAATACTTTTACGGTAAGTAATGCATTCTCTTCTGATGTTTGTTAATCTGCTTAGAATCACATGCTGTGCATAGACTAGCGAGCAGTACCCGGAGTTGGCGGTGGGTTATGAGAAGGAACAGTAGAGAAAAGGTGTCGTAATACTGCCTGTCCCACCTGGGAGTCAGATCTAGAGTGTGCATCTAGACAGTAGTGTTTTGTTAAGGTGTGCACAGAACTCCAGGTAGCCGCTTTGCAGATGGACTCAAGGGGAACATTTGCAATGAATGCTATGGATGCCCCCGTGCCTCGAGTAGTGTGCGCTCTTGGCCTAAAGGGCAGTTCTCTCTTAGCAAGAGTATAGCAGAGAGTGATGCATTGAACAATCCATCTAGAAATAGTGGATTTTGAAACCGCATCTCCTTCTCTTCCTGCTGCCACCGAGACGAAGAACTGATTAGTCTTCCTCAGTGGTCTGGTTCTTTCCATGTAGAACATGACCGCTCTGCGTACATCTAGTGTGTGCAGAGTCCTTTCTCCCAAGTTGGAAGGATTTTGAAAGAACGTTGGTAGTTCTATAGATTGGTTTACGTGGAATTTAGAAATAAATTTCGGAGCAAACCTAGGGTGAGTGCGTAGAACCACCTTATCTCTGTGAACTGTAACGAAGGGGTCTAGAATAGAAAGAGCCTGAAGTTCACTTATTCTCCTGATGGAGGTGATAGCCATTAAAAAAGAAGTCTTAAGAGTGAGGTGTTTAAGAGATGCTTTGTGCATGGGTTCGAATGGAGAGCCCATGAGTCTGTTAAGTACCACATTAAGGTCCCATCCGGGAGCTGGGTCAGCTATCGGGGGGTGTATTCTTTTTACTCCCTCCATGAAGGCCTTTATAACAGGTATCCTCCACCACGACACTGAGTTGGGAAGTGGTGTATGCAGAAAGTGCCGCTAGGTGGACTTTAATGGAGTTAAACACTAGACCTGAATCCAGTAGGTGGGTCAGGTATAGGACAACATGTGTGGGAGAGCAGTCAATAGGGTTGATGCTTTTACTCCTGCACCAGATGACAAATCTTTTCCACTTGCTAGAATAGCAGTGGCGAGTGTTAGGTTTTCTGGCTTCCCTGAGGATGTCCATGCATCTTTGCGGGAGCTGTAGATGTCCGAACTCTATGATTTCAGGAGCCAAGCTGCTAAGTTCATGTTCTGGGGGCATGGATGCAGAGTCCTGCCCTTGTCCTGAGACAGCATGTTGTACGGGCAGGGGAGTTTTACTGGGGGAGATAGAGACATCTCCATCAAGTGAGCGAACCATGGTTGTCGGGCCCACATTGGGGCCACTAGTATCATGGTTACTTGTTCCTGGTGCATCTTGTGCACCACTCTGTTGAGAAGGGGAGTCGGGGGGAAAAGCGTGAACAAATTTCCCTGACCATTGCATCGACAGACCGTTCCCCTTGGATTGGTTCTGGGGGTACCTGGAGGCGTAACTTAGGCATTGTGAGTTCTCCAGGGTTGCGAACAGGTCTATCTCTGGGAATCCCCATTGTGTGAAGACGTTGAAGACGATGTCTTCGTGCAGGCGCCATTCGTACTCTTCGGGCAGGGGGAAATCTCTGCTGAGTCTGTCTGCCAGCAGATTGAGTTTCCCGGGTACATGTAGTGACAGTAGGAACATGTCCTGTTTGAGAGCCCACTTCCATATATTCTGGGCCAGTTTGGACAGGCCTGGAGAGTGGGTGCCCCCCTGCTTGTTGATGTAGTACATGGCTGTCGTACTGTCTGTAAGGACCATTACTGTCTTGCCTTGTAGGTGTTCCTGGAAGGCTTTTAGCGCCTTGAACACAGCTAGTAGCTCCAGTAGATTTATGTGTTTGGATGCTACGTTCGGAGTCCACACTCCGTGAGCAGTCTGATGGGATAGGTGCGCCCCCCATCCTGTGAGGGATGCGTCTGTGGTTAGAGTGGCTTCCGCCGCGGGTGTGGCAAAGGGTTTCCCTTTTTTCCATGTTTTCCTTTGTCCACCACCGTAGCGAGAGAACCAAGGCTTGCGAGACCACTACTAGATCCTCCCATAGTCCGCTGGCCTGACACCACTGGCTGTTGAGCCACTCTTGCATTGGGCGCATGCGCAGGCGCGCGTGAGGTACCAAATAAATACACAACGCCATCATGCCTAGCAAGCGCATTGCTTTGCGCACCGTCACCTCTCGACCGTTCACATATTGAGGGATCTGAAACAGCATGTTTTGAACCCTCTCTTTGGAGGGGAAGACGAGGCCGTCCTTTGTTTGAATTAGAGCCCCCAAGAATTGCTTGATTTGACTGGGGTCTAAACTGGACTTCTTTTCGTTGATGGAGAAGCCCAACTGGAACAAAAGGTCTACCGTCTTTTGGGTATTGGAGAAGCATGTTTCGTAAGAATCCCCTGTTATGAGCCAGTCGTCGAGGTAAGGGTAAACTGGGATGGACAACCTGGGCAGGTGGGCCGCTGCCACTGCCAGCACTTTCGTGAATACCCTTGGTGCCGATGCTATGCCGAAGGGTAGCACTTTGAACTGGTAGTGTTTGCCCTCTATCATGAACCTGAGGTATCTTCTGTGCGCTGGAAACATTAAAATATGAAAGTATGCATCTTTCATGTCCAATGTTGTCATGTAATCTCCCTGAGAAAGCAGTGGGATCACTTCCTGTAAGGTTACCATACAAAACTTTTGGGGTTTGATAAACTTGTTCGCTGGGCGCAGATCTAATACAGGGCGCATGGTTAGGGGTCCTTTTTGGGTACAAGGAAGTACACTGAATAAATACCTTCCGTTACCTGAGATAGAGGCACGACCTCTATGGCTCCTTTTTCCAGCAGTAGTTGTACTTCTTGGAGAAGGATGGCAAGATCTTCCGGTGTCATGCGACGTCCCCTCGGGGGTTTGTAGGATGGGGAACTGTTGAATTCGATACAGTATCCGTGGGCTACGGTTGAAAGTACCCAACGGTCTGACGTTATCTCCTCCCATGCAGGAAGAAAGGATGTTATCCGGCCCCCGACCGGTGTTGCATGGGAGGGGACGCGAATCTTCGTGTCACTTGGAGTTGTTGGGGGCTTGGGAGCCTCTGGGGGTGGATCCCCGACCTCTCCCTTTACCCCGGCGTTGGCCTCTTTGGCTGTACTGCCCACTATTGGTCTGGTAATTGGTGGCAGGGTATTGTTGATGCTGACTTTGTTGTTGTTGTTGGCGTTGGCCACGAAAAAAGCGTTTGTTGCCATAGCCGCGTCTGGTAGTGGGCTTAGAGATTAGGTCAAGAGTCTTGATCGTATCGAACTCTTTTTTAGCCATCTCTAGAGCTTCATCCACCGCTTTTCCGAAGAGGTTAGAGTCTTCCACAGGTTTATTTATTAAAGACGCCTGTGTCTCTGGTTTAAACCCTGAGTTGCGCAGCCATACATGGCGTTTTAGGAGTATTCCCTGCACCAGGGAACGTCCCGCTGTTTCTGCCGCGTCCAGAGAGTTTTTTACAATGCTCTGGTTCACCTGGGTTCCTTCGGCAATAGTTGAAAGTAGGCGTGTACGTAAAGGCTCCGGGGCTTCCTCGGCGTCCTTGCGCAGTTTGGCCCACTGCGCATCTGCATAGCTAGCAAGCAAAGAATTGTTGTTCGCAATTCTTGCTGAGAAGGCAGCCGAGGAAGTTACTCTTTTAGCAAGGGCATATAGCCTTTTGCCCTCCTTGTCAGGGGCTGCCTCACTGGTGGAAAGTGGTACCCCTGCCCTCTTTCTAGTATTAGATACTACTAGGGAATCCGGAATGGAATGTCCCCTAATGTAGAGCGGGTCTGAGGGTGAAGGAGTGAAAAGTTTTTCAATTCTCGGATTGACCCCTCTGATCAATGCGGGAGTGGCCAGCGAAGGGATGATTCTTCTCTTCACTGAAGCTAGGAGGGGAATGGTCTGGCTGACCGGGGGTTTCTCTTTAATTACTCTTTCCACAAAGTCTAATTCTGGAGAGAGCTCCCCAGTGTCCAGTTCGAAATGCGCTGCTGCTCTGCGCAACAGGGCATTGAAAGTGGGCTGATCGTCGTCTGAGGGACCTCGACGCGTGAGGGATTGTGGGTACAACGCACGTCACTATAGGGATAGTGTTTCAGACACGCCTTGTCGACGTCCCTTTTCGACTACGAAAAACAAAATGCAATACTCCGCAGTGACCACTGGATGTCGGACCTATGCACAGCATGTGATTCTAAGCAGATTAACAAACATCAGAAATTTAAATTTGGAAAAATGTATAATGCACACCAAGCATAAACTAACTCAATTTGTGCACAGATGCAAGCATCTAAACACATACCCATGCAAAGCAGAGAAAGGACAGCTACATTTAAATAAAAAAAAGCTATGTCATTAGACGTTTTTGAAAATGGATAAGAGACTTTGCTGAGTGAAAACGGAGAGGAATAGAGAGTTCAAATAGCAGGGTCCATAAACCGAGAAACTCTGATTCTCCTCTAGGTTTGCACTTACAAGATGGTATGGCCAAAGAGGTCTCGCCATTACAGATGGACATGTTTTATTGCCAAGTTAATGAAGAACCTTTTGAGGCAGGCACTTAAAATTAAACAGAGGATTTTAAAGGCCATCATTTGGCCAACCGGGAGCCAGTGTAAAGTATGAAAGCCTGAGATACTAGAAAATGTGGCCATTTAAAAATCAAGAGTACTGCTGCATTAAGATGTTCTGCAGACAAAGTTGTTCCGCCAACAAAAAGGCACACAGTATATTGCTGAAGTCCAACTTAAAATTAACTTATGTGCCAACTATCTTCAGATCCTCTTTGGGGATAAATTGCAAAACCCACTTTAACATCATCCTTAAAAAATTAAGCTTCATTGCACAAATTTGTGAATTTAGATCCATGCTGCCAAATAAATCGAAGATTATTAACTTTATCGGTAAAGGATATAGGCAAGACAGACATTAAAGGAGGGCTAGGAGTCCTGTGAGAATGTTCAAGAAAGTGTCTAGGACCCATAAGCATAGGCTAGACTTAATTGAAGTCCATCTGAAATCATCCAGTTTCTCACTTCCCTCATGCAAGTAGAGAGTTTCATCAGGCCATTGCATGAGTTTGTTACTTTAAAGTAAACTTAATATTATTGGCATAAGAGCGGTACTTTGATGAAGTGTGCTAAATAAGTTTTATATTTAGCCCTTATGGGATTAGTCGGCAGACAACTGAAATCCCTGCAGAACCGCATGGTGGACTGGTACTGAATCAGATAAATGCAGGTATAGCTTCACTCACTCTCTTATGATCTTTAACAGGAGAGGAGTTGAATAATTCTTTGGGAATAACCAACAAGCCCACCAGTGTTTTAAGATGACCTAACAGCAACTCTTTGTCGAACGTGCCAATGACCAGATCGAGCATGACCAATAGACACTGTTCATAATCAAGGATCAATAGGTCACCCCACAAACCAGGGGTACAGATATCAATGGCCCAACTCATGCTTAAGACTCTTACTTTAGCAACTGTCAAGGTAGTGGGTGACTGCAGAAAAAAACAAGTTAAATACAGAGTTCATTAGTTGTGAAGATGCACCAAATTTCAAGATTAGTGTTGTGCATCCAAGTGGAAGTCGCATAGGAGCAATGTGCATGTCAAGGAGGAAGAAAAAAGGCTTTTTGATATGAATCAAGGAATATTATCATGCATGTGACAAAAGAATGAAAGAAAACCTGAAAGAAGGAAAAATAAAAAAAGGTGAAAGTGGGTGGGCTGGGTGAAGAAAGAAGAAACAGGAGAAAAACAGAGCTAAAATAATGTATTGGGAAAGGCCAGAAGTAAAAACATAGCTTTGCTGTCATATGAATGATTATGTAGAAACCTAGTAAAATGGGTAAAATAAAAGTCAATCACCATCTTGTCTAAGCTATGGAGCAGGCCTAAAAAGTTGTACTCTCCACTAACCATTGACTAGTGTTAGAGAGGGCTTAAAGAATATTCCAACACTCCGAGCTGATTCAAGATCTTTTAAGAATTTAAATCGGACCTATGGCCGTGCCTCCCTCATCTTTAAAGCACCAACCCTCCCTTAACCCAGGAGACGCTACTTCCCAGGTTAGTATATACAGCAGATTCAACCCTACTGTCAGTTCTTACTAATACTATGTGAGAAGACTAAAAGTCCAAATGCCTTCTCTATCTCTACCCCCACCTACCACAGGGACATCCCAACCGTCCCATCTCTATCCAAATGTTAGCAGTCCAATAATGAATGGGATAGTGCCTTACAGACATGTGACCCGACTCCTGTCTCCCATCATGCTCTGACACTTCTCTGCCTCTTATGTCCTGTGTTCTCTTCTCACTAGTCTCCAGCCTCTTCCCCCTTATACTCACGGTGTATTGCCACTCTATCCCTGCAAGGCCTCAATCAATGCAGTTATTCGAATACATTTCATCTAACTATACAAGATATATAAACAGAGCACCACAATAGGAGACCTAATACAAGTTATAAAAATGTACATTTCATTGCAGGGATCGTAAAAGATTTAAACCTAAAGGAATCATTTAAAAATTATTCAAACTCTATATACCAGCCAGTATACCAAGTTTCAATTCTTCAACACTGGAACAAAAAACCTCTGTCTTACTATAAAGTGCAAAAAAACAAAACATGCAGATTAGATCTGCGCAAAACACCATCCCAATCACATTTGGCATTAGGCTCAGAGTCAGCTTTAAGCCTTCCAATGTGTGCAGGCACTTGGTCAAAGCAAATTCTTGTCATTAGTTTTCTTGTTTTGGGATTAGTTACAATGTTTAAATAGGTATCTTTCAAAGGTAGGAGTACAGCATTCATATAATCTAGTCTAACTGTGGATTTACTTTGAATCACAGTTAGATTTATTTGCATCTCTTCCAGTATACTTTTATCTGATCTAATTAGCCTAGATAGAGTTAAATACAACTTCATCAGACCCACAGAGGATACGCATGTCCTGATACAAGTCAGCCATCTTATTTCCTTTGTATCTACAAACATTAAAACCTCTATGAGGGACTGGGTCAGTTTGGCTTGAGTGTTACGACCATACTGACAGCCACAAAATGGAGCTTCTTCTAAGGTAGCCTCAATTGGTAACATATGCAATTCTAAATACTAAAGTTCATTTGCCATGCTTTTCCTAACCGCCAATATTGATTTCAAATAGTAATTTCTGTCTGACCAGGGATTCATGATGCTGTATAGACCATACGTCAGCACCAGAGCTTTTTTTTATTATAATTTCTTTATTGGCATTTGCATAAAAAAGATCAACAACAAACCAAACCATAAACCCCCTATCCCCCCCTCTCCCCTTCATGGCACGAGATTTCCACAAGCCCAAAGTCAGACCCAAGTGTATATGTATAAATCTCATAGTGCAACGGTGCAGGGGTCGTATACTGCCGCACAGCAAGTCCTGAGGCACATGCATAACGAGGTAGGGGACCCAAGACAGCACAGTCCCTCATTCCCCCTTAGTGGACCAGCAGTTCAAAGTCATAAACCTATCTTGCGTTGCCCCCCACTAGCAGCCCTCTCAGCTCGGTGATGGCGAAGCCGTGAGTAACCGTGGTGAGGTGGCGTCTGAGCGCTCATCACTCCCACGAAGGAGATATGACGTATATGCATCCCACATCCTAGTGTCCCCCCATGTGTTCCCACTCATCACCCCCCATCTCAGTTCCATATCATTGCCATACAAAATGTCCCGGGACCATTGGGCAACCGTCGGGACCACAGCACTACCCCAGCCCATAGCGACCCTCCGGTTGGCAAAGATTAGCAGAAGAGTAACCAACTTCCTAAATCCTTTCGGTACCTGGGCAGTGTATCCCAGCAAGCCCATCAGCGGATCCGGAGAGTACCGCTGGCCCACAATCTGCCCTATCACGTCAAACACCCCCCCACCCCCAGAATTGGCCAAGCGATGCACAGTCCCATGACACATGGAAAAACCCTGCGGGTTCATACCCACACCTCTTACAGGCCACGGACCTGTGGGGAAAATAACGATGCAGACATCCCGGAGAGTAATAGTATTGATGTAAGAATTTATAATGCACAAGCTTAAAATTGGTATTGATAGCCCCCTTCCGCGTACCCTCACAGCAGTATAACCACACTTCTTCCGAAACCTCCTTCCCCAACAGCTGTTCCCACTCTCCACGCGGAGATGATGCAGATAGCGATCTACTCTCTATCCCCGCTGCATAAAGCCGCCTGTCCAGCCCTCGATCCAAGTCTCCCTTGATCACACTAACAACTGCGCCACCGGTGGCTGCCCGGGAAAAGCCGCTTTAGCGCCACCCGAAGCCTGTAGTATGGAAAGACATCTAACGCGGACAAAACCCCCTTATTTCGCAGCTGCTCTACGGTAAGGAATGTGCCATTCGGGAACAAATCTGCAAACTTAACCAGACCTAGCCCTTTAGTCATAGTAACATAACTTGCCTCGCTAGTCACAGGTATGTCAGGGATAAATATGACCGGGAGCTACGGCGAATAAAGTATACTATTCACAGGCGCACGCTCCAGCCGAGACCAGGCCCTACACGTTAACTCCACCATGTTGCGTGTCACCCCCGAATGCATCGGAGACGTCAGAATAACCGTCCGGAGCAAAGCCGGGGACGCAATGGACCGCTCTATCTCCATGTGCCTATGCTCCGCCGCCATTCCATACCAATACCGTAAGTAACTGGCCTGAGCCACCCAGTAATATAATTCAAATTCGGGCAACGCAAGGCCCCCACGGTGGACAGGCGCAGTGAGCGTGCCCCACGCCACCCGTGCCTGCTTGCTGGCCCAGAGAAAGCGAATCACCGCCGATCTGAGGGCAAGGAAGTAGCTCTTAGGCACCGATACAGGGACATTAAGAAACACATACAAAAATCATCTTGACCACGGAAACCCTCCCATACAGATTGAGCGGAAGGGAAGCCCACCTTTGCATCACCTCCTTAGACTGCTGAAGCACCACCTCATAGTTACTAGGGAACACCAACTCCCTAGATCGAGCCAACATTACACCCAAATACCGTGTACTGACCAGGTCCCACTGAAACCCCCACTCATCTTGAAAACGCACCTGCCCGTCCGACAAGGGAAAGATCACAGATTTACCTGGGTTCACCTTCAGCCCAGAGAGCTCCCCGAATTGCTGAACATCTAACATAACCGAATTCAAATTGACCTCAGGGTGGCGCAGGAACAAGACCATATAATCCGCGTGCACAGCGAAATAACCACTCTATGTGTAAACAACTGGATCCCGCGACGGAGATGGAGCTCCCTCACCCTCTCAGCCCAAGGCTCTATGGCCAAAGCAAACAACAGAGGAGACAAAGTGTACCCTTGACGCATCCCCCTTTCGAGCGGAATCCGTGCAGTAACCTGCCCGTTGATCCTCACCCGTGCCACCGGTTTTTCGTATAAAAGGGACACCATAGCCAGAAAGGAGCCCCCGAGACCGGATCTGCGCAGAACTGTAAACTAAAAGGGCCATTCAATGGAATCAAAGGCCTTAGTGGCATCCAATAAGACTGCCACAGCCAGGTCCTCACTCGGGAGGGCGGCCATCAACCCAAACATCCGCCTCAAACCAAACGACGTTGAGCGCCCCGGTATAAAGCCCGCCTGATCTGCCCTCACCAACGTGGACATCAGCGGCGACAAACGAGACGCCAAGACCTTGGCCAAGATTTTATTATCCAAATTTATCAAGGAGATCGGGCGATAAGAGGAACAATCCACCTCAGGCTTCCCCGGCTTTAAGAGCACCACCACCAAGGCCTCTCTCAAGGACTTCGGCAATTGACCTGTGAATACCGCCTCCTGGTATACCCGCAGTAAATAGGGAGCTAATTTGTCCGCAAAACACTTATAAAACTCGGAGGTGAGCCCATCCGGACCCGGGGACTTCCCATTGGGCAATGACCCTATAGCCTCCCGCACCTACTCCAGCGACACCAGCCTGCCCAGCCACTCCCTCTGCTCCTCCGAGCACCAGTACAGACCAACCTGGTCGAGAAACGCATCAATATCCGCCTGCGAAGCGCAGGACTGAGAAGCATACAGGCGGGCATAAAACGTGTGAAACTCATTAAGGATCGCCTCATCCTCAAAGTGATTTACCCCATCAACATCCGTGATAACCGCCACCCTGCCTCCTGGGGTATGCATCCGCGTGGCTTTAGCTAACAGCCTGCCTGGCGCTTGACCCTCACCATATTTCCGAGGGGCCGACCTATCCCATAAATACTGCACCTCCCGCTGGGCTAGGGCGCGAAACTCCTGAAGACACTGCATGATCTCTCCCTGTTGGGCCTTGGAAGGGACAGGGGCAGCCTCCTGCAGTGCACGTATCTCCTCCTCCTTCCTCTCCAAATCCCTACGGATCTTTTTCAATATTCCGGCTTCCTTGGAGATACATTCCCCCCGTATCACACATTTAAACCCCTCCCATAGAGTCCCCACAGAGGACACCGATCCCTCGTTCACTGCAAAGTAGTCAATTGCCTTCAACAATTCCTCCCGGAAAACCACATCCTGAAGCCCAGTCCCTTTAAACCTCCACGGTAGTCTCCCCCCAATCCGCCCCCTCAACCGAACATCCAGGGAAACCGGGACATGATCAGAGAGAGTGCGAGCCAGGATCCAAACCCCGGACACCTGCCCCAGAAGTGCCTCAGACACCAGAAAATAATCCAGTCGTGCAGCCGAGTTGTGTGGTGCAGAATAATGAGTGTACTAGCACATCCCGGGGTTACAAACCCTCCAAACATCCGCTAGTCCCCAGACCTGCTGCATACCCTGGATTTTAACCGAACACCGGCTGTGAGAGTGGTGCCCAGTGCGATCTAGAGAGGGGTCAAGCACTGCATTGAAGTCCCAGGCCCATAGTACCTCCCCGTGGGTAGATCAGCCAATTGCCGCTCAATCCACTGTAGTGAGTCAATCGTGTCCTGGTTAGAACCATAATAACTAATGAACGTATACAACCTCCCTTGCACAAGCCCCTGGAGAATAAGCGCCCGTCCCTCCTGATCCTTCAATACCTTGACCAGTCGAAATCCCACCTAGCTATGCACCAAAATTGCCACCCCCGGGAGTAAGAGGAATAAGATGAAAAATATCTGTGGCACCCCCAGCATTTACCAAACTTTGAGTCCACCGTCAGGTGAGTTTCCTGAAGAAAGGCCACCTCCACCCGATGACGTTGCAAATATTGTAAAACCTTACGGCATTTTGGCGGATCGTTAAGGCCCCGCACATTCCAGGATAAAAGCCTAAGTGACTCCATCACCAAGCAACCAAGAACTCATCATACGAACAACCACCGACCTCCAGCAGCATTGTGTATCCCGTGCCATGACCCCCTTAACCAACAGCCAAACCCCCCAACCCCCCCACCCCTACCGACAACTCCCCAATTTATCGGTGCCACCCCTGCACCCTACCCCCCCAAACACCCACCCAACTCCTTCCCTTAACGTGCCAGAGACCCCAATTTTCAGGCACCCCCAAACCCAAACATAGGCAACCAGCTTTCGCGCTAAGGGGGATCTACCAGCCCGACCCCCCGGCACCCCACTGTTATTCCACCAACTCTTTCCACAGAAAACAGTCCCGAAGATCATGTCAGCGACAATATAGCAAGTCCGACAGTTCCCGCCCCCCAAACCAGCCCAATATAGCGCCTCACTGAGAAGGCTCCTCCGATAACATATCCAAAAAGGAGGCCGCTTCTCCCGGAGACTGAAAGAACAGCGCCTTGCCCTTATGCTCCACACGGAGCTTCGCCGGGAACAACATAGCATACTTAATGTTTCTGGCTCTAAGCCGCTTCTTCAAGTCAAAAAAGGTTTCCGAACACCCTGCACTTTATCTGAAAAATCCGGAAAGAACCTAATGACATCCCCCTTATAGGACACAGTGCCATTCTCCCGTGCCCTCCGAAGAATAGTATCCCTGTCCCGGTAGTTCAGGAGGCGAGCTATCAATGGTCTCGGTGGAGCTCCCGGGACCGGCCTCCTGCCACTCTGTATCCTATGAGCTCTCTCCACCACACACACCGGAGAGAAGCCCTCCGAGCCCAGGGCTTCTCTCAAAATGTCCTCCACCAGGCTCTCCATATCCCTTCGGGCCACCGACTCCGCCAATCCAACAATCCTCACGTTGTGCCTCCTCGACCGCGATGCAAAGTCCTCCTGCTTCTCCCGTAGCTCCTTCAGGACCCTCTGCACCTCCACCATTGCTCCAGACACCGTGTTCGTAGCATCCTCCACCCCGGAAATCCGTTCCTCCGCCCAATCCAGCCTCTCCCCATGCTTATCTAGCCTGACCTGCATATGATCTACCTTGCAGGTCAGGGTGTCCAGTTTCCCATCCAGAGACTGAATCCCGGACTGCAGCTGCTGAAACATGGTTTTGATGTCCTGAAGAGCTGAAGAGGGATCCGTACCCGCTGGCAGGGCGCCCTGCTCCAAAGAATCTACCATCGCTCCTCCGAGCTTAGCCTGAGCAGGCACCTCAAAGCGTAGCTTGGCTTGATGCTTCCCACTTTTTCCCCCGATTTTGACATGGCAAGCAGAGAGGGACAGGAGAGAGGCCAAGGGACCCACAAAGAAGAGTGCCCTGGAGCAAAGCAGCCCCTCCTCACACCGACTGGCCCCTCCCGGAGCTACCACTATGCTGGCTGGACCTCCCCGCCACCAGGCCTCCAACCAAAAAAAAAAACGAAAAAAAAAAAATGAGAGGCCAGGCGCCAAGCAGTTAATGCGCCACCAACTGATATGTTGCCACCCGCGGGCAACAGGCATGGTCCAAGCACACAAGTATACCAGGGGCCACAGGAGAACCAGGCCACCTCGCACATACACAGGACCTCCAAGCACAGAGGGGCACCCAGGCCCCCACTCAGCTCCCAAAGCCACTGAGACAGTCCGCTCCTCAACTTTGCCCAGCGTTATCCATGGGTCCCTGGAGCTCCCACTGCATGATCAGTCCTCCTCGGCATCCATGCCTCCCAGCCGCAGGGAGGGACCCCCCAGGGAGCACGGCGACCTCAAGCGGCGTCTCCCCCCACGCTTCCACCGCAAGGATCTCGGCCGTCGAGCACTTCAGCAGCGCTACGCCACTGCCGTGGCCCGGGAAGTCCGCTCCCCCCGCAGCGTCGCTCCAGCAACCTCTTTCCAGGCCGCCTGCACCGCCGCCACCACTCCTCCTCCTCCTCCTCCTCCTCCTCACCGCGGCTGCGGTGCCCCTCCTCTCCAAGTGCCCGGATGCCCCTCCGTAGGGCCCCGGAGCCGCACCATCACCCGCCCAGTCCAGGGCTCAGCCAACGGCCTTCCACGCGGCAACCGCACTCCTCTCTGCCTCCACGCCGGAACTGCGGGTGCCGATGCAAGCCGGCTCCCTCTCCCACGTGTCGAATCGGAGCCTGCAGAGGCCAAGCAGGTACCGGCACTGACTCGCCATAGCAAGCAGTGGAAAAACCTCACGGGTCCTCAGGATTTAGTGCTGGATAGCCGGGGGTGCCGAGGAGCTTCACGGACCTTCGGCCATACTGGTCGGGCTCTCTAGCGCCCCCTCAGAGCACCACAGAGCTTGGCCATATGTTTTAGCGTTGCATACTTCCGAACGTGGGAGTGCTGCATTACCTACTTAATTTACCATGAAGCACTTGATCCCTGCATTTGATTGTACCATGCATACTGAGATTATGAGCCTGCATCTGCCACGTGTAATTCTTATTAAAACGACCAGCCAATAATTACAAAGATTCCTCAAGTGGTTCAGAATGTGTACAAAATTCAGGTGACAGCTTACACTTTCCTTTTTAGGAACCATAATAATTGATTTATTAAAGTTCACTTTCATTTTATGGCTCATAAATGCAATATACCCATCCAGTAATTTTTTTAAATTCTTTTAGAGTCCTACAAATGAGAACAACGTTGTCTCTCTCCAAGCCTTGACTCTGCTCCGCACTACAACCCCCAGCCTCTGCTCCGCACTACACCTAGCCCTCCACCTGCCTTCCTACTCAACATCACCTTTTCACTCACACTTCCTTCTCACTCACACTTCCTTCTCTTTATCTTCCAGCCGTACTCATTACACTTTCACGTACTCTCACAGCACAATAGTACATTAAACTTCGATAGAGAAGACATTCAAATACTGATCAAAAAATTAAGCTCTTCCAGGGCTGCCGGTCCAGACGGCGTTTCCAACAAAATGTTGAAAGAAAACATGGAAGGCTGGTCAGACCTAATTTACGCACTTTTCAAACAAGTAGCGAGAACCAAACAAATTCCAACTACGTGGACAGAGGCCTACATCGTGCCTATTTTTAAAAAAGGTGACCGCGGCAATCCTAGAAATTACAGGCTGATTGCGCTACTAGACTCCATTGGCAAGCTCTTCGCCTCCATCCTCTTACGGGATTTAAAGAACTGGGCAGCTCAAGCCGGAATCCTGGACGAGAGACAAACTGCTTTCGTGAGTGGAGTGGGCACCTGCCTTAACCTGTTCCTGATCAATATATTAAAAGCAAAGGCCCTAAAAGGAAAAACAACGATCTACTTGGCCTTTATCGACCTCGATCAGGCGTTCGATGGAATAAATAGAGAACGGCTGTGGGCAAAGCTGAGGAATTGGGGATGCCCTGTGGACCTATTGGAGGCAATCCAGGAACTGTATACCGATACCTCGATCCAGGTTCAAATTACTGCAAATGGAGGTCTATCAAGGCGGATCAAGACATCCCGAGGCATCAAGCAGGGATGTGCCCTCGCCCATTTTCTCTTCATACTCTATATGGCTGATATGAAGTCTTCACAAGATCAGATCCGGGCCTTCCCACCGAAGGTAAATGGCATAGAGATACCATGGATGCTATATGCGGATGACTCAGTGTTCATAGACCCGACGCCGATAGGTCTTCAGCGCAGGATTGAGGCCTTTAATGACTATCTTAAAGCCAACGACATGAAAGTAAATGCAAAAATATCTATGATTTTGACTATGAAATCAAGCCGCGGAAAGAAACTAGCAGGGAAAATACAGACTTGGTCATTGGAAAAAGAAAAACTGGCAGTAGTTGATACTACGATCTATCTCGGGATAAGAATTAATAGGAACTGCAATGAGCAGGCCCATTATACCCTGATCAGAGAAAAACTAAAAAGTCTGGTTAACCAAGGGCTACTTCTACATCGTAGATACAGGAAATGTTCTCTGTTGCCGATTACAACCTTCTAGAAGCAAAAGGTGGTGGCCGTCATTACATATGGAGCCGAGGCCCTTATAGCCCTAAAATGGGAGGTCTGGAACCTATGCGAAGCCTATTTCTGGCGAAAGATCTTGCGCCTTCCAAATTCGCTACCCTTGGAACTTATAAGATCGGAACTAAGACTGCAATCCATCACTTCAATCACGACCTGGAAATCACTATCGCTTTATAGAAATTGTATTTTGGACAATCCACCCGTGCCATTTAGAATCCTAGCAAAGCCAGGGGCCTTCAGTAGTGATTCAATTCTCCAAGACTGGAAAAGGAGATGTGAAGAAACTTTAAAATACCTGGCGATCTCTGAAGACACCCTGAAAAATAACCCAGATAAGGCTAAAAGAACAAATCGGGAAAAAGACTGGGAGGAAACACAGGAAAAGAAATTAACACAAGACCTATGTCATAATGTCATCTGGGAACGCAAAGCTCTGAACATGTTACCTCCATATTTGATGAAATTTCCCTCACAGCACTACCGAGATCTGCTTATGCGCTGTAGATTTAACATCTGGCACTCGAGAGAAATAAGGTGGCGAAGAAGGCAAATTGACAAATCACTAGCATACTGTAGATTTTGCAGAAAGAAGGACCAACTGGAAATTATAAGGCATGTGATGCTAACTTGTCCGAACCTGATATTGAATCGCCTGATGTATATGGGAAATTATACGAGCCTGATCTCGGAGGAGAACGAAGAAGAGTATTGGGAAGGCTCATCACAGCTGAGAAAGTGGGCCGTACTTTGGACGCATTGAAATTTGTTGAAACCTTAAAACTGGAGCAGGAGGAGGGGGAAGTCTGAGGTGGACGCCACCCAAACAACTGGAGATTCTGGCCTAGGGGCGATCATTTAGGGATTTTGAACCGAATTTGGGGGGGCCTCCACCTCTTTAAGGAGGAATTGTTAAAGGAATGTTAAAGTTTTAACTTTTTTTTTTTTTTTTTTATTGGTTAAACAAACAATAGTACATGCACTCACTAACCAATAGCTCTCAGCTGCTCCGGAAATCGGCACCACACTCTGCTTTTCCATTCTTTTGCCTACTGGTCTCTGGGTTGGTCACCTGAACTGAACCCACCTGAACAACCCACATCTTTCTCCTTTCTGTTGCCCTCCTTAACCCCGGCCCCCACACCACCCTGCCATTGGATCACTTGCCCCGACCAATCTAGCCCTACAATCCCCATCTGGGAGGTGTTACAAGCAGCAAAGATGTTAAATAGCAAGTTAAGGCCCACCCGATTTCTCAGAGAAGGCCTGTCATAGAATAGCGATGGAGTCCCGAGGAGTAACAGGTGATAGAGGGCACCTTGCTCTGGGCTCCTAAGTGCATTCTATTTGGGGGGAGAAGGGGAGAATGTGTGTCTCTCTCTGCCGCTGCTTGCATTGGCTGAGATCTACGTTGATTCTAAAATAACCTACAAACATTCTTGCGAGCATCTTGTTCATGAGGCACAGTGAGACAAAGGAGTACTGCACATAAACAGGCTGGTAGAAGGGTGGGCATTCATCTCTTTACCTCAGACCTACAGTTCTCACACTCCTCCTTCACACCTGATGCCTCTTCCAACAACACTGACTTCTCCAGCTTCCAACCCCTACTATATGACTCATTCTCTTACTTTCCACTACTAACTTTCACCATCAAGTCTCAGCATCCTCAACCATGGCTCACCCATCCATATGCAGTCTCCCCACAGACACGCATCGAATGCTGCATAAATCAAGGTGTACCCACTCGCATCAGGCCCTGCAACTCTACCTCTCTGGCCTAAACTCCCTCAAGTCCTCTCTTTATAAAGCAAAAACAGATATATACTGCACCCTCATAGAGTCTCCCTCCAACCATCCTCACCGGCTACAGGGCAGCCTAAACTCACTACTCCTAAACCCATGACCAGCAACTCCACTCTCACAATGAATGATCTAGCTGAATACATCAGTGCAAACATTTCCAAGATTTGAGAAGCTCTCCTTCACTCACAACTACATTCTACACTCCACCTATTCTACCATCATTCTCTGCCTCCATCTCCCAATTAGGCCCATCTCTATTGATGAAGGCTGACACCTCTTGTGCCCCATCAGACCCTCTTGCTCCTAATCTAGTCAAGCAAATGTCCACTTTAGTACGATCTCACTTTGATGAACTCTTGAACCTTTCCTTCAACTCCACTTGCTTGCCCTGCCACCGTCAACCCTCTCCTAAAAAAAAAAAGCAAGGGGCTGACCCGAACCTACAGGCTAACTTGTGTCCTGTGTATCTCCTTCCGCACTACTCTAAAGTACTCAAAAGGGTTGTGTTCAACAGTCTTAAACACTTCTTCGAAATCCATTACCTCCTGGCCCCAGACAACGTCAATCACTATTATCTTCATAATACTCGGACTTCTTGATATTTGTGATCGTGCCCTTGCCTGGATTGAATCCTACCTTCCACCTCACCAAATCTTGGACTCCTGGAAAACACCAAATGAACTCACTCTAACTGTTGTGTTCCACAAGCTCTGTCTTTGGTCCCCTACACTTTACACTCTATATCTCTGCTCTTGGGGCACTAATCGCCTCCTTTGAGTTCTCGTACCAACTCTTCACAGAAGACACCGAAATCTTCGCTTTTCCTGAATTCTCCTTTGATCCCTTTGTCAAAATTTCCAACTGACTCTTTGCCAATAAATATAAGCTGGTTTCACACTGATGTTGGACAACCAAAACAGATGTGCTTTTCTTCTGTGACAAACACTGTCGTGCCTCTTTCTGACGCTCCCCATGACTCTTCAGTCAGCTAGAAACCTCAGCGTCATCCATGACCCTTCTCAACACTTCTCTACTTTCATCACCAAAACTACAACAGCGGCTCGGCTTGCCTCAACCTCCTAAATATCATGAAAATCAGGCACCTCATTCCTTTCAAAACCACCAAGCATCTCTTAACCACTCTTGTCTTTTCTAAACTGGACTACTGTGCCAGCATCCTCTTTGGTCTCCCAATTATGCTTTCAGTCCTCTCAACAAGATCATTAACTTACCAGTACTCTCTCAGAACACCCCCAACTTCACACTTTCTTCCTTGTACTGTCACCAGGCTAGATGGCTGATGATGCAGATTTAAAAAATCTTCTCCTGGTTCACAAATCTATGCACAGTAAGGTACCACCATATCCATTTCCTATCAAACTCTGCACGCCTTCCTTTAATATCTGCTCTGCCTTCTCTATCACCTTTGTAGCAGCTCACCCTGCCTATAGGTCTCCTCACATTCTGCTCCTTCTCTCTTCTTTCTCCACTTGCATGGAATTCACGTCCCCCAGACATCAGAGAAACAGTCCATACCAATTGTTCAAAACCAAACTAAAAGTCTACCTTCTCGCCTCAATAACCCTCACCTACCTCTCATCTGGCCTTCCAGCTAATATTTTTCCCTTGCCTCTAACCTGACTCGGTCCCTCACTTTCTCTGCCTCCAATCTAGCACTTTGTCTATCATGGTCAAATTACTAACACAGCTGGTCTTACCTCCTACCTGTACTTAAAAATGTTGAATGCCGATTGTCCTTAATCTTAGTAAGAAAAGAAAATATATATGATACATTACTCACCGTAATCGTATTTCTGATGCTTGTATCTGCTTAGATTCACATGCTGTGCATAGGCCAACATCTAGTGGAAGCTGCATAGTATTACAGTTGTTGTTTTCGAAACTCGAAAAGGGACGTCGACAGGGCGTGCCAGTAATACTATCCCTAGTGTGAAGTGTACTGTACCCATGATCTCTCACGCGTCGAGGTCCCTCAGATTGTTATTTTCTGACATGGTTTAGCGCAAGTACAGTTGTATCCAAGCTGATACGTATCAGGCAAGCTCATAAGCATCTATGCGCCTTCTCTCCGAGGGAAGGGTGGGTCGCATGTGAATCTAAGCAGATACAAGCATCTAAAATACGATTACGGTGAGTGATGTTTCCCTTCTGAGGCTTGTGGAATCTGCTTAGATCACATGCTCTGCATAGATTAGTGAGCAGTGGAAGAAGGTGGGTTCTGAGAAGGTTCATGAGCGAATAAATGTCTTAGAACCGCTTGACCCACTTGTGTATCTGTCTTGGAATGGGTGTCAATACAGTAGTGCTGAGTGAAAGAATGAACAGAGCTCCATGTAGCTGCCTTGCAAATACTGTCTAATGGAACATTTGCAATGAATGCCAGAGTGGCCCCAGTACCTCCCGTGGAGTGAGCCCTGGGTGTAAAAGGCAGAGTTTATCTGAAAGGGAATAGCACAGTTGGATACATCTGAATATCCACCTAGAGATAGCGTTCTTAGAGATGTGATCACATTCTCTGCCTGGCGCTATGGAGACAAACTATTTATCTGTTTTTCTTAGTAGTCTGGTCTTGTCTACGTAGTAGAGGACCGGTCTTCTCACATCCAGTGTGTGGCGTTTTACCTCAGCATAGTTCTTGGGCTCCTGGAAGAAAGCCGGTAGCTCAATTGACTGGTTTAGATGAAATTTGGAGATGAATTTAGGTGAGAACCTAGGGTGAGTACTTAAAACCAGCTTGTCCTTATGTATAGTAAAGAAAGGATCCTGCACTGACAATGCTTGGATTTCACTAACCCTTCTTATCGAAGTGATAGCCAATCAGTTCCTTGTGTAACTTGTTCACCACCTTCCTCATGAGAGGAGTTTGGGGGGTGGGGGGGGGGCAAGCGTAAGAAAATTTCCCTGACTAGCTCATCCATAGGGTGTTCCCCTGGGAGCCTGGCTGGTGGAACCTGGACGCGAAGTCTGGGCATTTACGTTTCTCGCTTGTGGCGAATAAGTCTATAGTTGGGAAACCCCATTGAGAGAAGAAGTGTTTTATGACCTTTGTGTAGACGCCACTCATGTTCCTCTGGTAGGGGATCTCTGCTCAACGAGTCTGCTAGAGCGTTGAGTTCCCCTGGAACATGTTCTGATGACAGGAACATTTTCCGTCCGAGTGCCCATCTCCAAATTCTTTGTGCAAGCCTGGACAGATTTGGAGAACATGTACCCCCTGCTTGTTGATTTAAAACATTGCTGTAGTGCTGTCCGTTAGGATCTGCACGGTCAGGTTTGTTAAATGGGGGTCGAATGCCTTAAGGGCTTTGAATACTGCCAGAAGTTCCAGCACACTGATGTGCTTCTGAGCTGCAGTGAGAGACCACAGACCCTGAGCTGTGTGGTGAAGGAAAAGGCCCCCCCCCACCCTGCCAGTGAGGCGTCCGTCGTGACCACTGCCTAAATCTCTGGGTCATAGAAAGATTTTCCTTTTGTTAGGTTTTCTCTTGTCCACCAGCAAAGATTGTGTACAAGTGTTGGCGAATAGACCACTAGATCGTCCCACTGACCGCTTGCCTGAGACCACTGTTTCGCCAACCACTCCAGTATGGGACGCAGGCGCACGGGGGCCAATCAGGTAAATGCAAGATGCCATCATGCCTATTAAACGCATTGCTTTGCATGCTCTTATCTGGCGGCCGGCCTGATAATGTGGTATTTGCAGTAACACATTTTTTACTCTTTCCTCTGAAGGAAATACCAATCCTTCCTCTGTGTTTAGGACAGCTCCTAGGAACTGTTTTAAGTGCTTGGCACTATACTTCGTTTTTTTTCTCGTTGATGGAGAAGCCCAATTTAAATAGGAGGTAGATTGTTCTTTGGATGTTTTGTCTGCAAATCAGAGGTGATTCCCCTGTTATGAGCCAGTCGTCCAGGTAAGGGTACACTGGGATTGCCTCCCTGAGCAGGTGCGCTACAACTACTGCCAGTACCTTTGTGAATACCCTTAGAGCTGAGGTTATTCCAAAGGGCAGCACCTAGTTGGTAGTACTTGTTCGCTATCTTGAAACTCAAAAATCTTCTGTTTGCTGGGAACACTAAAATATGAAAATAGGCATCTTTCATATCCAGTGTTGCCATGTAATCCCCTTTTTTAGTAGCGGGATTACCTCTTGTAGCGTAGTCATGTGGAACTTTTGTGGCTTGACATACTTAATAAATCTAATACAGGGCACATTGTTAGATCTTTCTTTGGCACAAGGAAGTAAGTTGAATAAATACCCTTGTTTACCTGGTTGGCCAGGACCACTTCTATGGCGTCCATTAATAGAAGTGTAGTTATCTCTTCTAGAAGAATCTGCTGATGTTCTTCTGAGTGGATTTTCTGTCGTAGGGGGTGGTTGTGTGGACGTTCAAGTAGTCCTATACAGTAACACCCTGCTACCGTGGACAGCATCCATCTGTCTGATGTGATTCCCTCCCATGCGTGGGTGGAGTTGGAAATGTGTCCTACTGGAGAAGCATGGAGGGCACCTGGAGCAGAATGTCACTTGCTCTGAGGTCGAGTGCCACCTGGAGCCAGGCCTCTGCCCCAACCACGACCTCTGCGTTGTCCTCTGGGATATCCCTGGAAGGCCTGTCCTTGATTACTTCCCCAGGAGGAGCTTTGGCCCAGATTGTAGCTGGATCCTCAGAATTTTCGACCCGAAAACGGCAAAAATTACTGTTACCTCTCTGACCAGTAGGCTTGTTAGTGAGATGACAAAGATTTTAGAGCGTCATACTCGTCCTTTGCTGTTTCAAGTGAGTCTTCCACGGCCTTACTGAAGAGCACGCTAGGTTCCACTGGCATGTTTATTAGATTGGCCTGTGTTTCTGGCCTAAAGCCTGAGTGGCGCAGCCATGCATGCCTCTTTATAACAGTCCACTCTGCAATGATTCTTCCGGCATTGTCCGCCGCATCGAAATTCGATTTAAGGAGACAGGGAGATACGGCCATTTCATGTGCTGCCACCTCCGCTAGTTGTGATCTGATTTGCTCCAGGGCAGATGATAGTAAAGCACATATTTCTTCCCACTTATGGCAATTATAACTAGCCAAGACAGTTGCGTTGTTGGCTATCCTGGTTTGACAGGCCGCAGAGGAGGTGACCTTTCTGCCCATGGCATAGATCTTTTTGCATTCTTTATCCGGTGGAGCCTCGGAGGAAGCAAGGGGTGTGCCTGCTCTCTTTCTAGTTGTGGTGACAACTAAGGAGTCTGGTTTTAGTTGGTCTCTAATATATAAAGGGTCTGAGGGTGCAGGCCTGAATAATTTCTCCACACGCGGGTTAACGGCCCGTGTGAAGATTGGGTGCTTCTAAGGATGGCTGTATCCTGCGTTGCACTGATTTTAGTAGCGGGATAAACTGGCCCATTGTCTTCTTGTCCCCCAGGATTTGTTCTGCAAAGTCTCTATCCTCCTGTACCTCCCGTGTGTCAATTTGGAAGTGTTCCGACACCTTGGCTAATACTTCATTGAGGAGGGGTTGAATATCCACAGGGAAATCGACAACTGGAGTGTCTTGATTAAGAGGGGAGTCTATGGAGTACATGTTAGCCTCTTGGTCTGCCTCTGGGTCCTAGTCATCCCCATAATAAGGTTCACCTGTATCCTCCTCAATACGTTGAGGTTCAGATGCCTCCACAAAGGAGAGATCTTCTTGGTCTAATTCAGGGTCATATAAATCTATAACCGTACTTTGTAAGGGGACATTAGAGCTAGACCTCTTAGAAGTGGGTTGAGTAGTTAAGGCAGAGGCTTGAGAGCCGGAAGGGGCTGTGGTGGGAGGAGTGGAGTGGAAACTCAAAGCAACCTGGGTTTCTCTCATAAAAATTGGCCATAAAGGTCATTCTTCGCATTACTCTATTAATATCTTGTGAAGACCATTCCTTGGAACTTGGAATCACCATAGATTGAGGGGTAAGACCCAAATCCTCAAGTTAGTGGGGAGGTATTACTTTAGGCCTGGGCTCCGTAGGTTTTTCTATGGGCTTGGATAATATAGGCTTTCCCTTCTGCAGTGGCTCTTGTCCCTATGAGGTGTCTTAGAGGTCTTTTTGTAATGTTTTCCCACACCCTGGGTCCCAGAGGAGTGTTTTACAGACATTTTGGGGTCTGCCGCTTTATCCGACGTCGAGCGTCGAATTTCGGATGTGAGAGCCGAGGCGTCCTCCGCGGACGATCGACCTTCGGAATGATTTTTTCGAGCGACACCCTTGCCGTCCTTTGACGGTTGAACCTTGTCATGCAGCGATCTTTATCGAGATTGCCCAGAGGACCAAGACTTGGTGGATCTTTCTCTGGGTGTCGAACGTTGTCTAGTACTCGACTCATGTGTCAAATCTCGACTAGGGTTTATGTGCTTGGCGGTTTATGCTTTTGAAGCACTGCCGCCGCCGGGTGTAGTCCCCACAATATGGTCGTCGGCCTGTCCTACGGGGTTGGGGGTCTGGGCTTGAGAAGCTGAAGCGAATCCGTTGCCCTCACAATCCGAAAGTATGGCATTGCTGCCATCCCTAAAGGCAGGGGAGTTGCTAGGTCTGGAAAAGACCCGGGGCTAAGCTGATGTCGGAACTGTTGGGACTGGGGGCTAGCTAGTCTTTTGGCTGTAGCTCCTGAGATTCTATCCGGGGCTACAACCAAAAGATCAGGGGCTATAACCCCCTTAGCCCCCCCCCCTAGCAACGCCCCTGCCTAAAGGTTCCCTCTACCTCCATGGCCTCGAGTTGCCTGGCGTAGTGGGCCCAGCGTTTTGTGGAGCGATCCATGGGAATTTCGGTTACACTTGTGGCAAAATTTAAACTGTATTTTCCATAATTATAGATTATGGTTATGACAGCTAGGCGAACAAAGTGTAGGAAGGGGAGAATATGCATTCTAAAAAGGCCTCCCCCTCTCTCCCTACTGCCTGGCGAAAATTGTTCCCGCCCCTCTGGCCAGGTTGTTTATTAGTTGCCTGAGAGATGTTAGGGTATTGTATTCCTCTTTGGCTGATTTCAGGGCGTCCTCTACCGTTTTGCCGAATAGCATGGTTGGTTCCACTGGCATGTTCAGCAATGTTGACTGGGTCTCAAACGTAAACTACTGGCATAGTCAAGCGTGGCGCTTGATAATGGTTCCTTCCGCGATAATACGGGCCGCATTATCTGCAGTGTTGAGGTTATTCTTAAGAACACAGCTGGCAGTAGCATTGCCTTCCGCTGCTACTAGGGCAAGTTTAAAGGCTCTGGAGCAGAGTCAGTGAGGGTAGAAATGTCATCCCATTTATGGCAGTCGGGGCTCGCCAACAGTGTGGAATTGTTGGCGGTTCTAGTTTGAAACGCTGCTGAAGTCTCTACTTTCCTTCCCATGGTATAGAGCTTCTTGCTCACCTTGTCTGGGGAGCCTCTGAAGAGGCTAGTGGTGCCCTCTTCCGGGTAGTTGTGACAACGAGCGAATTCAGCTTAAGCTGTCCCCGATCAGATGGTGCTGGGCGGAAAAGTTTTCTACCCACGGGTTTACTGCCAGTGTTTGATTGGGGGTCTCCAGTGAAGGTTGGATTCTTCTCTGGACAGATTTTAAAATCGGGATGTATTGGGTGGCAGCCTTCTTGTCTCCACAAGATATCTTCGACAAAGTCTTTGTCTTGCCGAGTCTCCTGTGTTTGAATACCGAAGTGCTCAGCTGCCTTGATTAATATGTCGTTGAAGAGGGGCTGTTTATCTACCAGAGAATCGGGCACTGGAGAATCTTGTTGAATTGGCGAGGTCATGGTGTATATACTATTGCCTCTGCCTCTTCATCTTCATCTTCATCTTAACCATCATAGTAATGATTCAAGTGCTGGTAGTCCTCATTATCCCCTTCAGTGTCAGTATTAATGTCATAAAGGTCAGCTGATGTACAAGACCTTTTTGCTGGAGGCTGGGATGAAGCCTGGGGCTGAAAGCTGGAAGCCTGAGAAGTAGGAGGTGTTATCTGAAAATCATCAACAGCCCGAGGGTTCTTTTTCGAGGAAATTTGCAAAAAATGTAATTGACATCACCCTATTTATGTCCTCTGCAGTCCATTGGGCTGAACTGGTAATGGCCCCAGGATAAAGGTAAGGTGGAGTAGTTACTTGTACTAAGGGTGTAGGTGTGGCCAGGCCTTTACTCTGTAAGGCCTCAGTCCAAGAAACCTTGTCTTGAGGGACAGGTAAAGCTTCCTTGGAAGGGGTAGACTTGTCCTTTTAAGACTTATCTTTGTGGTTAGAACTTTTAGACAAATACTTTTTGGTATGAGTAGCCTTTAACTGGTTCTCAGGGACATGTTTTTTAATCAGGTGTGACAACCCTGTGTTTTTTTACCTATTTCGACAAAGGATGTCAACTCTCGGTAGTGGGAAGGACCTCCGCCTCGTCTGCTGACAATCAAGTGTTCAGTCGATGTTTTACAGGTGGTGTCTTTCGGTTTCCGGGGCCGGTCATGGGGCCATTTGGATTTTGAATGCCCAGAGGACACAGAATCTACAGATCTCCCCCTAGACGCCATATCTGGCTGTTTGGTCGTCGAGGACGACTCAGTGCTCCGGGTTGTGTGTTTAATGGTGAGTGAAATGCTAGTGCTTTTGCTGCCGGGTGTCATCCCCACAACATGACCGCCGGTCTGTTTTAGGGTCGGGGGCCTGCACTGGGGAACTTGGCTGTTTCCCATCGCCCTCGCCGTCCGAAAAGAGGGTGGCACTGGCATCACTGGAAGCTCCCCCCACGTCTATGGCGGCCTCGGCCTGCATTGCGTGATGGGCCCAGCGCTTGGTTCTGCGATCTTTAAGGGTCTTAGGTCATTGGTCATGGTTGCGGTTTACACACAGGTTGCACACTGTCGATCCACGGAAATTTTTCATTGCATGTGGGGCAGAATTTGAAAGGTGTTCTATCCATGTCAGGAAAAGGCAGGCAGGCGATAAAGGGAAAGGGTGGGAAAATGGATTGTACAATGACCGCCCTCACCCCACTCTCCCTACTGTAAAGGGTCAGTCGAATCTTGAATTCCCAACGGCGCTGTCTTGTCTTTTCCACTGCGTCGATGAATTTGTCGCTGTCGGAAGGAAAAGGACAGAAGAGTAACTATTTTTAAACTTATCATAAGCAAATTGAATTACGCATAAAGCGTCCACTCACGATGGTGGACAAAAACGATCCGAGGGACCTCGACGCGTGAAGCACCATGGGTACAGTAGATGTCACACTAGGGATAGTATTACTGGCACGGCCTGTCGAAGTCCCTTTTCGAGTTTCCAAAAAAAACGAATACACGGCAGCTTTCACTAGATGTCGGCCTATGCATAGCAAGTGATCTAAGCAGATTCCACGAGCCTCAGGAATATATACATGATACATTACTCACTGTAATCTTATTTCTGATGCTTGTATCTGCTTAGATGTCGACAGGGCGTGCGTGAGGTGCATGAAGTGTAGCATGAGTACAGGTGTATCCAAGCAGATAACTATCGGAGAAGCTCATAACATCTATGCACTTTCTCTCAGGGGAGGAAGGGTGGGCGCATGTGAATCTAAGCAGATACAAGCATCAGAAATATGATTGTGGTGAGTAATGTATCCCTTCTGAGGCTCGTGGACTCTGCTTAGATCACATGCTGTGCACAGATTAGCGAGCAGTGTTAGAAGGTGGTGGGTTGTGAGAAGGTTCAGCAGCAAATAGATGTTTTAAAAACGCTTGCCTCATGCGTGTATCTGCTTTGGAATGAGTGTCAATGCAGTAGTGCTGAGTGAAAGAGAGTACTGAGCTCCATGTAATTGCTTTGCAAATGCTGTCTAAGGGGACATTTGTGATATAAGCCGGAGTAGCTCCTGTGCTCCTTGTGGAGTGAGCTCTTGGCGTGAAAGGCAGTGTCTTGTTTGATAGTGAATAGCACAGTTGTATGCTTCTGACTATCCATCTGGAGAAGGCATTTTAGGAAATGCGGTCTCCTTCTCTGCCTGGTGCTATGGAGACAAACAGTTGGTCTGTTTTTCTAAGCGGCCTGGTCTTGTTTACGTAGTAAAGGACCGCACTCCTTACATCTAGTGTGTGGAGTTTTACCTCAGCTGAGCTAGTTGGGTTTTGGAAGAAAGCTGGTAGCTCAATGGATTGGTTCACGTGGAATTTGGAAATGAACTTGGGAGAGAACCTAGGATGTGTACGTAAAACTAGTTTGTCTTTGTGTATGACAAAGAAAGGGTCCTGCACTGACAATGCTTGCAATTCACTAACCTTTCTTATGGAAGTAATAACCACTAAGAAGGCAGTCTGGAGAAATGGAGACAGCTATTAAACTATGCAAGAATATGCTTCCCGCCTACTAATTCCCTTTATATTGACATGAAATCTAGCCTCAATGTGACTAATATCTTTTCAATTACTCAATACCAGTCTAGTATGCAGGAAATATTGATTGATGTGAATCTTATAGTTGATAATGTTCATTTACGTGCAGGGTACGCCAAGAGGAAACTTTTTGGGAAAGATTGGTGCATAACTCTTGAACAAATAGAGAAATCCAAAATACATAACGAATACTCTGCTCATACCAAAAAACACGTCCCTAGATACCATTACATTGATTCCTTGCCTTGTAATCATTTGGCCTTCCTGTGGTTAAAATTTAATTTATAATATACACAGGAAAGGACCAAATATTGGAACAAACCAAAAGATACAACAATTTGTGAAAAATTTTGCTTTCCGTTTTGCACAGAACCAAAGGAGACCCTGAAACACTTGATTTTATTTTGTCCTTATTTTAAAACTAAGAACAATTTTTCTGATGAAATTTGTAAATACAGATTACGAGGATTGTCTGGAGTCTTTATGGGCAAGAATGATGCTGGGAAACCACAAGCTGCTAATATATGCTCTAGTCTCCTTTTGCAAAATATATAGAAAAATAACTTTTACTACATGATACTAATTGACTTTTTGCTTCTGTTATTAGAACTCTATGTATGGTATATATTTGTCTTATGAAATTTCCCAAATTAAGTGTTTGTTTTAATTGAATTCACTCATTGTACTGTATACATCTGTTCTAGGAAATCTGTTAAATGTAGCTTATGTTTTAATTTGAATACATTGCTCCCTTCTCTTTTAGAAACTAGTACTACACAATGTTAATGGACTGTTTTCTTCTGTTACTGGGACTCTGTATGGTATATATTTGCCTGATGAAATTTGCCAAATGAAGTCTTTGTTTTAACTGTACTTATTCATTGTACTGTAGGCATCCGTTTTATGAAATTTGTTAAATGTAACATATGTTTTAAATTTAATACATTGTAAATAGATCTTTTTTGTAAAGGTTCTACTTTTGTATTGAACCATGGACAAATAGAAAAAAAAGGCAGTCTTATAAGTCAGGTGTTTAAGACTTGACTTGTGCATAGGCTCGAATGGGTGCCCCATGAGCTTTACAAGTACTACATTGAGATCCCAGCCTGGTGGTGGGTTTGAAATTGGAGGGTGGGGTCTCTTTACTCCCTCCATGAATGCCTTGATGACCGGCTTTCCACCACAATACTTTATTCTGGGAGGTGGTGTAAGCTGATAAGGCTGCCAGGTGGACCTTTATAGAGTGGAATACTAACCCAGAGTCTAGTAAATGAAGAATATAATTCAGAATGCGGGAAGGAGTGCATTCTATGCGGTTTATTTGTTTAGACTGGCACCAAATTACAAATCTCCTCCACTTGTTGAAATAACAATGTCTGGTATTTGGTTTTCATGTCTCCTTGAGGATATCGATACAACGATGTGGTAGATTAAGATGTCCTAACTGTATGACCTCAGGAGCCATGCTGTCAAGTTCATTGAGTGTGGTTGAGGGTGCACTGTTATTCCCCTGTGTTGGGTCAATAAATTGGTTTAGCACGGGAGTTTCATGGGATCGCACATCGCCAGTTTGCGCAGATGTTGATACATGGCTGCATTGCCCATATGGGAGCAACTAGGATGCATCTGTTCTCTGTGAATCTTGTTCACTACTCTGCTAAATAAAGGGGATAGGGGTGGGGGGGGGCGTAAGCAAATTTCCCTGATCAGCTCATCCATAGGGTGTTCCCCTTAGAGTCTGGTTGGGGGAAACTGGATGTGAAGTCTGGCCATTGCTCGTTTTCTCTTGTAGCAAACAAGGCTAGCGTGGGGTAAGCCCACTGTGACACTACGACACTTGGGTTTAGTTGCCACTCGTGTTTCTCTGGTAGGGGATCGCTGCTCAGAGTCTGCTAGATTGTTGAGTACCCCTGGAATGTGTTGGGAGGATAGGAACATCCCCCGCCTCCATTATTATTATTATTATTATTATTATTAGTGCCCATCTCCATATTTCCTGTGCCAGCTTGGACAGATTTGGAGTGTGTGTGCCCCCCTGCTTGTTGACATATTGCAGTTGTGATGTCGGTTAGGATTTGAACCGACTGGTTCGTTAGCTGTGCTTCAAATGCTTGAAGCTCTTTGAATACTGCTACGAGTGCCAGCAGGTTTATGTGGTCCTGTGCAGTGACGTGAGTCCACAGACCGTGTGCTGAAGGTAGTGTGCCTCCGCCACCCGGAGAGTGATGCGTCTGTTGTAACAACCGCTGGCGCTTCCAGGTTGTGGAAGGGTTTCCCCTTTAACAGGTTCTCCTTTGTCCACAGTGTAGATTTTATACTAGTGTTGGCGAAACTATCACTAGATCGTCCCACTGACCGCCTGCCTGAGACCATTGTTTCGCCAACTATTCCTGCATGGGGCGCATGCACAGACGTTTGTGTGGGACAAGTAAATGCATGATGCCACCATGCCTAGTAATCGCATTGCTTTGCTTACGCTTATCTGGCGACTGGCTTGACACAGAGGTATTTGCCGTAGCATGTTTTGAACCCTTTCCATAGATGGAAAGACTAACCCTGGTTCTGTGTTTAAGACAGCTCCTAGGAACTGTTTTGTTGTGTTTGGCACAAGGCTTGACTTTTTCTAGTTTATTGAGAAGCCCAATTGGAAGAGAATGTTTATGGTTCTTTGTGTGTTTTACTTGCAAAGATGGGGTGATTCCCCTGTGATTAGCCAGTCGTCCAGGTAGTGGCACACCAATTGCTTCCCTGCGCAGGTGCACTGCGATCACCGCCAGTACCTTGGTTAATACCCTTGGAGCAGACGCTATTCCGAAGGGTAGCACCTTGAATTGTTAGTGCTGGTTTGCTACCTTGAAATGCAAGAGTTTTCTGTGCGCCGGTAACATCGAAATATGAAAATAGGTATCTTTCATATCCAGTGTTGCCATGTAGTCTCCCTGCTTTAGCAGGCGGGTTACTTCCTGTAGCGTTGTCATGCAGCATTTACGTGGCTTTACATAAGTGTTTGCGGGGCGTAAGTCTAACACTGGGCGCATAGATGGATTTTTTTTGGGACAAGGAAGTAGGTTGAATAGATACTCTTGTTTACCTCATTCGCTAGTACGAGCTCTATGGCGTCCTTGCGTAGCAGCGCGCTGACATCTTCAAGAAGGATGAGCTGTTCTTCTCTTGTTGATCTTCTTTGACGCAGGAGATGGTTTGATGGTTTTTGGATGAGCTCCACACAGTAACCTCCCGCTATGGTCGATAACACCCACTTGTCTGTGGTGATTCCCTCCCATGAGTGGGTGAGTTGCGAGATGTGCCCTCCTACCGGAAAGTGTGACCTGTAGCGGGCTGTCATTGCTTAGGCGGTGTACCTGCACCTCTAGATATGGAGGACCTCCCCCGGCCATGAGATGATCGATGCTGGCCTCTTTGGTATCCCTGTGAGGCTTGGCCGTGGTTGTTATTCCAGGAAGAACCCTGACCCTGTCGGTAACCAGAGCCTCAGAGTTTTGTCCACGAAACCAGAGAAAATTGCTTCCGCCTCTCTGGCCTGGTGGTTTGTTTGTCAGCTGGCCTAGAGATTTTAGGGTGTCATATTCTTCCTTGGCGGACTTTAATGCTTTTTCTACGGCTTTGCCGAATAAGGCTGTAGGTTCCACCGGCATATTAAGTAGTGTAGCCTGGGTCTCAAGTTTAAATCCGGATTGGCGTAGCCATGCGTGGTGCTTGATTGTCATTTTGGCAATAATCCTGCCCACATTGTCTGCGGCATCTAGATTGTTTTTAAGAATGCAGCAGGATGTTGCCTTGCCGTCCGCTGCCATCAGGGCTAGTTGTGACTTTAGAAGCTCGGGCGCGGATGCTATCAAGGTAGTTATCTCGTCCCATTTGTGGCACTTTTAACTTGCCAACAGTGTCGAATTATTGGCTATCTTAGATTGGAAAGCTGCTGAAATCGCTACCTTTCTCCCCATTGTGTAGAGTTTTTGGCTCTCCTTATCTAGGGGTGCCTCTGAAGAGGCAAACTTCCCTGCTCTTTTACGGGTTGTGACCACGATCAAATCTGGCTCGAGCTGGCCCATGATGTAGAGTGGGTCAGATGGCGCTGGGCGGAAATGTTTTTCAACCCGCGGGTTGACTGCCTGTGTCAGATTTGGTGTCTCCAAAAAAGGTTGAATCCTTTTGACAGATTGAAGAATCTGGATGAATTGGGTGGCAGCCTTCTTGTCCCCCAATAGATCTTCTACGAAGTACTTGTCTAGTTGAGTTTCTTGGGTTTGTATATCAAAGTATTCAGCTGCCTTGATTAACATGTCATTTTGGCAGATTGTCCACTGGCGAATCCTGCTGAATTGATGAGGCAAGGTTATACAACCCCTTCTCCTCATCGTAATAATGATCAGTCTCTTGATAGGTCTCATTATACTCTGTGTGAACATCATACAGATCACGTTGTATTGGTCGGGCTGGACTTGGAACAGGGAGATTATCAGGTCGAGCTTTTTTAGCTGGGGGCTGGGAGGTGGAAGCCTCAGATGTAGGTGTGCGTTGAAAATTCTGGTATGCCTGTGTTTTCTTTTCCCCCAAAGAAATTGGCCATAAAGGTCATCCTAGTCATGACCCTGTCTATGTCTTTCGCAGTCCATGTAGCTGAACTGGGAATGACACCAGGGTAATGGGGGTAGAGTCCTGTCCTAGGGGTGAAGGATGGGCCTGGGGTGTAGACTGGGCCAGAGTCGGAGGCTGGCCTTTGTTCTTTAAGGCTTAGGCCAAGGAACCTTCCTCCTGTGGGAAGGAGTGTTTCTCCATATGAGTAGAGGCAGACTTGTCCTTATTAGGCTTATCTTTAGGATTGGGGCTCTTGAAGAGTGTTTCTTGGAGTTTGGGGATTTTACCAGGCTCTCCGGGACATGCTTCTTCACTAGGTGTGATAAACTAGTGTTTTTGGAATTTACAGCAGTTTCCGACGTGCGATGTCGACTTTTGATTGTGGGGCAGACCACAGCCTCATCTCCTGACGTTCGGTCGATGTTTTGGGGACTGCGTCTTGCTGGTCTTTAGACTTGTGGGGCCTGTCATGGTGCGATCGGGACCTGGAGTGCCCAGAGGACAGGAATTCTATAGATCTCCCCCTTGACAACGCTGTGTGTGGGTGTTTGGTCGAGGATGTCGATTCCTTGCCCCAGGATGTTTGTTTAGTGTCGGGGATTGTGATAGAGCTTTCACCGCCGGGTGTCGACCCCGTAACAGAGCCGCCAGCCTGTCTCTTGGGGTCAGGGGCCTGCACTTGGGAACCTAACAGTTCCCGGTCACCTTCACTGTGGGTAAAGACCGCAACACTGCCATCACTGGAGGTTCCCTCCACGTCCATGGCGGGCTCGGCATGCATGGCGTGATGGGCCCAGCGTTTAGTTCTCCTGTCGCGACGAGTTTTTGGTTTGAAGAGCTTGCAGGCTTGACAATGCCCCCTCGTCATGATCGCGCGTTAGCCACAAGTTGCACACACGGTGCTGGTCTATCGAAAAGGAATTTTTTTATTGCACCTGGGGCAGAATTTAAATGGGGTATTCTCCACGTTTAAGGAGAATGGCAGTCAGGCAAGAATGGGAAAAGAGGGGAAAATGCATTCTAGAATGAGGAGCACCCACTCGCCCTACTGATGGGGCCTACGCCTGGTGCGGCTTTCCAAGGGCGAAAGGGTCCGTCGACTCTGGAATTCGTCCGACGGTCGTCGTTTCCACCGCGTCGATGAATTAGTCGAAGTCGGTTTGGAAAAGGACTGAAAAGAGCAACTAGTGTTAATTTTTCATAAGCAAACGGCATAGGATAAAATGAACTCCGCAATAAGCATCCGTCTCGATGGTGGAAAAAAAAAACTATCTGAGGGACTTCAACATGTGAAGGACCATGGGTACAGTGAATGTCACACTAGGGATAGTATTACTGGCACGCCCTGTCTACGTCCCTTTTCGACTGTAAAACTCTGCAGCTTCCACTAGATGTCGGCCTATGCATAGCATGTGATCTAAGCAGATTCCACAAGCCTCAGAAAATATATATACACACACTGTCATATATATATATATATATATATACACACACACACACACACACACACGTGTAGTTATGGTTAAGTTGCAAAATACTAGGGATAGTATTACTGGCACGCCCTGTCTACGTCCCTTTTCGACTGTAAAACTCTGCAGCTTCCACTAGATGTCGGCCTATGCATAGCATGTGATCTAAGCAGATTCCACAAGCCTCAGAAAATATATATACACACACACTGTCATATATATATATATATATATATATATATATATATATATATATATACACACACACACACACAGACACACACACACACACACACACACACGTGTAGTTATGGTTAAGTTGCTGTTTCCATAGGAAGAGCACTTTTTGGGCGGCTTATAATTTTTCTCCCCCTGGACGAATCATTACCAAACTTTGCAAAAATAAGTATATGGGCCACGCTGAATTATTTTGCAAAGTTTGGAGATGTTTGGCCCAGGGGGGCAAAAGTTATAGGGGCTGTCCAAAAATATCTTTTTCCCATAGACTGAATGGGGGAAAAACTTTGCGCACGGCTACAGTTCAAGCCGCTGGACGGATTTGCACGAAATCTGCGGCAGGTACATGGGCTAGGTCCAGAAGGCGTGCTTTTGTAAATTTGGTGACCTTCCGTGCAGTACTTTTCTGTAAAATTATGAAAAAGTAGGTCTGAAAAAATTAGTGATATCTTTGTCTGCTTCGCGGTTCTACTTCCCTATTCGGTCCACAGACAAGATACCGATTGGCTAAGGGGCTGGCGTCATGACCGCGGACACGCAAAGTCTCTGCCCATTGGCTGCTGCGAGACGTGTTCTGCGTCAGTTTGTTTGGATGCGCCCGACATCTTGGATCCGCCGAAAGCGGAGCAACAACCAGCGTACATATGCTCCATTTATAAAACTATTTTGCTGTGTCACAGACAGCTGGGAAAGGTTCAGACAGTAAGACATAGGTGATCAATGCATTTGTTCTGGGGGTCGGTCTTTATGATGTACTTTCCAGGGACAGCTTGTACACACAGAAAATGAGGGGTGTAATAAAGATAGCACTTCAGTCCATGCAGTGGACAGGAAACTTCTAACTGTTGAAAGCACATGGGTAGTGGTAGCCAACATTGAAATTGACAACATGCTGTGATTGCATTACTTTTCCCGATGGCTATTATATTCATTAGTACGCCGCCATGGGTGTCACATGCTACAGTGGTTGTGGCCAGGGCCTGAAGTCTTGGAAGCATGGCCATCGGCCGAAGGCCTTACTTCCAAGACTGTAGGCCCTGGTCACAACCACCGCAGCAAGTCACACCCATGGATACACCTGTACTATTGCGTTTCGATTGGCAAGTTGTGGGGAGTGTGTGTACTCTTGGGTGCAAGGCTGAAGGCCATGCCCCCAACAACAAAGCTATAACCTCTTCACTTACAAGCCCACATGGGTTTCATGTAGTGCGGTGGTTGTGGACAAGATGTGTACTTTTGGGTGCATGGTTTCAGGCTGTATGCCATACACCCAAGCATGCACCCAATAGGAAACTTGTAAGCATTGGAGTTATAAGACACTTCACAACCATATATTGAAATGTATGGCCATACACCTAAAATTTTAGGCCCTGCGCACAAACAGTGCAGCATTTCAGAGCTACAGAGACACCCCTAGTATTGAACATCAGTCAGGTGGCTGTGGGGAGAGTCTGCAGTCATGAGGGCATGGCTGCAGGCCATGCACCCAACATCACAGTTATATGTAGTGTACTTACAAGGCACAATGGGTACGATATGGTGTGGTAGTGCATCACTCTGCCGGCTGTGGGGAGGGGCTGCAATCATGAGTGCATGGCCAAAGGCCATGCCCCCAAAAGTACATTTGCTCGTAGTGTACTTATATGCCACAATGGATGTCATATGGTGTGGTAGTAGTGGCCAGGATGCAGAGTATTTGAACAAAGTAATAAGCACTGCAGTTGTAAGTAACTATGCATTTTAAATACTGTATACCCATACATTCATAATGCTATGGACTCAAACTCACCTCTGTAGCCTGCGGCTACAAACTACTGCACCATATCACAGCTGTTGGTATACGTGTACTATGCAACATCATTAAGATGGTTGTGTGGAGGGCGTAGTGTTTTGGGAGCATGGCCAAAAGCCATGTTTGTACATAGTAAACTGACGAGGCACAATGGTTCCGATATGCTGTGGTGTTTCTAGCCAGGACGCAGACTCTTAACTGCATGCCCAAAGGTCATGCACCCAGGACTGAAGTCATAAGCAGTGGAGTTACAAGGACTGAAGTCATAAGCAGTGGAGTTACAAGTGAATATGGGTGTGGTGTAATGTGCAAGTTGTGTGGACGCCCTAGTGTCTTGCCTGCATGGCTGCAGACGATGGTCCGAAAAGTAAATTTATAAGTAGATAATTTACAAGGACCATGGCTTTGATATGCAACGATTGTTGTGGCTAGGACCTATACTCTTTGTATCTTGGTCGTAAGGCGTAGATGGTAGGTTACACCCTGAAGATGCAAGGGCCAGCCTACAGGCACTGAAGCATATTAGTACCATAGATTAGACGTATAGATTCGCATGTGTAGAAAATGCCTGCCAATATACTTACTCCTTACTTTGTTCAGAATCCACATACAATTTTTAAATGGTTATCGTACTTGGCGGAAGTATCCCTTTTTCCATTTCTGTGATAAAAGAAACAGGTATGTTAGTCTTTGCATTTTTTGAAAATGTATTACATTGCTTAACAGACAGTTTATCTTTTTTTTTTACCCTCATATTTAGTTTACAAACCAGTGCACTGTGCAATGCGCTTCGTTTCTGTGTTTGCTATTCTAATCCTTGGGTCTGGGGAAAAAAATCCTTGTCGGATTAAAAAGACCCTTCATTTACTATGGTACCAACTACTTCCTTGTTTCCTTTGAGTGTTTCCTTCATCTATCTGATTAATGTTACGTTTGTTGCCTTCCTGACGATTTTACCAACAGTTAGATACCTGTAGGCGTATTCTACCTGTGCATTTGTTCCCAACGATCTGTGATATTCATTTATTTGTGTCATTTTTACAAACTCTTGGGTAGTTGGATACCTGTTGGCGTATTCTAACTGTTTGTAGTCTCATATATTTTTTTTAAAATCTTGAAGTACACATTATTTCGTAAATTTTGGCTTTAAGAACATTAAATACGCATTTGTAAGATTAGCTGGCAATCTCTGCTTTAGAGTAATGGTGCTATCATTACATTCGAACCATCCACAATTCTTTTTAATGTATGGAGTGTAGTGACCTGCATTGGTTGTAGCTCCTGCATGGTAGATTATACCTACTGTTGTAAAGGTTTTCTTTCCAAGTGACACTTGACTGTGTGTGAATCCAGTCAGTTTGCAGTTGTTTTTGGTGCCATCTGCATTATAACGTAGAAGCATAAGTATTATGTAGGCACTATGCGATTGTATCAGTAAGGTGGAGCGATTGTCTGAATTGCAAATAGTACATAATCTAGCATGGGTTGCATTTTGTACAAGTTGTTGAAATGGAATGCTCGCACAATTTGGTATGGAAACATACACAAATCGCTCATTTGGGATTTCTTCCTGTCTCACTTTGTTACAGAGTGTGCATGCACGTTTCCACATGTACGAAATTTGGAAGATTTCATTTACAGGTATGCTTTTGTTTTCCAATACTAATAGTATGTACATTAGAAGTTCTTGTGGATCTTCTTGCGAGTTCATAGTGAATCTCACCATTCCAGCACAGTCGTCCAATTGTTGCCTTACTCCATGAACACTATGTGTTGTCAGGATTGCTTGTTCCATTTCTATGCAGCACTAACATTTGCAAACACAATTGGTCGGTACTGTGCAGGTAAATATTGTTAACAATTGGTGGCAATTGAAATAGAATATTCATTGCTACATTTGCATAGCCACTTAACCCACTTTCATTTGCAAATTTGAATGGTCCAGCAAGTTCTGTATCTGAGTACATTTTTCGGAATTTCTGTTGCTTCTTTGCCGATGTCCCTGGTTTACATTCCCTAATAGGTTCTTCTATGTTTGCGGTAATTGATGAAACTTTAGCTTTTCTTTTCTTTCCGGAATTTGCTGTTGGATTCTGTTGCATTTTCTGTTTCATTTAGTTTTCTTTTACCACATTTTACTTTATCTGGAACAGGGTATTGTTTCAGATGAGGGGTGTACAGTGAACGCAATCTATTGTATTCTAGAATGCAAGGAATATCAGCTTTGACTTTACTTGCATCAAAGTTCATTAGCAATAGATCGTCAAGTGTACGTAAGCGTGATAATGCTACGTAGCTCATGCCTTCCTTAAACACTGTCTTTCCTATATCTATCAATGCTTTGTCTAGGGTAGACCTTGGGATTTATGAATAGCAACTGCATATGCAAGAGTTAGAGAAAATTGCTCTCTACGTACATACATGTCTTTGAAGAGAAGGAATCGAGCAATTGAGCGCCCTATCCTTTTCACTTCTGAAACTTTATCAAAGCGAATATTGACAAACTGAATGTTGCTATCACGTGGTTATGATTGAAAGCAATCAACTGTGCCCAGTGCTCCATTAACTAGCCCTTGCTCTACGTCAAGGTTACGTTTAAGCATTACTCTACAATTTAATGATAATTTCAATATTTTTTCTAACCCAGCTGTGTTGGAGATTGAATTTTCTAGACTATTTAGTCTTGTTGTGGCTTGCTCACACATGGGTACTGTCATACCATGTACGTCTAAGTTTGTCTGTGGTGCTAATTTCCAGTATTGGTTGCATTTCTTTATTTAACATTGTTTCACTGAATTTGAAACAGCTTACAAGAGTTGGCATTAAGGCCATACAATTGACATTTTTGTGCGCTATTTGTTCCATAACATCAGTTGCACATGCATGGTCACCATAAAGTGCATGTATGTGCCAGTTTTTCAATACAACTTGTGCTTCTTGCGATAATACACCAACTCTAATACTTTAAGATGTTGGCATAAGTGAGATCTGCAGATTGCCGCATGTTCTCAGTTAATTGTCTATATTGGAAATGTTGCCAAAGGTTAACATTACCTATGCTACCAACAGTTTTCCGGCAAAGTTTATGGCCTAAGATTTTTAAAATCGGTTTACCTTTCACTGGTGTCAATTGTAGAAGAACTCCAAAAACGATAATGTGTTTCCCTGCAAAGAGTTCTTCGTTGTTACTTTTAAGTACTTCTTGCAATCTGAGATGAATCAAAGCCAACATTAGGTTGGAGACCATGCTCACTTAATCTATTAGTAGAATTTTCATTTGTTTCAATACTGTACGTAATTCCATTGCAGCTTCTGCAGAAAGTTTGTAGTAGTCTCATTTATTTTGATGCTCTACTGAAACAGTAGTAATCGGTGTAAAGTCACACCGCCTATGTTGTAGGCAGCTAAAACTGTGGGGGCCGTTACAATAGCGGACAGTTTGTTTGTCAATTGTTGAAGGAACTTGCTGATGATTTTGATTAAGAATGTTTTCCCTGATCCAGCTTCACCACTGACGTACAGCAGTATAGGTTTGTAATTTTGACACGTACATTCTTTATTTTCCTGTTGTACACCATGTACAATTTGTTTTGTTACGTCTTCATAAATGGTGCGCTGATCGTTACGTTTTGCTTGTTGTACAGTTAAGTCTTCTGTATCTTCTTGATACCGATACATGGTGTTTTCTACTTCTGCCATAGCTACTTCAGCCTCATTTGGTGGTTGTCCTAGTGGTTCTTGACTTCCTGTTACAGAAGGTTGACTACTGTCGGAAGAGTCCTTATCTATTTGGGCCTGAAGTTGTTCTTCCTGTTGCTGCTCATTGTGTAAAATTGTTTTGTACTGCGTAAAGTTCACATCGGTGATAGTGCTTTCATTTGCTTTGAAAGCATCTTCATAGCACTCATAATTATCTAGTATGTCTTCCTGTTTTCTCCATGGTTTCAAAAGTTGTAACAGAGACATGTAATATAGTTCTTTCTGTTGAGGAGTTTTAAATGAAAATTTCACATGATTAATTAAGCTTTGTTTGTTAAGTTTCACTAAGCTCCCTTCACAATTGGTCACTCTATATCTACTTTTGCTTTCATCGGGTTTTATATTATTTTTGTATGCAAAGTTTTGAGCTTTGTGGTATAGGCACATGCTTTCCAGAGTGGTACTCCTGTTCGGATAGTATGTGTCAAGTAAATTGTTTTTTAGAATGTCTTGGCTGTTGGGATCATTTCTGGAAATTGTTTCTATGTCCTCATATGATTTTAGCACTCTTTCTAGATTTTGCAGGACCAAGACTGAGCCATACTATTTTGTCTGATTTTCCATACAAAGCAGTGCCAGTTAAATGATCTGCTGCTTCATAGGCGCCACATTCTCTATGAGAGAGCATTTTTATGCCTATGCTGTACAATTTCTGTAATGTTTTGTCTGATGCTAGGTCATCCCAGAGGTCTTGAAGCTCTGTTTGTTCTGCTATTTTTAAGTAGGCTGTAACATATCGTGCAACAGCAGTTGAATTGTCTGCAATGTACTGCACATCTATGTTTGCATCCCATAATAGGGCAATGATTGCATTGTAATCATTGATATATTTTGATTCTTCCCTTCTTTATGTAATACGCGTTTTTAGGTGATTTACCTTTAACACTATGTCGAACTGAAGACATGAAGTTGTTTACTTCACCTGTTTCTGTAACTGGTGTAGGGAAACCAAAGAGGCTTTTTGGTGTAGTATTTATCTTTGTTTTTGTATTTACGGCGACAATATTAGCCACATTTGTGTCTTTGAAATTGTAAAATCTGCCCATGCAGCTCACTATGTGTCTGTTGTGAAGGGATTTCACATGTAACATATTTTTGGATAAACTGCAAAACAGTGCTATCACTGTCGTGCCCAAATTTCGGTGCACCTTTGGATCCACAACAGCATGTGAATATGTGGTGCTCCTCTCGCTTGATTTTCTGTTCTCCAAAAGAGGTGTTACACTTCTCCAAGGGGAGGAACAGTTTTATTGCAAATAAAGTGTAGCATTGCAATGAAACGATGATGGAAATATCTTGAGACATTAACTGGATCTAGAGAGCAAAGTTCTCCAGGTGTTAATATATCTATGTTGTTTTTGTTGCTGTTTGCTATGCGTAGGAACTCATGTAAATCTTCCCATGCATATTCTGCACAACTTAACGTAACAAACCAAGTTGGTGGTCCAAGGTTTCTGATCATGCAACGCACGTCTCCGTGCCATCTGAACCAGTATTTCTTTGTACCATGCATGTTTGCAAACAAATTTGTTATACTTGATTGTAAAACCTCATCTTTTTCCTGTACTTTTTGTATAAACTGCGTAGCTGACATATTTTGAAAGTGCGTTACAGATTTAAGAATGTGTGTAACTCCATAACATAGTGTTGCTAATTCACTTTCATAGAGTAGGTGGAATATGTATTCCACATTTTGTCTAAATCTGGGATCTTGCAAATACATTCGTAATGAGCGGTATTCTGATGCCCCAATCTGAGTGGGTCTATCATCGTATCTCCCACCTTTGCAAGTAGGAAATAGCAGTGGAAAAGCATGTGCTTCTATACTTTTTTCCCCCAAATACTCATTGGTGACCCTTTGGTTTGTCGCATTTGGTAAGTTTCTAGTGCATCATCTATGCTTTCATTGGAATGCAATGGATGAATTGTGTAATGGTCCAAAAGAGTGGATAATGTAGCTGGATCCAGAAGTTCGAATTGTCCAGTTTCTGATGGCTCTTGAATTATTTCAGTTGTTTGCCTTAAGCTTTCATCAATATTGATTTCCTTGTAGTACTCATTATCTTTTACATATTGCAATGCTTGTCCAACTTTGTGTAAATTCACTAATTGTTGCCAAATTATTTTGTCCTTTGTTGGTACTCCATTTACCAAGACTTTTAAAGAATGCTCTATTGAACGTTCCACTCCTAGAGTGTGTACATTTTCCGTTAGATCTAATGGCAAATAAACTACTTTGCCACAAATGCCTTTCACCAATTCAGAGGAAGGTAATTTTGCTGTTTTTGGATGAAGGCGTATAATTGCTTAAAATGGGTGAACTGTTTGAATTATTATGCTCTCATACAAATTGAGCTGTTGCAGGACTTTTGGTAATGGAAATAATTTCAAATTATTTGTAATAGGACGTGAAGGAGTGTGGTTGTTGTCTAATTTTGCAGTACAGTAACTGCAACATGTTAGGCGTTCAGTTAGTTCATATTTGTTTTCAGCTAAAAGGTACAAAGCTAATTCAAACCATTTAGAGTCTTCATTGTCTTCTATTTTGTATGATATGTCCACATTTTTTGTGTTCTTTTGTAAAACGTTCTGCGGCAAAACACACACACATGGTTTGGTACTTCAGCCGATGACCTTTTAAATTTTACTATTTCTTTTCTGTATGTGTGTAATAGAAGGTTGCTATGTGCAGAATTGTTGCTACTATGTTCTAAAACTGTTGCATTTTGTAAGTGGCTCTCCCTTCCAAAATACATTTTCTGAACACGGTTAATTTCTTCTTGTAAGTATTTGGATGTACCATGCAGAAGAGTGGTATTTAAATTGCCTAATTCTGAAGCTGGACTTTTTGCATAGTATATTTTAAACACTAAACCTCTTACATTGGAATGATGTATTGATATTCTTTTGATATCATGGAAGGTACTTTTACAAATAGACCCAGAAATGCAGGCTAATGAATGTCCTTTTAGTCCTGTGTCTTTCCGCACTGGACAAATATCCATATTTTGCAGCACTTTCATTTTACTTTTGTCTTTACCTTTTAGATATTGATTGAAGAATTGACGTAAAGATTTGAAAGCTTTGTTTGGAATGGTACACATTAATGTGCACGGCCATTTGTATACTGGATGGTGTGGTTCTGCTGAATCGAGAGTTAATTCTGAGTTTTCAGGGGGCACTTTTCTAAGCAGTGTTTCTTGTTCCATGGTGGTAGTTATTGATCTTCTCATACCCTCGTCCACTGCTATGGATGGCGACTGTGTTTGTTTGACTTTGTTTGTATGCTTCTTCATTAAAATATGGTTCTGTGGTTGTGTGACTCCATTCACCACCACAAACATGTAAGTCATTATTTTTGTTCACATTCCATTTATTGCTGAGTTTCTTTTGTAGTTTGGTACTTAGTTTTGTTAGTGCTTTCATCCTATTTAACACCAATATAAACAAATTCCTTTTGAGAAGGATTGCACTGTCCACGAGAGCTTCTAGAATTAACTTTCTACGGTAGGTTTTAAGGGGTGAGGATGATTTCGGTCCTCTTCTTAGTAGATTCTGAAGGACTCTGATGAAACATTTTTGCTAAAATAATTTTTTTACTATGGATTCTTCTTATAGTATCAGGATTATTAGGAACATGGATAGCTGTACTGGAAGGCGTTTTTTTGACAAAATTTTTATGTGTTGTGACACATTTTGATGGAGGAGGTACACCTTCGGTAGTTGAGACTTCCTTTATTTTGTTACCCGACTGCATTAGCTGGTTTATACCAACATTCTCTACAAACTCTACAACAGGTGGATGCTTACATTGGGCACCTTTATTTTTATTTGCTCTACTTCTGCGTTTCTTTCTACGGAGTTGCTTTTTGGTAGGCATTCTTTGGTGTCTGTTGAGAAAAAAATATATACTTTGGTCTGTTATCCAATGTATGTGTGCAGCGTGCATGAGTCTGATGGGGAACCTCTTTGTCATGGTGTGTCAACGTGCATTGAACTCTTGCAGTGATTTGGTAAGGCTACTTTACTGTTTGTATACTACTACAATGTGCTTCAGATGAGACTACAAAGTGGCCTACTTGTGACGGGAACCATTATTAATAACCGGAATGCCAAAAACTTGCTACGGCAACTTCTTTTCACAATCTAACCTTCTAAGGATTACGTATGTTATTTGAGTACCAAACACACAGGGATTTGTCAGCCACTCTGCCTGTTATTCTTTGTTCAATAAATAGATATTTGTAGGTAGAATGGTTTACAAATCAATGCTTGCTTTGGTGCCCAAAATAAACACATAACCCACGCAGCCTCTCTGAGGAGTAGTTACAATATAAAGGTTGTACTGTACTTTTTTGTGCAAGATGACCAGGTTTCTTCAGATATGTCGTCTCCAGTGTAGATGCTGTTGATTCTCAGGAGAGTAGTGTTCACTGCGATTCAAAAAAACAAAATCAATTACTTTATGTGTTTGCAGTAGTGATGATACTGCACACGTTAATTGTGCTTCTTTCGTCAGAGCATTCAACTTTCATACCTCAACACAGTGCACGTGTACATTTCACTTCTCTGTGCAGTCTTTGCATGGTACTTGCAATATGGTACTTCAAAGTCCTTCAAAGTAGCTAAAACTTTTAAGGGTATGGAAATGCCTTGTTTACAAAGCGTACTATGCATAGGAGAGAGGTTTGTAAGCGATAGGGCATAGTATTAGATGGGGAAACATTTTCTACTTGTATATTAAAAGCACAATCCCGAAAAATCGGGAGACCATCAGAAGGAAATGTCACCACTGCAATCAGGAGCGCTTACTATTCTCATACGATCACATTGCACGTAGCATTACTATAGGCCGTACAGAGTACACAACTCCGACATTTTCACATACAAAATTGAGTTCTCCCCTTTATAGGCATGCTTGCAACATATGTACAGGTTATGCGGAAGACAGTAAGCAGTCGTGCGATTTGTGAATGACAAATCGGCAATCTTGAACTTTAAAGGGGGAGCGTTGTTATGTATTCCCTATGGACATTTAGACGCATTATTTTGACTAAATTAAATCATAAGGGTTCCACATGTTCTCTGATTAAAATATACATACCTGTACTCTATACTCATGCATGTGCACATGCATGGAGCTGTACGTAGAAATTCGCAATACTTGCACAGAAGCTTGTGAAGTAGGTGCTTTGAAATTATATGCTACTTCCATTCAGAATCAGACAGTAAATTTGAAGTGCACAATGTTGATGACGGAGTTAAAATTAGGGATGTTCAATGTGATTGGTGGATGATTGTGCGACTGCTTAGTTGTGTCCAATGTGGGACTCGCTTTGGTAACGCTGTGGAAAGGGTGGAAGGACTGGGTAAGAGTTACGAGCCACATGTAGGCAACGCTTGTCCGCTGCTAGGGCGTGTCACATACGGGTTTGTACAGCAAATCCTGCATGGAAAGGCGACTGTAGGCATCAGCCAATCAGATGTTCACATTCTTCTGTGTTGAAAGACTGTGTGCACACTGAAGATGGCAGCGGTGGACAGGGTCAGGGTTTTGATGCTTGGAGACATTTTTGTGCAAGGCTTACAACATTATGCCGAGAGTAGGCATGTGGCACACCATTTCGATGTGAGAAGAGTGGAGGTGGTGTGGAGCGTTGACACTGATGCCAATGCTGCAGCAATTCTGCAAGTTTGTAGAGAAATGCGTACAAAGAGCACTCCTCATGTCGTAATTTTGCACTACGGTGCTTGCCATTTGGGATACGTGACTTCACGTACTTTGTTGGCAGATTTGGCACAGTTGGTTGAAGCACTCATGACCATCTTCCCAAAACAACAAAAGTAATTTTATCTGCTTTACTCCCAAGAGTACAACGGAACAATAATTCTGTTTTCTGTCCAGATCAAAGCATCGGGAGGTGTATCATCAATCGTGGCATGCGTGCATTCATTCTACGAGCTGGTATGTTTTTTTGCAGCCACAATAACATTGCTCCAAGCAATGCGGATTGCTTTGAAGGAGATGGTGTAGCGCTATCTTCTTTGGGAAATGCAGTGTTCTTTTGGAACGTAAGGCTTGCTTTAGATAAGGTTCTGTAATGTTTCAAGAGTAAAGCAAGGACAAAAAATAAAAACAAAAAAATACCAGATGTCTGTACGGTATCTGGCCCAAAAATTTAAAAAAACAGCTCTTTTCAGAGCCTACCTTAAAGGGGAATAGTACTTTAATGTACCGTCGTCACGCTCTGATCGTGTACATGTCCGCAAACATGGCGGTAGTTTGCAGCCAGCAGATATCACCAACGGGGACTCAGGGGTGGAGACGCATGTAAATGAGAATGAGTGAGCTAGGGATTGGTCCATAAAGTTCAGTAGGCGTGTTCTGGCCGACGTACTTTAGTAAGACCGTCTTCTCCCTCACAGGAGACCACACAGCCATGGCTTTCCATGCTCGAAAACAGATTATCTGGATTTTGGGAGACTCATGGATACATTGGTTGAAGGTGCATGCAGAAGGCTGCAGTTTATCTACAAATCTCGGATTTCCGCATGTGGAAGTAGACTGGCATGGCAGCATGAGATGGCTGACTTGGTACCTCTCTGTGTTACTTTACTGACAGAGCGTCCTCCAGATATACTGATCATTCATTGCGGAGGAAACAGTTTAGGCCATGTATCTGGAATTTTATTGCAATTTGCAATGAAGGAAGGACTCACGAAGTTCATGGACATGTTTCCAAATTGTCACATACTGTTTTCCCGTATTGCACAAAGACAAATATGGCTGCGTTCTTCTGTGTTTTGTCCACAAATGGAGAAAGCGAGACGCAATGCGAATAAGGCTGTGTGTGCTTTAAGAGATGTTGGCATGTCCTCTTTCCACAATGAAAACATTTTGTTTTGCAGCACTTTCATTTTCCGCAGAGATGGAGTCCACCTCACATATGCTGGCAATCAGATTTTTCTTTGGAATGTACAAAATGCATTGCGACCTCTTTTGCAATCACACTAACCTATCTGACAATCCGTTTTCAGCAATCCACACCTTTTGACACACACACACACAACACACCACTGAAAGGCTCTTTTCAGAGCCGCCACTTACTCCCAGCGTACACTTCATTGTGTTTGCTCCGCTTGCACCCTCCCTTTTTTCACCTACGACTGTCCGCAAACTTTTTCATAAATCCGTGTGGGTCTACGACCATCACTTCATAGTTCTATTGTTATACTGAGAAAGGCGGCTCTGAAAAGAGCCTTTTCTGTAATTTTTGTTTTTATGTTTTTTGCTCAACAGCACACGGCACACTAGGAGAAGAGGCCAAAGGAGGGTAAGGAAGGGACACCAGCCACGGGGATAAGAAAGGGCAAGTGACCAGAGAAAGACTTAAGATGAGCTTTATTTAGGTAAGGAGCACATGGTGCTCTGACTGCAGCCTCAAAAGCACTTTGAAAACTCTCCCCCCTGCAGAGTACTGCGTCACAATACGTGCACACTACTGTCACCTTTGAAAGGTAAGGGTCAACAGCATTGCGAATGGCTTGTGAGGCTGCTTGAGGGAGCCGCTCCCCCACAGGAGTGTTTCTTGTGGTGGAGGATCGGACACAGAGGATGCTGTGGAGGAACTCAAACGACTACGCTCTTCACATTGCACCACCTTGTGAATGTCTGCAGTGTTGAACGAAGTGAGGTGTCGCTTCATGCTTGTCGTACCAAAACTATACGCACCAAATCTCCCGCAACTCAGCACCATCTAGCACTGGTTACGCAAGTGCTTTTGGTACGTTCCCATAAACAGAAAACCACCGCCACACCCACGACTCCCGGCGAGTACTCCTAGTGCGGAGTTCCTCCACTTCGTTCTCTTCCTCCTCTTCTTCCTCACACTCGACATCCTCACCCATATATCTCTCTGCAGGTCCTTGGGGAGGTGGTGGTGGTGGTGGTGGCGGTTTTGGGGGGCTGCAGAGGCTAATGACCCAACAGCAGCCATGGAAGCCATACCGATTAGTTTCCTTTTGGTCACTATAGCAGTAAAGGCAGTACACCTCAATCTGCTATAGCTAGAAGGACAATGAAGATGCGCTCAGGGGTGTGGCCATTTGTAGGGGTGGAAGGGTGTGCCTTGTGACCCTCTTCATCCCTACAAAGCGGTACAAAAATGTTACACAGCAAGTCCTGAGGTCAGCTATTGTCTGGGATATGTCAAATTACATTTTTACACTCTACAATACTTTGCCTTGTGTCTACAAGTTCTTTTGTACTGTTGCGGAAGCACACCAACCGCGCAAATTAGTCCCCACGCTCAGCGTGGGTGCGGTCACATGATGACGTCCTCAACACATCCGCGCCACTAATTAAAGTCCTCTGGACAGCAAATGCACAGAATCAAATGTGCGCAAGTATCCTACAGACAGTGTTTGCGTTCTCAAAGTAATTCAAAGTGCGACACAAGTGAGACACAAGTGAGACGGACAGTTAGGGACAGGCGCGATGTTCGCTATACTTCCGTTTGTACTACGCATGTGCACGCATGCTATGTTCACTGTACGAACAGCTCCAGTGTCCTTAGGACAACTCCATTTTGTTTGCCTACGAACTTGCCGGCCACCGCGCCTGTTCTACGGACGCCACCATTTTGTCTGCGACCGATACGGACAGGTATACTGTCCTCAACACACTCCCATTTCGCTCATTTACAGCCATCCCGGACATCTGGTGTGTTCTACGAACATGTTTCATCCACTTTGTAAGCGGTACGGCGAGGTATAATGTCCTTAGGACGCCCCTTTCTGTTTATATACGCACAACTTCACCAGATGGTGCGGACAAATATCAAGTCCATCCTACTCCACATTACTAAGGGAAGGTGTACTGCCTTTACAGCACCCACATTCCATTCCTTACGGACAGGTCGAACAGGCGCGCTGTTTGCGAACATTTTATGTCTTTTTTAAAAAAAATGTTTTCCAAACAAACTCTATACCAACAACTGTACAAAAAAAAAATTACACACACACACACACACTTCACTCCAAAGAAATAGCGGGGGAGGCGGACACAAACAAATATGGGGGAATTGGGATTCAACACAGGCTGGTTATGAGTAGAAGATTTGTGAGGGGAAGAAGGGATGGATATTTCGTCAAAACGTCTCTTTTCTCCTTGAAGGTTTGGGGAGGGTTCACTAGGGAATGGAGAAGCGGGGCAGGTACAGGTGGGACAATGGTGACAAACTTTCCCTTTCACACAGTCCTCCACAAACTCCCGTAAACTTTGAAAATGTTCGTTCAATATGTCAATTTTCTCCTCAATCCTTTTATTCCACTCTTCTTCTCGCTCGTTTGTTCCCCTTTCTTCTTTTTTTTCCGGGTCTGTACAAAAAAAATTACACATGTCAAATGCCTACAAAATACTGGTCATTATTTTGCATATGCACATCAATGTCTACCATTATTGTTGCTGTCCTCAGACATTTCCCCATGTGGAAAGTTCTCCTCCAGCCAATCCAAAGTACTAGCAATTTATGTGTCAAAACAAAGAAATTAATATTTCTGCACCACATACCAATATAAAAAGATTCACACATACAACGAAATGACCTCCACTCACTCTTTTCCTGTAATCTCCCTTCGTCCTACTGCGTCCGTCCTCTGTCGTTCCAGGCTGACGAGTTTCTGTGCAGTGATTACCATGGAGGCATCCTTTTTTTAATGGTTCCATCCATTTCAATCCACATGATTACGATTGTGTCCTTTTCTTTTCACATCTTTAGGCTCCCATATTTACTTATTATTACTTATATCTTTATGCCCTTCTTCAACGTCGCACCCTTTTTGTGTAAAACAATAGTACATTTTCAGATACCCCCGCCTCTTTGGGTAATGTTGACCATGTCCGCCCCCGTCCGCAAACAGGCGCTCAGTCCGTCCCTTTCTAATATCAATAGGGAGAGGGTTCTATGATAAATGTATATCAAGTACGTAGATTACACTACATATCTCCCAAAATCACATAATGACAATGCATATTGACATAGGCATATTCTGCACAACTACTTCATTGCCACAATGTCATGATTAAGTTCCCCTTCCAAAAACCTGTACAATTCACTACAAAAAAGTGGTTAAGGGGACGTTATGGTTAAGTTGCCCTACCAAAAACTTCTGCACTTCACAAAAAAAAAAAAAGTCACCCTCCCCTTTATGCTTCAACTTACAACCGAAAACCCCCTGAAATTCGACAGTTATGGTAAACTAAGCCCCCAAACCTGCCACCACACCTGTGCACTGCTAACACCAACACCCAGACCATGAAAGAGGTCATCTCAAATGTCAGAGATATCACTGACGACATCACATGTTTAGCCCTTTTGTTTTCATTCCCTGCTATATATATTCAGTAAAAAAAACTTTGTTAAAAGGAATGTTATACTTCACAGTGAAACCAAACACCACTGCACATTCCCCCATTATGGTAAGCTAAGCAACCATAACTCCCACCATCTACGTGCATTGCTAAGACCAACACCCAGGACATTAAAGATGACATCACAAATATCATTGATGACTCCCAATGAGACCCTCATTTGGCAGGCTTTTCAGTGGTGTTGCCACCTGAACCGGAGGAGGAGGAGGCTGAGGAGCGGGAGAAAAACCAAGTCTGTTGCTGCCTCTGGCGAGAATTACCTGAAGGGGTATCCACTCTGCAGGATTTCCGATCTAGAAACCCTCTGAAACCAGAGGAAGGCCGGCTTTGCGACAACGGTCTCTGGGTTCTAAAAAGGAGTTTTAACCAGGACTTAGCTGTCTGGGTGCTGTCCTTTGTTTTGGTCAGCTCCACATCCGTTGTGGAATAATGGAAAAGCTCCTTACCGTCGAACGGCAGCTCCAACACCTTGTCCTGCACCTTCTTTGAGAACTTGGTGGCATGCAACCACGCCTGTTGAGAGATATCAACTCCCAGCATAAGGCCCCGAGCCAAAGTGTCGACGTGATGTCCTGGACCAAGACCCTGGCATCTGACAATCCCGCCTTAAAGTCTTCCAGCTTCTCGACCGGAATAAACTCCTCGAACTCCGACAGACCTTTCCAAATCGTCATATTCGCCCCCGCTAACACCAGTTCTGCATTGGCCTGCCAGAGCTGCAGGGCAGAGTTAGCAAAAATCTTCCTCCAAGGGAGTTGAGGAGCTTGTCTTCTTTCCACAGGACCCGAGTAGCCGTCGTAGAAGAGGATGCTGCAGGCCTGGACTGTAAAGTGGCTGCAGCCACCACCGTGGAGGAGGGGGGCAGACAAGATGCTAGGGCCACCTCTTCCGAAGAATGCAGCCTGTATCGTGCATCAATTTTCTTATTGACGTAAAGTCCAGAGTGTGGTTTTTCCCAGACTCTATGGACCTCGGCCAAAACGTCCTTCTGCAAGAACAGGCCTGTACGCTCCGAAGGAGACAAGGTGAATGCCCCCGAAAGCACACCCTCCTGTGGAGCGGGTGCTTCAGGCACTGGAACATCCAATAGGCACATTATGTCCAGTACCGGTCGTGAAAAGCTCTAATAGAGCTGGGCTGTTCTTCACTGTCCTGATCGCCCTGCGCATCATCCGACAGGTCAGGGTCCTGCTGAACCGTGTCAGGCACCGCGTTGTCCATGGGGACAATGGAGGCAAGGGCCGGAGTGTCAGGGGAGGCACCGTAGGCAAGGGCGGTGCCGGCAGAACCACCGGAGGAGCGGGTGGAGTCGGAGGCGGGCACATCTCCCTAAAAAGACCCTTGAAATACTCCCTCATGGGGTCAGTACGCATGAGTACCTGAAATTTGCCGAAAAAAAGCATTGTCCAGAGAAAGCTTTGGAGCTGCCGGAGAAGGCCTCTCATGAGGGGGCTAATTCCACGGACGCAGAGTGGAGGGTTGGCAAGCAAGCCCATCCCCTGAGGTGTCCCCATAAATCAAGGGTGCCGAACCCACAGGCAGCGAGTTGTTATGCGGAAGAGGCATCCGAGCGTTCCAGTCGTAAACTGGAGGGCACGGGTGCACAAACGGAACCTTATGTTCACCTATAGAACCGCTCCCCACACCTGAGGCCAATGGTGCACTTGTGGGAGAAGCGCCCAAAATGGCCACCATGGTCGCGGCGGGAACGGCCGCCATTTTGCCGTCACCTGAGGGGAACTACGGCACGTGTGGAAGTGAGGCAGGGGTCCCTGTCGGGGGATCAGGGGTTTTCATTTTAGCCTTTACACAAGGAACCTCGGCTGAGCCGGTACTATGTGGCCTGGAATGTTTCTGCGACATACCAATAGCCAAACTAGCCTTCACAGGAAGGACTTCGGCACTGCCGGTAAAGGAGGAATTTCCACTCCTTGCCCCCTCAACAGTTCTGGCGTAGCCACAAGAGCGAGAACGGTGAGAAACAGCCTTCACCGATTAGGCCTCTCAGGAATGTTGGTTTCTTTAGCCTCTGTATGAGGGACCTTGGACCCAAGTCCGGTCGCAGCCTTTCCGCAGCGGGCCTCCAACATGTGTTCGGTAACACCAAGTCCAGCCGAGGCCTCGGGACGCACCCTGGTACTTTTGAGGGCAGCCGATAAAGAGGCCCGAGAGCGAGCTCCGGTACACCACGACTCAGAAATAGGTCTACAAGCAGCCCCCACAGGAGGGGCCTTGGAGCGCACTCCGGTATCCACAGGCCCCTTACGGAGACCCTCAGAGAAAACTGGTACACTTATTAGGCCCAGAAGGCACCTCGGGGCAAGCCCCGGTGATAGAGCAGTTGACAATCCTCCTGGAACGGGAAGAACCCAGGAAGGTGTCTCCCGGCCGGGGTGCTCTGAAAAGTAAAGCACTTACCGGTCGTTTCTTCTATACGTCGATGAAAGTGTGAAGGAGTATGTTGGAACACCTCCTCCCACCGCTCTAACTGACAAAGTGCCAGGACCATAAAGGGAATCGATCCGGACCCAAACACTCTAAACAAAGAGGATGGGGATCCACCCTCGCGAAGCGTGGATGACACTAGGAACAATCTGGAAAGTCTAGTTTAAACTACAGACTATTAGGCAATCGCTAGCTGTTGGGGAGAATTCTCATTCTATGGCTAATTTCCTTTACATATAGAGTCCCCAAGCAGCTTTGCTGGATTTGAAGTGTTTGTTTTTTTCTCCTGCTAAGAGCGAGACTTTTTTTCCCCCTCTTAAGCATTTTTGCTATGTGTGTTCTAGGCTATTTTTGTGTTTAATGTCTATGGAGATTTTCTCACCTCCATAGGAACCATCTTTATTCACAAGTGTTACACACCACCCTCCGTGTAGTGACAGGGGTGTTGTAGCGACCCCCAGACTCCATACCCTGGGACTGACTACTGTCTCCCAGGGCATGTAAAGTCCCCATTGACTTTACTAGTCAATTTTTATGAACTAAACCAGTACAACCTATCTTACTATGGAGGTACTGGAAAGGGTTAATAGTTTTTCCCTTATGTCCATTTTCGCAAGGGTACCGTACAGTCCCCCTCTCAAATGTTTCTGGCTGTTGGCAGTGGTTACTACCATAAATATTTGACCGCAAATATTTTCCTATGGGATTTTCCCATTGTTCAAGGCTACCACATTTTCTGACAGCCTCTAACATACCGCCGGTTTATTTTTATGTCAACTTTACTCCGGTAGGTTTCATTTGCCAGAACTTTAATATAACCTTTCTCTAAACTCCTAACCCAGGTCGGGGATCCTTTGTTCGTCCTTTTGGCAGGCTTCTGCCAAGAAGCCCTCCTTTCGGGGCCACTGAGTCTGGGGTGGGTCCATTGTGTGGGAGGGGAGAGTAGGACCCCTGGACAGGGTTGCCTCAGCAACCCATGTCGCACTCTATCCTGATAGGCTGGAGGGTCTCCCGCCAAGATGACCACTCCACTGTGTGAGTGACAGCTAGGCTGTATGAATGGGGATCTTTTTGCATAAAAGCACGGTCCAGAGGACTGGAAGAGCAAGATGTTGCCACTGGAACTAAGAAGCCAAAGAGGAGAGAAGCCAAAGACATCTGCAACGACTGAACCACCGGTGAAGGCCTGCTGCAGCGTCTCACCACTTTTCTCCACACGACGAGAGAAAATCTTCATCTGCAAGAGCCTTCTTCCCTTGAGATAGTGGGGCCAACCAGTTTGCCAATCGCATTCCCGGACCCGCCTTAGTCGAATCGACAGTACCCTGTACTCGGAGGCCGGATAGCCAAGCACTAGTCCACCCGGACCGCGATTTAAAGGAGCGTACCTTTTATTCCTCGGCAGCACCGCGGCTGGTTTCATCCCTGGGAAGTGCAGTAACTCGAACCTTCCTCCATGACGAGAGCCTCTCTTCCTCTGCTGGATCCCCCGAACTGCAGGAACAACCGCCACCGCAGGAGCCACTTCATTTTAAAAGGTACATTGTTCCACCAGGTCGCCCTTTCTTCGCGGTAGAGCTAAAGGGGCTTTAAATCCTTTACCTACCTGTTGGGTTGGCCGCCCCTCTCTCTTAACATTGTCTTTCACCTTCTGCATGCACCTTTTCAAAATCGTTAATCAAAGACTTGACTGCAGCTACAAGAACATTTTGCTCCGGGGCCCTTGCCCTGTACCACTGACTCTGGCACAGGCCTACTGACTCTGGCTAAATTTGTTAAAACTGCCTTCTCTAGATTGCTTCTCAACTAGAACTGTGTTGGTGCACCTACTTCTTATAATCACCCTTTCCTTCCCACTTTTAAACCTTGTGAAATGCCATTTTCCTCAGTTTTCATTTAAGTATTTCCTATACTGATGCACTGTCTAGCTTAAATTGGTTCACAAGCTTAAGGGAAGTGTTGCTAGGGTGTGTAAGAGGATATTTCTGTGTTACCTGAGATAGGGGGGACAGCCTCTATAGCTTCTTTTTTTAGTAGCTCTTCTACTTCTTGAAGAAGAATGGTGAGGTGTTCCGGTGTCATGCGTCGGTTCCGTGGGGGTCTGTACTTCGGGGAACCGTTGAATTCGATGCAGTATCCGTGGGCTATGGTGGATAATACCCAGCGGTCTGACGATATTCCCTCCCATGCTGAAAGGAACGATGTTAGCCGGCCCCCGACCGGTGATGCATGGGAGGGGACACGAATCTTCGGGTCATTTGTTGGTATTGGGAGTGGAACCTTTGGGGCTGGAGCCGCGACCTCTTCCTTTGCCACGGCGTTGGCCTCTTTGTCTGAACTGGGTGTTGTTACCCTGGTTAGAGGGCCAGTTGGTAGCAGAGTAAAATTGCTGTTGGTTTTGCTGCTGGCGTTGGCCACGAAAGGAGCGTCTATTGCCATAGCTGCGTCAGTTAGGGGGCCTAGAAATTTGGTCAAGAGTCTTGATGGTATCAAACTCTTTCTTCGCATGTTCTAGGGCCTCATCAACTGCTTTCCCAAACAGATGTGTTTGTTCTATGGGCTTATTTATCAGGGAAGCCTGGGTTTCCGGCTTAAATCCCGAATTGCGCAGCCACACATGGCGTTTGAGAAGTATTCCCTGAACCAGGGAACGGCCAGCCGTCTCTGCGGCATCTAAGGAGTTCTTTACGATGCCCTGGTTTACAAGAGTTCCCTTTGAGATTATAGCTAACAGGCGTGAACGCAGGGGTTCTGGTGCGTCCTCTGCTTCGCTGCGCAGCTTGCTCCACTGTGCATCTGCGTAGCTAGCTAGTAGGGAATTGTTATTTGCAATCCTAGTTGAGAAGGCGGCGGACGTCGTGATTCTCTTCCCAAGTGCATAGAGCTTCTTGCCCTCTTTGTCAGGTGGTGCCTCACTAGTGGATAGTGGTACCCCTGCTCTTTTCCTTGTATTAGTAACTACGAGGGAGTCCGGAATAGAATTTCCTCTGATGTACAAAGGGTCAGAGGACGAAGGGCTGAAGAGCTTCTCTATCCGAGGGTTGACCCCTCTGACTAAGGCAGGATTGCAAAGGGAAGGAGTTATTCTTCTCTTTATAGAAGCCAGGAGCGGAATAGACTGACTAACAGGGGCTTTTTCTTTAATAACTTTCTCTACAAAGTCTATGTCAGGAAGAGTCTCCCCTGTGTCTATTTCAAAATGCGCTGCTGCCTTGCGCAATAGTGCATTAAGTGAAGGTTGGTCATCTATGGGAGAGGTTTTTCCAATAGGTGAATCCTTGGGAGGAGAAGGGTGAAAGACATCAGGGTCTGAGTGCAATGATGGGGATAGCCAGGGCTGCGAGGTAGCTGTATCTTCTTCGAAAGCTCCTGCACTAGTGTAAGGATCTTCTTCAAACCCCTCTTCCTCATGTTCTTCCTCTCCACCCAAACACTCATCTTCCTGGAGGTATTGCTCCTCTTCAGTGAGGTCATATACGTCTGTAGAAGGGGGAAACGGCCTAGGAATCTTGACCCTAGGGTCATCCTGGGGCCATGACCATGGTCTTTTGGGTGTGGGTGGGTTTTGGTTTCCCAAAAACCTTTCCATTTTCTCCATACAAGAATGGAGTCTTTCAAGGGTCTCATGGGGGACCCCTGAATAGTCTAGAGGGGGGAAAATCAGTGTTTTCATCTTCAAAACGCTTAGAACGCTCCCACAACGTCGAAGAAAGGTTTCCGTCGCCCTCTGAAAAGCCCTCCGGTAGTTCAGAAGTGCCCTTAGATGAAGGGGGCAGTTCCTGGCTACTCTTGTGCTTTTTCGGCGTTTCCATAGGTTTTTGTGCGGTATTCGACGTTTGTTTCGTCCGCTTAGGTTTGTCTTCGGAAACAATTCTCGCCAGGCTCTCGACAACGAGTTTGTCAGTAGAGGACTCTGGTGTCGACGTTGCCTGCGTTAGGCGTTGTTCCTCGACGGCCGCTCTATGAAGCGTTACGTCGGATGATTTTGGGGTAGCGCCCGTGTTTGATGAAAGCCCAATCGCTGGTCGCGGCTGCGTTTGCGGGTGGGGCTTGAGACCCTTACGGTCTGAGGTAGACGCCGGAGTGCCCTGCGTCCCCTTCGGCGCTGATGGATCCTTCGTCTTCGACGAAGAAGAGCCGTGGGTTGTGTGCTTAGGCCTATGGGGTCTATGTGCGTCCTTGTCGCCGGGGTGTTCATCCCCATAAGCAGGGCGTGAGCCGAGCCCGTCGGGGCCGGGGACGGACGCTGAGGAGCGCGAGCGCTCCTTCTGGGGGTTAATGACTTCCGTAACGGACGTCGAGTTATCACCCTCCTCGTCACTTTCTGTAACAGCGGCGGCGGGTGAGGAAACTGACTTCGACATAGCGTAGTCCGCCCACCTCTTAACTTTGCGTTCTTTAAGAGTTCTTGGTTTCAAGAGCTTACAGGCCGCGCAGCTGTCCTCCTTATGATCGAGGGGCAAGCAACGATTACAGAGCTTGTATTTGTCCTTCCAAGTGTATTTGCCCCTACAGCATGGGCAAAACTTAAAAGGTGTCCTCTCCATAGCTGAGGCAATAATAACTGGTCATAACAACCCCAAGGGAAAGATAGGGGAGAAAGAAAGACATTCTCAAAGAGAAGATAAAAGTTCGAACCCCCACTCTCCCTACTGTATGTTGGCCGGCGAGGCCAGGCCACGTGTTCGGCAGCGCCGAAGGATCTCCTCCGTCTCTTCCCCTCCGTCGAAAACTTGCTCGGCGGAGAAACAGCTTCACAGCTAACGTCGAGGGGAGGGATCTTTAACAATATAATAAGTATAATTAAGGACCGAGGTCTGTAGTAAGTATTTGCAATGTCTCTCTAGGAGCTCCGCGTAAGGCGACCAGGAGCTGGGCGGAAAAAAACAATCTGAGGGACCTTGACGCGTGAGGGATTGTGGGTACAACGCACGTCACTATAGGGATAGTGTTACAGACACGCCTTGTCGACGTCCCCTTTTTCGACTACGAAAAACTAAATGCAATACTCCGCAGTGACCACTGGATGTCGGACCTATGCACAGCATGTGATTGTAAGCAGATTAACAAACCTCAGAAATATATATATATATTACATTACTCACCGTAATCGTATTTCTGATGCTTGTATCTGCTTAGATTCACACGCTGTGCATAAGACGACATCTAGTGGAAGCTGCAGAGCATTACAGTTGTTTTCGAAACTCAAAAAGGGACGTAGACAGGGCATGCCAGTAATACTACCCTAGTGTGACATCCACTGTACCCATAATCCCTCACGCGTAGAGGTCCCTCCGATTTCTTTTTTCTGACATGAGGTAGCATGAGGTGTAGCGCAAGTACAGTTGTATCCAAGCAGATACGTATCAGACAAACTCATAAGCATCCCTGCGCCTTCTCTCCGAGGGAAGGAAGGGTGGGTCGCATGTGAATGTAAGCAGATACACGCATCAGAAATACGATTACGGTGAGTAATGTATCCCTTCTGAGGCTTGTGGAATCTGCTTAGTTCATATACTTTGCATAGATTAGCGAGCAGTGGAAGAAGGAGGAGGAGGTGGGATGTGTGAAGGTTCATGAACGAATAAATGTTTTGGAACCACTTGTGTATCTGTATTGGAATGAGTGTCAATGTAGTAGTGCTGAGTGAAAGTATATATTGAGCTCCATGTAGGTGCTTTGCAAATACTGTCTAAGGGGAGATTTGCAATGAAAGCCATAGTGGCTCCAGTAACTCTTGTGGAGTGGGCCCTTGGCATAAAAGGCAGTGTTTTTATCGGATAGTGAATAGCACAGTTGGATACATCCGACTATCCACCTAGAGATGGTATTCTTAGAGATGTGGTCACCTTCTCTACCTTGCGCTATAGAGACAAACAGTTGATCTGTCTTTCTTAGTGGTCTGGTCTTGTCTACATAGTAGAGGAGCGCTCTCCTCACATCTAGTGTGTGGAGTTTTACCTCAGAAGAGCTTTTGGGCTCCTGGAAGAAAGCCGGTAGCTCAATAGACTGGTTTACATGAAATTTGGAGATTAATTTAGGTGAGAAACTAGGGTGAGTCCATAAAACCAGCTTGTCCTTATGTATATTAAAGAAAGGGTCCTGCACTGACAATGCCTGGATTTCACCAACCCCTCTTATGCAAGTGATAGCTACTAAGAAGGCAGTTTTACAAGTCAGGTGTTTTAGACTAGACTTGTGCATAGGCTTGAATGGGGGTCCCATAAGCTTAGCGAGTACCACATTGAGGTGGAGTCTCTTTAACCCATCCATAAATGCTTTGATGATCGGTACTTTCCACCATGAGACCTTATTATGGGAAGTGGTGTAGGCTGACAAAGCCGCCAGATGGAGTTTAGGGAGTTAAACACTAACCCGCATCTAGCAAAAGGAGCATATAAATTAGAGTGTTGGATGGAGTACATTCTATGGGGTTGATCTGCTTAGTCTGGCACCAAATTATGAATCTTCTCCATTTGTCAAAAGTAACAATGCCTATTGTTTGGGTTTCTTGATTCTTTCAAGATATCCATGCATTTCTGTGGAAGTTTGAAATGCCCAAACTCTATGACCTCAGGAGCCATGCTGCCAAGTTCATTGAGTGCGGGTGTGGGTGCAATGTTAGCCCCACGTGCTGGTGGGTAGGTTGTACTGGCACAGGACTAATATGTGATCACACATCGCCAGTTTGCGCAGATGTGGATACCATGGTTGTCTTGCCCACATAGGAGCAACTAGGATAAGCGTCATGGGTTCCTTGTGTAACTTGTTCACCACCTACCTCATGAGAGGAGTTGGGGGAAAAGCATATGCAAATTTCCCTGACCAGTTCATCCATAGGGCATTCCCCTTGGAGCATGGCTGGGGGAACCTGGACACGAAGTCTGGGCATTGATGATTTTCGCTTGTGGTGAATAAGTTTATATTTGGGAAACCAGATTGAGAGAAGAGGTATTCTACAACTTCTTTGTGTAGACTTCCACTCGTGTTCCTATGGTAGGGGATCTCTGCTCAATGAGTCTTCTAGAGCGTCAGGTTCCCCTGGAACATTTGATGACAGGAACATTTTCCGTCTGAGTGTCCATTTCCAGATTTTCTGTACCAGTCTGGATAGATTTGGAGAACGTGTACCCCCTGTTGGTTGATATAAAACATCGCTGTAGTGCCGTTTGTTAGGGCCTGCACCGACAGGTTTGTTAAATGGGGTTCGAATGCCTGAAGGGCTTTGAATACTGACAGAGGTTCCAGCACATTGATGTGGTTCTGAGCTGCAGTGTGAGATCACAGACCCTGAGCTGTGTGGTGAAGGGAGTGAGCTGCCCACCCTGCCTGTATCTGTGGGTCGTAGAAGGGTTTCCCTCTCGTTAGGTTTTCTCTCGTCCACCAGCGAAAAGGTTGTACAAGTGTTGGCGAAACGACCACTAGACCGTCCCCACTGACCGCTTGCCTGAGACCACTGTTTCGCCAACCACTCCTGTATGCGACACATGCCTCTTAAACGCATTGCTTTGCACACCTTATCTGACGACCTGCCTGATAATGTGGTATTTGCAGTAACACATTTTTTACTCTTTCCTCTGAGGGAAAGACCAATCCGTCCTCTGTGTTTAAGACAGCTCCTAGGAACGGTTTTGAAGTGCTTGGCACTAGGTTTTATTTTTTCTCGTTGATGGAGAAGCCCAATTGAAAAAGGTTGATTGTTTGGGTGTTTTGTCTGCAAATCAGAGGTGATTCCCCTGTCATGAGCCAGTCTTCCAGGTAAGGGTACACTGGGATTGCTCTCCTGCACAGGTGCGCTGCCACTACCGCCAGTACCTTTGTGAATATCCTTGGAGCCAAGGCTATCCAAAGGGCAGCACTTTGAATTGGTAGTGCTCGTTTGCCATCTTGAAACACAAGAATCTTCTCTGCGCTGGGAACATTGAAATATGAAAATAAGCATCTTTCATATCCAATGTTGCCATTTAATCCCCTTTTTTAGTAGCAGGATTACCTCTTGGAGCATAGTCATGCAGAACTTTTGTGGCTTGACATACTTGTTTGCAGGGCGTAAATCTAATACAGGTCGCATTGTTAGATCTTTCTTTGGCACAAGGAAGTAAGTTGAATAAATACCCTTGTTTACCTGGTTGGCAGGACCACTTCCATGGCATCCTTTAATAGAAGCGTAGTTATTTCTTCTAGAAGGACTCGCTGATGTTCTTCTGAATGGATTTTCTGTCGTGGGGGGTGGTCGTGAGGACGTTGAAGTAGTTCTATGCAGTAGCCCCCTGACCCCGTGGACAGCAACCATCTGTCTGAGGTGATACCCTCCCATGCGTGGGTGAAGTTGGAAATGCGTCCTCCTACTGGAGATGCATGGGAGGACACCTGGAGCGCAATGTCACTTGCTCTGAGGTGGGGTGCCACCTCGAGCAGGGCCTCTGCCCCGACCACGACCTCTGCGTTGTCCTCTGGGATAGCCTTGGAAGGCTTGTCCTTGATTATTCCCATAAGAACCTTGGCCTTGATTGTAGGCGGATACTCTGAATTTTGGCCCGGAAAACGGAGAAAAGGACCGTTACCCCTCTGACCAGTAGGCTTGTTTGTGTGCGGACCTAAAGATTTTAGAGTGTCATACTCGTCCTTTGCTGTCTTAAGTGCGTCTTCCATGGCCATCCCGAAGAGCACGTTAGGTTCCACTGGCATGTTTATTAGAGGGGCTTATGTTTGTGGCCATGCATGCCTCTTTATAATAGTCCCCTCCGCAATGACTCTTCTGGCATTGTCCGCTGCATAGAAAATGTGATTTAAGGAGACAGGTAGATACGGCCCTTCCGTCTGCTGCCACCTGAGCTAATTGTGATTTTAGAGGCTGCGGGGCGGACGAAAGTAACACAGAAATTTCCGCCCACTTCTGGCAGTTATAACTAGCCAAAAGGGTCGCGTTGTTGGCTATTCTAGTTTGATAGGCTGCAGAGGAAGCAACCTTTTTGCCCATGGCATATATGTTTTTGCTTTCCTTATCCGGTGGGGCCTCGGAGGAAGCAAGGGTTATGCCTGCTCTTTTTCTAATTGTGGTAACAACCAGTGAGTTTGGTCTCATTTGGCCTCTTATATATAAAAGGTCTGATGGTGCATGCCTGAATAGTTTTTCCACACGCGGGTTAACGGCCCGTCAGATTGGGTGCTTCTAAGGAAGGCTGTATCCTGCGTTTGACTGATTTTAGTAGCGGGATAAACTGACCTACTGTCTTTGTCCCCCAGTATTTGTTCAGCGAAGTCTATCCTCCTGTACCTCCTGTGTGTCCATTTGGAAGTGTTGCGCTGCTTTGGCTAAGACTTCATTGAGGAGGGGTCGATTATCGACAGGCGAATCGACCACAGGAGTGTCCTGATTAAGAGGGGAATCTATGAAGTACATGTTAGCCTCCTGGTCAGCCTCTGGGTCATTGTCATCCCCATAATAAGGTTCATCTGTATCCTCTTCATTAAGTTGAGGATCAGATGTTTCCAGAAAGTAGAGCTCTTCCCGGTCTTGTTCTAATTCGGGGTCATACAGTTCTATAACCGTACTTTGTAAGGGGACATTAGAGCGAGACCTCTTAGAAGGGGGTTGAGTGGGCAAGGCAGAGGCTTGAGAGCTGGAAGGAGCTGAGGTGGGGGAGTGGAGTGGAAACTCAGTAATCTGTTTTTTTTCATAAACATTGGCCACGAAGGTCATTTTTCGCATTACCCTATCAATATCTTGGGAAGACCATTCCTTTGAACTTGGGATCACAATAGTTTGGGGGGAAAAACCAAAATCCTCATCAGCGGGAGGTCTAATTTTTTGTCTAGAGTCTCTAGGTTTCTCTACGACCTTGGATAATATTCCCTTTTGTGGTGTCTTCTCCTTAGGGGGGCTCTTGTCCCTATGAGGGGTTTTAGAGGGCTTTTAATGATGTTTTCCCCACCATAGGGCTCAGAGGAGTGTTTCACACACTTCTTGGGGCCTGCCACTTTATCAGACGTCGAGCGTTGAATTTCAGGTGTGGGATCCGAGGCTTCATCCGTGGACGATCGGCCTTCGGAAGGATTTTTTAGAGCGACACCCTTGCAGTCATTCGACGGTTGAACCCTGTTGTGTGACGATCATGATCAAGATTGCCCAGAGGCCCGGGACTCGGTGGACCTTTCACGGGGTGTCGAACATGGTCAAGTATTCGACTCCTTTGTTGAATCCCAACTGGGGCTTATGTGCTTAGTGGTGTGTGCTTTTGTAGCGTTGCTGCTGCCGGGTGTAATCCCCACAACATGGCTTCCGGCATGTCCTATGGGGTTGGGGATCTGCGCTTGAGTAGCTAAAGCTACTCTGTTGCCCTCGCCGTCCAAAGGTACGGTGTTGCTGCCATCGCTAAAGGTTCCCTCTATCTCCATGGCCTTGAGTTGCCTGGCATAGAGGGCCCAGTGTTTCGTGGAGCGGTGCTTTAAAGTCTTAGGCTTGAAGAGCCTGCACGCTTGACAAGACGTTTCGACATGGTCTCTTGGGAGACACAAATTACAAACTAAGTGTTTGTCCACCCAGGGGAATTTTCGATTACACTTAGGGCAACATTTAAATGGTGTATTTTCCATAATTATGGTTTATGTAAATGGCAGCTGGGTGAACAAAGTGTAGGAATGGGAGAATATGCATTCTAAAATGGCCTCCCGCCCCTCTCTCCCTACTGTCTGGGCCGAGGCACGGGGCGGCCTTCAAGGCCGAACGGTCCGTTGCAGTGGTGTCCGACGGGTGGATTTCTTTCTTCACCGGCATGGTGTTACGGTGGTCGATGAAAGGATAGAAAGAAATATCATAATTGTGAAAAGTTAATGGCTTATCGCCGCTATACGGGTCCATCGAGCATGGTGGGAAAAAAACAATCTGAGGGACCTAGACGCGTGAGGGATCATGGGTACATTGGATGTTACACTAGGGATAATATTACCGACACGCCCTGTCGATGTCCCTTTTCGAGTTTCGAAAACAACAACTGTAATACTCCGCAGCTTCCACTAGATGTAGGCCTATGTACAGCATGTGATCTAAGCAGATTCCACAAGCCTCAGATATAGATAGATAGATATATTAGCACCCAGAAAAAACTGCCACCAGCCTTCTTGGGGGTGAGACTGGCTCTGCAATTCTCCCTGGTAGGCCTCCCCCCACAAGCTGCAATGGTTCCCATCTCCTCTTGATAAGGGTGGGGTACTGGCCTTGTGTCACTAGTGATAACGGACTCATGACAACTAAGGAATTCTGTACTGTGAACATGTGAAGAATGACTTCACGCTTGGATAGCAGCTTGCAATTTCCAATGTTTACCCCTGCTCTAGAGTATCCAATTTGACATTCTGCAGTCTACGAATCATCAATACTCTGTTAGATAAGAAATCAAGACAATACATACATATATATATATATCCTCGTACCCGTGGCTGATTCAATAAGGGGAGTCCAATTCTTATTAACTTTAAATTTTAGTCGAGGGAATTTGAAAATTTGAGATTATTAGTCTGGAGAATTATGGCCAAAAACCAAACCCCTTTAGTACTAGTTCCAGATATCCCCATGACATACTATCAAAAGCTTTGTGAGCGTCCAGGGATAGGATGGACAAGTAGCCTGGGATCTTTGGGGTGAGGGCAATTAGGTTGATGGCACGGCGTATGTTATCATAGGTGGATCGATTATGTATAAAGCCTGTCTGATAATTATTTATCAGTGACGGGAGAACCAGGCGATTCGCTATTATTTTCCCCAGTAATTTGGCATGCGTGTTTAATAGTGCAATAGGCCTGTATGAGGCACAATCTGTATGGTCTTTCCCAGGATTCAACACTAGTGTTGTAGCTGATTCCGCCATAGATGTTGTGACCACCCCCATCCTCCATACTGAGTTAAACAATTTAGTTAAGTGAGGGGTTAGCTCCTCCCGAAAGGTCTTATAGAATTTATTGGTAAAACCATCCGGCCCTGGAGCTTTCCCTGGTGGGAGGGAACGAATTGCCCTCTCCGTCTCCTCCAAGGTTATTGGGGCCTCAAGAGACTTGCAAAACTCCAAGGGTATCTGAGAGAGGTCAGCCTTTTGAATAAATTCCCTAGCTAATTGCGGGTCAGTTACGTGGGCAGCCGAGTGGTTCCTGAATAATTCCTCCACAATCCGAAGCTTCCCTGATTCAGCGAAAACACGCTTCCCCCTCCGTATCTTTTAGAGAATCTATACGATTGCGCTTTGTCTGCTGCCTAAGTTTGGCTACCAGCAAACTATTCGCCTTGTTCCCCTTGGAATAGTAATACTGTTTTGTGCACATTATATCCAAGGCTGCTCGGCTCATATGGTGGGCCTCAAGAGCTTTCTGTGCTGTGCGAACCTCCCTAAATGCCCTTCTAGAGGGTTTCCTTCTATGTGTCTCTTCCGCTTCATGGAGCTGCGCCTCTAATTGTGTTTGGGTCTGTCCATGGACTCTGTTACGTTCAATTGTTTGAGTTATGACCTGACCCCTAATGACTGCTTTCGCTGCGTCCCACACTATATTTTATTAACTTTACTCCGGTAGGTTTTATTTGCCAGAACTTTAATATAAATACTTTCTCGCGTCTTTCTCTAAACTCCTAACCCAGGTCGGGGATCCTTTGTTCATCCTTTTAGCGGGCTTCTGCCAAGAAGCCCTCCTTTCGGCGCCACTGAGTCTGGGGTGGATCTATTGTGTGGGAGGGGGAGTAGGACCCCTGGACAGGGTTGCCTAACCCATGTCGCACTCTGCCCTGATAGGCTGGAGGGTCTCCCGCCAAGATGACCACTCCACTGTGTGAGTGACAGCTAGGCTGTATGAATGGGGATCTTTTTGCCAAAAAGCAGGGTCCTGAGGACTGGAAGAGCAAGACGTCGCCACTGGAACTAAGAAGCCAAAGAGGAGAGAAGCCAAAGACATCTGCAATGACTGAACCACCGGTGAAGCCCTGCTGCAGCGTCTCACCCCTTTTCTCCACATGACGAGAGAAGATCTTCATCTGCAAGAGCCTTCTTCCCTTAAACTGGTGGGGCCAACCAGTTTGTCAATCGCCTTCCTGGACCTGCCCTGGTCGAATCGCCAGTACCCCGTACTCGGAGACCGGATAGCCAGGCCCCGTCCACCCGGACCGCGATTTAAAGGAGCGTACCTTTTATCGGTTGGGCAGCACTGCGGCTGGTTTCATCCCTGGTAAGTGCAATAACTCGAACCTTCCTCCACGACGAGAGCCTCTCTTCCTCTGCTGGATCCCCCGAACTGCAGGAACGACAAGGAACCATCGCCACCGCATGAGCCTCTTCTTCATTTTAAGGTACATTGTTCCGCCAGGCCGCCCTTTTCGCGTGGTAGTACTAAAGGCGTTTTTTTAAATCCTTTACCTACCTGTTGTGTTGCCGCCCCTATTCTCTAACATGGTCTCAATTTCTACATCCACCTTTTCAAATCGTTAACCAAAGACTTGACTGCAGCTACAAGAACATTTTGCTCCTGGGCCCTTTTGCCCTGTACCACTGACTCTGGCACAGGCCTTTTGACTCTGGCCAAATTTGTTAGAACTGCCTTCTCTAGATTGCTTCTCAACTAGAACTGTGTTGATGCACCTAATTCTAATAACCGCCTTTTCCTTCCCACTTTTAAAACTTGTGAAGTGCCATTTTGCTCGGTTTTCATTTAAGTATTCTCTATGCTAAAGTACTGCCTTGCCTAAACTTGTTCACAAACTTATGGGAAGTGTTGCTAGGGTGTGTAAGAAGATATTCCTGTATAACTTGCGTTTTCCCTCCCTTGTGAGAAATTGTCAGAGTGCCATTTGTATTTGGTTTTCACTGTGCCGTTTTGCTCAGTTTTCACTCTTGCTCAAACTTGTCTACAATTTAACAAGGGAGTTGTGTATACTTTTCTTGACTGATTTGAACTTACTTTATTAACTGTGATTAATGTGTTGAACTAGAAGTGTGTAAAATAAATATATATATTCTTTTTAATACAAAGATTTGGTCAGTGTTTCCTTGTGCCATAGTACTGTAGCCCTATTGTGTAAACCCTGAATACTGCTCATCTCCCTCTTGAGATAAGTCTGACTGCTTAGCCACAGCTACCAACTAAATCTTTGTGGTACAGACTGCTACCAAAGGGGATTTATTGCTCATACCTGTAGTCTTAATCTTCTGTAGTGCTCCCTAAGGGAACTGCAACAGGATTCTGCCTAACAGTATAGCCCCTTGTAGGATAGCTAGGTTGTCCTGTGACAAGTATAGATACTTTAGGATGACCCGTTCAGGAAGCAAGCTGCCAGGACCAACTTCTGCGGAGCAAACCACTGTGCCCACCTGCTGGGAGAGTAAGTGGGCTGGACCCATGGGGAGGTGTACTGGAGGTTGGTACAACAGACACAGGGTCTCCGAGAACCAAGGTCTTGCTGGCCACCATGGCGCCATCAGGATGAGACGAAGGCTCTGTGACTCCCTGACCCTGCAGATGACCTTGTGAATCAGAGGAATTCATTCCTGTGCCACGGGATCAGACACGTCTCCCAGAGATCCCCTGTCTTGCCTTAGCCAAGAAGCAAACTGAGGGCATCGCCTGTTCATGGTGGCAAATAAGTCTACCTGAGGGTGACTCCACCTGTCGAACATCGCTCTCAGGACTGCTTCGTTAAACTGCCTCTCGTAGCCGTCGATCCCCATCCTGCTGAGCCAGTCTGTCTCCAAGTTGGACTCCCCCGGCAGGTGGACCGCTGATAAGTGAAAGTTGTTCTATGGTGCCGACTGCCAAATGTCAATGGACAGCCGGCAGAGCGGACCCATTACCTCCCTGCTTGTTGATGTAATACATGCAAGTGGAGCAGTCTGCCTGGATACAGACTTGCTGTTGACAATTGGGAGGAACGCGTATAGGGCCAGCCAGATGGCCATCATCTCAAGCCAGTTGATGTGTTCCAGCTGTTCCTGACGTGACCATACTCCATGGTCACTGTGGTTGTCCAGGGTAGCCTCTGCCCTCTCCCCCCCATCCCTCTATGGACATGTTCGTGGTAATAGTGAGCTCTGGAGAAAGCCGCCTGAATGGTCTGCCCGCCAATAGGTTGGTCTCTGCACTCCACCACTCCAGGTCTGGGTGTAGGTGATGTGGTATGCTGATTAGAACTGCCTGCGAGCCTGTCTCCTGATTGCAAGAGGCTGAGTAATGCAGCTGCAGCTTCCTCACTTTGAGTCTCGTGTATGGCACAGCCAGGAGACAAGCTGCCATAATTCCAAGCAAGTGCTGGTACCATTATGCTGAGGTCATGAGATCACTGGTCTGCTGAGAAAATGCCTGGTGGCCTTCTTGATTGCTGTTATATTGTCTGCCGAAGGGAAAATACTCTACGCCCTCGTATCCCAAATTAGCCACAGGAATGTTAAGGACTTAGTGGGGAGTAACTGACTTCTTGAGGTTGATCGAGAACCCAAGATCGAATAGCGTGTGCCTAAATGCTGAAGTTGTGTACTGTACAGCCTCGGGTGACTCCGCTTGGACTAGCCAGTCGTCAAAGTATGGATAAAGGTGGTAGCCCTCTGCCCTGAGCAGAACTGCTACAGAGTTCACGGGTCTGGCATGGATTCACATGCGAACCCTCCCACCTACCCTTCTGCGGCTCTTCACTTGGTCATACTGCCACTTTGCGTGCTACCAAATCTGAGGATGGCTGCCAGAGGCGGGGCTTAGGGAGAGGGCAGTCATTGGCTGGGGGCAGTATGACCCAGAGTTCAGCGATTGGTTACTACTAAGAAAGACAGATCAGAAACAAAACTGATACTGATTTTTTTCTTTACCGAGGATTCCCAGCCTGACGACGGGGAATATTCATGAGCATGTGAATCCATGCCAGACCCATGCTGGAGAACAACAGTTACAGGTAAGTAACTTGTTCCTTCTCCAGCATGTGGTCTGGCATGGATTCACATGCTCATGAATAAGAGAATACATAGCAGTATACACATGCACAACCACAGGAGGTGGCAAAGGCTCAACATTAAGCATTACATCCAAAACTCAACATTAAGCAATTCTTACCTCCTCACCAGGCTCACCTTAGGCGAACAGGTTGCGCAGCACTGCTTGGCCGACCCTGGACGACTCCTCCCTGGAGTCCCGATCGACGCAGTAGAATCTTGTGAAGGTGTGCGTCGACCTCCACGTAGCAGCCCTGCAGATGTCCAGCAGGGAAACACCAGACAGGAACACCGTGGTAGCAGCGATCGCTCTGGTCGAATGGGCTCTCGGACGACCAGGCAGCGGTCAGTTTGCCAACCGGTGACAGTGCATGATGCAGCCGCAGAGCCATCTGGAGATGGAAGTCTTCGAGAGAGCCTTCCCTTGATTCACAGACCCAAAGTTCACAAACAGTTGTGACGTCTTCCGAAAACTCTTCGTGCGGTCCACGTAGAACTTCAGCGCTCTAGCTACATCCAGCGAGTGCAAAGTCCTCTCGGCCGGCGTCGAAGGCGACGGGAAGAAAACTGGTAACACCAAGGGCTTGTTGAGGTGGAAGTCCGACGGCACCTTGGGCATGAAGGAGGGGCGAGTCCTCAGCACCACCCTCGTGTCATGAAAAGTCAAGTATGGAGGCTTGCAAGATGGGGCCTGGATCTCTCCCACTCGTCGTGCGGAGGTGATGGCCACGAGGAACGCTGTCTCCCATGACAGGAACTTCAAAGGCGCCGAATGCATAGGCTCGAATGGGGCCCCCCCATGAGCCTGGTCAGCACCACATTAAGCTCCCACGCCAGGGCAGGAGCCTTCACTGGCGGGAACGATCTGAATAGTCCCTTCATAAATTCCTTCACCAGGCGACGAGACCACAAGGACGCCCGTCCCGTAGTCCCGGTATATCGGGAGATGGCAGCCAGATGTATTTTGATGGAGGCGTGAGCCAGTCCAGCTTTGGCCAGTGACAGTAGTAGTAGTACTTGAGGGGCCGTAATCCGCAGAGGGTTAATCTTCTGTGCACGGCACCAGACGGAGAACCTCTTCCACTTATGACCGTAAAACTTGAGCTGAGGACGCCCTGGCTTTTGCAAGAACCTCTTTGCAGTCAGCCGGGATATCGTACCCTCCAAACTCTAGTGCTGCAGAAGCCAGGCCTGCAAGTTCAGCGACTGTGGGTCGTGATGGAGAATTGCGCCTCCTTCTCTGGAGAGAAGATCCGCGTCCGCCGGCAGCTTGACTGGTGGGGACGTTGACAAGTCCAGAAGGTCCGGGTCACAAGATCTGCCTTGGCCACGCCGGTGCGACGAGGATCATTCTGCACCTGGACTTCTTGAGCTGGTTGATGAGGCGGAGCAGCAATGGCAACAGAGGGAACGCGTATAGAAACAGGCCGTCCCAGGGGAACGAGAAAGCATCGCCCATGCTCCTCGGCTGCGGGAACCTGCTGGCGAACCTCTGGCTCTTGGAGTTCTTCGCGAACAGGTCGATCTGGGGTTTGCCCCATTGTTGGAAGAGCCAATTCACTAGATCCTGGCATAGTTCCCACTCGTGGCACGAGCGCAGCTCCCTGCTGAGTGAGTCGGCGATGGTGTTTTTTATTCCTGCCAAGTGGAAGGGAAACAGAAACATCCCCTGGGCGACAGCCCAGTGCCACAGATCCTGGGCCTCCTTGGATAGGGCTGGGGATCTGGTGCCCCCTTGCTTCCGTATCTAGAACATCGTGGTGGTGTTGTCGGTGAAGATCCTCACCACTTTGTCCTTGAGGGAGGGAAGGAACGACTTGAGCGCCCAGAACACTGCTCGGAGCTCCAGAATGTTGATGTGGAGAGACCTCTCCCCCGGGAGCCAAAGGCCTCTTTCGTGGAGATCTCCGGTGTGGGCCCCCCAACCCTCCAGAGAGGCGTCCGTCGTCACAGTCTCCTGAAACGCCAGGGTTTGAAAGTCCGTGCCTGTAGTGAGGTGAGCACGGGTACCCCACCATAGGATCGCCCGATGGAATTCCTCGTCGAGAGGGATCCTGTCCTCGAAGCAGCCCGTCGCCTGAAACCAGCGGGCGTCGAGGAACTCCTGTAGCGGACGCATCCGAAGTCTGCAAAGGGGTACAAGATAGATGCATGAGGACATCGTCCCGAGGAGGGACTTGATAGACCTCATCCTGGCCACGTCCGTGGCTAGCAGGCGCCGTACCTTGCCCAGGATGGTCTTCGTCCTCTCCTCCGACGGGGAGGCCAATTGCCCCACTGTATCGAGCTTCGCTCCCAGAAACAGTGCTACTTGCGACGGAACCAAGTGGGATTTGGGGTAGTTGATGGCGAACCCCAGTTCTGTGAGCAGCCGGACGGTCCTCGTCGTGTGTTCGACGGCGAGTTCTCTTGTCCTTGCCCGGATTAGCCAGTCGTCCAGGTAGGGGTAGGCGTGGATCCCCTCCAGGCGCAGCTGCGCCGCCGCTGGTGCCAGGCACTTGGTGAACACCCTGGGTGCCGACTTTAATCCGAACGGTAGGGCTCTGAATTGGTAGTGGCGTCCCTGAACCACGAACCTGAGAAACTTCCTGTGCCCTTTTAGAATGGGGATGTGGAAGTAAGCATCCTCCAGGTTCAACGACGATAGGAAGTCGCCTTCCTCCAGCTGTTCCAGCACAGGCTGGAGGGTGACCATCCTGAATTTCTGTGCCTCGATGTATTTGTTTAACCGACGCAGGTCCAGGATGGGGCGCCAAATGCCTGTCTTCTTTCTTCCGAGGAAGTACCTTGAGTACACTCCGGAGCCCTGGAGCCTCCTGGGGATGTGCTCAATGGCACCTTTGAGCATCGCCCTTACCTCCAACAGCAGTTGAGGGATGTGATTCTCCTTCCAACGGTCGGTGGAGATGGACTCCCACACGCTGATGAACTTCGTCAGCCGGCCTCCCACCGGGGTGCTTCGGTGGGGGCCCGACGACACGGCCGGGTCAGTATTGCTTGGAGGCGGCCTTGCTGACGACGGCGGGATCCCCCTTGCTTGCCGCGACCTCTGTAGGCCTCCTGGGAAGAGGAGCGGGCCGCCTGGCGGTAAGTGGAGGAGCCACCGCTGGATTATTTGGAGGCACCCTGTCTGCCTCCGGAGCTCCGAAAGGGTCGTCGCTGTTGAAGCTCCCCTAGGGCCCGGGCCGTCCCAGAGTCGGTCTTGATGGCCTGTAGAGACCTGTCCACCGCCTTACCAAAAAGGTTGTTGCCGTCGAACGGCATGTCCAACACTCTGGTCTGGACGTTCTTGCGAAAGTCTGTCGCCTTGAGCAATCCTCGTCGTCAGAGGCAGACTCCGTTGCCCAGTTGGCAAAATCCGGTGTTGGCAAAATCCGGTATCGGCAATGTCCGTTGCCACAGTTATGGCGTGATCCGACGCCACCTTGCCTTCCTGCAGAATTTCTAGGGCCTCCGCCCTCTTGTCATCAGGTAGGAAGTCTAGCAGGCGAGCTATCTTGAACCAGAGCTCCCTGCCCTAGCGGGCCGCGATCGCCAAAGCATTGGCCGCCTTAATGGGCGTCGCCGCCGACGAGATGACTCATCGTCCCATGGAGTCCAACTTCTTGCCCTCGCTGTCCGGCGGGGAAGTTGAAGCTGCCACACCCGCTGCTTTCTTAGCCGCTGCCGAGACGACAGAGTCCGTCGTGGGCTGGGCCCGAGGTAAAAGGGGGCGGCATTGGGGACTCAGTACTTCTTCTCGTACCTGTCCCTCTTGACGGGTGTCGTGGAAGGGTTTTTGAGGACAGCAAGCCCCTCGTCCCAGATGTCGTCGAGCACCGTGAGGACCGTCTTCCTCTTGGCCTCTCGTCGTTGGTAAAGAAACCCTTCCTTTTTTCTGTTCTTCAGGGCAGAGCTGGAAGAGCTCGGATGCCCTGGTTATCATGGTATGGAAGGAGCCAATTTCGTCGGCTGGAGAAGCCCGCGGGGGGTTGGGGGGGTGATGACGGGATGTCCGCTGTGTCATCGCCACCGTCGTCGTCCGTCCCCATCGCTGTATCTGTCGCCGTATCCTCTCTAGGGTCCGGCAAGGGGGAGGAGGGGTCCACAGGTCTTGCTGGCACGAAGGGCGGAGAGGGGTGGACCCTCCTCCGCTTGTTCGGAGGGTTTCCCAATCGGCCTGGTTCTGGATCCTCCGTCGGGGTCCGTGGTAATCTCGTCCTTATCTCGGTACATAAGGATTGGATCGCCAACAAAATGGCTGCCGAGCTATCCTGGGGCTCGGGTAATGGCTGCGACGGACGGGATGGCCGCGCCACTGGGCCCTCTTCGTCGCCATCGTCGCTATCTTCGATCAAGTCAGCGGGGACCGCCCCCTGGGATCGAACCTTCTTGAACCTCTCGTTGAGGCCTATGAACCTCTCGTTGAGGCCCTTCTCGGTTTCCACCAGCTCCTACTCAGAGGCTGATTCCGAGTCTGTAATGGCCACCGCCCCCCCCCCCCCCCCACTTTTTCCGCCGGGGACTTCACGGGGGTCTTAACGATGGGCTGGAAAGAATTCCCTCCGCGGTGGCAGGGATACTCTGGGCCCAGAGGCAGTTTCCACTGGCGTAGTCTCAGCCTGCTTCGCCAGGGTCGCAGTGACCACTTCGATAGAGGCCTTTTCTGGCTGGATCAAGGCCCTCACCACCTTAGGTGCGTCCTGGGCCTTCGCCTTGGGGGGAGGGTCAGCGCCTCGCTCCCCTTTCGAGATCGACCGGGGCCGCTCCAGCAGTTTACCCGGGTTCTCGGACTTCCTCTTCCCCGAACCAGAACGCTGGCTCGTGGTAGAACGTGCCAGGGAAGTCGCACCCTGCTTTGCAGCCGAAGAGCACGACCTTTCGGCGCTCCCGGTGCCCGCGGACTCGCGGTGCTTGGCCTTCTGTTGGGCCCCCATCGCCGGGGCGCCTTCACAGGACTTAGAAGCCCGCTCAGACTTTTTCTTCGCCTGCTCACCTGCTGTGCCCTTCTCCAGCCAGGCGGCAAGAACGACGATCTTGTTTGGTCCGTTCCAAAAGGTTCTTTTAGAACGTACAGTCCTTCTCCACGTGCGTCTTGTCCTCATGAAGGCAGCAGAGGCATCGCGAATGCTCGTCCTCCTTGAAAACTTTTTGTAATCCGCATTCAGGGCAGCACCTGAACAGCTTGGATCCGGGCGTCGAGCTTCCCTCGTCCTGGGCCATGTCCGTTGAGGTAGGCCGCAGATCTTCCGGAATCCTCCAAGAAGCGTAAACTCGATGAAAACTTCACCCTTGAGGAGCGTAGAAGAATTCCAAGACGGGTCCACGTTATCGGAAGTAGAAACGGTGGAGCTTGAGGCTCGATTAAACCGAAAAAATGAGAAAATCTACTGAAAAAGTGCGAAAACGCAGAAAAATCTCGAGAGCTAAAGCACGAGGACTCCCAAAACTTGAGCGTGCGGTAAAAATCTGAGGATGGCTGCCAGAGGTGGGGCTTAGGGAGAGGGCAGTCATTAGCTGGGGGCAGTATGACCCAGAGTTCAGTGATTGGTTACTACCAAGAAAGAGATCAGAAACGAAACCGATACTGATTTTTTCTTTACTGAGGATTCCCAGCCTGACGACGGGGAATATTCATGTGCATGTGAATCCATGCCAGACCCCATGCTGAAGAACCTTGTAAAGACCCTCCGAGCCGAATTGAGGTCAAATGGGATGACCTTGTATTGAAAATGAAAGCCTATGAGGGGGGCGTGGCCAAACGGAGACCAATGCGGACATGAGTCCTAGCGAGGTCCCCTGAACGCCAACATAATCCTTAAAATACATCCTGTATCCATGGCGGTCTTCAATAAAAAAACGCATGAGCAGAGGGCTAAACGTCTGCTGCATTGCCAGAAGAAAGATCACAGCGGCAATCCAGCACATATTAGTTATTCGGGTTAAGACTTTGTCTGGCGAACCACTGGAAGCTAGTTCTCCAAAATGGCCACCGCCTGAAGACTGCACTGTGGAAAAACGCACAAGAAAGGACTGTGGCTGCGAGGGACTGAGCACCGAGAGATCTGCGTCCTGTCAGCGATCCGAGCCAGAGACAGAAAAGGATCCTACAGGCGGCGTGTGCAGAGTTAGATACCACACACCAGAACGTTGGGAAAGGGGCTCCAGCCACTTGGTGTCAAGCGGGCGGAAGAGCTCCAACGGGACACAGACAGCTGACCGCACAGAAGACCAATGTGAATAGCCCACTGTGGCCGGAGCAACTGAGGAACAGACTGGGCTCCGACAGAGGCGTTAGACCCCTGACACCGAAAGCGGGAAGAAGGAGCTAGGTGGAGGTACCAATTCACCCTGAGGGCGGAGTGATGCAGGAGTCGGAGCCGAGATATCTCAGAACCCGCCCGGGACGGCAGCAGTACGACCTGCACAGCGCTACCCAGAACTACGAGGAGGAGAGTGGACAGTGACCGCCTCCTGAACGCCACTCCTCAAATACACACAGAGTGCTCTCTGCGCCCGTACACTGGACTATACGCAACAATAAGAAGGAAAAGGCCGGACAAGGGCTCCCCACCGCAAAAGGTAGGACAGCTGCCCCCGTTTCTCCATCGAACTGAAATTACATCAGCCGGCCCATACCAGCAAGGTGGCAGCACTGTCTCCCCTCAGGAGAGAACTCCGAGCAGAAAGGAACCCAGCAGACAGCCTAGGGATAAATCTCAAGCCACGGGGGTGCTGGAGGCCCGATGGCGACACTGAATGGGGTACGTGCATACTAATGAAGGTGGAACGACCATAGCGCCCGAGGAACAGCTACCGGAAGGAAGGCCCCCCCGTGGGGATCAATGGGAATAGACTCTGCACAAATACTGTGAGTAAGCCATTTGACTCTTCCTTAATGCTGTCACCAAGCCCGCGCTGCATGGCATTGATCAGTGGAAGACTTCCCCCACACCACTGACGGGCCCATTCAAACCCCGCCAACCTCTCACGCGGACACCGCTCTGGCACCCAAGCTTGCGACACACACCGGTGACACAAACAATAAGAAGGCCCCTGACAAAGTCCTCTGTTCGACATAACCAAAGGCCCGTCAGCGAGAGGATATTGAGGAAGTCTGCTTGCGCACAGGCCTCCTGGATGACCCCTGCACATGAACCGCCACCTCGCAGGACGCGTGACCCGAAGGGGCTTATGATGAACGATGCGCTTAGACCCCTGGGTCTAATTATAGTTGGACACAAGGACAGCCAGTTGTGGCCTCCATAGTAAGCGAACGGAAACCCCCCGCCCCCCAGCCCATATTGCAACACAACTGTGAAAGAACAGGGCGGCCAAGCCTCTCGGACTGCTGTCTGCTAAAGTGCGAGGCAGAGGGAATGTTAGCAGCCAATTAGGGGATTTCTAACCCCGTAGCACGTTGCAAGTGCACCCCCCATAGCCCAGGGTTGCCTAACACAAAGCAGTAACTAACGTACAAGAGCTGCACCGCAACACAGACTTGGACCAGGCCTTGGTGCACCACAGCAGCATTCCCCTTTCCCAGGGGGGGTGGGGAGGGGGCAGATCCCGGGGGTGGTACACAACTAAAGGTCGGCCCGGGCGAGGCACATGAAGTCGGCATTGCTAGCCCTGGCAGGACCAGTCTGAACTCCCAAAAACTACATAACTTCTGATAACTCTGCATTGATAAGCGGTGTCTCCCCCCAGGTAATGTTCTCACACAGTAATGGGCGGGCCCTAGCCGCTCAAACACCTGGTGTTACACAGACTTGATACCAGCTACAGACTAGGTGCTCTAAAACCATGACAATACTCAACTGGCCCTGCCACACCATATGGGTAAAGATAAACAGATAAAGACATCCACACAAAGCAAAATGGGTCAATTAGTGACCACCACAGCGACCTCAACTAAGGGCCACATGCCCCAGTCCGAGACCCAAGCCATGGAGGACAATCTATCCTTGAAGGATGTCATGGCAGCTATAGCGTATTGCCAGTCTTCAATGGAGAAGAAAATGGATGGCATTACAGCAGAGGTCTCCTTCCTTCGGCAGGATCTGCAGAAATTATCTTGCCGCACCGGGGAGGCAGAGTGGCACATCTCCAGAACAGAAGACTGTCTCAGGGAAGTTAACCAGCGCTTTCGCAGGTGATGACACGCCTTAAAACAATGGAGGCCCAGGTAGACGAAGGGGAAGGAAGATCGCGCTGAAACAATGTGCGCATCCTGGGGCTTCCGGAAAATACTGAAGGTTCCAGTATGGAGCTTTTTCTAGAGCAATGGTTGGTTGACATCTTTGCCCTGAAATCCTTTTCGTAACTCTTCTCGATGGAGGGCCCACTGTATGCCAGCAGGAATACTGATCCCGGGTGCACCGCCCAGGACGGTAATAGCCAGACTATTGACCTATAGGGAAAGGGACGCCCTTTTGCAAATGGCTTGCACGAAGGGATCAATTGTTACGCTCACCTGGCTCCCACAAGGGCGTCGATCGGACCCGGACAGCTGCGACCTCCTCCAACGTGAAGCGTAGTGCAGAGATGACAGACTGGACTGGACCGCCTAATTTCGTCTGCTTGACCTGTAGAAATATTCTCCTGCAAGTGGAGAAAGGGATTCAGCCACCCGTGGATTTTAGTAATGGCACCCCACTGTTCTCCCCACTAATCACCACCGATATTCACTTTCTGTAAGCTCACCTTATGTTTGTAAATGATGAGCTCTCCATCCTGCGTGGAATGCAGGGGAGCGTAGATACCAGTTACTTCACTGGTTTGAGGGCGTCGGAAGAGTTCCGGATTAATATGGACTCCGAGGTTCCAGGCGAGAACCCGTAAGTATAATGTTCAAAGAGTTCAATATGTCCGATGTTCACTCTTGTACATTCCTTTCTTGTGTTGCAGCTGGGTCCAAGGGAAGATTGTCTTGTGGCAGCTGATGGTGTTGAGGTAAGAGTCTGCATTACCCAACACTGTCCGGCAAAAGATGCATGTGTTTAAATTGCTGGTTTCTCTCCTTACAGGTGCGCCGTAAGAAGTTGCGGTTTGTTACAGAATAATGCCTCCGGTTGTTAATCAGGTAAGTCTATGGTGGAGAGGTTGTATTTGTTGGCTCTCTCGGCTCACCTTATCTTTCTTTTGTCCCCTAGATGGTGGAATTCGTCGGAGAAAATGATGGAGGCTGCGCCGGATTGAAAAATGCTGTGAGGACTGGTGAGTATGGCGCGGCGATGCGACGCGTATAGAATAATGTCCTTTTCAAGATCTACCACAACACTACCGTGGTTCATTTCACTGACCCGCGGGAGGCCTGGAATTGGGCAGAAAGACACCTGGAAGGGTCTTGGGGGCCAGAACCGAAACGGTTCAACATGAGGCCTGGCCCCGACTTGACCAGGCAGCCCCAGAGAGAAGATCCATCTCAGAGGAACAGGCGGAACCGGAGCAAGTAGCTAACCCCTAAACTTACATATCATGATCTGGATGCTATAAAAGTAAAGTAGACAAAGAGCCGGTCTCAAGATTGGTCAACGAACAACCGTCTTAACCTCTCCGGCTCAACACTGAATACGCCACAGAACTATCATGGCATCAGCTCACAAAGTGAACCCTGTCAGACCTCCCACTCTCCCTCCCCATCGTCCCCTCCTCTTCTTTCTTTCCCTCCTGCCCTCCCTCGCCTTCCTTAATTCGTGATTGTTTTGGGTTCATCTCTGTACCAGCCCCGGGTGTTATTCCGGTTCATGGTTTAGGCTAGTGCTGTCAGAATGGTTTAGTAACTGATAGCCGAAGTTCAGGCGACAGATGCTTTGGGTTGGGGCGGAGTATGGGGTGGAGAGTGGGGGAGGTTAATCGGGGAATGTTTTGTTCAAGGTTTGAATTGTTTGTTTTTTCGCTAGCGTCACCCAGGTTATTTACTCACCATATCCATGATGTACAAGTTCACATACAAAATAACGTCATCCTGAGTACCCACAAACACCCATGACATCTATCCAGATCCCACACAGAACCGTTTCTGCCTGTAAATCCCTAAAAGTCCTCACCTGGAACGTCAATGGCATGGGCTCCAGTATTAAACGGCGTCTCATTACCAAACTCCTTAACCGACACTCCCCAGACATTGCCCTACTTACGGAAACGTGCCTGGCTGGTAGCACCTGCAATTTCTTCTGCACGGCAATACATGCAGGGTACACTATAGGCTCCCGCGGGGTGCCGATCTTAGTACATAAGCATCTCCGGCTTACGCTAACCATGGTGGAACTTGATCCCAGCGGCAGATTCGGGGTAGTACAGGGCTCACTCCGGGGGGAAACCATCGCCATTCTGGCTATATATGTCCCACATGCACTTGGGCCGGATTTTATGGCAGAGCTAGTATGGATTCTAGGGGGGATTTTAATGATGTGACGCGTAATACACTACACTGCACACACATCTGTGGCCGGAACCTCGATGTCCAGACCAGGTAGGCGACGTTTACAGCAGCCCTGGGCCTGCGTGATGTGTGGCGGGATCTCCACCCCCTAAACTGTGGGTATTTCTTTCACTCCGGGGCTCATGGCTCCCTGTCTACATTGGATTACTTTTTTCTTCCAAGCCAAGAGTCACACAGGGTGACTAGCGATAGAAGTGCGCTTTAGAAAACCAACCCCAACTAGTCCATGGATGCTGAACAGCAACTACTTGGAATTCCCCGACTTTGTTGACCACATCACTGAGAAGACAACAGAATATTTTGAAATCAACTCCATCACGGTGGATAGTCCTACAACCCTTTGGGAGGCCTATAAAACTGTGCTTAGAGAAGAAATTATCTCTTGGACGTCCAATAAGAAGCGCAAGCACCTACAAAAAGTAGTAGACGTGGAAAGGTCAGCCGAGGAATGGGAGACTAGATACATATTACATGGCACCCCCGACACACCGCTCCCTCCTCAAAGCTAGGGAGAACCTCTGGAATGTGGCACTATAACGCAAAATAAGCACACCGAGAGGCAAGGACACGTATTTATGAACAGGGGGGTAAGGCGGGCAAAATGTTGGCCTGGCTGGAGAAAAGGGACGAGGGGAGCCGGCATGTTAAAGAGGTTATTGACGCACGGGACGAACGGGCCCAGGAAGATCCCAACATTGCATAGGCATTTGCTAACTTCTATGCTATACTCTTTGAGGGTCCACCCACCCCGGTTGACCGTCATTACTGGACGAAATGACCCCCCTCACCCCCAACTGTCTGAACTTCAAAATACGCAACTGAACATAGCCTCAGCTATCTCTGTTTCAGCAAGATCTATCGCCCAGCTGCACTCTGGGAAAACGCCGGGCCCCAATGGCCTCCTGGTGGAGACCAGGAAGAGGCTGGGTTGGAGTACGATGGCCACCCTCCCAGCATTCCAAAGACATGGGTATCCTCCCCACCGATTTGCGCAAGGCCAGCATAGTGGCGATTCCCAAGCCGGGGAAACCCCCAGAACAATGCCGTTCATACAGGCCTATTTCTCTGATCAATGGGGAGGCCAAGATTCTCGCTAAACTTCTGGCCACCAGCCTACAACCGGTCATCTCCTCTGTAGTTCACCCCGACCAATGTGGCTTCATGCCTCAAAAGTCGACGCGCATGAACTTACGTCGCCTCCACTTGCTCATGGAGCAGGCGCCTGTCCTTGCTGCCCCCCCTCGCTCTGGTGGCCACTGACTTCAAAAAGGCATTCGACTCAGTGATATGGGAGAGCCTATGGGAAACAATGCGTCAAATGGGATTTGGCAAGGTGTTTCTGGGATGGGTAAAACTGCTTTATGAAGCCCCACACACACAAGTCCGGGTCAACGGTTGGCCCTCCAGATCCTTTCCATTAGGCAGGGGGACACGACAGGGGGGTGCCCCCCCCCCCATTCCCAATTACTTTTTGCGCTGGCCATCGAGCCGCTAGCCCAATGGCTCTGCCAAGTTGCTACGTGGACTGGCTTCAGATGGGGGAGAAGATGATTTCATGCATACTGTTTCGTATCCTATATCCAGCTTGCTCAGCTAATACTGTACTGTTATTGCAATCTTCTTTGAAAGTGAAATGGGAACTTAGACTGCCTTGCTAACGGCGTACTTTAAATGTTATGCACCTCATTAGTGCCCACACCGCTGAGCATCTCCCTGATCTCAGAAATCATAGAATGCAATTGACAAATACTGCCAAGCTTACAACCATCATGTACGCTGTGTTCCATGCACTGTTACATATGTTAAGCTCATTCCCTGCACCCAACCAAGACTATATAGCAGTTGGCGGCACTAGTCCAGTGTACCTACAGTATCTACCTATGAATTATCGTTTGCAGGAAATCAAAGCCTCACCTTTCTTGCCCAGGTTTAAACACAACCTGCTGGACTTATGCATAAGGCCAACTAACTTCCTACCAAAGCTAAATCTCAATTTCAAGACTGCTGACATAGGTCCCTGGAGGGGGGTAACCATTAACTCACAGTCATCTAGTCATGTCCAGTCCACGCCCTCACGTTGCCTCTGCCCGACCACAGACAGAAATATCAGACTCGGCTCCAGACTTCTAACCAAACACCAGCCTACGCTCAAAACCCATTAACTTGAATCACCACTAACTCTTCCTACGACCGATACCGTACCTAGAAATGCCTTTACTAAAACTTCGAGCATATATAACAAGGCATTTAAACAGAATAAAATAAATGCCTTACCTACTAAAGACTCCTTACAGACCATTAAAAGGTGCATTAATTAACGCAAGGTCATTGGTAGCTCATGCTTCTGAAATCACTGACCTGATCATAGCCGAAAACTTAAGACTTCCTGGCTATAACAGAATCATGGCTACATGAGGCAGCGGGACCCTCACTCCTACTCTGTGTACCAGACAAATACACAATCCTAAGAGCTGACAGAACAGACGGCAGAGGTGGCGGTATTGCCATTATAGCAAAATCCAACTTAGACATTAGAATAGTTACTACACCTAAACTCTCAACATGTGAGCTACTCACAGTAAAAATGCCTATCACTAATACCAGTACTATCACAGTACACCTACTATACAGACCACCAGGGCCTATTGGTTCATTCAATGAGGAATTAATGCTATTAGTCTCGGACAATACCAAAACATCTTAAATATTAGTACTAGGTGACTTCTATCTAGGATTTAATGACTAACGATCACCAAGCCCTAGCAGTTGCCAATACCTTTACCGAACATGGCTTTAACCAAAAAGTCTCCCAACCCACTCATGATAAAGGAAGAACTCTTGATTGGATAGCCGACTTCAACTGTGATACCAAAAACGGCCATCACACCCCAACCTTGGGCAATACTTAGTCTCATTTACCCTTGGAACTAAAATACAAAAAAACAACGTGAACTGACTGTTCCTCCTTGTCCGACAAGGAACAAAAGAAACATCACTGTGGATGCCACCATGCCACTTGTGATCCCTAATCTGAATTCCTTAGATGATGTTTCTGACCCCAACAAGCTAGTAGAGTTGAACAACTCTACTACGACTAATGCATTAGACATCATAGCCCCACTCAAAATGCGTAAAGGCAAACCAAAAGCACATTTGGACTACTGGTTTACTCCACAACTAAAAACTTTACTTGCAGAAAATAGATAACTGGAAACCATACGGAAACAAATCCCTTCTACAGAGAATAAAACGGATTTACAGAATATATTTGCTAAATACAATTATGAAATTGTGCGCACTAAACGTGAATCATACAATATGAGAATTAACCAAGCGAGTTCTAGTGCCAAAGAGCTCTTTGCTATCCTCGGAGAGATGGAGACCCCTGTTACCCCTACAGATTCCTGTGTCAAGGAAAAACTGTTAAGGTGCACGAACATTCAGAATGCTCTCACCAACAAAATATCCTTACTGCAGAAGAAAATTGCTGAAAAACAATCAAACCAACAAAATTCAGATGCTCCTCACCATCACTGTAACCAGCCTACAAAACCACCCCAACACTTCAAGTTTTCCAAGGTCTCTATCCCTGAGGTTCAAATAATTATTGCCTCACTTAAACCGTCAAGGTGCCAAGGTGCTAGTTGCCCTGCACAAATTATTAAGGATGCCGCTAGGGACCTAGCACCATTCATACCCAAATTCATAAATGCTTCTTTTACTTCAGAAACAGTACCTTTTACTTCAGAAACAGTACCCAACAACTTAAAGGAATCATGGGTCTTAACCATTCCCACAAACTACAGGCCAATCACAACGGTCCCATTCCTATTGATGATTCTGGACAAGGTAGCTTACCTACAAATCCAGGAATATTTAGAGACTAATTACCTCCTAGGGTCCCGTCAATCTGGATTTCGGCCTCAACATGGAACTGAAACTGCGTTGATTGACCTAAAAGCACGAATAGACAAACTTAAAGACAATGGGACAATTGCACTGCTACTGTTATACTTGTCAGCAACGTTCGACCTGGTTGACAATAGAGTACTATGCAACTATCTCGCCGCAGCAGCTCACTTTTCTCAAAATGCCATTACCTGGATACAATCTTTCCTAAATAATAGGACCATGAGAGTCTTCTCTCCATCTGCAGCAGCCGGTATTCCCCACATCACATGTCGAGTACCCCAAGGATCCTGTGTATCACTGACCATGTACAACATTTTCACAAAGCCCTTATTCAATGATCTGGACCATCTGGGTGTCACCTACACAAACTATGCAGATGACACCCAGATACTCCTACCACTATCGGGTACTTATAACTGATGTATTGCTAGTGAATAAAATGTACCTAATCATTCCAGCATGGTTGGCCACTCATGGCCTTTGCCTGAATGACAATAAAACACAGCATCTGATCCTAGGTTCACCAGCTAACCTAAACAAACTCCATAACTATGCCTCATTCAATATCGACGGGTATATCATCCCAGTGGCTAAAGAGGTTAAAACCCTAGGTTTTCATCTACACTCCTCACTGAACCTACATAAACATCTTAATGCCACGGCATCCGCCTCAGCCTACATGGGCAAATTAATCAGGGCTTGCAAACCTAACCTCTCCTCTCCAAGGAGAGTTGCCTTACCCTTGCCAGAGCCTTAATCTTGTCCAAGTTAGATTATTGTAATGCACTTTACCTAGGAGCAAGTAAATACATCAATAAGTTACACATTTTACAAAATAATGCACTTAGGTCGGCTTTGAGCATTTCAAGGTGAGAGCATATTTCCGAAACAAGAAGACAGCACAAATGGCTTTCGATCAAAGATCAGATTCAACTTAAAACACTGTCCCTTAGACATAAATCCCTTAACTGTGCTGCATCGGACAGAAAAACGTAACCTTAGAATTCCAGTAAGAGTTAATAGATGGTCAAATTCACCTGGACTGATTGTTCCTAGTTATAAACTAGAAAAAGTTGGAGGGAGCAGTTTCCCTGTTATGGGAGCCCAACTATGGAACTCTCTCCCTCATTCCCTGAAGACAATCCAGTAATTCTTGAATTTCAGAAGTAAAGTTATCACTTGGCTAACTGAGAAATACTAATGAGGTAAACTAACGTATGCTACTATCTACAATATCAAATGTATATCCACCTATACTACCGTCCAGAACCTCAAATGTATAGCTATCCTGCTTTCCCTTCATGTTTCATAGAACTACACTACGTTATTGTAACACTTATTAGATGGCTGTTTGTACTTTATTACTCTGTATCGCTATCTTACCTGTATCTTATGACCTGCCATCTGTAACATGTGTAAATGATTAATGCGCCCAGTTACCTCAGGCTTAGGTGCGCTATAGAAATTAAATAAACGATCGACTCTCCCTTTATGCCTATGATCTCCTGATTTATTTGAGCGACCCAGCTCGATCTTGTCCAGTGGTCGCGCAGATGCCGGCACGCTACACCAAATTCAGCGGGTTGCATGTCAATTGTGGGAAATCCATTATCTTTCCAGTGCAGGGTGGGGAACAAGCGAGTCCCCCCCAACTGCCCGTATCGAGTGGGACGCAAGGGTATTTGCCATCTGGGGATATGGTTCTCTAGGGACCTCTCAGAATACTGATTCAATAATCTACACCCGGTTATAGACCGCTTCTCCAACGATGTTAGTCACTGGACGCGCCTTCCCCCAACGCGGTTAGGCAGAGCTGCACTCTTCAAGATGTTGGCGCTGCCACGTTTCCTTTACGTGCTACAGAACGCTCCGCTCTGGATTCCTGACTGTGTTCAATAGAATAGATGCCCTCCTCAGGGAACTCGTGGGGTGGCGGGCAGCCCCGGGTAGCTCTTGCCACACTGCAGTGATCTGTATGGGAGGGATACATAGGGTACCACGTCTCCAAACGTTCTGGGCAAGCCACATGGCCATCATCAACAAACGTTTCCACGATAATAGGACGCTACCACATATTAAGGCTGAGGGGATGAACAGCCATAGCATGTCGCTGCTTGCAATGCTTCACCAGACTCTCAGACACCTCCCCCCCAATCCCCTCCTGTGAGAAGGCAGTGGAAAGGAAGGAGGATCAGAGTCAGGTCAATGCATCATCTAAGAAGCAAATCAGACCCTGGGGGATGAGGTCATAATGGAGGGAGGGACATCACAGCCTGTGATTAGGAGAGACGGACTACTGGACCGATGATTGTGCCGCTGTACAAGAAGGTCACTGAACGCTATCATGATGCAGGTTGTTCTGTGTTTGTTTTTGAATTAGAAAGGGGAGTTGGAGGAGTGTCCGGTGGGAGAGGAGGAGGCGACGTATGAGTGGGCCTACTGATTCAAGGCCATACCGAAGTGGAAGTTTATATAGCACCCTTTGTGCCCAGTTATGATGAGTCCAGTTGGAGACAAGTAGTTAAGTTCCTTATCAAGAGAAGAAACTAACCGAGGGAATCGCAGTGCAGACTGGTCTGACGGCCTCGTTTCCCTTCGGTGAGAGTGCCCGTTTCCCTGCAGCTTTGAGAGAGAAGTCGCCGGGTCCGCGGCTCTCCTCCATAGCCCCCACCTTCGTGGAGGAGGAGCCGCGACGTAAGCCTCCCCTGTTGACACTTAGGCAGGGAGAGAGGGCCCCACCTCCACAGCCTATCGCCTGCCGCGATCGAAGGAGCAGCTGACGGCTTGTCGGAGCCATACGAGGGAATCCCAAGAGAGAAACGGAGCGCAACGCTGCCATATGTTGAAAGATATTGGTAAAAGGTGAGCGGCAGCAAGATTCAGGTGAGAGCGTGTATGGAAGGGAGCAAACGACCGTATTAACGGCTACAAGGAAAGCCTTTCTGTCACGAAAAGAAGTAAACGAGTGAAAGGGAAGTGAGACTGGAGGTGGCTCCGATTGTCTGGTAGAGATGCCTTCTCTATGGACAATGTAAAGGACAGTAGGGTGATTAAGAAACTGTCTGTCATCCCCCAGGGTCTGATTTGCTTCTTAGATGATGCATTGACCTGACTCTGATCCTCCTTCCTTTCCACTGCCTTATCACAATCCCTGCAGACGATGGCAGCGCATACAGTTATAATCTCACACAATCTCACGGAGGTAGGCAAACTCACAGCATGGCAAAGGTGGGTGGAGGCCCGAATCGTAACAGTGGGTGATGTTCTCGCTGACGGGAACTTTGCGTGGAACCAGGGCCCTGACCCGAATTGATTACAATGACAAGGGGCGGAGGGTACTTTTATACACATATTGTGGGAATGTCGCCTGATCAGGAACTTTTGGCATCAATGTTGTGACAAACTCTCGGATGGCCTGGGTAAAACTGTGCCAATGGACCCCAAACTACACTTGCTGGGCATAACGGACAAAAACATCACCGGCCAGTGGGAAATGTTGTTTCTATCCACGGCGGTCGGACGGTTCAAGGGCAACATAGATCAACGATGGGGGTCACCCGAATGTCCAGTGGTGGCCCAGTGGTAAGCTGATGTAGATATGTGTGCAGTATGGGAACATCATATATATATATACTGCACAGGGCTGTCCTGCCAAAGCCATAAAGATCTGGGGCAAATGGGATGAGGGACAAGAATAAAGGTGTTCTAGGCTGTGGAACTTTGAATGGGTGGGAAGGGCGACAACCTAATCTTACCAGTTTACATTGATATCTATAGCTAAGAATGTTGAAACATGTACTCGAAAGGCGGTGAGTAGTTTGTGTGCGGTTCTATGTCATAAAAAAAAGAATGAAAGCCTATGATTCTGAACCTCAGGAACGAACGATGGGGCTCCCAAATCGGGATGTAAGCATTCTTCAGATCCAGGGAGCACATCCTGTTCTCCCCCCACCCCCACACAGTCTCTCCGGAATGAGTGCTGGAGTAACCATCTTGAACTTTTGAAGGGGTAGGAAAAGGTTCAAGGAAGATAGTTCTAGAAAAACTCAGGCCAGCCTGGTTCTTTTTCTGAATGGCAAATATCCAGGAATAGAAGCCCATACCTCGCTGTGAAGCTGGAACCTCCTCCACCACCTGACTCACGATGAGCGAGTGGATTTCCGCCAAAAGATTTGCTGTCCCAATTTGTGGGAGTGGAGGGGAGGAAAGAGGAAATGGAGGGATTGGCAGACAGAAGCCTGTGGAAAGTACAGAGGATTCATGGGTCCGCAAAACTTGCCCTCCAGGAATGGATGTGAAGGGCTAGCCTGCCCCCCCACCGGAGACTTGTGGATCTGGATGGCATTGTCACCGTTTTTTAACCCTCTGAGGCTGGTGCCTGGGAGGGGGACTGGAAAACCCCTGTGAGAGGATTCGTGCTGCTTGCACCTGTGTTGGCTAGGCGACTGGTCAGGCTGTCTAGAGCATCGCTCCTAAAAGTCCCTGAAGCCACCGGTAGTGCGAGCTATGTCAGAGAGTGGGTGACTTTGGCTCTAGGCCTTGGGCGCATATTTTGTCCGGATTGAAAAGGACTTAGCTGTTTGCGAGCTATTTTTCTTATTGCAAGTTCCTCATCTGTGGTCGAGTGAAACAAGTCCACCCCCACTGCCCCAAAAGGAAGGTCTAGAATGGGCTCCTGCACACCAGGGTGATACATGGTTGCCTTGAGCCAAGCTGTCCTCATGTCGGTGGCGACACAGATAGCTCTGCCTATAGTGTCAATGTGAACCATTGTGGACTCCATGATATCCTGGGCAACTACTTTCACATCTGCCAACCCTGCCCCTAAAAGCTCTGGGAGGAAGTCTGCAACCTCCCACCAAAGCTTTTGATTCTCTGCTGCCAACATCGCGCCAGCGTTGCCTTGGTGCAGGTGTAGCGTGGCATTACAGTAAATCTTTTTGCTGTAGGACTCTGCCCCCACATCAGCATACTAGGAGTGCTGATGTGGGGGCAGATGAAAACTGCGGTTTGGAATAAAGGGAGGCCGCAGCTCTAACAGGAATGCAGTTGGGGGTGCACCGACAGTATAAGTGAGTCCCCCTCCGCCTGCCTATACTTGGCATTGAGGCATTTATTGGTAGGCTGCGTGGAGTGCGGCCTTCACCCATCCTTTCTACATCCTTTTGTAGGGGGACCACAGTTCTTGTGGCAGGGCGGGTGGTCAGCAACTTGGCCAGGATCCAATCCTCAGGTTGTTCGATTTGTGGCTGTGGGATCCCCAGGTATTCTGCCACACCCACCAGCCTCTTGTGGAAAGCCTTAGCAGAAGAGGAAGTCTCATGATCCTGGTCTATATCACCCGCTGTGTCCTGCAGGTCGGGAGCAGTCGGAGGAGTGTTGGGTGCAGGCAGCTGTGGCGTGCTGACTGGCAGTGCCAGGGGCTGCCGAGGGGGCTGCGGCAGGGCCATCACGGGAACCAAGGGCTGAACTGGAACCAGAGTTTTTACCACGGTCAGAGCCTGAGGTGGTACCGGAGGGAGCATGTCCTTGATGACCCCCCACTGAGGATGGTGACAATCTGCAGGGATTTTATGAGGGGAAGGAACTTTTCAAAGAAACTATCCTTGCATGCAGGTGAAGGGCCTGGGGGCGTAGGTGCCGGGGCCTGTGGCTGCTGAGGTCTTGCCGGTCCTTGTCACACCAAGCTGGGGGCTGAGTACCACCCTTGCACCGATGTGGTCAGGTATGACGTCGAACAGGTAACTGGCGTCGTCCAGTCCCATCTAGACGTGCGTTCCCATATCTGCTCTCCAGGAGGCAGCTCTCGGTGAGACGCCATCTTGTCTGGCCTGGCGGTCTTCTTGTCGTGCCCCGTGCATGCTGCCTGATGAGCCAGGCCCAGTCTCCGCCTGCATGCTCAAAAGCAAAGGCGCAGGCATTCCCTGGACCTCGGGTAGAGACCTGGGAAGCAGAGTACCCTCAGCCATAATGCCGATAGTGCCACTGCGGCGTACAGTTGCCCCCTCGGGCGCGAGCCCGGTGTTAGAGCAAAATCCCTCAGTGAGGTCACAGGTACAACAGCCTTGCAGCGCCTCAGCAGTGGGACCGGGATTATCTTGCGAACCCGCAGCCCGTCGGCCGGCAGCTCTAGGAGCCGCGGTCCCCTTAGTGGTCTTAGGACCTGGAAGGCCACTCCCACTTGGGCGCTTCCCTGGGAAGGAGTCGCCCTTGCGGGGTGCGGAGGAGAAGGAAGTTACTTACCTGTAACTGTTGTTCTCCAGCATGGGTCTGCCATGGATTCACATCCTCATGAATATTCCCCATCATCAGGCTGGGAATCCTTGGTAAAGAAAAAAATCAGTATCAGTTTCCTTTCTGATCTGTCTTTCTTAGTAGTAACCAATCACTTGTCTCTGGGTCATACTGACCCCAGCCAATGACTGCCCTCTCCCTAAACCCCGCCCCTGGCAGCCATCCTCAGATTTGGTAGCATGTAAAGTGGCAGTATGACCAAGAGAAGAGCCGCAGAGGGGAAGGAGGGAGGGTTTGCATGTGAATCCATGCCAGACCCATGCTGGAGAACAACAGTTACAGGTAAGTAACTTGTTCCTTCTCCAGCATGAGGTCTGGCATGGATTCACATGCTCATGAATATAAGAATACATAGCAGTACACACATGCACAACCACAGGAGGTGGCAAAGGCTCAATATTAGGCATCACATAAACTCAACATTAAGCAACTCTTACCTCCTCACCAGGCCCACCTTCAGGCGAACAGGTTGCGCAGCACTGCCTGGCCGACTCTGGACTCCTCCCTGGAATCCCGGTCGATGCAGTAGAATCTCGTGAAGGTGTGCGTCGACCTCCACGTAGCAGCCCTGCAGATGTCCAGCAGGGGCACACCAGACAAGAACGCTGTGGTAGCAGCGATCACTCTGGTCGAATGGGCTTGGACGGCCGGGCAACGGTCGGTTTGCCAACCGATGACGGTGCATGATGCAGCCGGAGAGCCATCTGGAAATGGAAGCCTTCAAGAGGGCCTTCCCTTGGTTCACAGGTCAAAAGCTCACAAACAGCTGTGATGTCTTCCCGAAAACTCTTCGTGCGGTCCATGTAGAACTTCAGCGCTCTAGCTACATCCAGCGAGTGCAAAGTCCTCTCGGCCGGCGACAAAGGCGACGGGAAGAAAACTGGTAACACCAAGGGCTCGTTGAGATGGAAGTCCGACGGCACCTTGGGCATAAAGGAGGGGTGCGTTCTCAGCACCAGCCTCGTCTCGTGAAAAGTCAAGTATGGAGGCTTGCAGGATAGGGCCTGGATCTCTCCCACTCGTGCGGAGGTGATGGCCACAAGAAATGCTGTCTTCCACGACAGGAACTTCAACGGTGCCGAATGCAGAGGCTCAAATGGTGGCCCCATGAGCCTGGTCAGCACCACGTTGAGCTCCCACGTTGGGGCCGGAGCCTTCACTGGCAGAAACAAACGGAACAGTCCCTTCATAAATTCCTTCACCAGGCGATGAGACCACAGGGATGGCCGTCCTGTGGTTCTGGTGTATCGGGAAATCGCTACCAGGTGTATCTTGATGGAAGCATGCGCTAGTCCCGCCTTGGCCAGCAACAGTAGGTACGGTAGCACTTGAAGGGCCGTAATCCGTAGAGGGTTAATCATCTGTGCACGGCACCAGACCGAGAACCTCTTCCACTTGTGTCCGTAGCACTTGAGAGTTGAGGACACCATGGCCTTTGCAAGAACCTCCTTGCAGTCCGCCGGGATATCGTACCCTCCAAACTCTAGTGCTGCAGGAGCAAGGCCTGCAAGTTCAGCGACTCCGGGTCGTGATGAAGGATGGCGCCTCCCTCTCTGGAGAGAAGATCTGCGTCCGTCGACAGTTTGACTGGTGGGGATGCTGACAAGTCCAGAAGGTCCGGGAACCAGATCTGTCTCCCCATGCTGGTGCGAAGAGGATCATCCTGCACTGGGACATCTTGAGTTGATGAGTCAGAGCAGCAACAGCAACAGAGGGAACGCATACAGGAACAGGCCGTCCCAGGGGAACGAGAAAGCATCGCCCATGCTCCTCAGCTGGGTAAACCTGCTGGAGAACCTCTGGCACTTGGAGTTCGTCACCGTCGCGAACAGGTCGATCTGGGGTTTGCCCCATCGCTGGAAGAGTAGATCCACTTGATCCTCACGTAGTTCCCACTTGTGCCATGAGCGCAGCTCCATGCTGAGTGAGTCGGCGATGGTGTTTTTTATCCCTGCTAGATGAAAGGGCACCAGAAACATCCCCTGGGCAACGGCCCAATGCCACAGATCCTGGGCTTCCTTGGATAAGGCTGGGGATCTGGTTCCTCCCTTCTTCCGGATGTAGAACATCGTGGTGGTGTTGTCGGTGAAGATCCTCACCACCTTGCCCTTGAGGGACGGGAGGAACGACCTGAGGGCCCAGAACACTGCTCGGAGCTCCAGTATGTTGATGTGGAGCGGCTTCTCCTCCGGGAGCCAAAGGCCTCTCACGTGAAGATCTCTGTTGTGTGCTCCCCACACCTCCAGGGAGGCATCCGTCGTCACCATCACCTGGTGTGCTGGGGTCTGAAAGTCTGTGCCGCTGTGAGAGGCGCGCGGGTGCCCCACCACCGAATTGCTTGGCAGAAAACTTCGTTGAGCGAGATCCTGTCCTCAAAGCTGCCTGCCGCTTGCATCCAACGGGCATCAAGGAACTCCTGTAGGGGACGCATCCGAAGCCTGCACAGGCGCACTAGATAGATGCATGAGGACATCATCCCAAGAAGGGACTTGATGGACCTCACCCTTGCCACGTCCGTGGCCAGCAGACGCTGCACCTTGCCCAGGATGGCCTTTGTCCTTTCCTCAGAGGGCAAGGCCGATTGCGCTACTGTGTCGAGCTTGGCTCCCAGAAACAGTGCGACCTGCGATGGAACCAGGTGGGATTTGGGGAAGTTGATGGAGAATCCCAGGTCCGTGAGCAGCCGGACGGTCTTCGCTGTGTGTTCGACAGCGAGTTCCCTTGTCCTAGCTCAGATGAGCCAATCGTCCAGGTAGGCGTAGACTTGGATCCTCTGCAGGCGCAGCCGCGCCGCCACCGGTGCTAGGCACTTGGTGAATACCCTGGGTGCCAACTTCAATCCAAATGGGAGGGCCTTGAACTGATAGTGCCGTCCTTGGACTACGGACCTGAGAAACTTTCGTTGTCCTTATAGAATGGGGATGTGAAAGTATGCATCCTCCAAATCCAACGACGATAGGAAGTCTCCTTCCGCCAGCTGGTTCAGCACGTGCTGGAGGGTGACCATCTTGAACTTCTGTGCCTTGATGTATTTAGTCGACGCAGGTCCAGGATGGGACGCCATCCTCCTGTCTTCTTTCTGACGAGGAAGTATCTTGAGTATACTCCGGAGCCCCAGAGCCACTTTGGGACGAGCTCAATGGCTCCTTTCTTGAGCATCGGCCTTACCTCTAACAGCAGTTGAGGGACGTGGTTTTCCTTCCTGGCCATAGGAGGAATGCGGGGGCACTTCTTTAGAAATTCGAGAGTGTGCCCGTGGGCCAGGGCATCCAGCACCCAACGGTCGGTGGAGATGGATTCCCACGCGCAGACGAACTTCGTCAGCCGGCCTCCCACCGGGGTGCTCCGGTGGGGGCCATGACGCAATGGCTGGTTCAATCTTGCTTGGCAGCGGCCTTGCCGCCTTGGCCTCCCTGCCAACGACGGCGAGTTCCACCTGACTTGCCTCGTCCCCTGTAGGCTTCCTGCGACGAGGAGCGGGCCGCCTGATGGTATGTCGAGGAACCGCTGCCGAATCCTTTGGAGGCAGCTTGCTTGCCTCCGGAGTTCCAAAAGGGGGGCCGTCGTTGCTGCAGAACTCCCAAGGCCCGAGCCGTGTCTGTGTCGGTCTTGATGGCCTGCAGTGACTCATCCACTGTCTTCCCAAACAGATTGTTCCCGTCGAAGGGCATGTCCAAAACCTTGGCTTGCACGTCTTGGTGGAAAACAGTCGCCTTGAACCACCCCCGCCGTCGGAGGCAATCGCCTTTGCCCAACTGGTGGAAACCGGTGTCGGCAATGTCCGTGGCTACCGTTATGGCGTGGTCCGACGCCACCACGCCTTCCTATAGGATCGCCAGGGCCTCTGCCCCCTTGTCTGGTAGGAAGTCCAACAAGGGGGCGATCTTGTACCACAACTCCCTGTGGTAGCGGGCCACAATAGCTAGGGCATTGGCCGCCTTAATCGTCGTCTCCGCCGATGAGGTGACTCGTTGTCTTATTGCGTCCAGTTTCTTTCCCTTCGCCGTATGGTGGGGAAGTCGAAGTTGAGGCCGATGCGCCCCCCCCCCCCCCCGATTTCTTCTTGGCTGCCGCCAAGACGACCGAATCCGGGGTCGGTTGTGCCATAAGGCACAAAGGGGCGGTCTCTGGGACCCAGTACTTCTTCGCGTACCGGTTCCTCTTGGCAGGTGCCGTGGAAGGGTGCTTCAGAAGAACAAGTCCCTCGTCCCAGATGTCATCCAGCAACAGCACCGCGAGGACAGTCTTCCTTTTGGCCTCGCGCCGTTGGTAGAGGAATCCTTCCTTCCTTTTGTTCTTCGGGGCAGAGCTGGAAAAGCTCGGGTGCCCTGCCAATCAAGGCGTGGAAGGAGCCAATTTCCTCGGGCGGGGAGGCCTGAGGAGGTGGTGATGGGAGGTCCGTCCCGTTGTCACCACCGTCGTCGTCCCCGTCGTGGCCCCATCTGTTCCCGTGTCATCCCCAGGGATAGGGGAAGGAGACAAAGGATGAGAAGGCCGTGAGGGCTGGAAGGGTGGGGGTGGATGAACTCTCCTCTTGTTTGGAGGGCTTCCCGACGGGCCCGGTTCCGCTGGGTCGTCCGTTGGGGGTAGGGGCAATCTCGTCCTTATCACCGTGCATAAGGTTTGGATTGCCATCAAAATGGCCACCGAGTTGTCCTGTGGCTCAGGTTGCGACGGGCACGATGGTTGCTCCTCCACGGAAGCCTCGTTGACGCCACCATCACTTTCTTCGTCCCCCTCGTCGGGATTCCTCCCATGTGACGGGCCTCCCCAAACTTCCTGTTGAGGCCCTCCATGACTTCCACCAACTAATCCTCGGAGGCTGTGTCCGTAAAGGCCACCAACCCCCCTTTTTTTCCACCGGGGTCTTCATGGGGGTCTTCTCGATGGGCTGAAAAGAGGATTCCCTCTGCAGTGGCGGGGAAACTCTGGGCCCTGAGGTCGCCTCCACTGGGGTAGCCTCCACAGGCTTCGCCAGGGCCGTCGCGACTACCTCGGTAGAGGCCTTAGCTGGGTGAATCTAGGCCTTCACCACCTTTGCGCTTGAGGCCTTCACCTTGGGGGGGGGGGGGGGGTCACCGCCTCGCTCCCCCTCGGCTGGTTCCTTCGAGATCGACCAGGGCCTCTCCAGAAGCTTAGCCGGGTTCTCAGACTTTCTCTTCCCGAGCCAGACCGTTGGCTCGTGGTTGATGGCGCTGGTGAAGGTGCGCCCTGCATGACAGCCGAGGAGCACGACCGTTCGGTGCTCCCGGTGCCCGCGGACTTGCGGTGCTTTGCCTGCTGTTGGGCCCCCGTCGCCGGAGCGCCCTCACAGGACTTGGAAGAACGCTTGGCCTTCTTCTCACCTGCTGGGCTCTTACCTTCCAGCCAGTTGGCGTGACTGGTCCGACGATCCCTCATAGTCCAATCCGTCATGTTCATGCAAACGCACAGTCCTTCACCACGTGCGTTTTGTCTCCGTGAAGGCAGTAGAGGCATTCAAATGCTCATCCTCCTTGAACACATTCTCTAATCCGCATCCAGGGCAGTTCCTAAACAGCTTGGATCCGGGTGTCGAGCTTCCTTTCTCCTGGGCCATGTCACGAGGTAACGTGTCAAAAACTTCTGGAATCCTCCAAGAAGCTGTTGTAAGAAAAATGGGCAAAACCCTCTTTTTGTAAGGGGGCCTGACTCTAGAGGGTTAAGAGATAAGGTCAAAACAAAAGGAGATAGAGTCATAGGCTACCGTAGACATAGGCGTGACTCAAGGTCATCTCACATTTGCAGGGGGGCCAGGTGGCTGCTGGCTCCCAGAATAGAATGTCACTAAGGACTACAAGGGTGAAAAGCGAAACAAGAATTTATTCAGACTAACAAAGATAAATACAGATGATGCCGTAGCACGTGGAATATGCATGTTCAAGTAAATCTTTGACTGCATATTTAGTGGGTTAGTAGACAGAGTGACAAATAGTTTGATTTCTTGCATTGTTTGACATTAACTATGACTCCATCTCCTTTTGTTTTGATCCTCCAAGAAGCGCAACTCGACGAAAACTTCGCCCTTGAGGGGCGTAGAAAATTCAGAAACGGGTCCCCGTTGATCGGCAGTACAAACGGTGGAGCTTGAGGCTCAATTGACCAAAAAAAAAGAGAAATCTCTTTGAAAAAGCGCAAAACGCAGTAAAAGCTCGAGCTATAGCACGAGGACTTCCCAACACTTGAACGTGCAGTAAAAATCTGAGGATGGCTGCCAGGGGCGGGGCTTCGGGAGAGCGCAATCATTGGCTGGGGGCAGTATGTCCCAGAGACCAGTGATTGGTTACTACTAAGAAAGACAGATCAGAAACGAAACTGATTTTTTCTTTGCCGAGGATTCCCAGCCTGACGACGGGGAATATTCATGACCATGTGCATCCATGCCAGACCCCATGCTGGAGAACAGCGTACCTACCCTGGGCCTGGTCTTCCTCCTGACATATGTCAGGATGTCCTCTGAGGGTGATTTTTCTAACAGCTCCCTCCACTTGGCCAAACAATTTTTCAGGGCTTGCGGGGTCAATACATTGCACGCTGAACAGCCATCCCAGCCGTGGTCAGGGCCAAGGCACCAAAGGCAGAGCACGTGGGGAAGGAACACTTGCAGGGCAGACCCCTGCTGAAACCCCACCTTAGAACATGCACAGGGGAGGAGCGTGGAACCAGAGGACAAAGTATTATCTCTGACAATTGCTATGAGAAAAAAAGAGAAAAAGTCTTCCAGGGTAGAGTGCGTGGAATTACAAGGCCAGAGGCCTAACCCAGGAGCGCTGGTGAAAGCAGTAAGTTCCCGTTGATGCGGAAAACAGGACTGGGGATTGGCACCAGTGGGCAGAGTCAGGGGAGCGCATGCTCCCAGGGCCGCACCCCCGCACACATCTAAATTTAAAGGGGAAGACCATTTTTTCTGGTGAAAAGGTTTGATTCCTGTCCCTAGCGAGGGACGCCTATCCAGTATGGAGGAAAGGGGACGGGACGTAGGAGTATTCTATGTAACCTGCAGGAAACAATGAAACATGGCTAAAGGGATAGTGCAATCTGCAAGTCAGACATCTGTTTTTGTTGACGATAAAGGGGCTGTGAAATACCCTAGGCAAATTCAGAATTACCTACAGTGCCTGCCCATTTGAATTCTCTGCTCCAACAGAATAATCAAAATTAATGAAAATTGGGAAAAATGCAACGCATGGGTTTCAAAAATCTATGTATAAATATTTTCTGTTTCTTCTTTATAGAAGTTCTAAATCATTCTTTACCTAAAAATACCATTGCAGATAATCCAGGCTTAAAAATAAACACATTACTCCAGGTTCACATTCTTTATTTGGTCACATATATTGAAACAACCAGTCTAACTGGTGCATGATAGGGCCAAGTCTTTGACCATGCACACACTCCAACCTACCAATTAATTTGTATTTATACCTACTGGACAATAATTTAGCGGGTATATATTCTAGCGTAGAACATTCCATGGGTTGGAAAGAAGGAGGGACTGCATGTGCAAGGTAAGCCAGAAAACGAGACAACCTTCAAAGACTTTTAGAATGCTCCACATGTGGCACATTAACATTTAAAAGTTGAACATAGTTTTGGTCTTTACCTACAAAAGAAAACACACAACACCACTTTCCAAAAATATTGTTATCTTGTATGATCATTTTGGTTTTCATATTTTAAATAAACAGTATTGGAAAGAAGTTGGTACCCACCTTATCAGCACACATCGCCACTTTGATGTCTTGCTTTGTGATTTCATAATGCCTTATATTTCTCACATAATTTCCAGCTAGTTTTAAAATATCTGCCGAAATATACTCTAATACTGCTACAATGTAAACAGAGACTTGGTGATCAATTTTATAGCCTAGAACTTCCTGAAAAAGAAAAAAAAAAGAAATTTAGGAAGATATTACAAGGTTTGAGCTTGAAATCTTTTTGCATGGTTAGCTTTCCATTTAGTATATCAATTTATATTACATGTTAGCACCAGGGAAGAAGGTGCCAGAAATACATTCCATCCTGTGGCCAGCACCTTCCATATCACCCAGTTGCTCCGCCATGTCGCATAGCCCTGGCGACCTCCAGCACCAGTGCCTAAATCCAACCCCCTCCTACATTTCTGCACTTATCTTCCCTATCATCCCCCCTCCCCAATCCTTTCCCGGCTTCGTTGGGCTCTTTCTTCATCTAGTCACAGAAATGGAAGACTGGCTCTGTAGGAGGCCTTTCCAATTCTCTAACTGGGTCCACTGCGATCCACACGCATGCTTCGGGTCACTTTTTTTAAATGACTTGCTATTAGCACTGTGGTCTCCACACCCTGGGGTCCTAACAGTAATGACACCCGCTCCAGCTGTATGGATCATCCAGTAATGGAGCCACAGCCCAGCTTGAATGCCTTTGCGACATGGGCCTAGGGCCATTACCGGTAGATCCAGCCGGCAGTTGTTAGCTGTAAAGCTATCCACATGATGTAATCACTTACTGAGTACTCTGAGCTTTCAGCCACACAAGGTTCAAGCACTGATATATAGGGGAGTAGAACCGGAAAACCACCAGTATAGTTTATACAAATGTTCTCAAATGGTCCTTCAATGAACCCATACTATAAACCACTATATGTACTTCCATATGCCTCACTTTCCGGTCCACAGTACCTTGTAACCAGTTAGATGGCTCCTCTACTACTCCTTAACTATGGGGTCAGAAAAGAGGTTCCTAGTGAATGAAGGGGCTTAGTCACAGGTTCAGCAGGGGAGTTCGATAATCATATGGAAACCAATCACCACCGTTATTGATGAGGGGACACATGACACTGCACAGAGCAGTAGAGAAAATGAGAACAGTAATGGACGAGTTTGATTTTGCAAACATTTTGTGGAGTACCAACCAAATTATGTATCGAACTGGCACTGGTGTTGAAGGCATGGTCTAAGGAGCACGTGTACCTTTTAGCCAGCTTGGTTGTGCATTAATTATCACAAAAAAATGAGGTAAACCCACAGACCAAATTGAGGTGTGGACTCAGTGGGGATCAAAAAACAAAACAATAACAAGAGTCCATACCATACATTTGAAACATTCACAAAAATGAAACCATTGCAAAATCTACACAGAACAACAAACAAGTCATTGGCAAATGAAACGAACTTTATGGAAAAAAGACAGAATTAATTACAAATATATATATATATATATATATAAAGCAAACACAATTCAACGATACTCTAACACCTACGTTAGACTAATCAAATTAGACCAAAATGAATTTCAAATGTAATTCTTTGGCATATTATTCAATGTTTCAAATATATGCTATGGTTGTGCATTAATGGCATATGCCATGAAACGAACACCTTTTAGAAAGAAGGCCCAATCAAAGGAGTAGTATTGGAGATAATACAGCAGGTGTGTCAGTATTTTATAATGTTGCCAGACTCTAATGAGCATTTTATATTGCACAAGAGTCAACTGGTTCTATTTCACAAATAAAATATTACTGACCATGGTGACTTCTATACTACTAGTCCTCATTCCCCGTTCCACCCTACTGTATGGAAATCCCCCCCTGTACCCAAAGATTACAGTCTTTTTGCAATACAGGAGTGCCTTCCCTTTTTCATTTCTACAGCATGTGTGGGCATGGTTGTGGTGTATGGCCAACAAGCCCTGGCTGCCAGCGCCAGCCACTAGTCCCCCTTTTTTTGCTTTTCGGCTCTGAAGGCCTGAGCCAGCTTGTTTGAGGGGACTGGAAGGAAGGGCATATGGAGGAAAGAGGGCTATGGAATAGAAATACAGAAGTGAGAAGATTCTTACTCCAGCATCCTGTTCCCTTTCCTCCATGTTGAACAGGCAAATTCACAGCACAAATTGAAAGGGTAGAGGAATCAGATCTATTCTACAAAGATTTCTCAGTACTGTTTGTCCGAAAGCTGCATCAGTCCATGCAGTAATGCTTGCAGAATGCAGAGGCTGTAGACCAGATGGCTGCTCCACTGATCACGTCCCAAGACTAGTTAGTTTGATGAAAAGCAGCGGCTTCCCTTCACAGCATGAGTATGCAAGTCTTTGGGAAGAGTTTTATTCTGTGTTTCATAACTTCCAGAAATGCTGCAACATTTCAAAAAGCTATTAAGCTTTTTAAGCCTTATGGCCTGGTGATAAGCCACAAAACGTCACAAATAGAGCTTCACATTTTTAGCACATTTTTAGCACCCTTCTAATAATCAAGGCAGTGATTCCTCTGCCCTTAAAGAAGGGGATGGAAAAAAATAGAGAGGAATGGTCAATGTGGAAAGATGAAACCACCCGAGAAAGAAAGGAGGGATGCATTGCAAAACCTCCTTGTTCTTGTGAAAGACTGGGAAAGGTTCAGAAGAAAAGGCTTACATTTTACTGACCCTTCTAGCAGATGTGAGCCCAACCATAAGGGCAGCATTTCAAGTTACTAACCTTTAGTCCTCTGTGGCCATGTGTTCAAAAGGTCTATGATCTAAAGGAACAAGTTACTTACCTGTAACTGTTGTTCTCCAGCATGGGTCTGGCATGGATTCACATGCTCATGAATATTCCCCGTCATCAGGCAGGGAATCCTCGGTATAGAAAAAATCAGTATCAGTTTCGTTTCTGATCTGTCTTTCTCAGTAGTAACTGGTCTCTGGGTCATACTGCCCCCAGCCAATTACTGCCCTCTCCCCAAGCCCCGCCCTTGGCAGCCATCCTCCGATTTGGTAGCACGTGAAGTGGCAGTATGATCAAGTGAAGAGCCGCAGAGGGGTAGGCGGGAGGGTTCGCATGTGAATCCATGCCAGACCCATGCTGGAGAACAACAGTTACAGGTAAGTAACTTGTTCCTTCTCCAGCATGGGGCCTGGCATGGATTCACATGCTCATGAATATAAGAATACATAGCAGTATACACATGCACAACCACGGGCGGTAGCAAAAGGCTCAATATCAAGCAATACAACAACTCAACATTAAGCAACTCTTACCTCCTCACCAGGCTCACCTTAGGCGAACAGGTTGCGCAGCACTGCCTGGCCGACTCTGGACTCCTCCCTGGAATCCCGGTCGACGCAGTAGAATCTCGTGAAGGTGTGCGTCGACCTCCACGTAGCAGCCCTGCAGATGTCGAGCAGGGGCACACCAGACAGGAACGCCGTAGTAGCAGCGATCGCTCTGGTCGAATGGGCCCTCGGACAGCCTGGCAACAGTCGGTTTGCCAACCGGTGACAGTGCATGATGCAGCCGGAGAGCCATCTGAAAATGGAAGTCTTCGAGAGAGCCTTCCCTTGATTCACAGGTCCAAAGTTCACAAACAACTGTGATGTCTTCCGAAAACTCTTCGTGCAGTCCACGTAGAACTTCAGCGCTCTAGCTACATCCAGCGAGTGCAAAGTCCTCTCAGCCGGCGACGAGAAGAAAACTGGCAACACCAAGGGCTCGTTGAGGTGGAAGTCCGACGGCACCTTGGGCATGAAGGAGGGGTGCGTCCTCAGCACCACCCTCGTGTCGTGAAAAGTCAAGTATGGAGGCTTGCAAGACAGGGCCTGGATCTCTCCCACGCGTCGTGCAGAGGTGATGGCCATGAGGAATGCGGTTTTCCACGACAAACTTCAACGGCACTGAATGCATAGGCTCGAATGGGGCCCCCCATGAGCCTAATTAGCACCACGTTGAGCTCCCACGCCGGGGCCTTCACCGGCGGGAATGATCGGAACAGTCCTTTCAGACGATGAGACCACAAGGACGCCCGTCCTGTGGTTCTGGTGTAACGTGAGACGGCAGCCAGATGTACCTTGATGGAAGCGTGAGATAGGCCAGCCTTGGCCAAAGACAGTAGGTACGGCAATACTTGAGGGGCCGTAATCCGCAGAGGGTTAATCTTCTGTGCACGGCACCAGACAGAGAACCTCTTCCATTTATGTCCGTAGCACTTGAGAGTTGAGGATGCCCTGGCTTTTGCAAGAACCTCTCTGCAGTCGGCAGGGATGTCGTATCCTCCAAACTCTAGTGCTGCAGGAGCCAGGCCTGCAAGTTCAGCGACTCTGGTTCGTGATGAAGAATGGCGCCTCCTTCTCTGGAGAGAAGATCTGCGTCCGTCGGCAGCTTGACTGGTGTGGACGCTGACCAGTCCAGAAGGTCCAGGAACCAGATCTGCCTCGGCCACACCGGTGCGACGAGGCTCATCCTGCACCGGGACCTCTTGAGCTGGTTGACGAGCCGGAGTAGCAACGGCAACGGCGGGAATGCATAAAGGAACAGGCCGTCCCAGGGGAACGAGAAAGCATTGCCCATGCTCCTCGGTTGGGGAAACCTGCTGGCGAACCTCCGGCACTTGGAGTTCGCCGCCGTCGCAAAGAGATCGATCTGGGGTTTGCCGCATCGGCGGAAGAGTCGGTCCACTTGATCCTGGCACAGTTCCCACTCTTGGCACGAGCGCAGCTCTCTGCTGAGTGAGTCGGCGATGGTGTTTTTTATCCCTGCCAGATGAAAGGGTACCAGAAACATGCCTTGGGCGACGGCCCAATGCCACAGATTATGGGCTTCCTTGGATAGGGCAGGGGATCTGGTTCTGCCCTGCTTCCGAATGTAAAACATTGTGGTGGTGTTGTCGGTGAAGATCCTCACCACCTTGCCCTTGAGGGACGGAAGGAAGGACCTGAGGGCCCAGAACACTGCGCAGAGCTCCAAGATGTTGATGTGGAGCGTCTTCTCCTCCGGGAGCCAAAGGCCTCTCGCGTGGAGACCCCCGGTGTGCGCTCCCCAACCTTCCAGGGAGGCATCCGTCGTCACCGTCACCTGGTGGGCCGGGGCTAGGAAACCTGTTCCCGCTGTCAGATGAGCGCGGACACCCCACCATCGTATCGCCTGACGGAACGCTTCGTCGAGCGGGATCCTGTCCTCGAAGCTGCCCGTCATCTGGATCCAGTGGGCGTCGAGGAATTCTTGCAAGGGCCGCATCCGAAGTCTGCAGTGGGGCACCAGATAAATGCAGGAGGACATCATTCCGAGGAGAGACTTGATAGACCTCACCCTGGCCACGTCCGTGGCCAGCAGACGTTGCACCTTTCCTAGGATGGTCCTTATCCTTTCCTCCGACGGTGAGGCCCGCTGCGACACTGTGTCGAGCTGTGCTCCCAGAAACAGGGCGACCTGCGACGGGACCAGGTGGGATTTTGGAAAGTTGATGGAGAACCCCAGGTCCCTGAGCAGCTGGACGGTCTTCGCAGTGTGTTCCACGGCGAGCTCCCTTGTCCTTGCCCGTATGAGCCAGTCATCCAAGTAGGGGTAGACGTGGATCCCCTGCAGGCGCAGCCGCGCCGCCACCGGTGCTAGGCACTTGGTGAACACCCTGGGCACCGATCTTAATCCGAACGGGAGGGCCTTGAACTGGTAGTGCCGCCCTTTGACCACGAACCTGAGGAACTTTTGGTGTCTCTTTAGAATAGGGATGTGGAAGTAAGCATCCTCCAAGTCCAACGACGACAGGAAATCGCCCTCCTCCAGCTGTCCCAGCACGTACTGGAGGGTGACCATCCGGAACTTCTGTGTCTTGAGGTATTTGTTTAGTCGTCGGAGGTCCAGGATGGGACGCCATCCTCCTGTCTTCTTCACGAGGAAGTATCTTGAGTAAACTCCGGAGCCCCGAAGCCTCTTCGGGACGAGCTCGATGGCACCTTTCCTGAGCATCGCCCTTACTTCCAACAGCAGTTGAGGGACGTGATTTTCCTTCCTGGCCACGGGAGGAATGCAGGGGCACCTCTTCTGGAACTCGAGGGCGTGCCCCAGGGCCAGGGCGTCCAGCACCCAACTGTCGGTGGAGATGGACTCCCACACGCCAATGAACTTCATCAGCCGGCCTCCCACCAGGGTGCTTCGGCGGGGGCCCGACCCGACGGTCGGTTCAATCTTGCTTGGAGGCCGCTTTGCCTCCTTGACCACCTTGGCGATGACGGCGGGATCCACCTGACTTGCCGCGTCCCCTGTAGGCCTCCTGCGACGAAGACCTTGCCACTTGACGGTACGTAGAGGAGCTTGCTGCCGGCTCCCTTGGAGGCACCCTGTCTGCCTCCGGAGCTCCCAAAGGACGGCCGTTGCTGTTGGAGCACACCCAGTGCACGGGCCGTCTCCGTGTCCGTCTTGATCGCCTGAAGGGATTCATCAACCGCCTTGCCAAAAAGGTTGTTCCCATCGAAAGGCATGTCCAAAACCTTGGTCTCAACGTCCTGGCGGAAATCCGTCGCCTTGAGCCATCCTCGTCTCAGGCAAACGCCGTTGCCCAACTGACGGAAACCGGTGTCGGTGATGTCCGTAGCCACTGTAATGGCGTGGTCCGAGGCAATCTCACCTTCCTGCAAGATTTCCAGGGCCTCAGCCCTCTTGGCATCCGGAAGGTAGTCCAACAGAGGGGCGATCTTGAACCAGAACTCCCTGTCGTAGCGGGCTACGGTGGCCAGGGCGTTGGCCGCCTTGATGGTCGTCGCTGCAGATGAGATGACCCGTCGTCCCATCGCATCCAGCTTCCTACCCTCGCCGTCCGGAGGGGAGGTTGAAGTCGAGGCCGATGCCCCCCCCCGCTTTCTTCTTGGCCACCGCCGAAACGACCGAGTCCGGGGTAGGTTGCGCCCTAAGGCACAAGAGGGCAGCGTCGAGGACCCGGTACTACTTCTCGTACCGGTCCCTCTTCGCAGGAGCCGTGGCAGTGTTCTTGAGGGCGAGCCCCTCATCTCAGATGTCATCAAGAAGCGGTACGGCGAGGACCGTCTTCCTTTTAGCCTCGCGCCGTTGGTAAAGGAACTCCTCGGGGCAGAGCTGGAAGAGCTCGGATGCCCTGGAAATCATTGCATGGAAGGATCCAATCTCATCGGGCGGGGACGCCCGGGCAGGGGGCGACGGGGGACATGTCCCGTCGTCATCCGTACCGGTCGTAGTCGTGTCCATGCCTGTATCATCCCCGTGGGTAGTGGACCGGGGGGAAGGCAGAGAAGGCCGCAGAGGCGGGAGAGGAGGCCTAGGATGCGTCCTCCTCCTCTTAAGTGGTGGGCTCTCCAAAGGTCCTGGCTCCACTTCCTCTGTCGGGTCTGGCTCAGGCACCTCCGTCGGGGGAAGGGGCAACCTAGTCCTCATCTCCGAGGATAAGGACTGGATGGCTGACAAAATGGCCGCTGAGGTGTCCTGCGGTGCAGGAAACGACGGGAGCGAGGGCTCTTGAGGAGCCTCGTCTGCGTCACCGTCGCCCTTGTCGTCGCCCTCATCGGGATCCCTCCCGATGGGCTGGGCCTCCTCCACGACTTGGATGAGCTCCTCTTCAGAGGTCATGTCCGAGTCCACGACGGCCACCAACCCCTCCCCCACCCTTTCCAACGAGGAATTCGTGGGGGTCTTCGATGGGCCTGAAAGGCGACTCCCTCCGCGGTGGCAGGGAGACTGGTACCTGAGGGCGCCTCCACTGGTGTTGCCTCCACAGGCTGAGCCAGGGCCGCAGCGACATCCTCAATCGAGGTCTTAGCAGGGTGAATTAAGGCCAACGTCACCTTCTGTACGCCTGGGGCCTTCACCTTGGGGGGAGGGTCCGAGCCTCGCTCCCCCTCTGCCGGAATCTTCGAGATCGACCGGGGCCTCTCCAGAAGCTTCGCTGGGTTCTCGGACTTCCTCTTGCCCGAGCCAGAGCTTTGGCTCGTGGTCGATGGCGCCGGGGAGGATGCGCCCTGCCTGGCAGCCAAGGAGCCTGACCGTTGGGCGCTCCCGGTGCCCGCGGACTCGCGGTGCTTAGTCTTTTTTTGGGCCCCCGTCGCCGGAGCACGCTCACAGGACTTAGAAGACCGCTCGGACTTCTTTTTCTTCTTCTCGCCTGGCGGGCTCTTACCTTCCAGCCAGTTGGCGAGACAGAGGTGGTGATCCTTCATGGTCCGCTCCGACATGTTCCCACAAAACGCGCAGTCCTTTTCCTTGTGCGTCTTGTCCTCATGGAGACAGTAGAGGCATAACGAATGTTCGTCCTCCTTGAAAACGTTCTGAAGCTGGCATCCAGGGAAGGTCCTGAACAGCTTCCCGGGCGTCGAGCTCCCTTTCTCCTGGGCCATGTCCGGGGTAGGCCTTGGAACTTCTGGAATCCTCCAAAAGCGTAACTCGATGAAATCTTCACCCTTGAGGGGCGTAGAAACTCAGAAACGGATCCCCGTTGATTGGAAGTAGAAACGGAGCTTGAGGCTCTATTTAACCGAAAAAATTAGAATATCTCCTGAAAAAAGCACGAAAACGCAGCAAAAGCTCGAGAGCTAAGCACGAGGACTCCCAACACTTGAACGTGCGGTACAAATCTGAGGATGGCTGCCAGGGGCGGGGCTTAGGCAGAGGGCAGTCATTGGCTGGGGGCAGTATGAACCAGAGACCAGTGATTGGTTACTACTGAGAAAGACAGATCAGAAACGAAACTGATACTGATTTTTTCTATACCGAGGATTCCCGGCCTGACGACGGGGAATATTTATGAGCATTTGAATCCATGCCAGACCCCATGGCTGGAGAAGCACAGTACAACTGAGGCCCCAAAACTGGATGCCGTCTCTTGACTGGTGGAAAAAAACTGAGCAGCTGGATATCATTTAACTATATGATTAGAAGTGCAGAAAACATGTCTTCCGAATTTCTAGACGCCCTATTGGCTGCCAAGTTAATTCTGCAAGTGTCAACATGAACTCCACTCTTAGCCAGGCAAACCAACACATGTTACACCTCAAGTTTAACCTTTAGTCTGAAGGTGACATTTATTTTCCAAAGCCCAATGGCAGAAGCATTTAAAGAAATGGTTCTGTCAAAAATGTTTATTGTCCCTACGGGTCGGCCATGTGTTTTTAAGCCTAAATCGCTCGATTTTAGAAAAATTTCCTATGGACCTTACCCGAGTTTTCGTCCATTAAACGCATGCGAAAACAGGCACCAGGGCGCTGCCATTTTGTGATAATCCTATCACTTGCCGCATCGCCCTTGCTGACCTGCTTTTGCAGCACTAAATCATATCCCCCGCCCCGGAGCCTGACATTATCAAAGCATTCATATTCCCTGCCTCTCTCCGTGACGTTACTGTGCTGCGTAGACAAACGCGCACAGTCGTCTTCTACGCGACTTCACACAGAACCCGGAAACCAACACAGATCAACTTACAACACAGCGCGCCACAATTCGGAATATGAAACTGTACTTTAAAATCAAACAGCAATACGGTACATTTGGTAAAGTACATTTATTTGACATTAAATGTTTATTGAATATTCAGCAATTGGCATATTAAATTGGAATGGAATTTTTTTTCTTTTCTCTCGATCCGCAAATCCGGAAAAGTTTATCGTGAGTCACGCGCTGTTCCTTTTCGGTACACAGGGTGTTGGTTTTCGTTAAAAGAAGCACTTTGGACGCACGGTGAACCGCAAGGCTGTTCCATCAACTAGGCACTAGGCCACCGTAAAGGTCGATAGGTTGCTTCTAGCCACTAGTACCGCATATGGCCCCTTGGCGATCGTCCCATAAAATGGTCAACGTTGTGCAGTTGTTTACAAGAAGCTGCAGCTGGCGGTTGAAAAATCTGTCTGCTGGGGTCTGGAACAGGTGGCAGTACGGTAGGATGTACCTGTTTAGAAAACATAAAAATTGATATTAGTCTCACCAGCCGATCTTTATTACTATTATTCATTTTATTTATTATGGGCGAGCTGAAACAATTTGCTTGTGAGGATAGTGCAATGGAGTATGTTCGGCTCTAAAAGCAATGCGAAAACTAACAAAATAAACCAAGGGAAACAAACAAACAAATGATTTTTTTTACCGTTGAACCACTGAGAAATGACTGTCTACATGCGTGTCGAATGGGCACATGCATGCCCATGTGCCCGGTAGAAAGATGATCCCACAAATGTTGTACTTGCTATTCATTCATTCATTCAGGTATAAAAGCGTCTAAAGAGTTACCTACATTATATCTGCCATTTCCATTGTATCTCTGCGTAATGCAGTCCGTAAATCCCACTGTGTTCGTGCCAACGATTTTTCATATACTGAACTAACATGAAACTGTCTAATTTCAGAATTTTCAGCCTTATCATATTACGTTATAGCCCCCTCCTTCAAATTAATTCCTTTCTGGATGGTCCCTGTCTCTCAAGGTCAAAAAACAATAGAACCTTATTACTGCCAGTGCGATTCGCGGGCCTCTTCAGCCGCGAGCAAAACATCAAAGCCGCTGACCTTCACTCTGCATGAGCGTACATTCTTACTTTGCAACATCCAGTCTAAAGCCATCTGTGAGAACTTGAATTTTCGACTCCATCTTTGTACTTGGCCTGAATGTGCAAATGCGAACTGGCTTTTCTCCCATCTGCGACGCCTCGCTTGGTGCGTTCTAAGGCCCCCAATTTTGTCCTCGATATCTGCGAGCTTTGCAGCCCTAGAGAACCATAACTATGGAGACATTGACTATTTGGTGGAAGGTCAGGGAAAGTATAAAGTACCCGAGGAGTTGAGTTGAAAGTGAGATTTATTGATTTGTTTTATTATTTGCAAAATGCAAGCCTCCCCTCGGTTAACAGTGCGCAGCATTTACATGAGATCGCGAAACTTAGTTACAGCAACAAAAATATATACATACACATATTCACAAGGTCAGTGATATGAGGTGAATAGAGAGAAGTCAAAGAGGACACCCATGTTGTTCGCCACCCAGGAAGGTGAATGGAGGGTTTAGGGTTAGCATACTTTGTATGCACACTGTACAATAACATTATTTTCAAAAAGAATCAGAATACAATTATTTATTTAAACCGGGATTTGAACTTCTCAACGAGCTCTGCTTTGGGTGCACATGGCACAGTGGCAATGTTTGGTGGCAATGCAATAGTGCTCTGCACAGAAACGCTCAAAATTCCATATCTGTGCTTCTCTAGTAAACTAACAATAAGGCCTTTAACAAAGTCAAACTCCATTTCCTCATATACTGGTTTTACCCCCCCCATTTCTTAGTTCTTTTTCCAAAGGTCGTAGTGTAGCGAGGCATCCCTACATTTCCCGTAGTCCTAGACTGTTCACGGCCCACATTCTCGTTATGGACCAAGACCGCTAGTAGAGTCCTATGTTTCATGCCCTGTAAGCTGAAATGCAATCGCTTTGGCCTATACTTTAGGCACATATTGTGGAACACGTCCAATTCTCCTGTGTGACAGAATTCTGTCAGTCCCCTCAAATCTCTTGATAGAGTTTTATCGAAAACAATCTTCTCAATGGCTTTGTGTGTAGGTGAAGATGCAATCAACCACTTCTTCCGTGCCTCCTCTGTGGACAAAGGGCCATGTTCACATTGGTGGAAATGTTGGTTTTCTGTCCAGCGGTGAACGTTGGTACAGTGGTGCATCAGTGACCGCCATTTTTCAAGTAGGATTTCCACTGATCCTTCACAAGTTTTGGAGCTCCACCAAAGATGGTTGCTGATAGACTGGGACCACTGTGAAATACCTTCAAAACCTTTTTTTTCCCTGCAGCCGAGATTTTCTTATTGATGGATTTAGCAAGATGCCATACGTCAAATTGATGTTTAATATGTGGGAACTGCTCTCTCATTGTCTTGGCAATTGAAACGTGTCTGTCCGTGGCTATGAGGTCGATGTGCATGCCCCTTGATTGTAGCTATTGCAATGATTTTATAAATCCTAGTTTCTCCATGGCCACTGAGGATTTACATTGGGACACCTGCACGACCACCAAACTCACAATTTTCTTACTATCCATGTCCTGAAAGTGGTAGGTGCAGTACTTGGCAGAAAATCCAGGGCTGTCGCACTGTCCATCGCCGGCTAGCCTGAATCGTTTCCCTTCGAATGTACTTGATAGAGACAATTGTTCAATTTTCCAAGCATCACTAATGGCCGGAAACAGATAATCATGTTGGTATTTCATGTTGGTATTTGTAGTACTGCGTTTTAGAAATGAAATGGAGTCCCACAAACTGAAAGAAAGACTAAAACTGGACCCACTAAAAAGTGAGGCAACTGCACACAGTAGATTGCCTGCTGGCAGCTTCACCAGCATCGGTTGTGCAGACCATGAGAACGCATTATTTAATCTACAGGCGGCATGTATTTTGACGTTACTGTTTTGTTTTTGACGAGTCACATGAATCAATGGCTCCCCACATACTTCCCCCTCCAACTGAATGCCCACATTTCAGCATACTTATAATATCCATCAAACAAATGTCGAAAACTATGTATTTGCCCTCTTTCATTAGACTGTCATCCGGCGTGAAAGTTGTTTTGGACTGTGCCGTTGAGGACATATCAACAAATTTGAAAGAAATATCGCTGATATCAAGTTCTGATGCATCGTTGGGTGCTGCTGCTGGTTCATTCTCTCATTTCAACATCTGTTACTTCAGCATTGATGGGACAACACAACAATGTCGACAGGTTTTTGGGTGGCATTTTTTTGGCGGGTGTAGATTGTGTGAATTGATCTGCGACTACTTCAGAGCTATCTTCAATACATTCAGTATCATCATCTTTTGGTGGTGCGGTCGTACTGTAGCAATGGTCCAATAAAACTTTACTGGATTCTCCGGACACATTCAATTCATGTTCTGGCCACTCGAGTCTCAACACGGCGCGTCTCAATTAATAGTTCCTCCATAGTGTAAATGGTCTGGCAAGCAACATCTCTCATTTGCTTCACTGTCTGTGTATGTATAGTTCGTACACCCACGGGTAACTAGAGGACAGATTGGAAAAAGGATGTTCATTTTAAACACAATATAAAGTATAGTACAACTGACAGGGAAAGAAACAATGTAGTCCCCAACACAAAACAATTCCTAAAATTATGAACTGTTTGTAACGAACCTTATTTTTGTTTCTTTTCTTTGCAACTTTCTTGACTCGAACTTCAACATCTGCACGCTGTTGCTCCGATTCTTTTCCGCATGTCTTCCCTTCCTCTTGCGCTGCAACGACTATTTTCTGGATCCGCATAGACAGCACGGAATGGCGCTCCATCGACTCCCTGAAACATAGTACTTTCATTACTATGAATCACAATATTTAAAACATAAAACACGTGAGCACAAACACACAGGTACATCTCAATAGCTAAACACAAATTAAACATTCTGTAGAACAATCAAACGACAAGTATTCGAGCTCTGATCTAGTTCGATGGAACTGTCAGTATCCATACCTATGGCTCCGCATGGACTGCCATGAATGGTTGTATTGGAGAGGAGGCATCAGCAACTCCCTGAAACAGTGTACTTGCATTTCTATGGTTTTCAATATTGGAAACATAACACACTTGGGGTTGACGGCACAGGTACATATAAAGAGAACCACAAATGATGCATGGTCTAAAAGAATCAAGGAATATCTAAATATGATCAGATTTCATCGACTTATTTCTCAGATTTATTTACATATGCATCATCTAAATGGGATGTTGTTATTGAAGTGGAAGCTCCGTCGTCTCCCTGAAACACAGTACTTGCGTTAATAGGGAAGAAAGTATAGAAAATGGAATCACGGTATATGATGACGCTCGATGGAACTGTCAGTATCCATACCTTGTGCTGCCGAAGAATATATAGGGATGTTGTAAATGTAGTGCGCACTTCCGAAAGCTGTTTCGCCGATTCGTATACGCAAGGTCCCGCTTCCACTTCCCCTGGAATTACTTGAATGTCAGGCTCTGCATCAATTGCAGGGGTTGACGCTCCATCAACTGCCTGAAAGATAGTACTTGCATTAGTAAGGATTACAATATTGAAAACATAACACACACTTGGGGTCGACCGCACAGGTACATATCAATGGCTAACCACGAATGAAACATTGTGTAGAACAATCAAATGACAAGTATTCCAGCTCTGATGATCTAGTTCGATGGAGCTGTCAGTATCCATACCTCGTGCTGCTGAAGAACATCTAGGGATGTTGTCAATGTGGTGGACGCTTCAGCATCTCCCTGAAAGACAGTACTTGCATTACTATGGATAACACCAATAACTGAAAACAAACACCAGTGGACGATAACTAAGGTGTATATCAATTGGAAAGCACTAACCAAACATTCGGTAAAAAAAATTACACGATACAATAAAATTACTTGACATGCATAAAACAAGTCTGTAGCGGAATAGCCAAGTAAGATCACCTGATACGCGCTAGAAGTGGTTGATAACTGCGAGCACGTCACAGATGTAGAATGTTCTTGCTTCAGATTCAAGGGATAGTCAAGCAGTTGTAAAGGTAAATTATTGATTGATAATGAAATGCCAATATTAAAAATTGCCATGTAAGGAGACAGAATACGAGAGTAATGCTATTGAAAAAGCGCAATATAGCACAGTTCTCTGTGCCCATGTATAGATTTCGTTTGTGGGTTATGAAATCGAAAATGAATATATTGATAAATGTCATTATTCAGAAAGCTATACACTCATATCAATGTCGAAAGTATTACAAGGGACACAACACCTACAATATCAATGAATCCATTCGGCTACCTACACACTACCGCAATGCCTAAAGCTAAAACCGGACACTTGACTCACCAGTGACGGAATGTGGACGAATAGAGTGGGAATAACGTGTGCGAGCAATTTCGTGTTGTTCGCGGTTTATTCTTCTTTGTTACCCAAGATGTTGTGTACATGTTCGAGGAAAAGTGCCGGCTGCAGATGCGGTATCGATCACCCCTCTTGTCCTCAAAGACTTGTTGGACTCCACTTTCCAGCTCATCCAGTGCATATCCGCAATGTCTGACCCATTCTCTTATTCGATCAACAGTTTTCGGGAATTCATGCATTGTAGTGCCTTCAGATTTAGCATGGGTCTTCGAAGGGCAACTGCTAATCGAACAGGCGGGCATTGTTGAAAATTCTGAAAAGTAAATAGACATTATACAATCTTGATGAATAAAAATGTGATACAAAAGTAAATGAACCATACCATGCTCAATGCAAGGTTTGTTTTGGTCGCAGGAACTATACCAGTTCATCATGTGCGGCTTAGTATTTTCATAAATTGAAGAAATGTATAAATGATGTGACTAAACTCTGAACATGTGACTCGTCCCTTGGATGTTCGGTCTTGCACGAGAAGGAAACATGCTTACATTATAGACTGGACCCCCGAAGGCTGCAATTCGATGACAATTGACACAGATGAAAATAAATAGATCTATTGATAGCATTACAATGGAAACTGAAGTCAATATCAATGAGACCAATGAACATAGCACTATTGAGTACTCTACTCGCAAATAGATAGAAATTTAAAAATCAATGAAATATGACTAGGATACATGGCCTTACCTTGACCAACAAACAGTTGGATTCAGCAAGCAGAGCAGTATGTTGCAGGAGAACAGGTAGATGGCCACAGGTAGCACACTGACGAGTTTGCTCGAAGCGGTCACAGAAGTTCACGGATAGCACGACGACGAGCAGATTAGCATAGATCTCAGTGGTTCTCAGGTAGCATGTTCAGGAGTTGACTTGCAAAGCACAAAGATGTTCTCATGAGACATATCAAGTGGTTTATAAAGTATTACAAACAGGGGTGTGTTTGTGAATGAATGAGGTGTGTATGTCGTGGTAGTATGTGGTTTGCCGGGGGCCGGCCAGCGTGAGGGGAAGGGGGTCCTGGCCGGACACACTGGGTCTGAGGAGGCCATGTGAGCGATGGGCCCTTGGCGTGGGAAACCTTTTGAAGTGTACATGCTGTTTGCCACCTTGGCCGTTCGCGCCCCTGACAGCCCCCCCCATGGCAGCGCGCATCCACTGGTGCGAACCGCCTTTGATAGAGGGTGGTGGGATGGATGGGCCTGGGGAGTGCAGATAAGGCACAGGAAGACTGCTGAATGGAGACACTTATGTGGATTGCAGGGGGGTGGCCTGCTTCAAGGGGGAGCCCTGCCTGGAGACACAGTCTGAGGAGGCCATGTGAGGGATGGGTCCTTGGCGTGGGATACCTTTTGAAGCGTAAATGCTGTTTGGCACCTTGGCCGTTCGCGCCCCCGACAGCCCCCCATGGCAGCGCGCATCCACTGGACTTGTTATGGACTTTTGTTTTTGTTAAACTAACCACTTTTTTATACTTTATATAGTTATACTTTGCCTTTGATAGGGGAGGGGGGTGGATGGATGGATGGGTGTGCAGACAAGGCACATGAAGACTGCTGAATGGAGACACGCTCGATTCATTTAAAAAAATCGAAACAACCGTTGTTAAAATATATGTGGCGTTTTATTTTGTTTCTTTTTTTGATGGCACAAAAATACAAAACTTTACACATTGTACAGGTCAGGTTGCAGCACAGCGAGGGAAAATCCCCTGTACTGACCGCTGTCACTCGGGAAAGTTTCTGTTATGGCATGAACGGCACAGGCGGGTATTACTCTTCGAATGCAGTGTCCAAGCCTCCCATGAAGCCACCATGTAAAGGAACGATAGGCCACCAGCCGGTACGACCTGTGAAAAATAATGATACAAACTGTTTTTAAATGACCAAGATAAGTTGATTAAGCGTTTGTTGTCAATGACAATTCTTCTAACTAATGGCATTCTGCTCGGACAAATGCCATCTAGACACTGCACACTATTGAACGACTTTCATGCGTTACAATGATATGTAGATGTAATTTTGGATATAGGAGACGACCATGAAATAGTAGTGGCATCACAAGCAGATTATACTTGTTCGTTAATCGGATTACGAGGACCAACAGTTGCGCGAAGTTCGTGCATAAGCACCATCATTATCCTCAACACGGACCGTGTGAGGCAGGCTGCCCTGAAGTCTGGCAGCTCGGTGATGCATTGCGGTCGTGGCTTGCCTTCCGAAATGTAGGCCACACATCCCGAGTTTTCACAGCAGCAGCAGTTCTCCTCCTCGGTTGGCATTAGCTCACACGATTGCATGTGCACCGGGTGGAAACACCGTCCATGCAACTAGGTCCAGTGTCTTCATCCGTTGATTCATCCTGCCAACTGCCGTCCGAAGCCCCATCGTTTTCGCGCGTTTCCCTTTCCAGTAGTTCCTCCTCAGTATACTCGGGCTCGTACATGCAGGGCATTATTGTAGCCATTGTGTGGTAAACAAACTAAAATAATTTATAGCGATGGTACAGGTGTTCAAACGGGCTACAAGCGGCAAAGGTAGGTGACCAGAGCACAGAAACTAGTCACAGAATAATCAAAGTAACAGAGAGAGAGGAATTGAATCGAAAATCTGCTGCTGTGTGTTGGACCGTTTAGACTTATTGAGGAAAGGGGCGTCTTGCCATTTCCATGGCGACACGTCATTAGCTGAAGCGCAGCGATTGTTTACACGAGACGTGCTTTGGCGTTGTGAAATGGGAGGCACGCATCTGCTGATGACAGGCTCAGAAGCGGGGGATATGATTTAGTGCCGCAAAAGCAGGTCAGCCAGGGCGATGGGGCAAGTGATAGGATTATCACAAAATGGCAGCGCCCTGGTGCCTGTTTTCGCGTGCGTTTAATGGACGGAAACTCGGGTAAAGTCCATAGGAAATTTTTCTAAAATCGAGCGATTTAGGCTTAAAAACACATGGCCGACCCGTAGGGACAATAACATTTTTTGACCGAACCATTCCTTTAAGCTTGCTCCGGTATTGGAAATGGGAGGACAACTTTCTGGTGGCTTCAATGATTCTCATTCTCTTGAAATAACCCTAGATGCCCCAACAGGAAGTCAAAAAACAGACCATTAAGGATAGAGATAGAGGGCAGGGGTGCAGAACCTACCCCTTCGGATAGTAAAGGTGGTCTTGGACAGGTATTATGGAATCAGACCCTCTGTGGTGAAGCTAAGGCAGTCTGAGAACTAAACCTCCATTAGACGTTAAGAAGCTAAATTATATGGTGCAATGATGAGACATCTTGGATTTGCTCATAAGGCTCTGGTGAGGTCTAAAAAATTGTCCCGTTCCTCTAAAGTATCCCAAACGCATCCCATAGAGACCGCAGGCCAAAGCCCATCCACTACGCGAACAAGGGGAATTTGGAATTATTCTCTGTGGCAAACCGGTCTACAGTAGAAGACCCTCATGGGTTGGAGACCTCGAAGTCTGGAAGGGATGAGCTCCCACTCATGGTTTCCCACATTGAGCCTGCTGGGAGTTTCCGTGTTTTCATCTCCCAGGAGGCGAGACGCTATCAGGAAGCTGTTGTGTGCAACGTTCCACACCCACAGAATAAACAGCCGACAAAGTTCTACCAACCGGTTACTACCCCTGCTTGTTGACATAAAACATTGAGGTAACTATGTCCATTCGAATCAGCAGGATCCTGTCCTGTGTGCGAGGGAGGAAAGTCATGATCGCACTGAAAATTGATTTTAGTTCCAGAAGATTGATGTGAAGAGAAGAATCCTTCCCTGACCATAAGCTGTGGACAGAGATGTCGTCTAAGGTAGAGCACCAGCCTTCCAGAGAGGAGTCGGTGATCCCAACTGAGTGGGGAGAAGCACACCAAAGAGCGCCCCCCAATGAGGTTCTGTGACTGCAGCCACTAAAGATCACCCATCAAGGAGATTACCCCTCAGGTGAGGAGGAATTGGGATAGAAACCTGTTGATCACCAGTCTCCTGTGACCAATGCTGAGCGATATGAAAATGGATCTGCCACATTTTGAGCATGGCAAATAGGTCAGACAGAATACAAGAGGCCAGATGGCCAAGCAGCTTTTGAAACCAAAAGATGAGGTGCTTGGCCTGGTGAGGAACAGAGTCGGCAGCAAGTACGTCAGCTGTTCTCTCCCCAGAGTAAGAAACACCCTTGCTGTTGTGTCTCACCTGTTGCTGAAAACCATCAAGATATGACATGGTAGAAGTTCTGCCTTCAGAATATTGATCTTGAAGTCTAGTTGGAAAAACAGGTTGCGACTACTCAGAAGGATTCTGGACATCTTCTCTAGGGAGGAGTCCCTCACCAACTAGTCATCCATATATGGATAAACATGCATACATGTTATCCTCCATACACTTGCGGTAGCATTCATGATTACCGTGAACACCCGTGGGGTGAGTTTAACCCACAGATAATAACATAACATACATTCTCATAGATTAACAAAGTTACTCACCGTAGTGACTACCTTACTCCTAGTCCATAGTCCCCTTCCTCTATACTTGTGGGACATTCCGTCCTTCGGGACGGGACCAGAGCACTTTTGTCAAAAAGCATCAAAAATGAAAATGTTTGGCGTCCTCTTTTTACACGGGGTACCGCACGCAGCCTTAACCCCGCCCTCCCGAGCTCCACCCCACGCATCACCCTTCAGTCCTTTTCTATCGCCAGGTCTGCGACCATTTAAGCAATAAGAGAGGATACTTATTAGAGGGGACGACAGGCGGGCGTATGAAGGAAAGGGGAGTATGCACTATGAGTAAGGTAGTCACTATGGTGAGTAACTTTGCTATACTCCTATGTCCCGTCCCCTTTCCTCTATACTTGTGGGAGATTCCCAAGCACTCCTCACAGGTAATACGGGTGGATGGAAACTCCTTATAGAAAAAGGTTTTTAAGAACAGCCTGGCCGAATGGAGCATCGGCCCTGGAGCTCAGGTCCAAGCAGTAATGCTTACAAAAAACTGATTGGAAACCCACATAGCCGCTTTGGCAATGGTTTCCAAGGGAACTTATTTTTGGAAGGCAACAGTCGCAGCTTTGCCACATACAAGATGGGCATGAATGCCATTCAGAGGTTGAAGGCCCTGAATGGTATAGGCTTCAGAGATACAGGTGGCAATCCATCAGGAGATAGTAGCCTTTGAAGCAAGTTTCCCGTTCGAGTCTCCGAACGAGTTCAGTCATTCTATCCAGATAGAACTTCAGGGCTCGTCTGACATCAAAATTGTGTAATACTCTCTGCCTCTGAAGCCGGGTTCGGAAAAAAAGACAAGTAGTGAGATAGATTGGTTCAAATGAAAATCAGTCACTACTTTAGGAAGGGAAGGAGGATGAGTGCAGAGCTTATGGAAGGTGAGGGACGGATGTTCCACAGACAAAGCTTGAAGCTCGCCGACTCGACTTGCTGAAGTCACTGCAATCAGAAATGCAACCTTCCATGAAAGGTACTTTAGATCCGCCGTAGCCATGGGTTCAAATAGTCTATGGCATAAGGCGTTGAGGACCACAATTAAATCCAATTTTGGATGAGGTTTCTGTATAGGTGGAAAAAGATGTAATAGACCTGCGAAATGCCTTTTAATGACTGGGTTCATCAAAGGAAAGGAACAGCTGTCAGTGGACAAGTAGGCAGCAATAGCCAACAAGAAAGTCCTACAAGACATGAATGCCCGAAGCTGCTAGGTGAGATATGAGCAAAAGAACAGCGTCAATCGTAGCATGTGTGGGGTCAAGCTGCTTAGCTAAACACCAGTGGCAAAACCAGAGCCACTTGCTCCTGTATTGAGACCTCGTAGAAGGTTTGCTGGCCACTTGAATAATGTGCATATTGTTCTCGGGCAAGTTAAAATGCACTAAGGTTTTGAATTCAGGCACCAGGCTGCCAAGCTGAATGATTGTGGGGAGGGGTGCCACATCTGCTGATCGAATTGGTGAAGCAGGTCGGAAAGCAACAGCAGTCTGACCGGACGGCAAATCGACACATGCTGAAGTTCCGAGAACCAGAATCTGGCTGGCCACCAAGGAGCTATGAACAGCAGAGTGCAATTCGACGTATTCCTGAGCTTGCAAAGCGACCAATTAATCAGAAGAAGAGGCGGGAAGGGATAGGCCTTCATGTTGTGCCATGGAATTTCGAGTGTGTCCCCTGGGGGGGGAGGCCCGAGACCGTTTCCTGGATGCATAAAGAGGAAGTTTCCTCTTCGTAGAGCTCGGAAACAGGTCCACTTCCGGAGTGCCCCACTGCTGAAAGATGGCGGAGAGGACCTCCGTGTTCAGTTCCCACTCGTAGCTGGCCGTTTGCCGGCTGAGTGAGTCTGCAGTCACATTGAATTGACCCGGAATGTGCACCGCCAGTAGCCAAATGCTGTGCTCGATGGCCCATTCCCAAATCTGAATGGCAAGGTGCACAAGAGGTGGTGAATTGGTGCCACCCTGCTTGTTGATATAAAACATTGACACTGATTTGTCTGTGCGGATGCAGACCACTCTGTTCTTGATGGACGGTTGGAAAGCTTTCAGAGCCAGAAAAACAGCCAGGAGTTCCAAATTTATATCAAACTGCCTGTCCTGCAGCATCCATAGATCGAAAACCTGGAGATGATCCAGCGCCGCGCCCCACCCTAGAAGGGAGGAGTATGTGGTAATCATCACTTGTGGGCAGGGCTCCTAAAAGGATGACCCCACTGTCACATTGCTGGTGATAGACCACCATAGAAGGTCCGTCAGCATGCAGGATGGAAATGGGATCATCTTGGAATCCGAGTTCAAAGCCTGACACCAAGAACTCCGAAGAGCCAGATGAGTAAGCCTCATTTTGAGACAGGCAAGAGGAAGAGCAAGTATGCACGAAGCCATGAGGCCCAGAAGTCTCTAGAACCACCAAGCCGTCATGTGCTCCGACTAGATGAAGAGCCGACACGTGGCGAGAGATCCGCAATCCTGTCCGTCAAATACAACCTGGAGTCGACCTTGTTCCAACGGAAACCCAGGAAAATCAGGTCTTAGGAGACCGTCATGAAGATTTCTGCCAGTTCACCGACAGCCCAAGACTGACCAGGAGCTGGAGGAGAGACTGGAGATTGCACAACGCCGTCAGAGAACAAGGGCTGCGTAGGAGCCAGTTGTCCAAACACAGATATACATGAACACCCTGTAGCCGAAGGAAAGCAGCGATGACCAACTTCATCTTCGTAAAGACACGCGGCGCCGAGATTAGACCAAACGGGAGCACAAAGAACTGGAAATGCTCCCCTCCCAGGGAGAAACGCAGATATTTTCGATGCAGCCTCCACATCACAATGTGCATATACGCGTCCTGAAGTTCCACTACACTGAGCCAGTCGCCCTTCCAAAGAGAGGACTTTATTTGGCAGGGCATGATCATCTTGAATTTCTCTTGAGGAAGAGAAAGGTTGAACTGGGAAAGGTAGAGGATGGTGCGCAGGCCAGCCTGGTTGGGTTTGGGCACCGTGAACAGAGAGTAGAAGCCGTCCCCTTGCTTCCTGAGGTCTAGAAGCTTCTGAACCTCGGCTCGGAGGGAGGGTGTCCTGACCTGTTGGAAAGGAGGATAGAAGGGTGGTGTAGGGGCATGCGAAAGCGCACCCAAGCGATGGACAAAACCCACCAGTCTTCAGGGATGGTATGCCACGCCTCCAGGTGAGACGAGATTCGTCCTCCCACCGGAGTGTCGTGCAACCGACAAAAAATATTTAGCAGATTTGTTGACAGAGAGACTACTTGCCCCTTTAGAGAAGGCTGATGGGCGACAGAAAAACCGACCACATTGTTGTTTTCAACAGGTGCCGCAACAGAGGTTCAGTTCTGCGCGCCCAGTGGTCCTGCAACTCGCTGAAGCCAGAGAAGGATCGAGATTGGGACCTTGACCTCTGTGTATAAGGGGGCTTAGCTGGGACCTTTGTCGGTCCCAGCAAAGATTTGGCGGTTTGTGTGCTCGCTTTGGTCTTTGCAAGTTCCTCATCTGTAGAACAATAAAACAATTCCTTGCCGTCGAAGGGACGGTCCAGGACTTTATCTTGCACCTCCTTCGAAAACTTTGTTGCAAGGAGATATGCCTGGCAGGAGGTGTCAAATCCCACCATAAGGCCTTGAGCTGAGGTATCCAACATGGTGAGCTGCAGCTTCCAGCAGATCCTGTGCTAACACCCTGGCGTCCAACAAACCGGCCTTGAAGTTATCTAGCCTATCCACAGGAATACACTCCCGGAAATCAGCCAACTCCTTCCACAGCTTCATATTAGCTGCAACCAGGATGAGCTCGGCATTTGCTTGGCGAAGTTGAAGTGCTGAATTGGCAAAGACTTTCTTGCCCAAGGACTCCAGAATCGTGTCCTCCTTGGATAGAATCTGACCCGCAGCCTGAGGTTGCAGAGGCCGGCTTGGAATGAAGCATGGCCTCAGCTACCACCGTCGAGGAAGGGAGCGGACAAGATGCCAAGGCTATCTCCTCAGAGGTGTGGAGCGTATAACGGGCATCAATTCTCTTACTGATATGTAGCCCGGTGTGGGGTTTATCCCAGACCTTACGAGCCCTCAGCCAAAATGTCCTTCTGGAGGAACAGGTCCGTGCGCTCTTGTGGTGACGAGATGAATGCTCCCGAAAGCACACCTTCCTGCGGAGCGGGGGCCTCTGGTACTGGAACACCTAGGAGAGCCATCATATCCAGGACATGTGAATGGAATAGAATGCTCTGACAGAGCGGGGCTGTTCATCGCTATGCTGATCTACTTGAGGTTCATCCAGCTAATTGGGAGCAGACGGCTGGGCAGTCACAGGTTTTAAAGTGCTAACCCGTTCTACCTGCGTCTTCTCTATGGGAGACAGCGGGGGTAGTGGAGGAAGAGCTGGAGGCGGACCAAGAGGTAGAGGTGGTACCACCACCAGAGCTGGTGGAACCGCCAGGGTGGAAGGTGGAGGCTCAGGGTAGATTTCCTTGAAAAGACCCTTAAAGTACTCTTTCATAAGGCACAGTGCATGAGCCTCTGAAATTTCCCCAAAAATATATCCTCTGAAGAAGGTTTAGGTGCTGGGGCGGGCAGAGGCCTCTCATACGGGGCATACCCCCACAAGCGCATTGAGGATGGTTGCCAGGAAGGCCCACCAGCAATTGTATCCGGAGCAGAAGCAGGTGGAAGTGAGACAGTATGAGACAGCGGCATCAGAGCACGCCAGTCATAAGAAGGGCGAAACAGATTTTTACCTTCCCCCCGAGGTGGAAACAGCTGCTCAGCCCCAAAATGAAGGTTCCCAGCACCCGTCGTCGAGAACGTAGGTGTAAGGGAAGAATCCAAAATGGCCACAGTGAACCATGAGGGTTGGGCCGCCATTTTGTCAATGCCTGAAGAGAACTGTGTCACAAGTGCAGATGAGGCAACTGTCTCCTCAGGCTTGTCAGGGGACTTAAGTAACACCTTAGCCTTGACACAAGGATCCTTAGCAGAGCCGGTACTGGGGGGACTCGGATGTTTACTGACCCCAAAATTAGCCTCTGGAGGAGGAACCTCAGCAGAGCCGGTAACAGAGGAGTTATGGTTTATAACCACCCTCGTTGCCCCCTCAAAAGAACCGGTATCACTGCATCCTTGAGCGCAGGAATGCTGAACACTTCACAGACCAGACTTTCAGAGCAGGCCTTTCAGTTTTGTCAGTCCGGATCTTAGCCTCAAAAAGAGGAACCTCGGGTTTCCTCCCAGTATGTGTAGCTCCCTCGTGAGGGGCCTCAAGCCGTGACTTGGTACAGAAAGCTCCAGAAGAGGAGCCCTAAGGGCGTACCCAGGTGACTGTGTGGAAAGCTTCAGAATCTGAGACCTCCGAGTGAACCCAGATGTCCAAAGCCGAATATGAACTAGGCTGAAAATTAGCACCTGACAGGTGAACCTCGGAACCTGGTCCGGTCTCGGCAGGTTCGCTGTGGGAACCCTTGGAGAGAACTCCGGTACGCCTATTAGGCCTGCGAGGCACCTCAGGGGAACCCCTGGTGGTAGGGCTGCTCAAACCCCTCCCGGAGCTAGTAAGGAACCTACCAGGCGTCTTCATTTTGTCGATGAAAACCTGAAGATGAGGTGGAGGAACACGCTGAAAGTCTTCCTCCCACCAAAGACGGCACTGGAGTGCCCGGACGGAGAAGGAATCGCAGTAGAAACACGAATCCCAGCGATGGTCAGAACCGAGACACACCAAGCAGAGAGAATGGGGATCCGCCCTAGGGAAGAGACGTTCGCATGAATAACAGGACACAAATCCCAGATGCTGCAGCATAGACGCAGGACTAAGCGACCGCAGAACTGGAGCATGAGAGAACGACAACAGGAACAAAAAATCTTTCCCCGTGATGCAAGTGCATCCAACCCCAACCGCGCAGAGAAAAGGACTGAAGGGCGATGCGTGGGGCGGAGATCGGGAGGGAAGGGTTACGGCTGCGTGTGGTACCCTGCGTAAAAAAGAGAACGACAAACATTTTCATTTTTATGCCTTTTGACAAAAGTGCTCCGGTCCCGACCCCAAGGACGGAATATCCCACAAGTATGGAGAAAAGGGGACAGGATGTAGGAGTAGTGCAGTTCAAAGCAGTGTTCTCAATAGTTTGTCACAATGCTTGTTGCTTCACTAACGGATTAATCCTTTTACACACATGTTCATACACATTCCAAGTGTCCTTCCATGGATATCATCGGTAACAATTTGGACATAACTTAAATGGAGTTTGTTCAATGGTGTAAGTAAACGTTAAGGGCAGCAAGACCGTAACTGGAAATGTAGGCAATGGAGGGATGCATTCTTTGTAAGAGATGAATCAGTTCAGTTGCCGGAATGACAGTGTTTATGTCGAGCTGGTCTTCTATCAAGATGTTGCACTGAGCGGTAACCGTCGAAACATTAATAAAGTTGTAATAACTCAAAGTATCACTACAGGACTCCACGAGAACATGTCTAACCATGATGGTGAAAAGAAATTATCTGGGGGACTTCGACGTGTGAGGGATCAAGGTTACAGTAGACGTCAAACAAGGGATAAACTTAAAAACACGGCCAGTCAACATGCCTTTTCAAACTTCGAACGCTGTTGAACGCTCCTCTTGGGACGAAGGGCTTGTTTGGAAATCTGACCACGGGTCTTGATGGTTTCATGTTCCTTCTTTGTTGTCTCCAGCTTGTCGTCGACAGCTTTGCCAAAGAGGGCTGCCTGTGCCTCCGGCTTAAAACCAGAGTCCCTAAGCCAGGAATGTCTTGAGGGTTCCCTCTGCTAGGACTCCTCCCGAGGTGTCTGCAGAGTCCAAGACATTCTTTGGGATGTTTTGGGAGACCAGTTTTCCCTCGGTCGCAATCTAAAGAAGGTGTGATTGTGCTGGTTCTGGTACAGATTCCAGATGTTGTGAAACCTCATCCCACTGGGTGCTGCCGTAGCTGGCAAGCAAGGTGATGTTTGCTATCCTAGTAAGTTATGCAGCAGAGGTTGTAATGTGCTTTCCCAGCAAGTACAATTTCTTGCACTCATTGTTAGGAGGTGCCTCGGTGGTTTAGTGTGGAACACCAACTCGCTTTCTTATATTGGTCTCCACCAGGGAGTCTGGCTTAACTTGACACCTAATGTAGAGGGGATCTGATGAGGGCCTGAAAGATTTTCCACCTGTGGGTTGACAGCCCTAGTAAGACTGGGATGGAGAGACCCTATTTTTGATAGGCTCCACAAGAGGTATAGCTTGGCTAACAGGTTTCTTCTTGTTGAGAATAGCCTCAACTAAGTCAGTCCCTGCGACAAAGATGAGATCTGAATCGTCCTCGTCCTGCAAGTAGGTATGATCACCATCCTGACCAGGGTCACATTGATCATCTACCCACGTGTCTTGGTCGACCTGGGTGGACTGCATGACCCCATAAAGAGAACCTTGTGAGGGCTCCCGAGGTGGCAGGTTTGGAGCAGGAAGAGAGGGTGCTACTGGCACGGGGTGGGGGAGGTGGAGGTACAAAAGGCTGCTCAGAAGGCTTTGAAGGAGTAGGCAGCTTGCTCAAAAAGTCCACAAAGAATGACATTTCCCCCACGGTGTCCTCAGGCGAAGGATGTGATGTTTTGAAGTAGGCAATTAAGAGTTAACAGCAAAGTTGTCGTTATAGCTGGTGTGTTGTTGAATGTGTGGTTCGTCATGTCAAATTGTTGTGCATTGTTAAGTGTGTGAAGTGACTATGTTTTTGGCACTTCAAGGAGTTGTGCACAATTTGGCGAAGAGGTTTTACCTGGTTGAAGTATGGCGTTATGGTTAAGATACCAGTTTCACACTGATGTCATAGGAGGTGGTTATGCATATGTGGGTGGATTTTGCTGACAATAGTCATTAGTAGTTGGGTATAGAAAGGATGCTTTCTACATGCCACTTTGAGAATTGTTTTGGTTTGGTTGGGGACGCCCACCTGCCGATCTGCGTGTTCGGAATTTTAAGGAGGTTTGAAGAAGTGCCAAGGTGCTTTTCAAAATGTCTTCATTGGTTTAAGGTCAACTGTGCCACCCATTTCTGGGTCCTTTGTGCGCAGTTCGATCTCTCGTGACTCTTTTCCATGAGAGTTTGGGTTGGTACCTGTTCTTGCTTTTGAGGGGACTTAATGTTGCCAGGCCAGCAAATTAAGATTGGTTTTAAGTAGTGGGTTGCGCACTGTGGTGCTAGTTCCACCATAGCTGCTCCCAATCAGTTGAGTCCATGTGTGTGGGTGAGTGTTTGTGGTAGCCTAGAGTTGTGTCAGGTGATTAAGATGAAGATAGTTTTTGCCTCCGCAGGTTAGCTCAGTACTTTGAGGGCACAGAAGGGCCAGCGTGCCAGCCCATTTACGGGCAAGATAGTGCTCTGGAGTGGCAGTCTGGCGGTCCATCAGTGGGAGAGATGGATGGAAGGTGCTTTGCTTGTTACTGGTGGTGTATAAACCTAGTTTGGCAGCCCATGGAGGGGCAGGCTATTTCTCTAGGGTGGCAATCGAGATGTTAATTTGTGGCAGGAATGGACAGGCGTCGTCATGCCATTTCCAGATGGTGCGGAGCGTATAGGTTGTGGTGCTGCCTTCTGTAGCAAGTTAGTTACGCCTGGTTGGGTGCCTCTGTCTCAGGGTGAGGCAATATGTAGGTCTTAGAGATGGTGTGAGAGTTGGTTGAATGGTGTTTATCTTCCTGTACTTCACATGGTAACAGAGGAAGGTGTGTTATGTCGGGTTCTGGTCCAAGTATGCATGTCCAGGTGAATGGTGATGTCAGCGTGGAACCCTGTGTGTTTGAGAAGAATGTTGTGTGGTTGGAGTTCTGATCCAGGAAGTTGATGAAGATGCAGCCTAGGTGGTGGGAGCCAGTGGGCTGTCCACAAGGTCTCCCTAGTTCCTTGATTACTTATGCTGATTATTCATGCATATCAGGTAATCTTCAGGTAAACTACATGAACCATCCTACAGAGCAAGTGTATCCTTTCAACTTACTTTACAACAGACTGCTTTGGCGGTTGGGGTGGGGTGCTTATAGGAATAGGTGAGTGCGGGTACGCCAGCGTCACCAGAGGCCTTCCTCATAGCAGCGTGCTGCGACTGCCTTTCAAGGCTGGGGACCAGACAGTTCTGTGGTAGTGTCTTAGAGCTCCGAATCAGAGTCTCTGCTGCCTCGGCCTTCATGGTCTGTCTTGAAGATACCAGCAGCAGTCCGACTCTGCCTACATGACATATGCCTCCCACCTTTTTGTTCTGCGCTCCTTTGGTGTCTTGAGTCTAAAGAGCTTGCATGCTGCACAACAGGATTCGAGATGGTCACGTGGAAAGCAGTGGTTACAAACTCTGCGTTCAGCTACCCAGGGATATTTCTTGTTGCACTTAGGGCAAAACTTAAAGAATACACACCATCATGGAAGGCGGACAGAGAAGCAGTGTGACAAAGGTAGTAGGGGGCATGCATTCTCTGACAAGGAGTCTGGCTGACCCCTGATGTAGAGGGGAACAGAGGGTGCTGGACGGAAGACCTTTTCAATACGAGGGTTTACGGCCCGTGTTAAGTTTTGGGGTTACCAAAGACTGTTGCATACGCCTCTGAACAGACTGGCGGATAGGGATCAATTGGATAGCAGATTTTTTGTCTCCCAAGATATTTTCAACAAAGTCTTTGTCTATTTGGGTCTCCTGTGTTTCTATTTGAAAATGATCAGCTGCCTTTTTGGAGAATTTAATTATACTGGATTTGGTTGTCGACTGGTGAGTCGACCACTGGTGGGTCTGGATGATCCGGCGACGTCATGATATAAACGTCTTCATCGTTGTCATCATAACACTTTCCCTCTCCCATGTCCCCTTGTTCCTCAGCGTCCGTGTATGTGTTCTGGAAGCTCTGAGTGGAGTCCTAAGGCCTTGGGACCTGCAGAGGGATGGCTGCCTGTAAGGTGTCTGTACGAGCTCCCTTGGCGGGGGGTTGAATAGGTGCAGCCCAATAGCTGGTGGCATGCTCTACAGATTCTCTAAAGCCTCTGGGTGGCTGTCGAAGAAATTGGCCAATGAGGACGTGCGCCTTATGACCCTCTATTTCTTCAGCAGACCACTGGGAAGAACTTGGGACAGCAGGTGGTGGAACAGCTGGGGTGGAAGCTGGTTCAAGCAAGTTGCGAGAATGCTGTTCAGCTGGCCTCGCTGTGCAAATCTGCTATTTCCTTCGTGGCTATAGACTGTCATAACTTCTAAGGATGTTCACAAATTGTGGACTTTAATAAGAAGCTTTACATCTATTTGAAGGCACCTTGAAGAGTAATACACGTTTATTTAACTTTTTTAGTTAAGGATACGCCTCATTACCCAGAATCCTATAGAAGGGGGAGGCCACGAGCTCCTGCGAGCAAGTTGCGAGAAAGTTGCTGTTCGCAGCAATGCTGAACAGCTCACGAGCAACTTGCATATAACCCAAACGTATCACCAAATGAAGGCATCATTTTCAGGTGACCTTGCCTTTTAAGAGAAGCCTGTGTACTGCTCATTTAAGACCTTTGCGTTTCTTATGCAGAATAAACTTTATACACTCAAATCAGGAATGCCAGCCACTGTGATGATTTCACTGGCATCTGTAGCCTTTAAGTCGACGCCGGCGAAGCCCTCACCGGCCATAACCAACAGAGAAACTCACAGGCGCGGCATCCGTTGATCAAAGAAACGCTACCGAAGACATTAGAAACTTTTGCCGGCCCTGCGTTATTGGACTGAATAAATCAGCAAGCTTCGTGGAGAACTGTGTATAGATGGCGATCTGCAGAATCCGGTACTCTCAGGTAGCCATACTCGCTACCTCTGACTGATACGCAGATGATTTCTGGAATATGTGGGCCGCTTGATGGTCTGAGTTCGATCCCGGCACCTATTGACCTTACCAGTCAGCAAGTGCCTGAGTCAGTAACCCAGGCAACTTTCACTATTGAAACACGCCTGCCTTCTAATGTTAAGCTGGCGGACACAAGCCCCTTGATAGCCCAAACATTTTCGAGTGAAGCATGCACTGCCATAAATGAACTTAGCGCAACAACATTTTTTGGCATTGATCTCCCAAGTGAAGAAAAAACATCTAATTGAAGTTGCTTGATAAGAAATGTAAGCTGAATGTTTCAACTGGTATTCCTGAATGCTTTTCACCGATTGATGATTCGCTCGTGAGGCGTAACACAAGTGCTAATCATTCCCAGAGCTTATTTGAGAGAACTGATTACACAGAGATTAACCACTATCTTTTGAAAATCCGACGCCTCGCGTAAAATGAAATCTCCTCTAGTGGTATGTGCCGGCAGGCGTGAGAGTCAAAAGGATAATTATAACAATTGTCCGCCAATTCAAGTTACGCTGCAAGCCATGAGTACCTCGATCTCTGCTTTATTTAAATTATTTGAAACATTACAAAGAAGGTAGCAGACGCTCCTCTCCAGAAAGAACATGGCATGATGATCTGTTCTGAGATGAGAATTTGCAGCACACGCTTTTTGCTAACTGTACCTTTCACAGATGGGAAATATCCATTTGCATATCAGTCTTTGTCCCGCCCACATGGGCAGTCGAGCACCGAAATGCTATTGCAATTCCTCTCTGAACAAGAGTACCAAAAGCAACCCCATACACGTGTTTCAGCCTTGTTGGGCCTCATCAGTGAGGTGAAGCATTGTCTCTCTGAGCAGGAAGTCCACGTCTGGTTGCCCCCTGGTTTGAAACATTAGACAATAAGATCAAGTAACAAAACAGCTTGATCAAATTGTCGAGTGGATGAGTGTACTTGAAATATCGTCTTTGTTTTAAAATAAAAAAAAAAGAAAAAGAGGTTTCCACTATCCAAACAAACACTGACAATTGCATTTTGAGTAATATGATTAAACCGGCATCAAGCGCATTACCAATGTTCACGGATATCATTAGATCAACAATGCCAGTTCCAGAAGAGAGTAAAAATTATGCATTACTTCACTTCATCAACAATCCTGTTGCACAAACTAAGAAAGGGAATGAGGTGGGTCACACGCTAGGTGTACATCAAGATTGCGCTCCTGCCGTGATAGATCCCATCAGAACCGCTGGTCTTGAGGACACAGGAAATGTAAGCGCAAGTTCTAGGACTCTTCCGCAAAAATTAAACCACCAAATGCCACAAATAGCAAATGAAAATGTGTTGAACAAGTTTAATTTATTTAAATTTAAATCACATAAGAATGCTAAGGATAGTTCGACCTTAACAAAAAACAAAAAAATGTAACATCTCAACCGAAAACAAATGCCAAACAATTTGCGAAACGGCTACCCATGCCTGCTTTGATTAGAACGAGAACGAATAAAGGATTGCAAGATAAGGGAATAGTTTCTTACCTGTAACTCCATTTATCCAGCATTGGTATCTTTCATGGATTCACATGCTTAGAATATTCCCCGTCAGGCTGGGAACCCTCGGTTCATTATAAAGCTGTTTTCCATAGGAAAAATTTCGACACTTCTGTGTCCTATCTACGTCGTTTTGGGCTGCTTACGCATGCCCCAATAGGACGTAGTGGTATAAATGCCCCGCCTCCGCGGCTCCCTTCAGATTTTAACCCCTCCAAAGTAGAATGGGGTATATATTTTGCATACAGGGGAGGCCGGCGGGCGCATGTGAATCCATGAAAGATACCAATGCTGGAGAAATGGAGTTACAGGTAAGAAACTATTCCCTTCTCCAGCATTGAATCTTTCATGGATTCACATGCTTAGAATAGATTGTATAGCAATACTCCTGATTTGGCGGTGTGAATGCAAACAAATACCATCCTAAGCACACATTTTCTCTTTTTTTTTTTTAAACTCCAGCGGTTACACGGTTTAAAAAACAACCACCACAATAAACATTCAGATATATATATTGATTAAAGGACATTCCCCTGAATAGGGCTTACCTCACTGAAACAGATGACGTAGGACTGCTCGTCCCATCTGTACATCGTCCACATGCTGCCGTTCGAGGCAATAATGGCGGGTAAATGTGGCACCGACCATGATGCCGCCTGACAAATGTCTCCCAGCGGAATTCCGGCCCACAACGCCACCGAAGATGAAGTTGATCTCGTGGAATGAGCTCTCGGATGACTTTCCGGTGGTTTTCCTGCTTTCGAGCGACAAAAGGCAATCGTCGACGAGACCTATTGAGCTAGTCCTTGTTTTGAGATTGCCTTTCCTTTCGTCGACGGACCATAAGCCACAAACAATTGTTGCGTAGTTCTAAATTGCTGAGTCCGATGAAGGTAAAACTTTAGAGCTCTTTTCACGTCCAACGTATTGAGAGCTTTTTCCGCAAGCGATGAAGGAGTCGCGAAAAAGGTAGGTAGTACAATTGACGAATGCTTATGAAAAAGAGTAGGAACTTTCGGAATAAAATGAGGGTTGGTTGTCAGCACCACTTTGTCCTTAAAGAATCTCAAGTACGGAGGATCTATGACCAATGCTTGTATCTCCAAGAGTTGTTGTGCTGAAGTGATAGCTACCAAAAAAGCCAACTTCCACGATAAGAGCTTCATAAATGAGGAAGCCACAGGTTCAAAAGGGAGCTTTCATTAGTTCCGCCAACACTAGGTTAAGACTCCAGATCGGAGGATAATCGGTGGAAATGTACAAAATAAACCTTTCATGAAGTGCTTTATCAGTCTATCGCTAAACAATGGCGACGACTGCCTTCTCCGCGTGAACCTTGAAATGGCTGCCAGGTGTACTTTTATCGATGAAAAAGATAACCCACTCTGCTAAATGCAGCAAATATGGCAGAAGCTGTTCCGGAGTTCCATTCAGGGGCTGCAACCCCGGCTGATTTTGACACGACATGCAGAATCTCCTCCACTTGCATGCATACGAAGTGTTCGTGGACGGAGCTCGCGCGGCTTGCAGAATTCGACGGCAATCCGATGAAATAGTCAGGGTACCAAACTCCGAGAAGTCAGGAGCCATGCTGTCAGGTTGAGACTGTCCGGATCGTGGTGCCACACTGTTCCCTTGTCCCGGGACAGGAGTTTCTGGACTTTCTAAAATGTTACCGGCCGTGCTATTGAAAGCTGTAGCAGGTCGGAGAACCACACCTGTCTCGGCCAATAAGGAGCCACCAAGATCAATAGACATCGGTATCCTTGAATCCACTGCAGGGTCCGCCGTATGAGTGGAAACGGGGGAAAGGCGTACAGAAACGTGTCCGTCCACAAGAAGGAGAACGCTTCCCCCAGCGAATCGATCTGTGGCCATCTGCTGGCGTACTGTTCACACTTCTTGTTCTCCCTTGTTGCAAAGAGATCCAGAGAAGGCTGTCCCCACTTTCTGAAAATCTTCGACAACTGAAGATCGTCCAGTTCCCATTCGTGTATCTGGTCCATTTCCCTGCTGAAGGAATCCGCTTGCATGTTCTTTACTCCCGGAAGATGGTGGGCTACAATGGTTATATTTTGGTGTAGCGCCCACTGCCATACCTCCTGAGCCTCAGTGGAAAGAGTTCTGGAGCGAGTACCTCCTTGTTTTCTCAAGTAAAACATTGTTGTATTGTCTGTCAATATTCTCACCACTGACCCTTTTATGTGCGGTAGAAAAGCTTTCAGGGCCCAACGCACTGCCCTCAACTCCAGCACATTGATATGAAGGAGCGACTCCTCTGACAACCACCGGCCTTGCGTTTGGAGAGCGCCCAGATGTGCACCCCATCCAGTCAGCAAAGCGTCCGTCACTATGGTCATGTGAAACTCCGGGTCTTGCAGGGGAACCCCTCTGGATAGGTTTTCGAAGACTTGCCACCATCGAAGTGCCCCCAGGAGCTCGTCGTCGACGGTCAGTTTGTCCGACCAAAGTCCTTGGCTCCGGGTCCATCGGTCTGCCAGGAATTCTTGAATTGGCCTCATGAAAAGGTGGCAGTTGTTCACCAAAGGGATGCACAAAGCCATGGCGCCCAGTATCGACATATATTTTCATACCAACACTTTGGTGTTGACTCTCCATTGCCTTGCCAGCTGATTGAGTCTGTGTATCCTCTCCACAGATGGTCTCACCAATCCTGACTGAGTTTCGAACTGTGCACCCAAGAACACTAAGCTTCTTGACGGAGTCAATGAGGACTTTTCGAAGTTTACCGCAAATCCTAGTCGTCACAGAAGCTGCATGGTGGCCTCTAGACTTGCTTGAGTTGCCATCGGGGACGATCCCCTCACTAACAAGTCGTCCAGATACGGGTAAACATGATGCCCCTGTTTTCTCAACCATGCTGCAACCGGGGCTAGGCATTTCGTGAACTTCCTGGGAGACGATTTTAGTACAAAAGGGAGCACTGAACTGGTAATGGGTCCGCCCGACTATAAACCTTAGGAACTTTGTGTCGTCGACGCATTGGTATGTGAAAGTACGCGTCCTGGAGATCCAACGACGCCGGAAAATCCTCTTGTTTAATCGACCGGATCACTTCCTGAAGTGTGAGCATTTTGAATTTTAGATTTTTTAACGTTTTGTTGAGGTCTCGAAGGTCGAGAATGGGACGCCATTTTCCGTTGGGCTTCTTCACCACGAAGTATCGGGAGTACACTCCTTGACCCCTCTGCGACACAGGTACCAATTCTATAGCCCCTTTTTGTAGCATAAAGTACTACCTCTTGTTTTAAAACGTTCAGGTGGGGTTGAGCCGAAAACACTGGTGGAATGTGCGACGGCTTGCTTTTGAATTGTAAGGAATGACCGAACTTTACATTGTCCAATACCCACCGGTCCGAGGTTATCTTTTCCCATTCAACACAGTGAGGCTCCCTGCCTCCCAGGACATTCTGAAACTCGTCATTGCTGGTCTTTAGATTGTTTGTCTTTCGACGAGGAGTAACCTCCCCTCTTACAAGAGGCTTGCTAGTCCCGACGTCTTTTTTGCAGTCTGAGAAGCCCGTCTGTAGCCCTGCGAAGAATACGACTGTATTGAAAGTACGGTCCCTTGATGACGAGAACCGTGAGTTTCCAGACGCTCCTCTAAAGGGGCGAAATGAACAAAAACTTCTACCACTCTGGAGGGCTCCCAGAGAACGTGCCATGTCAGAGTCCTCCTTCATGCCTTTCAAGGCCTCGTCCACCATTTCACCAAAAAGAAGGTCTCCCTCAAAAGGCATATCCAACACCTTATATTGCACTTCAGGTCGAAAGTTGGTGCATTTAAGCCATGCTTGTCTTCTCAGAACCACCCTGTTAACCTGCTTAAAGCCCGATTCTGCCAGGTCCACAACGATATCTATAGAGTGATTAGAGGCCTCTTCCCCCCTCTCGGACGAGTAACATCGCCGCCTTTCTGTGTTCGTCTGGGAGATGTTCTAGTATGGGTGCCAAACGATGCCACATCTCTCTCTCATACCTGGCCATAATAGCCAGAGAATTGGCTGCCTTCACTGTTGTTGCACCCACCGACAATACCTTCTTGCCAAAGGCATCTTGGCTCCTGGCCTCGTTCTCCGGAGGAGTCGTGCATTTGTGCTGAGACCTTGCCTTTCTTGCCGCAGCCGCTGATACCACAGACTCTGGGGTTGGTTGAGAGGGTAAACATTTGGGGGTGAACTCGGGAGCCTTAAGTTTCTTTTCCAGTCTACCTTTTATTGCCGGCTCTGAGAAAGGATGACGCATCGTTTGTAGTCCTTCTTGCCATACATGATCTAAGATGGGGACTGAAAACATCGACTTCCTTCTCTTTCCCATATGATCGAACAAAAAACAGTCTTTTTTTCTCCTCTTCTTGGGCCAGTCCAAATTCGGTACAAGCCTTACTCCTCATCGCATGGAAAGTACCAATGTCATCCGGGGGTGACGGCTGGGCTGGGCTTCTTGGAGCTTCCACCACTGCTTCCGACTCCCAGGTCGGGTCCCTAGAGGGGGATAACGATATATCCGATATGGACTCTCTCTCTCTGACTCGGATGCCAGCAGCTCTCCTTCCTCCAGGCGTGCATATGGAAGGCCTTCACGGGCCGGCACCACCATTGACACCATCGGAGTTGGTCGATGGGAAGGATCTGGCTCATCGACGCCTGGTCTCGCCGAAGCTGTCACCTGAGGTAACTTCTCATCCAATTTCTTTAACACGTTCTGCAATGTAGATAGAACTTCCAGAGACAAAACAGTTTGAGGGTTAAGCAATGGGGTTGTAACCGGGATACTTGTCCCGCTCGAAAGAGTCAGCCTTCTAACCCCTTGCGACCCAAGTTCTGCAGGTCCAGCCACCTGCTCACGCTCGTCGTCCACAGAGGTTTCGGACAAGGCCACCTCCTGCTGCAACAAGGTTTCCGGCAAAACCGGGTTGTATACCTCCGGTCACCAGGCCTCCTGTGGAGTCTCCGTGGACGAGGTTGAATTCTGCACTGCCGTCGCCGTCATCGTTACTTGCGGCGGAACACCTGAAGAGACGATCTACGTCACTGGCAGTGAAGGCGCGACGATCGCCCTCCCGTCGACGATAATGGTAGCTGCGCAGATCCTTGAGGCGTTGTTAGGCAGAAACCTGTGCAGTTCCCTTAGGGACCACTGCAAAAGATTTAAGACTACAGGTGTTTGCCAGTAAACCCACTTGGTAGCAGTCTGTACCACACAGATTCACTTGGTAGCTGTGGCTGAGCAGTCAGACTTCCCTCAAGAAAAGTTAGGCAGTATGCAGAGTATACACAATATGAACAGAGACACAGTAGCACAAACACTGACCAGAGCTTTGGTGTAAAAGTATATAATTATTTATTTAAAAACACATTTGTAATTTACACTAGCAAAAACGAGGTGAGTAAATTCAGCACACAGTCACTATCATATATATACAACACTATTCACTTATTAGACAAGTCTTAGTGAGAAACACCACTTATTTTCAGACAGAGGTGAGCGCTTAACATAAGATGACACTCTAAGAAGTTGTAAAGAAATGGAGGAAAAAGGCAGGGTTAAGGAAGCACACAACTTTCAATACTTTTACAAAGAACCACAGTAAGGCAGGATAGGCAGAGTTCTACTGGAGAGCAAGGAAGTCAATTGCAAGGCCCACTCTTGGAGAGAGCAAACAGAAGGGGTCCAGGTTCACACCGAAGAGTCTTGTAGATAGTTTGTACAAAAAGGATGAAATTCAAGTCAGGAAAAGTTAGCTAGGTTGTCCCAGGCTAGCCCAGGTTAGAAAGTCGAGGCTTTACTGTCACCCCGAACGATCGGTCGCAGGCGGGACACAGTACCTTAAGTGTGAAGGAAGCTCCAGCAGGGGCAGTTGTTCCTGGCAGCAGGTGCAAGTCGGTGTTCCGTCCAGAGGAAGAAGAGGTCTCGCCGTGGAGGAAAGATTAAGGTCGTTGCACTGCCAGGGAAGAAACCAGCCACGGAGTTCTCCGGTTAAAAGGCACTACCCTTCTCTTCGCGGTAGTGGTAAACTGTGGTATTCCAGTTGCCGGGATGCTTGGCACGGGCAAGGCGGCCACGAGATGCTCCAGGAAGGTGAAAAGAAGGCGAAACTGGTTATCCCCACCAGTCAAAGGAAGAAGACTCTCCGGACTGGAGATCTCTTCTGTCATCGGGAAAAGTGGTGAGACGGTTCAGCAGGGCTCCACCGGTGGTGTCGTCGTTGCAGGTCGGCTCAGCTTCTCCCTCCTCGGATTCTTAGGTCCTGTGGCGACTTCTGAAGTTCCTGTTACGCTCACCTGACTCCCACGGAGGCGCAGGCCTGGTTTGAAGTGCTGTTGCCTCTTCTATGGTGAAGCGCAGGACTCGGAAGATGGACAGGACCGGACCCTCAAATCTGGCTTGTCTGACTTGCAGAAATATCCTTCTGTGTGTGAAAAGGGAGTATTAACTATCTGCGGGATACTGTGTAAGCCTCCCACTCCCTTCTCACCCTCCACGAAACCCTTCTGCGATTCCCCGTGAAGTCTCACCTTAGGGTCTGAAAGGACGAGCTCTCCATCCTGCTTCTGATGCAGGGGCGCGTTGTAATCCAGTTACTTCACTGGATCATGGATTGTAGAGAGTTCAAGTTTGCTTGACCTTCCCGGTAAAGTACTGTGAGAATTCGGTTTATAAGTATGAGCCCGAAATAATAATTGTCCGTTGTCTCTATTTCAGGTGCAGAACAAAGATTCCGAGATGAGCAATGGAACCGACGAAGGAAACTCAGGTGAGTTGTTTGATGAGGTTCCTTTAGTGTTCTTGCATTAATGCATTAATGCTTGTGTCTTTTTTCCCCCATAGGGGCCGGGGTTCGGAAATGCCAGAGATATGGCACCGACCCGAAGTGAGAGGGGCAGTTCCAGTAGATATCAGGTAAGTCTTTAATGAGCGTTCAGGTAATGTCTTAGCATTCGCTCACTAACACTGATGTCTCTTTTTTCCCCTTAGGGGCCGGGTTCCGGAAATGCCAGGATGCGGCACCGACCCGAAATGAAGTGGGAATGACCCAACAGGTAAGTCTTATGATGGCAAATTAAGGTTTTCTTATTCTCTTCCCTAGCTCACCTTTGTTCTTGTCTTTTTCTCCCTAGGCGCTGAAATGTGGCTGCGGATCCAGATGGTCGCTGATGAACATGGAGGCGCCTAGTAAAGGTGAGTGGAATGCGGCGCTGCAGCGATCGATGCAATGTGCTTTTAAAATGAATGTCTTCCTTTTCAGGATCGTCGGCAAAATGTCTCCGGAATGCGGATTTAGCAGGTAAGGACTCTTCTTTCTCCTATTCTCATCTCTTCTCCCTTTGCAGGTGTTCCAGGATGCTGGCGGGCGTGGCAGAAGTCAGGATGCAGGAGCAGACACGGTGAGCGTCCAGCTGCTGGATGCAGAACAAAGCGAAGCGTGAGTTGCTGCTTGAGTGTGTCTTAAATAGCCTTCAAAGTAGTTCCAGGTATGTATCCTTCCTCTCAGGTATGTATTCTTCCTCCGGCCACACCCGTGTGGTTAGGTAGTCCCCAAAGATAAAGTAGTCCCATTCAGGCCTCTAGATGGCCCGGATGTTGCAGCAAGGCCTGCATCAGGTAAGTTTGCACCAAGCACCTTCAAACACAAAGTCTTCTTTTATGAGCCTGGCGCCTATGGCGCCAGGACTGTTGTCCAATATGAGCCTGGCGCCAAAGGCGCCAGGACTGAATCCAAAGGGCCCCTACTTGGGGCTGCTGAGACTTCCCTCGGGGACATGATGTCTGCCTCTGGGGTAGCTGGGCATGGTCTGGCTCCTTGGAGGTAGGCATCATGACAGTTCCAGTCCCCAAAGCCCTGATTTTATGCAGCATACCCCCATTCACTCAGCCTAGCTGTCAATCAAACATGCTAAGTCGTGAGCTTACCGGCTCACCACTTGGGCCAATCACACAAGAGTGTGACTTGAGTTACCAAGGTAACTCAATCCAGGGTGCCTAAACCCCCTCCCATACCCCCTGTGGTACCCAGACAGAGTGGCACCACTTTTGGAGGCTTCTGTGGAGAAGCCCGCCAAAAAGTGGAACAAAGGGCTCGACTTGGGTTGGAGTCACAGAAGAGAACACAAACGCCATTTTAGAATCGAGTTCTGGCAAAAAATATCAACCGGTGTATTAATATTAATTAAATAAACCGGCGGTATGTTCGAGGCTATAAGAATTAAATAATTAAAGTTGGTAGCCTCGAACAATGGAAAAATCCCATAGATATATATTCGGGGTCAAATATAAAAAGAAGTATCCAGTGCCACGAGCCAAAACTCGATCAAGGGGGATGGAGACGTGCCCCCTCGAACAACAGACTCCGGGGCAATCGAATAGCCCCGACCAGTACATCCACAATATGATGGTTTGTACTGGTTTCTGTTCATAATGTGGGACTAGCAAAGCCAATGGTGACTTTACATGCCCTGGGAGAAAGTAGTCAGTCCCAGGGTATGGAGTCTATGATGGGGGATCGCTACGACACCCCTGGGTCACGGCACGGAGGGTGCAGTGTAACCCACATCAAAAAACACATGAGACCCTATGGAGTAAAAGACCCCATAGCCCATAAAACACATGGAAAGTTAAAGTAACACCTCAAATCATGTCTAAGAGTGGGAGCAAAAGAATCTCACTCTTAGCAGGAGAGAAAAAAATAAACCCCAAAAATCCAGCAAACCTGCAGGGGGACTCACTAGGTTTGGGAAATTAGCCTTACAGAGAATTCTCCCTAACAGGCGTTCATGCCTTTTTTGAACTTGATCTGTGTTTTGCAGGGTCTCGACTCGAGGATGATCTATGATGATCACCTGAGGAGGATCTTGACTGTTCTTTCCTCTCCTTCTTAGACGAGGACGATGACAAGGTTTTCGCTTTCAGCGAAGATTCTCTTGTGGAATGTTTTTCCGAAGAGCCTTTCTCCATCAGACACGCTTTCTTCACCAGAGGTTCAGCCGATGCTGAGCGGCAGGGAGCCCCTAAAGATTTTGTTGTCGAGGCCAAGCTATGCGTGGAGCCTACCTCCGAAGGGGGGTACGCACCCGCTCCGTCGTTCAACCAAGCCACCAACCGCCGACTCCGGTCTTTGAGAGTCTTCTGGGAGAAGCTCTTACAGATGTCACAATTGTCTGCCGAATGGTGAGGGTGGAGACAATATATACAGTCCATATGGCCATCTCCTTCATACACTTTCTTTAACCTGCATGTAGCACACGGGCGAAAAAGAGCTTTTCCAGACATTAGGAAAAGCGACGAAACAACCTAGCAAAAATAGTACATGATGCGAGGTGATCCCACTACTTTGGAAGACGGTTGAAATCTGAAGGGAGCTGCGGGGGCAGGACATTTATACTGCTACGTCCTATTGGGGCATGCTTAAGCAGCCCAAAACGACGTAGATAGGACATAGAAGTGTCGAAATTTTTCCTATGGAAAACGGCTTTATAAATGTACCGAGGGTTCCCGGCCGGACGACGGGGAATATTCTACGCATGTGAATCCATGAAAGATCCAATGCTGGAGAACAGTAAAACCGTCACTAAATTCAACGCAGCTCTTTTTAAAAAAAAAAAAAAGTCTCGACCCAAAGATCATGCACCCTTAAATCAATTGATAGCAGCCTTAGCTGAAGGTGGTGTGAAATAAGGAAATAAACAAAATAAATACATGAATGCACCTTCAAGGACTACCAAATCCTCTAATAATCAACTTGAAACAATAACTTCAGATTTCTTGCACCTTGTAAACACAAACAAGCCTGAGTCGTTAAAACAATCTGGTGTGCTCGAGTTGAGAATCTGCCACCTCAGGCCCACAACAGAAAATGGCACAGACAGTCTTGTCAGCACAAATCACGGTCCTTATTCAATCTTCCATTCAGAAGCTCTTGATACAACAAAAACAGTCTATCTTGACTACTCAAGACTGTTCAGTCCCCATTGGCATGTTGCGCTCACCAGCTATAAAGCTAGTTCCAAAAGGTCCTAGATACGAAGCCACCAGTCCTAAACAAGCTCTCAACAAAATGATGCCAAGGGTAATCCCAAAAGCTCACCCTTCACATCTAGCGCAAAACAATTATTCTTTCATCTTTAAATGCTGCCAAAAAAATGTTCCCCGTCAAAAGGGCATGTTGAGGAGCCGGGCCTGCACATCAGGAGCAAACCCCGATTTCCGCAACCACGCAAACCTGCGTATCACGGTGCTCGCCGCCATGGACCGGCTGATGCAATCTGCCATGTCCAAACCCGACTGAACGGCCTCACACATGGCATCCTTGCCATCCCGAACCATGGCAAGGAAACCACCCGTTCTTCCCCTTCGGGAATATGTTCAGCCGCCAAGGAAACACAGTTCCATAGAGTGTGCGTGAAACGTGACAAGGCACAAATGGAGTTGGCCGCCTAAAGCGCCATACCCCATGCAGAAAACACTTTCTTCGCCCAGCTGTCAAAACGCTTGTCGTCCCCATCAGGAGGGATGGTAGGGTACGACGCCTGCTTTGCCGGGGCTGTAGCCACCTGCACCACCAAACTCTCTGGAGTAGGGTGCTTGGACAAGTAGCAGGGGCCACTACTGGCTGGGCGGTATTTTCGCAGCAAAGACTTGCCCACTGCCTGGAGACTCTCCGGAGTAGTCCAAGCCGCCGCCATCCTCCTCTGTAGAGCCATATGAAACGGCAGTACCAGGTCAGTTGGTGGACCACTGTCGAGAATATCCGTAAGGTCATCCTGAACAAACTCCCCGGGGGAGCAGACCATCCCAAGTACTCGGTGACCCTTGACATAAGACACTGGTACGAATAATCGTCATGAGTGCCAGGCTCAGGCCTACAAAACTCCACCTCCAGAGAGGTGTCCAGCCCACTAGCATCATGCAGGGACTGCCTCAAGTCATCAAACTGGCTATGGCCCGAGAGAATCTCGTCTGGCACCGTGGCAGGCACCATGCCATCATCAGAGCCTTCATCCACCTCTGAAATGAGCTCCAGATGGCGGCAAGAAGGCACAGAACTGGAACCAAAGCCATGCTTGACGTTGGCCAGAGCCTTTCTAGGTGGTTTACCCAAGCCACGGGGTACCCCCGTTGACACAGCCTGGAAAGGCGGTGAGGGCGTCGAGTGAAATGGCGTCGACGCCGAGCGCGGCGTCAACAGCATCGACGGCGCCGACAGTCCTCGAGGCCGGGACGCCGATGGCGTCGACGACTTCTTCGAAGGCAAGCCCTCGAAAGAGTCCGTTGACGACCTCGGCCCCACCGGTGTCGACGTCTTCCGTGAAGACACCACAGGTTCACACTGTCTCGAGCGCGTCGAGGACCGGGACCTGGACCAGGCATGCCGAGAACGATTCCCCTTGTCTGAGCGGGACCTTTCCCGCGAATCGTGACGACCACCCGAGCACGAAGGCGTGCGAGCGGTGTCTCTCGGCTGATCACGACCGACCCCGCTCGGAGGTGTCGACGGTCCAGTGCCCTGTGATTCGAGAATCGCCAACATTTTCTTCCCGAAGGAAGCCCATTCCTCCGGTGTCGCATGTTTGCTGGAGTAAGCGACCCGCCGGCGGGCGGAGTCCTCGGATGAGGACGGGGAAGGCGACCGATGACAGCGCTTCCGTGAGTGCCTTGAAGAGGCAGAGGAGTGGCGAGACCGACTCCGAGACACACTGGACTTCCGACGACGACGCAGAGAGTCGCCCCTCGAGTCGTCCGTCGAAAGCCCTGCAGACCTCAACTTCTAGGGCTTGGACACCTTACCTACCGATAACTTCTTCTTGCGCTCCCGCAAGGCTTTCGACGTGAGCGACTGGCAGTCGACACAGTCATCCGTGTCATGGGCCTCCCCGAGGCACCAGAGGCAGGCGTTGTGCGAGTCCGTAACCGACATCTTGGACCCACAGTCCCCCCCACTTCTTAAAGCCCGGACGCGGTGTGGAAGACGAGGTAGACATCTTCACGAAGAAATACTTCACAAACACCAAACAGGTTTGAAGAACCGAGAAACAAACTCCAAAGAGTCGAGGCGTGCCGAGATTCCAGAAGCGAACACGTTCACGGAAAAAACTGAACTGAGGCTACGGGCGTCGTGCGTCCTACTTCTAACATCCAGTGACGTCGGACGCAGGACGCAGACGCCGAAGATTTTCCGAAGCAGCACAGCTGTGGTCATTACAGTCAGATTTGGAATACGGATGTCCCAACCCCCTCGAAATGCGACAAACAAAGGTCATACGAGGACCAAATAAAAGCCCTACATATTGATGGTCGAAATGAGGACCGAATTTGGCCATCTTACTCACAACCGATAGATTGACCATCGCTGTAACCGTCAAAGCCACTGAATGAGGAAAAGATCACACTTACTAGTTGGAATGCTTGCGGCGATTAACATCTGCTGTAGGCAAATACAACTTTACTGGCTACATTTCAGATACTCTCCTTTCAAGAAACGTGGTTGAGCATTCAACCTCAATGGGACGGATATGAAATAATTTTAAATCCGGCTAAAACTAATGAAAAAGGCCAACCTTCATCTGGCTTAATGTTTGCGCTGGCGAGTAAACAAGGTTTGGAGATCTTTCCATGGGCGACCCCCTAATCATTATTTACAGTTCGTGAGAATCAAATATCAAAACAAGATAATAGCTTTACTCAATATAGAATCGTAATCCAGTAGCTCTTTCCAATAAGTTTTTTGGAGACCGGAAATCTCTACTGGATATGATTGTACAAGCCCCAGAGATTACCAACATTTTCATAGTGGGTGATTTAAATTTACGATGTACCGCCTCCTCCAATAATTCCCACACAAACATCAGTATAAGTACACAGAGATGGCTGAAACTCATGACAGAACGCCACTTTTTGATGCTCAATGGAGCATTTGCGAAAGATATGCCTCCCAGAAGCACTTGGCGTTAAGGGTCAAGTGAATCCGTCAGACTATATTTACACTGGTCGATACACGTTTAACCAAATAGAAGAATTTAAAGTTATAACCCAGGATTCTAGTGATCATGAGCTATTGTTAGCAAAGTTGACCTTGAATGATTGTAATATTGATTTTGGAAGTAGAAGGCACCAGGTTCATCTTAATGTCAATTGTTAGGCAGAATTCTCAGAAATGTGCCAATTCCCTCCACCTTAGAGACCCCCAGCAACTTTGCTGGATTTTGAGGACTTGATTTTTTTTTTAACCTGGAGAGAGTGAGACCCTTCCCCCCCCCCCCTCTCTCTCTCTCATGTATTTCTATGGGATTCTTGAACACTGTTTCTTTTGGTTATGGACTGACAAACTCCATAGGCATCATCTTTTACATTGTGTCAGAGCACCTTCAGTGCAGTGGCACAGGGAAGTGTTTCAGATTTGCCAAAGGTTTGAATACCTTCTCTGGGATAAACTACTGTTTCCCAGAGCAGTAAAGTGAAATTGACTTTACTTACATTTGTAACATTCTAGACCCAGCACACACCATCTTACAATAAGGTGCTGGAGGGGTTACCTAGTATCCCCTTTGTCTAGCTTCTCATGTAACTTTTTATGGTACCCTTTCCTCACTGAACGGCTGGTGGCAGTGGTTTCGTTTTAACTACCGTGGTGTGCATTTAACGCGGGCTGCTTTCGCAGCTGAAGTAAAGCACCCAAGGGTGCTATTTTTGTCAAAATGGCCCTGGTCTTTTTTCGCCATTTCTTTGTGGAAAAGTCCTTCTTGAGATTTACTCTGCGTGCCAAACCAGGTTTGGACCCATTGTTTGCTTTGCCTTTGGCAGGATTCACGAGTGAAGCCCAGCTCTGGCTCCAGGGTTTCTGGGGTAGGCAGGAAGTGAGGGAGGTGCCCCAAACTCCCTGTGATTAGTCTCCTAGGAGACCCAAATGCACTCTGTGGTGATTGGCCGGCTGACTGTCCGGCAAGGACAGCCACCCTGCTGGGTGACTGACAGCTAGGCTGGAATGAATGGGAGAAAACTGAATAAAAAGCGAGGCTTTTGGCTTGGAAGGCAGAGTCGACCAATGGACGAAGGAACCGAAGAAGAACTTGAAGAGGACGCCTGCTGCAACTCTTGGACCGTTGGTTTGCCCGGTGAAGCCCTGCTGCAGTGCCGAAACACCAAGTTCGCATCGACAGAAAAGCCTGTGCAAGGACAACCTGAACATCCATCTCGGAGCTGGTAGAATTTCCACAGAGTTGCTGCTGGAAGCTGTATAGCCAGGGAGGGGAACACCAGATTGTGTGCGTTGCTTTTAAGCTGGCCTAGAACTCCAGGAAGATCCTCTGGACTCCAAGGAAGTAGGACTGACGAGACTGCGCCCCCTCAATGGAGTGCGGGACACCAGAAGCAAGGAAAGTCCATCTCGAAAGCCAGGAACTGCAATGTTGCTATTTGCGGTATACGCGAGGAGCTGAAACACTGAACAGCCATGGATAGTAAAGTTTGCCGGTTGCGAGTTTTGACCATCCCAGTGCAGGTGTCCCGACGCCCCCCCCTCTTGTCCCCACGACTGAGGCCAAGGAACAGCGAGATCTGCAGAGCTGCAAAGGAACAGGAGTCATCTGCTGCATCTTTTCTTCATTTTAAAAAGGTACTGTACAAAGTCAAAGAGAACTTACCTCTTACTGTAGAGTTGCTTGCATCTTCTACTACTCACAAGTCTAATCAGCTTGTGGCCCTACATTTGATTCTTCTTTTCTTCAAAGACTTCTAAAACATTGTGCAAAGACTTTTCCATGTACCTACCAGAAGTGCTTCTTCCTATATAAAACTGTTTGCCCATTGACCTTGGCCTAGCCTATTGTACTGAATGACTCTTCTTGGGGGAATCCAAAAGTATTTGCCTGCTTAAGAATATTTGTGGTCTATTGTTTGTTCTACATAATCTTTTCCTTTGACTTATTACTATACGATCCTAAATGCAACAGTGATCTATTAATGTCCCCAGCACCCTAGCAATTGAACCCACCCGAGGTTGTAGGTAGTGTCTGTGGGCCATCCCAAAAGGGTATCTACTGATTTGGAGATATTAAGAGTATTTCATGAAGTTTATTTGAGTGTTACTATTATATTGCTCCCTTCTGAAGAAGGCTTATTCTAACCGACTGATAAATTAATAATTGTTTATTCAAGAAACCTTGAGTGTAAGGGTTTATTTGAATACTTGTAACTGTAAATCTCTGTAACTCCACTACAGCTCACATTGACCCCTCTTGAGATAAGCCTGGCTGCTCAACACGTTACCAAAACTGTGTAGTACAAGCTTATACCAAAGGTTGGGTTTCCTATACCTGTAGTCAGAGTTGTTTGTAGTGTTCCCATAGGGTACTGCATACAAACTTTGCCTAACATCAATACCGCGTGCTCCCGCTTTTAGTCTTTATTTGACTTCAAAAACACTATGTGGCCTGGAGAACCCTATACTTCCACATTCCAATTATTTGTGCATCGTCAAAATTCTCTCTCTCAAAACAACTTTAGACCCAGACTCATTTGATGCAGAAGTCTTGTCTCATAAAAGAGAACTGCGTAGGATGAAAAGGTTAGCCCTTAAGTTGCCTAGTCCGACTTGTTATGATGTAATTAAGTCATTAAATTGTAAGTATAAAAACTGGATAAGATTACACAAAGGAACTATATATTAACAAGACAGTGAAGCTATGCTAAGAGCAATACACTCCAAGAACACAGCAGAGATTTGGTCACTCTTAAATTTAGCAACTCACTGAACACAATTAGCTGTTCAGATAAATGGAGTCGCACAACATGATTCGGTTTCACATTTTTCAGAGTTGTATAAATTGCCTGTAGGTTCTGTGACAGGGAAGCTTTCTATGTCCAACGGCTACTCAGATCTCAGATCTCAGAAGAGAATATACTTTTCTACATTTTGAAATCCAGTAGCTCAAGGGCACCAGGACCAGATGGTCTGAGCAACTGGATGCTTAAGCAATATCTTAACATCTTGTCTAAGATTCTCTATGATTTATTTCAAAGGAGTCTAGCAACCAATTGTCTCCCTGAGTCTTGGAGATCCTCAGTGGTGGTACCAATTTTCAAGAAGGGCGATCAGACGTGTCCATCCAACTATAGACCGATCGCTCTTCTTGATGTCCCTGGCAAGTTGCTCTCCAGATATATACTTAGGGACTTCGCTGCGTGGATCAATAAATATGCTCAGTGAGATTCTTTCCAAACAGGCTTTGTCACTGGAATGGGCACAGCAATTAACCTTCTTACCATCATATCTATTATTTCACATCAAAACTCACTTAGGCAGACAATCTACTTGGTTTCTGTTGACCTAAAGGTGGGGTTTGATTCCGTTTCACATGAATTACTATTCGAGAAACTAACGGTGGCTGAATGTCCGGAGTACTTGGTCCAACTTTTAAAGATCTGCACACGAACACCAAAGTACAAATAAGATTAGAGCTGAATGGTGCTTTATCAGTGCAAATTGATACCCACAGATGGCTGAGGCAGGGATGTATCCTTGCCTCAGCCCTCTTCTATTTTTTCATATCAGGTATTCAAACAGCCTTTATTGGTATTTTGACAGATGCGTCCAAGCTTGCATTGAGGTTGATCTCAGCAATTCTATATGCAGATGACCTGGTATTATTGTCCAGGACCACACAAGGTCTACAGCGTTCGCTAAATGCCCTAGCAACTTATTTGCAGAGTAATTTTCTTACAATCAACTTAGAAAAGACTAAGGTCATGATCTGCAATGCTAAAGGTATGCGTTCTAAAAGAAATCTAAAGTGGACGCTGCACAAGAAACTAGACCTAGTGAATCAATCCATATACTTGGGAATCACCATGTCAGTGTGTTCGGACGATAGGGCTTATGCAATTCTGGATTCTAAACTTAACTTGATTTCGCAGGCTGTCATAATCCAATCCAAATTTAGTAAATTCTCGGACTCCTGCTCTCAACTTCTTACAAAAGGTGACCCTATGCTCCTATATGGTTCAAAAAATAAAAAGCAATTCCTGCGCACATTTGGAACAAATTGGAATCCAAATATTGGAGGCGTCTAATGCAGCTTTCAAATTGTGTTGCGGGTTCAGTAATGAGGTATGAGCTATGCATCATTTCTTTGTATACTATATTTGTGGCAGGTTATGGCTCTTTTTAAGAAGCGTCTTCTCGCCTTAATTCCAACTTGCTTATTGTTGTCAAAACACATGTTCAAATCAGATGATGTGTATGTGCGAAAATGGAGATGCGTGGCGTTACAGGCTCTTGTGGATGCTGACATTTCCTTAGATGTCTTGATACAAATTCCCATGGGAGCAAAAACAAAACTTTCAATATGATTGGCAAGAGACAAGAAACCTAAACCTGAGAAAGAGCTTATGAAGCTCAATTGCTTGATCACAAAAAGTGCCGCTTATTAGAGCCTTATTTGCGCCGCTCTCCCTCTCCACAGCATGGAAATTACTTTACGCAAGTGAGATTGAATCAATGGCTAACAAAAGAAATTCAATTACGTAGAAAATTGATAGAGCCTTCTGAAATTGCATGCAGATTTTGTAAGAAACTTTGACAAAATGAAATTGAAAATCTGCAACATATTTTAGTGCATGGCCAAGAACTCACTATTACAAATATAGATTATTTGAAATCAGCTGTAGAACACTTTCGATCTCTAACTTCAGATTCATTGTGGGCTATGATATTGAGGGACACAACATTTGGGAGCTATCAATATGTTAAAGATGTTGAAATTGAACACTCTAGAGACAAATGAATGACTGGGGAACTCTCGTTTCATTAGTTTTTAACTTTATGCAACTTCGAGAAGAGTATTTAATTTAATTGTTTTGAGTGTTCCTGAGTAGACTGGTTTTTGATTTTATGAATTGGATGTTCTTTTCTCATATTTTTTATGCACTTGTAATCAAATTTGAGATTATTCTTTTTTATATGCAGTTTTGTCTGCTTTGTTTTTTATTTATTTACTTGTGTATAATCCAATAAAAGATTTGTACAAGGTATCAAAGAAGAAGAAAAAAGCAGAAGACTTAGAAGAACTTTTGAAGAAGTCCAGAGTTGAAAATTGCATACATCAGAACGAAAACAAACAGAGCTAGAAGAGCGATTACAGGAGATGTTCAACCGACAAGGTTTGTCAGGATTTGACCTTTTTAAAGGCTCATGTAGCTTTGCCGTCGCTAGGGCCCATTTGGTTTTTTCCCCTGCCATCATGCAGTTCCACCATACTGCTGCAGTGGTGCAGCCTGCACATAAAGGTGTCAAGTATGTGGCTCTCTCTGGTCTCATTGGCGGGCACACCATCAGGAGATGTCAAACTCTGTTTGATTAGGTGTCTCACATAGTCTGCACTCATTAACGCTAGTAGATAGTCTGATGGCTAAAATTTCGGGTGTTAATAGCAGGTTCAGACGAGCTCTCACGAAGGTTTTCATCAACAATTTGTTGGGAAATTTAGTGCAGTATGGTAAAGGAACTTTTACTTTGTTGGAAGGTCGTTGGCAGATGTTTTAAGAGTTTATTAGATTCTGCTTTCTCAATTGTGGCAATCCAGTCTTGGTTTTCCATTTGGATTTGACTCTTTGGGGGTTTGTTTTCCCGTCTTCTTCGGTACAGGCTAAATCGCTCAATTTGTTTTTTTGGGCTACAGCCCATGTACTGAGTATTTTGCAGTGGTCGCTTTTGAGCTCTTCAGCAATCAAACGGTATATGGGCAAACTGTCTGGCAGCAAGATCTTCCTGAATAGTTGCACAGTACTCTGCTCCACTGTTGCTGCCAGCGAGAGAAGACCAAGTTCAGGCCCGATTGCTACCATTGAAATAGATTTAGGTAGTCCCAAAACTGATTTCCACAGGTGTCCTTCTAGTTTTGGCCACAGTTAGGGCAGTACGTTTAAGGTAGCATCCATTCCATATGTCAGAGTAGAAACCACTTAAGCCTTGTAGAATCTGCCATATTTTTTATCAATGGCTCTGATTTGAGATGTAAGGTTTCTTGTTTTTTCCTCAGAGTACATGCTGCATTTTCACCTCCTTTGCAGAGCCTCAATTAGAACTCCCATGTATTTGCACGACTTCGCTTTTGGTGTTGTCCAAAAACCAGTTTAAATTCTTTTTGTTCTTTTGCAGTTGTTTTTCTAAGACCAGAATTTTTGTCTTTGATTTGTTAATTTCAAGGTTGTTTATCTCTATGTATTTCGCAAGATTTGTTAACTGACGTTGCAAACCTATCTGAGTATGATCTAGTAAAATCAGATCGTCGGCATATAAAATGCGCGAAACGGCCCCTTTGCCTATTTTCGGGGGAAACAATCTTATACCTTCTGTGTCTTTATAGTCCCCCAAAAAGGCGATGAAGAGGGCTGGTGCTGGAAGACAACCTTGTTTTACTCCCTGTTCCGAAGGTATTTCGTCAGACAGTAGTCCTTGCCGACTCAAACGGACACGTAGTTTGGTATTCATGTGAAGAGTGATCGTTGGCTCTAAGATTGAGGATGGACAGTTCCACATTTGCAGCTTTCTCCATAGTTTCCGTCTATCCACTTTGTCGAATGCCTGGACAAATCTACAAAGGCTAGGAAGACTCTCGGGGCACCCGTCTTAATGTTGGATTTTATTATGTTCAGAAGTAGAATGTTCACGGCTGTACTCGCATTTTTTTGAAAGCCCGTTTGGAAAGGATCCGAGCTCGGCGAGTTTCTAGCCCAGTTCTGAACATTTTAAGTATTAGGGTTGCATATATCTTTCCAATGATGTCTAAGAGGGTGATTGGGCGTTTATTGACAGGATCTTCTTTGTTGCACCTCTTAAAATTTGGGACAACTGCTTGAGTCCAGGAGTTCGGGATTAACTTTGCTTTTCCGCATTGAGCGAAGGTCCTGCGGATGAGAATAGTCCATTCGCCAGGGTGCTATGGCGATCTTGAGGATTTAAGTTTGAGCATTACTCCTCTGATGTCTTCTTCATTTGTTAAGTCTACCCAGGACGCTTCTGGGTTGGGCTCGAAGGTTGCAGATCGAGTTAAAGGAGAATTGAACAGTGTTGAGAAGTAGTTTATCCAGTCAGTTTCGGATACTGAGTTGGAAAGCTGATTGTCCGTTAGGAAATCTGATTTTTTGATTAGTGCCCAGAAGTCACGAGACCTCTTAGTACTAAGGTTTTTTAACCATGATTTATATTTCTTTGTCTCCTCATGAAAAGCTAGCCGTGACTCTTCTGTGTTGAGCGTAGTGGTGATTCTCTTCAGTTTCCTCAAAATTCTTTTTTTTACCATGCTCTTATCATACATGTGGCAGGTCTGGGTAAAGCCTTGCTTTCCTCCTGATGTCCCCACTTTGTATTTCACCAGAAGGGGCAAACAATTCGGTCTTTCTGCCATTTTTTGGACCTGATTCACCTGATGTTACTCTCCTGTATTTTTCTTTTTTTTTATGTTGGATGCTGTCAAGCGGAGGCGAGTTTGTTGACAATTTGCTTCAATATTCAGTTTGTACATTTTTTTCACAGGACAAGTGGAGGACCAAGACATTGTCAATAAGTTGTGGTCACTTTCCTTGGTTCCTATAACTTCGAACGTCACTATATATTGAAGCAGTCCATGGGAAATGAATATGTAATCAAGGGTTGCTTTTGAATGTTCCCGTTCCCATGTAGGTATCTGAGATTGGCAGGCTTTCAGCCGTGCAACGTTGTGAACATTTTCAGGAGTTCATTAATTTCGACCATGCCATTCCCCTTTCTTCCGTTGGAGTATGTGGACTGTCTGCTGATGTTACTGGCAGGGTCTATGCATTTGGCGTTTAGATCTCCACACAATTATGTGAATAGTTTCTTGGTCGACGTAAATTTCATCGATGACATCTGCCACTGAAACGTAGAATTTTGCGGTTGTTGTTTGCTGCAGGTTACAGTATAGATTAATAATGGCTAACTGCGTCGTAGTCCATTGTTTGGAACTTGGCTCTTGATGATACCATGATGTTAAAACAGCCAGGATACTCTAGGATTCGACCAGCTTTTTGATGAGCCTTATACCCGAGCCTGAACCAACTGCTAGCAGTAAACCAGAAGGACGACCAAACAGCCCTTATGATGCAGGTGATACCTCAATAGAGAAGCCGTCTAAGGAGGTCTTCTCCACCAGCCAGGTCTCTTGGAGGCACAAGATGTCAAAGGCCCCCAAATCTTGATTTTCTGGGTTTCTCAAATGGACATGGCCTCTGGTGTTCCACAAACCCAAGACGTCTTCCGGTTCCTGTTGGGATGACACGCAACCCTGATGTGTCATTGGTTTGTCGTTGCTATCTTCCAGATATCGTTTTTAGGGCTGCTTGCAACCACTTCCATGGCCCCCTCTGGGTTTTCTCGCCACTTGTCTCAGACGATGTTCCTTTGAGCTTTCTGTTCTTGGTGTCGAACTGCACAGTCCCTTTTGTTGCCTCTGGTTGTTCTCAGTGAGGCGCTGTTGCTTGGGAACTAGTGAACCGTGGGCGTTCAAAGGTCTTGTCAGTCTTTTTTGTCTCGCTTTTTCTGTTTTCACTCTTGTGACGAGAGCCGTTTGGCGAAAACCAGCCTTTCTGACTGGAATCTGATCTGTAATGGTTTTTGATCTCGGGATCTCAAATTTGTTTCATGTCGCTTATGATTGTAAAGATCTTACGTTCGTGATATGTAGTGATAATTTTTTGTCAGGCTATCACTAAACTTGTGATTTTTGAGTCTCCTAAGGCGACCACTGCAATTCAGAGAGAAGAAAGCTGGAGCATGTAAGTTCACTAAACACTTCTTGTGGAACATCTCGAAGTGCAGCAGCTTTAATGTGCAAATAGGCTTTTGCTTTCTGCTCTCTGTGGTAAGGCTCAATTAGAGTAAAGTCTACTGTTTTTAATGATCGGAACTCATCGATTTTGCCTAATATTTTAAGCACTGATTTTCTGTTGAGGACCATATATCTGTCTTTTGTTGATGATTGCTCTAGTTTGAAGATGCGAGTTACCCTGATTAGTTTGTCAGCTGTATTTGGTCGTAAGTGAAGTGAATGGCCATCCAACGAGGATTCTGGTGTCTGCAGACCTTCCGCGTGCGGTGCACCTGGAGATTTGTGGGGCTCACGACTTGTGGTTGGCTGACAGATTAATTGCACATCCGTCTTTGGTGTGGCTCAGTCATCGAGATGACAAAGTGCAGATTTAGTCTGGTAAGAGCTGCGGGCAGGTGAGTGAGTAATAGCTTTGTTGCCAATTACTGATGTCAACTGTAAGATTGCGGAACCTTCCACCTCCTTGTCTTTCAGGCAACTGACTTCAGAAGAGCCTTCAGAACTGGCAGCTGGCTCCCAATGTTGTGTTAAATCCATCAAGGCACTAGACGCTAAGAAGTCGTCAGTTGATCTAGGCGATTTAACATGGTCCACAACCACTTGATCGCCCCGACTATTTTCTCGCAGATCGGGCAATGTAGTAGATGTTTTTGGAGTGAATTCTTTGGCAGAGGATTGAACTGCCGGACGTAAGTTGCAGCTGGCTGGCCCGTACCAACTAGTTGCAATGCAACATTGTGCTTTATAGTCGGATCTTGTTTTGGAATGGTCTTAAAACCTGATGTGCCTGAATTGGACAGTGGACTTGTGGCACAAGTCACCCTCAAAATGGTTTTGTTGAAAATCGGGCCCTTTCCAAGTCGGGAATTGTCTGGAGAGGTTTGCGTTGCTTTTTTGATTTTGATTGCTGCGACTAGTGGGGTCACGGTTTTACCATTTAATTTAGCTTCAAGTAGAGCGAGTTTTGATTCCCATAGGACCTGTTGTTCAGTGTTCTTACACCATTTCTGTTATATATCCTTCAACAAAGATGAGTTTAGAATGCATCATGGAAATCATTGTTGTGTTGTCTTTCATTGAGTCATTGATTGCCTCATAAAGCTTACCGAACGGGGTTAAAGCAATTGTTATTCTGTTATGTTACATTGCATTTATATAGCACCTTATGTACAATTGGTATGGTCTGTTAGGCAGAAAACTGTGCAGTTCCCTTTGGGACCACTGCAAAAGATTTAAGACTACAGGTGTTTGGCAGTAAACCCACTTGGTAGCAGTGTACCACAAAGATTCACTTGGTAGCTGTGGCTGAGCAGTCAGACTTCCCTCAAGAAGAGTTAGGCAGTATACAGAGTTTTCACAATAGGTCAAGAGCACAAAATAGAACAAGTAAACACTGACCAGGACTTGGTGTAAAAGATATAATAATTTATTTAAAACCACATCTAGAAAAACACACAGGCACTAATAATAAGCAATTCAAAAACACGGTCACTAAAAGATATACACTCCCTTAAAAGAATATTAGACAAGTCTTAAGTAAAGCCCCACTTATTTTCAGACAGCGGTGAGCGCTTAACGTAGATGGCACTCTAATAGTCCGTTTTAAAAAGGGAGAGAAAAGCAGAGAACAATTTGAAACAGATCCCAGCACTTTTACAAGAACATAACAAGAGAGGGAGGCAAAGTAAAACCGTGAATTCAGAGTCAGTAGGCCGGATCCGCTTTAAGAGGATCGAAACGAAATGTGTCCAAGGTCACACAGTTGCAGTGCACAAGTGTCTTGTAATGGTTCAAAAAGGAGATGGACCAAAGAAAGGGACTAGTTAGAGGGTTAAGGCGGCCAGCCCAGTCCAGAAGGTTAAGGAGTTATTACCTTGTAGCAATCTTTAGAAAGGGAGGCCTGGCGGACATGGTACCTTAAAGTGGTGAGAACACTCCAGCGGGGCAGTTGTTCCTGGCAGCGGATGCAAGTCGGTGTTTCGTCCGGGGAAGAGAGGATCTCGTCGTGGAGGAAGATAGGAGTCCGTTGCACTGCCAGGGAAGAAACCAGCCGTGGAGTTTCTCAGGTACAAGGAGCGGTCCGTTGATTCGCGGTTCAGTGGTGAGTGGCTATCCAGCCGCCGGGGTGCTTGGCACAGGCAGTATGACCACAAACCGGTCTGGGGTGCGAAGAAAGAAAGCAAAACTGGTTTTGCCCACCAGTCAGGGGAAGAAGCCTCTCCAGCCGGGAGATCTTCTCTGTCGTCGGGAAGTGGTGAGTCAGTTTTGCAGTGCTCCACTGGTGGTGTCGTCGTGGTAGGTCGGCTCAGCTTCTCCCTCGTCGGATTCTCAGCTCCTGTGGCGACTTCTGAAGTTCCAGTCCCCAAAGCCCTGCTTTTATGCAGCATACCCCCATTCACTCAGCCTAGCTGTCAATCAAACATGCTAAGTGGTGAGCCAGCCGGCTCACCACTTGGGCCAATCACACAAGAGTGCGACTTGAGTTACCAAGGTAACTCAGTCCAGGGTGCCTAAACCCCCTCCCACACCCCTTGTGGTACCCAGACAGAGTGGCATCACTTTTGGAGGCTTCTATGGAGGAGCCCGCCAAAAAGTGGAACAAAGGGCTCAACTTGGGTTGGAGTCACAGAAGAGAACACAAACGTCATTTTAGAATCGAGTCTTGGCAAAAAATACCAACCGGAGAATTAATATTAATTAAACCGGCGGTATGTTCGAGGCTATGAGAATTAAATAAAGTTGGTAGCCTCGAACAATGGGAAAATCCCATAGGGAAATATTCGTGGTTGAATATAAAAAGTAGTTAGTTTCCACTGCCACCAGCCAAAACTCGATCAGGGGGGACGGAGACGTGCCCCCTCGACTAACAGACCCCGGGGCTATCGAATTGCCCCGACCAGTACGTCCACAATATGATGGTTTGTACTGGTTTCTGTTAATAAGTTGGGACTAGTAAAGCCAATGGTGACTTTACATGCCCTGGGAGACAGTAGTCAGTCCCAGGGTATGGAGTCTATGGTGGGGTGTCACTATGACCGATTCTGGCTGTGTTAGGCTGAGGAGAGCGCCTAGGCTGGAGGGTGTGTAACCAGCAGTGTTTAGTTAGGGTGATGGGGAGTATGAGACAGATGATGGTATGAGAACAGCTATCCCGAATAGTGTCATAGCATCGCTGTGTTGTAGTTGAGTAGTGGTGTAAAGAAGAGAGTAAGCGTGGAGGTGTGATATGGTGGTTTACCTTAGGTGCTTGAGATCGAGCCAACACCAATAGTTCCATGTGGTCCATCTGTTCCATGTACTCTGACTGTTTCATGCTTTCGACCGTTTCAAGCACTCAAAACCGTTCCTTTCAATGCTCTCTCAAACGTTCCATGCACTCGAGTCCGCTCCATGCACTCCAACCATTTTAAGCACTGCTCCTTTCATTCGTTCTACCCACGTTATCCTTTCTCCATCCACATATGTTATCTTCATCCGTTCCACCCACTTCACTGGTTCCAAACACATCACCCATTCTACACCAGTTCATCCGTTCCATCCATATACTTCACCCGTTCCATCTGCATACTTCGCCCGTGTCAACCCCATACTCCCTCTGTTCCAACCACCTTTTTCACTTGATCCATCCCCTTTACCCGTTCCATCCACATACTTGAATCGTTCTATTCAAATATTTGGCCCATTTTGTCCATATGCTTCACCAATTCCTCCTCATACTTTACCTGTCTCGTCTATATACATCACCTGTTCTTCCAGATCCATCCTCCGTTTATACCACCCATTTCACCCGTTTCTTCCCTTTACTACACCCGTTACTTCCAACCACTTCACCCGTTGCATCGACATACATCACCCGTTTGCTCGATACTCGACACCCTCTCTGCACTCGACACCAGCTCTGCACTCGAAACATACCTAAATCCGCTCAACACCACCGCACCGGTCATCAGCTCAACACCCTAAAACTGCTCAACACCCTAAAACTGCTCAACACCCTACATCCGCTCTACACCGTCACGTCCTACATCCGCTCAACACCCTACATCCACTCAACACCCAACATCCGCTCCACTCTATTATCCATTCACACCCTACATCCGCACCACAACCTACATCCGCACCATGTTCTTATCTGCTCTACGTTCTCATCCGCTCCATGTCCTTATTCATTCTGCGCACTCCTCGGCTCTATGCATTCCGGCGCTCTACACGATCCTGTGCTCCAAGCGCTTCCTCCACTCAGCGACTTCATCCGCTCCGCTCACTTCGTTCGTTCGTTCATCATGCATTATCGGTTCAGCCCTTATCACTTTTCGTACGCACTCGATCCATTCCGTGCTCTCCATCTGTCCCATGCACTACACCAGTCTCATGTACTCGAATCGTCTATACTGTACTTTCTATTTATACCATGCACTCATTCATTCCATGCCATCTGTCTGCGCACACATCAGTCTCCTGTATTCGTCTTTCTATCCTCTTTGCTTCATTTCTTCCATTTTGTTCCTTTCGTTCATTGCAATCGTTTCATCCATTTCATAAATTCAAAACGCTTTAATGCTTTTGTTCAAATATGTTTTTTTTTTTACTGCATTGATCTACTTTACTCATTCTATTCTGTTTGTCCTTTTTAGTTTACATTAGAGGTTATTCATTTTCGATTTCTCGCTTGGATCTTGATGTTGTATTATTTGTTTTATTGTTATTTAAGATCTAGTAGTTTGGGTTAGTTGAAGGAACAAGTTACTTACCTGCAACTGTTCTCCAGCAAGGGTCTGACATGGATTCACATGCTCATGAATATTCCCAGTCTTCAGGCCAGGAATCCTCGGTGTAGAAAAAAATCAGTATCAGTTTCGTTTCTGATCTGTCTTTCTTAGTAGTAACCAATCACTGGTCTCTGGGTCATACTACCCCCAGCCAATGACTGACCTCTCCCTAAGCCCCGCCTCTGGCAGCCATCCTCAGATTTGGTAGCACGTAAAGTGGCAGTATGACCAAGTGAAGAGCCGCAGAGGGGTAGGCGGGAGGGTTCGCATGTGAATCCATGCCAGACCCATGCTGGCGAACAACAGTTACAGCTAAGTAACTTGTTCCTTCTCCAGCATGGGGTCTGGCATGGATTCACATGCTCATGAATAAGAATACATAGCAGTACACACATGCACAACCACGGGAGGTGGCAACAGGCTCACCATTAAGCAATACAACAACTCAACATTAATCATCTCTTACCTCTTCACCAGGCTCACCTTAAGCGAACAGGTTGCGCAGCACTGCTTGGCCGACCCTGGTCTCCTCCCTGGAGTCCCGATCGACGCAGTAGAATCTTGTAAAGGTGTGCGTCGACCTCCACGTCGCAGCCCTGCAGATGTCCTGCAGGGGCACACCAGACAGGAACGCCGTGGTAGCAGCGATCGCTCTGGTCGAATTGGCTCTCGGACGGCCGGGCAGCGGTCGGTTTGCCAACCAGTGACAGTGCATGATGCAGCCGGAGAGCCATCTGGAAATGGAAATCTTCGAGAGAGCCTTCCCTTGATTCACCGTCCCAAAGTTCACAAACAGCTGTGATGTCTTCCGAAAACTCTTTGTGCGGTCCACGTAGAACTTCAGCGCTCTAGCTATGTCCAGCGAGTGCAGAGTCCTTTCAGCCGGCGACGAAGGAGACGGGATGAAAACTGGCAACACCAAGGGTTCGTTGAGGTGGAAGTCCGACGGCACCTTGGGCATGAAGGAGGGGTGCGTCCTCATCACCACTCTCGTGTCGTGAAACGTCAAGTATGGCGGCTTGCAAGATAGGGCCTGGATCTCTCCCACTCGTCGTGCGGAGGTGATGGCCACAAGAAACGCTGTCTTCCACAACAGAACCTTCAACGGTGCCGAATGCATAGGCTCAAATGGGGCCCCCATGAGCCTGGTCAGCACCACGTTGAGCTCCCACGCCGGGGTAGGGGCCTTCACCAGCGGGAATGAAAGGAACAATCGTTTCAGAAATTCCTTCACCAGTCGATGAGACCACAAGGACGCCCGTCCCGTAGTTCTGGTGTATCGTGAGATGGCGGCCAGATGTATCTTGATGGAAGCGTGAGCTAGTCCAGCCTTGGCCAATGACAGTAGGTACGGCAATACTTGAGGGGCTGTAATCCGCAGAGGGTTAATATTCTGTGCACGGCACCAGACAGAGAACCTCTTCCATTTATGTCCGTAGAACTTGAGAGTTGAGGACGCCCTGGCCTTTGCAAGAAACTCTGCAGTCGGCCGGGATGTCGTACCCTCCAAACTCTAGTGCTGCAGGAGCCAGGCCTGCAAGTTCAGCGACTCCGGGTTGTGGTGAAGAACGGCGCCTCCTTCTCTGGAGAGAAGATCTGCGTGCGTCGGCAGCTTGACTGGTGTGGACGTTGACAAGTCCAGAGGTCCGGGAACCAGATCTGTCTCGGCCACGCTGGTGCGACGAGGATCATCCTGCACCTGTACCTCTTGAGCTGGTTGATGAGCCGGAGCAGCAACGGCAGCGGAGGGAACGCATTAAGAAATAGGCCGTCCCAGGGGAATGAGAAAGCATCGCCCATGCTCCTCGGCTGGGGGAACCTGCTGGCGAACCTCCGGCACTTGGAATTCGTCGCCGTCGCAAAGAGATCGATTTGGGGTTCGCTCTATCGTCGGAAGAGTCGATCTATTTGATCCTGGCGTAGTTCCCACTCGTGGCACGAGCGCAGCTCTCTGCTGTGTGAGTCGGCGATCGTGTTTTTTATTCCTGCCAGATGAAGAGGCTCCAGAAACATCCCTTGGGCGAAGGCCCAATGCCACAGATCCTGGGCTTCCTTGGATAGGGCAGGGGATCTGGTTCCGCCCTGCTTCCGGATGTAGAACATCGTGGTGGTGTTGTCGGTGAAGATCCTCACCACCTTGCCATTGAGGGACGGAAGAAAAGACCCGAGGGCCCAGAACACTGCGCAGAGCTCTAAGATGTTGATGTGGAGTGACTTCTCCTCCGGGAGCCAAAGGCCTCTAGAGTGAAAATCTCTGGAGTGCACCCCCCAACCTTCCAGGGACGGATCCGTCATCATGGTAACCTGGTGAGCTGGGGTCTGAAAGTCCGTGCCCGCCGACAGATGAGAGCGGGTACCCCACCACCGGATCGCCTGACGGAACGTCTCGTTGAGAGGGATCCAGTCCTCAAAGCTGCACGTCGACTGGACCCAGCGGGCGTCGAGGAACTCTTGTAAGGGGCGCATCCGAAGCCTGCAAAGGCGCACCAGATAAATGCAGGACGACATCATCCCGAGGAGGGACTTGATAGATCTTACCCTGGCCATGTCCGTGGCCAGCAGACGCTGCACCTTGCCCAGAATGGTCCTGGTCCTTTCCTCCGACGGCGAGGCCAGCCGCGACACTGTGTCGAGCTTGGCTCCCAAAAACAGGGCGACTTGCGACGGAACCAGGTGGGGTTTTGGAAAGTTGATGGAGAATCCCAGGTCCGTGAGCAGCTGGACGGTCTTCGCAGTATGCTCCACGGTGAGCTCCCTTGTCCTTGCCCGGATGAGCCAATCGTCCAGGTAGGGGTAGACGTGGATCCCTTGTAGGCGCAGCCGCGCCGCCACCGGTGCGAGGCACTTGGTGAACACCCTGGGTGCCGACTTCAATCCGAACGGGAGGCCCTTGAACTGGTAGTGCCGCCCTTGGACCACGAACCTGAGGAACTTTCGGTGTCTTTTTAGAATGGGGATGCGGAAGTATGCATCCTCCAAGTCAAACGACGACAGGAAATCGCCCTCCTCCAGCTGTCCCAGCACGTGCTGGAGGGTGACCATCCGGAACTTCTGTGCCTTGATGCACTTGTCCAGTCGCAGGTCCAGGATGGGGCGCCATCCTCCTGTCTTCTTTTTTACGAGGAAGTACCTTGAGTAAACTCCGGAGCCCCGAAGCCTCTTTGGGACATGCTCGATGGCAGGCTTCTTGAGCATCGCCCTTACTTCCAACAGTAGTTAAGGGACGTGATTTTCCTTCCAGGCCACGGGTGGAACGCGAGGGCACTTCTTCTGAAACTCGAGGGTGTGCCCTTGGGCCAGGGCATCCAGCACCCAACGGTCGGTGGAGATGGACTCCCACACGCTGACTAACCTCGCCAGCCGGCCTCCCACCGGGGTGCTTCGGCGGGGGCCAGACCCCACGGTCGGTTCAATCTTGTTTGGAGGCCGCCTTGCCTCCTTGACCTCCCTGTTGACGACGACGGGCACCACCTGACTTGCCGCGTCCCCTGTATGCTTCCTGGGACGAAGATCTTACCGCTTGCCAGTATGTGGAGGAGCCACTGCCGGATCCCTTGGAGGCACCTTGTCTGCCTCCGGAGCTCCGAAAGGACGGCCGTCGTTGGAGCACTCCCAGTGCCCGGGCAGTCTCCGTGTCTGTCTTGATGGCCTGAAGGGACTCATCAACCGCCTTCCCAAACAGGTTGTTCCCATCGAAGGGCATGTCCAAAACCTTGGTTTGTACGTCCTGGCGGAAATCCGTCACCTTGAGCCATTCTCGTCGTCTCAGGCAAACGCTGTTGCCCAACTGACGGAAACCGGTGTCGGCGATGTCCGTTGCCACCGTGATGGCGTGGTCCGAAGCAATCTCACCTTCCTGTAGGATTTCAAGGGCCTCAGCCCTTTTGGCGTCCGGAAGGAAGTCCAACAGAGGGGCGATTTTGAAGCACAACTCCCTGTTGTAGCGGGCTACGATAGCCAGGGTGTTGGCCGCCTTGATAGTCATCGCTGCGGATGAGATGACCCGTCGTCCCATCGTGTCCAGCTTCCTGCCCTCGCCGTCCGGCGGGGAAGTTGATGTGGAGGCCGATGCCCCCCCAGCGTTCTTCTTTGCCGCTGCGACGAGCGAATCCGGGGTAGGTTGTGCCCGAAGGCACAAGGGGACAGAGGTCGTGTTCGTATCCACGATGGCCACCTGCCCCTCCCCAACCTTTTCCAACGAGGACTTCGTGGGGGGTCTTCTCAATGGGCCTGAAAGACTCCCCCCTCCGCGGTGGCAGGGAGACTCTGGGTCCTGAGGTCCCCTCCACTGGCGTAGCCTCCACAGGCTGAGCCAGGGCCGCTGCGACATCCTCAATCGAGGTCTTAGCAGGATGAATTAAGGCCATCGTCACCTTCTGTACGCCTGGGGCCTTCACCTTGGGGGGAGGGTCCAAGCCTCAGTCCCCCTTTGCCGGAATCTTCGAGATCAACCGGGGCCTCTCCAGAAGCTTCGCCGGGTTCTCGGACTTCCTCTTACCCGAGGCCAGAGCGTTGGCTCGTGGTTGATGGCGCCGGGGAGGATGCGCCCTGCCTGGCAGCCAAGGAGCCCGACCGTTCGACGCTCCCGGTGCCCGCGGACTCGCGGTGCTTGGCCTTTTGTTGGGCCCCCGTCGCCGGGGTGCCCTCACAGGACTTAAAAGACTGCTCGGACTTCTTTTTCTTCTTCTCGCCCGACGGCTCTTCCCTTCCAGCCAGTTGGCGAGACTGAGGTGGCGATCCTTCATGGTCCACTCCGACATGTTCCCACAAAACGCACAGTCCTTCTCCATGTGCGTCTTGTCCTCATGGAGACAGTAGAGGCATAACGAATGCTTGTCCTCCTTGAAAACATTCTGAAGCTGGCATCCAGGGCAGGTCCTGAACAGCTTCCCGGGTGTCGAGCTTCATTTCTCCTGGGCCATGTCCGGGGTAGGCCTCAGAACTTCTGGAATCCTCCAAAAGCGTAACTCGACGAAATCTTCATCCTTGAGGGGCGTAGAAAACTCTGAAACGGATCCGATGTGGAAACGGTGGAGCTTGAGGCTCTATTTAACCGAAAAATGAGAAATCTCCTGAAAAAGAGCGAAAACGCAGCGAAAGCTCAAGAGCTACAGCACGAGGACTCCCAACACTTGAACGTGCGGTAAAAATCTGAGGATGGCTGCCAGAGGCGGGGCTTAGGGAGAGGGCAGTCATTGGCTGGGGGCAGTATGACCCAGAGACCAGTGATTGGTTACTACTAAGAAAGACAGATCAGAAACGAAACTGATACTGATTTTTTTCTATACCAAGGATTCCCGGCCTGACGGGGAATATTCATGAGCATGTGAATCCATGCCAGACCCCATGCTGGAGAATTGTTGTTATCCACTTTATTCCTCATGTCCACATTGATCCTCTTGTCCATTACATTTATTTTGTCCATTTCATTAATATCAGCCACTTTACAGGTCTCGTAAAACTTATTCTTTTTATCTACTTCGCAGGTTTGATCCTTTTTACTCATTCTATTTTGTTTGTCCATTTTAGCTATCCAATAGAGGTTATTAGTTTTCCATTTCTCGCTCGGATCATGATGCTGTGTTGCTATTTATGATCTAGCATTTGGCAAAATCATTGAGATGCGGTTATCCAATTTGAGTAAGAGTTCCGGGTCAGTTTTAGGGGAAGGTTTTCAGTAATTTGCGAAAGACATGAGGTCTTCAGTAAGTCGGCTGTGGGGTGGGAGTGCGTTCCACAGCGTGGGGGCCAAGGCTGAGAATGATGATCCGCCTAATCCGAGTTTGTTTTTGGTATGACTAGGAGGCCGGCTGAGCTTGATCTTAGAGTACGTGCAGTGTGATAGGGTTTTAGTTTGTCTTGAAGATGTTGAGGTCCGGTTTTATGCAGTGCTCGGTGCGAGATGCATAAGGTTTTGAAGGTCACACTTTGGGAAACAGGGAGCCAGTGCAGAGTTTTGAGGACCGGGGAGATGTGGTCTCTCGGCCCAAGCGCTAGTAGCAGTTTGGCTGCAGCATTTGGTGCTCTTTGTAGTTTAGTCAGTTGGTATGTGTGGACTCCGAGGTGGAGGGGGTTAGCATAGTCCAGTCTTGATATAACACTTGATTGGACCGCGGAGAGTCTGTTGGGAAAGGAGAGGTATGGGAAAATGCGCCTAAGAGTTTTAAGGTGGTAGTGGCAGGACTTTGAGACGACGTTGACTTGGCGCAAGAGTTTTAGGTCAGAGTCTAGGGTGCATCCAAGGTTTTTTACTGAATTAGAGGGAGTCAGTGAGTTGCCCATGGCAGATGGCCAGGGTAGTGGGTGTGGAAGAAGTTTGGTGTTGCCACATACCATGATTTCAGTTTTGGAGGGGTTTAGCAAGAGGTGGTTTGTGGTCATCCAGAGCTCTATGTCGAGGAGGCAGGAAGCGAGGTCAGGTCGGCAGTTGGGTTTAGAGTTCAGGAGTTTTTGAATTAGTTGAGTGTCATCAGTGTAGTTGTAGCACAGGATATGTGAACGAATTATTCGTGGGAGGGTGGCCATGTAGAGATTGAACAGGAGGGCTGATAGGCATGCTCCTTGTTGAACTCCCGTGTCGACTGGTCGGGCTTGGGAGGAATAGGTGGAGAGTAGGGTTATTTGTTTCCTATTTTTGGGGAATGATGCTATCCATTTGAGAGCGGTTCGACAAATTCCTAAGGACTGGAGGCGGTCAAGGAGGATTGAATGGTTGATTGTGTCGAAGGCGGCGGATAGGTCATGAAGGATTAATGCGGCGCATCCCACAGAGTCTGCCGTGTTTTTAAGGTCATCCCAGATTGAGGTTAGGGTGGTTTCGGTTCTGTGTCGGGCTTTGAAACCTAATTGAGTGAGGTCTAGGAGATTGTTGGCTTCGACAAAGGCATTTTGTTGGGAGTAGACGGTTTGGTCGATGATTTTGGCAAGGAACCTGGTGTTTGAGATGGGGCGGTAGTTTTTGGGCTCGATGGGGTCGAGGGAAGGATTTTTTATTAGAGGTTTGACAAACCGTTTTGAATGAGTCGGGAAAAATTCCAGAGGAAAGGGAGTCATTTAAGATGGTTCTTGCGTGTTCTCCTGCGCAGGTAGACAAACATTTCTTTGAGGGTTGTGGCCGAGCAAGGGTCCAGCGGAGAGCCGGATGGTTTGCGGGCTAGAGAAGTTTGAGGAATTGGTCAGCTGATATTGAACTAAAGGAGTCGAACGTTGGTTGGGTAGTGGTCGCAGGCGGTGGGTTGGCCAGTATAGAGTGTGGGTTGCCTGGTGGGCGTAAGAGAGCTAGTTTGTTGGTTAGAGTGTTTGTTCTTTCGAGAGCTGTGGTGTAAAAGTGGAGAGAGAGTGAGTCGCACAGCGATTGTGAGGGGGTTGGGACTGTGGTGGTGCATGATGGTTTGGTGAATTCGGTGATGCAATTGTTATTGCTGACATTACTGTCAGAAGATCCGATTTCTTGTTTGGAGAATCTTTATGGGTTTCTGAAGGTAATTCACTTAGTCTCCTGTTCTTTGGTGGGGTCTGGGTGGCGGATGCACGGCACTTGATTGAAGGAGGAAACGGAGTTGACGTTTCAGCCAAATTGCCTCCAAGTCTGGCATTTGCAGTGGTGGTAATTTCTTTACTCCCGAGTCTCTTGGACTGTGACGTGAGGCTTTATGGACCATACTGGTCGAAGTTCTGTCTAATTCAGGTTGATGGAAGTGGACTTTAGTCCATGCTTGACAGTTACTACGGTCTGCAATATCACTTTCCGTCACTGGGGTCAGGCAGGTTGGTGGTATAGCCTCTCCTCTTACACAATTGGTTGCAGAGCGTGGAACGAACAGGAGGGCCTCTTTCCTTTTGGCCAACAAGGTTTTTTGTTCTTTTCGGCCCTTATCTGCTTGTTTATTTGGTTGTGTCGGATTGTTGCCAACTTGTTGTTTTGCCGGTTTGAGGTCAGGTGGGGAGAAACTTAAGGTTCTGGTTTGACATGGCAATGATGGTGGAAGATCGTCATGGTTGCTAAGGTTGTCCGTTTTCCTTGACTTATTTACTGGGGGCGTTTCTTGAATTGCCCTCCAGTATTTCCGCGTCAGACAGTTCGGCGTCTGTATCAAGTTTGTGCTTATATTGCTTTTTAAAAAAGTCCTTTAAAGCGCTTGAAATCAGTGGATTGTGTAAATATTTCTTTCCAGTGTCCGTTTTTTTTATGTAAACCAGGTTGTTTTCTTTTCGGGACTTTGAATGCGAGGCTTTTTCCTTCTCGGATGTCATGCTTTTTTGCTGTTTAAAGCCACATGTGCTTTTCCCTTTCCTTTTTTCTTGAACACTTTTTTCCTGTGGGAGCGGACAATGTTTTAGACGTAGGGGGCTCTACAGGGTACTCTGCAGACGGCCTTGAAGGGTTGTTAATTCGAAGGTTGTTGCTTCTGCCATTCGTTGTATGAAGATCGACAAGTAGGTCCTGAACAACATAGGATTTTAAGACGTCTGGCTCCAAGATGGCTGGCTCCAAAAATAGATCTCGGACTTTTCCATGAGATTCAGGTTTTTGAAGGTTCATGTTAGGTACTGCCACAGGGTCCGCATGGACCTGGGCAGTTGTGCTTAAGGATAGACTGCCTGGACCACTGGGTAATCTTACGGCTTCATCTGTTTCCTGAGAAGAGTCAGAGATGTTATCCCAGTCTGAGACGGCTCTCTGTGAGGTATGTCACTGAAATCTTGGTTTGGGTGCCATGGTTCCCTGATTTCACGGGTTTATTGTTCCAGGTCTGAGTTCTTGGTCATAGCGAGAAGGACTCCATTCCCGACACTCCACCACTCCACCAGATCAGGGTCCACCCGAGGTTGTCCTTTAACGGACTCGGTTGAGACACCGCTCGCCGAAGTGGAAGTCTGGTGGGCGGGGGTGCGGGTGAAGGAGTCTGTAGACGTAGATGATGTGTAGGGAACTGGAACCGACAGAAGGGGTGTAGCTGGCCCGTCGACGTCGAGCACAAGGGTAGCAGGCGTCAAACACAAAGCCTCGCCCTCACCATTGGGAGCTTCCACGTTTGAAGCAGGGAGCTCAAAGTTGGAATCATTCTCAATGGTGTCTGAACTTGCTGAAAATGCCAGGGGATGCTGAAATGGCGGCGTACACGCAAACAGGTCAGGAAAGTTGTCTCTACCAACAAATGGGACAGCAAAAGTCTTACCTCTCCTCACTGGAGATTTTTTTTCTGATTGCATGCTGTGGCTTCTCAGACAGCGTTTACCTGTTTCAGCATCGGGGGGCAGGATCTTTGTAGCCGTCCCAGTCTCAGGAATAGCGGAACCCCTCGGTTCCTTCGTTTTCCGTCGCTTTTCCGATGACTGCCGAGGACTGCGCACAACTCCTTTGTGGGTCCGCCCACGCGATTAGCAGCAAGCAAGGAAAGACTGCTGAGGATTTTACAGTTTATAAGTCATACGTTTATTTTTAACATTAAGAGTTAATATGAATGTGTACATAAAATATTGTAAAGTTGATTATTTCAGCTATGACAAAAAAATAATGAAAATAAATAAATAAATAAATAAATGGAGCTGGTTCACGTGCAGGGTGTTTCGTTTGCCTCATGGTTCCTGTAATGGTTTCCTCCCCCTGAGTTGAGTCCCCTTTTACTTAGATGACTTGTGTTGTTTCCAAATCCGACCTTCAAGTATGGTGTCTGGAACATGTTTGTAAATGAGTTCAGATTTTTATGAGGTCTGAGGGGATTTGGTAGGGGCCTTTGACATGTCTTTCGACTGTCGTTTATCGGCAACTGCACGGTCCCCGGCGACACTTCTTTCGCCGCTTGGTCATCAGCGTGCGTGGATTTGGTAGATTTGGACACAGCGTCAGAACCAGATTTTTCATTCAATTTTCAGGGCCTGTCGTGAGGCGAGCGCAATTGCCCATAGGAAAGGGAACTGGACCTCCCCCTTGATGCTGTGTGTGGCCTTACGGTCGGTTGTTGAAGTCGACTTGTGGCCGTGGGGTGTGTGTTTAGTGTGGGTAGGTTGGTCTGTGCTAGTGCTGCCGGGTGTTGTCCCCATAACAGAGCCACCAGCTTGCCTGATGGGGTCGGGAGCTTGCACGCAGGTATCCGAGGGATCCCATTCGTCGTCGTCACTAAAGACGCTAATGCTGCCGTCACTGGAGGCACCCTCAAAATCCATGTCGGCTTCGGCCTGCATGGCGTGGTGGGCCCAGCGCTTTGTCTTTCGGTCCTTTAAGGTCTTGGGCTTGAAGGGCTTGCAAGATTTGCAGTGGCCCTCGTTATGGTCCCTTAGAAGACCAAGGGTGCACACCCGGTGCAAGTCCTCGCAGGGAAATTTTCGATTGCAAGGAGAACAACATTTAAATGGTCTATTTTCCATTTTGTGTCTGAAAGGCAGCTTGGCGAGTAAAGTGGGAAAAAGGGGAAAAATACATTCTCTTAGGGAACAACCACCCCCGTCTCCCCCACTCTCCCTACTGTGTGGGCAGAGGCCTGAAGCGGCCTTCCGAGGCCGTCTAGAAAAGTTTGTTGAGGCGAGTTTTGAAGTTGACGAAGGTAGTCCGCAAAGCTGCGCCGAAGATATTGTAAGGGAACGGCTAACAAAGGATAGTATGAGTAACTAGCCCTAATCTTTGTTAATAAAATGGCGATATGCCAGAAGGAACTCCACTTTCGGCGTCCAAACACGATGCCGGAAAAAAAACAATTGGAGGGACCTCGACGCGTGAAGCACCATGGGTACAGTAGACGTCACACTAGGGATAGTATTACTGGGACGCAATGTCGACGTCCCTTTTTCGAATTTTGAAAACAGCAACTGTAATACTCTGCAGCTTCCACTAGATGTCGGCCTATGCACAGCATGCGACAGTCATCGTATTTCTGATGCTTGTATCGGCTTAGATTCACATACTGTGCATAGGCCGACATCTAGTGGAAGCTGCGGAGTATTACAGTTGTTTTCGAAACTTGAAAAAGGGACGTCGACAGGGTGTGCCAGTAATACCCTACTGTGACGTCTACGGTACCCATGGTGCTTCACGCGTCGAGGTCCCTCAGATTGTTATTTTTCCAACATGAGTAGCATGAAGTGTAGCGTGAGTACAGTTGTATCTAAGCAGATATGTATCAGACAAGCTCATAAGCAGCCATGCGCCTTCTCTTCGAGGTGAGGAAGGGTGGACGCATGCAAATCTAAGCAGATACAAGCATCAGAAATACAATTATGGTGAGTAATGAAGCCCTTCTGAGGCTTGTGGAATCTGCTTAGATCACATGCTGTGCGTAGATTAGCGAGCAGGTGGTGGGCTGTGAGAAGGTTCATGGGTGAACCGATGTCTTAGAACCGCCTGTCCCACCTGTGCATGTGTCTTGGAATGAGCGCCAATGCAGTAATGCTGAGTGAAAATGTGTATTGAGCTCCGTGTAGCAGCTTTGCAAATGCTGTCTAGAGGGACATTTGCAATGAAAGCCAGAGTGGCTCCTGTGCTCCTTGTGGAGTGAGCTCTGGGAGTAAAAGGCAGTGTCTTGTTTGATAGGGAATAGCACAATTATATACATCGGACTATCCACCTGGAGATGGCATTCTTTGAAATGCAGTCTCGTTCTCTGCCTGGTGCTATAGAGACAAACAGTTGATCTTTATTTCTTAGCGGTCTGGTCTGGTCTACATAGTAGAGGGCCGCCCGCCTCACATCTAGTGTGTGGAGTTTTACCTCAGCTGAGCTGGTCGGTTCCTGAAAGAAAGCCGGTAGCTCAACAGACTGGTTTACATGAACTTTAGAGATGAAGTTAGGGGAGAACCTAGGATGCGTACGTAAAACCAGTTTATCTTTGTGTACAACAAAGAAAGGATTCTGCACTGAAAATGTTTGTATTTCACTCACTCTTCTTATGGAAGTAATAGCCACTAAGAAGGCTGTTTTGTAAGTTAGGTGTTTAAGACTACACTTAAGCATCGGCTCGAAAGGATGTCCCATGAGCTTAGCGAGTACAACATTGAGATCCCATCCTGGCGGCGGATTAGAAATTGGAGGGTGAAGTCTCTTTATCCACTCCATGAATGCTTCGATGACAGGCCCCTTCGATCATGATACTTTATTGTGGGAGGTGGTGTAGGCTGACAAGGCCACAAGGTGGACCTTTAAGGAGTTGAATACTAATCACAAATCTAGCAAGTGGAGCATATAAATTAGAATTTGGGTAGGAGTACATTTTATGGGGTTAATTTGTTTAGACTGGCACCAAATTACGAATCATCTCCACTTGTCAAAATAACAGTGCCTACTATTAGGTTTCCTTGCTTCTTTCAAGATATCCATACATCTCTGTAGTAGGTTAAGATGTCCCAACTCTATGACTTCAGGAGCCATGCTGCCAAGTTCATTGAGTGAGGTTGAGGGTGCACTGTTAGTCCCCCGTGCCGAGTTAGCAGATTGTACGGGCACGGGAGCTTGATGGGATCACACATCACCAGTTTGTGCAGACGTGGATACAAGGGGTGTCTTGCCCACATAGGAGCAACTAGGATGAGCGTCACTTGTACCTTGTGGATATTTGTTGACCACCTTTTTCATGAGAGGAGTTGAGGGGAAAAGCATAAGCAAATTTCCCTGACCAGTTCCTCCATAGGGCGTTCTGCTTGGTGCCTGGCTGGGAGAACATGGACGCGAAGTTTGGGCATTGACCGTTTTCGCTTGTAGCAAACAAGTCTATTGTGGGGTAACCCCATTGAGAGAAGAAGTGTTCTACGACGCCTTTGTGTAGTCGCCATTCGTGTTCCTCTGGTAGGGGATCTCTGCTCAGTGAGTCTGCCAGAGAGTTGAGTCCCCTTGAACGTGCTGTGACGATAGGAATATCTTTCGTTTGAGTGCCCATTTCCAAATTTGTTATGCAAGCCTGGACAGATTTGAAGAATGGGTGCCCCTCTGTTTGTTGATGTAAAACATTGCTGTAGTGCTGTCCGTCAGGACTTGGACAGATTGGTTTGCTAGGTGAACTTTGAATGCCTGAAGGGCTTTGAATACTGCCAGCAGTTCTAGCAGATTGATGTGGTTCTGTGCCGCCGCACAAGACCACCATCCCTGAGCTGTGTGGTGAAGGTAATGAGCCCCCTCACCCCACGAGTTAGGCGTCTGTTGTGACAATCGCCTGTACTTCCAGATCGTAGAAGGGTATCCCCTTCAACAGATTTTCTCTTGTCCAGCCGTGAAGATTTTGTACTAGTGTTGGCGAAACGACCACTAGATTGTCTCACTGACCACTTGCCTGAGACCATTGTTTTGCCAACCACTCCTGCATGGGTCGCAGGCACGCGTGAAGTACCAGGCAAATACAAGATGCCATCATGCCTAGCAAACGCATAGCTTTGTGCACCCTTATCTGGCGGCCGGCCTGATTACGCAGTATTTGCAGCAACATGTTTTGGACTCTTTCCTCTGACGGAAAGACCAACCCCGCTCTTGTGTGTTTAAGACTGATCCTAGGAATTGTTTGGTTGTGCTTGGCACAAGGCTTGATTTTTTATCGTTGATGGAGAAGCCCAACTGAAAGAGAAGGTTGATAGTTCTTTGAATGTTTTGCCTGCAAATAAGGGGAGACTACCCTGTAATCAGCCAGTCGTCCAAGTAAGGGTACACTGGGATTGCCTCCCTGTGCAGGTGTGCTGCCACCACAGCCAGTAGCTTTGTGAATACCCTTGGAGCAGATGCTATTCCGAAGGGCAGCACCTTGAATTGGTAGTGCTGGTTCACCATCTTGAAATGCAAATATCTTCGGTGTGCTGGGAACATTGATATATGAAAATAGGCATCTTTCATATCCAGTGTTGCCATGTAATCCCCTTTTTTAGTAGAGGGATTACCTCGTGTAGCGTAGTGAAGCTGAACTTTTGTGGCTTGACTTTTTTTGCAGGGCGCAAATCTAAAACTGGGTGCATTGTTAGATCTTTCGTTGGCACAAGGAAAGAAGTTGAATAAATACCCTTGTTTACCCGATTGTCCGGGACGACTTCTATAGCGTCCTTTTGGAGCAGCGTGGCGATTTCCTCAAGGAGGAAATGTTGGTCTTCTGGCGTGGGGTATGGTTCTGGGGTTGTTTGAGAAGCTCTATACAATATCCACCCGCTACGGTGGACAGCACCCATCTGTCTGAGGTGATTCCCTCCCATGCGTGGGTGAAGCTAGAAATGCGCCCTCCTACTGGAAAGGCATAGGAGGGCACCTGGAGCGGAGGAGCCCCTACCACGACCACAGGATCTGTGCTGTCCTGTTCGGTAATTTTGAGACGAATGGCCCTGATTGTTTCCCCAAGAAGTATTCTGCTTCTGGTTATAGTTGGAAGCCCTTTGAGAATTGTGGCCGCGTGAGCGATGAAAATTGCTGTTTCCCCTTTGGCCAGTAGGTTTATTGGTCATTTGGTCCAATTACTTGAGTTTCTTACTTCTCTGTGGCTGTCTTTAAGGCGTCCTCGACGGCTTTACCAAAGAGCACATTGGGCTCAACGGGCATGTTGATGTGTGGTTTGCGTCTCTGGTTAAAATCCCATTTGCCGTGCCCAAGCGCGACGCTTGATAATTGTACCCTCAGCTATTATTCTGCCAGCGTTTGTCGGCATGCTCATGATTGGTTTATAATAAGCAGCTCAAAACCGTCCTGCCCTCTGCGGCCACTTGGGCTAGTTGAGACTTAAGTGGTTCGGGGGCTGATGACAGTAAGGCCGAGACCTCGTTCCATTTATGGCAGTTGTAGCTAGATAGCAAGGTTGAATTGTTAGCTATTCTAGTTTGGAACGCTGCCAAAGAGGTCACCTTCCTGCCCATTGTGTATAGCCTCTTGCTTTTCTCGTCAGGTGGAGCCTCAGAGAAAGCAAGGGGAGTTCCAGGCCTTTTTCTTGTTCTAGTGACAACTAATGAGTCGGGCTTCAATTGACCTCTGATGTATAGCGGGTCAGAAGGGGCGGGTTTAAACAGCTTCTCTATGCGTAGTTCACTGCCCGCGTAAAAATTAGGAGTCTCCAGCGAGGGCTGTATTTTTTGCTGAACAGATTTGAGGGGATAAACTGAGTAACAGCTTTCTTTTCTCCTAGGATTTCATCCACAAAATCCTTATCTTGTTGGTCTTCCTGCATTGCCATTTGAAAATGCTCTGCCGCCTTGACGAGCACTTCATTTAGCAGAGGTTGATTGTCTATGGATGAGTCTGTTACCGGAGGGTCCTGATCAACAGGAGAGTCCATGATATACATATCTGTATCAGGGTCACCCTCATCCTCATTATCCCCGTAATAAGGGCCTGCCGCCTCCGCCTCTTGGATAGAGAAGTCTTCATGATCAGAGTCCGGGTCATAGAGCTCAATGACTGTCTTGCACTTGATCCTCCTGGCAAGACCTTCTAGCAGGGGGTCCAGCAGGAGTCTGGGACCCAGAGGGTGCTGTAGTGGTGTTACGCTCACTTGGCTCCCACAGGGGCGTTGATCGGAACTGGACAGCTGCGGTCTCCACCAACGTGATGCGTAGTGCAGAGATGACAGATTGGACTTAAAGTGGAGAAAGGGAATTAGCCACCTGTGGATTTGAGTGATAACACCCTTCTGTTCTTCCCACTAATCACCTTCGATATCTCCTTTCATAGTCTCACCTTATGTTTATGAAAGATGAGCTCTCCATCCTGCGTGGAATGCAGGGGCGCGTAGATAACCAGTTACTTCACTGGTCCGAAGGAGTTGGGAGAGTTCCAGACCAATATTGACTCTGAGGTCCATGGCGAGGAACCGTAAGTATATAGTTCGTAAGAGTTCAAAATGTCTGATATTCACTCTTGTCCGATTCCTTTTATCTTGCAGCTTGACCCAAGAGAAGATTGCCTCGTGGCAGCTGGTAGCGTTCAGGTAAGAGTCTGTATTACCCAACACTGTCCGGTAAATGATACCTGTGTTTAATCCATTGCTTTCCCTCCTTTTACAGGTGCGGCGTGAGAAATTATGACGTCTTGATGAATAATGCCTCAGGCAGTAAAATCAGCTAAGTCTACGGTGGTAAACTGATTGTCTTTGTTTATTTTCTCGGCTCACCTTGCTGTTCTTTTGTTCCCCTTAGGTGCCGGAGTTCGGTGAAGATGAGATGGAGACTGCGCCGGACCATGGAGATGAAAAATGCCTCCGGCGGTAAAATCAGGTAAGTCTATGGTGGTAACAGAGATTGCCTTTATTCTCTCGGCTCACCTTGCTGTTCTCTTGTCCCCCTTAGGTGCCGGAGTTCGGCGAATATGTGATGGAGATTGCGGCGGATCGTGGAGGTGCTGCGAAGGCTGGTGAGAATAGCGCGGCGCTACAGCGGGCGATGCAACGCGTATAGAATGAACGTCTCTTTCCTTGTTTGAAGGCGCGATGGATCCGGAAATCAGGTGAGAAATATAAGTAATGTTCTTGTTCTAATCTTTCCTCCTTCCCCTTTTTTCTAGGAGCTCCAGACTTGAGGCGGGCGTGGCAGAAGGCTGGATGCTGACTTGCAGGCACGGTGAGCGTTACGCTGCTGGATGCAGAATAACTGAAGCGTGTGCTGCTCTTCGGGCATGGTTTAAAATAGCCTTCAAAGTAGTCCCAGGTAAGAAGTTCCCCCCAAGACCACACCCGAGTAAGAAAATAGTCCCTGAAGTAAAGTAGTTCCCTTCAGGCTTCACGTTGGCTTGGATTCTTAGCAGCATGGTCTGCATGAGGTAAGTATAAGCATTTGAGCCTGGCGCCTCTGGCGCCAGGACTGACCCCTTCTATGAGCCTGGTGCCTACGGTGCCAGGACTGTAAGTATCTGGATGCCTGCTCCCGGGACTGATGGGCCTGGTCCGGATGCCCAGGGGTAGGCATGACAAGTGGGTGGGGTGGAGTGGAAGCTTGTGAAATAGGCAGGGTATTTTTCATAAAAGTTGGCCATGAAGGTCATCCTCTTCATGACCCTCTCAATATCTCCAGCTGACCATTGGGCAGAGATAGGAATGACCAATGGTTGAGAGGGGAGTCCCATTTCTTCAGGTGTGGGAGGGAATATAGTAGAAGGAGGAGAAGCCTTCTTTTTGAGGGTGGAAGATAATGAATCTTGCCGTTGAGGACCCCTACTGTTATGAGTGGGTCTAACCTCTTGTGACTTATCCCTATGAGGGGTCTTAAAAGACATATTCTTGGATTCCCTGTCTTTACACAGGCTCTTCTCTGGAGCATGTTTTTTGACTAAGTGGGCTAGTCCTGCTTGTATAGGGCCTTGTACCTGTTTCGACGATCGACTACCGGTAGTGGATTTGCGCGCAACACCTGTACCGTCCTTCAATGGCCGGGGCCTGGTGTGTGTCGATCTTGATCTGGAGCACCCAGCGATTCAACATACCTCTCCCTAGACGTCGTGCGCAGCCGTATGCTCGACACATGTCGAGTCTCGGCTGTGGGTTCTTTGTTTAGTGGAGGATGTAGTTATAGCGCCTTCGCCGCTGGGTGCTGTCCCCATAACAAGGCCTCTGGCCTGTCTGGGTCGGGGGCTTGAGCTCGGGAAACCGGAGTAACCCCGTCACCTTTGCCGTCGGATACCGCAGCGTTGGTGCCGCCGCTGAAGGCACCTTCCACTTCCATGGTCTTCAGTTGCCTGGCGTGGTGGGCCCAGCGTTTAGTAAGGCAGCCCTTCAATGTCTTGGGCTTGAAGAGCCTACCCGCTATACAAGAACCCTCGACATGGTCTTGCAGGAAACAGATTACACACAAGGTGTTTATCGACCCACTGGAACTTTTTATTGGATTTAGGGCACAATTTAAAGGGGTTCCTTAACATAACAGAATGTACCGGCAGCTAGACGAATGTAGTGTATGTACAAGGGTATAAACCTTCTAAAATGTCCTCCCCTCTCTCCCTACTGCGTGGGCTGAAGACTGTAGCGGCCTTCCAAGGCCATAACAGATCCGTTGTGTTACGACTGCCGTTCCTTGTTCTTCACCGCCGTCGGATGGTCACGAAGTCGGTGAAAATAAAGGATAGTAAGAATAAACTATCATTAATTGATCATAACAAAAGGCGATAAGCCGAAAGGAGAACCCCGTAAAATGGCGGGAAAAACCAATCTGAGGGACCTCGACGCGTGAAGGATCATGGGTACAGTGGACGTCACACTAGTGATAGTATTACTGGCACGCCCTGTCGACGTCCCTTTTCGAGTTTCGAAAACAACAACTAATACTGAACCATGCCATTCCATTTTTGGCTGTGGTGACATGCTGGTTTGTTAGGAACTACATGTTTTGTTCCCAAAACACATTTTTGCCAGAAAGGTTAACTTACCACTGTGCTTTTGATGTACACCTCCACCACACAAACAACCTGTTTGGACTTACACTTCCTCCCTCAATGCATCTAAACCAATTCATGTCTCATCCATGCCCTTTTGCTTCTTTAATTCTCCATTCCCAATTGCAATCTTATAACTTAAACCAAATTGTTTAAGAGAATCATGCTCCATTAATCTTTTAAATTTATGTATTCATCTAATTTTCTTTTTTAGCATGATGCAGATTGTGTGCAAATATATTGGGTCTTGTTTTTTATATTCTTTCACACGAATGTCAAATTTCAAGAGCTTTGAAGTACACATAAGGAGCCAGCTAGCACTACACAAAACACCCAACTAAATATACAAGAGTGACAGTTCAGGAAAAAGGCTGTAACACAAAGACGACATGCAAATCTGAGCTGGTACATTGACTACACCCCTGCTGTCCTCTACTGAATGGACAAGGTAAATGCACCTTGGGTTGACAAGGTAGACAAGGATGGATGTATCGCGTATTCAAAGCCCAACCTCCGCTCAAGAGTACCACCAATACCACTATAACAGTATCTGCAACCTGTGGCTCTACAGATATTTTGGGCAACAATCATCACGATGCTTCACCATTAACTATACCGGCTAAAGTCAATGGCAGTTGGAGTCCAAAACATCTAGAGGGGCAATGGTTGCAGACCCCTGCACGAACCATCCCCATGAAGTTTCTAGCAAGCCTCAAGAAATTTTAGGAAAAACATTCCAAGACCTTGCTCCTAAAGGATCCAAAGGTCAAAACCTACAGTTTAAAATTACCTTTAGTCCTCCCAGCTTTTGGGTGCAGATCACCTGGCAGTTAGTGGTTGCTTGGGCCTTAGGCAGCAAGTAGAAGGGAATGTGTTCACTGGTTACCTTGTGAAATGTTTTAACAGACCCAGGCTCACAATGACACGCTGGCACTGTGAAAGGCTTAAAAGTATGACCCCACCTGAATGAAAGACATACCTTTATCATGTCACACAAGTAACAATATCACTGCACAAGGACAGGCATCTGGACTTTCTCTCCATACCTACCCTGTTCATCATACATTAAATCCATCTTTCACACAGTTCAATCAAACAGGCCTGCACAGGGAGCTCGGGTATATTATTTCAATACACATAGGCCTGCATTACTGTACTCTGACAGCAAACTCAAAGGTACCATCTCTCACAGTGAACAGGATATTTAATTTTGACTTCAAGGTGGCAGGCGTGTTCAATTTTACCATATTAGTTTGCCAACTCCATTCCCTTACCTTCCGTTACCAACAAGATGCACATTTATAAACAGTCAACTATTTACTAATCTAATGGACTTTCGACGAGTAAGAAATAGTGAGCTGTGTGTATGTGTAGAAATCGGGTGGCAAGTGATGTTTTATGGTGGACTAGTAGTTTGCAACTTGAATTTGTCATCCCTGGATGACCAGGAAAATGAGAGCACATTTTCAGGACTGCCCAAGCACGAGTGTTCCTGTGCCCCTGCATGCATCCAACATGACGTATACCGACTTACACATTTCTATATCTGCCTTTGAATCACACTTAAGGAATTATCTCCCTCACTTTTGCAGAACTATGGTCGACCCAACAGAACTGGCATGCACTCATGCTATCACAAAACATTGTTCTCCCTGTGCATCCCCACACCCTTTTGTGTGTATCCTATATTTCCCGCTTTCTCATCCTTATTTTCTCCTAGCTCATTTTCATTCCTGCACCAGACTAACGTTTGGATGGTGCTGGTGGGGGGCACAATAAACTACTGCACACACATGCCAAAAGACAAACTATGATGATGATTTGGCACAGTATAAAAACTTAACATACCATACAACAAGCGACCTGTTGGGTGCAGAAGTAAGCCTCCCAGCACAATGTCAACCAGGAGAAAAAATATTTTAAAAAACCAGACAACTGTTTATCAATTCAATAAAGGTTTGGAAATATATTTTGGTTTCTTGCAATATCAATACAAGGATCTTCCAATGTTTCGGTGCAGTTGATTTGGGGCACGTATCTTCTCAAAATGTGTTTATTGCTAGGTTTTAGCTGGGCTGATCCATTTGAACTATCCCTTTATGTTCGTCTCACCCTTCCGTTTGCTTAATTTAAGGATAGTGTAAAGTAAGGGGACGTTAATCTTATACAAGATTACAGTTTAAAGTGTTAAGATTATTAATCACAAGGCTTCAATGGTGGGTTATGCAGCACATTGTGCCTAGTTCCCCAATTAGTGCAAAACGTGTAATTAATTCAATGCTTCCGTTTTCTTTCTGTTAGTAAAAAAGACGGAAACAAAATGAGATCAGGGACAGTGGAGTAAAATCTCTGGCCAACACAGAACCAAGTATGGGACCAAGAGCCTTAATACAAAGTGGAACGGACCCCGTTAGGGAGAACTCTCCGTTTAGGCTGAATTTCCTAACCTAGCGAGTCCCCCAGCAGTTTTGCTGGATTTTTGGGGTTTATTTTTTTCTCCTGCCAAGAGTGAGACTCTTTTACTCTCATTCTTGGACATGATTTGAATGTATCTCTGATTCTATATGTGTTTAATGGGCTATGGGGTCTTTTACTCCATAGGGCTTCATGTGTTTTTGTGATGTGTGTTACACAGCAACATCAGTGCAGTAACACAGGGGTGTCATAGTGACCCCCCAGTATAGACTCCATACCCTGGGACTGACTACTGTCTCCCAGGGCATGTAAAGTCACCATTGACTTTACTAGTCTCAAATTCTGAACAGAACCTTTACAAACCATCATAGTGTGGACGTACTGGCCGGGGCAATTCGATTGCCCCGGGGTCTGTTAGTCGAGGGGGCACGTCTCCGCCCCCCCTGATCGAGTTTTGGCTGATGGCAGTGGATACTACTTTTTATATTCGAAGGCGAATATATCCCTATGGGATTTCCCATTGTTCGAGGCTACCAACTTTAATTATTTAATTCCTATAGCCTCGAACATACCGCCGGTTTATTTATTTAATATGAATTCTCCGGTTGGTATTTTTTGCCAGAACTCGGTTCTAAAATGCTGTTTGTGTTCGCCTCTGTGACTCCAACCCAAGTTGAGCCCTTAGTTCCACTTTTTGGCGGGCTTCTCCACAGAAGCCCTCCAAAGTGGTGCCACTCTGTCTGGGGTACTTAGGAGGGGTGGCGGGGAATTTAGGCACCCTGGAGTGAGTTGCCTAGGCAACTCAAGTCGCACTCCGTCCTGATTGGCCCAAGTGGTGAGCCGGCCGGCTCACCACTTAGCATGTTTGAGTGACAGCTAGGCTGAGTGAATGGGGGTTTTCTGCATAAAATCAGGGCTTTGGGGACTGGAACTGAAGTCGCCACAGGACCTAAGAATCCGACGAGGGAGAAGCTGAGCCGACCTGCTACGACGACACCACCGGTGGAGCCCTGCTGAACCGTCTCACCACTTTTCCCAACGACAGAGGAGATCTGCAGCCCAGAGAGTCTTCTGCCTTCGACTGGTGGGGATAACCAGTCTGCTTCCTTTTTCGCTTCCTGGAACATCTCGTGGCCGCCTTGCCTGTGCCAAGCACCCCGGCAACCGGGATACCATGTTTTACCACTACCGCGAATCCAAGGGTAGTACCTTTAACCGGAAAACTCTGCGGCTGGTTTCTTCCATGGCAGTGCAATGACCTTCATCTTTCCTCCACGTCGAGATCTTCTCTTCCTCTGGACGACGCCGCGACTTGCACCCGCTGCCAGGAACAACTGCCCCCGCTGGAGGATCCTTTCCACATAAGGTACCGTGTTCCATCTGGCTTCCCTTGCAACCAACTGTACGGGGTAGATTTAGCCCCCGGCTTTCGACCCTAGGTTAGCCTGGGACACCCTGGCTAAACTTTTCTGAGCCTAACTAAAACCTTTCCGAACTCCCTGCAAGACCTTTTAAGCCTGTTGTCATTATGTGATCTTGGGTGCATTTATGCCCTGCTCTCTCCCAGAGTGGGCCCGGCCTATGGACTTTGGCTCACAAGTAACTTTTGACTTTTCTGCCTTGCTTAAGAGTTCCTAAGTATTAGTGTGGTGTATTTTCCTACAGTCTGCCTTTTTCCCTCCCTTTTTAGTTAACTTATTGGAGTGCCATCAATAGTTAAGCGCTCACCTCTGTTTGGAAATAAGTGGTGTTAACTAAGACTTGTCTGATAAGGAATAAGGAGTGTATATATAATAACAGTAATTGTGTTTAGAGTGATTTGCAATAATAGTGCTGGAGTGTTTCAATAAGTGTGTTTTTAAATAAATAATTATATACCTTGTTACCAAAGCTCTGGTCAGTGTTTGCTTGTGCTATTGTATCCGAGTGCCTATTGTGTATACTTTGCATACTGCCCAACTCTTCTTGAGGGAAGTCAGACTGCTCAGCCACAGCTAACAGGTAAATCTGGGTGGTACAGACTGCTACCAAGCGTGTTTACTGCCAACACCTGTAGTCTTAAATCTTTTGCAGTGGTCCCCAAGGGAACTGCACAGGTTTCTGCCTAACAGACCCAAGTAAATATTTGGGCCCAAAGACCACAAACCCCTCATTACAAATTCACTCTGACCCAATTAGATATTGAAGCACAAACCACTAGTAGGACCAAGTTTTGTAGAAGGATGAATCAATTTTGAAAGTCCTATTGGCTATTTTCCTAAAGTAAAACTAGATCCAGACCAAATCTCCAGTTGCACATGCAGTTTTTATTTGGATCTCATAAAATCAAAAACACATTGTCACTGTAAAAAGCATGCGATTAACACCTTTGAGGAAAATACTGGTGATCAACCACTGCAGTCACCAATTACACCTGGGATATGTTACAAGTGTGTTTCCCAAATATATGTTTGAGTGCAGACATCCTGGTATGCTAGTTACTATCTGGCATGACTGGTTAAATAAAAGAGAAACTGGTTTGGTCGGAAGATTAAAAAAGTAAATCTAAGGACGTTATTTAATCTAACTCAAAATTATAGTGTACTGAAATTCCCATTCTCTTTTAATATTCTTTTACACTCCCAAACCGTAAAGAATCTAGTTTGTGACCATCGTACCTCAGTTCGGGAGCCTCCATGCAAACATTAAATGGGCTCTTTGGAACGAGCTCCTTTTTCTATTTGTGTAGCAGCCGTCTTGGCCAGACTCGTATCACAAAACGTTGACCATTTCGTCGAAATGCTACTGGTGATCATACATGGCTATTCCAGCCCCAAACAACTCTGCACATCCCTTGTTGATTCAGTCTTGCGGGCCATTACCAGCCAGGGCGGCCTGCCCTGGCATGCATCACACCTCAGGCAAAGATTAGATTTACGCTTCTATGGATTTAACATGCATAACTAAGGACTACGGTTCAATGAAAATAAAGGTACATCATGCTTCCTCTAGAAACATTACCTTTAATAAAGGATGTATTTTTTCTACTGGGAGAGATAAAGGGTTTCTTCGTTTCTTCTTTTCTATTGCTGATTGGGCATCCGCTATTGCCCATTTATCAATGGGATGAGGAAAGCTTTTCTGCACACGTTCCTAAAACAAATGATAAAGAAAGTTTGTGATCACTGGTCTCAAACATCCCCATTTTCTGAGATCACTAACTGCAAAGAACACAATAAAACACACTGTTACAACTCTATGTTAGAAATTCAGACCCAATACATTACAATATGATGAATTCAAAGTTCCAATGAGGTCAAGAAAAGATTACTAATATTAACTGATCAAATAAGGAAATGTAACCTTTACAACGACGCTGGCAATGTCAGTCCACAGACACGGTCTCAATAAGAACTATGTGTAAATGTACAAGATGGGAAATTCTGTACCTAACTTGGTTTTCCGTCTGCGTCTCTCCCTCACTCTCTTAATTCTAGCACCAACTAGCTTTTGCTTTTATATTTCCTGTCACTAGTCCCAGTGACTTGGTACCGATTTCTGCGCTCTCGACAGAGCGGTCTCCAAATACTCTGTTTGTCCTAGCCTTCCACTAGCAATGATGCTTCTACTCTTGTGCCGCCTCTTACTCACTGGCTTTCACTTGAGCTCTTTGATAATGTCACAATGCTGCACCTTCCTCTCTAGGCTGCAGTAACTTGCTTTCTCTGCCCTGTCTTCCTTGCGCTACTGCTGGCTTTTGATGAATGGCATCCAGCCTCTCATCTGGCTAGTCCCTTTATATACAGTTGAAAGATGTATCTGGTCGGGGGTAGACATTTTGGGTCAGTTTTCCTGGCAGTTTTGTCTCAGGATTGGATTGATAGGCCTAGGTCCACCTCTTCTCCATGTGGCTGTTTCTCCCAATTGCAGGTTGTTGCCAGTGTTCGAATCAACACAGGGGCGAGGTTATAACTACAGGCACTGACACCTTACATTCAGGAGTTTCAAGGGCAGGGCTGCCTGATCCTGAGTTCTCTTCCTGGGGAATCTATCTGCTGTGGTGGATGTCAAGGCTCCCTAAACCCCTGATGTGGTGACTGTAAACCAGCTCCACAGGAACATGGTCTAGTCTCTGGTTTCAGACAGATTAATGGTCAACCTATGCTGGGTTTCCATACAGTCTATCACTGTCCTGCTCTCCAGTCCAGAGCTGGGTTCATAGATCACTCACCCAAGGTTGAAAAGGGAGCAGACCTTGATTGTGATGGAATTAACATGGTCTCAGGGGGCTCAAATCAGGGTATTTTGTCATCTTAACCCTTTATTAAGGCCTGCTGGGCCTAGAGACCCAAGCTACTCCTCACTGATGAGGCCCAACAAGGTCAAAACATGTTTGGGGATGCCAATGGTCTCCTGCAGAAGGGATGTGACCTAGCAGTTCGGGCTGGACTGCCCCTTTTGGGGTGGGACCAAGCCTGATTTGCATATGGTTTTTCCCCTTCTGTAATGGCTTGGCAGGCGAAGAACGATGGTCTGGAAGGTTGCCCAGAGCAACTCCAGTGGTTAAGATTCAGTCTAAACCTTCCAGCCATCACCTCTTTGTTTTTCCCTTTATTTATGGGTACAATAATGTTGGCGACAAATGAAATTACTTCTTTCACTTCCTGCCAGATTTGGAGCAGCTCTCATACTAAGTACCATCTGTGGTCCTCAATAGGGAGAGATTTGATCAGTCACAATTTTTCTATGCACAGTCTAGAGAGGTTGCTTCAAAGTGGGAGATTTTAAGCAGCCCACAGAGCTCTCCAATCCTCCTTTCTGGCCATGAAACACAGGGCTTAGTTACATTTTACATTGAGTGGCTATACTTTTATTTGTCATTTAAACTCTCATGCTGTGGCGGTGGCTCCCTTTCCAGTGCAAGCATAAGGCCCCTGAGGCATCCTTGGCCAGATGGCCTTTTGAACAGGAATACTGGGGTTATACAGTTCTCAAAAACCATAGCGCAGGGCTTGGTATCCATGAGCTTAATTACCTACAATAAATAGCAACCATAACCCAGGTGCCGTGTTAGATGTAGCAGGTACTCTAGAGAACAAAGTGGAATGCAGTCCCATCATCCAGGACAGCCACTGCTGCCTCCAATTCTAAGGCTGATCAAACACCATATAGTTTGTTTGGTGACTGTAACTTTGTAGCCCTGCCTGTGATGACCGGTCTCAGTATACCAGTATGCTCATCAAATAGGCTTACCTCAGCGACATTATTTTGCTCTGCATACTAATTAATGAACATTGATCCTTAAGAACTTACCAGTTATGGAGTTATCGGCTTATGCAAACTAATGGTGAGCTGTTTAATAGTGCCCCATCCTTCAAAGACTGCCTTATATACCTTGATAGACATAGGTGCAAAATACAACCAAAGAACTATCGTGAATCTGTTCGGTCTGAACTCCAGGTAATAGTTTCAAGTGGCTCAGTTTCAATGCATACTTTTCAGGAAGTCAAATAGTAATTCACATTCCCAATGGGGGTGATTATTTTAAGCAAGTAAAACAATTTAGCTCCAATCCATACTTTTCTTCAATAGTTCAGGCAAATTAAAAAAATGCATTTTGCCTTAAGGTTGCTCTTTAGATCAGGCATTGATAATAGGGTTATGGTTTGGCATAGTTCTAGCGTGAGTCTCACATCTCACTGTACTACTTCCGAACGATTTGTTGCAACATTAGAAAAATCAATTTGAGAAGATTTGTAGACACTCGAGTAGAAAAGTGTAACTACGCTCCAGAGAATGGGTTGCTATCCAAAATTCATTGAAGTTGCAAACCTTATAGCCTCCCATATTTTTAAACACTGATGTTGATCGACTGCTTAGTGGATGATCTAGCAAGTGAAAGGTTTATAATACAATTGAAATGTTTTAGGCATGGTTCCCTAGCGGCAGCTTAGCATTGCAGGACTATTGTGAAAAAGCCAAGGCAATCTCTACTGAGTGCATATATGTTTTCTAGCATCATTTTCAGGCCTTGCCAAATACCTTGCCATCACCCAAGTAGCAATTCAAATCCACTTAAATGAAGTAAAATCTGGGGGATTTATAATTGGTACTCCTTTCAGTCACACGTGGCAGTGAAGGTACCCTGCAGCATCCTCTGACCACAAAAGTGATGGGTGGAAGGTTTTGAATGAATCTGTACCACTGGCATTGCTCTGGGCAACCTTCCACACCACCGTTTTTTAGCCCGTCTGCGCCATTGCAAAAGGGGTCCAGCCATATGCAAATCAGTCAGGTACTGCTACCAATGGTAGCAGCCCAGCCCGAACTGCTAGGCCAGGTCCCCTCTGCACAGAAACACAAGCAACCCCAGACATGTTTCGGCCTTGTTGGGCCTCCTCAGTGAGGTGCAGCTTGGTTCCCTATGGCGCAGCGAGCAAGGGACTCACGTTTGGGCATACCCTCTCTCACATAGTGAGACAAACTATGACCACAAAAGTGATGGGTGGAATGTCTGGGGATGCTTGTGGTCTCATGCAGAAGGGATGTGACCTAGCAGTTCGGTCTGGGCTGTCCCTTTTGGGGTAAGACCAAGCCTGATTTTCATGTTTTTTTCCCCCTTCTGTAATGGCTTGGCAGGCTGAAAACGATGGTCTGGAGGGTTGGCCGGAGCTTTGCCCTTGGTTATGATCAATTCAAAACCTTCCAGCCATCACCTTTCTGTTTTGCTAAAGCCACCCTGCAGCATCCCACCTTTCTTTAATTTCTCATGCTGCCATTGCAATAAACGTCACCTGCACTATTGTTATTTTAATCAGTAGCAAATGCATGTAGGCTGATCCATTTCTTTGCTTTTCCAGATTGTTCAACTTTTGCATCAATGCGTCTAGCTGTGACGCAAATGCGGAGGTCTGTTTGATTTGAGTTGAGCATTGTATAATTTTGTAGACCAGTACATATCCTCCACGTGTAGATACTGAGGCCCGATTAGCGATTTTGAAGATTATTGGTTAAAAGCTGGATCCTTGGAGGACCTTGCAGAAAGGCATGGGTGATATTAAGTGTAACATGTAGGTGTCTCTGGACTATGTTATCCAGAGTATCATGGCTCCCTCCCATCCAGGGCTTATAGTGTAAAATGCTGCTGAGATATCCAGACAGAAGAGTGCACTTGGGTGTGTGAGTGCTGTTCTTTAGTGTGCTCCAGACGGACGAAAGTGTGTTTTCCATTCCCATTTGTGAACTGAATCCATGGCGTGACTTATGCATCAAGCATAGAATAAGTAGTGTTGCATAGCAATTTGCATTGCAATTCTGTAGGTTTGCAAATTAAATTGGCACTTTTGTAGCACTTGTGTAGCAAACCTAGCTATTTAAGTTGCCCTGTTCAATGAAAGCACATCTCACCCTGCATCCCTCTCTTGCCTTCAGGGCTCCCTCTACCCTCTCTTCATTGCAAGTTCAAAAGGGCTAATGGAGAGTGCAGCAGTCTCCTCCACCCTTATGTGCCAAAGGCCTGTTTGAGTGCAAGCTATATTTTGTTCTTTTTGAAATAATTGCAAACCAGAATTAATCAGAATAATAACACTATTAAGCTAATCATAGCCTGTCTAAGATAAGTATAAGTAACCGTAATTCTTTTTCTTAAATGCAGTCATTCAATTCCATTTATAAAAATGTAATTTGTTACATAATTCGTAATTGCAGTAATGCTACTGTCAAACACTGCATTGTCTCAAAGCTTTACAGTAGAGTGTAGGTTAGTGAATCTAATAGTGTCAACTATATTTATTTTTGTTGGGGAAGATACATCACATTGACGACACTTTTGAAAATGTACATGATCATACTGCCAAATGCCTTTGATGGCAACCCTAGTTCTGTAACCTGTTGGTTACATGCAGCGTGCAACTGGTGCTCAACTCAAAAGCTGATCCCGTACTCCTTGACATTGTCTCATCACCCTGTGGCTTTACACCAGCTGCCCTGAAAGTGAGATGGCTGCTAACAGCATTCCACTTAGTTTGCTTACTTCTCTGCCTGCTACACCATCCTGTTTGCTTAGTCTCCTACTTTCTTTCCTCTTACAAAGCTAACTAATGTTTACACATAGCAGTGATCTATAGATGTACAGACTGGATGGAACTGTTGATTGACTGCACTACCATCACTGTAGTTATCCTCCAGAGCTCGCTTTGTTGTAGGATTATGATTACATTAGCACCTGCAGTAGAGAGCTGTCCAAACTGTTTTCAGAGCCTTTTAGCATATATACACATATATTACACACACATACACATATATTACACAGCCCACGGTAGTGGCCGTGTAGTTATGGTTAAGTTGCTAATCCCATAGGAAGAGCACTTTATGGGCGGCTTATAACTTCGCTCCCCTGGACAAATCCTCACCAAACTTTGCAAAAAAAAGTATTTGGCTCACTCTGAATTTGTTTGCAAAGTTTGGTAAGGTTTGGTCCAGGGGGGGCAAAGTTATAGGGTGGTCCCAAAATGTCTTTTTCCCCATAGACTGAATGGGGAAATAAACTTTGCTCACACCTGCAGCCCAAACCGCTGGACGGATTTTCACCAAATTTGCGGCAGGAGCAGCGGCTTGGTCCCAAAAGTGTGCTTTTGTAACTTTGGTGAAAATCTGTCCAATAGTTTTTTTTTCAATGACCAAAATGTAGGTCTAAAAAAATGTGCGTTATCTATGTCCGCTCCGCGGACACACTTCCCTGTTCGCTCCGTGGACAGGACACTGATTCGTTAATCGGCTTGTGTCATGTCCACGGACATGCGACGTGTTAGCTGATTGGATGGTGAAGAGCGTGACGTGCATCAGATTTTTGGAAACACCCGCCATCTTGGATTTGTAGACAGCGGCCGGTGTCCGCAGACATTGCGGTAAAAAAATATTAAAAAACACAACATTGCACTTGTGAAACTTATCAAATAATCTCTGGGGTGATGAGGATGGAATGCGATATGGCTGCACGAAGCAAAAATAAATAAATAAATAAAATTAAAAAATGGGTATTTTTCCTGCAAAAGTCCGCAAACAGTTCGGATGTTCACGGACAGTCCTGAGAAGTTCGGACACCTCAGCATTACAGGGTTGGTGAAATGCAGTCCTTGGATGGCTTATAACTTTGGCGCCACTTAATACAACTGCATGAATTCTTGCATATATATTTCCGACCGGTTTCCGAATTAGTTTGCAAAGTTTGGGGGGATTCTGTCATGAGGGGGCAAAATTAGAGGGGGGGCCCAAAATAATGTAAAGGCTTATAAATAAGGTGCCTTTTGACGAATCTACACTTCATTTGGCAAACTGGTAATAGATCTAGATATAAATGTTTTCGCGAAGTTTGGTGGGATTTTGTCGAGAGGGGGCAAGATTAGAGGGGGGGTGCCAAAATAATGTAAAGGCTTGTAAAAGAGGTGCAAATTGACAAATCTGCACAAAGGTTTGCAAAAAGATTATATATCTAGATATAAATGTTTTCATAAAGTCTGAATGGATTTTGTCAAATGGGGGCTAGGTTATATGACGAATGTATATACATACATTTGACACTTTTGAAAAAATAAAACATAGGTGGATTTCCAGAAAACTTGCATAAGGAGCATTGGAAAGGACCTACAAGCATGATTTTGGAAATGTGCCAGATTTTTATTTTTTGACAGGTGTCATTGTAGCTACAAAATATAGCGGTATACCTTTGGTGACTATGGGGTAGCCTGTGGCCATGGGCAGTGGCCAGATTGTCCGGGTCATGGTATAAGGTCATGATCCGGACAATCTGGCTACTGGCCATGACCACAAGAGACAAAACATAGGATTAAAGTGGCCATGTCCACCTGGGACTGGCTTTGTGGTAAAGTTATTTGAAATTAGGATAGAATTGAAAGGGAAGAAAAATGTGCTCGTGGTAATAGGATTCTCTTTTTGCCTTCTGCAGGCTGCCATGGAAAGTGAAGAGGGGCCCGGTATGGAACCCCGCCTTCCCTTTCCATGGTGGCCATATTGGAAAAGGATTTTCCTTCCTAGGAAGAAACATTTTTTTAGCACCCCGGGTTCCCACTTTGGGAACCTAGGCTGCTAATGGCCTTCATCCCCCATTTCAGGGGCTGGAATGGGGGGGGGGGGGATAATGGTCTAGAGACCTCGTTATCCACTCTTGCTTCGCTTGGGCTGATAATGTGGGCTGCTGGGCCGGTATCCACCGTTCCAAATCCCTAGAACAGAGGATGAACACCAAAATATTTCCATTAGCATAACACACAATGCAAATGGAAATGTTGGAAAATCTTATTGAGTCTATGTACTTTACTGTGAAATATAAAGTAGATGGTCTGTTTTTTTTTAGTGCTATTTTTTAACTGTGAAAGATGGTTCCTAAAGGAAAATCTATTTTGTTGTTTTGGATGTATTTTTTGTCGAGAGCTAAGAACGAAAGGTGGGGAGGGAAATTAGGGAAGAGGAACCAAACACTAATATGGAGGGGTAGGTGAACAGGGGAAAATGTTGCACGTGTGTTATTTCTATGGTAGGGGGCAGTGTTTCTCATGCTCCTTGATTACAGCAGTGGTGGTGGCTCTTGGGGAGGAGGGATGGCATTAGCTGATGCCATTTTAAGATAAATAGCAGTTTTGCTAAAAGTATGTATGTGTACTAGATTGTTAATGGATAAGGAGTAGGAATAGGTGTTGGAGCTGTGCAAGGGAAATTTTGAACTTGAAAGTTCCTAGATTAGTAGAAAATGCAGTTCCAAACTGTCCGCGAAGCAGTGATTTTATCATGAAGTGCAGACTGGTTCTCGGACACGTCGTGATGCCGCGCGCCAGCGTATGGTCATGTGGCACTGTCTGGAAGGTCCGCTATGAAGTCAGATGTTCGGAGAAGTCTACGGATGCAAAACTAGTTGAAATAGTTGCAAAAAGTGTATAGAAGTGTTAAAAATGATTCCAGAAGGTGGAAAATGGCAGAGTTTTAAGGTGACACTTTGCAAATGGGACACAAATATTGCTATATTGGATAAGTATGATATTAGTAAGTTGTAGGAAAATAGCATGCACTGGTAAAAACCCATGAAATTCACTGAAAAAACATTGTTAAAGGGGCATTATGGTTAAGTTGCACTAATAAAAACCTATGAAATTCAGTAAAAAAAACATTAAAAAGGGACATTATGGTTTCAAATAAAACCGAAAAACCAAAATTACTGCAAGAACATATTTGAAGTATAAGTCTACAAATATAGTACTTGAATATTAATTATGAGTATATGAATTTTTAGATCCTGACTGTTACTGGCCTAGATATGTCAGTAAAGGAAAAAAGAGGGAGCCAGGCATGTGATGTCATCATTGATGTCATCAATGGCATTTGTGATGTCATCTTTGATGTCCTGGGTGTTAGCCTTAGCCGTGCACGGTGGTGGCGCGAGTTATGGTTGCTTAGCTTACCATAACTGGTAAATTTCAGGGGGTTTTCGGTTTTACTTGGAACCATAATGTCCCTTTAACAAAGTTTTCTTACTGAATATATATTTGATAAATGTTTACTAAGATTCCCTTAGCTTACATACATATAACAGAAAATGCTGAACCCCCTGCCCCAGCTAGTGATTTTGATGTCAGTGGACGGAGTCACCATCAACACTACCCAAAAACTCAGGGGGTATCTTACATTATTGTATCATACAATAAAAACACCAAACATGTTCAAAAAGCACCACATATATATACACATTACATTTAATAATAAATAAGAAGTGGAAACTGTATATGTAAGACACCAACATCCACTGAAATATTGTTTGCAATATAATGGAATATACCAGAAATAAAATATATATGCCTCCAACAGAATTACCTCTCAGAAACTGTACAGCAAAAAGCAAGAGCATACCTACACAGCAGTAACACCAAAAGTTTGTAAGAAACTAGTTAAGTACACTACATTTATTTGATATAGTTACACATTTTCTGTATTAGGTACACTAAAACTTTATTTTTTAAAATTTGTGTACACACAGAAATGTCCAGTACTTTGGAATGGCTGGAAGAAAATTTCCCACAAGATCAAATCAGTGAAGACAGCGATACTAATGGTAGACACAACATTTCTCTATATACCCCAATTAATAACCATTACTTTATGTGTAGTTAATATATATATTTTTTTAACAGACCATACAGACAATAAGTATAATATACCAACAGAGACATTGGAAGATCCTCTGAAACGAATGGAACTAAAAATGGATATGTTAATGAAAAACTTCATTCTTATAAAACAGTTTGTTGAGGACCACATTAAAGAAAACATTAAATATCACTGTCCCACATGTACCTGTTCCCCCTCTCCATGTCCCAGGCAACTATCCCAACTCTCCCCAGCAAGAAAAACGTTAAAATGAGATTTCCATTCCTTCCTCCCCTCCCATACATCATGTCCAAACCCCTAATTCCGCTGTATTTGTTTCCGTTTCTGCTTCCCCCTCTCTTTCGTAATTTGTATACCGTTATACAATAACATTTTAAGTGTGTTCTTAGTATGTGCCTGTGTCTTTTTTAATTACAAAAGCAGTTAGCGTGTCCGCAGACAGCGCGGGTGTCTCTTATGTCCGCAATTAACAAAAATGCGGGTGTCCTAAGAACACCCCACCCCCCTGTTGGTAATGTTCGCAACCAGATGAATATATCCCTAGAACACATATCCCGTCCACCTGTCCGCAAAGTTTTGATGCACATTTATTTTATTCGGGGACCTGAACACTGTCCGCAGAACACCCGCGCGCATGCAAACGTGTTTGCAATGTCATCATGTGACCGCACCCACGCTGAGCGTGTGTCCTTATTTATGGACGCTGTCCGCGCCCCTAAACATTTAAAAAGTGCTTTTTTGAGCAATCCAAAGTATTTTACAGTAGAAATTCACCATTGCACTTATCTCAGACAATGTCACTGCTGATCTACATACTTTTTGGAACTTTTTGAGCCCTTTCTTGGGGTTCGATCTGTCCGCGGGCAGCTCAGGAGTCTGCGAAGCACGCACCTGCACCCCTATAAAAGGCCACACCCCACAGCTGCTCCTCATCCTGTTTTTGGACTTCCAGGAGACACACTACTCCACACTCCTGGATTGCTCTTTTGTGTTCCTCAAGTCCTGAGTTCTTGCTGGTTCCTAATAACTTTAATGATGGCATCCATGGCTGTTCCTGCTGCATTTGCTTCTGCCTCAGCACCACCCCCAATCCCTCCACCACCACCTCCCCAAAAGACTGCAGAGGTAAACAGGCGTGAGGATGCAGAGGAGGATGAAGACGATGAGGTAGTGGAAGTCCCTACTACTAGCACTCATCATGAGTCTTGGGTGTGGCGGTTATTTAGCACTCTTGATGGAAAGCCAAAAAGCGTGTGCGAACAAGGTGATCTGCACTCAGTGCTGCATGGTGCTGAGTCGTGGCAAGCCTGGTTCGTATAGCTATGGTACTACATCAATGAAGTGACACCTAAAGTCGTTCCATGGTGGGGCTATTCGTAAGGTTGTACCTTGCGATAAACGTAGTAGGCCGAGTTGCTCTGCAGCATCCTCCGTTTCCGCTCCTGTCACCACAAGAGACACTCCTGTGGGATAGCACATCCCTCCAGCTGCCTCGCAGGCCATTCATGATGCTGTTGACCCTTACCTTTCGAGGGCCACAATATTGTGCATGTACTGCAACGCATTACTCTGCAGGGGGGAGAACCTTCGGAGTGCTTTCGAGACTGCGGTCAAGGAGCATGAGAAGGTCTGCGACCTACCTCAATAAGGCCCACCCTACATCTTCCTCTCTCCACCTGCCCTTTCTTATCCCCGTGGTTGGTGTCCCTTCCTTACCCTCCTTTCCTTGTGTGTCGTGTTTAAAAAACCAAAGAAAATATTAAACAAAAACCACAAAAAAAAGGCTCTTTTCAGAGCCGCCTTTCACAGTTTAATAATAGAAGAAACAAATAAATACTGTAGGGCCCTGTGCATTTTTTTAGAAGCCCGCGGACATTGAATTTTTGGGGGGTGCTGTCCTATCAGAACCATTGCACTTTTCTATGGGAGGAAGTGGTGGCTCTGAAAAGAGCCTTTTTGTGGTGTTTTATTTTTGTGTTTCAAAAACTTCAAATGGTCAACACCTACTGCAAAATGGATTACTGTAATTCCAAAAAAGGTTGCAATGTACTTTGTATATTTCGCAGAAAAATCTCATTACCGGCATAAGTAAAATGTACTCCACCTCTGCGAAAAATGTGTACACTACAAAACAATGTTTTCATTCTGAAAAGAGGACATACCAACATCTCTCAAAAAGGCACAAACAGACTTGTTAACATTGCGCCTTGCTTTCTCCATTTGTGGACCAAATGAAAAAACGCAGCCACATTTGTCTCTGCGCAATACGGGAAAAAATTACTCTGGAGTTTGAATACATGTCCATGACTTTCACAAGTCCTTCTTTCATTTGAAATTGCAAAGAGATCCCAGACACATGTCCTAAACTGTTCCCTCCACAATGAATAATAATAATGTCTGGGTGACCCTGTGCCACCAGAGTAGCACAGAGAGGTACCAAATCCAGCCACTTCATTCCACGCACTCCATACCAGTGCACTTCCACATGAGAGAATCCAAGATGTACAGCCACTCCTCAGCGATCTACATGCACCTCCAACCTATTTATCCACGAATCTCCCAAAATCCAAACAATCTGCTTTCTGAAACACACAGCCATAACTATCTGCTCTTCTCTCAGGAAAAAAGACCTTACAAACTCTCTTCTTACACAACACACCCAGTAAACCTTATTAACCAATCCCTTGCTCTGCTCAGACTTATTTGCATGCCTCTCAACCCCAAAATCCCCGTATGTAATACGTGCTGTTCGCAGACAACCGCAGTGTCCGGAGAAATCGAAAAATCTGAACTTGGGGAATGAAAATTTCATTAGTGTGCCCCATTTCCCCATTGAGGTTGGCTCTGAAAAGAGCCTTTGTTTTTTTTGTTTTTTTGTAGATGCTTCAGAAACACCTTTATTTTGTATTTTTTGTGTTTCTTTTTTTTATTTTCCTTCAAAAATCTTCACATTAGCTTCTCCAAAGCAACCCTTCTGTTCCAAAACAGCATGGCATTTCCCATAAAAGAAAAAAATGCCATCTTCTTTAAAATAAACAACATTACCAGAATCAATGTTCTCATTACAAAAGAACATACCAGCTATAAGCATGAAAGCAAACATGCCTCCGTTGATTGCACACCTAGCAATATTTTGCTGAGGACAAAAAACAAAACTATTGTCCAATATTGCCCTAGGTACTAAACAATAACCTTGGCATTTGGAGGCATTTTCATTACTGCCCGAACCAAGTGTTTCAAATCTGCCAACAAAGTAGGGTCACTGACATAGCCCAAATGCAAAGCACCACAGTGCAACAAAACTACATGTGGACTCTTCACCCTGCCCATATCTCCACAAACGTGTACAATTCCCTGCACATTGAAACCAGTTACAGTGCTCCACACCACCTCCACTCCTTTAACATCAAAATTGTTTGCCACATTTCTGCATTTAGCATACTGCTCCAAACCATGCACAAACATATCTCCAACCACCAACACCCTGACTTTCTCCACCTCCGCCATCTTCGCTGCACAGCCTCTTTCAACACAAACCACAACATCCGATTGGCTGATCCCTACAGTCCCCTTTCCATGCTGGATTTGCTGAGAAACCCTGGATGTGGAACACCCTGTTCGCAGACAGCCGCGTTGTCCACGGAGCATTTAACACTGGGGTAGCCCTTCTACCCTTTCCACTTCACGCTCTGCACCATTTCCTCATTGGCTACTGTTAAGCAGTCACAATCATCCACCAATCACATCCAAGAACTCTACATCCAACTCCATCATCACAGATCAGCACTTTAGATGTACTATTGATCACTCTCAGTACAATTGGGCTGTGACTGCAAAGGACCTACAGCAACAACTACTATAAAACTCCAAGATTTCTACTTGCAGATTCATGCACATCCACATGCATGAACACAGACTACAGGTATGAATATTTTCTACACAGTACATGCACAGCTCTTCTAGGAATACATATAAACAGTAACTGCCACTTACCCTGTATAAACTGTAAAATGAACTTACTGTAATTTCTCCCATCTGCTATGAAGTGTCACTTGCAAACCTGGCTGCTCTCCACATTTTTGTTTACACACAGCTATCTAAACATTTTTTATTTCATATTAAAAGATGAGAGAAATAACTGTCGCAGTGCTTGCCCCCAGACATCAGGAGCAGACCAACCTGCCCCAAGTACCAGCAACTATTGGGACCTTTAAGGCCCCAAAGGATTGCCTAAAGACTTCCTGGACTCTGTTCTGGCACCAAGCAAGGCAGTTTGCAGGGGAAGAGGAATCACATTCAGCCCAGTCTGAGGCATGCTGGAGGGACTACTTTAACTGGGACTACTTGTGTAGGGTGTGGTTGGAGGGACTACTTCACTTTGGGACTACTTGTTTGAGGCTATATAAACCACACCCTAAGAACACAACACGATTCGCGTTATTCTGCACTCCTGCAGCATAACGCTCACTGTGTCTGCTAGCTTCAGCCAATCCAGTCTTCAGCCACGCCCGTCCTGGTCTTCACGAACCATTGCCTGTGGAGAAAGAAAGGAAGAGAGAGAAAAACAAGAAAAAGACAGCAGTTAAGTTCTTACCTGACGCTCCATCACAGTCGCTCTGAGCCGCCGCATCTGCCTAACAGTAAAGGAACATCAGGTTAGCCGCACAGAGCAAAGTACCATGTTAAAGACATTTCAACACTGCCCAGCGCTAATACTCACCAGAAGGCTGCTCACTCTTGCGATCCATCGAGGCACCATAGAGGCACCATCACTCGATTGCCGCCCTGGAGCTACGTCACCTGCAGAACTGAAAAGGAACTTCAGGTTAGCCGCGCAGACGAAAAAGGCCTCATTAAAGACATTTCAGCATTACACAGCCCTAATACTCACCCGAAAGCTGCATACCCTTGCGGTCCCTCGAGACACCATCACGCGATCGCCACTCCGGAGTCACCGCACCTGCAGAACTGAAAAGGAACAGCAGGTTAGTTGCCCTGAGGGACAATACCGTATTTTAGACACTGTCACATCGTGCTAGAGTTGAAACTCACCTCTGGAATTTTGCTAATCACTTGTGGAGAGGAGACACTTCATCAGGTGCATCAAAAAAGGCATCTGCAAAGAAACAAGCACAGTAGTGAGCATTTTGGCAATCTGAACTCTAAAGCACATCATACCAAGAAATATTGGCATAAAGACTTACCCACAAAGTCACAGTTGTTTGTAACTCTACAGTAACCTGCAGGATCAGTGAATTGGCTAGATCCTTGGACTACAACGCACCCCTGCATACAGTTGCAGGATGGAGAGTCGGCCATTCATAACTCTAAGGTGAGACATAGTCGAGGGGTGCACAAGGAGGTCACGGGAGGTGGGAGCCGGTCCTCCTCCTTATGGCTAGCTAATATCTTGTTTCAACATTTTAGGCAAGTCTTCATTAGTGACGGAAGGTCAAAACAGAGGGGGCACGTGCAGCCATTCACCACTCTGCTACGTGACACGCTGGTGGAGACAGTTGCCATCCAGCTTCGTTAAGCACCCCTGTGGAGACCAGGTGAGCGTAACAATAACAGTATAATTATGAAAAAGGCTATCTAGTGCGTTATAAAATTACACACTGTCGGATGTCTTGACCCACGTTTGAACTATTATGCTACAACATTTGGTGCTGTGGGCTTAGAAAATCCTAGATGGCGAAAAGCCCACAATTGCGCCAGAATCCAGGAAAACCGTGCAGTTTTGCGCACACCAAAATGGTCGCCTAACCTGCCACCCACCAGTGCGAGCGTGATGGGCCAGAAGCGCCATGAGTGAAACGTGGTGCCAAAGGAAAAACAGCAGTGCCTATTAGCTCAAAAAGCGCTTTGAAATCACATTTGTTTCTCTGAAATGCAAGCTAAAAATGCCTAGTTTAAACATTGCAAGATGTTCAAAAATCTCACTGAACACCAGCAGACATTTGGCAGAATGTAGTCTTGTGTGCATACAAAATCTGGAAAGATGAAGAGCCTAAAGCAATGTTTATGACAAAACTGGCTGAGCTGTGGATGTCAGCAGCTTAAGTGAAATTGGATTTAAAACGACTAAAATCGAAATGTTTAAAATAAATTAGTGACCTACTTTTGAGTGTCACATAGGTTGCAACTGTTTAAATGTCATAGTTTTGAACTTAGAATCCGCGTTCCAGCTGCATGTGTAAAACTTGTAAGTTTGATTTGAATGAATAAAAACTGGGAACAAAAGTGACATTTAGCTGAAGCCTGGCTTAAAGAGATTGAATTCTGCCTGACAACTACCCCCGACAGGAGTGGAAACTTGCCCAGCAACTGCATTCCCAGGCCTGGCCTCCCCTTCTGCTGCATCACCAAAAGGAGATCACACCTCTCTGATTGAATTAGGGGTGGGGTACCCGGGGCTGCAGGAAACAGAACAATGAGCTTTCCTTGGCTCAGGCAAATGTTAAATTAGGGGCGTCGTAAATGGCTTCCTCTTGGAAGAAACTGGGAGGAGCAGTGCTTCTGGGAGCCACCTGAGCTGGAGGCGGGGACAGACAGAAATCCCCCCCCCCCCCCATGTGCTTTGGAACCTAAACCACACCCATCTGGGCCAGAGCATAATTTTAAAAGATGGATAATTCATAGTACGAAATTGTCAAAATTATATAATAATATCATGTATTCTTGTGATTTTTCTGCGCACATTTTAAGAGGTGTTAGGACTCTGTGGTATGTTCTGGGGGGTAGTAGCGGAAAATAAGGTATTACTTCAAATGACTATGTTAAAAATCTGACACTTTATCATCTGATGGCCATATTCGTTGCGCATGTTTGTGTAAATTCTGGAAAAGTTTAGAGGTTGTGTTCTTGATGAAAAGGGCAGAATTCTGTCAGAAGTGGACACGACATCTTACAAAGACAGGGATCGGATGATTTGATGCTACAGAAAATAGGTTAACTGGACATGTAATATTAGAAAAATTGTACATAGATAAATATGTATTTGGATCAAAAATAGATTTGTGTGCAAATTGACAAGGGGAGGATCCTCTGACCCATAAACCTACCTCATCACGATGACACTCCATTTCCTTCCCCCAATCAAGGGAGAGAGGAGAACATGGCCAATGAAAAGTTGTGAGGGGCAGGCTTAGTTATGCCCACGCACACACCCATTTTCAAAAGACATAAAAGGAGTCAGGGAAACCCAGGTAGAGATATTAATTTTCCATTTCATACTGATTTCTTGCGAAGCACTCTGCCGGACCAGACAATATCAAGAAGGACCATCCAGAACTTAGACTCCAGACTCCAAAACTTTCAGCAGAGGGGCCTGAACGACAAGCTGAATCCTTTTCAGCAGGCCTCAAAATCTTTTGCAACCTGACTCCTCTATGCCAGAACCCAGAAAGCAGTGCTGTATCCAGACCAGACCGCTGTGCAGTGCCAAGAACTTTTGCCAGAACCAGAGATCCAGACCAGCAGAGCAGAGCTGACCCAGATCACTGAGCAGAACCGGTACCAGAGACCGTCCGTGGCGAGAGAACCGCAGCTAAACCTGTTGACCAGATCGGTGACGGACGCCCATTCCTTCCAAGACTAGGAGTGAGTATCCTGAAAACTGTGCCAGAACCAATCTCTTAGTCTAAAATAATCTGATTCAGACCATTTTAACCTGTCCAGAACTGCATCATAGAATCGTGTGTCCATTCTCTGATTTTAAACCTGTAAAAGTGTTATTTTGTCATTCTGAATCACTACTCCTTATAGTTTTTCTGTAATCGCGCTCGACACACTCAGAAAAAGTGCCGCGAATTGCAACTAGCTCATTTCACCACCTGTCAAAAATCACTGTCTTTTGCTTTGCATTGCTGAAATCCGTTTTCAACCTAATAATCCCTCATGAATCACTGATAGTGTTGACCTGAACTAATTCAAAGTAGCTGCCACCTACCCTGAATCGCCTATAGGGAATTAAAATCCTTTTTTAGCATATTTTCACTTCTTTGCAAATCACATTTAGGTATTTTGCCTGTGTTTTGAAATCACCCCTGTTTTGTAAGCTTGCTACGGGGCAACTGAAATTCGTATTGTATTGCGATTGTATCCCTGAAAACTGTGTGCATTGCCTTCCATCTCTTTATATTGCATAGGGGGGAGTGAATTGCCACAAAGGGGAAAAGTGATTATATTATCTCTTGTTGAAACCATATCAGTTTATGTCTGTACTGTATTCCTTTCCACCATTACTCTTCCTTGAAACCATTAAGCATTCTCAGCTATTTTATCCTTTCTGTAACAACTCCTAACTGATAAAGTATGCTAGGATCCATTGTTGATCAACATTATCTTCATAAGTGTGTTATAAGTGTGTTATCAAATATTAATTCATTTATAAAAGTGTGATATATATATATATATATATATATATATATATATATATCTTGTTTAATTTTCCAATAAATTTGTAAATTGCAAAACAAACCTACTTCTTGGCTCAGTGAGGTCAGGGGGATTCAAAGAGAGGGGCGTTATATAAAGGGTTTATCATCCAGATTATAACTTGTCATAAAAATATATAAATAAGGGCTTCCCTTGGGCATCCCAGACCAGGCATTGACTTAGTTGGAGTGCGGAATTCAAGTCCCTTAACAACACAGCCAGGATGAGTACATGAATCTTCATTCAAACACACAGACAATACCACTGCCTCTCTATCAAATCCTTCTGCTTTATTTCCCACACCTTCACAAATGCATACATTGCATGCTCTGCCATTAACCATTTAAAAATAGAAAGAAATGCATGATTATTTCTTCTCTCTTACCATACAATAACAGAACATTAAAAAAACAAGTGTGCTCTATAAGTTTACTATTATACTCATTTGTAAAACATTCAATTAACAGATTCTAAGTAAAATATACAGGACACACAAAGGCAAACGAAAGTGCATGTGCATACTATGCTCAGTTATAAGAAAACACTACTACTACAAAACGAAAATCAATGTCTACATTAACAAAAGTGCTATGAACACACATATTCACTAACTTCTTTCTTTTACAATTGCAGTGAAGACCACTATCCTGAAAAGCAGCAGTGTCTCAAGTACGAACAAGAATTTACAAGAAACCTACTCTTTCCATACAAAAAAGCAAGTACAATACTAACATAATATTCTGTTACTCAAACACACTAACATTTTAGTATTGTACAACAAACGAGTGCATTAAGCCTCTACCATTAGATGTAGTATTAGTGCTTCCCCTTACCAGCTGCATGCTTTATATTGTCATCTGAAGCCCAGTATATTAACACAAATACAAGGATATCCTTCCCAACTTGATGTAGCTGCCCATTGCACAATCACCTCCACAATCATCCTTACCATCATACTCAGACACTCATGCACAAAGCACGCATACACTGCACAACAGCCCAACCCACACTTTTTTTCTCCAACAGACCCCAAAGAATGGCTACCAAAAAGCAACTCTGTAGAAAGCATCGCAGAAGTAGAGCAAATCAAAATAAGTGTCCAAAATAAACATCCATCTCTAGCAGATTCTGTGCAAAAAGTTCAAACAAAACAGCTGATACAGTCATTAAGTGAAACAAAACAAGCTCCCAGTAAGATACAATACTTCAGCTACCACTACTGCTAATGCTGCAACTATAAATCCTGATGTAGAGGCAAGTAACCATACCAAAAAATATTTTACAAAAAAATGTTCTGCCACAGAGTCCTTCAGAACCTTATAAAAACAGGAGAGAAATCATGCACAATCTTTAAAACCTACCGTAGAAAATGCATCCTAGAAGCTCTCAGGCAGTGCAATCCTTCTCAAAAGGAAGTTATTTATTTTAGTTTTAAACAGAATGAAACCACTAACAAAACTAACTACTAAACTACAAAAAAGACTTCTCAATAAACGGAATATCAACAAAAATAGCTTCTTAAACATCTGTGCAGGTGAATGGAGTCACACCATGATCACAGAACCATATTTTAATGAAGGAGCATATAAACATAAGCAAAAAAAAACAATTGCCATACATAGCAGTGGACGAGGTTATGAAAAACTTAATAAAACCATTATGGAACAAGAAACTCTGCTCACCAAAATATCACCAGAAAACTCAGCATCACCTCTCCATTCTACTGAACCAGAACGTCCAGTCTACAAATGCCCGTGCACATCAATGTATAACATTGCCAAAAAAGCTTTCAAATCTTTACGCCAGTTCCTCAATCAATATGTAAAAAGCAAAGACATTCAAAATGAAACAACTACAAAATATGGCTGCCTGTCCAGTGCGCAAATACACAGGACTACAAGGACATTCATTAGCCTGCATTTCAGGACCAATTTACAAAAGCACCTTCCATCATATCAAAATGATATCAACACATCATTCAACTATGAGAAATCTAGTCCATAAACTCTACTATGCTAAAAAAGTCCTGCTTTAGCACTAGCCAATTTAAATAATCTTCTACATGGTACAGCCAAACAACTACTCGAATAAATAAAGCATATCCAGGGAAAATATTTTGGAAGTGAAAGCCACTTACAAAATGCAATAGCTTTACAACAAATTAGCAACTACTGTACAAATAGCAACCTTCTATTAAAGATATACAAAAAAGAAATACTAACGTTTAAAAGTACCTCCACTGAAGTACCAAACCATGTGTGTATGTGTTGCTGCAGGACTTAAGTAGCACAAAAACTGTAGAGATAACGTACAAAATAGAAGACATTAAAAAGATTCCAAATTGTTCCAATTAGCTCTCTACCTTACAGCAGAAAACAAATACTAAATTACTGGCCCCTTAATAATGCAACAACTGCACTCCAAAACTGGACAACAACCAAACACCTTCACGTGCTATCACAAATAACTTGGAATTATTCCCACTACCAAAACCCCTGCAACAACTAAATGTATGTGAGAGCATCATAACTCAAACATTGCACCCATTTCAAGCAATAATATGCCTTTGTCAACATTTCCAATACAGAGAATTAACAGAAAACATGCGCCAGTCTGCAGATCTCACATACGCCAACATTTTTAAAAGTATTACAGTTGGTGTACTATCTCAAGAAGCACAATCAATGTTAAAAACCAGGCACATTCATGCACTCTATGGCCATAACTCATGTGCTACTGATGTCATGGAACAATTTACACACAAAAATGTCAATTTTATGTCTTTGATGCAAACTCTTGCAAGCTGTTCAAAATTCAATGAAGCAATGTTGAAAAAAGAAATGCAAACAATTGAAATTTGTTTAACAGAAAAACTGGACGTACATTGTATGACACTACCCATGTGTCAACAAGCCACAACAAGACTAAATACCTTAGAAAACTATCTCCTATCTATTAAAATGATCTTTAAACTGTAGAGTAATGCTTAGACGTAACCTTGACATGGAGCAAGGACTAGTTAATGGAGCACTTGGTACAGTTATTGGCTTTCAATCATAACCATGTGACAAAAACATTCAATTTGTCAACGTTCTCTTTGACAAACTATCAGAAGTTAAAAGGATAGGACGCTCAACAGCCTGCTTCCTTCTTTTCAAAGACATGTACATACGCAGAGAACAATTTTCACCAACTCTAGCATATGCAGTTACCATTCACAAATCACAAGGTCTTACCCTAGATAAAGCATTTATAGATATTGGTAGCACAGTCTTTAAAGAAGGCATGAGCTATGTAGCACTATCACTCTTACGTACACTTGATGGGCTATTCCTAATCAACTTTGATGCAAGGAATATCAGCATTTACTTTACTTGCATTCTAGAATACAATAGACTGCGTTCACTTTACACCGCCCCCCCCCATCTAAAAACCTATCCTGTTCCACAAAAAGCAAAACGTTGTAAAAGAAAACTACTTCAGACTGCAACGATACAGGATCTCACTGCAATTCCTCCAAAGAAAAAAAAAGAAACTAATACTTCATCAAGTACCACAACCAAAGAAGAATCTACTGGTCAAAGTAACTCAACTACTTCTTCAAAGAAGCAACACACACTCGACTTCGACACAGAATTGTCGGGTCTATTCAAATTTTCAAATACAACTGGTGTAAATTGCAACGCAAATGTAGCAATAAATATTCTATTCCAATTGCCACCAACTATTGACAACATTCACTTACACAGTACCGACCAGTTGTGTTTGCAAATGTTAGTCCTTCATAGAAATGCAACCAACAATCCTGACAACACACAGTGTTCATGGAATAAGACATGAATTGGACTACTGTGCTGGAATGGTCAAATTCACTATAAACTCACAAGAAGATCCACAGGAATTTGTAATGTACTTACTACAAGTACTGGAAAACAAAAACATACCTATAAATGAAATCTTACATACATGCACTCTCTTCAGGCATGTAGCACAGGAACAAGTCCCTAATGAACGCTTCGTGGATGTATCTATACTGAACTGTGAATCCATTCCATTTCAGCAACTTGTACAAAATGCAAACCATGGCAGATTATGTACTACCTGCAATTCAGATAATCACTCCACCTTACAAATACAGACACATAGTAAATACGTAATAGTAATGCTTTTACGTTACAATGCAGATGGTACCAAAAACAACTGTAAGCTGACTGGATTCACACATGGTCAAGTATCACTTGGTAAGAAAACCTTCACAACAATAGGTATAATCTACCACGCAGGAGCCACAACCAATGCAGGTCACTACATTGCATATATAAAAAAAGAATTGTGGATGGTTCGAATGTACTGATAGTACCATTACTCTAAAGCGGGAGATTACCAGCAAATCTTGTAAACACTTACTTAATATTCTTAAAACCAAAATTTAATAATCTGTGTATGAACATAAGCAAAACTTCAACTTCAAAACTATGCTCAATAAGAATACGCCAACATGTATCCAACTGGCCCAAGATTCTGCAACAAGCAAACAGATAAATAAATATCACTAAAATGTAACAAGAAATAAACAGTTAGAATACGCCAACAGGTATCCAACTGCCCCAAAAATCTGCAACAAGCCAACAGATAGAAGATTAGCAAAAAACAAGAAATAAACAGTAAAACAATGGAAGAAATATATTTTACCACAACATAGTTTTTTTTAAAATCCAGCATGGATTTTTTTTCCCACAGACCCAATGATTTAGAAAACAAACAGAAACTGGAGCGAATTGCGCAGTACACTGGTTTGAACTATAGTACTTGTAAAGTACTAAATATGAGGGTCAGAAAAATACAGAAATGCCTATTATGCAATGCAATAACTCATTATGAACTACCTACACTAACTTTTCTTTTATCACAGAGATCAAAAAAGAATGTCTGGTCCAATTACCCATGTCATGACAAAACTGCATGCAACCACAAACAACTCAACCAGTAAGTATACAATAAATGGACTCCCAAACACTGCTGCATAACACACCCATTCAAGCAAACATCTAACCATACACCACAATCCAAAATGTTTACTTCCATGGGTATCTTATGCCGCAGACCTTGTTACAAACTGTACAATCTTAACTGCATAGCCTAGCCAAACCTTCAAATACAAACTCTACAAATGAAACAGTACACAAACTTTTGGGTTGTGGATATTTGATGGGCGTTTGATTATATGGCTACGGCCTTCGGCCATACACCCAAGACTCTAGGCTGTGGCCACAACCACCACAGCATAACACACCTATGCTACCAAACATTTTGACTGTGGTATGTGTGCTGCTCATAGGGGATATTAATTACAATCAATGCTCTAACAACAACCCAAAATCAACATCATCCTAAAGTAAAATAGCTAGTAGTGCATGTATCATGTCCGAGGACAGCCACGATGACCGCGGACATTGCAACACATCAGGGGCACCTGCCACCTAAACAAATACAGTATTTGACCCATCTCTTACTCCCCAACCCTCCCCAAGCACTCTTACACACAAACACACTCCCCAAAATTGCATTTTTCCTCTGTTCGCCGTGGCGCTGTCCGCGGATATCCGTGGATCCAAGATGGTGGGCGCAACGAAACAAGGTGATGCACCTCACACCTGCCAATCAGCGAACACGTTGTGTGTCCACAGACATGACGCAAGCCGATTAACCAATCGGTGTCCTGTCCACGGAGCGAACAGGGAAATGTGTCCGTGGAGCAGACATAGATATCAATTTTTTTGCCTTACGTTTTGGTCATTTAAAAAACAAAATACAGGACGGATTTAAACTAAATTAACAAAGGCACGCTTTCGGGACTAAGCCACCGCTCCTGCCAGAAATTTGGTGAAAATCAGTCCAGCGGTTTGAGCTGTAGGCGTGAGCAAAGTTTTTTCCCCCATTAGGTCTATCGGAAAAAAAATAATTTTGGGACACCCACCTATAACTCCCCACCACCCCCACCCCGAACCAAACCTCACCAAACTTTGCAAAACAATTCAGAGTGGGCCATATACTTTTTTTGCAAAGTTTGGTGAGGATTCGTCCAGGGGGAGCGAAGTTATAAGACGCCCAAAAAGTGCTCTTCCTATGAGATGACCAACTTAACCATAACTACATGGCTGGTAAATATATATATATTTTTTTTGTCCATTCATGCAGTTAACCTTTTACAGGCACTCATCCAGGTCTCGTAAAGTATTTTTGCCCACTCACATAGACCAGAAGATTTTAAGAAAGGCCAGTACCATTTGCAGGGGATGTTTGAAACTTTTATTAAAAAGTTTACTTTGCAGTAAATGTCCAATACATGTTTCGCTGTGCAGAGTTGGCCTCTGGGTTGCAGCAGTGTGCCATACTAAAGGAGATTGCGGTGACATGCACCATTTTTACAGAAAGCACATTTAAATTTGCGGTCATCCGTTGCCATGGTCTAATATACCTCTCTTTGGTCGAGTGGGTAAACAAAGTTACTTGGCCTGAATGTCTAGTGGAATTTTTAAGAACTTGCAAGGTCCGACTTCTCACTAATGTCTTAGTTTAGTGGTACACAAAACTGCTGCATTGTTGTTCATTTGTATGGTACAAGTAAGTTCTGGTGGTGTTAAAAAATATTAGTACAACATTGCTAATTAAATGAGTTGGTTTGCTAATCAAGAACATTTTAATACATGTTGGAAAACTGATTAACGCCTTGTGCATGTATTTGTTTGTCTCCATGTGAAGCCGAAGTGTTTGGTAGATGATCTTTTCAAGGATTTCTGCTGCAAAGAGCTAGGAATATGGCATTTCACTATTTTTAGAGGAGGCTTTGAGAATGCAGATTTGAAGGCTTGCATAACTGTACCATGTGCTTTTAATGAGTGAAATAGTGACTGTGAAAGGGGATTGAACCAAAGATTGCTGTGTTATGCGCATGTAGATGTTGGCTGGACACAGACCATCGGGTAATCCTAGCGTGGTTGCTGGTGCACAATGCTCGCAAATTCACGCATTCAGAAGGGGGGAAAGCTCTGTGATGAATCTAAACTATTTGTCCCTTCTCCCCATAGAGGAGCCAGCCGCTTTGAGGCTAGGGAGGAGAGATCCTGCCTAGGGGTCTGGGCAAGTAGGAGCTCACTGGGAGTGACTCCACTCTTGGGGGCAAGGATTTCAACTCTGGTAAGAACTCGCGGTCCAGAGTACAGTGTCTGCCTACATAGGAATCTGAAAGACTTAACCCAGTTTTGGGTTGACCAAATAGTGACATTTCTCCAATCGCTTTTGTTCTGGAGCTAAGGCGAGATCCAGCATTACCTGAAGCCAAACAGAAAAGAGACACCCCTTTTGTTTGTGATGATGTACATAAAAAGACGAGGAACCATGAACGGAGAAGAGAGAATCCTACGCAGAGGCGAGCCTCTGACAGGATGATGTCCTGAAAGGGTGGAGCCACACTCGACCAGAGAGTCAGCCGTAGCTTGGAGAGCGAGCAAATTGCTTTCAATTCGCCAGAAGGCTGACATCTTGACCAACCAAAAAGCGAAGGTTGGCAGAGAGACCGAGATGGAAAAGAGGACATCTCGCCTATTGGCTAACCACACCTGTGGTGGGCCTGTGACCTGTTAGACTCCAAGACCAGACCCCAGGGGAGAAGTCGCATCTCTGCTCTCCGCATAAGAAGTACAACAACTGGCAAGACGGGCACAGGGGTGAACCGTGGTACCAGAAGCTGGGAAAGCTGTAAGGGTTGTGGGAGCCTGGAAAGCCCAAAGGGGCAGACGCTCTATTGAGGTCCTACTAAAGCAACTCTTTCAGAGGGTTCTGGGGAGCTCTGAGAAACCAAAATACATTGATACTCCAGGCCAGAGAAGCCGCAAGGGTTACGGGAGCCCGGAAAACCCAAATGGACAGCCACCCTACCGAGGCCATGTCAGAGGGCCAGAAGACTGGGATTGGGAAGTCCTGGGGACACAAAATAGTGTCCTGAGAGGAGAGAGAACCTGGGGGGTTCCAGTGTTTAAATACAAGACAAGGACACAGTCAAGCATCATGTGAGAAATGGTGAAATTGTGTTGAGAACCATATGAAATATATGTATAGACTTAAGCTTGGCATACAGAGCCTACAGAGAGGCTGAGGACTGTACTGCAAGAAATTGATGAACTTTGTGGAAAGACATACAGAACTTGACAAACACTTAAAACGTGCTTGGAAAATGGATCCAATTGTTGGGCCAGGCAGAAGCCAAGGACAGAGGCTAATGCTTTGGCCTCTTTTTGTTACGTTTTCTTAAGTGGTAGAGCCAGTTCGATATTACGACTAAGGACAATTTCTTTGGACTGGCAGCACCTTATTTTTAGTTTGTTAGGCAGGGAACTCCCCTCAAAGTGGTAGGTCTAGATAGGCGTTTTATTTTTGAATAAACACCCTTGAACGTGGCACTACTTAAGATTCCTAATTCTGATTTGCCACAGCTCCCAATGTCCCTGGGGACACCTTACAGGGTACTGATTCTGTTTTTAATTGAGGGGTTGGTGTGTGGTCCTTTGTCAGGTGGTCTTGAATCTGTTGGATGTCATTTAATGGAGTGGAGGTTGAGGCACAGAGTTAATGTGAAAGCTCGGTGTAGTGTTTCAGCCTCAGTTTCTTAATTTTTGATGATTTTTACTGTTTGTTTTTTTAATTAAGATTTTCGAAGCGGAACAGGTATAATAAAAGCTAAACAAGTGATACAAACAACCAAATCAGTTTATACCGACTATAAAGAAGCAATATTTACAATTAGGGGACTGTTAACAGAAAAGGAAGTGAAATAAAAAAAAAGGAGAAATAAAAAGGGGAGTGTCCTTAAGTATATAACGCAATAAAAACATTCCAAATTGCAGAATATTTGTCAGTTTTTTACAATTTCTTGTATGTAACAAACTTGCTACTTGAAAGAGTAGAACTATCATGTAACCAGTCATCAACAGAAGATCTAGTTACATTTTTCCAACATTTTAAAATGTGTTTCAACGCCAACATAAATGCCCTGTATGCCCAAAAGAGGGAGTGAACCGACAAACCAAGGTTAACAGGAAACAGACCACACACACACACACACACACACACACACACACACACACACACTTCGAGGGAGCGGAAAAACCAACACAAGATCTATACGCTGCAACACATTGTGTGGATTCTATGCAATGTGGGTAGAGGTAATGCTCCAGATAAGATTATGAAGTAAGAGTACATTTGAAAGTAAAATGATTTTTTAGGGAGTAAAAAGTCCAATTCCCAATGGAAGTATTTTATCACCGGGTAAAAATATGTTTTAACTAGGGAAACAGAAATATTTTTGTAATAATTATTTCTTTGAACCTAATTATCCATACACATGAAAAGATACATCTTTACTTTTCCAATCAGGCTTTAATAATAGCATTTTCATAATGTGATACTATGTGCACAGATGGTCCAAACATGCCCATGGAGCTGTGCGAGTGAAAGCACGGGCACACAGTCATGTGTTTGTTTCCCATGTTTTTGTTTTTGGGAGTATTTGCCTATTTTTAGGAAGTAAAAGTGGCTGATAGACCCTGTATCTGTAGAGCCGAGTAGAGTGCTTTCTTGGATTTTTAAGTCTTTGCTCCGTAGATCGTTTTCTCTATTAAAACTGCTGTGGTTGCCGGTACACTATCAAGCGGCATGCTTTTTTGGGAGCCTTTGAAGTCCTTTGGAGTCAGCTTAACATATATATTAATGGCAGTTGTCATGTCCATCCTGGGTTCCTTGGTAGCATGGTGAAGTAGTGTGCAGTGAGGCTTGGCGGGTAGATAGTAGCTCATCCAGAATTATCTCCACTATGATCTGATGCCTGTCTAAGAAAGCCTTGGTGCTCCTGGTAGGAACTGCAGCCAGGATAAGTTTGATGAATGGAATAGCTAGATGTTCACCCCAGAGCGCGGTGCTGCTCGTGCTGCGATTCTTGCTGCAGACAATGCCATCCAAAGATGAGTGGCTCCTCACACTGTTTGCTTGTGGCAGAGCTCATCTAGATTTGCAAAGAGGATTCTGGTTAGTATTTTCCATCAATTCCAGGCATAGATTGAAATCTCCAAGGATAGTGAAATAATGGTGATCGACCGTGAAGTTCGCTACCGTACATACATTGTCGGTTGTAGGAGTATGGTCTGTAGATTAAAAATTAGTATTCTCAATCCAGGATGGCACAGAATTTGAAATACCTGTACATCGAAGCAGTCGTGGTGTACCGGAGCAATTTCTCCTCTGTTCCCACCACCCCCGACCTAAATTTTCACCATTCATCAGTAGGCATCTTGATGCTAGAGACAGCTAAATACATAAGAGAGCAGAGCCATGGATGTTGGACCTCATGAAAAGCAGAGGGTAAAAGCCATGTTTAACCTGCTTGTCAAATTCGGTGGAGGCTAAACGTTCTAATAATTGGAGGGAGATAACACCATAACTTCACTGCACAGTGGGGTAACCTACACCCAACTAGAGCACAGACGGTGGACTTGTGGAACTTTGAACAAGCTAAGGAATGAAGATCTGCGAGTGCGAGTAGGGGTATTATCCTATAAGAAAGAAGGACAAGTTCCATGCAATGTGAGATGAACAGAGGATGCCCTATGTGGGATGCCCGCTAAGCGAACCAATCTTCCCTTCTCATTCTTTTTTACTTTGTCACAACCTTGGATACGGTCGATCGCGCTATTTTACTTCCTTCTTTTTGCTATATTTTTTCCCGGTTTCTTCAACTGAATGGTTTAATACCCATCTTTCCAATCACACATACTCTGTTTCTTGGGCAGGACAGCCTTCATAGGTTGGTTCTCGGCCCTCTCCTTTTCTCTTTATGTACAACTCTCACCCGCCCCCCACCTCCCTCCTGCTTGTATTTATCTTTTTGGCTTTCTCACGATTTCTAAGCGGACGAATCCCAAATCTATATTTTGATCTCTTCTTTCTCTGACACTATCCATTCCACTTTATCTACTCTTCTTTTATCTATTCAATCTTGGAGGTCTGATGATTACCTCCATCTAAATCTGTCAAAGACTGGAGTGCTCTTTTTTCGTGGCAAGCAGGTCTTACTTCATGGTATGAAACACTTGTCTCAATTATTCTACTGCTCCACCCTTCTGCTAGCCCCCTTCAGCTCCATCTGTAATTCTTCTGCTCGTCTCTCTCCTTGTGGCTATTCCTCCAGCTCTCCAACTCCTCCTCTGGCGTTCCTTTGAACCTCAGCTGTTATTTCACTTTCTTTGTGTCGTTTTTAAAATTTCACGGAATGGCGGCCCTTTGTCCGATTTCTTTCTAGCCATGTTACTACACCCATCGTTCCCAGTCCAAACAGTTTTTTTCTGTTTTCATTCTCGCTCTTCTTTAATCAAAACTTTGGAGCAAGGAACCCATCCTAGTATTCGGTCTTCTTCCTCCTTTTGTCTTTTTCACTCTCATTTTAAGAAATGTTTTGCTTTGTACTTGAACGTTTTGGCAACTGACCCAATTTATACATTTGTGTACCTTTTTCTTTATTGGAGCGCTTTATGAATTCAATCAAATCCAAAACAATCCGCAGGTTTCCAAATATGCGGAATGTGAGCAATCGGGAATTAAGACAAACAAAATCAACCAAACAATGTTACATACGCAAGGGTATGAATAAATCAACAATAATGCTCTGTGTGGACTGGACTACTGCATCAGCCTCTACTCTTTGTCCTCTGCAACTAATCCAGAACAGGACTGGAAGACTTTTCCTCGACTTCAAGCCCAGGGATCGCATCTCTCCAGCCCTGAAATCTCTCCACTGGCTCCAGGTGGCTGCAAGGATCAAGTTAAAGACCCTCTGCATTGTCCACAAGGCTTTCTGGGGCAGGGGACCACAGTATATCCAACTCTCTCTTCCTAAGCACTCTCCTTCTCGAGCCCTTCGCTTATCCCCCTCCAACTCTGAGGGTCAGACACTTCTCCAGGCAGTGAGTGGTGGGGTAGATCGCTCTCCTCGGATGGTGCCTTGCTCTGGAACAGCCTCCCTGTCACTCTCAAACTTGAGCAGGACCAATTAAGGTTCTGGAAGCAACTCGAGACCTGCCTTTTTGGCTTCTGCTTTCTCTGTCTCACTTGCTGATGTACTTGCCTGCTGTTCCAACAGGTCACCTTCTGGACGTTTAATGGGTGCCAGGCTCCCTCATGACCAGCAGCCCCATGAACTGCCTCCGGCTGCAACCCTACACTCCCCTGCCTCCCTGCACTTACTCAGAGCTGGCCACCCCGGCAGCACTTACTTGAGCTCTGCCCTACTGCCCCCCAAACCCTGCGCCACTTCTCTCCCCTCCCACGATCTGAATGACACAAGGCCTAGTACGATAATTTGTTTTGTCCTCCATTTGTCGCCCCTTCCTTGTCTTGTCATGCCTAGAAACTCTTGTGTAGAGGCGCGTTATAAATGACTTATATCTCATCATTGCAAAAATGTCATTCACTGGCGTAGAGAGATCAGCTGCAAAGACAGCGTTTTGAGTCAATGACCCCCAAGACTGTGGTCCTGTGCCACAGGTTATTGCAAAGACTCCAGGATTGCTTGCAGGCCAGAGAGTGGTCCTCTTAAAGTTCGGCTCAATACCGAATGGCATTAATTCTGTGTTTGAAAGATTGCATTTAGGACAGTTGTCATGCATTCATTTCATGGCGCGTGTGTTCGATTCAACGATGAAAGGCTGCAGTGAGGTTCTCTAGTCTGAGAAGAATCAGTGTATCATCAGTTTACATATAGAATGATACTAAAGCTTGTAGTTAGGGTTTAATTGGTGGGAGGGCAGTAGATGAATCCTTGCTGAAAGAGCACACAGAAGCAAACTGAGTGGCAAGTGTTGAATGCCGACCCGGAAGGAATGTATGCTCTGAGCCTTCAATGACTGTAAATCTGCTTCAACAGATTCACTATAAGGGGTAACTGGATGAGAATTTCATGGATACTAGGGGTTGCTTTATTCTCAAAATAAGTAGAATGACTGCATGCTTTAATTATGAAGGAACCTTGCAAGTATGAGAAGAGGCTATAATAACTAAGATCTTCAGTGATAAAGTGATGCACCAATTTCAGGGTTTTGTCAGGGCAGGAATCTCTGGGTGATCCCTTAGGTCTGGAAGTCCAGAAATTTCAAAAAGACTGAAATGTACACGGTGTAAAAAAAAAAAAAAAACCTAAAACTAAAATCCAAAAAAAAAAAAAAAAAAATCACTTTTTTGAATTTGGAGAATGCGATAAGATAGATTTTCTATTTGCTCCAAGTTCAAGGAAAAAATAAAATAGAGTCCTTGCGTCTGTAAGATGGAATCCGATGTAGAGGGTGGGGTCTGAAGTTCATCAAAAGGTTTAAATAGCCCCTTAGTTCTAATTTGGACTGAGTCGACAGGAGAAGTATAGAATAGTTACTTAGCTTCAAATATATTTTTTATTCTCGTGTTGCACTTTTAAGTTGGCTTTATGAAAAGGACAATAGTGTTGACTCCACTCGCTTTACGCTATGTGAATAACTGTTTGAAGCATCCCAGGGTAAGCAATGTACCATTCTCAAAAAGGTTGGGTTTACTTTTTAGTGAAGATTGGTTTGAGGGTTGGAACAGAACATAGGGCTGTGTTAAGTCTATAGTTCTAGGCCATAAACTCCTCATCAAGATCAAAATGAGTGGGTTATGTAATCAAAGCCTCCCAAATTGTGCACAACTAATAGTCAACCATTTCTGGTTAATAAGTATCAGTTTTATAGGTTTTAAAGTCTATTGTAAAGGCAGTGTTCGGTAGAAAGGAACACCTAGATGGATCGTCTTGCTATAATGCTCCGAAGTAGATACTGTTGAAAACAAATGTCTTTTCTCAGATGTACAAAAGCAGGCCAAAATATTCCCAGTTAGGGGACAGAGGCCCCTTTTATTTTCAGAATAAAGATGAGAAAATTCAGTTGTGACAGACCACAAATTGGATATAGTATATCCTTGGCAAGGAACAAGTTACTTACCTGTAACTGTTGGTCTCCAGCATGGGTCTGGCATGGATTCACATGCTCATGAATATTCACCGTCCTCAGGCTGGGAATCCTCGGTAAAGAAAAAAATCAGTTTCAGTTTCGTTTCTGAAGTGTCTTTCTACTAGTAACCAATCACTGGTCTCTGGGTCATACTGACCCCAGCCAATGACTGCCCTCTACCTAAGCCCCTGCTCCGGCAGCCATCTTCGGATTTGGTAGCACGTAAAGTGGCAGTAGGACCAAGAGAAGAGGCGCAGAGGGATAGGAGGAAGGGTTTGCATGTGAATCCATGCCAGACCCAGGCTGGAAAACAACAGTTACAGGTAAGTAACTTGTTCCTTCTCCAGCATGGGGTCTGGCATGGATTCACATGCTCGTGAATGCACGAATACATAGCAATACACACATTCACAACCACGGGAGGTGGCAAGGCTCAACATTCAGCATTATATCAACTCAACATTAAGCATCTCTTACCTCCTCACCAGGCCCACCTTCAGGCGAACAGGTTGCGCAGCACTGCCTGGCCTACTCTGGACTCCTCCCAGGAATCCCGGTTGACGCAGTAGAATCTTGTGAAGGTGTGCGTCGACCTCCACGTAGCAGCCCTGCAGATGTCCAGCAAGGGCACCCCAGATAAGAACGCCGTGGTAGCAGCGATCGCTCTGGTTGAATGGGCTCTCGGACGGCCGGGCAACGGTCGGTTTGCCAACCGGTGACAGTGCATGATGCAGCCAGAGAGCCATCTGGAAATGGAAGCCTTCGAGAGGGTCTTCTCTTGGATCACAGGTCCAAAGTTCACAAACAGCTGTGATGTCTTCCGAAGGGTCTTCATGCGGTCCACGTAGAACTGGCTCTAGCCACATCCAGCGAGTGCAAAGTCTTGGCCAGCGACGAAGGTGACAGGAAGAAAACGGGTAACACCAAGGGCTCGTTGAGATGGAAGTCAGAAGGCACCTTGGGCATGAAGGAGGGGTGTGTCTTCAGCACTACCCTCATCTCGTGGAATGTCAGGTATGGTGGTTTACAGGAGCGGGCCTGTATGTCTTCCACTCGTCATGCAGAGGTGATGGCCACAAGAAACGCTGTCTTCCACGATAGGACCTTTGACGGTGCGAGTGCAGCGGCTCAAATGGCGGCAGCATGAGCCTGCTCAGCACCACGTTAAGCTCCCACGCCGGGGCCGGAGCCTTCACCGGCGGGAAAGACCGGTACAGTCCTTTCATGAACTCCTTAACCAGGCAGTGGGACCATAGCGATGACCGCCCCGGAGTTCTGGTGTAGCGGAAAATCGCCGCTAGATGGATCTTGATGGAGGCATGCGCTAGCCCCGCCTTGGCCAGCGACAGCAGGTATGGCAGCACTTGAGGGGCTGTAAACCGCAGAGGGTTAATCTTCTGTGCACGGCACCAGACAGGGAACCTCTTCCATTTGTGTTCATAGCACTTGAGAGTCGGGGACACCCTGGCCTTTGCAAACACCTCCTTGCAGTATGCCGGGATATCGTACCCTCCGAACTCTAGCGCTGCAGGAGCCAGGCCTGCAAGTTCAGCGACCACGGGTCGTGGTGGAGGATGGCGCCCCCTTCTCTGGCAAAAAGATCCGCGTCCGTCGGCAGTTTGATCAGGGGGGGGGGGGAACTAACATATCCAGAAGGTCCGGGAACCAGACCCGCCTCCGCCACGCCAGTGCAACGAGGATCATCCTGCACCAGTTGATTGATGAGTCGCAGCAGCATCAGTGGGAACGCATACAGGAACAGGACGTCCCAGGGGAATGAGAAGGCATCGACCATGCTCCCCGGCTGGGGAAACCTGCTGGCGAACCTCCGGCACTTGGTGTTCGTCACCGTCGCAAATAGGTCGATCTGAGGATTGCCCCATCGTTGGAATAGGAGATCCACTTCATCCTGCCACAGTTCCCACTCGTGGCACGAGCGCAGCTCCCTGCTGAGTGAGTCGGCGATGGTATTCTTTATTCCTGCCAGATGGAAGGGTACCAGAAACATCCCCTGGGTGAGGGCCCAGTGCCACAGATCCTGGGCCTCCTTGGATAGGGCTGGGGATCTGGTGTCTCGCTGTTTCCAGATGTAGAACATCATGGTGGTGTTGTCGGTGAAGATTGTCACCACCTTGCCCTTGAGGGATGGAAGGAACGACCTCAGGGCCCAGAACACGGCTCAGAGCTCCAGGACAATGATGTGCAGTGACCTCTCCTCCAGGAGCCAAACGTCTCTTGCGTGGAGATCACCTGTGTGCGCTCCCCATCCCTCCAGGGAGGCGTCCGTCGTCACAGTCTCCTGAGGCGAGCGGGTGCCCCACCACCGGATCGCTTAGCGGAACGTCTCATTGAGCGAGATCCGGACTTCGAAGTTGCCGCTTGCATCCAACGGGCGTCGAGGAACTCTTGCAGCGGACGCATCTGCATCCGCAGCCTGCACAGGCGCACGAGGTAGATGCAAAAGGACCTCATGCCGAGCAGGGACTTGCTGCACCTCACCCTGGCCGCGTCCATGGTTGACAACCGTTGCACCTTGCCCAGGATGGCCTTCGTCCTTTCCTCCGACGGAGAAGCCAATCGCGCCACTGTGCCGAGCCTGGCTCCCAGGAACAGGGCGACTTGCGACGGTACCAAGTGGGATTTCGCAAAGTTGATTGAGAATCCCAGATCTGTGAGCAGTTGGAGGGTCTTTGCTGTGTGCACAAAGGCAAGTCCTATTGTCTTTGCTCGGATTAGCCAGTCGTTCAGGTAGGGGTAGACGTGGATCCCCTGCAGGCGCAGTCGCGCTGACACCGGTGCGAGGCACTTGGTGAACACCCTGGGCACCGACTTCTGTCCGAAGGGAAGGGCCATGAACTGATAGTGTCGCCCCTGGACCACGAATCGCAGGAACATTCGATGTCCTTTTACAATGGGGATGTGAAAGTAGGCATCCTCCAAGTCCAGCGACGATAGGAAGTCGCCTTCCTCCAGCTGTCCCAGCACGTGCTGGAGGGTGACCATCCGGAACTTCTGGGACTTGATGTACTTGTTAAGGTCCAGGATGGGTCGCCATCTTCCGGTCTTTTTCCTTATGAGGAAGTAGCGAGACTATACTCCTGAGCCCTGGAGCTTCTTTGGGACGAGTTCGATGGCCCCATTTTTTTTAGCATCGCTCGTACCTCCAGTAGCAGTTGAGGGATGTGGTTTACCTTCCTGGCCACAGGTGGCCACAGGTGGAATACGGGGGCACTTCCTTAGAAATTCCAGTGTGTGCCCGCGGGCACCCAACGTTCGGTGGAGATTGACTCCCACACGCTGACGAAACTCACCAGCCTGCCTCCCAGTGGGGTGCTCAGGTGGGGGCCCGACGCTATGGCCGGTTCAGTCCTGCTTGGCCACGGCCTTGCCGCCTTGGCCTCCTTGCCGACGACGGCAAGATCCTCCTGTCTTGCCGCGTCCTCTGTAGGCCTCCTGTGACGAGTAGCGGGCCGCCTGGCGGTACGAGGAGCCTCCGCCAAATCATTTGGAGGCACCTTGCTTGCCTCGGTGTTCCGAAAGGACGGCTGTCGCTGTTGAAGGACACCTAAGGCCCGAGCAGTCTCTGTGTCTGCCTTGATGGCCTGCAGTGAATCGTCCATTGTGTTGCCGAACAGGTTGTTCCCGTCGAAGGGCATGTCCAGAACCCTGGTCTGAACGTCCTGGCGGAAATCGGTCGCCTTGAGCCAGCCGTGCCGCCGGAGGCAAACGCTGTTGCCCATCTGCTGAAAACCGGTGTCGGCAATGTCCGTGGCCACCGTAATTGCGTGGTCCGAGGCCAATTCACCTTCCTGTAGGATCTACAGGGCCTCAGCCCTCTTGTCGTCTGGAAGGAAGTCCAGCAGGGGAGCGATCTTAAACCACAGCTCCCTGTCGTAGCATGCCACAATCGCAAGGGCGTTGGCCGCTTTAATAGTCGCCGCCGCAGACGAGATGACCTGCCGTCCCATGACGTCCAGTTTCTTCCCCTCGCTTTCCGGTGGGGAAGTTGAAGCCGTCACCCCTGTTGCTTTCTTCTTGGCCGCCACTGAGCCACCGAATCCGGGGACGACTGAGCCCCAAGGCACATGGGGGCGGAATTCGGGAACCGGTACTTCTTCTCGTACCGGTTTCTCTTAGCAGGAGCCGTGGATGGGTTCTTCAGGAGCGTCAGCCCCTCGTCCCAGATGTCGTCCAGTAATGGAACAGAGAGGACTGTTTTCCTCTTGGCCTCACACCATTGGTAGAGGAATCCTTCCTTCTGCTCTTCGGGGCAGAGCTGGAAAAGCTTGGATGCCCTGGCGATCATGCCGTGGAAGGAGCCAATTTCGTCGGGCGGGGAGACCCGAGGAGGTGGTGAAGGAAGGTCCATCCGGTCATCACCACCATCCTCATCCGTCCTCGCTGTCTCTGTTCCTGTCTCATCCCTCGGAACAGGGTAAGGAGAGTAAGGCTGTGAAGGCCGTGCAGGCTGGGAGGGAGGGGAGGTGTGTGGGGGGGGGGGGGGTGAGTTCTCCTCTGCTTGCTTGCTGGACTTTCCGACGGTCCAGGCCCTGCTGGGTCGTCTGTTGGGGGTAAGGGCAACCTTGTCCTCATCTCCATACACAAAGCCTGAATAGCCATCAAGATCGCTCCCGAGTTGTCTTGCGGCGTCGGCACCGGCTGCGAGGGAAGAGACAGTTGAGGATCCTCCGTCCCCTCCACGGCACGTGGTTCCCCATCGGCACCGCCGTCGCTTTCTTCGTCCGCCTCATTGGGATCCCTCCGGTAGGACCAGACCTCCTCGAACTTCTTGTTCAGGAACTTTGCAATGCCAGCCAGCTCCTCTTCAGAGGTGGAATCTGTATCCGTAATGGTCACCGGGCGGGTTGCACGGGGGTCTTATCGATGGGCTGAAAAGATTATTCCCTCTGGGGTGCCAGGGAAACTGTAGGCCCTGAGGTCGTCTCCACTGGTGTAGCCTCCGCTAGGGCTGCCACGACTCCCGCGATAGAGGCCTTAACCAAGGGGGCCTTCGCGACCATGGGCGCACCTGAGGCCTTCAACCTTGGGGGGGGGACAGGAGGGGAGGGTCACCGCCTCGCTCCCCCTCGGTTGTCTCTGTCGGGATCGAGCGGGGCTTCTCCCAAAGCTTACCCAGGTTCTCCGACTTCCTCTTCCCTGAGCCAGAGCGTTGGCTCGTGGTTGATGGCATGAGTAATGCGCCCTACCAGGCAGCCGAAGAGCCCGACCGATCGGCTCTCCCGGTGCCCACGGATTCGCAGTGCTTTGCCTTTTGTTGGGCCCCCATCACCGGGGCGCCCTCAAAGGTCTTTCAAGACCGCTCGGACTTCCTCTTCTCATCTGCTGCTGGGCTCTTCCCCTCCAGCCAGTTGGTGAGGCGGGTACGACGATTCTTCATAGTCCGCTCGGACACGTTCTTGCAAAACGCACAGTCCTTCTCCACGTGCGTTTTGTCTTCATGAAGGCATTAGAGGCATTGAGAATGCTCATCCTCCTTGAAGACATTTTGTAATCTGCATCTAGGGCAGCTCCTGAAAAGCTTGGATCCGGGTGTCGAGTTTCCTTTATCTTGGGCCATGTCCACACGGGGTAGGCCTCAAAAATCTACCGGAATCCTCTAAGAAGCGAAACTAGATGAAAACTTCACCCTTGAGGGGCGTAGAAATTCCAAAACGGGTCAATGTTCATCGGAAGTAGATTTGGTGGAGCTTAAGGCTTGATTGACCGATAAAAATTAGATTAAACTCTTTGAAAAATCACAAAACGCAGTAAAAGCTCGAGAGCTATAGCACGAGGACTCCCAACACTTGAACGTGTGGTAAAAATCTGAAGATGGCTGCCGGAGGAGGGACTTAGGTAAAGGGCAGTCATTGCCTGGGGGCAGTATGAATCATCTTTGGCATGAAGGAGGGCTGCGGCCGCAGCACCACTCTTGTGTCGTGAAATGTCAGATAAGGCTGTCTGCAGAATAGGGCCCGGATCTCACCTATCCTCCTGGCAGAGTTGATGGCCATGAGGAAAGCAGTTGTTCGTTCATAGGAACCTTATAGGGGCATGATGCAAAGGCTCGAAGGCCCCTACCCAAACCCCCCCCCCCCCCCATGAGCCTCGTCAGTACCACGTTGACTTCCCAAACCGGGACAGCAGCCTTCACCTGCAGGAAAGATCGAAACAGTCCTTTGAGGAACTCTTTGACGAGACCAAAGAGAAAATCGTCCTGGAGACCTGGTGTAGTGGGAGATAGCCTCCAGATGCACCTTGACAGAGCCATGCGCCAGACCTGCCTTGGCCAAGGACAACAAATATGGAAGAATCTGCGGGCCGTGACCCTCAGAGGATTGATCTTCTGCGTCCGGCACTACGTCGGGAAATGCTTCCACTTGTGCCTGTAGCACTTAAGAGTCGACGACGCTCTGGCCCTGGCAAGGACCTCCCTGCAGTCCGCTGGCAACTCGTACCCTCCGAACTCCAAGACTGAAGGAGCCAAGCCTTCAGGTTCAGCGACCCTGGTTCATGATGTAGGATTGAGCCTCCTTCTCTGGCGAGTAGATCCGCAACCACTAGCAGCTTGACCGGGGGTAACGTTGACAGGCTGAGAATATCTGGTACTAAATCTGCCTCGGCCACGCCAGGGGGCGAAGAGTATCATCCTGCATCAGCACCGTTTGAGCTGATTGATGACTCAGCAAGAGAGGCAATGCATACAGGAACAGGCCTTCCAACGGGAAGGAAAACGCGTCCGCCCATGCGCCTCGGCTGATGGAACCTGTTGGCGAATTTCTGGCATTTGCAATTTGTCGCTGTCGCAAACAGATCAATCTGGGGTCTCCCCCATTTGGACAAGAGGTGGTCCACTTGATCCGGTCGAAGTTCGCACTCATGACAGGAGCGCAGCTCCCTGCTGAGGGAGTCAGCAATGGTGTTCTTGACTCCCACCAGGTGAAAAGGAATGAGGAATATCTATTGGGCGACAGCCCAGTGCCACAAATCGTGCGCCTTTCTGGAGAGCGCTGGGGATCTGGTGCCCCCTTGCTTCCTGATGTAGAACATCATGGTGGTATTGTCTGTGAAGACTCTCACCACTTTGGCGCTGTGGGACAGGAGGAACGACTAGGGGGCCCAGAACACTGCACGCAGCTCCAGGACATGGATGTGGAGATCCCTCTCCTACGGCAGCCACAGGCCTCTGGCGTGGAGAAGTCCGTTGTGGGATTCCCAGCCCTCCGGGAAGCGTCCGTGGTGATAGTCTCCTAGTATGTGGGGCTCTGGAAACATTGGAGCGCACGCCCCACCACCTTAGCACTCAACGCAACTCCTCGTCGAGAGCAATCTTGACTGCAAAGCTTCCCGACACATGGACCCACCAAGCGTCCAGGAATACCTGAAGGGGTTGCATCTGCATCCTGCAGAGCCGGATCAGGTAAATGCACAATGACATCATGCCAAGCAGCGACTAGATTGTCTACACTGTTGGTCTTCAGTGCCAACAGCCGTTGCACCTCGCACAGCATGTCCGGTATCATCTCTTCCAATGGGGCTGCCAGGCAGGAGGCCGTGTTGAGCCTGGCCCCCAGGAACAACGCATTCTGCGATGGTATCAATCAGGATTTTGGATAGTTGACAGGGAACCCCAGGTCCGTCAGTAGCTGGATGAGGCAGTCGTCTTGGTACAGGTACACGTGTATCCCCTGTATACACAGATGAGCCGCCACTGGTGCCAAACAAAAACACCCTCGGCACCGACTTCAGTCCGAAAGGGAGGGCCTTGAATTGGTCGCATCTGATGCTTCTCATGAATGGGGACGTAAAAGTAGGCGTCCTCCAGATCTAGCGGCGTGAAGATGTCTCCTTCCTCCAGTTGGTCAAGCACGTGTTGCAATGTGACCATCCTGAATATTTGGGACTTGAGGTATTTGTTAAGATGCCGCAGGTCTAGAATGGGCCTCCACCCCCTGGTCGTCTTCTTTACCAAGATGTATCTGAGTTGACACCGGAGCCCCAGAGTCGCTTTGGAATCAGCTCTAGCGCCCCTTTTCTTACCATGGCACGTACTTCCTAGCAGGAGCTGAGGGATGTGCTGCTCCAGCCGGGTCACTGGAGGTATCCGCAGGCACTTGTGCCGGAACTCTAGCATGTGTCTGTGGGCGAGAGCGTCCAGCACCAATCAGTAGGTGGAGATCTTCCACTCGCTGATGAAGTCTGCCAGCCAGCCTCCCGCACCCCCCAACCAGGGTGCATGAGTAGGGGCCCAATGTCCTGGCCGGGGCAATCTTGCTTCGAGGCCTGCTGCCTTGGGAGCAACGACATCGGCCACCTCCACCAAAAGCCTTGGAAAGGCCTTAGTAGGCCTTCTGGGTCATGAACCGGGAGGGCCCCATGGTACGAAGAGAACCCTCCTTGAAACCCTTCAGCAATCGGTCAGACTTCCCGCCAAAGGCATGAAAGGACAGTCAGTGTTGAAGAGTGCCCAGGACATCTCAGTGTCGGTCTTATTGGCCTGCAAAGACTCATCAACGTGTTCCCAAAGAGGTTGTCCCTGAAGGGCAAGTCCAGAGCCCTCGTCTGGACTTCCTGAAGAAAGTTGGTGGCTTTCAGCCAGCCAAGACGGAGGCAGACAGTTACCCATCTGTCGGAAAACTGTATCTGCAACATCCAACGCCACTGTGTTGGGATGTCTGATGCCACCTTCCCCTCCTGGAAGATGGAAAGTTCCTCGACCTGCTTGGTGTTGGGTATGAACTCCAGCACTGGGGCCATTTTATACCACAGCTCCCTGACACATCTAGCCAGGATTGCAAGGGCGTTGGCCGCCTTGACTGTTGACGCCGCTGAGTAATTATTCTTCCCATGGAATCCAACTTCTTCCCCTCGCTATCCGGAGGGATAGAGGATGAAGATGAAGGGTTAGATGACTTCTTCCTTGCTGCCGCCGAGACCACGTGTCCGGTGAAGGCTGTGAACATAGGCACTTGGGTGTGGACCCAGGTACCCGGTATCTTAAGCTGATCCCTCTTGGCCGTGGCCAGGTTTGTCATCAAAGACAGGCCTGCCTTCCAAACGTCATCCAGGAGCGGCACTGCCAAGATGGTCTTCCTCTTGGCCTCACGTCATTGATATAGAAAACCTTCCTTCCTGGTCTCCTCTGGTGTCCAATGGAAGAGTTCCGACGCTCTGGCGACTATGGCATTTAACGACCCCACCTCGTCTGGGGGAGAAGCCCTTGGCTGCAGCGAACCGCCTGCCGTGCCATATCATCCGTGTTCATAGTCGCAGTGTCCGTCCCAGTGTCTTGGAGGGTGGGGGGTTTGGGGGGCGGCACATGTGGGGTTTGATGCAACAGCGTATGGTGCCACTTGCTCTTTTTCGCCAGAGGTTTGTTCTGGGCCACCGGGGCGGCGGTGTCGCTAGCATCAGTTTCTGAATCTCTGACACCAGAGTGTGCAGGTTTGAAAGGATGTCCAGCGGTACATCCCTGGAGTGGTCGGCGGTAGGCTTACTGGGCCCTGCGCCCTTGGCAGGTCTGCCAACACCTCAGTCGTCATTCCCATCAGGATTTTCGGCAGCATAATCCCCCACGTCCTCCTGGATTGTGTGTACAGACGCCTGGTCCTCCTTGTCCGAAGAAGAAGTGTGTCCTGGAGTACGGTTGAGGCATCCTCTTCCCCTTACCCCCCCTTTTTTTGCATCGTCTTTTCCTGCACCTTCGTCTTCTCTGGCTTTTCCCGCAGCTTCGCCATGTTAGCTGATTTCCTCTTCGAGGAGGAGCTGCAGCGATGGCTGGAAATGGAGGCAGATGGTGAAGATGAGCGTGCGCAGCTCCCCCGACGGAAACTGACTTGCGGTGCTTGGTCTCGTCTTGGGCTACCATGGATGGAGCACCCTCAAACAACTTAGAAGCGCGCTCTTTGGACCGGCCGGTCCTGGTTGAGGCATGCCCCTGCTTTACACACGGGTCTCACAGTCTCGTTCAGGATTAGTTGGAGGGCAAAGAGTAGAGGAAGGCAGATTGAGAATGAGGCTGTTGCAGTAGTTCAGCCTAGAGAGAACCAGGGCTCTGGAGACAGCAAGCTTCTGGGGGAAAATGAGAAAACGAAGAATACCTCTGAGGAGGTACAGCTGGTAGTGGGACTTTATGGCACCTTTAGCACAGGCATTGAGGATTTCCTGAATTTCCTGGGTGTATTCAAGCAATGCCCAAAGGAGCTGGGCAGCACCCACTTCCACTCATTCCTTGGGCCCTGAACAGCCAGGTTCTATAGACAAGAAAGCTGCAAGGAAATATTGACACCCTTAAATGAGAGTGGATTTTGGACTGTGGCTCTACTGGGAGCAAGGCATTGAGCCGGGCAGCCTGGAAGTTGTCTAAGCCTGCTAGGGGCTTAAAGGGAATTGTAATGGTGGTCTGGGAGGTTGGGTTCCTCTTTGCCTTAGGCTGGGTTCCTCTGGGATTTAATGTGCATAATCCAGCCAACTTAACCTAGGCTACAGTTACCTCGTTCTGTTAATAGAGAGTGGCAGGGTAATGCTTAGGTTCAGAAGGGTTGTAGAGTTCGGCTCCCAAGATGGCAGCCGTGAGGGGTGGACGTGTGTTAACGTCTCCCTGCGGGCCATTTCACTAAAGGTGAATAATAAAGCAGATTCAGAGTATTTAGCGATGCAAATCCAGCAGGACCATAAGTAGCAGAGGAGAAGACTTCCAGAGTCTCCGCTCATACCACATCTCGACGCCGGGGGGGGGGGTTAGGGGAATGGTGGAGAGCACGCCTCCAGAAGCACTGCAATCAAGGCCATCAGACACCTCTCTAACAATGTAAGGCATGCTCCCCTGATCGCTACACGCCCAGAACAAGAGCTAACCTGAGCCCCTCAGAACATGGCCAGAACGCAGCCCAGATCGTCTCCATACTACTGGGGCCCCGCCCTATAGCAGCACTCTATTGGGGCGCTCTGACATAGTTGAGGAGCAGGCCAAACGAGAGTCCTCTGCTTCAGACACACGGAAGAAACAAGGGCACAGATGGAACCCCCTCCTCCACCAAACCCTCACAGTAAAACTGAAGGATCATGCCCTCAGGGCAATTTCAGCAATGAGTGGACAATCCCTTGGGAAAGACTTAAATGAAGAGCATCTGGTTAGGCAAATAAGAGAAGCCAACAAAGGACTGGGAAGGACGTCCATCCCCTAACCAAGTACATCAATTCAAAGGCATTCTATTGACACTTCGTGGCCTCCCCAGCGAAGGTCCAACAAAGCTTGCCCACATATATAGAGACAGGAACGAGTGAGACATAAGAAGGGGGACATCACACACCCCACGCATAGTAATGGCCCAGGATAAGGACATATGGAAGACGCCATACTCCAGCAAGGGGGCCACAGGTGCAGGGGGTGCACAGAGCGAGACATCCCTCCCCAGCCCCTAAGAAGTAGAGGTGAAAGCCCCTAGAGGACTCAACAAGCGCATAGGCACCCCCCTGGGCCCCCAACGGCAAAAAGAGAAGAACTGTGACCCTGTGATAGGATTCAACATCTTACCATCAGCGCCTCAGGGTCCACCGAACCCACACACTCTCGAGGGGAGTCTTCACCTAAGAGGACAGCACACATGTCCAAATGAAGGGGAAAAGCAGCACAGGCCTCGGTGCAGACCCCCATACAGACAAGAGTCAAAATTGATACAGCTGTGGGCCACAGACCGATCCACCCAAGCAAAGGGGAAGGCACAAGGAGACCTTCAAACATTCACAGACCAACACACAGGGCAGTCGGAGATGGCCACGAAAGAGGACATGCAATCCTGGTGTAAGCAATTCATGACCACAGTACATACCCAATTCGAAACAATGAAAGAGGAAATGAAACGGGCAGTACAAGAGAAAAACAGATGTAGCAAAACTCGAGGAAAGAACGGACACACTGCAGAGGATAGTGCAAAATGTAGAGGAGGAAACGTAGCAAACGGAGAAACTCGGGAGCGCCTGACGCACATCTGCAGTAATCAATTTTAGATAGGACCAAGGTCCTAGCTAGTGTAGTGCAGTTGGCTGGAGATAGGAAGGGGCGGCATGCTGTGATAAGCTTGCATGTGTAAGAGGTAGCCGATGAAACTGCATTAGTTTGCCTAGCTAGTGAGAGTGGAATCGATGTAGATTCCAAGCGTTTTTTGTATCTTTAGCCACTTTGATGGTGTTACCATCAATGGTGAAGGATTTAAACGATGCGTCTAGTTTACCGAGTCTTTGATGGGAGCCAAGGATGAGAATCTCGGTCTTTTCATCATTCAAGCACAGTTCGTGCTGGGCCATCCAGGCCTGGATGACTTGGTAAATGGCGTTGATGGCTAGCGAGTCGGCTTTGTGGTCACCTGTGATAGAGACGAGTATCTGGGTGTCATCGGCGTAGTTAGTATAAGTGACATCCATATAATCCAAAATGTCAAAAAGGGGTTTTGTAAACACATTATAGAGTGTTGGGGACACGCATGATCCTTGAGGGACTCCACAAGAGACTGGTCAGGGATCAGCGGTGGGGGAGAAGACCCTCATGGATCTATTAGCAAGGAAGGAAGTGATCCAGGCTGTGGCTTTGTCTGAGAAGTGGGCGGCGGTTTTGAGGTGGCGGCATAGGATTTGGCGATTTATTAAATTGAAAGCCGCGGAGAGATCTAAGAGGAGTAGGAGAGCAAGTTTACCCTTGTCTTTTAGGTCTTCAATCTGGGTTTTAAGGTCTAAGAGAGCAGTTTCTGTACTGTATCGAGGACGGAAACCAGATTGCCTCAGTCCCAGGAGTTTATTAGTTTCCAAATCTTGGATCTGCAAGTAAGCAGCACGATCCAGAATTTTTAGAAGGAAAGGGAACGTGGTGATCGGTCTGTAATTGGTGGGTATGTTAGCATCCAAAGTGGGTGTTTTGAGGAGAGGGATAACCCAAGCATCCTTGAGATTGTCCGGGACAATCCCCGAGCTAATTGAGGAGTTTATGAGTGTGGTGATGAAGGGCGCTAGGTTATGCGAGGCCTCTTTATAATGGTGGCAGGGCATGGGTCCCCCTGACAATTGGAAGGTTTAGGGTTATTGATAACGTGTTCAACTTCGATGATGGAGAGGGGTGTGAAGCTGAATTGTTTCAAGGGTTCAGGGTTGGCGTTAATATTACCCTGGGGAGTTTTGTGGTGCAGGCTGTCCTGCAAACTGATTTTGTTTTCATTGATTTTTGTTTGCAGAGTGACGATTTTTCCAAGGAGGGCCTTTTGAATGTTCACACAAGAGGCTCTGTCTTTAGGACAGGTGTCTGGTGGAGTGGCGGGGGATTCCAGTTCCTTTAAAATTCTGAATAGCTCCTTGGTGTTAGATTGGGCTGTTTCAATGAGTTTGTTGTATGTATTTTTTTGCCTGAAGTAAGGCTTCTTTGTAATTTAGAGTAGCTAAGGCAGTACATGCTTTGTTAGCTTCCGTTGGATTACTTTTCCAGCGAGCTTCAAGGGTCCTTTTTTCCTTGCGTAGGGTTCTCAACTGTGGTGTGAACCAAGAATTGAGGTGGGCCCAGGGTTTGGGTTTTCTGAGTTTGGCAGGAGCAATTATATCAAGGGCTTTCAGCATAGTCTGGTTGTACATGTCTACCAAGACTGTAGGATCAGAGCAAGAGGATGAGAGATCATTGAGAGCAGGGAGGATGAGTGGGAGTAATTTAGCACAGGTTATGTTGTGCTTATTTCTTGTGGTGGTGGCGGGTGCAATATCTGGAGTAGTGAGGCTGATTCTAGTTGGGATGCTGAATGTGATTAGGTGGTGGTCTGTCCAGGCGCATGGTTGATTGGATTCGATGATAGTGTCACAGTTTAGGTCAGCTATCCAGTCGAGAATCCTACCCTTACAGTGGGTTGGCGAAGTGACCTGTTGTATGGAGCCTGAGTTAAGTAGCATGTTGTTGATATCATAGGCAAAGGCATCATAGGGGTCTTGGTAGCCAAGGTTGAAATCACCCAATACAAGTATTTGAGACTTGGTTTTAGTGTTGTTAGCGAGGATGTACGATAGGTCCTCAGCAACTGTAGATAAAGGACCGGGAGGTCTGTATATGATGTGGAGTGTGATCGTCTGGTTGGGGGTGATGGCTAGCTTGGCAGTGAGTAGTTCGGCTGAGGTGATTTGGCAGGGAGTGGTGAGGCAGAGATTGATGGAGGTTTTGTGTATAATGGCTACGCCACCTCCTTTGGATTGATCCGCGTTACGGTCACTTCTAATAATGGTGTAGCCATCAGGGATAGCTAGGGATAGAAGAGGTCATGAGGCAGCTTGGAGCCAGGTTTCAGTGACGGCTATGAGGTCCAGGTCATGAGTTATGATGAGGTCAGCCATGTCTAGTGCGTGAGCCGTGAGTGACCTAGTGTTGATCAGGGCAGCCTTAAGAAGAGTTGAGGGGCTATGGTGTTGGGTATTTGCATCCTTGGTGATGTCCAATATAGGTGTGGGTGTGTGGTGGGAGGCAGTGGGTGTCGTCACGTGGTGAGATGGTTTGGTTGGCAAGCTGGTAATGGTCGGACGGTGGGAGAAGTGGGGGAGTCTGGAACCAAGACTGAGGTTCCTCAAGGGCACAGTGCAAGGTTGGTTAGGAGTGGGTTTCATGGCAAAGTGTTTGAGCCAAAGGGACGGATGGTTGAGGTACAGGTTGGTAGGATGGTCAAACCTAGTCATCGAGGTAAGGTGTTGCTGCTGTGTGCTACAGAAAGTGCCGCTAAGGCATGGCACGTGTGAGGTGGAAGACATGTTAGGTGCAGGTTGAGATGCACTGGATGAAGAGTGGACGTGTGGGCAGGTCAGTGGTGAGGCTACAGATGGGGAGTTATGCCCGTATAAAAGTAGTCCAAGTAATGTTGCAATTTTAAAGGTGAGACGTAGAGCAAGGTGGGTGCGGATAGTGGCGGTGCTCTGGGCAAGCATAGTAGCCGGTATATGATGGTGCCAGTAGTTTTACTACTAGAGGGCAGCCTAAGCACAGAGTGTGACCAAGGGCTGGGCATAGGTCTCAGAGCATACAGGCAGAAGTAGGATAAAGTGCGGAGATGACTAAACACTAGGCAAAATCACAATGTCTGCATGTTATCAGAGAGGTAGCACAGGCAATTATAAATGCTTGGTAGGTCTGGCTAAGCAATACAGAGTTGGGCTGAGCATGAGGTACAGAGCAAACAGTCAAAGAAGGCAATGTATTTCAGTGACTAAACACTCGGCATAATGGTAGCAGAGGAAATTATAAATGCTTGTTAGGTCTGGCTAAACAAAACAGAGGGGAGGTGAGGGCTGAGCAGGAGGTACAGAACATACAGGAAAAATGTGAAAATGTGCTGAGGTAACTAAACAGAAGGCACAAATGCAAAGGTCTGCGCAGTGGGACATTAAATGGCACTCAATGTGAGAAAGGCCTGACAAGACACAGGATAATAGCGTGCATTAGAGTGGCAGCGTGTATTTGCGATTATCAACAGATCAGTGTCGCACGTGAAGCGAGAGGTTAGGTCGTGCAGGGAACGGCATCACAGTGCACAGGGTTGCGAAAGGCACGAGCGTGCACGGCAAGTAAGCGGACCTTAAATGAGTGAACATAGATGGTAGAAGCAGAACAGGTAATGTGGAACAAGTAATCAATGTTAGAGTAAGAGTCTTACGGTGACCGGATCGTCTCAAAGAGTCAGCGGCAGTGCGCCTTGGCGAGGGCTCCGTACGCGATGCGGATGGTTACAGAGGTAGTGGGCCAGAAAAAGGGCATAGTTTCTGCGCAAACATCGAGGAAGGCTGGGACAGGTATTGGCCTTGTTTCCCTGGGCCTTGGTAGGAGTGGGTCGGCTTCGTCTGCCGGCACACGATAGGCGCCCAAGATTAGCTCAACAGCCAATCAGTGCTCAGCATAGTCTGCTGTGCTCAGGCACTGGAGGTCGCAAGTAAATTGCGGGCGGCCATCTTTGAATGTGCAGGACTCCTCGTGATGGGTAATGGCAGCAATAAGCATCGGGCTGCTGTTAGTATCAAAATCACAGCACAGAAGCTGTAAACATATTCGAGCAGCAGGGCATCTCAAGTGGCGGAATATGCAGTGAAAAAGCACATTCTCGCTCGGGTGCTGAGGCGCTTACCAATATTAGTAGGCAATTCCGGGTAATGGGGGGGAAAAAGACCCCCACAGTGGCCAGACAAGTCCTCACGGCACCAAGGCAAAGGGGAGGATTAGCCCTTCTGCATTTTTGCAAATACTATGAGGCCGCGCAACTGTTGGTGTTGAAAAATTGGGGCCCCAGGACCCGACACAAGATCTGGGCCTCCCAGGACAAACCGGTAGCAACCACCCCACTAGGAGAAGTGCTCTGGAAAGGGAAACAGTATAGATATCCAAATCTCCAAGTTAGTGAAGTTATGAAAGCGACACTAGAAGTTTGGGACAACGCAACAAAAGAAGAAACGCTAACACAAGACCCAGCACGCTTCTAGCCTATGTTCCGCAATCCGGAATTCCTGCTGGGAATGCAAAAGGGGGCATATAGGAAATGGGAGGAAGCGGGGTGCACCAAGATAGGAGACATGTTTCATGAACAAAAAATTAGATCTTTTGAAGACTGCGAATCCCTATTGGGCTTGACACTCAAAGACGGGTATAAATACGAACAACTGTCACAGGCTGTCAACCCCGCACATAAAGCAAGCAATCAGACCCTGTTTGAACGCTATCTCACGACTCACTCAGGCTCCAAAAATTGTGTCTCAGCCACATACAAATATCTGACCACACATACGGAAGACGTCAAGTGGATATATATGAATAGATGGGAACACACACTCCGGGGCACTATACCCAAGAGACACTATCTTCTGAGACACTAGCTTTCAGAAGAACCAAACGAGCCCATGAACACACCTTCAAAAAATACCCTTCACTAGAAAACAAACTCGCTTTCCAGGAAGCCAATAGAACTTACAAAAAAGCTATCATCTCACACAAAGCTAATGCCTTCAACACACGTATCAATAATGCTGCCTCTGACTCCAAAGAACTCTTCACTATACTAAAAGAATTAGAAAACCCAATCCCTATCGCCAACAGTACTAACACCAGTAAAGAATGGTGCACCACGATCCAAGATGCACTCTCCGCTAAGATCAATCTCCTTCAAAATAAAATCCACATTAAAAAACAACTTCTAGCAGACAAAGATGTCACTGACACCTCCTCTCCCTGCTCTTCAGAGAACACCAAACCTGTTTTACACTTCACACCGGTATAACAAGACTTGGTATTTAACACCATCTATAACTCAAAGCATCTAAATGCAAGGGAGATGCCGTCCCGGCCAAAAGAGTAAAATCCTGTGCCCATGCACCAACACCCATCATAACAAAATTTGTTAATGCCTCCTTTGAAAAAAACCTAGTGCCAACAAGCATCAAAAAAGCCTGGGTTACCCCCTCACTAAAAAAAAAAAAAAACAACCTCAACCCCACTCTACCCACTAACTACAGACCTATAACAAGGTCCCATTTTTATTAAAAATCCTAGATAAAATAGCATACAACCAAGTGCAAGCACACTTGGAACAGAACCATCTTCTGAGCACCAGACAATCTGGCTTCCGCCCTAACCATAGCACCGAAACAGCCCTTCTGGACCTTAAGATCCAAATGGACTCAGAGACTCAGGAACACTCTGCATCTTACTCCTACTAGATCTATCCGCAGCATTCGACCTTGCCGACCAAAATAAACTATGTTCCACCTTAGCCAAAGATTTTAACTTCTCTGAGGACGCCACAAATTGGAAATCTTTCCTGGCCGAACGCACTTTTAGAGTCTTCATCAGCTAAGAAGCTGCAGATCCGATACCATTCCCCATTGGTGTACCGCAAGGATCATGCCTATCCCCTACCCTCTACAACGCCTACACGAAACTCCTCTTCTCAGCACTGGATGATATGGGTGTCATCTATACTAATTTTGCAGAAGACACCCAGATCCTCATCACACTATCAGGGGATTACACTCAAGACACTTACTATAAATCAAATCTACTCCATAATTCAGAACTGGATGGCCCTAAATAGCCTCTGTCTGAATGATGAAGACAGAGATCCTTATTGTGGGATCTCAAGTCAAAATCATCGCCCTCCAGCCAGAATACGTCTATCATCCCAGTTCTTAAACACGTAAAAACACTAGGGATGTACTTAGATTCCAACCTATCCCTGACCAAACACATCTCTCTCTCATCATCCACATCTTACACTTCCAAGCTCATCTCTCGCATTCGCCAATTCCTGACCCCGGTCAACTGCATCACATTAGCAAGGGCTCTCATCCTATCTAGACTCCACTACTGCAATTTACTATTTCTAGGCACCTCAATTACCAATCTTAAATTGCAATTAATCCAAAATAAAGCCCTCAGGGCAGCTCTGGAAAAAAAAAAAAATCTGAGCACATTTCCAATACCAGGAGAGAACACCATTGGCTCTCAAAGATATAATTTCATACAAAACCTTATGTACCACCTTCCAATGTCTTCATGAAAATGCACCCATATACTTAAATCATGTAATAACAAAAAAGTTGAGCACTAGATCTCTACGATCTAATAACCTCACACTACTTGCCATCCCTCGTATTAAAAAGACTAGAGCAGGAGTGGAACACCCTGCCGGCATTTATTAAACAAGAGAACACTCACAGGCTTCAAAACACCAACTGAAAATTTGGACCACTAATTGAACTAGTTTCTCTCTGTCTCCCAATTGTAAATATACCCTATTCTGTATTTATACGGTCTGCCATGAACACAGACTTTCAACTGTTTCTCGTACAAGACCTGCCTACCCTCACAAGCCAATATGTTACATTATAACGTACCCGTTCCTAACTCTGTCTGTATATGATCAACTACCACTGTACCTTGTGATGCTTTGCATTTTAATTCTATATAAAGCTGTCTGTAACCTTGCCGTGATACCCAAGGGTCTGGGCGAGTAACAAATGTAATAAAAAGTGTAATAAAAAGAAAAACATTTTTTTTTTAAAACAAACACTGGAAATACATTTGGGGAACGATAACCAAACTGACTCAGGCAATTCAGACTAGAGAGATGTGGACAAAGATTCTAGTCTAATGGCACTACACCCCGGAGAGGCTACATACAATGTACCCCCAGACCTAAAATCTGTGTTGGCGGGGATGTGGGCAAATAGGGGACTGGAGGCACGTATGGTGGGAATGCCCGGAAATATAGCAATTCTGGGGGGATGGGAAAACACAGATGCACGAGATGTTCAAAGTCACAGGCAAGCTGGATGAAAGATTGTGGCTTTGTGGGCTATGGGCCACCCGGTAGAAGCTTCAGATGAAACTGCAGAAATAGCTCATAAATGGAAGCAGAAATCCCCACTGTATCTATGAATGGCTTCAGAGGGTGTAGTCGTTTATGGCAATGGAATGGATCATGTACAAGATCCAGGGAGATCAACACAAGTTCAGACGGAATAGGGCACAATCCTTACATACCTTCAAAGTGATTAATTGGAGCAATGGTGCCCGCACAAAATTAGGATCCTCGATTTATTCAACTCATAGATGAGTCAACTCTAAATTGTGGACATTACAAGATACACATAGATCCTTCCGGGTGGGGTGGGGGGGAGGGAAGTATGAGGGAGTGTGTTGGGGAGGAGGGTGGTTGAATGTTTGTACTGTTACTTATTAGCAATTGTAGAACCAATAAAAACCTGTTTTAAAAAAAAGAAGGGTTGTAGAGTTTGCTTTTGTGCCCCTTTTCCTCAGAGTGCCGCTAACATGCATTTCATTATTTTGGGGTTATGGGAATTCTATAGGTCATCTTCACAGCCTTTCTCACCTTGTACAAAGTTACATGAATTGCAAATACAACAGAATACATACAATGTATTACAACATGCTTGTATAGCGAAACCACCACAATGTTCAGAAATTGGAGGGGAGAAGTTAATTTATGCATACATCAAATGAAAATTAACAAAATTCCTTTAAGAGAAAACTCAACATATGGAAGTGATAATTAAAATAAACCCAGGAGCGAGAGAGATGAACACATTACTTCAACCTGGTAATGGTCTTTCTGATGGATGTTCCTCACACCAATTCCTCATCTTAGATATATTCGTATTCTGCTCTGCAGTTTCAGAAACATTTTTTGACAGCAGGGGGTGCTGTGCGGCATTATCGCTGACGTCCCTTGACGGTTAACATTCCCGCCTCCAGACATGATGCCAATAACAGTATAAATAGCACTGAGGCACCCACTGCGTTAGTTCCTAGTTGGTCTCTCTTTCTGCTCAGCAGTCTTGAGGAATAGATAACCTGCATTGGCGTTGAAAGAGAAGTAGTACAAATTTAGTCAGAGGGATAGGGCTGGGAGGGTAATGAGGAATACTGTGAGAGGACCATCCATCAAAAAGGACATTACCAGAGGTTAAGTAATTTGTTCTTCTTATGGATTATGTCCTCCCACAAATTCCTCATCTTAGATAGACTCCCAGAATAGTTTTGTAGATGAGGCGAGAGAAGTGGATTTGTTTTACAAGTTTGACTGGCACATAATATTGTGCAGAACCGCACTTTCAAAGAGAGCGTCCTGGCCCGACAGTGTGTCTAAGACATAATGCTTTGAAAAAGTGTGGAGTGAGGATCAAGTTGAGGCATTGCAAATGTTCCATACTAGTCCACCTACCTCTTTGGAGAGCCGAAGTGTTTGTCACTCCTCTTGTGGAATGGACTCTTATATTTTCAGGTACGTCTTTTCCAGCAATGGAGTAGCACCTCAAGATGCCTAGAATGAGCCAACGTGATGAGAGATTTATTGGTCACGGCCTGGCATAGCTTGTGGCCAATGTAGCCAATAAATAGTTGGTCATCCTGTCTGACATTTGCCATTATTGAAATGTAAAAATTAAGAGCCCTGGTCAAGTTTGTGTAACCTCTCTTCATCCTTAGAAGCGTGAGGAGGTGGATAAAAAGCTTGTACTGTTATCGTCCGTGCCAGATGAAATTCAGACATCACCTTGGGAAGTAAGGAGGGACGAATCCTCAGAATTAACTTCTCCTTAGAGAACACAGTAAACTGTTTGCATGCATGACAAGGCTTGTTCCTCGCTCACTCTACTGAAAATATGTTTTTCAAGGTTAACCTGAGAGGACAAGAATGGAGAGGTTAAAATGGAACTCCCATTAAACAAAAGTTAGAACCAGATTCAAACCCCAGGACAGAACCAGAAAAAGGACTGGTGGAAATCTATTTGTCAGTCCTTTCAAGAACTGTGTGACAATTGGCATCTTAAAGTAAGAACCTTGTCCTGTGTGTGTTTAAAAATACATAACGTTGCCAAGTATCCCTTAACTGTAGCCATCTGCAGCCCTTGGTTGTCTAGGTGCAGTAAAAAAGAAAGCACTGCAGGCTCATTGAGGGAGAAAGGCTCTAAATATCTTTAGCGATACACCAGCTGCAAAACTTGTTCCAACAGCAGCGGTATAGTGCTTTGGTTGCTGGTCTTTTAGCCGAAAGCAACACCTCCATAGCGTCCTCTCAGAGGTCCGAATCTTTGTATCTTAGCCTCTCAGAAACCAGGCGTGAAGGTTCAGTGTTCAGATTTCTGGGTGAAGACTGTATCCCTCTTGCAAGAACAGACCCACTCTGATGCATGGGTACCATATACTCATGGCCCAACCCGGAGAAATCAGGAACACCGATTTCTCAAACTTCCTAGACTACCTCATGTTGTGAGGAATGACAGGAACTGGATGGAATGCGTACAGCAGTGGAAATTCCCAGTCTCCTACAAACACGTGCCGCAGAGCTCTTGTGAGGAAATTCCTTGGAGCAAAACAGATCGCACTTCCTGTTGATACTGCCCGCAACAGATGTACTTTAGGGGTTCCTTCAAAGGATGAGGATCTCTAGAAGGCTTGTGGGAAATCATGATCTGCCTGCTCAGAGTGTCCATCATCGTCTTCGCTTGGTGAACAGCCAACAGAGAAATCCTGTTCTGTAGAGCCCAAAACACGAGCTGCATTGCATCCCTGCACAGTGGTAACGACTCTACACCAGCTCTTTTGTTGAGGTAATGCATGGCAACTGTGTTATCCCTCATTATCAGGGCATTCTTCCCCTGTATGGAAGGCAAAAAGGCCATCAGCGCCAGTCTGATTGCCCTCATTTCTAACAGGTTTATGTGTAATCTTGATTCTGATCATGTGAGCTTCCCATCCTGTGAGGGAAGGATCCGTGGCTAGTTACCTCTGGCCATGGTTGTCAAAAGGATTCCCCTATCATCACATTGTCCTCACAGGCCCACCTCAGGAGGTCCTGTGCTAACTTGCTCGGGACCTGAAGAAAGTTAGTCATCCTGCCTGAGAGCTGTGACCATTGGGATCCTAGGGCCCAATTAAGGGCATGATTGCCTTAAAATGAAAAGACAAAGAATTCGGCTGGTGCCCAAAAGCAAGAAATTATTCAACGAGAGCGAAAAGCTATTTTGCAGTTGCAATTTGGCCGAATGCTTACTTTAAGATGAAGTTGGTTATCCACTGAGAGCCCCTAGTTAATATGCATACCTAATTATTCAACATCCTTTTTGTGTCCAGTCAGTCTTCTCAGGTAATTCCTCTCGAGAACTGCCTATGCTTTACCAAACTGCCCCTCCCCCACCAGTACTCCCCATCACCCTGCATTTAGCAGTGGAGCCACTGTCAACTATTTAAAACATCTTCGGACCGGCCAACCTTTTCTTTCTCAGTATCGTATCATACTAAAGATTAGGTCACGCCATCATCTCAGCCACCATCTAAATGTCCTCTTTTTGCTTTGGCGCTTTAAAGATCACCATCTCTTTCCAGAGCATGATGCAGGCCTTCAGGACAGAGTCTGGCTCGCTGTTCTGAAGCTGCACCCCCCTGAAGGCGCCTAGTGCGCTGAGGGCTTTGGTGCTCCAGAATGCCAAACAGGAGCACTCCACGTAAGAGGTAGAAAATCTGAAAAGCAGCCAAGTGAAATGCTGGTGGTTCTACATTTTGAAAGGAAACTGTCAAGTTGCAAATGAGAACAGCACAGGTGATTATCGGGGTGGAGGGGACTGCTCTGTGTTCCGCATAATCAACTGCGCTAATCACATGTAATGACCAAGGCGGATCCTCTTGCTAAAAACAAAAATAAAAATATATTAAAAAGGCTAAGAGAACACCTTGGTTGATTGTCCACTCTAACCAGAAGAAAGGTAGGCAGAGGAGGTGTCTGCATTAACTCGAACACACAGCCAATCATGCTTACCTGTTTTATTCGCAAAGCAAGCAAGTGACCTAATTAGATAGCGGCCTTTAATCACAGAAGGAGACATGGCTTTAAGGTTAATCAGCATGAAGCTCTTGCAATGACAAACCTTGCAGCTGCACTTAGTTAACAGAACATAAGCTAGTAGCTGGGCCTCAGCAAATCCGCTGAAGAATGTATGCATGATTTTTTAGGAGGGTTTACTTTCTCCAATTACATTTCCATTCCGTTTATTATTTTTTTTAAAAGACTTTTTTTGCATAGAACAAGGAATTAAAAACCGCACAACATAAAAGAAAAACATTATACTGAAGCACCACTGGATGACCATTGCCGGATTCAAAGAAATCATATACCAAGGGAATTATTGTCAAAAGAACCCTTCCAGACCCAACGAAAAGAGTACAGGTCTGTAAGGACACGGTCTGCCCACCGTAGCCTCCCCCTGCCCCCAAATCTCCCATTTCCCAGGGCAGCCACTTGCAATATGTATTCTCTTCTCCATAGCCATACAACAGTCCTTTTCAGCCACCCACTTTGCCAAACATGGGCAGTCTGATGCCCCCCACACCCCACTGTGCTGCAACAGTTTGTTTCATCAGTCTGAGAGCCGTGGACACAAACAGTTTCTCAAACTTGGTGAAGCCTGTTTCTCTCCACACCCTCAAGAGCAGTAGTCGTGGGTCCCCAGGTATTACCAATTCGGAAACAGAGTGGACCTTATCCAGACACTTCTGCCAAAAGCAGAAAACCTATGGAAAAAAAACCCTTTGCCCCCCCCCCACACCTAAGACATTTAGCATGATCTGCCCAACCCCACTTGTATAAAGCAGTGCAAGAATAAGAAATCCTGTGCAATATCAGGTTGTATCAGCCTAATGCGAGCCGAGATACCAATTTTCCTAGAGAAGAGTAGGGTCTCCACCAAATCCTTGGGTTCGAGCGGACCGAGATCTTTCCCACTGTGCTTTAAGGCTAGCCAAGTCTTTTGTGGCAAAGGCGATAAGGACCTGGTAAAGGTAGAAGAACAAGTTACTTCTTACCTGGTAACGTTCTTTCGATGGGATGTTCCTCCGACGTATTCCTTATCTTTGATAATTTGTCTCCAGCTTGCTGACCGCGGAAATTTTTTTCTCAGTAGAGGGCGCTGCGCATCGACATCCGTCGAGTTGGTGTCCCTCGACAGCCACCGTATCGGCGCCGACGTCGCCATGCCCATAAATAGCCACGCGCAGCGTCCGTTGCTCAGTTCCGTTTTGTAGCATAAGATAAATCATGCCTGAATTGGTTATTGACCTTGAAGCAGCGTAAGCTGCAACCACAAAGGAAGTATTACTGCGGGGATGGATGGGAGAGGCGATAAGGAATACGTCGGAGGAACATCCCATCGAAAGAACGTTACCATGTAAGAAGTAACTTGTTCTTCAAAGGGATTGTGTCCTGCGACGTATTCCTTATCTTTGAAAGACTACCATAGCAGTGGTGTGTAATTGGAGGTGGGAGTAAAAACGCCATGTTTCCCTTTAGGAATGAACAGAATGTAAAACTACTTTGTCAAACCTAGTCTCTTGACTAGGAGGAGGAATCCAGGTTGTAAAATCTTGTGAAGGTATGCGCGGACGACCATGTGGCAGCCGCACTTCTGTCTCGAACCGGAACCCCTCTTTGGAGGGCAGAGGAAGCTGCGATACCCCTGGTGGAATGAGCCCTAAGAATTTGAGGAGGCTCTTTCTCTGCTAGTTTGTAACATTCCAGAATGGCCAAAATAATCCACCTGGAAATGGTCTGTTTTGTTATCGGTAGTCCCTATTTGTGCCCGGAGTAACCTACGAACAGTTGGTCTGCTTGCCTAATCCTAGCAAGTCTGCTGATGTAAAAGCTTAAAGCCCACCTTGGGTCCAGCCTGTGTAGTCTTTCTTCCTCTTTCTCCAGATGGGGAGGAGGATAGAATGAAGGTAAGGTAATTTTCTGAGTGATGTGGAATTCAGAAACCACCTTTGGGAGGAAATTAGGCTTTACCTGTAGGACAACTTTGTCTTTATGAAAAATTGTATGAGGGGGTTTACAAGATAGAGCTTGTAATTCGCTCACCCTTCTAGCAGATGTTAGTGCCGCTACTAAGACAGTTTTAAGGGTGAGAAATCTTAGCGAACAAGAGTGGAGTGGTTAAAAAGGAGTACCCATCAGGAAATTTAAGACTAAATTTAAGTCCCATAAGGGAACTTGGAATGGTCTTGGAGGATAGACATTAGTTAATCCCTTTAGAAAGTGTATTACTAAGGGTAATTTGAAATACGATGGCTCCTCTGCAGTGCGCTTGAAGATCGATAGCGCTACGAGATAGCCCTTGATAGTGCCAACTTGAAGGCCTGAATTTGCCAAATAGAGTAAAAAGGATAACACCGTTGGTGTACCACATGAAAAGGGGTTGATATTCTCTTCTCTACACCAGCTGCAAAATTTGTTCCAACGGCAGCGGTTTAAAGACTTTGTTGCTGGCCTTCTGGCCGAAAGCAACACCTCCATGGCGTCATCAGGGAGGTCCCAATCCTTGTATCTCAACCTTTCAGAAGCCAAGCGTGAAGGTTGAGGGTTCTGATGTCTGGATGGAGAACCTGACCTCCCTTCTGTGAGGGAAGATTCTCCTTGAGTGGAAGGCGAATTGGAGGGCAGATGGACATGTCCAGAAGGTCTGGGTACCACGTTCTCCTGGCCCAGTCTGGGGCAATTAGGATCATGGTCCTCCAGAATCTTCTCAACCTCCTGATCATTTGAGGAATGACAGGGACTGGTGGAAACGCGTACACGAGTGGAAACACCCAGTCCACTACGAACGCGTCCCTAGAGCTCCTCTCGGGGAGAAAATCCCTTGAACAAAACAGATTGCACTTCCTGTTGGTACTGGTGCGAACAGATCCACTTGAGGGGTTCCCCAAAGGGCGAAGATCTCCTGAAGGACCTCCTGAGCTAGTTTCCACTCGTGGGAGACTGCCCTGCCTGCTCAGAGCATCCGCTGTCAAGTTCTTCTCTCCGGCTAGGTGAACTGCCGATAGAGAGATTCCTTCTTGGATTGCCCAAAACCAGAGCTGCATCGCCTCTCTGCACAGGGGCAGTGATCCTACGCCGCCTCTTTTGTTGAGGTAGTGCATGGCCACTGTGTTGTCCGTCATTATCAAGTCATTTTTCCCCTGTACAGATGGCAGAAAAGCCTTCAGCGCTAGTCTGATTGCTCTCAGCTCTAACAGGTTGATATGTAATCTGGACTCCGATGGAGACCAACGACCGCTGATGGTCAAGTCGTTGGTATGGGCTCCCCACCCCGTGAGTGAGGCATCTGTGACTACTGTTATCTCCGGCCATGGTTGCCAAAACAGTTCTCCTTTAAAGATGTTCTCCTGGCAGGCCCACCACTGAAGGTCTCGAGCCACCTTGTCCGGAACCTGAAGGAGGTCTGTCATTCTCCCTGAGAATTGCGACCACTGAGTTCAGTGCCCACTGAAGAGATCTCATTCTCAGGCGAGCCTCTGGCACAAGGAAGATGCAGGATTCCATGAGGCCTAGCAACCTCAAAAAGTCGGAGGCTGGGAGACGGTCATTTTGAAACTTGGTGACCATCTGCAGAATATCTTGAGCCCTCACCTCTGGTGGCAAGGCTTTTCCCAGGGAAGTGTCCAGGACCGCTCCAATGAACTAGAATCTCTGTGATGGTATCATCTGTGACTTCTTTAAATTGAGGGAGAAGCCCAGTTTGTGAAGGAAGTGGCAGACATAATCTAGCTGGATCCGAGCTTGTTCCGAAGATACAGCCCTGATCAGCCAATCGTCCAGGTAGGGGTAGACGTGAATCCCTCCCCTCCTTAGACTTGCCCCCACTACCGACATTAACTTGGTGAAGACCCTCGGGCGGAGGTCAGGCCAAATGGCAGAACTCGAAATTGATAATGAGAGCCGCCAATTGTGAACCTCAGGTATTTCCTGTGTTTGAGATGGGTTGGCACATGGAAATAAGCATCGTGGAGGTCCAGAGATACCAGCCAGTCCTGGAGCTGGAGGGCCTGAAGGATCTGAGAGAGAGTTACCATCTTGAACTTGTCCTTCCTGAGGAACTTGTTCAATTCTCGTAAGTCCAAGATAGGTCTCAGTCCTCCGTCTTTCTTCGGGATGAGAAAGTAGGGGGAGTACCAGCCCCTGTTCTTCTCCGCTACAGGTACCGGTTCTATGGCACCTTTCTCAAGCAGGTCTACAATTTCCTGCAAGAGGAGCGGATCTGGAACTTTCGGAAAGCTTTTCCCTGGTGGATGACTCCGAGGGATGTGTAGAAAAGGCAGGCAGTAACCTTGGGCAACTGTCTCCAATGCCCAAGCATCCGACGTAATAGCCTGCCATTCCATCAGATGTTGAGTTAACCTGCCCCTTACTGCTGTCTTGTGAGGAGAGTCCTCAGAGCGGTTTTGAGGGGGCTGATGCAGATGCCGAGGGTAAAGAGGCACCTGCTGCGGCTTTTGTATTTTTAAACCGTTCCCTTCGGGTGAAATTTTTCTGACCCCTTTGAACCGGCTGTCCTCTGCCTCTTCTGAATGCGGAATAGAAGCGAAAGGACTTAACTCTCCAAGAGGTTCTTGAGGGACGATATGGTGTCTGACGGATTGCAGCTCCCAGGGATTTTGCTGCTGGCTTTTAATGTTTGAAGCTTTTCTAAACGGTCATCCGCCTTCTTACCAAACAAAGAAGAGCCGTCAAAGGGCATATTCAAGAGTCTGCTTTGCACATCTGGAGCAAAGCAGACTTTCGCAACCAAGCAAATCTCCGGGTTGTTGTACTTGCCACTATGGCCCTGCTGATGCTGTCAGCAGAATCGATGCGAGTTTGAAGGGATTCGCACATTGCGTCTTTACCATCCTTAATGATGTTTAGAAACGCTTCCCTTTGTTCTCCCTCCGGGAGGCAGGCAGCCACTGATGAAGCACACTCCCAAATTGTGTGGCTGGACCTTGTGTAACGCTCACCTGATTCCCGTAGAGGCGCCGGTCTTGACTGGGCGTATACCGTATCTTCAAAGGTGATGTGCAACACACGGCTGGCTCTTTGGGCTGGACCTCTGTGCACTGTATGTCTGACTTGAAGGGTAAGATGTCTGCAGATAGAAAATATGGGATTAAGGAACTGGGTTATTGAATGTCTCTCTCTTCTTCCCTTTCTCTTGTAGAACCCCAAAGGTTAACGCTCTCACCTTAGGTAAGTGAACGCCGTGCTCTCCATCTGCCTCGGGGCAAGGTGCTGTAACCAGTTTCTTCACTGGATAAGGGGAGCAGGCCTCTTGACTTCAGAGGACTGCTGTCCGTCTTTTACTGTACGAACGGTAAGTTTCGAGTAATTCTAATGTCTTTAAAGTCTTTAGTAATGATGTTTCTTGTTTTGCAGGGTTCCGGCGATGGCGGATGACGGGCTGAAGTGAGTTGAAGATGGAGCCCGTGTGATGAATAGAAGCGCCTGGAAGCACGTAAGTAAGCGCTTGCTGCCTGCTTCACGATGCGCTGTAACTGTCTTTTTATTTTGCAGGTAAAAGTTCGGAGCGGCTGCAGGGTGCCGGAATACCCACTGGGTTAGATGTGGAAAGGAGTAATGGCACGTGAGTATTAAAGTTCCCCAATGTCTTTAAACGCACCTTGTTTTGTCTTTCAGATGCGGGATGCAGCGCCGAAGGCCTCCGGAGCGCACGAAGAGTAGGTAAGCCTTTGTCTTTCAGATGCCGGAATGCACCGCGAGGCGTTGGTGACAGCCGATGGACCAGGTAAGTGAAGAGCTGTCACTGAAGACCGTAATGCTAACCTGTTCTTTCTTGTCTTTATAGGTGTTGCTGAAGACTGGATTCAGGATGGTAAGCCTTTTTCCTTAGGCCCAGGATCAGATGCAGAAGACACGATGAGCGTTCTGCTGCAGAGGATGCAGAATAACGCAAAGCAAGATTCATCCATTGGGTGTGGTTTAAATAGCCTCCTGTAGTGCTTAGGTCTCTCCTTCCACAGCCACGCCTAGGTAAGAAAAGAGTTCCTGCTTTCCAGAAGAGTTCCAGTGTTCTGAATCTAGGGAGTGGCTCCTGCCCCACCCAACAGGAAAAGTAGTTCCAAACAGAAGAGGATCAGAGGCTCAACTGGCAGGCAAGTAAGCAGCATGGTCTGCTGCAGGTAAGTCCACCCAAGCATTATGAGCCCGGCGCTTCCAGCGCTGGGACTGGGCATATTTATGAGCCTGGTGCCACTGGCGCCAGGACTGGGTCCAAAAGGTCCCAATTGGGACTGGTTGGCACTCGGAACCTGGGTTATGGATCTGCTTCCAAGGGAGTTGGGAAAACCCTGACCTTTTGGAAGCAGAGATCATGACACCTTGCGAGCGTACAAGTAGCATTGATGGATTTCAACGCCATACTACATGCAGAAAATACTTTTCTGGCAATAGAGTCATATCTCTTGTCATCCCTGTCCTGTGGAACAGTAGGGTAAGCGGATTTTGTTAGGTAAGATTTCCACAGGGCTGGTAAATCTTCCTTGCCTGGTTCAACTCCAGAACTTTTTGCTTTTCTAGTGAGATATTTTCCATTAATACCTCAGTGAGTGGGAACCTTTTTCCACACTCCCCTAATCTTTAACTTTTTTTATGGGTGTCATTTTTAAGACTCTCCATAGTGTCTTTTTAAAGTTATCATGTCTAACAACTTATTGGCAATAAGTGCCTGTTGTTGCTGGGTTGCCCTAGGGGCTCCCCATTTAACTTTCTTGTGCTAACCTTGAGTGAACTACAGTTCCCAAGGGTAGAAAGGATCTTTGGATCCCTTTTACATTTACTTCTGTGAAACCAGCACACCCCACCTTATGTGGAGTGCTGGGGAGATACAATGTATCCCCTTTCACATTTAAACTGTAACAATTATGTTACAGTGACAAGCTTACCTTTAATGGCTGGTGGCAGTGATACCTTTTACTAATTTGGTGCACCTTTACCGCGTGCTGTAATCACAGCTGCAGTAAAGGCACCTAAGGGTGCTCATTTTTACCAAAATGGCCCCTGTCTTCTTTTTCTGCCATTTTAGTGTTTCTTGTCGTTTCTTGTTCCTTCCCCTGACATCCAGGGCGGGAAAATCCTTTGTGTGAGTTTTGTCTTCGGCGGGAGTCCCCTGGACACCCCGCCCAGGCTCCAGTCAGTCTGTAAGCACAGGAAGTGGGGGAGGGGTCCCAAACTTCCGCCTCCTTTGTCTTAGGTCTTCCTTCAACTGGGCCAAATCCCAGTGGGGGGTTGGCTGTCCTGATTGGACAGCCAAACGCCCCTTTCTTGTAAAATGCGGGGAGAGAATGCAGAGGTTGTGTTGCAGCTCCTGATAAATACTGGAAACCTGGAAGCTGAAGTCATGTCGACCACTGGAACTGAAAACCGAAGAGGATGACGAAGGAAAAGCGGCGGGAATGATTTCCAGCGGCCGGAGAGCCTGCTTTGTAACCAGAGCCTGCTGCAGCCCTTCCTTCCGATCGACCTGGGGTCTCCGAAAACGACGACCCGAACCCAGAGCCTAGTGAGACCCACTAGACTCAAGACGAACTGCATTTTGAGCCATCCCACGGGTTCCTGCGACCTTGCGTTCTTGCAATACCCCAATACCCTGGGACCTCCTGCCACTGTGCGGTGCACGGTCTTCCGAATTCCGAATCTCGCTGAAACTTTGTGGGCATCTTGGTCTATCTCCAGAGACACGAATCGAGTCCGAAAAGTCCCCTCACAAGAGTGCTGGACCTTTTAAACGATGAGAATTCAACCGCGATTTTCTGTCTTCTTCTGTGCTCCTTGAAAAGGCGCCAAACCCGCAGAACCGCATTCAGCCGCGAGAGAAATCTTGCCTAGAGCCTTCTTCATTGATCCCTGCTGCAAAGTCCCTTCTGAGGTCTTGTGTTCAGTCTCCAGGACAAGGAATCCAGTGACCGGGTATTTGGCTGCAGTCCCTGAAGTTCTCCTGCTGCAATCTCTTCTTCATTGCTGAGGTACTGTGTTGGCTTGGGTATATACTTACCTTAAGCCTGTTGGGATTTCTGTGTAGTCCTGGGGTGTTTTCTGTGATTGGGAGGTCCCTCGTCCAGTACACCCAGTCCCACTGCTAGAATCCTGCTGGGGTGTCTTCTGCGAAGCCCCTGGACCCTCTTCTAACCCTAGAAGTAAAGTACTCACTTGGTTGCCAGTTTTCCTAAGGAAACTCTGACTTTTGCTACTAAAGAACTTATTCTAACACTGCCTGTTGGTCACTAGTCCTAGTGACCCCCCCTTCTGCCACTGAGAACACTCATGCTCAAAGGGAAAGACTTTGAAGGGATTGGGACTTCTGCCTAGAAAAGAAATCAAGTGGTTTACTTACTTGTAAAGAGTTGGTTGGTTGGTAACTGTAATTCTAAGAGTGAACAGTTACAAAAGTTCTTACTGATCTTGAATGTGTGATGCACTATTCTTAAAAGTATGGTTAACATCTTTCCTTCCTTAGCCACTGTTTTGCCAGTCTAAAAGAAAGTAGATGTGAAGGTATTTTACTCTCCTGTGATTAGGTTGTGCCTCTTTACAAAAGTAATGTGTTGGTTTCACCAGATTATTCCTAAAGGGTAATTGTATGAGTGTCCTCCAACTGTTGGTATCACCAGGTTAGTCCTGCTAGGATAACTGTATGAGTGTCCCCCAACTGGGTCTTGCTTCCCCTGACTTGCTGCTAGCCTGTCTTTAATAAGTCTACAATAGGTTGTTGCCTACCTAGAATATCTATTCTGTAAAGTGTGACATTGGGTTTTACTTTCCCCTTCATTGTGAAGTTAAAGTAAGTGGGTTTTACTTACCTTGTGTTAGCTGTGTGCCATCCAAAACAAGTTACAAGAGTTATTGCTTATCTCCATCTGGGGTTCCCTGATTTCCAAAGCATCTGTAATTGTATATTACATCCATTAGGTTTTGCTCACCTGGTATAACTGTGTGTTATGACAAAAGTAGTGATAGGTATTTACTGCACCTAGAATAAGTGTTTCACTATTCACCAAAAGTATATTGTCCAGTTGACTGTTTATGTGATTTGTTCCAAGAGTCACTGTACAACTGGTAGGGCCTACTGTCCTTGTATTACCAAAAGTAATCTAAAAGTAACCATTGGTCTTTTACTCCCAAAGAATAGGCTTGGCCTATACTAAATGTGTATAACAAGGTTTTGACTTCCCTAGAACTACTGTTAGGTGTTCCAAATAAGGTCTATACTTGGGTCTGTGTACTTTCAAGTATAGTGTTGTGTTTTATATTGTGATTTCATATAATGTTGCAGTATTTACTTAACCCCTAGATTTATCTGGGCCTACTTGTATTTAAATAAATCCTTTATTTTTATAATACATAGTGTTTCAGTGTTTCTTTGGATCATTTGTATTACAATTTTCACTTGTACTGTATCTACTGCCCTCTCTCCCTCCTAAAATAAGCCTGGCTGCTCTGTCTACGCTACCCCGAACTCGGGTGGTACAGCCTTATTCTAAGAGTGGAGTCTTGTACTGCCTCAGTAGAATGGTTTTGCTAGGCCCTTAACTGGACTTCAGAAAAACTGTCCTAACAGATTTACTACCCGACGAAGTTGCTGCCTGAACAACCAGACTCTCCAGAGTTGGGAGTTTGGAGTTTGGATAAATATTCAGGGTCAGCAGTAGACACCCTATACTTGGCTGATAATTTTTTGTTAACCGCCGGGATAACCTCAGGGGTTTCCCAGTTTGCCAATATTTTCCTTTGTAATGCCGCATGAAATGGCACCACAGGATCCTCCTGTGGACCTTTAACCAAAATGTCTGAGGTTGTCTTGCTGAAAAGGAGGTGAGGGTATAGACCACCCCATAAACTCTATTATCCTTGCCATCATTAAGGGGTTTCAGCATGTTCCCCTGGGTCTGGTTTGGCAAATTCCACTTCTGGGGAAGTGTCCAACCCACTTGCTTCATGTAAGGATTCATGGAGGTCCTTAAACCTACCTTCCTCAGAGGTAAATTCCTCTGGTACAGGAGTTGCAGATCCCTGCAACTCAAAAAGGTCTCTCCTGATCCGAATTCTCCCCTTCTTCATAAATGGATGCCAAGGCTCTGGAATGATCAGATCTTGGAAATGATATAAATCCCATTTCCAGACCAGAAGGGGCCAAATTCGTCATAATTGGCTGAGAAAACGTCAAAGTCGTTGACGCGCACGTTAAAGACTTCGAAACCATCGAAAAAGGCGTTGAGAAAGTTGGTAGAGGCCTCGAGGAACTCGAGAGTATCGGAATTCTACTCGAGGTTGTCGACGACATTCTCGTGATCGAGGCTCTGGGTATGGCCACTGGCTGTGAGGTGGCCGTGGGTTTGTCCTTTCTCAGCGTCGAAGACGGCGTCGAATCGACTGACCTGTGCGTCAAAGAACCCTTCGATAATGGCGTCCAAAACGCAGATTTATGTGTCGAAGGGATCTTCGACGACAGCGTCAAAGACGCGACCTTGCCTTTACTCGAGGGTTCGTGACGCTCTCGAGTAGCTTCTTTCGCTGGGTGCTGCGACTCGCGGCGTTTTGATTTTTCGAGTCTTTCACCCAGGGTATCACCCTCAGCAGTCTTCGAGGGGGTCGAGGCCGCTTTATCGAAGACGCTAAGCATCTTTTTCCTGAATTCCTCCCACTCAGCCTGAGAGCTATGTTTTGTGGGGCAGGAGACCCTTTTTGGGGAAACGGAAGATGAGGAAGGGGATCTTCGACGTCTCTTTTTTGAATGCTTAGATCTCGAAGAGTGATGGGAACTGCTTCGAGACCTAGAACGAGAATGCATTTTGTGATGGCGAGGAGACGAATGTCTCGACTCCGCCGAGGAAACTTTTGAAGAAGTTTTAACTGCCTTACCTCTCTCGAGCTTCCCCTTATGCTCCTTCAAGGCTTTCGCCGTCATGGACATGCAGTCCTCGCACTCCGAACAATGGTGCTTGACTCCCAGGCACCACAAACAGATCCTGCGAGGATCCGTCAACAACATTTTCTTTCCACAGTCTCGACATATTTTGAAGCCGGACCGTGGAGTCGTCGGTTCGGATGAGGAAACCATCGAGTACGAGTCAGTATTCGAGGAATAATGAAGTATATTTGACTGAAGAACTGAGCAACGATATTCCGAGGCACCACCAAGGGCGGAAAAATTGAATTGAGCAACGGACGCTGCGCGTGGCTATTTATGGGCATGGTGAAGTCGATACGGTGGCTGTCGAGGGACACCAACTCGAAGGACGTCGATGCGCAGCGCCCTCTGAGAAAAAAAATTCCGAGGCCAACAAGCTGGAGACGAATTATCAAAGATAAGGAATAAGTCGGAGGAGGACACAATCCCTTCGAAATAACCTTACTTATGCATTCCAGGAGAAGATTTGCTTCTATCTGGGAAGCGACTGCAGCTGATGGGGCATGCAACAGTTGATGGTAAGGGTATCTTTCAGTCTCCGGCAAGCCAAATTTGTCACACAGCTCAAGAAAAGGGATCTGCGCCCCCTCTTTCACTACATCCCCCCATACGCCACACCTCACATCTCTCCCAGACCACAAGTCTACCTATCTTACCTGCTTCCGGTACACAGGCGTTGTTCCATAGAGGCTGAGCAAGGGTAGCCCTGCCCCCCACCCAGATGACAAAGGCAATCCCTCTTTATCTGTGTAGTGTGTGGCATCTTGAGTGGGAGCGGTCTTTTCTTCTGGCCACTGTAAAGAATCTGAGGACGAGGTAGTGCCGCCATCCACCCCTGTTCAGCCCCGACGTGCGGCAGTGACGCAGCCCCATGCAGCCAATCATTTACAACTGCCAGTTGGACAGCCCAGTAATAGCTACGCAAGTTAGGGAGCCCAATACCAGTCACACACTGAGCGCTGCAGCATGGCCAGGGCAATACGGGGCTGCTCACCCCCCCGAAAGAAGGGTCCGGAGAGCAGCGTCCGCTCTGTCAAATTCAACCGTGGGAATCTGCAGTGAGGCATACTGGAGGACATACATGTACCTTGGCAAGGTTAACATCTTGAATATGGACACTTTTTTTTTTTGAGTAGTGTCAACGGAAGGGACCTCCACATCCCGCAAAAACCTATCCATAATAGGGTGCAAATTGTGACGTACATAATCGTTAAGATCAGGACCCACCCACACCCCTAAATATTTAAAGCCCTTAATTTAGACCTGGTACGTAAAGTTCTGGGGAAGATCATCCCCCGCCCTCTGGGGGGGGGGGGGGGGGGGGAGAAGATGGACTCATCCCAATTCAGCTTCAGCCCACTAGCCCATTGGAACACCTGTAAGGTATGTGTGAATTAAACCAAGAGATTGTACCCATAGAGCGAGACCTTGTCCTCACCCGCATGCCTCCAACAGAAGCCTGACCAAGTCGGTTGGTTCTCAAGCGGATGGCTAGTGGCTCTGTAGCCAGTGTAAATAGAAGGGGTAGAGGGGACAACCCTGCCTTGCCCCCCGCTCCAGGAGAAAAGCCCAGGAGGTCACCACATTAACCGAGACCTCTGCAATTCGAGCCAGCATTTTAGCAGCCCGGGCCCCCGATTCATAAATCTGGCTTCTTTTGGGCCAACGCCCTTCCTTAGCATTATCCAGTGCGGTTATCCAAAGTCATTCCTGCGCTCTGCAGAGCACTTCCCGCCTGTCCAGGGTGCCCTGCTCCAAATATGCCTCTTCAGCCACCCTCTCCTGTTCCTCCACCTCCCTCACTGCTAGTCTCTGAACATTTTTGTGAGCTGCAAGTAGGGAGATCATCTCGCCTTGTAGGACCTCCTTATAACCTTCTCATAACACCTCTGGACTTTCTGCCGACCCTGTATTTATGTTAAAATATATTTGCCTTGGAAGCTACCCCTTCCAAAAACTCAGGAAACCCCAGATAATTGCTGTTTATACGCCATGGGGGCCGTTCCCTCTTTTTACCTGTATCAAGCACCATAACCAAAGGAGAATGGTCAGAGAGGACCATAGCCAGGAAACTAGCTGACCTAAGCCTACGCACATCCCCCGTCTGGACAAAGAAATAATCCAACCTAGATAGTGAGCCATGCACCCCCGACAAGATCATCATCCAACGGGTGCACCACCCTCCAGGCATCCACCAACCCCAATGCGAGGGTGAATGTGTTCAGTTTCATGAGAGTGCCAACCACTCTAACCCTATTGTGCATACGATCTAGTCCTGGATCCATGACGTCCTTTATGTCCCCCTCAGGACCCACCTATCTGATTGCACCACTGGACTGCCTTAATTTCATTCAGTAGGTCCAGTGCCGGAGGGGGGGAGAGACAGACACCCCTCTCCCCAGAGTTCCTCTGTCACCAGCACAAATCGCTCCCGCCGGTCCAGCATCACTGCCAAGAGCTGGAAGGGGACCCTCTTATGCAGTAACATCCTAACACCCCTCGCCCCCTAGAGAAGCTGGCGTCTAATGCTGTATGGTAGTTTGTGTGCTTAAAGAAACTGCATTCCGACCCCGTCAAACTAGTTTCGGTCAGGACCACCATGTCAGTTGAGTGCCGATTGAAACACCCGTTGTCCATCTCTTAATACTGTACCCAAGCCCATTTACATTCCATGTTAAAAAGGAAATTTGGCAAACACAAATTTCTCGAGCGCTCAGCTACAGCAGGGTGCTGGAGAAATGTTGCAAGTTGGCCGATCCCATGAGAATGTAGCCGCAGGGGAATGGGACCAACAGATATTTTTGAGGCCAGCAGGCCAGACACCTGGGTGCACGCAGGAAATTGTAGAGAATTAAACACCATGGCAGGGTAAGCAGTTTCAAATCGCACCTTGGCAGAAGGGCCTGGGAAGAGGGCAGTGGGACGAGGGGTGAGCCAGGAGGGGACCAATCACAGGGAGTGTTCTTGGTGTCCCTAGCGTGCAACAGTGTTTTGTGTCCTTGCTGATGTCCACGGGGCACCTCATTGGTCAGATGCAGTATGAATGTCTCCCCTCAGCCAAATTAAGGTTGTCTTGTGTATCCAATGAGAGCTGATGACTGGCAGATTAATAATATTCCCATGGTCAACACTATCACGTAATGCTCGGGCACAAAAAGTGTGGGGCGGTGTGGGAAGGCTTGTGGCGCCACGCTGGGTGGTGTGAGACAAGGGCGGGTTAGGGTGGCATTGACCAATTATAATTGTTTAACGTATGTCTGGCTATAGGAGACTTACATCAGACGAAACAGTTTTCGTAAAGTTTAGCAACAAATGTATTACTTTGGTTCATGCAATTTATGTTTTTCATGTATAAAATTTGTGCCTGCAGCGGGCGGCCTCAACAGCTCTTCACACAGTTCTGATCTACTGTGCTGTTAGAATCATGCTCTCCCAGCTACGTTTGGGCCTATAATAAAATGCGCTACTTCCTGCTTGGTGTATGGTCATTTTTGGATAACTTTGGTGTTCCAATCGTTATCTGCATTGAGCAACGACTGGTATAACAGCCTCCACAGTAGAAATGCAAAGATAGCGGTGGGGCGGACATCGGGAAACCCAAATGTGCTCGTTGCAGAAAGGAAATTTGGCCCCCATTACGTGCCATGGCAGACAATGGACAGACAACTTGATTTACAACTTGCCCTCCCTTATAGCAGGGGCGAGCACGTGGATATATGCTCTTGAGAAGGAGACAGCAGGGATCACCCTAGCAATTGGGATATGAAGAGCTTGTTTGTGGCAGTAATAGGGGAGCAAGGAGACAAAATTTGGGAGCAAGCAGGAAACAACAGGTTAAAATTGAGTAGTAATGTACACAATGGGGCACCCTTTAATAACTGTTGTGCCCAGGTGTGGAAAGTGCTCAGAATTATGCATCCGATTCTTCGGAATTGGGGGCAGTATTGGCCCGTAAGATGAAACCAGATGAGGACCCTGCAGAATATATACCACAGGTAAAGGAGGTTTGGACGCTCGAAACACGTAAATCATGGGACGAATAAATGCCAATTTTTTACCATATATTGGTCCGAGGGCTTCGCCTGGAAGTGTAGACCTCCCTAGATAAAATAGCGGAGTATTAGCCAAGGGATGGTGCTCACCCGAGGCTCCGTAGAAGTGGCCCCACCCAACCATGGTAGTTTCCCGTGGGAGAGGGGCCACAGATAAGGGACCCACAGGCACAGTATTGTCCAGCAGTGCCGAGTCCAACAGGCCGGTTTTTACCCACAGGGGGTGAAGGGGGGTGGGAGGGGAACTTACCAATCAATGGGATACTACCAACAAGAGAGAGGGAACCACAGAGGGGCCGGGGGTTTGGGTGCAGAGGGGCAGGGCCTAGTTTTTTAGGGCATGTTTTCTTTGTGGGCAACAGGAACATTTTACACGAATGTGCTCCTGTGGGCAGCAGTTCTATTACAATCCCAGGGGACCAAAAAACACAGCAGCAGGCACCACCCACAAACACACAGCCCCTGCAACCCCCACCACAGCAAATAGAGATGCTCACCCAAGCAGGACCAGTAGGGATCCGAGGGCTGCCCTCAAAAGCACTGCATGCCCCTGCACGAACACAACCACATGGCAGCAGTACACTGTTGGGCCAGAACATAGTACTCCCAGGCCTCAAAATAAGGTGCGCATCAGGCCATTTCCCGCATGAAAATCTTGTAAATACGACAGCTTTATTATTTTCCTGTGTACATTTACACACAGGTTTAGAGCAGAGGGCAGTGCAAAGGTCAGGTTGCTTGACAGAAACCAGAAAGCATCTTGATTTTTATCCACATGGATTTAATTGCAAGCCACCTCTAAAATAGAAAGCATTTCTCAGAAGCCTTTCAAAAAAAGAAACTGCAGACTTTGATAAAAGGAATGGTTTCCTTCCATTCAGCTTCTGCTGAGTTGATGCTCATGGAGCAATCAATCACTTTGCATATTTATTTTCCGAGAATTTGAGGATTGTATAATTAATAAGATGGAAAACTAAGTTACAATTGAGTATTTATATTTTCTAACAAATGATGCTTTTTTTTTTTACAGCAGAATTAAACCAGTAATGCAGTTCCGGTGCTGTGTGCATAATCATGCGGAGGCACATCATTTTCAAATTATAATTTAATTTACACTTGAATTATACAGTGTGTAAAAGGACTATGCACAGTCCATTCAACCTTGCAGTCAATCTGGTACATTACTATAAACGGTCAGTGGCAGCAGAGTCTTTGCTCAAGGGTGAGTGATTGTAATTACACCAATCGCAAGTGTTCGAGCCTCTCAAATTTTCAAGACCATTAAAACATCCAAAACCTGACTCTCCAGGTAGTGCAAGCGGTGCTCAAAAACAAACAAATGAAAGTTACATTGGTAATTGAAATAGAAACTCTGCAAACCCTGTCCCTGTGATAATCCAGCTAAGTATTTAACTTTATGTTGCGCTTCATGAATGGCTCGTCCAACATCTAGGTACTGTGATTATTACACCTCAGTCGATACTCAGTTAAACAACCTCTGAAGGAGGTTAGGCAATAAGATAGCTCAGCCGGTTGAGCACTCTGTGCTGCAATCTGTGCGTGATCTGTAGGTTGCAGGTCGAATCCCAGGAATGCCAACTCAGCCTTTCAAGGTCGATAGAGTACCGACTTTAGTTTGGTGATAAGTGTGATAAATGTTTTATGTACAACGCTACATAAATAACGATTTGACCATGAGAATAGGTACAGAATTTAGCATCGAGTCCCTCCCACTATGCACTGTTGTATCATAACATTGGCAGACCATAGGTATTAATAATTCCAAGAAATGAGGACTTTAAACATCTGAAGACAATTCTGCTATTGAACCTCAAAAAGCACAAATCAATTCTTGTTTGCTTTACTAGGTAATTGGCTAGGGTTTTGTGATTTCAACCTTTAAATATATACAGGAGAGACCAAATGACCAGACCTTAAAGAAATAATTAAAGGTGTATTCTGTCACAATGCAGAAGCTGCCGCATAGTAATGATTTTCATACAATTTTTGCACACATCGGCTGGATGTCACATACATTTTACTCTTGAAATCACATTTACTCTCAAAGTTTAAAAATAGGGAGTAAAATGCTTCCACATCAGAATCCTATCTGGGGCACTGAGCAGGAACTCCTTCCTGTTGCCACAGGTGGGGGGGGGGGGGGGGGGGAGAGGTGTGTGTGTGTACGTGTGTGTGTGTACGTGTGTGTGTGTACGTGTGTGTGTGTACGTGTGTGTGTGTACGTGTGTGTACGTGTACGTGTACGTGTGCGTGTACGTGTGTGTGTACGTGTACGTGTGTGTGTGTACGTGTGTGTGTGTGTGTACGTGTGTGTGTGTACGTGTGTACGTGTGTACGTGTACGTGTGTGTGTACGTGTACGTGTACGTGTACGTGTGTGTGTGTGTACGTGTGTGTGTACGTGTGTGTGTACGTGTGTGTGTACGTGTGTGTGTACGTGTGTGTGTACGTGTGTGTGTACGTGTGTGTGTGTACGTGTACGTGTGTGTGTGTGTACGTGTGTGTGTGTGTACGTGTGTGTGTGTGTACGTGTGTGTGTGTGTACGTGTGTGTGTGTGTACGTGTGTGTGTGTACGTGTGTGTGTGTGTACGTGTGTGTGTGTACGTGTGTGTGTGTGTGTGTACGTGTGTGTGTGTGTACGTGTGTGTGTGTACGTGTGTGTGTGTGTGTGTACCAAATCTTGCATAAATGAGGATGGGTTCCCACTGCCAAATAAAGTTATGGGCACACAGGGTTTCTCTGGGGAAACCATCACGGTTTCAGTCGCACAGGATTTACCACCAACAATTGTTACGCTCACCTGATCTCTGCAGGGCTGTTGGGTCATGGTTGGAGTCCTCCCTGGACTTGGCTCCCCTGGATACAGGTTTACCCCCCAGCTGCTTTAGTGTGGACTGTCTGGTCACTGGCAATGCCCTTGGGAGAAGTTAAGAGGCAGTGAAAATGCTGCGGCTGAATTGCGATCTCCCTCGAACCCCTCTTGCCAGAATGAGAGGAGCATGCATTTTCCCATAAACTCTCACCTGTTTTGTAAAGATGAGCTCTCCGTCCTGCTTCTCTTCAGCAGGGGCACTGTAGTTAGGCCAAGTTGCTTCACTGGTCCGTATATGTGATGGCCCAGACCGGCTGCCACCAATCGACTTTGGAGGCAAGTGTTTGTAACAATCATTATTGTCTGTATGCTTTTGCAATGTCTTTCCCAATGATTCTTGTCCATAATTCTTCTAATGTCTTTCCTTTTCCCAATAGGTGTGAAGATGGCCACGCTCTGTCGCGGTGCTGGAAGAGAGTCCACATGGTACCAGAAGGGGCATGGAGCAGCCCCACTAGAAGGCAAGTAGGTTTTCAAGGTGGTACGCAAGGCTTAGGTATTGCGCGGTCAAGCGTTAAATGTTTATGCAGTTTCTAACCTTGTGCGTTCCTTTTCTCTTGCAGGGACAGCCTGGCGTCGGATGATGGGAGAGCGGCGATCCGAGAACCTGTCAGCGGCTGATAAATGGAAGATCCATGAGGATGCTGGAAGAGAATAAGACTCCCGCGTAGATGCGCTCGGACAGGTGAGGATGAGACGAGCTGCAGGCGATGGATTTGCAGAGACAGGTGAGATGCACACTGTAGATGCTGAGTTGAAGACAGATCCGCTTCGAGCAATGGTGTGGCTGATTCAGGTAAGATGCGTGCTGAAGATGCAAAGCTGGAATCATGTAAGTGCGCGCCGAAGATGATGTCCAGGACCTGATGAGATGCGTGCTGAGCTGGAAACAGGTCAGAGCTTCAGACGGCGGTAAGCGTTACGCTGCACACAGCAGACTAACGCGAAGCCTCTACATGTGGGAAGAGCTGGCTTAAATAGCATGGCCCAGCCACTCCCCTTCAGCTCTGCCTTGTGGCCCCACCTCACCACTCCCATAGACTTCTGCACGTGCCTTCCAACGGCCACGCCTGGCCTGGATGCACGTGCTTTGGACACAAAGTGTGCAGAGCACACTCTTAGGAGCCTGGCGCCAAGGGCGCCAGGACAGGGTACATTTGGACCCTTTGGAGGATGAAAGTGATGGCCCTTGGTTAGTGGCCATGACAACAATATTTCAAGAGACTTGGGTCTCACCCCAAGTTACTAGGGTAATCCAGACGTGGACCCCTTGCTCACTAGTCTTAGAGGCACAGCTACACCCTACTGATGAGGTTCAACCAGACCAAAACACGTGGTGTCTGGGGTTGCTGTTGGTACTCTTGTTCAGAGGAGAATTGCCTAGCATTTCGGTGCTGGACTGCCCCATGGCTGGACAAAGACTGATATGTTTGGGATATTTCTTCTCTGTGAAAGATAGTAAGCTAAAGACTCTGGGTAAGGCTCTTGTAACCAGGACTCAAGTCTGGCAGAGAGTCTCCCAGGACCCCCCCTTGTTATCTGCATGACAACAATAGGGACAACACCTTGTAGAGCCTTGATACTCTGATAAACTGGGAAGGGACAAGTAAGCTAAACGCATCCCATTTCATTCTATGAAAAAGGTATGGTGTGCGCCACTGCTGGCATGTATCCAGCAAGGGTGGCAGCCATTATACAGGCCTACGGTGCACACATCACATTACAAAGCCAACCCATGCACCCCAAGGTGTTCCTGTATCGGATCCAAATACTATTGGGATGGGAGCCAGGGATAAAAGGGAAGAAGTTCCGACTACCCATAGAATTTCTGTTTAGGCCCTCATGATACAAGGAAATTGCCAGAGGTGTGGAAATACGGTTATACTTCGAGGAGGTAATACCACAAAAAGACATGGTGTTATTATGTGGGACAGATGAGGACATTTAATGGCGTACCATTCTCTGTGTTGACCCCATGTTGACATGGACTAATTAGCAACTTTTTGCAGGTGGGGGAAGAGGAGGGAGAAGTAGTGTTCCAACTCCACATGCCATGCCCAATACGAGTGATAGAATGATTAATGCTGCAACTGACAAAGAAAGGGGAGCAGCAGGCCAGCGACACTCAGGAAAACTTGAATAATGTCCTAGAGGATCAGCAAAAAACTATAAAAGAGGGGGTGGTGCTGCCCCGGATGAAACAATACCCAATTTTCTGCGAGGCAGATGAGGGAATTTACTAAAAACTCCTTGCATTCTGGTAGCAGGGCAGAACAGACCTCAACATCGCCAGGCATCACGGCCATATATCCGATCAAAAAAGCAAAGGGAGGGGCCTGGACATTTATACAGGACCTTTGCCCCATGAAAAATGTGGTAGAGGCAGAGTTTCCACTCGTGCCGAACCCAGCTACAATATTGTGTAAAGGTCCAGCAAACAAAATGTTTCACAGTGATTGATCAGAAAAACTCTTTCTTTTCCATCCCATTACATCCAGCCTACTGATATCTCACTGCCTTCAGGTATCACAGGGTCGGATTTGAACACACAAGATTACCACATGGGTACTATTAAACAAAATGAATGGGTGCCCTAATGGACTGGTAGCAGATGCAGCAAAGAAACCCAAGAAAAAAAAACAAAAAAGCGCCTGCTACCTCAGTTGGTACTAGATTGGTTATTGATTTGACGCTAGTTGCATCAACATATTATCACAAAGTATTTTTTTCATTTGTTTGCATACCCACAATTTGTCAGAGACCACTCGAATGTATTAAATGAGCCACAAAATGTTAATCTTACTCTGTGAAAAACAAACAGAACTAATACAATTAAAACCTACTATTTAAGTAGAAATTGAATGAAGAAATAGAGGGTAGTTCTAAAAAAAGGAAAGACCCAGTGAAAGTATCGGACAAAGAAATCAGGAATGGGAGAGAAAGTGAAGTAGAAGCTAAAAGGCAAGGTAAATACTCTTGACAATTTAAGATGTTGAAAATGCTAGCACATAAATTGATCATCAAGACTTTCTAGGTGCTTTATAAATGACAACATGAATTCTTAAATTGTGCAAAATATAAAATATTTAAGACATAGAAATTCAAACAATGATTACTACTGATGAAACGCATAACAAAAGAACAGTGAAGGATCACGAACATTACATCGGGGATACTTGCTCCCAAATAGTGCCCATTTGAATCCCTTCCTGGTTTTCAAAGGGATTTTTCTATACCAAAAAGAAGAAACCAATGGGTCTGCCACAGTCCCCCAGTGTGTTCAACACATCGATCCAGTGGGCAACCTCTTAGTGTGCAGTATGACGGAGGAACAGTGCAAGGCAGATTCAATAACTCGTTTCACCCTGTTTGCAGAGAAAGGATGCAAGGTAGACAAGGAGAAACTACAGTACGGTCAGACAGAGGTGGTGTACTTGGGGCAAATACTATCTGCAGAAGGGCGGAAGATAACACCAGAGAGAGTGGAAGCAATGCACAAGACACCACCGGCCCGCACTGTAAAAGAGATGCAGCAGTTCCTGGGCTTGTGCAATTACTTCAGGGCATGAGTATTTGATTATTCAACAGTCACAAAGCCCGGGGGCGCTGTTGTGCTCCAGCAAAGATGACCGCCTGAAGTGGAAGCTCCGTAATCACTCAGATCCTGATATCGAAATCCTGCGGTGTGGAACAAGTGCCGGCACAAAGGAAATCAGATAAGCGTATGGCACCTATCAGTGCATAACCAGGCGAAATCTGGGGAGGATCCGTTTACTTGTAAGCCCGTGGTGAACAGTGGAAGACCAGCAGCCCGTACCGCGAGGTGCGTGCCAAAACTATGGTGCTGAGACAGCAACCAATCGGAAAAGAGCAGAGCTGGGACCAGGTGAAGTTAGACACCCACGACTGCGGGTTGTGTGTGGGGCGACCCTGCTGACAACTCCCCCGAGAGAGAAGCAGAGCCAAAGGGTGATGCTCCCCGGCTCCCCTGCCTGCGTGGCAGCCGAAACCAGGTTGAACATCCGGAGGCCGGCTGCCTTGCCAGCAAGCAGCACATCGGGGGTAGAGAGGAGTGGTGGCAGAGTAGCAGCGGGCAACGGTCACTAGGCAAAGCTCTCAAAGCCACAACTTGCCCACTCCTCGGTGCCCGCCCGCTTCCCCCCCTCCCCCATCGTCAATCCCTGGGGAAGGCGGGGCTCGCCGGCCCACCAGGACACATGGTGTGACGGAGAGGCTTGGCAGACAAGCCTGCATCGTGGAATGTACGTGCCATAATTTAGAACCACAGGGCTCCTCACACGCCTGAAACAGCAATGACCTGTGACAGGAAACCCCCAGGGCCTCAATATACCCACACAGGGGCCACTAGGACAAACAACCTCCCCCCTCATCACTCCCCCGAGGCCGCATTCGCCTTGTAATTCTCCCGGGCTGATCCAGCTCCCAGTGCCACCTCCGAACACCAGAACACCCAACCGAGGGAATCGGCAGCCCCCCACTAAAAACCAACTTGGCATCACAAATTGCACCAGCTGTCCCATCAGTGACACTAAACCAGTGCGAGTGCACCTTGAATCCATGTGGAAGCCTGCAAACGGATCCTAATTGACCTTAGGCACCCCCGTCCGCACTGGGGGGGAGCTGCACCGAGACCTGCAGCATGCAATCACAACCAACAGCCCAGGTAAGCCCACTGGGCCCTTAGGCCGCCATCTAAAACAGGTTGCGCAATTACATGGGAGCGAGTCCAGCTCACACGCCGCGTAGCTGAACCAAATGATAAATCGCATTTGCAACCGACTTCACGTCAACTCAAAGACAAACATCCCTGAGCCAGAATAGCCAGATCCGGTTGCACGGGAAAACGCAGGCCATACAGGCACAGCCAACCCGGTGGGATTTAAACTATTCACATTGGGGCAACTACACAAGGAAATGAATGAGCTTAACGCCCAGGCTGGACCTGACCCATCCCAGTGTGACCCCCAGCCTCAAATCCTCTCACCAGGCATACCATAAGAGCCTGAACGGACAACAACAGTATAGCAGCCATCCCCCAGAACCGCAGAGTACATTGCCCACCCAGCAGGGTCATGCCAAGAGGGACCAGGGGTAGTTAGAAAGGACCCATGGATGCCTTCACTAGTGCAAACGGCACCAAAATATCCCAGGGTTCCACCCAAGCTACCACTAACAGCCCCCAACCACAGGTTGAACCAAACATGGACCCTTATACGAGTGCTCTATAAGCTGGGTTTGCTGCAGTCAACTCGAAATTGGACGATATAGGCAGTACCATCGTCTCTATTAGATCGGATATACAAAAAGTGAACGCCAGGGTGTCGGAGGCGGTGGAGAGAGGAAGCACCCTGGAAGACATCAGCCACTCAATGTAAAGCAATCTAAGAGATCCGAAAGAACCTCAAATCTATCCAGGATAAATGTGAGGCACTCTAATCCAGATCCAATAATATCAGGGTGGTCGGGGTGGTAGAGAAAACAACGAACGTGCCAATGGAGGAAGTCTTTCGATCACTGTTCCCGGAGGCCCAGTTCTCACAGCACTTTTTGATAGAAAGAACACACATCCCTGGCCCCTCCACCCAAACCAGGTGCTCCACCACATATGATAATAACCCGTCTCCTCAACTACAGGGACTGCAACCTAATCTTTCGCCTATCACGGGAGAAAGGCACCTTGTCCCACAACTCCAAACAAATACACATCTACCCGGACTTCTCCAACGGAGTCCAAACAGCCAGATGCTCATTCGACCAGGTGAAGAAGGCACTGGCTGAAAGGAAAAATCTGTATGCGATGTTGTTCCCTGCCAAATTACGGCATCAACATGCTGGGAGAGCCCACTTTTTTGAAACACCGGGGGAAGTAATGTCCTACATCGAGCAACACATCCCCGAAGCCCAGAACAATAGATGACAGCAAGAAACCGAAACACTACCTCAAGTGCTCATCCTCAATTGTAAGCCCAAGCATAATTGAAAGCCGGCACACCCAATCCACTGCAAACTAAGGTTACGATGCACACACAGGCCGCAAGCCCCGAAGTTGCAAGTTGTGGCGGCACATAGCCACCCACTGAATCAGACAGTTATACTGAGTTGGGGGAATGCACTATCCAGTTGGAGGGATGGTGAGGGAGGGAGGGTGGATGGAAAGGCAGGAACAAGAAGAAAATGCTGACACGAGGAATAAGCATGGTTCGAACAGCATCGGCAACAGGTGCAACACTAGGATAGCATGCAGCCTACTAGGGCCCCAACAGACCCAATGCATAATGTGAATCTCCTTTCGTGGAACGTACGGGGGCTGGCAAAAACCATAAAGGCCAGGAAAGTACTGGAACATGTCAGGCACCACAGCGTCGACATATTATTCCTGCAGGAGACGCATGCAACAACAAGAGTAGTGGACTCCTTTGCCCGGGACTGGGGCCCTCTGAGAATGTGAACAGGTTACTCTACACAGGCCAGAGGCGTATGCACCATCATTCATCGCTGCACTGGCTTCCAGCTGACCAAGTCAAACGTGGACACCGAAGGAAGATACGTGATAATATGGGGAACACTTCGCAGCCACGAAGTGATCCTGGTGAACACATATGGCCCAAACATTGACTCGCCAGAGTTTTACCTCCGAATTATGACACTGGTGTCGCCCCATGGGGACGCCGAGTTCATTTGGGGAGGAGACTTAAACAAGATTCTTGACTTCAACAAGGACAGATCGGCTGGAACCCCAAGACCCCATTCCAGAGCAGCTATAACTATAATACAAGGCATGGCCGAAATCCCACTGGTCAATGTGTGGAGGGAAATGTACCCGGCGCTGAAGGAATTCACATTTTACTCATTGGTACACTCCACCAGCTCACGAAGAGACTACTGGTTACTCTCTCCGCTCGGCTTCCCACAAATCAACATCTTGGATAGCAATGGGTGACCTCTGTATAGGTTTCTATAGGTTCCCACGTTGACACCACATGTCAAAGATGGCATAATAATTACTCCAGGTCTGGTTCAAGTGTTTCTATTGAGGTCTTTGTGGGACCTACGGCCGTTCCACTGACTCATCTTATTGACCCTTCACCCTAACCCAGGCATCCCTGATCCACAGGTTAGTACATATTGAAGGATGACACTACTGAACATGTCTGTCTTGTTCTGGTGGCGATGACCTAAAGGCATATCCGCTTTTTCTACACAAGGCTCCTTCAGGATATTCCCGACTGTCCCTACATTATCCAATTGGTGTTCTACAGGGATTTGGGATTGTGCCTTACAAATAAGCTGATTAATTCAGAATCTACCAGACACATCCACTCTTGCTTTTTCCATTTTCCTACTCGTCTGCCTCATTCCTCCTGTTTCTTTGATGTTCACGCGCCTAGGTCTTGCCTCCAACCACCACCACAATCCCTTCCTCCAAACAAATACTCAAACATTCTTTCACTCAGAACCATCTGCTTCACAGGCATTCCTTACACTAACCATCCTAAACACTCTTGCCACACAAACATGCCGACTCTCAGTTCACAGCTCGTTCCTCCCACCCCTGTTAGTCTCTTTCTTGTCCACCAATTGAGACCCCACACGAAAAACCTGCACATCTGTTTCCTCTTCCTCCTTTTTATCCCACCTCCTTCCTGGGGACTGGTTTCCTTTCCCTGTCGATTCTGGCGCAGCCTCCCCCAACCAGGGCTTGAGTGTAGGGTGCAAATTCCTTCCTTGCAGCAGAATGGCTCTGTCAGCGCAATAAGGTTAAGTGTTCAAATGACTGGATTTGTTTTCAGGTTTCCCCAAGCTGGTTTTGCTAGGGGAGGGCAGATACTCACCCCCACAACCCCCCTCCCCCGACCCTGTTATAGTATCTGATTTCCTAGTGATTTTCTGGCTTGTTGCATAAGCCTGCTGAAGCCTTCCAGCGACTCTCTGATACAGTCTTTTGGCCAGATGGATAGCCAGCTCCCGTCTCCTCAGCAATATGCTGATGAAGCCTGGGCTGTACGCTGGCAAAAGTATTGCTGTTCTCTGTGGGTCTCTCTCTCCGGTCAGCTGATGGGTTTCCTTTTTCCAGTTAGGAATATGGGCCACAATCTGGTTGCCCTTTTAGGGGTTTCTGATTGTTTCCTGGACTTGAGGGGTGTCTGATGGACACTGGCAAGTATCTGATAATGGAGGCAAGGCTTGAGCAAAAGGTGGTCTGCAAAGAAGCATACTGGGACAAAGGGGAGGAGGGGACAGGATTGTCGGCCCGCTGAACTACCAGCACCCACTTGAGGGGTAGAGCTGGCTTTGGAATTCTCCCTGGTAGACCTCCCATCACGGCTGGGAGGGGTTTCTTGTACCCCCTTGACAAGGCCAGCTTACTGTCCTCGTCACAATAGCTGCCTAGTCTCCACACTCCTTAAACTTGCTCTGCCGAATAGAGTACTACCACACACTGAGTCATTGCATGTGAGGCAACTCCATTACTAATGTTTCACAATGCCCAATTGTAAAACCCACGACACAATGGAGACTCAAAGGTTTTGTGAATCCCCAGTCCAACAGGCATAGAAAGCAAATCTCACAAGTGGAGCCTTACTTTTCCTGCGTTCAGTGTAGCGAGCCCAGTGGACAAGATCCTTTGCTGCCTTCAATTTGGAAGGCCCAAAGGAAAGAGGAGCCTGTACAGGAGCTCCTTGTGGTCCCGAAGCTCAAGACCCTCCGCTTCTCTTCTTCCCTTCCCTCTCCCCTGATAAAACCCCAGTCTGCTGCAGTGACTGGCTGCCTGGTTCCCTCTGAGTTCTACAGGGCACCAGGCCCCTCCTTGCCCAGTCCACCACCACCGCCGCCACCTCGCACTTAGTATGTGAACTCTCCCCCTTCACCCCATGTAAGCCCTGGCCCTTGCCCTCCTGTCCTCCCCATAGCACTTGCCTGTCCCCAGTGTCCTTCTCCACCCCCCTCATGGACCCCATTCTTTCACTTGCACTCAATTCTCTCTTTATCCGGCACTTCCCTTCCCACCGTAGCACTATGCATTTTGCGCTAACCGGCGCACGCGCGTGCACACACACAAGATCTGAATTATCTCCAATGTTCCCCCCCACCCCCTTCTCTTTTCTTGTGGCGCCTTGAAACACCATTTGTATCAGCGCCTTAGAAACATCCAATAAATAGAAAGATGTTAATCAAAGCCATGGACGCAAACACTGCAGTCTTGTGTGCTTACAGATCACATTTATGCATGAACATGAAAAATGTGAAAACTAAAAAAGATACGTTACCGCTCATGATCAGACATCTAACACAGTTAGAGTTACAGTTTCTCACCTCTACATCCAGAGCACTGCGAGGCTGAGCTTGGCACAACATACTTAAAAGTTGCAGAATCAACTCTTCCACATACTGCAGAGCATCTTCAGCAGAAGAAAGGTTTGGATGAACTTGTATTTGAACCTGAAATGAAGAAGTAATGGTTAGCATGGCCAATTTTAACCTACGTAAAAAAAAAAAAATAAAAAAAAAACGTTCACCCAAGTAGTACACAGTCAATCAATCAAAACATCATAGAAAATATTGCTCAAGACTTCTCCTTGTGAGACCTCTTCGAATTAATCAATTAACGTCCGTTCTCATTTAATGTTATGCAAACACAAGTACATGTACAGTCCTTAAATACTTTGTTTTTGGTATATAATGTTCTGTAATGTATTAGCTACCACGTTTTATTCTGCGGATTAATATGTTCGTGCAAGCAAACTATGAAAATAAAATATAGCGTTATTATTCATTGTGATCAACAAGTATATCAGTGCTTAACGTCCACCTGAACAATAAGAGCAACTATATATGGGGAAATAAAGTAGCTGAACCATAGAGTGTTCATATGTTTTTTTCAGTTTCAATATAATTTGGAGGGAAACATTAAGAGAAGACACATTTTGATGGGGGCTCTTCTGTAGCACAAATGAGAAAATGCTAGCTCCTTTTTCCGATTTACACAATTTAAGTATTTGAGAAAATTGATTTCACTTATATATGATGTACTTCTCATGCATGGACGAGAACAATTCCTGTGATGATCTCGAGAGTGAAAGACGTGTAGAGTACGAGTGTCTGGTCAGTATTCAGATACTGAAACTCCACTTCAAATGGCGATAGCTTCCACGACTCAAATGGAGCGTATAATATTTTGCTTGCCAGAATAAAGAAATATGTAAGAAACGTTAGCTTCACTTGCAGTATTAAAGCACAAAGTGTAACACCAACAAGAAGTACTGCGGTTTTTTATTGTTTTAGAACCAATGTTCCAAACTTCTACATAGACATCAAAGGGAGCAATTACTACTGTAATAAAACACCATACAACATTACAACCCCATGCTGTCAAACGTTTTATGAATGTGTGTCATTAAATGGTGGTAAGACCATAAAGTGAAATTACCATCATACTCCATCAAGTGGATGTATTGCATTGCAAACTGTGCTTCTGGCACATTCTCTTTTCCCCCTCGTTTCAACACACGCACGCACGCACTACAATTTCTTAATTGGGGCAGAACCAAGTACCAAAACACCCTCAAGGCAGTTTGCGTTATTCCTGGTTGTGGCAGCTGTGGTGTCAACCAGAGGTATGCTAGTAACCACACTGGGACAATACACGTTAGGGTGCCTACACTTCCAACAGGAAACATGGGATATACATACATCAAAACAGGTTCCTATTGGATAAATTACAATTAGGTCACAATCAATCAAAAATTACTAGATAGAGGTGTCATGCAATTGACATCTAAGCACGACTAAATGGTGTACATTTTTTTTTTTTTTTGCAATACAAAACACTTTTGAAGAAGACAGATCCGGTATTCAGTGAATAATTTTTGGGTAGAGTTGGTTGCAGACTTGTCTCGTAGTCTGCAGTCTTTTTTCCCCTGGCAATCGCTGTGCTGTGTTTCCTTCCAAAAACTAATTTCCTTGTGGAGCGGCCGCAGAGTTGTCTCGCAGCCTGCGCAGGCATAGAAGGCACAAGGCAGTAGGAAGGATGGTGGAAGGTCGGAATCTCTGAAGCGCCAAGCCGCGCAGAGAAGGGCATCCCCTGCCCCTCCAAGCTGCAGCGACAACACAACCCTCCAACCCAGTGGGTAAGAGCAACAGTAAAAATGCCACAATCAACATTTCTCTGACCTCAAACCCCACCTCCATCTTGCGGTCTCCCAAAATCAAAAAGAATCAATCCTCCCCTCTGCCGTCCTTGGAAGCACAGACAAGAGCTATAGCCATGAACCTTCCCCTAGTTTTAAATGAGGGTCAGATCCACCTGGAGTCCACTGGCTCCCCAGTCGCCTCAGATTTATTTGTATTTGGCAAAGAAAGTGACCAGAGTACGAGCTGTGCATGGCCACACGTTGCAACGGGGGGCCTGGCAAGACTTCTCCGCAGCACGGTCAGCACGGAAAAAACAAACTCAGCTGCCGTTACCGAAGTGTTCCAATTGGAGGGTTTGGGGACTCAGCAGTATGGAAGGATTGGGGCGATTTGCGGGAGGATGGGGAAGAAGAGTCAATGCAGGACCTTGGTGTAAATGTGGCCATTCCCCCAGGCCCATCATCATTACAGAGGACCATGCAAAGGATTCTACCAGCCTCACCTCCAAGCATCCTGAAACAAAACACCTCGGTCCAGCCCAAAATGCAGATCTCAGTCCAGGCCCAGGTACACAATCCCCTCCTCCCCCACATGTCTCGGACATCGTGCAGGAGTTAACTCTGTTAAGATAAAAAGATCACTCGCCCATGTCAGACTGACGAAGCGGTCCATAAGGAGGATCATGAGGGGTTTTTGGGCCGCCCTATGAAGAGCTGATACTGGGGAGGACGCCCTGCAAACAGACCTCCCATATCCCTCCGTGGACCCAAAGGAACATGAAAACCAAAAAGAACTCGGGTGGCGAGTGCAAGGACCGCCAAGAAAAAAACATAAAAGTTAGCAATAGATCTTAAGACCTCAGCTTTGATCCAGACTCTTCTCCCCAAATTACATTTTCGGAAAAGGAGCAAAACCAACAAACCCGCCAAGAGCCTATCGCAAAGCAGCCTCAAAAGGAAACAGATTAGGCTAAAAAAATGACTCCTTTCAACCTAAAACACCCCCCTTGGCCCCAAAGTGAACTCTTGGATGCCAGAATGCTCGAGTGGCTAGGGGACAGTACACCAGCAGTCCTGGGTGAACCATCCGATCCTGGGGACAAGGAACAAATGCCCCTGAACAGGAGCCTCCCCCCTCACTACACTGAATTGCTATAAGCACAAAATTGTGCAACCCCGAGAAAATCTAACAAGTGCTCCAAAAGACAACACCTTCAGACTTATCTATGCATGGGGAGGAGGAGAGCAGGGGAAACAACCAAAGGACAACTGGGGGAGGAAATCCTTGACTCTCAAAACTCTAGGACCAAAACATGTGACTTCAAAAAGCAAAAGTCTACGCTCACTAAAACTCAAGAGAATTTTGGACAAGGAGGATTATCCAATAGTAAAACAGGATAATGGTTTGGAATTACTCCATTGCACCCCAAATCTATGGCAATTGATGTCCAAAGAACTGAAGATTATTGAATTCGGGGACGAGCAATGCATGGTCAGCATTTATCTCCACATAACCTTGCGAGTGGTAAAGGGGCTGCTGCTGGATGCAGCAGAAAGCCTGCTAATGTTTGGTTTTGACCGATCACCGGTGAAAGTTCTAATTGATGTACCAGTCCAACCAGTAGAACAAGAGGCAGCAACCAGGGGGACAAAAGGAAGAGACTTTAGTCATCAAACCCGTTACTCCAGGGAGAGTAAAAGATAGAAGATCTAAGGAAACACAAATCTTTGGAGACACCCTGGGGACGGGTCGCGACACGCAGGGTCCGAGACCCAACCTCAACGTCACAATTTTACTGGAGCAGCTGCTGGGACAAGGCAGAGAGGTTAGAATAGTCTTAAAGGGTCATGACCAGGGAAGAGAATAATGAACTGGTCGTGGCACCCTGGTGCCTTGACACATCGCGAACATGCCTTGTCACCCAAGAAGTTCGCTCCATCGCTGCCAAAGACTGACTGACGGAATCCCGATGAAACCTCACTTAAAGGCCTAAAGATGGCCTCGTGAAACACCAGGGGATTTAAACACCTGACAGCAAAGATCGATATTAATCTAGGGGACTGCGACTTGTTATGCTTTCAGGAGACCTGGCTGAGTGAAACACCTACACTCGACGGGTATGAAATTGTCTTGAGCCCAGCAGTAAAAGGGCAAAGTCTGCCAATGACCTTAACCTCACAAAAATAATCTTCTCCAATTATTTGCACAAGAACTTTTAGTGAGGTGGCAGCAACCAATGAAATCACAAGCCCAAAACAAGTCCGCAACCATGGTAATAATAAATCTATATTGGAATCCACAAGCGATCTCCAACGAGGCCTTCCTGCACTTGACTGCCTGGCCTGATGGACTACGCTTACCCGAACCAGCATACTCCTTACATCATCTTATGCATCGATTTAAACGCCAGATGCCTAAAGAAGGAACAAACTAAAGATGGGAATCATGGGGAAACTGCATCACCGGCTAGAGAAATCGCGTGGATGTCACTTATGGTCTCAAGAGACATGCACATGCTAAACGGTCGAATCAAAGGGGATCTACCGCTGCACACGACCTGGGGGAGAGAAGAACACCAAGCAGTAATTGACTACATCTTTGTATCCAGGAACCTCCTACTCTTCGTTACATCATTCAAGGTGGTGAAGACAGCAAACAGTGATCACAACTTGTTATACATGGGTTGGTCCGCCGCAGTGGAATGTGACAGGCAAAGAATGGTACCATCAGTGTTAGAATGCAACTAAGGCACCAGATTGGAAATTACCACGTCAGCTATCGAAAACCTAACAGATTTCGTAACTGAGGGCTCAAAAGTGTTATACACCCCTCTGTTAGAATGCTACCGCGCAAAGAAATGGGGACCTCAGACCGAACCAACAACTAGATCTCATGCATACGACGCCCTTCTCGTAGAAAAAAGAAGATCCTTGTGAAAAGTCAGAAGAGCAGCGGCAAAATCAAACCATCCAGACGAACGAGAAAAAGCTGTAAAGGCATGCAAGCTGTATAAAAAAAAGGCTGCATACGTACAGATCAAAAATGTACCAAGAAGATGCTGAATCAATGCTAAAAGTGATCTGCGGCAGGAAGGTCAAAGACGTTTGGACTCTGGTCAAATCTACTGCAGGCAACTCCATTGACCTGCAGCTAAAACACTGTCCGAGAACAAGATTGGGTAACCCATTTTTCTAACTTGTTCAGTGAAAAGAAGAACTTTGACACCCCATCTACACCGAATATGATCGAACCATGGGGCAGCGAACATAATGGGGGAAAATACACAAACTAAACGGCTCGTGGGCCCCTGGCCCCGAAGGACTAACCAATGCAATGTTAAAAGAACAATGGTCGTGTGTATGGATCTAACTATGAACTTCTGTGATTGGGATAGGTGTGAGAAGTTTAAGATTTTTTTGGCTTTTGTTTGCTTTGTTGTGACATATACTTGGGAATAGGCATTTGTTATATTGTTAGCTTAGACATTTGCTATCTTAGTGTGGATGGGAAGTTTCGTTGCTCTGGTGAAGAGTAGTGTTCTTGTTTTGTACCTTTTGATGCTGCATATTGGATGGATTACTTGTGCCTCTCTGTAGATGTATTATGTTAGGAGGTTGTTGGGATTACTTGGAAGATTGATTATTAGTGTTGGTTGGTATTGAAATTTTGTTTGGAGGGACGGTATTTAGTAATGATACAGATTTTTTGGGCTCGGATCCTGGAGGAAATGGGTTGGAATGTGCTATATGCGCGAGGGAGATACACGTGTGAAATCTGGAGGTTATATCCAGATACTGATGTGGTTTTGTTTTTTACTGGTTTGTGTTTATATGTTTGTCTTGTTTTATCTTTGTGAACTGTATGTCGCTGGGGATCCTCAATTGTGTATCATGGTAGATTGGGCTGTTGGAGCTTTAGGTATATGTATCATTGTTGGATTCAGTGCTGGCTTGGAGTTCAAGTGATGGTGGTGCATTATGCAATGCTGTTTCGAATTGTTCAGTCTTTTGAGTAAGTTACTATAGGGAGATGGGTACACTGTCAGTGGTGACTTGGAATGCTAAGGGTTTGAATTGTCGGCGTAAACGTAGGAAGGTTCTGGCGAGATTGTGGAGAACTAGAGCGGATGTTGTGTTCTTGCAAGAGACTCATCTGGTGGATGAGGATAATCATCTTTTACTTAATTCGAGATTTCATAGGCAGTTTTCTAATTGTTATTTGTCTAAATCGAGAGGGGTCAGCATCCTATTTAGGAAAGGTTTGCAATTTAGTGTTGATAAAGTGCTAATGGATGGGGAGGGTCGAATGATTTTTGTCGATATCCAGTGTTGTGGTAAGAAGATCACATTAGGGTGCATATATGGACCGTGTTCACCGGGCAATAACTTTTTTTAAGGACATTTCACATTTACTCAATGAAATGCATGGTGAGACGGTTATTTTAGGGGGGATTTTAATTGCGTTAGAGATTATAAGATTGACCGAACTAGTCAATGTAGGTACTAATTTTGGTGTTTGTAAAGAATTTTATTTATTCTTGCAGAAGTTCGGTTTAGTGGACATCTGGAGGGAAGTTCATCCTTCGAGGGAATTTACATTCTATTCTCCAGTGCATGATAACGTTTTCTAGGATAGATTACATTTTGGTGTCTGATAAATTGTTGGATAAAACAATTGCTGTTAACATTAGGGAAAGGGAGATTTCAGACCATGCTCCTATGGATTTGCAGATGGTTATGGATTGGGAGGTTCCCACATTTATTAGGTGGCGTCTTAAAGTAGGGGCTTTGGATGATAGGGAGGTTTGTGAAAACATCCAGACGTTTATGGAGAGGTATTTTGAAGAGAATGAAGGGTCGACCGACTTCAGGATGGTGTGGGATGGTTTTAAGGCTGTATTAAGAGGGGAATTTACAAGTAAAATTGCACACTTGAAGATTAAGAATTTGAATGAATTGAAATGTATTCTGATTTGCACTATAGATGCGCAGTCGGTATGGTTAAGGATAAAGAGGAGATGTTACAGGCTCGAAAGTTGTTGGCTAGTAAGAATGACCTATTGACTGGGATGGGTATTTTTTAAACGAAGCAGAAATTCTTGGAATGTGGAGATAAGAGCGGAAAGCTGCTCGCTAGTAGGTTGAAGGGTATGACTGAGAAACCTTTTGTTCAAAGTCTTGTTGATGAGCATGGTGATGTGGTAATGAAAAATGTTGCTATTTGTAAATGTTTTAAGGGATTTTATGAGAAATTGTATTCAGAGGATGTGTTCCCGTCTCAGGTGGAATTGGAAGATTTCTTTGTGAATTTGGATCTTCCTAGGTTATCGTTGGAAGAAAGCAGGGATTTAGAAATAGATATTGAGGTGGATGATATTTTGTTGGCTATTAAGCAGCTAGGAGTAGGTAAATCGCTGGGAATGGATGGTATTCCGGTGGAATTTAACAGGAAATTTGAGACTTATTTGGCTCCTATCTTATTTAGGTTGTTTAATCTGTTTATACATGAAGGTGATCTGTGTCAGTCGATGTGTGAAGCAATGATTACCTTAATACCGAAAGTGGGGAAGGATCGGAAGAATTGTAGCAATTATCGTCCCATATCATTACTGAATGTAGATGTGAAGATATTTGCTAAGATCATGGCTAATAGATTAGAAAAATGTATAGGGAAATGGATTCATACATCCCAAGTGGGTTTTTTGCGGAACAGATTTGGTTATGACAATATTAGAACTTTGATTGATATAATGAGTTTAAAACGGGAAGATCTGTCAGATGCGGTATTGGTTTTTATGGATGCGGAGAAAGCGTTTGATAGAGTGAGTTGCAGATTTTTGCAGTTTACGATCCGGCAGATGGGATTTGGGAATGGATTTCTAGGGATAATCAGTTGTCTTCAGAGTGGTGCCAAGGCTAGGATTTGGGTAAATGGTGTTTTGTCTGAAGCTTTTAGCTTGACTAGGGGAACTAGGCAGGGATGCCCGTTGTCACCCTACTTGTCCAATCTTGCTTTGGAGCCATTGTTGGCCTATATACGTGGGGAACGAGGTATTATGAGCCTGAAATTTGGTCATGTGGAAGTTAAAGTCCTTTCATATGCAGATGACATGGTGGTGGTTCTAGCGGATCCTGAGCGAGGAAGTGTAGTTCTGAAAAGTGTCTTTGATAGGGTGAGTGAGTTGTCGGGACATAAAATTAATTGGGATAAAACGGATGTTGTTTCCAATTGCTAATACTTGTGTATGTGGTTATTTTTTTAATTGGCATTGTAAATGGACCACTTCTCATGTGAAATATTTGGGTGTTTATCGGACCAAGGATGTCAAAAAATGGTGGATTTCAATGTAGGAAAATTAGTGGATACCCTGCGTAAGGATATTAGAAGATGGGAACGATTACCGATGGGGATTGCTTAAGTCAATGCTATTAAGATGACTCTTTTACCAAAGGTTCTTTATGTTGTGCAATCTTTGCCTCTGAAGTTTTCGAAAAAGATGCTGGCTAGTATCGATAGTGTTCTTCAAAACTTTCTGTGGGGGGATAAAAAGAGACCTAAAATTCCTAAGTTTATTTTGATACGTAGTACTAAAAACTGAGGTTTTGGATACCCAGATTTGGAACGCTACTATAGAGGGTTTCTTTTGAAAAAGTCTGCGTATTATTTTTCAGTGGGGAATGGACCAGAACCCTTTTGGGTGCTTATTGAGAGATATAAATTTAATGGTTTTCCGTTGCATGCCATTACCTCGATGGGACGGCTGCCTGGGAGGGAATAGTAGACTTCCGACTATTACGGTGACTAAAGAGGTTTTGGTGTGGTGGTTGAGTCTCTTTCAAGGGAATTTGTACTTACACTATGGAGCATCTATTTGGTTTAATCCGAGTTTACAATTTGCCAATAAACCCTTTTGTTGGAGAAGTTGGGTCTCGGAAGGGATTTTATGCATCAGAGATGTGGTGCATGATGGCCGTATATTGTCATTCGAGGAGTTGCAGAGGACGTTTCATTTGGCAGGGAGGGAACTGAATAGGTTTGTGAAGTTGAAAGCTCTATTGAGTGAAAGATTGGCAATGTTGTCAGGACCGTTGGAGGTAGTGTCAGTGGGTAGTCAGATTCTTATGTTATTGCCGCGAATGGTGTGCACTTATACTAGCTTGATGTCGATATGTTCTAGGGATGTTGATGCTGACAGAAGAGCATTGGAGAGGTGGAAACAGGAGTTGGTTTGTGATATTACGGAAAAAGAGTGGGAATCTATGTGGAATGTAGGTTATAGAAGTAAGTTGGACCTCAGGTTGAGATCGATTCATTTGAAAGTGTTAGGACATCTGTATTGGACTCCATTACGTGTGTATAAGTTTGGATTAACTGATGATGATCTGTGTTGGGGGTGTGGGAAGGAGAAGGGAACGTTGATTCACATGTTATGGTATTGTCCTAGGGTGTTAGAATTTTGGGTGGGAATGTTGGAGGCGATCTTGTCCATACGTTTTCCCAGGATGCCTATGCAGGTGTTGCTGTTGTCAGGTAAGGGGCGTTGTGTGGTTGCTCGTTAATATGGACAATGGGTTGATAAAGCACTTGCGGTTGCAGTGAAACAAATACTGATGATGTGGAAGACGAGGAAGAAGCCCAGAGTGGAGAATTGGATTAATGATTTGTTGGTATTTTCAAACTTTGAGCGGGTGATGTTTGTGAGACAAGGAAAGGAAAATAAGTATCTAGCTCTTTGGAAACCATTTACAGATTTATATGGTGACTGTATATCTGAGGATTAGTTATTCCTATTGGACCCGACTACCTGATGTTGTGTATGTCCATTAGTTGAAGATTCCCCTTGTTTTGTTTTTGTTCTGTTCTATGTAGTCTGTGTGTTGTCTATGTTTTTGTACTGTTCTGTGTTGCAATTCTTTATTAAGTGGTTTTGTGATTAGGTATTTTATTTTGAGAAAAATACAAAATTTGTCTTGTATTATTTGAAAAGTTTCAATATTTATACATACTTCAGACTTCTTTTGCTTCGATACCTATGTACAATTGTTTGTTATATTTTGTACTCTTGTTTGAACTTTTGGTGATGTATATTTTGATTATTGAAAATCTTGAAAATAAATTAATAAAAAAATAAAAAATAAAAACATCCGGAAGCATGGCCAAACTTTATTCAAAAACCTTTTGAGCAAATCATCCAAACTCATCAGACTCCAAGGTCCTGGAAGAAGATCATAGTGGTCACAATTTTCAAGAGGGGGGAGAGAGAAAACCCAAAGAAGTATCATCCCATTGCCCTCGTGGACATAATCGGAAAGGTTTTCAGCTCCTTGCTCCTAAAGCAGCTGCAAGAATGGACCAAGGGGCGGGGTGTAATGATCGATTCCAAACTGGCTTTTTCAAGGGCATTAGCACAGCTGTAAACATCCTTCTACTCAGTATCTTGAAGGGGATGGTGAAAAAGGGCAAACCAAGGACTTTTGTCACCTTTGTGGACCTCATCCAAGCATTCGATCAAGTAAAGAGACAACGATTGTGGGGAAAAAAATAGCTGTCCAGAATTCCCCTAAATCCATTTTGGAACCCTCCATAGCACTGCACTCACTGACCAGCATAAGAGTACAGCTGAATCGGTCTGGCCGCCTATCAACTGAAACTTACACAGCTAGAGGCATAAAATAAGGATGTCCAATCGCCCCAGCCTCGTTTAATTTCTCCGTGGCTGATACTTAGCAGCCCCAGAACTCTGTCAGATCATTTCCACCTACTGTAGGAGGTGTCTGCCTAAATTGACTTCTGTACGCTAATGATTTGATCATAATAGACCAAACTCCAGTGGATCTCCAGCGACAGTTGGATAGCCTCCAGAACTACATCGACAAAAATGATTTGGAGATACGTACAGGAAAAAAGAAAATGTGCTTTGGAAGAAAAAAAAAAGAAAAAAAAAAATCACAAAGAAAATCTGAAATGGCTCCTGGGCGTACACCAATGGAACAAGTCAAATCTTTCAAGTATTTGGGGGGTTTGGTTCAACAAACTGTGAAATTGAAACGTCAATGATGGACCACCTCCGGGAGAGAACCAAGATCATGGCCAGCCAAGCAGTGGCAGTGAACAAGAAGTTTGGCCGATTTTCGATACTGCCCTTAGTCAACTACTATAAATCAAAAGTGGTTCCTTTATTGACCTACTGCGCAGAGGCTATTACAAACATTCTGAATAAAGTATGGCCCCGGCTAGAATTACTATTATGGAAGAGAGCCTTGTGAGTCCTAATGTCAACGCCTATCTGGATCATACATAGAGAGCTCGGTCTTCTCTCTTTAAAAGCTATGGTACAATGGAATAGCCTGGCCATGTTCAGAAAGTGCCTTTTACCCTGCCGGCCCTTACTCTTGGATATTATTAATAAATAACTAATGGAAGAGTCCAACATAGCCTTAAAAAACCCTGAGCAAGAAGAAACAAAGTCAAACTGAGTGCAATCGAATGCAGAGAAGATTACTTGCAACTAAATCCAACTAGAGAAAAAAAGAAGCTCAGAGAATTACTGGATAATTACCCTCGCCAGTGCCTCTTGCCATCAATCAACCGCACATCTGGCGGTGTAGACAAAAAAATTAAATGTACCTCCAAGCTACTTGATAATGTTCTCGAATAGATTTTATCATGATCATTATCTAAGGACACGTTTGAATCTTTCAGCAACGAGCAAAATCATCGCAATACGAACTAAATCTAAACTGAAACTGTGTCAATTCTGTAGAGGAGAAGACAGTGTTGAAACCTTGAAACATCTTCTCTTTCACTGTTCAGGCCTAATTGGGGAGAGAACAGAATCATTTGGCCAGCTGATGTCCAGCTTCTCTTCGCTTAATGCAGAAGACTGGTGGGAGTGGAGAAAGGACTTCACATCTAATAGCAGTCGTCTCGTTCATGACCAAAACACTCCCGAAAAAAGCAGGTGTACAGACACCTGACTAAACGGAAAACTTCATTGTGGCTTTAAGCAGTTTGTACTTTGTATCTCATTTAAAACTCGAAGGAACTTTTATTCTTTTTGCAAAAATTGTAAATCAATTAAAGCAAATAAAAAAAAAGTGCTCAATGGAATTGAGAGGCAACAATCCAAAACATATAGGGAACTTAAAGAATATACAAATGGCCATCGGAAAAAATAACTCCGGCACAACAGCAACAGTTCAGATGAGTTCAGGTGTTAAAGACTTCAACATGGACAGCATCATCAGTAAGCCACAGTTTTGGTATGTATTATGAGCAACCTTTTAACAGCTTCAGTATTCTGGCCATATTATGTCACCTTGCACCCAGGTTGGGAATCTGAAGTGGGCCTTTTTATGCTGTTAGCTTACAATCGGCTTTACTCCTAATTTTGAGCAATTCCACATCTTGGAAAAAGCGTTGTATTTGCTGTATGGTTTGTATGTTTACCTAGTCTATTAAGTCTGAAAATGGTTGAAATTGTATAGGGCTGTGTAATGGAATTCTATGTACTCATCATCGATTTTGTAGCATACCTTTTCAAAACTGAGCTTTATTCAGGCTCTTAGTTTGTGGCATAGAGTATTTGTAATGTTTATGATGCAACGACTTAACGTTTGATTTCCTTTCTCTTCGGCTATTTCCCCCTGTAATTTGTCATCCCTGGTGGCAACAGAAAATGTCCCTGAACCCTTCATGATCACAGCTCAACTGCCTGTATTGCAAATGTCCCTATGGGCTTTCTGGCCTAGACTGTGCTACTAGTAACTACTTCCTCTGATGTTAGTGGAGGAAAGTGGGCAAAAACAAATCTGCGAGGCAATTCAGTAGAACGCCAACACTTCTGAAACCGTGACTCAAGTTATTGCTGCACTCCTCCAAAAGAATGTTGTGACAATTGGAGCCGAGCAGGGTAGTCTGACCCAAGGACTGAAACCAGACCCTGTGCCACTAGCAAATCTACTAAAAGCGGATAATTTAAGGGCAGTTGACAAAAGAACAAGTTACTTACCCCTGGGATTGTTCTTTGTACTGGATGTTCCACCCACGTATTCCTCATCTTTAATAGTTGATATTCAGCTTCAGCTGCTTCGGAAAAGTATTTTCGGCAGAGGGCGCTGTGCGTCGTTGCAGTCGACTCAATGTCCCTCATGGGCCTCAGTCTCGCGGATGAGGTCATAGAAGGCATAAATAGAATGCAAAGCTCCTGTTGGCTTCAGTCCTGTTTTTTCTTACAGTAGAAACTACCCGCATAACCCCAGGTTTGACCGTACTAAACTTTGAAGGAGCGAAAGCTGTAATAGCATGGGAAATTCGACTGTGGGGTAGGTTGGGAGGGCGATGAGGAATACGTGTGAGGAACATCCAGTCAAAAAAATGTAACTAGTGGTAAGTAACTTGTTCTTCAAATAGATTTTGTCCTCCCACGTATTCCTCATCTTTGATAGACTCCCAAAGCAATGTTTTATTTTGTGAAGGGAGTAAGAATTGACTTTTCAATGGTTTTCATGAACCGAATGCAGGACAGCTTTTCCAAAGCTTCCATCCTGACCGAGGGAAGACTCGAGGCAGTAATGCTTTGTGAACGTGTGAATAGTAGACCACCTATCTGCCTCACAAATCTTTGATAGGCGCACCCCTTTGCAGGGCTGTAGAGGTAGCCGTGCCACTTGGTGGAATGGGCCCTTAATCCTTCCGGAGGAGCCTTGCCCGCTAATCTTTAGCAGTCCGAAATTGACAGAATGATTCACAAGGGCTGTTTTTTCACAGCCTGACCCAGTTTGTGACCTGTGTAGCCCATACAAATCTGATTGTCAATACAAAGTTTGGATAGCCTAGATATGTAAAAGCTCAGAGTGCTGCATGTATCCAATCTATGTAACCTCTCCTCCGCTTTGCCAGGATGAGGTGGAGGATAGAATGTGGGCAATACAATTTTCTGCCCTACATGCAATTCAGAAATGATTTTGGGTCAAAATGAAGGCTTAACCCTCAAAACAACCCTATCCTTTTGGAAGATAGTAAATGTGGCATCGATGAAAGTGCCTGCAATTAACTCACTCTACGGGCTGAGGTAAATGCTACCAAGAGAATGGTTTCAAATGTTAACAACCTTAGCAGACATGAATGTAAAGGCTCAAAGGGTGCACACATTAGAAATGTAAGTACCAGATTAAGGTCCCAAACTGGAACCCGAAACGTAAATGGAGGGGAACACACTGGCGAGTCCCTTTAGCAAATGTGTCACCAGTGGGATTTTGAAATATGAACATTCTTCTGACGAGCACTTAAAGAGGGATAGCACAGCTAAATAGCACTTAACAGTTTCAACCTGTAGCCCCACTTCCGGTGTTTTGCATAGAAAAGGGTCTACATTCTGGTCTTTGCACCAGCTGCAGAAATTGTTCCAACGGCAACAGTACAAGGACTTTGTTGCTGGACTTCTGGCCGAAAGCAAAATCTCCATTAAGTCATCCCGGTGGTCTCAATTTTCGCATCTCAGCCTTTCAGAAACCATGCGTGAAGGCTGAGTGTCTTGACCACTGGATGGAGAACCTGACCCTTCTCTCGCTAGAAAAGATCCTCTCTTAGTGGAAGACGTATTGGAGGGCAGATGTACATGTTCAGAAGGTCCGGGTAGCACGTCCTCCTGGCCCAATCCGAGGCAATTAGGATCAGGTGTTTCCTGAACATTCTCATCCATCATGATCACGTAAGGAATTACGGGGACTGGAGCATACAGGAGTGGAAACTCCCAGTCCACTACGAACACATCCCCTAGAGCTCCTCTTGGAGGAAATTGCCTGGATCCATACAGTTTGCACTTGCGGTTGACACCGGTTTGTGAACATATCCATTTGAGGGGTTCCCCAAAAGGGTGAAGATCTCTTGAAGGACGTCCTGAGCTAGTTCCCACTTGTGGGAGACTCTGCTCTGCCTGCTCAGAGAGTCCGCCGCCATGTTCTCTTCTCCAGCTAGGTGAACTGCTGATCGAGATTCCTTCTTGAATTGCTCAACACCAGAGCTGCATTGCCTCTCTGCACAGTGGTAGTGACACTACACCACCTCTCTTGTTGATGTAGTACATGGCCACTGTGTTGTCTGTCATTATCAGAACATTCTTTCCCTGTACAGAGGGCAGAAAAGCCTTCAGAGCAAGTCTGATTGCCCTCGGCTCCAAAAGATTGATATGTAGTTTGGACTTTGATGGAGACCAACGACTGCCGATTGTCAGATCGTTAGTGTGGGCTCCCAACCCCGTGGTGAGGAGTCTGTCACTACTGTTATCTCCGGCCATGGTTGTCAAAAAGTTTCTCCCTTCAGAATGTTGTCAACGCAGGTCCACCAAAGGAGATCCTGTGCGACCCTGCTTGGCACCTGAAGTAGGTCTGACATGTTTCCTGAGAACTGGGACCATTGTGTCCTGCGGGCCCCTTGAAGGGATCTCATTCCCAGGCGAGCCTCTGGCACCAGAAAAATGCAGGCTTCCATGACGCTGAGCAACCTTAAAATTAATTTTATTTTTATTTATTTTTTTTTTAAACGAAGGCCCGGGAGATGCTGGGCACTTTGAAATTTTGAGACCATCTGTAGAATGGCTTGAGCCCTCACCTCGGGTGGCGAGCTGTTTCCCAAGGATGTATCCAGTACAGCTCAGATGAACTGGAGCTTTTGAGAGGGGGTCATATGGGACTTCTTGTAATTGAGGAAGAAGCCCAGTCTGTGAAGAGGGTGGCAGGTGACGTTGAGATGATCCAGGACTTGTACACGAGAACGCACCATGGTCAGCCAATCGTCGAGGTAGGGGTAAGACTTCAATCCCCCCCCTCTCCTGAGACTCTCTGCCACCACCATCACCACCACCATCAGTTTGGAGAAAACCCTTGGGCGGAGGCTAGCCCGAATGGCAGAACTCGAAACTGATAATGAGAACCGCCAACTGCAAACCTCAGGTATTTCCTGTGCTCCAGATGGATTGGCGCATGAGGAACAAGTTACTTACCTGTAACTGTTGTTCTCCAGCATGGGTCTGGCATGGATTCACATGCTCATGAATATTCCCCGTCGTCAGGCTGGGAATCCTCGGTAAAGAAAAAACCAGTATCAGTTTCGTTTCTGATCTGTCTTTCGTAGTAATAACCAATCACTGGTCTCTGCGTCATACTGACCACAGCCAATGACTGCCCTCTACCTAAGCACCGCCTCTGGCAGCCATCTTCAGATTTGGAAGCACGTGAAGTGGCAGTATGACCAAGTGAAGAGCCGCAGAGGGGTAGGCGGGAGGGTTCGCATGTGAATCCATGCCAGACCCATGCTGGAGAACAACAGTTACAGGTAAGTAACTTGTTCCTTCTCCAGCATGGGGTCTGGCATGGATTCACATGCTCATGAATAAAGAATACATAGCAGTACACACATGCACAACCACGGGAGGTGGCAAAGGCTCAACATTAAGCATCACATCAACTCAACATTAAGCATCTTACCTCCTCACCAGGCTCACCTCAGGCGAACAGGTTGCGCAGCACTGCTTGGCCGACCCTGGACTCCTCCCTGGAATCCCGGTCGACGCAGTAGAATTTCGTGAAGGTGTGCGTCGACCTCCACGTAGCAGCCCTGCATATGTCCAGCAGGGGCACACCAGATAGGAACGCCGTGGTAGCTGCGATCGCTCTGGTGGAATGGGCTCTCGGACGGCCAGGCAGCGGTCGGTTTGCCAACCGGTGACAGTACATGATACAGCCGGAGAGCCATCTGGAGATGGAAGCCTTCGAGAGAGCCTTCCCCTGATTGACAGGTCCAAAGTTCACAAAGAGTTGTGACGTCTTCCGAAACCCCTTCGTGCGGTCCACGTAGAACTTCAGCGCTCTAGCTACATCCAGCGAGTGCAAAGTCCTTTCAGCCGGCGACGAAGGCGACGGGAAGAACACAGGTAACACCAAGGGTTCGTTGAGATGGAAGTCCGACGGTACCTTGGGCATGAAGGAGGGGTGCGTCCTGAGCACTACCCTCGTGTCGTGGAAAGTCAAGTACGGGGCCTTGCAGGAAAGGGCCTGGATCTCTCCCACTCGTCGTGCGGAGGTGATGGCCACAAGAAAAGCTGTTTTCCACGATAGAAACTTCAACGGGGCCGAGTGCAGAGGCTCGAACGGAGGTCCCATGAGCTTGGTCAGCACCACGTTGAGCTCCCACGCCGGGGCCGGAGCCTTCACCGGCGGGAACGATCTGAACAGTCCCTTCATGAACTCTTTCACCAGACGATGAGACCACAAGGACGTCCGCCCCGTGGTTCTGGTGTATCGGGAGATCGCAGCAAGATGAATCTTGATGGACGCGTGTGCCAAACCAGCTTTGGCCAGCGTCAGCAGGTACGGCAGTACTTGGGGAGCCGTAATCCGTAGAGGGTTAATCTTCTGTGCGTGGCACCAGACAGAGAACCTCTTCCATTTGTGTCCGTAGCATTTAAGAGTCGAGGACGCCCTGGCCTTTGCAAGAACCTCTCTGCAATCGGCCGGTATGTCGTATCCTCCAAACTCTAGCGCTGCAGGAGCCAGGCCTGCAAGTTCAGCGACTTCGGGTCGTGGTGGAGGATGGCGCCTCCTTCCCTGGAGAGTAGATCCGCGTCCGCCGGCAGCTTGATCGGCGGGGACGCTGACAAGTCCAGAAGGTCCGGGAACCATATCTGCCTCGGCCACGCAGGTGCGACGAGGATCATCCTGCACCGTGACCTCTTGAGCTGGTTGACGAGCCGGATTAGCAGAGGCAAGGGAGGGAACGCGTAGAGGAACAGGCCCTCCCAGGGGAACGAGAAAGCATCGCCCATGCTCCTCGTCTGGGGAAACCTGCTGGCGAACCTCCGGCACTTGGCGTTCGTCGCCGTCGCGAACAGGTCGATCTGGGGTGTGCCCCACCGTCGGAAGAGGCGATCCACCAGATCCTGCCGTAGTTCCCACTCGTGGCACGAGCGCAGCTCCCTGCTGAGTGAGTCGGCGATGGTGTTTTTTATCCCTGCCAGATGAAACGGCACCAGAAAAATCCCTTGGGCGACGGCCCAATGCCACAGGTCCTGCGCCTCCTTGGACAGCGCTGGGGACCTGGTTCCGCCCTGTTTCCTGATGTAAAACATGGTGGTGGTGTTGTCGGTGAAGATCCTCACCACCTTGCCCTTGAGGGACGGAAGGAAGGACCTGAGGGCCCAAAACACTGCACGGAGCTCCAGGACGTTGATATGCAGGGACTTCTCCGTCGGGAGCCAGAGTCCCCTCGCGTGCAGATTTTCGGTGTGCGCTCCCCACCCTTCCAGGGAGGCATCCGTGGTCACAGTCTCCTGGTGGGCTGGGGTCTGGAAGTCCATGCCCGCCGTCAGATGCGCGCGGGTGCCCCACCACCGTATCGCTCGTCGGAAACTCTCGTCGAGCTTGATCCTTTCCTCGAAGCTGCCCGTCGTCTGGATCCAGCGCGCATCCAGGAATTCTTGCAACGGGCGCATCCGGAGCCTGCACATGGGAATGAGGTAGATGCAGGAAGACATCATCCCGAGGAGGGACTTGATGGATCTCACTTTGGCCGCGTCGGCCACCAACATCCGTTGCACCTTGCCCAAGATGGTCCTGGTCCTCTCCTCCGACGGGGAGGCCAGAAGGGACACTGTGTCGAGCCTCGCTCCCAGAAACAGTGCGACTTGCGCGGGCACCAGGTGGGATTTGGCGTAGTTCACGGAGAATCCCAGGTCCGTGAGGAGTTGGACGGTCCTTGCCGTGTGGACCACGGCGAGCTCCTTCGTCTTGGCGCGGATGAGCCAGTCGTCCAGGTAGGGGTAGACGTGAATCCCCTCGCGGCGCAGCTGCGCCGCCACCGGTGCGAGGCACTTGGTGAATACCCTGGGTGCCGACCGTAGTCCGAAGGGAAGGGCTTTGAACTGGTAATGACGCCCTTGGACCACGAACCTGAGGAATTTCCGGTGCCCCTTTAGGATGGGAATGTGGAAGTAGGCATCCTCCAAATCCAGCGACGATAGGAAGTCTCCTTCCTCCAGTTGACCCAGGACGTGCTGGAGGGTGACCATCCGGAACTTCTGCGCCTTGATGAACTTGTTCAGCCGTCGCAGGTCCAGGATGGGGCGCCATCCTCCCGTCTTCTTCTTCACGAGGAAGTATCGCGAGTAGACTCCGGAGCCCCGAAGCCTCTTTGGGACGAGTTCGATGGCGCCCTTTCTGAGCATCGCCTTTACCTCCAGGAGAAGTTGAGGGACGTGAAGTTCCTTCCTGGCCACGGGGGGGACGCGCGGGCACCTTCTTTGAAACTCGAGCGCGTGGCCCCGGGCCAGGGCGTCCAGCACCCAACGGTCGGTGGAGATGGACTCCCACACGCTGACGAAGCCCGCCAGCCGGCCTCCCACCGGGGTGCTTCGGTGGGGGCCCGACCCCACGGCCGGTTCATCCTGCTTGGACGCGGCCTTGCCGCCTTGATCTCCTTGGCGACGACGGCGGGGTCCGCTAGACTTGCCTCGTCCTCTGTAGGCCTCTTGCGACGACGAGCGGGCCGCTTGACGGTAGGAAGCGAAACCGCCGCCGGAACCTTTGGAGACGCCCTTGCCTCCGCCGCTCCGAAAGGGCGTCCGTCGTTGCTGCAGGACTCCAAGGGCCCGGGCCGTCTCAGTATCCGCCTTGATGGCCTGAAGGGAATCGTCCACTGTCTTCCCAAACAGGTTGTTCCCGTCGAAGGGCATGTCCAGGACTCTGGTCTGGACGTCCTGCCGAAAGTCCGTAGCTTTGAGCCATCCACGACGTCGAAGGCAAACGCCGTTGCCCAGCTGGCGGAACCCAGTGTCGGCGATGTCCGTCGCCACGGTGATGGCGTGGTCAGAAGCCACTTCACCTTCCTGGAGGATCTCAAGGGCCTCCGCCCTCTTGTCGTCCGGCAGAAAATCCAGCAGGGGAGCTATCTTGTACCAGAGCTCCCTGTCGTAGCGGGCCACGATAGCCAAGGCGTTGGCCGCTTTAATCGTCGTCGCTGCCGACGAGATGACTCTACGTCCCATAGCGTCCAATTTCTTTCCCTCGCCGTCCGGCGGGGAAGTCGATGTGGAGGCCGCACCCCCCCCGCTTTCTTCCTGGCTGCCGCGGAGACGACGGAGTCCGGGGTAGGCTGCGCCCGGAGGCATAGGGGGGCCGTGTCCGGGACCCGGTACTTTTTCTCGTACCGGTCTCTTCTAGCTGGCGTAGTGGAAGGGTTCTTGAGGAGGGAAAGGCCCTCATCCCAAATGTCGTCCAACAGAGGCACTGCGAGGACCGTCTTCCTCTTGGCCTCGCGCCGCTGATAAAGGAAGCCTTCCTTTTTCTTCTCCTCAGGGCAGAGTTGGAAAAGCTCGGAAGCCCTGGAGATCATGGAGTGGAAAGATCCGATCTCGTCGGGCGGAGAAGCCCTGGTGGGGGGCGACGACGGAAAATCCTCGTCGTATGCCTCGTCGTCCGTACCCGTCGCTGCCGTGTCAGTCCCCGTATCATCCCCTCGGGTGGACGGGGAGGAGGGCTGGACGGGGCGCGACGGTTGAAAAGGAGGTGGAGGATGGATCCTTCTTTTCTTGGTAGGGGGAACACCAGAAGGTCCCGGTTCTGGATCCCCCGACGGGAGAGGTTCCTCCGTCGGTAACGGTAGCCTCGTCCTTATCTCGAAGCATAAGGACTGTATGGCCAACAAAATGGCCGCCGAGTTGTCTCGCGGCGCTGGCAGAGGGGAATCCGACGGGCGAGCAGGGGCCCCGTCGGTATCCTCGACGATGTCGTCGTCGTCGTCACCCGCGTCGGGGTCCATTCCGACGGGCTGGCCTTGTTCCACGCCTAGGCCGTGGCTTAAGACCTCGATCAGCTCCTCTTCTGAGGTAGAGGCCGAATCTACGACGACGCCCTGCCCCCCCTTCTTCTTCCCCACGGAGGGTTTCACGGGGGTCCTATCGATGGGCACAAAAGAAGACTCCCTCCGAGGAGGCAGGGAGATTCTGGGCCCTGAGGTCGCCACCACTGGCGCAGCCTCCACAGGCTGAGCCAGGGCCGCCGCGACCGTTTCGATAGAGGGCTTGGTCGGATGGATCAAGGCCTTCACCACCTTAGGTGCGCTCACCGCCTTATCCTTGAGGGAGGGGGCACTGCCACGCTCCTCCTCTGCCTTAGAGCTCGACCGGGGCCTCTCCAGGAGCTTCGCCGGGTGCTCGGCCTTCCTCTTACCCGACCCAGAGCGTTGGCTCGTGGTTGATGGTGCCGGGGAGGGTGCGCCCTGCCTGGCGCCCGTAGAGCCCGACCGTTCGGCGCTCCCGGTGCCAGCGGACTCGCGGTGCTTGGCCTTATGTTGGGCCCCCGTCGCCGGGGCGCCCTCAAAGGTCTTAGAAGACCGCTCGGATTTCTTCTTCTTCTCGCCAGACGGGCTCTTACCCTCCAGCCAGTTGGCGAGACGTTGATGACGGTCCTTCATGGTCCGTTCCGACATGTTGCCGCAAAACGCACAGTCCTTCTCCACGTGCGTTTTGTCCTCATGAAGGCAGTAAAGGCAGAAAGAGTGTTCGTCTTCCTTAAAGACGTTCTGCAGCTGGCATCCAGGGCAGACCCTGAACAGCTTTCCGGGCGTCGAGCTTCCCTTCTCCTGGGCCATCTCCGAGACCGGGCCTGAGAAGCTTCTGGAGTCCTCCGAAGTGTAGCTCGACGAAATCTTCACCCTTGAGGGGCACAGACGAATCCGACACGGGTCCCCGTTGATCGGATGTAGGATCGGTGGAGCTTGAGGCTCTTTTGACCGAAAGAATTGAAGTTTTTTGTGAAAAAGCGCGAAAAATAGCACTAACGCTCGAGAGCAATAGCACGAGGATCCCAACACATGAACGTGCGGTAAAAATCTGAAGATGGCTGCCAGAGGCGGTGCTTAGGTAGAGGGCAGTCATTGGCTGTGGTCAGTATGACGCAGAGACCAGTGATTGGTTATTACTACGAAAGACAGATCAGAAACGAAACTGATACTGGTTTTTTCTTTACCGAGGATTCCCAGCCTGACGACGGGGAATATTCATGAGCATGTGAATCCATGCCAGACCCCATGCTGGAGAAAAATAAGCATCATGAAGGTCCAATGACACCATCCAATCCTGGAGTTGAAGGTCCTGAAGGACCTGAGAAAATCGGACCATCATGAACTTGTCCTTCCTGTGGAACATGTTCCAGTATCTAAAGTCCAAGTGTGCAAACTAAAAGACCTGGCCTACATTCTGGCCAAAAGGAGTGTAGCACTGAGCTGGAAGGCTGGCCACAGACCCAAATTAGAGGTGGGGTGATCCCTTGAAATGGGCGTATGCTGAGACAGCAGCATGGTATGAGGCAGCTAGCAGAGGGGAGGGGAATGAAGTAGGACCTAGGATAGCATGGAGACAATTGGTAGCCGCATTGTCGGGGTCCTCCCATGCCAATTCCAGTGAATATGACATGTCCGAAAATGGCAAAGGGGATTGACCCTAGGAGAAGGGAAGCCCAAAGAACTAAAATGTAAGCTTGAGCAAAGAAGGTTGAGGGCGGGGGGAAGGGGAGACTAACGAATAAAATGCAAACGTACGCTAGGAAGTTGGTAATTAAACTGTCGGGTGTGATGGTTATATGTTTGTTGTAAAATGTATTTAAATTTTTTTTACAAAAAGTATCTCAAGTCTAACATGGGTCTCCGTCCTTCTTTGGTATTAGGAAATGTAGAGTACCACCATCCCTTGTTCCTCTCAGCTACACACACCGGTTCTATAGCGCCTTTCTCTAGCAGGGTCAAAATTTCCTGCACAAGGAGCGGATCTGTAACCCTCCAAAAGTGGCTCCCCAGTGGATGGTTCTGAGGTCTCTGAATGAAAGTAAGAGTTACACTCACCTGGTCTCTGCGGAGGCGTTGGGGCACGGTTGCAGCCCTCCCTGAACTTGAATCACCCCCTTCAAGCCTCTCCCTCAGTAGAAAAGCTGTGAGCGGTGGCACGTGGTGATACAGCTCCTGTGAATTATGGAAGGTAAGCTCTCCGTCCTGCTACTTCTGGCAGGGGTGCATTAAATGGGATCTAGTTCCTTCACTGATCCCTGATGAGGATTAGTCCAGTCCAGCTGTGACTATGCTTCTCCTTATGATTGGCAAGTGTCTCTTGAGCTCTTGTGATTGTTTGTTTTGTTTAATGTCTTTATAGGTTGCTCCTATTTATGTCCGCAATAATGTCTCTCTTCGGTTTTCTTCCCTTAGATGGCAATGCAGCCTCAATGCAGCTGTGAGATGTGATACGCGGCCGGATGGAAGATTGATGCTACCGCAAAGTTCAACAGCAGGTAAGTGATGGTTTAAGGAAAGTATGGCGAAACGCGACCTTAAACTGACTTTTTCCGATGTCTAACCTTGTCTTCTGTTTTTCCATGCAGGCGCTGCGGTCTACGATGGAGCGTGTCGTTCTGCGGTGCCAAGATGAAGATTTCAGCGTTCCGGAAAGTGTAAAGATGAATGCTCGGTTCGCCGAAGAGATGTACAGGTAAGAACAGCTTCCCCCAGTTGGCAAGTATGCTGGCAGGAAGCAGGATGTCCAGGAAGCAGGATCTTCAAAAAGGTAAGCAAGTCTAACCTCAGGCGACGGTGAGCGTTACGCTGCTTGTAAGTGCAGAATAACGCAAAGCGTCTGTCTTGAGGATTGGGGCAGCTTATATAGCTGTGATCGTGCTAAGGCAATCCATTAGCAGCCACACCCAAGAATACACTTGCGGCTGCTTAATGGATGGAATGTTCAAGGTTAATGCATCTGAAGTGCTATGTCCATAATAAAAGCTTTTTGGTGTTAAATGGATGTTCTCGTTTACTTTTGTTCATGAGCCTGGCGCCAAAGGCGCCAGGACAGTGTCCACCCGGGTCTCCTGTGCATGCGAACCCTACATGCCTGTGCTCCTGACTTCATGACCATACAGGAAGGCAGTAACCATGGGCTATGGTTTCCCATGTCCAAGCATCCAAAGTAATGTCTCGCCATTCTTTCAGATTCTGAGACAGTCTGCCTCCCACTGGTGTTTTGTGACTCAAGACCTCAGAGGTTTTGAGGCGGCTGATGCAGTGGCTGTTGGTAAGGGTGCCCCTGCTTGAGCGGGATTTGCACCTCTCCCTCATCCACCAAGAGGGAATCTTCTTTGGCCTCTTTGACCAGCCATTCCTCTCGCTCTTCCAACTGAGGAGTAGTCTCGAAAAGATCGACCCACTCCAAGGCTGTCCATGGGGGCGAAAAGGCTGAGGCTGCCTAATAGCGGCACCTAAGGATTTGGATGCCGCCTTGAGGTCTGCAATTTCTCATGGCTTTTATCTGCCTCGTTGCCAAAAAGGTGAGACCCCGTCAAAAGGCATAATAAGTCTGCATTGCATATCCGGCACAAATCCAGACTTCCTCAACCACGCAAATCTGCGTACTATGGTGCTTGTTGCCATGGCTCTGCTGATGCTGTCAGCAGAATCCAGCGCAACAATAGCTTGTGGGCGCATTCCCTATTAGTGACGCACGGGGAGGCCGTGCGCGTCCTGGACCAGATGTCCATCCAGGTATGGTCCTCTGTCGTGACCCCGGTTCGCCTCCCATTGAGTCATATAGGAGGGCCTGGCGCGGAGGGGGTTGTCTTGTAGTAATCTGTAGAGGGCTGTTATCTTCCCCTGGGCTGGCAGATCGTTTATTGTAAGTTCCAGCGGGGCAGGGCTTCGGGTAGCTGTTACGCTCACCTGGCTCCCACAGGGGCGTTGATCGGAACTGGACAGCTGCGGTCTCCACCAACGTGACGCGTACTGCGGAGATGACAGATTAGACTGGCCCGCCTAATTTCGTCTGCTTGATCCGTAAAAGTATTTTCCTGAAAGTGGAGAAAGGGAATTAGCCACCCGTGGATTTGAGTGATAACACCCTACTGTTCTACCAATTAATCACCTCCGATACCTCCTTTCATAGTCTCACCTTATGTTTATAAAAGAGGAGCTCTCCATCCTGCATGGAATGCAGGGGCACGCAGATAACCATTTACTTCACTGGTCCGAAGGAGTTGGAAGAGTTCCAGACCAATATTGACTCCGAGATCCCCGACGAGGAAGTATATAGTTCGTAAGAGTTCAAAATGTCTGATATTCACTCTTGTCCGATTCCTTTTATCTTGCAGCTTGACCCAAGAGAAGATTGCCTCCTGGCAGCTGGTAGCGTTCAGATATGAGTCTGTATTACCCAACACTGTCCGGTAAATGATACCTGTGTTTCATCTGTTGCTTTCCCTCCTTTTACAGGTGCGGCGTGAGAAATTATGACGTCTTGATGAATAATGCCTCCGGCGGTAAAATCAGGTAAGTCTATGGTGGTAAACTGATTGTCTTTGTTTATTCTCTCGGCTCATCTTGCTGTTCTTTTGTTCCCCTTAGGTGGCAGAGTTCGGCGAAGATGTTATGGAGATTGCGTTGGATCGTGGAGGTGCTGCGAAGGCTGGTGAGAATAGCGCAGCGCTACTGCGGGCGATGCGACGCGTATAGAATTAACGTCTCTTTCCTTGTTTGAAGGGGCGATGGATCCGGAATCAGGTGAGAAATAGAAGTAATGTTCTTGTTCTAATCTTTCCTCCTTCTTTCCCTTTTTTCTAGGAGCTCCAGACTCGAGGCGGGCGTGGCAGAAGGCTGGATGCTGACTTGCAGGCACGGTGAGCGTTACGCTGCTGGATGCAGAATAACGCAAAGCGTGTGCTGCTCTTCGGGCGTGCTTTAAATAGCCTTCAAAGTAGTCCCAGGTAAGAAGTTCCCCAAAGACCACACTCGAGTAAGAAAATAGTCCCTGAAGTAAAGTAGTTCCGTTCAGGCTTCACGTTGGCTTGGATTATTAGCAGCATGGTCTGCATGAGGTAAGTGCAAGCATATGAGCCTGGTGCCTATGGCGCCAGGACTGACCCCTTCTATGAGCCTGGTGCCTAAGGCGCCAGGACTGTACCCACATAGCCCCTAGCTGGGGCTGCTGGGCTTTTTCTAAGTATCTGGATGCCTGCTCCCGGGACTGATGGTCATGGTCTGGATGCCCGGGAGTAGGCATCATGACAGTAGCTGCCGCGCGGGTTAAGGGGTGGGAGCACCAGTGCCTCAGCTGGGCATAGGTGAACCTGTCTGTTTCCGCCTACTGGAAGGTTTGTTTACATTGTTCGAAGGTGAGGGGGAGGCCCCCCTCAAAGAGCTGTCCCAATGACTCAAGGCCACCCGCCACCCAGTTTCGAAAGTTCCTTGGATGGGTGCCCGGGGATAAGGCTGGGTTAAGGAAGATAGGTGAGAGAGGGCTCAGGTCCCCTGGGATACTTTTATGGCTATGGGCCCAATCCCAGGCCTTGATAGAATGTTTGGTGGAGGACAGCAAGTCTGGCCAAGCCCAGCGTAGGGCAGAGGGCATGAACGGTAGAAAGCAGAGGGGGAGAATTTCTAGCTACTTTGGGCACCCCGGGGCAATTCCACATGCCTGAAGGTGGGCCAGCTGTGCTGCGATTTGATATTTGCCAAGGTCCGGCACACCCAGACCACCCAGTTTCATGCTGCCCATCATTGTTCGAGGGATTCGTGCTTTCTTGCCCTTCCAAACAAAGTCAATTATTTTCCGTTGAAGCCGCTGTAGCGGGGAGAGCGGGATCGAGACAGGAAGAGATGAGCATGCATAGAGGGACCGTGGGAGAAGATTCATCTTGCATGCTGTGATGCGGCCTAAGAGATTTCTTGCGACTGCCAGCAGTTGAGGTCCCTTTCCATTTCTTCGAAAAAAGGGGGGGGGGTTTGTTTGTTTGGAATGCTTTTGCTGGGTGGGCGGGGATCTGAACCCCTATATATGGAATGGAATCGGCACTCCACTGGGGCGGGCTTCATTGCTCTAGGGTTTCCCCCTCTTCCGGGCTCAGTCCCACCCCCAGGGCCAACGATTTCCCGAAGTTGATCTCGAACCCTACCACTCTCCCAAAGCTCTGGATCTCAGTTAGGGCCATCTTCATGGAAGCCACGATATCAGTGATAGTAACACGTCATCTGCGTAAAGCGCAATTTTGTGTTGGGCGGGGCCCACCTATAGTCCTCTAATCTGGGAGTTCCGGCGGATCCACTGGGCCAAGGGCTCCTTGGCTAGGGCAAAAAGCAGAGGAGACAGGGGGCAGCCCTGTCTTGTTCCGCATGTGAGCGGGATAGGATCTGATAGGAGACAGTAAACTCTCAGCCGGGTCCTGGGCGCTTGGAAGTTTGCTAGGACCATTCTTTGGAAGGTCGGGCCAAAGCCAAAGGCTTTAAGGGTGAGGCGTAGGTAACTCCAGTCCACTTTGTCAAAGGCCTTGGTTGCATCCAAAGCCAGCAGGGCGAGTCGTTGCTTTTCCTGGTTGGCAATCTCTATCGAGTCCAGGGCCCTCCGAATGTTGTCTTTTGTCGACTTATGAGTTATAAATCCTGTATGGTCTGGATCTATGATGTTAGGGAGGATAGGCGCTAGGGCGGTTGACCAGGACCTTGGAATATATATTAGCGTCCAGGTTTAATAACGAGACGGGTCAGTATGAGCTGGTGTCCTTGGGATCTTTTCCGGGTTTGAGAATGAGGATTGTGGTGGACTCCTGCATGGTTGGGGTGATGGTCCCAGTAGTGTCAAATGAGTTTAAATAGTCGCGTTAATGGTGCCACCAGTTGTGGTCGAAATAGTTTGTAAAAGCGGGTGGAAAATCCATCTGGGCCCGGGGCCCTGGGTTACAGGCTTTTGATGGCTTTGTCGACTTCCTCGCCTGTGATGGGGACTCGAGTCCTTCACTTGCCCTGGGCGCATGTAGGCCTGTTTGAGTTCCTTGGGGTCGCCTGTCATTATTTCCGATTGGTGGTGACTGCCAGATGTAGTTTCTCGGATTCTGCAAATTGTGTCACTCCCTGTGAGTCGCGGAAGCCTAGGATGGTATTTCGTCTTTTGACTTTGGCCAGTTTGCTTAGCAGCTTGTTGGCCTTGTTGTTATTGATGTAGTACCATTGTTTTGTCCTGGACAATACATTTGCTGTGGTGTCGGCATAATGCGCTTCCAATCATTTTCTTGCCACCTGTAGGACCCTGTACGTTCTCGGGGACCAACCCTTTTGTTTGTGGGTGGCTTCCACTTCTTGAACCTCTGCCTCCAGAGTGGTGCAGGTCACCCGCTTTCGTCTATGGAATGCCGCGCCTTGGGCGATCAATTCCCCCCGGAGCTTCGCCTTCATGGCGTCCCAGGTGATGGCTGGTGAAGTGTCCTCTTCCCGGTTTTCCCTGAAGAAATTCTGAATCAATTTGGCAATGGTGTCTCTCACCGCCATGTCATTCGGGATGGGGTCGTAAAGATTCCATTGGCGGCCGGGAGAGGGACCCGGATTATTGGCTTGCATACTTAGTGAGACTGGGGCATGGTCTGAGAGGACCCAGGAGCCAATGGAGACCTCGTCCGTAAAGGCCAGGAGCTGGGGGGAGGCCAGTAGTAAGTCAATCCTGGAGAAAGTGCGGTGCACATATGAGTAGAAGGAGAAGTCTCTCTTCCGGATGTAATACTCTCCAGGTGTCAACAATGTTTAGTGTCCAAAATAGATGCAGCAATCCTATTGCTAGTGTTAAGTCCCAGCAGGAGAGGGGGGTGTGATCTGTCTTTAAGAGCGTCTGATGCTCTGTTAAAGTCTCCCCCAATGACGATTTGTCCCTCAATGAAAGGGAGGAGGGACTCCTCTACATCTTGGTAAAATCCTTCCTGATGATTGTTTGAAGCGTAGGCTGAGAGGAGGGTGTAGAGTTAACAAAAATAATGCACTTGATTTCGATAAAGCGACCCTCCTGGCATCGTAGCATATCTAAAATCTGCGGATTCAGGTCATTCGCAAAGAGAATGGCCGTACCACCCTTCTTGGTGCTGTTAGACACCAGGAATTGTAGAGGGAAAAATCTGCTGCGTAGGTGCATGAAATCGGTTAGTATCAGGTGGGTCTCTTGCAAGAAAGCTACAAAGGATCCCTCGTCCTGCAGCAGTTGTAGGATAGATTTCCTCTTCGGGGGGCAAATTAAGGGCTCTGACATTCAGAATGGTAAACTTCAATTTCCAATGTGGAAGTGGGCTCCCCGCGCTGTCTCGCCGTGAGAGGTGGGTTGGGAGGGGGTAGCATCAACCATAACCATGGGGGTTAAGCTGCATTGAGTTCTCCTGAGGCTGAGGGCTTTTAAATGGCCTCCAACGGGAGGAGTGAACTAACTTGGGCCCCCAACGAGGGGCCAACATTGTGGCAAAGGGGACCGACTTTAAACTATCGGTGGGGCCCCACACCACCAGGCTATCAATAGCCAACACAGTTAAGATTCTCTCTAAGGGTAACATGATGACTTCCACCTTGGAGGAGGGTATGGACCGCATGGGGTCCGCGGCAAGCTCCAGGAAGCTTCAATGGTTCCGTCACCATGCAGGCTTCAAAGATGTCATTTAGGGGTCATTCGGTTTCTCTGCACTCTTGACCAGGGGGCGCGTTTCGGCTTGGGGGATGCTGCGCCCGGGTCGGGACTCGCTCTGCCACGACCCTGTGCCCCCAGGGGAGCCGGAGTGCAAAATGTATGCTGCATCGTCCAGGTGGCTGATGGTGCGTGGGGTGCCCTTATGCGAGAATTGTAGCACCGTGGGAAATAGCCACCGGTAGCAGATTTCAGAGTCGGTTCCTCGATGGGGCAAAGCCTATGCGTGCGATCAAGTAAGATCTGGGCCTCGTCCAGATTCGGCAGCAATGATTGCAAAAAGTTGCCCACATACTCGGGAAGCTCCCTGTCTGAGATCGATAAAGGCAGCCGTCGGATGCGCAGATTATTGCCCGGGAGCAATTTTCCATATCTTCCTGTTTGGATCTCGGTTCTGTCCATTAGGGTCTGGATGGTGCGTTGCACTTCCGCTAGAGAGTTGGAGTGCTCCCGGTAGTTCATCGAATTCCCCCATCCTGTGTTCGATATTGCTAACCCTTTGCTCCGTTTGTTCTAGTTTTGCGGCGAGTTCCGCCATGCAGGATCTAAATTCTGACTTGATGTCGGACATGAAGGCCTGGAGAACGTCTTTGGTTGAAAGGGTCCCTCTATCCTCTGTAGCCTTCTGGGGTGTGAGTTTGGGGGGTTCTGGTTTCTTTTCCTTTTCCGTAGCCAGCAACATGGTGGAGATGTCAGCGGTTTTCGGTGGTTTCAGCGCTTTGGCCAAGGTTCTAGGTGGGGGCGTGGGGAGCTTGTGGTGAGTCAGCCCAAGGTTAGCGTGTAAGCTGGCAGGTGGGGCCCTGGTTGATCTGCTGGCAGTCTCGGGTGTCCGTGAAGCCACCGGGTCTATGGGTAGCAGCAGCAGAGGGGGGGATAAGGTGGGCCGGGACGCCCCTGGAATGAGCAGGCTTCTCCGCCTCAGTAGGGTAGTGGCAGCGCTTTAGTAGGATGCAGGGAGGGGGTGGGCACAGGGCTCACAGTGGTGTGATAGTGGTAGGCTCTCGACTCACCCTTTGCCGCAACAGTCCAGGTGGAGGACGGAGGAGTCAGGACCTCCCCAACAGCTGTGGGTGGGAGGTGGGCAAGGGCACCCCAGGAAGCAGAGAGAGGCGTCAATGCAGGGTGAAGCAAGCAGCAGCGGGGGATCCATGAGGTCCGGGGCCCCCGGAGAGGGCTGATGAAGTTTAGGTAGGTGAGGGGGCCGTTGTTGTGTTCCACCCTCACCCAGATGGGGGGCCTCTGAAGGGAAGCAGGTAGTGATCAGGGCTGCACCAACAGAGGCGACTGTGTGTTGGGCCAAGTGGACGGTGCCAGGACTCCCCCGGGTCCCTGTCCGTGTCAGGCAGGGTCTTCGCGGAGCAGATGGAGCTCTGGAGTCAGCAGCTGTGAATGGAGCATCCCGCTCTCGGTAGCTGGTTTCAGGCGTCTCCAGTTATGGATGCTTGCCTCAAAGCATTCGACCAAAGCACCGGCGTCATATTCCGATGGTGGTCGGGGGGCCCCCCTCCAGGAGGGCGCCCAGCGATCGCGGGTATGCCGCTTCTGCTCCCAGGGGAGCGAGTGCTGGTATTACACTGATGGGTCGTGCCGGTGCATAGGTGGAGGCGGGAGGGGCTCAGGTCCAGGTCCTTAGGGGCGTTAGAGGAATCTGCCAGGAATCTCCACTGTCCGGAGCCCCGGCTGTCATGAGCGCTACTCCCGAGGAGCCAAGACTGGCCCAGCGTCCCCGGAAGCAGGCTCATCATCCACACCCCCGGTTCCAGCAGATCCCTACAGGGGCCCTTTGGACCATGTCCTGGCGCCGCTGGCGCCAGGCTCATAAGGAACCACAGTCTCGGCGCCATGGGCGCCGGGCTCATATTCTTAAAGTGTGCAGTAGTGATTGGGTGGACTTACCTGTGGCAGACCATGCTGCATACTCACCTAGAGCAATCCAAGCTGGGTGAAATCCCAGCCACTGGCTGGGAGGGACCAATCCTCTGTTACAGGAACTCTTTTCTTACCTGGGTGAGGCTGGAGGAAGAATAAGCACCAAAGCACTTCTCCACTATTTAAACCACGCCCGATAGAATTCACGTGCTTCGCGTTATTCTGCAACAGCAGCAGGACGCTCACCGAGTCGGCTCCTGCATTCCAGGTCCAGACACACCCTCAGCTTCTCGAGCAGCAACCTGTGGATGAAGAAAAGGCACAGGAACATCTACTCACCAGAATTCAGCCACAAGAGTCCCGTCTCCGACAACCTGCTAATAAAGACATAAGGTTAGAAAACGGGCAACACGCTCGCAGCTGCGCTCGCTTACCTTATCCATCCGTGAGTTCACCGCGGCCTTCGCTTCGGCAGCATCCCAGCACCTGGAAGACAAAAGACATTGTTAGTGGTGTCCGAGCCGAAGGGTTCCCAACTCAGTTATACTTGCGCGCTTCTTCACGCGCAGCAGCAGCGGCGGCAGCAGCATCGCCCTCAGCATTTCGGCACCTGAAAGGAAGGAAAAGACATTATCAGAGGCGCCCATTTGGAAACGGCCACAATTCAGTTATACTTACGTGCCACCGCACGTGCAATAGCGGCGGCATCGCCCACAGCATCTCGGCACCTGAAAGACAGAAAAGGACATTATAAAAGGGTGCTCCTTCAGAAGCGGCCTCAGATCTTCTATACTCACGAGCCTCTTCTTCCACAGCAGTGGTGGTGTCGCCAACAGCTCCTCGGCACCTGAAGGACTATTACAAGCCACAAAAGGACACTGAGCCTAAACACTGAAATCATCCAGTGACGTAACTGGATTCCACGCGCCCCTGCACCAGAAGCAGGATGGAGAGCTCGGCTTTACTAAACCAAAGGTGAGAGTTCGTGGAGACCAGTCGAGAATCAAGAAGTGGGAAAAGCAGAAGATTGGTGGGAGAACTTATCCAACCAGTTTGTAATTACCCCTTTTTCTTCCACCTGCAGAAAACTCACCTTACAAGCCAGACAGTCAATATTCGGAGGTCCTGCCCAGAGCGTCTTCCAAGTTCTACGCCTCATCATAGTCATAGAAGCAACTGTAGCAGTCCAGTTTGGGTCAGCGCCTCCGTGGGAATCAGGTGAGCGTTACACCGGCAAAGAGGAGCTGGAGCGCTCCGGCGTCGGCAAGAGGCAAATCGGGGAGGTAGGTCCGGGGAGGAGGCTGGGTGGGGATGCCGGTGCGCTACTTCAGGGGGATTCCCTGCACTCAGCCACAGAACAGGCGGGGCATCCAGGCCGCCCCTACCCGTGTATCTGGTGCAGCTGGCAGGCGACGGCGGTCAGGCTCCGTGAACGGGCGCTGGGGGAACCCCGCCTCGCGAGGCAGGTCGGAGGCCGGTGGGGACTGCCAGCTGGCTGCTGGGAGAGTACCGTGGAGATGCGGCCGCCATTTTGGTCCGAAAACTGCAGATGCAGATGACAGGTTCCCTCGCTGCGCTTTCAACGTTCCTGACAGCGTTATACTCTCAAATCGCTGTCATTAGCGCTCCATGCCTTCCGCAACCGGGACCCCCTCAGTTGTATGCGGTGAACATAGCGGGAATCGAAGATATTACAGCTTAGCCGCAGGCCCATACGGAGGCCATTAAAGGTGCTGCCTCATCTCTGGAGCTCCAGGCTACGCCCCCTGAAAGATGCATATTTTAAAGTACTCAAGTAATCACAAATATCTCTGCTTCAAAGTAGAGAAGACCTTTTCAATTAGAGGTGCTTCCTTTGAGATTTCCTCGGCACTTCACATTCGCCATACTGCTTGCAGGGGTGGCAGCACACCTGTGCCAGGCGGGCATTGCAGTGTACCCTTATCTACAAGACTGAATAATAATGAATGTGTGCAAAATAGTTCTCCTGCACAAGCAGAAGACAGAATATTTACAGTTTAGGGGTTCTCCTATTGTGCCCTATTCCAGGGGGCCATGCTTGACACGCAAAGAGCAAAAGGGTGCTCTTCCCAAGAGTGCAAGCATTACAAGCTCAAATCTCACGTTACATAGCAGGTCGCCAGATAAGTCAAAAAAGGTAAGCTACTTGGCATGATGGCATTGTGCATTTTTGATAGTTCCTCAAAATGCACACAATATAGCAGTGGTCTCAGGTGAGTGGGGTGGCAAAGTTGAGAGACTTGCAGCTTACCAGAGCTGGACTTCTAAAGTCTATTATATGCTATTGGCCCTACTTGTGAGATAACATCACATACTCCCTACTTTGAACGTTTGCATAACTGTGTTCTATGCTAAAGTATTTTGAAAGTAGTGTGTAACCCATGTGGGAGACCAACTGTGAGTTGTATATATGTGCATAACTATACATATAGTTGTATATGTGTGCTAAAGTATTTTTACCTACCTCATTGTTAAAGTGGGTTTAAGTGTAGCATTGTTATTTTTATAATTTACCTGTGTGGGTCTTTTACTTACCTGTTCTGCTAAGTGTTAACTATATGACACCACAGTGCCGTCATCCTCCACCTAGCTGCTCGGTCATGCTACTACAGTGAGTGTCTGTGCATAATTGCGGTTGTAATAAATGTTGCTTAATCCTAGTTCGGCTATTCCAAGTCCTACCCCAGATAGATTTTGAAAAACCCTCCTAACAGGTACAAGTAATCCTCGCACAGATGCATCCATGACTGCTTGGGGGCGGTGGCGGGGCACACTGTCAACACTTCACTTCCCATGGCGAAAGTGTTCAGCACAGCAAGCAAGCAGCATATACATTTGTTGGAGCTACTAGCGTTCAAAATGGCTATGTGCTCCTTTCAAGGTAGTCTAATTGGAGAAAGCCTACTCAACCAACAATCCCGCAGCTAAATGTTATATAAACCAGGAAGTAGGAACTCAATGCTATCCCTGCTCACACAGAATATTTGGCGATAATATCTCAAAAGAAACATGCATCCAAACCAATGTTCCCTCTAGTTATTTTTCTCTCAGTACGGGTGGTTGGCTTTAGTACGCACATTATTTTCCACGTGCACAACCGACTAACGAGGTGAGCCATTTTGTAGGAATGAGTAGATCCTCTGAGAGTTTGGGGCCTGGGGGTTCCACCTCCCCAACCGATACAAGTCTTTATAAATTAGCGTGTGATTATAAAGAGAGCTCAACTAGTCCAAGACTTCCAAGATATGCAACAGTACCGAGTAAAAGTACATAGAAAAATGTGTATGCACAAAAAACATTTCATGCTCAGTATAAACAATAGTTTCGATCTTATGTGATGTGGCATTTGTATAGGCCTTCTGCCATTGATATAGCCTTGAAGCGCTGTGAGGATTAACGCCATTCAGAAGATCATAGAGATGCGAGAGAAGGATTTCTAAAATGCGTGTGTGTATTTTTACCCAGCATGAAGGCAGGTGTGGAGTGACTAGTTACCTAATAGCAACCCATAGATATCAGATGAGAGGATGGGCGCTGTGACAGATTGTAGGGGGACTAGGGGAGTCGAGACGTAATGTGTACACATACCGCTGGCAGGAATTTTTTGGATGGGACTCTGCTGTCTTTTATTGAAAGTGGTGATATGCGTCTGAGTGGATGACGTCAAGCAGTGTTTATTGCAGATGTATGGAGGTGGGCGGGCCATGCCTTTATGGCAATGCAATTGAGCTAAATGGTAACTAATTCGCTGCGCTACAAAGCACATCAGCCCTGAAAAGACAAAAATATATGGTTCTAAAACATTTTAACCAAATTTACCCAGATATTTGCTGCATGAGAAATCCCGAGTACAGAAAGCAACAAAACAACTTTTTTAAAACTTTACATGGTCTCCAGTGTCTATTTACTTTCTAGTATTACAAACACACCGATAAGCAGGAAGATATTGACATTTCATCAGGGTAGCTAAAAGGTAAGCACAAACACAAAACCGTAACAACTGATGCAAGAAGAAAATATGGATGAATTCTGAAATAATCCTCATTGTTCAATGATTACTGTATTCAGAAGCTAGCAGTAATGTACAATAATCATCCAGTACAACCAAGCTTAAAAGTCAGGATAGCATTTCACAAAACATCAAAAAGGAGGCATGAGAAGAAAATTGTTTAATATGATTCTATCCCCATCGTCTCGTGAAGCACTGCCAAAGTGGTCTATTCTGTGTAGCCAAATCAGAATCTTTAAAGCCAAATAACGTGCCCAGTAAGCGCATAACAGTCAACTGTTCTTCACCATCATTGCTCTTTAACTTGAACTTGTGGCTATTCATTTGTTGACACTGCTTGCAGATCATTTAGAACATTTGAGGGGTGGTGGGGTAACATGTATTCTAAAAACAAATATTTCTTATCACATTTGATTTGGCGGGCAAACAAAATCCAGGCTTATTTGATAGATGAAACAGTGGCAGCTAAAAGGAGGGTGCCAGAAAACATGCCAGTAAGTGTTCATGTGCTACTTTAAAGAAGTAATTCGGAGGCCAGGAGAACATGCCTCCCATAATAGGAGGATGATCATTTGGTTCAGAATAACTACATCAGAATATGAACAGAATTCCTGCGGCACTGCTTACTATCAACATTTACTGAAAACCACCTCTACAGATGAGGCATAAATATATCACACAATTTTACTCCCTAAAAACAGGAACATTTGCCCAACGTAAAATATTGGGTACAAATAAGCCCAATATAAAATGGGAAACCATTAACAAATCGTAGCCTACCCTATGCTTCTACCCACAATATTTTCAAATTTGTGATAAGCAGAGCAGTACAATAATATTCTGCCAGATCAAGAGTAATTTTGAGGAAAAACCCCTTTTAATAAGCCTTTTGGCAAAACGAATTACTGTTTTACGCTTAAACTGAACATTTGATTCGAAGTTTAATAAAATCTTATCAGATCCCTGCTTGTAACCCTTACATAGGAAGTGAAATGACTGGGCACATAATGTAGCTTGTAGTTTCCCGCCATCCTTCCTTGCCCCAGCCTAGACGAAATTCAGCAAGAGCCTCAGAGGTTTTTTGTGGAGCCCCTTCGAAGAAATAACAAAGGTGTCTTAAGTTAATCGCAGCAATGCTCAGAGGTATTCAGAGGTATAACGGATGGAGTGCCTTTTCCTGTAACTGGAGGCCTCTCTTCTACAATGCAATTACTTACGTTAGCCACTGTATTGAATCTAGGTGTATTTTGAATCCTGCCACTAACTCAAGTCTAGCTGCGCTTTTGACTTTAGCCATTGTTGGAATCTAGCAGCATTTGAATCTTGCCACTGTTTTGAAGCTAGCGTTATATTCGGATCCCTGCCACCGTCTCAAATCCAGCTGCGCTTTTTGACTTTAGACACTGCACTGAATCTAGGTGCATTTTGAAACCAGCCAGGACACATGGGTATGCATCGCACTCCATGCTGATGGAAGATGGCCGCAAGCAAGCCACCCACACATTTGATATACACTACTTGAAGACACATCGCACAATACCTATGCCATTAGAATGCTGCCATGTACCACAGCAAAGATTCGGTCTAGCTGGTCAGAGTCTCCTGTACTCTCAAACTCCCCAACCAACCTCACAGCACCCATCCATTAACCAGCTCCACAAGGGTCGCTAGCAGGGACTTGGCCACCCCACCTACGTTTGTTTAGGCTAAAATGCACACAAGCATTCTAAACTCTGGACAAATCTTCCCATACATTGGACTTTGGATTTCCCCCTCCCCCGAAGGTGCTCACATACAGCGCTTTAAGGCCATACCAATGGGAAAAAGTGCTATTCAAATGACCAATTACATTACAGACCAATATTATGCATATATCAAATACACTTCGATTCAGACAGGTGAGATAAGGGCAATGTGATATTGAAGATTACACTTTTTGAAGATCAAGATCAATAAATATGATCATGTTGAGATTTCTTTCTACCTCAAACAACTCAAACTAATTGAAATAAGTACTGATTAATCAGAGTACCCGTCATCTTCAGCAATAACACATTGCCCTTATCTTACCGTCTAAATCCGATCCACATCTGTAGATCTATAAAAAGAACATAATAAATGCATAATGCAAAGTTAAGAAAAAATAATATGCAAGCGATAATGGAATTCAACATAGATACCAGTCTTTAGGACATTTATACAACAACCTCGGTGTGAGTAAAAAATAAAGAAACAGGTTTTGGAGGCCTGATGTACATTTCTGCAAGTACAAACCTGTATTGACACTATGAATACGTTTCTCATGCTTTTGAATCGTAGCTCACTACTGTTTAGGTTACAAATGTGTCTCTATTTTTTCCTCACCCAGAGGTGTGGGGAGAGAGTGCGTGTGGGGGGTGGGGGGGGGGGAAGAGAGAGAGCGAGAGAGCGAGAGATCGTGTGTGTGTGAGAGGGGAGTGGGGGGAGAGCCTGTGTAGGGGGAGGAGGAGAGCGTGTGTGTCAAAGTGTTGTGCGTGTGAGTGCAGTCTGAGTGTGTGGGCCTCATTACGACCCTGGCGCTAATGGTTTAACAGCGCCGTAAAGAGCATTGGCGCCGTTAAACCATTAGCGCCCGATTACAAGGTCCCTTAGCGGGTTGGAGGCTTTAACACCTGCTTTTTGCAGGCGTTAAAATCCAACCTGCTAAGGGACCTTGGCGCTAATTACGGCAACCGTAATTTACAGTGCCGTAATTAGCACCTTCCCCATTCCCATTATGCCCTATGGGGCAAAATGGGAATGGGGCAGGGCAAATTACCGCCCCGCCAACCTTGTGATGGGGGCGGTATGTGTGTGTGTCCTGACGACAGGTACCTACATTCAATTTAGTGTTGGCGCACATAACGCTTTTTCTCTACTCTGCATTATTTGTTTGCCGCATCTCTTTTGCTTATTATTTCCTTGTTTTATATATTTATCTACAGATGTGGATGTCTATGAACATATGAGACAGGTATCTCGTCCTAACCTACACTTCTTATGGTTGATGGTAGTTTGCAGATTGCATGGCTCCTTGTCCCATTATCTTTTTGACCCATCTAAAATGTGGCCATTGTAGTGTCCATGTGTTACAGTGCTTATGTTTTCTATTTTTTTTTAGATGTGCCCTGATTATGGCTATTTGATTATCCAAAATGCATTGGCCAAGATATCTGCTCTCCTCTGCTTATGTTTGATGTGATTTTGTGATTATAAAATCTGATGACCACGCATATAAACTTCTGTACTTGGTTTCACATAAGTGATCCATCTATCCACCCCCTCCTTCTCTCGTCGTGATCTTTGCAACTTCAACCCTTCTCTCTTCCTCGACTCCTGTTCTTCCTCCCTTCCCCCTGATTTCTCATCTCACTCGGCTGACGCCGCCCTCTCCTCACTGTCCTATATATCCTCCAGTCTCGACCAACTCTATCCTCTTACCTCCTTCACCCCCCTCTACAAACCTTCCCAACCCTGGCTCTCCTCTCACCTTCTGTCCATGCGTCACCTCCTTCGTCGCCTCGAACGATGTTGGCTCAAATCCCCTTCTCCGACTAATCAATCCTCCTACTTCTCTCATGACTCTCTGACTCTCGCCTCACATCTGCCAAGCGTTCCTACTATTCTAACCTCCTCCACTCACAAGCTTCTCACCCTGCCGCATTTTCCAGACCCTCCGTCACCTTCTTTCTCCTCCTACTCCTGACCCTTCCACTAACTCTCCCCTCTCTACCTCCGACTTTGCCAACTTCTCATCCAAAATTCTCTCTACACCAAAACATCCTTTCCTCTCCGTCCCCCTCCTCCTCTTCCATCTCTGCTAACATGTCCAACTTCTCTACAATAACCCCAGCCCGTGTCTCCCATCTCCTGTCCAAAACTCACTCTACCACTGCCCCCTCTGATCCCATCCCCACTTCGCTCATCCCCAAATCCTACCCTCTCCTCATCCCCTACCTAACCACCTTCTTCAACCCCTGTCTCTCCTCCGCTACCTTTCTCTCAGCTTTCGAACACGCCACCATCATTCCTATCCTGAAGAAACCTTCAGCCAGCCCTCTTCTTGCTTCCAACTTCAGACCAATCTCCCTTCTCCCTTTCCTCTCAATGCTCCTTGAGCGCCTAGCCTACTCTCAACTCTCAGCTTTCGTATCCTCCCACTCCCTCCTTCCAGCCTCCAAGTCTGGCTTCCGCCCTAAACACTCCACTAAGACTGCTCTCACTTGTGTACTTAATACTCTCCTCACCACTCGCTACGCTAAGCAATCCTCAATTCCCATCCTCCTGGACTTCTCCGCATCTTTTGATACCGTATATTAGCCAGGTTACTCACCGTAGTGACCACCTTACTCCTAGTCCATAGTCCACTTTCCTCCATACTTATGGGACATTTCTCCGTCCTGTGGGACGGAACCGGAGCACTTTGTAAAAAGCATCCACATTTTTCCAAAAATGTGTCCTTCCTCTCTTTCTTGCGTGGGGCCCGGCACGCGGCCGTAGCCCCACCCACCTTGGCTCCGCCCCGCGCATCGCCCCTCAGTCCTTTTCTATCGCTAGGTCAGAGACCTATTAGCAATAACAGAGGAACCTTATTAGAGGGGACGGCGGGCGGGCGTATGGAGGAAAGGGGACTATGGACTAGGAGTAAGGTGGTCACTACGGGGAGAAACCTGGTTTTACTCCTACGTCCCGTCCCCTTTCCTCCATACTTATGGGAGATTCCCAAGCACTCCTAACAGGAACTACGGGTGGATGGAAATACAGGTTCTTCAGCACGGCCTGACCAAACTAAGCATCAGCTCTTGAGCTCATGTCGAGACAATAATGCTTACAAAAAGCAGATGGGGAGGCCCAAGTAGCTGCCCTAGCGATGGACTCCCAGGGGACATATTTCTGAAAAGCAACCGCGGCTTCCTTGCCCCGCACCAGGTGTGCATGAATACCCTTTGGAGGTTTCAGCTCTTGGACGGTGAAAGACTCCGTGATGCAGGCGGCGATCCACCAAGAAATAGTCGCCTTAGACGCCCGCTTACCCTGAAGGTTACCGAAGGTCTAAAAAAGTTGAGAAGAACTCCTAAGCTCGGAAGTCCTGTCCAGGTAGAACTTAAGAGCTCTTCTGACATCAAGACAGTGCAGAACCCTTTCAGCCTCTGAGGCAGGGTTTGGAAAAAAGACCGGCAGGGAGATCGACTGATTCAGATGGAATTCAGTTACCACCTTCGGTAGAAAGGCCCAGTTTGTCCGCAGGACTACCTTGTCCTTGTGAAAGACCAAGAAAGGATGCTCCACTGACAAGGCCTGGAGCTCACTCACTCACTCTCCTCGCTGACGTAACGGCGACCAGAAAGGACACTTTCCAGGATAAGTACTTGAGGTCCACCGTGGCCATTGGTTCAAAAGGTGTATGGCACAGCGCCGTCAGGACTACATTAAGGTCCCACGGCGGATGCGGACTACGAACCGGAGGGTAGAGGCGTGTCAAGCCTGCAAAATGCCTCTTAACCACCGGGTTACTCTGAGAATAAGAACATTGGTCTGTAAAAAGATAACGCGGAAACCACTGAAAGGTAAGTTGGACACGAAGGACAGTACCGTGTCAATCGTAGCTACCCTTGGATCCAATTGCTTCTCCAAACACCAATGACAGAACCTGAGCCATTTACTCCTGTATTGGGATCTGGTCAAGGGTTTCCTGACTGCCTGGATAATCCGCATGTTATGCGTAGACAAGTTAAGATGCTCTAAAGACTTGAACTCAGGCACCATGCCACCAAGCCGAGCGATTGTGTGGAGGGCTGCCACATCTGCTGTTCCTCCTGATGAAGAAGGTCGGGAGTTACTGGTAACCTGATTGTCGGATACACTGACAGGTGTTTTCTGAGAACCAAAACCTGGCCGGCCACCCGGGGCTATGAGTAGAAGCGAGAGTTCTTCAGCTTCCAAATTGCCCGATGGACTAGAAGCAGAGGCGGGAAGGCGTAAGCTCTCATGTTGTGGCACGGAATCTCGAGAGCATCCCCTAGAGAGGAGGCTCCCAGCCCCCCTCTGGAGGCTTACTGAGGAAGCTTCTTGTTTACCGCCGTAGCGAAAAGGTCCACCTCTGGTGTGCCCCAATGTGAGAAAATCCATGAGGACCTCCGCCTTCAAATCCCACTCGTAGCTGACCACTGTCCACCGGCTGAGGGCATCCGCTGTGACATTCAGCTGGCCCGGGATGTGTACTGCAAGCAGCCAGACACCATGAAGCACGGGCCACTCCCATATCTGCATAGACAGGTCCACGAGGGGGGGGGGGGGAAGACTTTGTTCCCCCTTGCTTGTTGATGTAATACATTGACACCACATTGTCCGTGCGTATGCGGACCACCTTGTTGGCAATGAGCGGTCTGAACACCTTGAGCGCCTGAAAGATCGCCAGAAGCTCCAAATGATTGGGGGCGTGGCTACAAGGCCATGTAAGAGGACGTGTTTGCTGGGAGCTCCTACTGATCCTGAACTGATCCGATGAAATAGCCATGCAGAATCTACCTACGACGGCCGGCATTGCGTGTGCACAACTATAAACAATCAGGGCATGACTGGAGCTTTTATTTACCAGATTGCCGCAGCGATTCACCCGTACCCAGCTGAGCGAAAAGTACAGCAGCTTGGGGGCGAGCGAACCAAGATGGCGGCCCGAGGAAGACAAAGGGTCTGATCCGACGAGCGGAACCCGTTCAGGGGTGGCCGCCTGTGGGCAAGTCGAGTGAGCGCTGGATGGTTTGGAACGCTGGGACTCTGATGGGAGTCGCGTCCACACCGCACACGGCGGACGGAAAGAGGGCGCGAGCGGACTTGCGCAAGGGGTCCTGTGAGGACTGGCACTGCTAGCCGGGTACATCCAGTCTGCGACCCGGCGGCGGGGGACATAACATGGAGGCTCACGTAGCACGGGGTGACTGCCTTGGAGCCCGGACCCCGTAGTGCACCGAGACGAGTGCAAATACTCGGCCCCGGATGTAAGCGCATGAGATCCTCCGGCAGCACATTGCCCACTCGGATCGAGCGCTTGGGGAAACACGCGAACACAGAGGTGTGGAAAGCCGCCCTGTGTATTGCATTAAGTGGATCACCCTGAGTGGAACACTGCTGGGAGCGCTAAGAGCAAAGCTACGAGCGCCGTAGCTGACAATAGACAGTTGGCAACATGTCGAAAAGCCAGGAATACATGTATTACAGTGCTGCATTGAGAGACTGAGAGGTGGAAGCCCACACTTGAAACCTTGCGTGTTACAAGCCCCATTGCATCATCCTGAGGAGGCTAGCCAGCACAATGGCATAACGAAAAGTAAGACTCTATAAAAGATGATCCAGCCACTCGTGGGACACAGACAGGTTTACATAGACATGCAGTGACAGGCAGTCGCTGGGAGTGGGCAGGAAGGAGTGCGCACGGCGAACCTGAGGAGGCCGTGGATGATAATTGCAGCTGAAGGTGCACAGGTCGCCTCTTGAAAGTGGGGACAGACGAGAGAGGCCAGCAGAGCCCACAGGGCCATACCAGTGCTAGGTGGAGGCCCTGGAATCTAGGTCGACTGGGGCAGGAACCTGAGCCCTGAGAGGAAGGAACTCACCCACCAGGATACGTGGGAGGACATAGTCCATTCTGGAAATAGGAGCAGTTGCTGAAGGGCATCCCTGGGCAACTTGGCACGCTGGGAAAGAGAACAGCACGCGCTGGGGCCGGCCCACTTCACCCCGACGTATCAAGATGTCTAACAAGCCCATCAGATTGAAAGGCAAGCAGCCCGCACTGGACAAATTTGCCAAAACACCACCGGGTGTCGAAGGGGCCAGGCAGAAAGACAAGACTCTGGTTGGGGGCCCGGACGTTATGGGCAACCAGGAGGCATGGGCAGCAATTGCAGACCTGAAAGTGACCTTGGAGACCAAACTGGGCCTGGCAATAACCGAACTGAAAGCTGCACTTGAGCTCAAAGTTGGGGCGGTGCAGGAGGATGTGAATCTTCTCCGGCGAGACATGAGAACGCTCGCAGAGCGCACGGGGGACCTGGAAAAAGAGGTGGCCCCGAACACGGCGGCCTGCGTGGCCCACAAATCTGAACTTCACGCCTTGATACAACGTGTGGGCAACCTGGAGAGTAGGGCAGCGGAGGCGGAGGGACGCGCCCGAAGAAACAATATCCGTATCATCGGATTGCCAGAAGGAGCTGAGGGACCCAACCCTGCGGAATGTCGAGTCAATGTTATTGCAAGAGATAACCGGGGGAGCCCTGTCCCAGGGGTTTGCAGTCGAGAGGGCGCACAGGGCCCCGACGAGGAAGCGCCGCCGGGGAAACCTCCTAGGCCAGTAATAGCCAAGATATTAAACTACCGAGACCGGGAAAAAATCCTTGAACACTTTCGGAAAGGTGGCACGATACAGAGAGGAGCAGCGAACATAACGGCATACCCAGACAATACCTTACAAGTACAGCGCAGCCGCATGAACTTCGGGACCGTGAAAAGAAGATTGCAGGAAGCGGGTCATAGGTACATGCTGCTCTACCCTGCTAAATTGAAGGTGTTCCACAAGGGTAGAACCTGGTTTTTCGACACCCCGGAGGATGCCATGGGATGGTTGGACGCGCAGAGCTGCCCCCAGGAATCGGATGTTCAGGGACCCAACGGAGGAGATAAGTAACATGTGTCTGTAGCGCTCTAGGTGCCGCAGCTTATGACAATGGGACTTGAATATAGCATTGCATACAACAGGCGAAAGAGTGGGTTAAGAGCTCTCGCTATAGTGGCATTAGAAACTTTTATAAATATAGGAGCTGCACGGAGCATGACCTCATACCCCCATAACATATAGTAAGTTAGGTCGATGGTAGTCCGGTGACACCCTGCTGGGTTCTGGGCCGGGGCTTTCTGGGGCAGAACCAAACGCGGGTGGGCTGAGACCCAGGGATGGAGCTGGGCACTTGTTGGGGTTGGGGTCAGAGGAGGGAGGGAGGGAAAGGGGGGGAGGTTGAGGGGGTGTGCAGCAATTTGAAGTTGGGCAATGGGGTGTTTGGAAGACGGTGGGGTGGTGGGATGGGGTTGTGTGCAGTGGTTTGTTGTAATTGGGGCAGCGTTATGGGGCGAGCCTACACCCCCAGGAAAACAAGATGAACCATGGGAGACCTTAAGATAGTCACTTGGAACGTTAGGGGGCTCAATAGCTATTTGAAACGAAACAAGGTTATGATGCATCTGCGCAGGCAGAAAGTGGACATAGCTTTGTTACAAGAAATTCATTTAACGCAAGATGAACTGGAAGTGATACGGAAGAAATGGAGATGGACAGGCGTGGGGGCAGCATATTCTGCCTATGCAAGAGGGGTAATCACGTGGGTGGCCCCACATGTCCCATTCCAGCTGTTGAGCTCTGCGGCAGAGGCAGACGGCAGGATGGTGGTTATGAAGGGGATGGTGGAAAACCGAGAGACCTGCATAGTAAACACTTATGCTCCGAACCAGGACACGGCTGCTTACTTCAGGACCCTGTATGGTAAACTCAGTGGTAGCATAGGGGGGGCTGTACTATGGGGGGAGACTTTAACTGTGTATTAAACCATAATCTGGATAGATCAGACACTAAAGTAGATCGACCCACCCCGGCCGCAAAGGCACTGCATGCGTTGTTGGCGGATTTTGGGCTGACGGATGCATGGAGGTCATGTCACCCGCAGGACAGGCAATATTCGCACTATGCAGCCCCACAGGGCCTATATATTAGACTAGACTGCGTTTGTCTCGCAGGAACTGATGACCAACATACTGCTGGCGGATTATAAAAACAGAGTCCTCTCAGACCACTTGCCACTGATGCTGGTGTGGCAATACCACCACACCCCCCCCCCCCCCGAGGGGAAGGATACCCACATGGCGCGATAGTGTATTTAGGGAGGATATGCGGGAGGAAATACTAAGTTATTTTGAGATAAACACTGGCAGTGTCAAGACAGCGGGCACGCTCTAAAGTAGTAGTGAGGGGAATCGCCATAGCCAAGTCGAAAGGGTTGCAGAATGGGGTCCTGGCCGAATTACAGGACTCTGAAAAGGAGCTAGAAAAGGTACTGGAACGGGCTAGTAACACAAAGGAAGACACAAACGATATTGGGTCTACAGCAGAAATGTGCAGGACATTGGGAGAGGTTATGCAATCTCAACTATAAAAAGTACATAGAGAGACAGCATGCTGGAGGAGACAAACCAGGAGTCCTGGCGTGGCTCTACAAAAACGAGACTCCTAGGCCCCCAATCAGAACAATTGTGAGAGACAATGGAGACATAGTGGATACGCAACAGGGGATTAATCAGGAATTTGTGGATTACAGACATCTGTACAGGGATGTGACAAGGAGTAATGGAGGGGAGGTAGAGGACATACTGGAAGATATTGGATTCGAAGCATACGAAGCTGGGAAATTACCAGAATCTCTACGCGAAGCAGTTATTATACCACTTCCTAAGGCTAATAAGCCTGGTAGTGACTGCAGATCCTACAGGCCTCTGTCCATGTTGAACCAAGATATTAAGATTCTAACAGCAGTCCTAGCAAATAGATTAAAGAAGGTTATCGATAAGTTGATACATCCTGAACAGACAGGATATGTCCCAAACAGAAACATCTCGAATAATTTCAGGCGACTCCATTGAGTGGTCGAACACTCTGACGGAGACACAGGCGAGATGGTAATAGTATCGTTGGACGCGATCAAGGCATTCGACTCGGTCAAATGGCCTTGGTTAAAAGCGGCCCTGGCCGATTACGGCATGGGGCCAGGATATCTTCATTGGGTAGAACTACTATATAGTGCGCCACTAGCGAGAGTGAAGACAGGAACGGTGATCGCTGAAAAGTGGCAACTGGGTCGAGGTACCAGGCAGGGATGCCCTTGGTCCCCCATGCTGTATATTTTAGCGTTGGAACCTCTGGCGATTTAAGGCAGCAAATATGATGCAATCGGCATTGTCATTGGTGAGACGTCGCATTTAATTTCACTATATGCAGACGACATATTACTGCATTTGCGGTACCCAGAAGAGAACCTTCAATATATACTGGAAGTGATGCAAAAGTTCGCAGAACTATCAGGTATAGCTGTGAACCCCAGTAAGTTCTGTGTGTTTCCGCTGGGGAGATAGATGGCTCTCGGTGGAGAAGCTGCCGGTTTTACAGATAACGTGGGAGGTCACAACCTTCAGATATCTCGGGGTACACATATACCATACGTTGGAAGCTGAACACAAGCATAATACAGAAATAACGGTTAAGAAACTGGAGAATAGCATGAAGTTTTAGGCTAAACTCCCCTTGGCAATGATGGGGCGTGGGACAATGCTCAAGATGGTGGCATTGCCCAGATTGTTGCATTGCTTTGCGAACATCCCATTCTCCATACCTCGGAAATTCTTCATTAAGTTGGACAGCATATGTAGGGAATTTTGTATGGCACGGGATGAGGAACAGGGTAGCCCTGTGGAAACTACAAAATCCGTATGAGAAAGGAGGCATTAAGTTACCAAACTGGGAAGTGTATTATATAGCAAGCCAATTACAACGTGGCCAAATGGCTCTCCGAGGAGCCTACCTTAGAACATAGGCTGTACCAGGGGGACCGTGCTCCATATTTCGTGAAAGAGATGATATGGTTGCCCAAACGGGAGTTGAGGTCGTCCAAGGATCTTGGGATGTGGCAAAGGGCGTGCCGGTTCATGGATAAGCCATCCCTGTGCACCCCGCAGATCCCACTGGTCACAGTGATGGGAGCAGAAAAGCAATTTAGGTTAATGATCAGGAAGCACTGAGAACCGGTGGGAATAGCAACTATGGGGGATGTGTGGCAGGAGGGGAGGATGCTAGAATTTGAGAAGCTGGTGGAACAAACAAGGTTGAGTGCCGGACAATATATTACATATCATGGAATTGGTGCAGCGTATTAAAGACACCTGGTCCGAGGTGGAACTGGCAGAAGAGCCGGATACCAGATTGGATGTGATATATGACATGGCTGAAGAGGGGCACGAAACATCTAAAGCGTATGAGATGATAATGACCCAAGTGGGCAAGGAGGTGGTTCAACTTAGACTGGGAAGAAGTGGGGGACCAAATGAGTGACGGGATGTGGGAGAAGGCACAAGGATATCATAAAAAAGTGTCGAGAAACGCCAGGTTGCAGCAGATACAGTTGTACATAACTCGCAGGGCATACCTGACACCATCAAAGATATCTAAATTTAAAAACGCTGGAAGCCAAGTGTGCCCAAAATGTAATGAGGAAAATGCAGGGATGGTGCATATGTTCTGGGCATGCCCACAGATAGCGAGATATTGGGGGGACATAGCACAGAGAATGGAAGATAAGGGGATCTGTATGAAGGTTGATACTGCGTAGGCTTGTTTGCTGGGTGGGTTCCCCAGATCGCGTAAGCTTAAACATGTGAGTAAATTAAAAGATCTAGCATATGTCCTGGCAAAAAAAAAAAAGCTCCAAATGATTTATGTGCAGGAGCTTGTCCTGAGGCAACCAGAGGTCCGAGACCTGAAGAAGATCTAACGTCGCACCCCACCCCAGAAGGGAGGAGTCCGTCATGATCGTCACCGTGGGGCTGGGTCCTGAAACCCCGTACCCACCGACAGGTTGCTGAGAGATGACCACCAATCCAGGTCCACTCTCATGGAATCCGGAATCATTATCCGCTTGGAATCCGGGTCCACAGCCTGACGCCAGGAACTCTGAAGAGCCATCTCGGTCTGTCTCATCTTGAGGCGAGCAAGAGGAAGAGAAGCCTCTGGAACCACCAGGCCGACATGCTCTCCGACTGCGCAAACATCTGACACGTGGCTAACAGATCCGCCATTCTTTCCCTGGTCAGGTACACTCTGCAGTCGATCGTGTTCCAGCGAAAACCCAGGAAAATCAGGTCCGGCGAGACCGTCAAGGGCTGCGTAAGAGCCAGTCGTCCAAATATGGATACATATGGATACCCTGGAGACGAAGATAGGCCACAATCACCCACATCATCTTCGTGAAGACACGCGGCGCCGAGCTGAGGCTAAAAGGAAGCACTCGAAACAAAGTGCTCCTCTCCCAAAGAGAAGCGGAGATATCTCCTGTGTGGGTTCCAAATCAGGATATGCATGTACGCGTCCTGAAGATCCACAACGCTGAGCCAATCGCCCATCTGCAAGGAGGAGCGTATCTGGCTGGGCGTGATCATCTTGAATTTCTCTTGGGGTAGGAAAAGATTGAACTGGGAAAGGTCTAGGAAGGTGCGCAGGCCAGCCTGGTTGGGTTTGGGCACCGTAAACAGCCGGGAGTAGAAGCCCTCCCCTCGCTCCCCCAAGGAAAACGGGTTCCACAGCTCTGAGGTCCAGAAGCTTCTGAACTTCGGCTTTGAGGGAGAGCGAGCCCGACAGCTGAAAAGGAGGGTTGAGGGGTGGGGTAGAGGGTAGAGGTAAGCGGAAGCCCGCCCGAGTGACTGACAAGACCCATCTGACTTGTGTGATTGTCTGCCACGCCTCCTAATGAGACGCAATGCGTCCTCCCGCCGAGGTCTCGTGCGAGCACGGAAAACCCTCATTTAGTAGGTTTATCGGTGGCGGTGCCACCTGAACCCGAGGAGGAGGCTGAAGAGCGGGAGAACAACGCATCTGTTGTTGCCTACGGCGGTTATTCCCCGCAGGGGTATCCACTTTGCGAGATTTGCGGTCAAGGAAGCCCCTAAAGCCAGAGGAAGGTCGACTTTGTGACAACGGTCTCTGGGTTTTGAAAGGAGCCTTAACCAGGACAGACAATGACTTAGCTGTGAGTGCCATCCTTCGTCTTGGTGAGCTCTACATCTGTTGTAGAATGAAAGAGCTCCTTACCATCGAACGGAAGGTCCAACACCTTGTCCTGCACTTCTTTTGAAAATTTAGTGGCATGCAGCTACGCCTGCCGTGAGGTATCAACCCCCAGCATAAGGCCCCGAGCCGAGGTGTCTACATGATGAGCGCAGTCTCCAGGAGATCCTAGGCCATGACCCTGGCGTCGGATAGGCCACCTTTGAAGTCTTCCAGCTTCTCGACCGGGATAAACTCCTCAAACTCCGACAGACCTTTCCACATCCGCATGTTAGCTCCCGCTAAAATCAATTCAGCATTGGCCTGCCTGAGCTGCAAGTTGCAAGTTGTAAGATGTAAGATGAGTTGGCGAAGATTTTCCTCCCGAGGGAGTCTAGGAGCTTGTCCTCCTTTCCCAGAACCTGAGTAGCCGTCGTGAAAGAGGATGCTGCAGGCCTGGACTGCAAAGTGGCCGCAGCCACCACTGGAGTAGGGAGGCGGACAAGACAACAGGGCCACCTCCTCTGAAGAATGCAGCCTGCATCTCGCGTCAATTTTCTTATTGACAAAAAGTCCAGAGAGTGGCTTTTCCCAGACTCTGCGGACCTCGGCCAGAACGTCCTTCTGCAAGAACAGGCCGGTACGCTCCAAGGAAGACAGGGTGAACGCCCCAGAGAGCACGCCCTCCTGCGGAGCGGGTGCCTCGGGCACCGGGACATCTAAGAAACTCATCATATCCAGTACCCGGTCATGAAAAGCTCTAATAGAGCGGGGAAGGTCCTCGTTGTCCTGATCGCCTTGGGCGTCATCTGACAGGTCAGGATCCTGCTGAGCCGTGTCAGGCACTGCCTTGTCCACCGGGGACAATGGAGGCAAAGGCCGAAGAGTCGGGGAAGGCATCGTAGGCAAGGGAGGAGCCGGCGAACTACCGGAGGAACGGGTGGAGCCGGAGGGGCAGGTGGACATATCTCCCTGAAAAGCCTTTTGAAATATTCCCTCATGGGGGTCGGTACGCATAAGCGTTTGAAATTTACCGAAAAAAGCGTCCTCCGGGGACTGTTTCAGAACCTGAGGAGGCCTCTCATGAGGTGGACAAATCCAGGGACGTAACGGGGAAGGGTGCCACATAGGCCCCTCCACCGACGTATCCACATAAATCAAAGGTGCCGACCCCGCAGGCAACGAAACATTGTGCGGAAGAGGCATCCGGGCGTTCCAATCGTAAACTGGCCGATAAGGATGCGCACAAGGGACTCTATGTTCACCCAAGGGACCAAACCCTACACCCAAGGCCGATGGCGTAGTTGTAGGGGTAGCACCTAAAATGGCCACCACGGTTGTGGCGGGAAAGGGTGCCAATTTGTCCTCATCTGAGGGGAACTGCGGCACGTGAGGAATTGAGGCAGGGGTCCCCGTCGATGGATCAGGGGTCTTAACTTTAGCCTTAATAAAAGGAACCTCGGCAGAGCCGGTACTGTGAGGCCTGGAATGTTTTTGTGACATACCAACCGCCAACTCAGCCTTCGAAGGAAGGACCTCGGCACTGCCGGTAAAAGAAGAACTTTGCTTCTTTGCCCCCGCAACAGGTCTGGTATCACCGCAGGAGCGGGAACGGTGAGAAACAGCTTTCACCGACAAGGCCTTGTCAGGCCTCTAAGAATTGTTGGTAGCTTTAGCCTCTGTACGAGGGTCCTCGGACCCAGGTCCGGTAACGGCCTTATTTGCGCGTGCCTCGAACATCCGTTCGGTGACACCAAGCCCAACCAAGGCCTCGGGGCGCACCCCGGTCTTATTTTTGAGGGAAGCCGATAGAGAGGCCTCCGAGCTAGCTCCGGTACCCCACGACTCAGTGGAACTGGGCCTACAAACAGCCCCCACAGGCGGGGCCTCGGAGCGTACTCTGGTATCCACAGGCCCCTTACGGAGACTCAGAGAAAACTCTGGTAGAAGGCCCAACGGGCACCTCAGGGCGAACCCCGGTGGCAGAGCGATCAACGCCCCTCCCGGCTCGAGAGGAACCCGGAAAGGTATCCCCTGGCTGGGGTGCTCTGAAAAGTAAAAGAACTTACCGGGCGTTTCTTCTTCCCGTCGATGAACGCCTGAAAATGTGAAGGAGGAGTTTGTCGGAACACCTCCCCCCACCGCTCCAACCGACGTTGAAGTGCCCGGACCAAAAGGGAGTCGCAGTAAAAACAGGAGTCCCAACGGTGTTCCGGACCCATACACTCTAAGCAAAGAGGATGGGGATCCGCCCTCGCGAAACGACGGTGACACGATGAACAATCTGGAAAGTCTAGTTTGAACGACAGACAGACTAGTAAACGATCGCTAGCGAGAGCCAGAGAGGAAAAAGGGAAGAAAATCTTCCGAGGATGCAAGTACGTCCAGTCCCGAACGAGCGGAGAAAAGGACTGATGGGTGATGCGTGGGGCGGAGCCAAGGTGGGCGGGGTTACGGCCACGTGCCGGGCACCGCGCAAAGAAAGAGGAAGGACGGAGAGATGTCCCATAAGTATGGTGGAAAGAGGACGGGACGTAGGAGTACACCAGTTACTTCTTAGCACTCTGTCCTCTTTTGGCTTCAAAGGCTCTGTCCTCTCCTGGCTCTCCTCTTACCTATCCAATCGATCCTTTACTGTCTCTTGGGGCGGCCGCTCCTCCTCCAACTTCCCCTTGAACTATGGCGTTCCCCAGGGATCCGTACTTAGACCCTTTTTCTCTTTAAACCTCCCTTCTCACCCCCGTCATCTCCTCCTTCGGCATCTCCCACCATTTCTACGCTGATGACAACTCTTTCTCTCCTTCTCTTCTTTCACTCCCCACCTCCATCACACTCTCTTCCTGCCATAAAAAAACTGGATGGCATCCCCATTTTCTTTCCCTCAACACTGACAAGACTGAAGTGCTTTTCTTCCCTCCTAATACTCTTTGCCCTTCCCACCCTCCCATCATTCACTTTCCCCCCTTCCAATCTCCCCTTCTGCACCCATGCCCGCAATCTTGGCCTCCACATTGACTGATCCCTCTCCTTCTCCAACCACATCTCTCCACCTTTTCAACATCTGCAAGATCCACTCCTCTCTCACCTTTCAAGCTTCAAAACTCTTAATCGCCTCCCTTATTTTCTCTGGCCTCTTCTAATGCTTCTCCATCCTCTTTGGACTCCCCTAAAATACATCTACCACTCCTCTATCCGTACTCTGTCTTCTTGGCCCTAGAGACTATTTCTACCTCACTCTCTCAACTCGACTGGCTTCCCTTCCTCTCACAACTAAAATTTCAATTCCTCCGTCTTGTTTACAAATCTCTCCATGATCTCCCCCCCATCTCTCTCCCCTCCTCTCATTTTACTCTCCTTCCCACCCTCTCCGCTCAGCTGATCTCTACCTACTCACTTTTACCCCAGCCCCATGTGCATCCCCCCGCTTCCGCTCCTTTCAACTCTTGGCCCCCCTTCACTGGAACGCCCTACCTCTTTCTATCTGCTCCTCCCCTACCTACTCATCCTTCCTCTTCCCTCTGAAAGCCCTCCTTCTCCACTCCCCCTAACTCTCCTTCCCTACCTCTGTCCCCCAAATCCCCGCCCCCCCACTTCCGTTCCCCTCCCTCCTTCCGCTGACCCCAAATCTGACAAAAACCACCAAGGGCACTAGAAGGTCACCCGGGGGGCTCCCCCCTTCCCTCCTCCTGCCCTCCCGCTGACCTAAAAAAAAAAAAAAAAGACATTGAACCCTTCCTTACCTACCGCCTCTCCCCTTCCCCTCTCTCTTCCCATCCTTTTAAGTAAATTGTTATGCATACTGTATCACTGTTTTTTTTTCATGTTTGTAAATATGCTTCTTTCATTATTGTACCTTGTTACACTATAAAGCGTTTTGGATTAAAGCGCTATATAAACTCAATAAACAAACATCTAATGCTTGACGCTACTTGTGCGCATGTGCTGGGAGCAAACCGCATTATGGCTAGCCAGCTATAATCGTCTTGTCTATAACACAAGTAGAGCCTTTCTCCTGGTGTTAAACACATTGAAGGTCGAATGCCCAAATAATGAAATGCTTAAGCTTAAGAGTCCCTGTCCCTTCAGAGCCCCAGATAGTCTGCAAAGTAATGTGCAATGAAGCGGCCAAAAAAAAGTTCTAAAAATACTAATCTTAACAAGCCATTAGCCTCCTGGCTACACTAAACTATAGGACAAATGTCTCAAAGAGTGGCCAACAAAAGAGTTTACAAATCCTACTCTCAAATGTCCAAGCTTAGCCCAATAAAACAAAATTGCCTTTTCTCCTGGTAAGACTCTTCCAGGGGTAACTCGCAGTCTGGGCCTTCCGAGTCTCTGCTTTCACAATACTTCAAGACTACTCCCAGGTTGCAGGAGAATCTCATCAGGCTTAACCGCTGTCTTGTAGCATTCACTTCGGGTCTCACACAAACCTAACTTTCCCAGCATTCAGTTCAGGTGCCTCCCAGACCCTGAGGTTCTCAGCATTCACATTAGCGGCAATGGATATTTCTCCCCCCTCATACATGATCCTTTTCATGCAGACATTAGGTTACCCTTCTCTGGTAACTCTTTAGGAAGCCCTTTGCCTTCAGGCTTCCTTTACCCACTCCTTTTTTATAGTTCCCCAGGGCTCTATGCAACTGTCTCAGCCCTTGGGATCGTTTGGCTCTGCTATGCAATTATTTCAGGGATAAGCAAGCGCCTAATAATTGCACTGTCTCCAAAGGATTTTCAAACCCATCAGATTAGTTTTCTCCACATAGTATAATAAGGGATCTTCTCTCAACCCCCTCCACACCCTTGTATGCGGTTTGTAATGTTGACGCCATCTTGGAATGCCCCCGGTGCCATGGGGTCAATGGAAAGTAAATTTGGGCATCTTGCCACAGGGTTCGTGGCGACTCCATTCCCTTCCTTGCTTAGGTCAGGTCCAGGAGATTCTTTTCTAATGCTGTCCAAGTTTTGCACATTCGCTTGCAAGCACAATGCAGGTCTGACTGGGCCTGGTTTGATTGTTGGAAACCTATAAAGGCTGTTCTGGACACTATAGATATTAGATTCTCGCCATTTTAAAACAAGCGAGCATGGGAGCTTTGCACCAGAGGTTTTCTGGTATTCTTTGGTGCCTGTGTTCCTGAATAGCTTTGAGGAAGGGACCTGCAACACCTCTGGAAATTTAATACCAGGTCTTGGTGAGGCTGGCAAATCTGCACAATCAATTTACCTCCACCTTCTAGGAGATATACTGTGCAGCAGCTGGATCAATCCATTCGCTAGGGGCTCACACCTGTCATACTAGGATCAGGAATTAAATAAACTCACCACATGTCCCGAAGACAAGGCCATGGTGCACAATTTGTTGAGGTAACAAAAGACCTACAAGCTACATGAATGGAATAATGGTGAGTTAGGTTTTCAATTAATAGGTCATGCACTTTGCAGTTTCCTGTGGAGAAGGGGGATGTGCTAGGGGCTCTCCGCCTGTTCAACCTGTGCTAAACATTCTGCAATACTTTTTGCAAAATCAAGAGTCAGAATGTCTTAAGGGTGGCCGATCAGGGAGTGCATGCGATGCTTTTTGTGGTATATGCCACCCTGATGGAACAATCTAATACACTAATTAAAGATGTTTGGGAGTACTGCACACAAAGTGGTACAAACACCTATGCAGGGAGCAGAAATGTTGGGGTGTGGAGGCCATGAGGTGTGCTAAATTAGGGATAAGTGAAGATGGTTTGCTGTAATCTACATTCTAACTAGTTAGGTGTTTCCCCCAAAAACAAGCCTCCAACTGGCTTCGAAGGTAAATAGTATTGTTAACGCTGGAGTCCAGTTTTATACTGTATGCGCAATTACAGCAATTTACCTCCTCTAAGGCACTGGGCAAAATTTTAATTTGTAGGCAGTTTGCTTCATACAAATGTACAGCAAGTGTTTCTAGCTGTGTGTTTTTAATACCATTGTCACTTTCTAAGAGGAGGTAAATGACTATAATTCAACGATATTCCCCAACATTTACTTAAACTTAAGCAGAGTAATTCTTAAGTACATATGATTCTGTGCAAAGTTCTTCAGACATGTTAAAGCACAAGTTGTATGAAACAAATGTCAGTTTATGGGTGGGGGAGAAGTTCCTTCACAAATACAGAGCTATCCGACACCCCTGATGGGAGACTCAGCAAGGACATGAGAAGATTTTAAATAACTCGGAGGGGTGGGGAGAGTGGTCAGAAGTCTGGTATACAGAATCTTCTCATGTGGGGAGATTCTTAACACCCGTTAAGAATGTTTTGTATCATAGTTTGGGGGAGGGGTAGAGGGACAGTTAAGGGAGGGCAATGGCAGGGTGAAGGCTGGAGAAAACAAACCTGTGTAATATTTAAGAATGGTTAAGGTATCATTTAACATACAGGGACCTTAACTTCCCAAATAAAAGAACGCAGATGTTCCACAAACTGAAAGAACAATCTGTTGGCATAACCTTGATTCAGGAAACTCATTTGGTAAGTGAAGATGGGGTTAGACTTCAAAATTGAGAGTTCCCAGTACAATACTGGGCATCAACAACCACTAAAACAGCTGGAGTGGCGATACTCTGCAGAAGGAATTTGGGAGAGGGTACATAGCTGTAATGAACAAGTTGGGCTCCAAGTTGGTTACCTTTATCTCAGTGAATGCCCCAAACTCGAAACAGAGAATGTGTGTTGAATTGCATCCCTATCATTGCACATTTCATGCAGGGGGAAGATTGTAATTGGGTGGGGGGGCTTGAATATGCTTATGTACCGGGCGGTGGATCACTCGTGAGGGGATAACGCTCGGGGAATTTAGGCCTCGGGGACACGTTTACAGGAGCTGGCTGATTTGGGTATATAGGACACGTGGCAAGTAGCACATGGACTGAGCAAGGACTTTTCATTCTTCTCGCGTGTTCACAGGGTATACACTAGAATGGACTATATTTTTGCATCCCAAACTCTGAGTAAGGCGATAACTGGGGCCCAAATGGGTGATATTACGAGCTCAGATCATAGCCCGATTAGCCTAGACCTGGTCTGAGGGGCCGCCTGAATGAACATGTATCGTCCCATCTGTGGCGAGTCAGAAGGACACAAGACTGATCTTCAATTTTTATGTACATTCTTATTTTCAAAATAAAATAAAACCAACTTTCCCTAAGCTACGGATTTTTCCCTACCTAACAAAAATAACTAGGGTAACCATCATTTGTCCGTAAATCCAAAAGGAAGACCTGTCCACCGCTCAAACTAATTTAACCTGACCCTACCACTAGCAACACCAACTAAGGCACAGGAGAAAGACTCCCATCTCCATTGGGCTGCTTTCTCAGCAGGTTCAGTCTATCTGTTCGTAAATAGTTCTTAGCAACCAATCTTAATACGTTGTAGTTCAGATATTGGATTCTTCAGATTCTCGTTGGTGTCTTTTACATCCTGTTTCTTCCTTTCACTCTTGTGACTTTATGGATTTTTATCCTCTTCCCTTTGAAAGATTTTCCTCTTCTTTCCCGTTAAGTCAAATTGAGCCTCTTAAATGAATGTCCATTCCTTTTCTTGACTAGGATTAAGGAGATTGTTCCAATTCGGCTTTTCCCCCTTATTGATTTTTCTCTCTTTATCGTCCCTCAGACAAATTGGACTACTATTCCATCTATGATTCTCATTGTTCTCATAAGCTTCCACCACTGGGGCTAATAAAAGGATTCAAACACGGATTCTGATTCTCATTCTTCCTATGTAATTTCACCACTTGGTCTTTACTGGTCCAGCAATGATTTTCGCTCTTCTACCACATTAATCTTCCAGTAACGATTCTCACTCTTCTGCAATATTTGTTCTTTACTGAGACAAGGATGTGCGTTCTGGGAACAATTCTCACCTTCAGCAGTACTTGCTCTTTACTGGGACGGGGATGTACGTTCCTGTAATGAAACTCCCCCTTCAGCAATATATGTTCCTTAATGAGAAGAGGGGGAGCGCTCCAGTAATAATTCACACTTTAGCAACACTTGTTCTTTACTGGAACGAGGATGTGTGTAACAGCAACTATTCTCACTCTTTGGCAATACAAGTAATTTACTAATTCGAGGATGAGTGTTCCAGTAATGAGTCTGTTTAAGCAATTCTCGTTCTTTACTGGGACCCACCTGGGTCTGCCGCTTTACTCGCTAACTTTGGGTCTTAGGGGTCATGTCACCTGGTCTGAGATGTGGCCGGGCAGTCTTCGGTGATTGTCAGGTTGCATTTTCTGTTTCTGGCTTCTTCCACGTAAGGCACGCTCCCTGATGCCTTCCGATAAGTGGCATCGGCATGGTTTACAGACTTCTCAGTCAATCTACCACCCTCTCCTCCATTCTTCGGATTCTGCACTAGTGCTTTGTTTTCTCTTGCTTCAGCTTCTTTCGCGCTCAGCACACTGGCTTTCACCTGACAGCCACTTTCCAATATCATAGGCAGTGTGTCTCTGTTCCTCCCAGCTTCGCATCCACAGCTGCTTTGAAGCTCCCAGGCTTCTCTCTCGTCCAATTCTCCTCCCCTTGAATTTATGGCGCTGGCATGGGCCTTCCCCGGCGCAACATCAAAGTCATTTGTTGTTACTATTTGTACTCTGAATCTCTCTATGGTTTTTCTTCATCTCAGTATCAGATAAGTATTTCCTTTCAGGATGGTACAAAGGTTCTATTGACAATAAAAATCTCAGCTTGTTCTTTTTTCTTCTGGCAGATGTTATAATTGTTGGGCGATAAGAAGGTTGACTCTTGGGAATACAAGAACTCCCTGGATTCATTTAAAGCGTTAAAAAGAGGGGGAACAAATATAGCGCTAAACTCCCACTTAGTTAAACGAAGGGCAAGTGAAAAGGAAAAACTGACAAGGCTGCTGGAGCTGGAAGCTCAAAACAAGAAAAAAAGGCTCCTTGAAAACACTCAGGAAAATGACAGCAATTAGGGGGCAGATTAAGAACATGACGACCAACAGAGCAGATAGACAGCTACTAAACCTAAAACGGTCCAATTACGAAAGGGGAAGCAAAGCAGATACAATTCTGGCCCAGAATCGAAGCAAAGCAAACAAGCCCGAATCGCAGGCTTAAATAAATGGAGGGGACGCTGGTGAAGGATAATTAAGGTATAATGTAGAGGTTTAGAGTTTTCTATGAAAATCTATTCATGGTGGAGGGGGCACACTAATCTGTGAGCCACAGATATGTAGAGGGGGATGGGATTGGACCGCATTACAGAGGACTTGGATAGGTCCACAGAAAAAGAAGATATTGCAGCCATACGGTCTCTAAAATCAAACAGGGCCCCGGGACCAGGTGGCCTGACTAATTCATTCAATAAAGTCCTTTGTAAGAATCTGTTGTCCCATCTGGTAGGTCTGTCAACTCCTTCCTCGCCTCTGTAAAATTACTGATACCCAGCGACAGGCCACAGTTAGCATAGTGTCTACGCCAGGGAAAGCCCCAGAGCAGTGCGAGTTGTACAGATTGTGGCGGGTCAGGAGGATGCGGACACAGCAATGACATTTCTAATGAGGGTTTTATTAAACAAAAAGGCCTATCTTTCCCTATTTCTATGTGGGTGTTCCCTGCCTATGTAAATAACCAATGCACTCGTCAATCATCGGGAAATGTCCAAATAAATAAGTCTGCTGTCCAAAAATGAAATCTAACTGACCCTACCATTATTCTAACAAACTAAGGTCAGGAAAATGCTTCTCTTCTCCCGATTGTCTCTTCAGGAAATGGTTCTCATTCTGCTTCAGAATTCTTGCTAATAAGATATTCTTCAATAGTTTCGTCACCTTCTGTAGGAGTTCTTGTAATTGTTCACCAAGTCTTTGGGCTTTTCCTTCTCTTTAGGGGTTGTTGTCCAGGAACCCCTTTTTACACTTTGCTTCATCCTTTGATTGAGGCTACCAGCTCTTGGAGGTTTCTGTAACATACAGTTTCTTAATAGTGGTATGCTATCCTGGCAATTAATGTCCCCCGCTTACTTGCTGCTGTTTTTTATTTTTATTTATTTCCACTCATGGGTGTCTCTGGACTTTATGTTATAGACTTCTCTCTCCGATATACACCATTCTCTGTTTCTCAAACTAGGGGTGTTTGTCGCCAGACAATAATGATCTTTCTCAGATTCAATTGTTATTCGGTTTATCACATTATTAAAGTTCACCTTCATCAACTTAACATTCAATACTTTCTCAATTTCTCTGGGACAAGTTTCTCCTGTTGAATAACGATTTCGTGGTAGCCTCTCATTCTCCCTGTTACCGCTGGTCTTACATAGGAGAAGTTCCAGCACTCGCTCAGATTCTTCTTGTTCGTTCTGCCTCTCGTTTATTAATTTCTACCGGTTCGCTACTCTCAGACCTCTATAGCTCGGCATCCTGTTACCACTGCAGGAAAGCCGCTTGCTCGCTGAAATGGTTTCGTCATCATTGGGCGGGCGCACTGCCCACCACAAAGTTATTGTCACACCACCACCTGGATAGGTAGCTCTTTCTCTCCAGTCACTTGCTGCAGGCAAACACTGGGTCTCCAGTGGGTCATTCTGGCTGTCGGAAGACTTTCGGAATTTGCAGGCTCCACGACTTTCCTTGAATCAGTCTCTCTCCGGTGCTTCACATTCACGGGGCATCCCCTGCTTGCGTGTGCATCTCTATTTCGCCCCTTGGCTCGGCATGGCATGGCCTCCTTTTTCAGTTCACTCGTCTCAGTTGGGTGAATGTCTCTTTAAAGAGACAGAAACCTTTTCCTAGTAGCAACAACATATTTTAGCTTTGCCTTCAGCCAAGTGTGTGGATTTTATATTGTTCTTTAGGTCAGACAGTCCCATGTATGCTACCATGTGGAATGGGTTAGGGAGTTCCTCAAAAGGAACAGGAGTCCTTGTCCCCAAACATGGGGCGTCTCTCCAAGTGAGGTCCCACTTGCTCAAATCCCTATGGAGGGTCTTGCGAAGCAGGCTCACCTCCCTAGCCTCAAAGTGGGAGGCTCCTTGTTGGGGAGAGGGGACAAATTCCCTCGATTCATCACACGACCCATAGCCCTTTTAAATTTGTATGAAAAGATATTTGCAAAGATATTAGCGGGGAGGCTGGAGCCACTTTCACAGAAACTCACTCAGATCAGACCGGCTTCGTGGTGGGCAGACAGACTTTTGACAATGTCAGAAAACAGATCCACTTAAAATCAATAAAACAAAACTATTTAATGGTGATCCTCCTCTGCTGCTGGCAATAGACGCTGAAAAAGCATTTGACAGGGTGGAATGGACTTTTTAAAAGGACAATTCTTTCAAGAGGTTGGTTATGGTCCCAATATGATCCGCTGGATCTCACCCATATATGCAGAACCAACTGCTTGGGTAAAAGGAAATAACCTTTTTTCAAACCCATTACGCTTGAAAGAGGAACTAGGCAGGGGGGCCTTCTTTCCACCATTTGCACTAGTGATGGAACCTCTCGCAAGACCAATCAGGGTGGACCCATCAATACAGGGAATCCAGTTCAGACAAACCGAGTGCAAGATGGCATTATTTTCTGCTGATGTTAATTTGACACTGAGGAATTCAAGCATCTCATTGATGGAGAGTTGGAAATCTACGAGATGTCAATTATGACAAATGGGACACTTTGAATTTAACCACACTCCCAGGAGAGAAAGCAACCTTACAGAAAAGGTTTCAATGTAAATGGGCGAAATCCCATATTAAATATTTAGGGGTTAAACTGACGGCCATCATTGATAAACTGTATAGCATACATTTCTGAGAGCTTTTTGCCCAGATATAGGGGTGGGGAGGAGGAAGATTTGTCTTGATGGGAAAAATGTACAATCTCTTGATTTCGAAGAATCGATACAGTTCAGATTAATGTTGTTTCCACGTCTTCTCTACTTATTCCAAGCATTGCTAACCCACGTCCCCAGGCAATAATTACAACAACTACAGAGGGAGATCCCCAGGTTTATTTGGAAAGTTAAAAGCAGAGCCTTTAGACACATCCTGGTAGCGCTGGCATATCAGGGTGGACTACAGTGCCCAGATATACAAGCAAACTATGAGGCAGCACATCCCTGAATTTTAGGGGAATGGTGCAGGACAGTCATCCAAGCACTGGTGGAGCCTGGCCACGACTGTGGTAGGAATCCCCTTGTGGAAAGCACTTTGGCTGTCCAAACAATCCAGTCCTCGCTCCCTTTATATAAACCCAGTCATTAAGATAGCATTACAGACTTGGGACAGGTTGGCAGTTTCTAAGGGATTAACCACCTTCCTCTCCCTGCTTACACCACTGCATGATAATCCAGAATTTGCGCCGGATCTAGACAAGGGCACATTCAGTTTAAGGAGGGAACACAGGGGGGTAATGCATATCGGATATGTTTAACAGGGGCACACTTAAAACATGTCAGGAATGTAAGCAATCATTCTGCCCGACAAAGCAAGAGTGCTTGCAGTGTTATCAAACCAGAATTGGGGTTTGAAATAAAACAAAGAAAGAGGCAGCAAAGCGACAATTGACTCCATTTGAAATTACATCTTTAGCAAGCGCACAACCAGAGGGATGATTCTCCAATATGTATAGTATCACAATGTGTATTAAAGTTTTTTTTTTTTTTTTTTTAAACATTGGCCTATTATGCAGGCATGGGAAGAGGGCTCATGGAGGGAAAGTGCAGCGGAGGAATGGAAGGGGATTTGGCTGACAACGAAAAAAGGCTTGCACGGTTGTTGAGCTCAAGGAAGCAGCATATAAAGTAAACCTACGATGGTATCTCACCTCGGTGGATGCCCCAAGATTTGTTCTTTTTGGGAGGCGATTATGACATACATTTCGAAGGCTGGGGAGGGGGGGGGGGTGACAGGGACACATTACCGTTCAACCCAGGAACAGTATTGCTGGGGAACCCTTATAAAATAACGTATCCACTATTCTCAGGCAGAGGGAGGGCAGTGGACTAATGATATTGGCTACAAACGTGGTACTGGACTCACAATGGAGAAACCTTGATGCAACCACGTGTTAATTTGTGGTAGACCAAGATGTGGATGCTGTTGGTAATGGAAAAGATGACTGCTGACATAAATGATGGTCGTGAAGGTTTTAGTCACTAATGGAGAATATGAATTACCCTTTTATCGTCAGTATTTATCAATACCAGATGCCCATATTGACTTGAGGCACTACACTTATTCGACATGCAAGGACACGAGAAGCGCAGCAATAGAGAGTTTAAGCAGGGAGGTGAGAAAATTAATTAAAATATCCCTACATAGAGAATACAGGGATTGTTGTCCCACAGAATATATGTTAAATAAGGAACAGATAAGTAAACCCAGGGGGGAGGTGGTCCCTCTAAAAAGTTAGATACTTTTTCTGATAAAATACTTTTGAAGGACAGGCAATGTTTGGATACACTCAATCTTTGGGCAAAATATCTAACGACATAGGACCAGGTGGGAAATCGGAGGGAAATTGGGGGGCCAGAGGGAGGTTTAGGATGTTTGTGATTTTATTTTTATTTCTCCCTTATGCTCCTGCTGTGGAAAGTTATTGAACCAAAAAATAATAAAGCGTTGTTGACAAAATTGATTTAAGGCAAACATCTTTATCTCTTTGCTTCAGGTTTCTTACTTAATAAAAGTGTGAAATGAGTGAAAGCGCCCAAATAAACCAAACACCAGTGTGCATTATAATAAGTATCAAAATGCCGACTTTCGAACCAGAAGATCAGAGTGTAATCTTGACTTCAATGCTCAACCCAAATGTTTCATCTTGGAAAAAATCCCTTCATGACCTCTTGCTTCTGTTCTCGCACCTCCAAGTTTTCAATTTTGGGTTAGACTTCACAAGTAGAGGCTTATTGGTTTGGATTGTTAACTGTTAGTGTATTTGTGTGATAATGATTCATTTAGTAGACTTAGAAAAGGGAATATTCAACTTATAGTTTATAGAAAGAAAGATATAGGACGCTAAAGTATGACACCACTGAACTTTGTCTCGTGGAATGTGAAGGGTATAAATTGTGCTTCTAAGCGGCAGAAAATTATGGCAAGGATTTGGAGAAATCGAGGAGATAGTGTCCCTTCAGGAAACTCATTTGAATGACCATTCTGAAAGTCTCTCTCTAATTCTAGGTATACCAAAGTAGTATCTAATAGTCAAAACTCTAAATCGAGAGGTGTGAGTATATTATTCAGAAAGGGAATACTGCGAAAAGTAGAGAAAATAAAAAAAGATGAGGGTCGCATATTCCTAATATGACGGTAAGAAAATGACAGTAGGAACTATTTATGCCCCATGCTCGCCAACTGTGCAGTTCTTTGATGTACTAATCTACTGAATAAAATGAGTGGAGAGAATAGAATTCTAGGGGGGGATTTTAATGTTGTTATGAATAGTAAATTGGATAGGAAGTCAGGATGTAGATATGAATTGAAAAATAAAGTGGTGAGTTTTGTGATTTTACACAAAAATATAATTTGGTAGATGTATGGCGAGATATGCACCAAGGGGAGAGGGAATTTACCTTTTACTCTCCAGTTCATAAATCATATTCAAGGATAGATTATATGCCTATTAGTGATAGACTGGATAGTCAGACAGTGTGCTCAGAAATTAAAGAGGAATATCGCATCATACACCATTTGAATTACAAATGAATATTACGGGTCTGAAGGATCGATCCAAGAGAGAGAGAGAGATTGCAGGCAGGAGTGCTTAAAGACTCAGTCACAACAGGGCTTGAAGATTTCATTAAGAATTACTTTGATGAGAACAAGGGTGCGGCGGACATTAAGGTTGTTTGGGATTGCTTTAAGGCGGAATTGAGAGGAGAGTTAGTAAGTAGATCTGCACATGCTAAGAAGAAAAATGTGGAGGTTATAAAAAAAAAAGACAGATGAGGGAGTTACAAAGTTACAGAAAACCTGCACAAATTTTTAAACAGAGTCAAACAGGATCAAGTAAATACTGGCAGAAAGAGGGATGTTTTATACCAAACTGAAATTCTGGGAATTTGGAGTTAAAAACGGTAATCTATTCACCAACAAATTGAAAGGGGTAGCTACTGATACATGTGGTACTTCCATACAAACTGTTGATGGGGAAACGTTATTTAAAAATGTAGAAATATGTGATTACTTACGTGATTTTTTATTCATGATTTTACAAAGAGAATCTCTCTCCAAGTGATGAAGATCTTAATCAATTCTTCGGGAAGGCTAATATCTCGAAATTATTGATTGAAAAGAAAATTAAAATGGAAACAAAAATTGAAAGTCAATGAGGTACATGATGCAATACAACAACTTAATAGTGGGAAATCACCAGGGCCAGATGCCCTAATGTCTGAATTTTACAAAGTTTTTGTGACTCCGTTATCGCCGATTCTGTGTGAAGTATTTAATGATCTTCTGATGTCAGGAAGGTTATGTGAATCGATGAAGGAAGCATTGATAATTGTAATACCTAAATCGGATAAAGATCATAGAAAGTGTAGAAGCTATAGACCTATATCATTATTGAATGTAGATCTAAACATTTTTACAAAAATATGGTCGAATAGACTGATTGAATGCATGGGAGACTTAATTGATGGATCGCAAGTAGGCTTTACTCTGTGGAGATTTGGCTATGACAATATTAGAACAGTACCAGATGTTATAGGCGCACACAGTGAGGGGAGATCAAAATTTGGTGATGGCTTTTTTTTTCCCGAAAAAGCGTTCGACAGTCAATTGGAAGTTTCCAGAGCATATAATAAAGGAAATGGGGTTTAGCCCTGTGTTTATACAAATGGTGGATTGTATACATAAGGATAATTTTGGCAAAAGTACTAATTAATGGGTTAATATCCAAATCCTTTTCGTTGTCAAAAGGTACCAGACAGGGATGCCCACTATCACCGTTTTTAGGCGCTAGAACCGGTGGTGGCATACATTAGACAATGTAAGGAAATAAAGGGAATACAAGTCGGAAATACTGAGATAAAGATCTTAGCTTATGCTGATATGACGATTCCTCTTTCAAACCCTGAGGTATGTGGATCAATGCTGCAGGAAACGTTTCAAGAAGTTGGTAGAATGTCAGGACATAAACTAAACTGGGACAAAACTGAAGTTTTCCCTCGGTCCAAAGTATGTGATAAAAGTGCTAAAATCCTGCGACTGCAAATGGTCCCCAAATGGAGTAAAGTATTTATGAATACATATAATTAGAGATTTAAAGAAAAATGTTTAGTTTAATATTGGTGAGTGTGACAATGAGACAGTCAGGCGGTGTTGAAGAAAGAAAAATCTGGTCTTTATTCAGACTTAACAAAAGTTGTAAAAAAAAAAAAATTATTTTCCAGGAAAAGTCCTTTAGTCTCTTCTTTATTCAGCAGTGGTTTCTTCGGATTCCTTGCAGGGCACGATGTATGGACCTCTGGCAAGTCTTTTCCTCCTAGTCTTCATACGCCCAGGTGCTCCCCGTAACTCCTGTGTCCACGTCTGGTCGGTTCGGCAAAGAAAGCGAGAGTGAACACCCCTTCTCAAAATCTCTGGGCGTTTATATAGGCAGAACTTAACTGGCCATCATGTTCCACTCTGGTCCTCCTGGTTCTGCCTCCCTGTCTGAATCCCAACTTTCAGGTAAGTGTAGTGGGGTGAGAGGGGCTGGTTTTGTCTCTGTTGGTCATGCGAAATGAGGGTCTGCTTTTGTCTCTGTTCGTTGTATGCCATTGATACGGCTGCCGTGTTGCCGCACAGCGGTTCATTCGTCGCGTTCCAGCGGCCGGAGTTGTTGTAACAATACCCGCTGACCGGCCGTGGAACTGTGGCCTTGTAGCAAAGCCGCGATTCGTCCCTCCTCCTCCCTTCTCGCCATTCCAGGTCTTCCCCTCGGGTTCTGGCTGGCCGAAGGCTACCAGCCGTTTTGTCAGCCAACCCAGGGTCGTTGGTAGCTGCAGGTCTGGTCGAACTGCCGCGGAACTGCCGTCTTGCAGTGATGCGGTGGTTTGGGTTTCTGATACTCGTCTCATGGCTCCAAACCTTCTCCTCAAGGGTTTTCCACACTCTCCATAGGCTGGCCCCACCATTCTCCAAATATGGGTGCTTCGGGTTGTTCCTTTTCACTGGGTACACTGGGCACAATGGGCACCTGGTTCTCCTTTCCCCATCCACTGGGTGTTTGTCGTCCTGGAGAATCTCTGAGTCGTCACAATGAGATAGACAAAATAATAATACATTTTAAGAAATGGCAAAGGCTTAATTTGGATCTATGGGCAAAAATTAATGCAATCAAAATTGTGTTATTACCCAAGCTACTCTACTGATCTCAAAGTTTTGCAGAAAATTGATAACATATTCCAAACCTTTTTAATGGAGAATTGGTAAGAGGCTGCGTATTCCAAAGTATATTTTGTTATGTCAAGTTAAAGAGGGAGGATTTGGATATCCGGATCGTCTAAAATACTATAGAGCATTCTTAAAGATTCATATTATTTTGATAATGATGATATGAAGGGTCCAATCTGATTACAGATAGAGGAGATGTGTAAACCTTATACCATGGATAGTCTCTATACGATGGAAAAGTTGTCAAGGAAAAGATTGAAATTACAATCAGTAGTGCCGACTAAGAGGGTATTAACAGCATGGTTTAAGCAAAATGGTGAACATTTTGGGTTTAATTATGATGCGTCAATATGGCATAATCAGGCGTTGCAGTTGCATAATAGATGTTTGCACTGGCAAAGTTGGATTAAAAAGGGTATATTAAGACTAAGGGATGTATTAGAGGAAGGTAGGATACCAAGTTTAGAGGAATTACAGGCCAAGTTTGGTCTGGACAAAAGGGAGATGAGTCGATACATGGAAATGAATTTGTTGATAAGTCACAGAATAAGTATGTTGGATAGAGAATAGGAGGAAAGGCCGGAGATCTGTAAACTGCTTGTCGGGCGAGAACATAGCGTACGTACTTATATGCGCTCTATGACTACGGGGTTTATGTAAAATCATGCTGAAGGATATTTGGTCGAATTACATAAACATGATGCGAACGGAGGAAGAATAGAATGATCTCCTTAGGGTTGGTGCTAATGCAGGTATGGATATGTGTTTATGCTTCATAAAGGCAAAAGTTTGTTGGAAAGATTTCTTGGACCCCAGTGAAAATGTATAAGTTAAAATTGAGGGCTGATGAAGGGTGTTGGAGTTGTGGTAAGGACAAGGCAAACCCACTAAGTCTATTTTGGAATTGCCCGATAGTACAGGATTTTTGGAATTAAGTTTTACACAGAATTGACATGATTTTCAATATATTTATGCATAGGTCGGCTGCTAATGTGATTCTACTAATGCATAGAGGAAGATGCTGAACCACAAGAAAATACAATGCTTGGATTGATAAGGCTATGGTAGTAGCAGTTAAGCTGATTCTTAGTCTGCAAGACCAGGAAGAAGCCCATTGTGGAAGATTGGTTGGTAGAATTACAAATACTGTCAAAATATGAGAAGGTATCTTGCATGGATAAAGGTAGAGAGGATATATATCTTTCATTGTGGAGTCCTTTCAACACTCTATATGAATGAATGCGGATGGGGGTGGGAGGTTTGGGGGGTGGGGGGCAGTTTTTTTTTTGTATAGCGTCATGTGCAGTGTGTGTGTATATGTGAATTACTGCGTTTCTCTCTTCTTTTCTCACATAGGATTTGAGATGAGCTACTACTGTAAATTTACTGGTTTAATATTAAGTTGTAGACTTAAGGTAGATAGTAATGTTTTTTATGATTGTACAGGATATTAATATTTTGTAAGGTCATAGTTAAGATATGTTAGTATATGAAATGTACATTGTAGCAAAACTTAATAAATATAAACAAAAAATAAAAATAAACCTGCACTGAGATAACCGATAAGATTTTGGAGGTTAGATTTTCTGACTTGCCCCTTTGAATCAAAAATACAACTAGACGACTTTCAAAGCTACGCTGTGATCAGATTTGTGTGCGATTATGGCACAAATGAAAGACATTCTACACTGCTGCTTCCTATACAATCATCTAGACAAAACAATGTTTCCCACTTCCGTTGGCCTTTGGTGTACTATAATAAAATGCCTCCGTCTCAGGGATTAAGTCCTCAAATGATGATAAGAGATTACACCTTTGATCAAGTTTGCTTCCCTTGCCCCAGATTGTTTAGCACAATATTAGCCGAGGCCTCAAAATGTGCACTCTCCACAAGTCATTGGATAGTTATAATTGATTTGGGGAGTAGGAACGTATGTGCTGTGTTTGTGTACTACTGAGGGGCAAGTGACATTTAAAGCTTCACAACTACCTTGCAACCTTAAAGCTTGCCCCTGTTTTGGCCCTTTACCTACTTGCCTTTTTTGCCCAAAACCATGTGACATGCTCCATCTTTTGACTGATCATGCTGGTCACAGATGCTCAACTGCTGGTCCGATACAGATCTGGTTTCTGCCCTGAACCTGCAGTCCGGCAGGGGTTACATGATGTGCTCAATTGCTAGATAGTGGGCGGAGGCAGTGTTTTGGTTTTAATTTGATCTCAACCAAGGTTTACAGTGAACGCCCATTCATAATTAAAGGGAGGTCGATAAGGCGCTACATTGCAAAATCTAGCCGAGAAAAAGAAACGGTAGATCAAAAAGCTTGTATTAGCATTGCAGCCTTGAAGCGAGGGAAGTAGGTAGAGACATAATTCCTTGCTCTCCCTTGCTCCTTTTTGTGTACATGACTTGAGTGCAGAAATTAGTTTGTAGGTTACAATAGACTGGTTTAGTCAGATGAATAACTGTCTAGCTCTAGTTAAGCGCTGAAACACATCGTCCAGGTTACTTTGCAATGTGCACCATGAATGATCTAACTGAAATGTGGAGTATTACGAGAGGTGAATTTATTTCTCCTTTTTCGTCTCCATATGCTATATATTTGAAGAAATATATAAATGAATGGATGGAATGGGTAGATATATGCTCATATTATTCTTGTTCCGAGCGGTTGAATGTACTAAATTATCCTACAACTGACCAGTAAGTATATTGTTTATGTGATGAGGAATGTATACTGGTCATGTTACATAATAGTCTAATCGTTTGACTCAAAAAGGCTTTAATTATATAGAGGGTGGTCTTTAGTTCAAGAGTGGGTTGAAGAAAAAGCGATAAATATTGGGGAAGGTGCATGATTTTGATATGCTTGTGATGGGCACCGGTAACTGGGGGGGGGAGGGGATTATGGTTCAGAAGAGGATGTATATTGAAATAAAGTTACTCACTGCAGTGACTATTTTTACTCCTAATCCATAGTCCCCTTTCCTCCATACTTTTGGGAAATGCCGGGACCGGACCGGACCACTTTTGAAGCATCAAAAATAATGTGTTGTCTTTTTAATACGGGGCCAGCGCATGTGACCGTAGCAATGCCTCCCCGAGCTTGCCCCCCCTCCCCCGTGCATCACCCTACAGTTCTTTTCTAATGCCAAAGTCAAAGGACAATTAGCAAAATAGAAGATACTTAGATGGGACGGCGGGCAATGTATCGAGGAAAGTTGACTATGGACTAGGAGTATAATAGTTGCTACAGTGAGTAACTTTTATATACTCGTACGTCTCGTCCCCTTTCCTCCATACTTTTGAGAGATTCCCAAGCACTGACCAAAGAAATGAGAGGATGGAAACTTCCCTTACTGGACAGGTTCTTAAGAACTGCCTGGCCAAACTGTGCATCAGCCCGAGAGCTCAGGTCAAGAGAATAGTGTCCTCAAAAAGCCAAAGGAGAAGCCCACATATTTCTGGAAGGCAACAGCGGCCGGTTTGTCATGGACCAATTGTGCATGAATGCCCTTAGGTGGCTGAAGGCCTCAAACTGTGTAAAGCCTCCGAGATGCATTAAGCGATCCAGCGTGAGATGGACGCTTTCGAAGCAAGTTTCCCTTTTGGGTCAGAGTTGTGAAGAACTAAGTTCGCTTGTTCTGTCGAGGTAAAACTTCAGAGCTCATCTGACGTCTAGGTTATGTAGAACCCTCTCTGCATCCGAGGCCGGATTCAGAAAGAAAACCGGTAAGTATATTGATTGATTTATGTCGACCTCAGAGATAAATTTTGGGAGGAAAGAAGGATGAGCATGAAGCACAACCTTATCGTCATGGAAAGTTAGAAACAGGTGTTCGACAGAGAGCTTGAAGCTCACTTATTCTTCTTGCAGATGTTACTGCAATCACGAATGGCACTTTACAAAAAAAAAAAAGGAACTTGAGCTCAGTAGTGGCCATAGGTTCAAATGGCTTGTGACAAATCGGTGAGGACCACGTTCAGAACCCATTTCGGGTGAGGAGGCCTGACCGGAGTAAAGATGTGAAGACCTGCAAAGTGCCTCTTGATCACTGGGTTTGCCAGTGAAAAAGAGAAACTGTCTATAGACAGATAAGCTGCAATGGCTGATAAATATGTTCTACAAGATAAGACGTGGATGCCAGAGGCAGCAAGGTCTGATATAAAACACAAGACAGTCAATAGAAGCCTGTCGAGGGTCAAGTTGTTTAGCTAGACACCAATGACAAAAACAAAGCCATTTACTTTTGTCCTGATCCCTTGTAGAAGGTTTGCGTGCCGCCTGAATGGTGTGCATATTATCCTCTTAAACTGCGCTAAGGACCCAAACTCTGGTTCCAGGCCACCAAGCTGAAGGATTGTGAGGAAGGGTGCGATACCTGGCGATTGCTCTGATGAAGGTCGGGAATCTGCGGCAACCAGATCGGGTCGCATATCAATAGGTGCTCCAGCCCCGAAAACCAGAACCTGGCTGGCCACCTTGGAGCTATGAAGAGGAGAGTGCAGTTGGAGGTACTCCTGAGCTTCCAGAGCGACCGATTAGTCAACGGCAAAGGCGGGACGGCATAAGCCTTCATGTTGTCCCAGAGAATCTCAAGGGCAACCCCCCAAGGAAGATACTCCGAGACTGTCCCTGCCAGCATCGAGTGATAAGTTTCCTGTTTGTTGCAGTCGCAAAGAGGTCCACTATTGGAGAACCCCGTTGATGGAAATGTTTGGTAAAAAAATGGCTAATCATTTCCCATTCACAATTTGCCCTAGACTGGCGGCTCAGGGAATCTGACGCAACATTGATCTGACCCGGAATGTGTATGGCTTGTAGCCAGACTCTTTAAAAAAAGAAAAAATGTTTTTATTGGTTTCTTAACAATATAACTTAGACTCTTGTAACATCACATAACAATGTACAACCGATTGTGTCTGTGCAACTCCCGCCAACTCACCCCATCCCGCAACCCAGCCTATTCCACTTGCATTATTTTGTCCTTATTCCGCTCACTTTTTCATGTATGCATCTTAGTATCAGTCTGCTGATTGTGACTGGGGAACACTGGTTCCACAGGCTTCATCTTGCGCCGAAGCCATCAATTTTTGCACCATATAATTCCAGGAATCCAAGTCTACATTCTGTACTCCCTAGCCGCGGTGGGCTGCTTCTTGCAACACTGGTTTCGGCTAGCATCCACTTTTGGAGGTCGCTCCACCACAGACTTACCCCCGGGCCCATGCGTGTTTTTCAACACATTGCTATTCTGCGTTTCACCAGGATGCATTCCAGGTCTTTGAAATTACTAACATGTCTCGCCTGTTCGGCCACGCGAAGATGCCAAGCAGACAGGCTGCAGGGGAACCTTTATCTAATATTATGCTCGCTTTGGCCAAGATCTGCGCTACCCCCTCCCAATAGTGTTGGATCGTCATGCAAGCCCATAACATATGCACCAGGTCCACGTTAATCGCTCCACATTTTGGGCAGGCCTGTTCCGTCGCCTTGCTAACCTTGGCAATCTTTGTCGGGTAAAGTATGCCCTTAGTATGACATACAGCTGAATCAACCGGATCCTTGCATTCCTAGATACCTTTCTGTGATTGGCTATTGGCCGACCCCAGGCTGAATCTGTAAGCTTGTCGTGCAAGTCCTTCCCACCCAACTGCGCCTGGTATGTCCAAGCATATCTCCCTGCCATGACATTAATAGCTTGTATATTTTCGACACCATATGTCCCCGGCCCTCCGATATATCATAGTGTTACTATGATCTCGTCCTTTTGTAGTATCCTCTGAGCCAGGTCATCTGCACTGCACTCCTCTAAGGAGTGCAGCATGTGTAACATGTTGCCCTATGTGTATGCCCATTTCCAAGGGGAGTGTAATAAAGTCCACCGGTCTACCTTCTCATAACAGATGTCTCACCGTCACCACCCCCTTTGGCTCCCAACACCTCCTCACAGAGGCGTTGCTAGGGTGGGGGTGAGGGGGCTATAGCCCCGGGTCTTTTCCTTGTAGCCCTGGATAGACGCTGAGGGGTTACAACCAAAAAGGATAGCTAGCCCCCAGTTCCGACAGTCCCAAAATTAGCTTAGACCCGGATCTTTCCCAGACCTAGCAACATCCCTGCCTCCTCACATTAAATCTGAGTTGTGGGTCCTCTACTTTGAGCGTCACTAATGGGACCCGAGGGGAGTAGGGCGATTTCCTCTCTAGGAAGCGACATGCCCTCTGTCATATCACTCTACCTAACGTCAGAAGCAACTAGGGCCCAAAGACATGCAGCACCATAGACCATCTCACTTCCTTCAGGAAGAATGGGGTGCCCAGTTGCTGTAGTAACAAGGTGTCTTGGGTCAGCTCATCTAACAGCCACCAGTGACGAATGCAGTTGGCACACCAAAAAATATGCTTCCAAGTTGGGCGCTTTGATACCACCAGGATCATATTGTCTCCGCAACTTTTTCAGCACCATACGGCATCTCGAGTTGTACTATAAGAAACTGCAACATATACTATCCAGTCTCTTAAAGAAGCTTTTGGGTATACTGTATGGACGTTGGTAAAGCAATGGAGGAGCCTCGGGAGCACTACAATTTTCAACAGAGCTTTTCTACCCAGAGACAGCTGCAGTTTGGACCAGAAGGCCATTGAGTGTTCTATTTTATCCATTGCCCTCTCCGTGTTCTGCATGTGTTCCGTTTTAGGGTCGTGATCGATGTTTACCCCCAGGTATATAAATGTGAACACCTCCAGCTTAATAGGTAGCACAGGCCATGCGCTTAAGGCCCCCCCCAGTGTATCCTGCTAGAAGGAATAGGCACAATTTTTGAACATTAATCGTGATACCTGATAGGTCTACATAGCGCTCCAACAAATCTAGAATATATTGGAGGTTAGTTTCAGGATGCTGCATATATACAAATGCATGTCATCCGCATATAGGGAAATTAAATTATTACTGCCCTGTATATCTATCCCCCACGTATCGATATTCCTTCCTGAGGTACACCGCTAACGGCTCTAATGCCAGTATAAATAGCATAGGAGACTATTCAGAGCTATTTTATTTAAATTAAAACTATGTAATGTATTAACAAAGGGGATAAAACCAAAGCCAAAAGTACTAGGACAAAGAAGAGCACAGGGGACATGAGGCCCATTGACTGTGCTAGTACTGGTATGAGGTGGCCCGGAGGAGGCACGAGGATTAAGTCGTTAACATAGACAAAAAACGTCGACAATCCACCAGGGTGGGACTGCCAACATTGTATAACTATAGAAGGACTAACAAACCTGTCAAACCCAGCTGGGAAAGTAAGTGCAGAAAACAGCGGAAATTTCAAACGCTGTGGGCAGACCATAGTCTGAGAAAAGCGGAGGACGTGGGCGATGCATGGAAGCAGTTCTCAGAGGGTCCAGTTGAAGCTGACGCAAACGCAAAGCAGGAGAGAAGAGCTGAGCAGCTTACCAGAGCATGAAGCCACCATGGTGCTGCAGAATCTGGAGAGAGAGGCCTGTTGCATCAGAGAGAAGATCCCCAGGCCCAGGAAGTCTGAGTGGTGTGCCGAAATCCCTCAGAAGGTAACAGGAGGTGCGACACACCCAGAGGGGGGACAGTGGTGAAAGATGGACCTGTCAGGGACCCTAACGTGGTATACCCAACATCCAAGGAGAGCCTCCTCGTCGCAATGGCTACCATAAACCCACTGACCACCAGAGACGGGTCCAGGACCCCAACCAGTACAAACCAATCATTCAAGGCGAGCTTCCTCACTGCAGTGGCGACCATAAACCCACTAACCACCAGAGACGGTTCGGAGACCCCAACACTTGCAAACCCAACATCCGAGGAGAGCTTACTCGTTGCAGTGCGACAATAAGCCCACTCACCACCAGAAAGAGGTCAGAGGCCCCAACTTTTGGAAACTAAGCATCCAAGGAGAACTTCCCCCAGTCGCAGTGGCAGTGAGAAGCCCACTGACCCCAATACCAACAAAATATAACTGAGCAAGCAATTACTCGCCGCATTGGCGACACTAAACCCAATAACCAATATAGAAAGATTTGGGACTTTGCTACCACCAAAACAAAGTGGCAAAGCGTACATCAAGCTGAAGATTGTGAGAGAACTTTTTAGACAACAGGGGAAGGGAGTCTTTCCCCCTGGCCTTGTTGGGAACTGTGCCAAACAATAACAGGAGAATGGAGGCATTCTCCTGGTCCCCATCTGGGAGTTGTACTAAAGACGCAAGGGGAAGGTAGTCATTCCCCCTGGTTTTATTGGAAACTGTATAGATCTACACCAGGCAAAGGGAGCCATTCTCCTGGATGTGGTATTGTATAAAGACTCTGTGAAACATGCAAGCCAGGGGAAGAGAGTAATTCCATATGGCATTTTTGTTGCAAGAGAACATTCTTTTGAACATTATCCAAGCATCTGGAGAAGGGAGACATTATCCTGTAGGAGGAACTTTGTTCAGTTATTCTTAGTTGTAGCGCGAGGCAGCTTTTTTCATGTGTTCAGTCCTGTGAAGGTGAGAAGAGTAGAGTCCGCAGAGGAGTGAGGGTTAAGGAAAGAACACCGACAGGACCACCTCCTCCTATAATGTTAAAGTGATTTGTACCGCGCACCGTCACCAATGGAATTGGTCCCCAAGCGCTCAGGTGGATCTGAAAACAAGAAGGCGGGAATGGGTCAGTCGGGTGAAGAGGCAATAGGAAAGTGAGAGAGTGGTGTGCTGCTGACAGCTTCAGTTCAGTTTTCACTGTGCGCCGATCTTTGGTGTGAATATTGGACTGATGCGAAACCTCGTGTGGTTTATGTGTTTGTTTGTCGTTGCAGTGTGGTGAAGTGCGTGCGGTTTGCTGAGCGGGAAGATGGTTGTGTAAGGTAGGTATGCAGAGATTTGAGCATAGGGTATGTTTTGAACTTAGTGTAATAGGTAGGGGTGGGTCTTGTCCCCCATTATGGTACTGGTGCCATTATTAGCAATCACCCACTCCCTTGCTATCTATTCTCTGTCGGTGGTCCATTATTGCCTGTGTATGTTTTGTAGGCCAAGGAGGAAGGAGATAAAGGAGAAAACGACTTGATAGGAAGGCTAGGCGCGTGTGGAGCAAGATTCCGAGTGAGATTCCGAGGTCTAGCATGCTTGTATCTCGCCAACTCTTCTAGTGGTAGTGGGGGCAACAAATAAGGCCACCTTCCAGGAGTAGAACTTGAGTTCTGTGGAATGCCCAGGCTAGAAGGGTTTGTAGGTAAGTGCCGAAAAAAACGTTTCCGACCACACATGGTGGGAGTCCTCTTGAGAGGCAGAAGGCCCTACAGATGTCTGGCTATCACTGACTTTGCTGAGAAGGGTGACTCGCCCACAAACCAGTAGGCTGCAATGGCCGCTGAATAGGTGCGAGAAGGACAGCACATCATTCAAGCTACCATTCAAGCCACTTTAGAGGGGTTGATACCTTTTCCCAAGGTTGAATGACAGCTACTTCCTGCCGCCTGAATGATTTTCATGTTCTCTGCGGAAAGACACATGATCTAGAGTCAAGCCCTCAGGAACGAGACTGCTAGGCTCAGCAATTAAGTGCATGGACGAAGGATTTTGCCCTCTTTCTTGATTTGGGGTTGTTTTACTGGGGATTAAATGTTCGAGGGAGAAACTACCGAAGATTATTTGTTTGAAATAATCTTCGGTCGTTTCTCACCCATAACATTCCCGAAGTAACCAAACCACTACCCGCCCTGCCAACACACCCCCGCCACACGCCCCACCCCCTTACTTCTGTCTTTCTGGTCCCTGCGAAGTCAGTTCCCTTTCACTTCTGTGATCGTGAACGGCGCCGCAGGGTCTTTTCCTTTTTTTTCCCCCCTCTTCGGATCAGCTGCGGAGCTATCCCCCGCAACCCTCACTCACATAGTAAGAGGGGGGTGGGGCGACACCCCGCAGCCCTAAACCAAATCCAGATGACCTACCCAACCAAAAGTCCGAAAGAAGGTCGAACATTTGGTGGTACCTTCTTTTGGACTTTTGGTTGGATACCTTCTTTTGGACTTTTGGTTGGATAGCTCATCTGGATTTTGATCGAAACCTCTTTCTTGAATCAGGAGGTCGTACCACTGTGGAAGAGGAATAAGGCCCAGCCCTTTCAGCCTCACAAGTTCGGAATACAAAAACCAGGCCGGCACTGCAGCGCTCGCAGTACGAGTGTGCAGTTTTCTGCTTCTTTCAGCCTGGCTAATACTCCAGGGATCAGCGGTACTGGCAGGACGACGCAAGTGAACTTCCCCATTCTGGGAATATTTAGCATATCTCCTAGGGAGCCTGCGCACATGCCGCCCGAGAGGCGTACCGAAGATCCCACTCTTGGGAGATGGGACGCAGAGCCATGGGATTGATTTCCCGCTCGTGATTGACATGGTTTGACCTGTGGAGATCAGTTTTCTCATTCAGGACCCATGCCAGATGAACTGTTCAGAGCAGTATATCACATGCCAGAGCCCATTCACAGACTGATAAAGCCAGATAACCTGGCAGAGGGGACCTTGTACCCCCCATCCCCTGCTTGTTTATATGCAACGATGCAGTTGAGCTGTCGGTTTTGATCAAGACAGTTATTTTGCAGATATTTTGAAGGAACGCTTGCATCAAAAAAGATGGCCCGTAATTCTAATTCATATGCCATTTCGGACCTTGAAGTTTGGCCCTGGCTCTTTGCCATTTTAGGGCTGAGCAGGTTGACCGGTTTGGTAGGGACACAAGGGCTACTGTCTCCATCGTGGCTCCCTTGTCGATCTAACGGGGCAAATGGGCACAGTCGAGAATAAAGTAGAAAACCACTTAAGATGGATGATCTGGAGAACAGAGAAAGGAGAAATAACCTCTGCATCCTTGGCCTCAGGGAGACGGTGGGCGAAGGCCCGTCACAAGTGTCAAACCTGTTAGAAGCAGAAGGGGGTAAATAGGTGCAACTGGAGGGGCACACAGATGGGGCAAGCCACACGGTTCAGGTCCCCAATCAGTGTTGGCCAGGTTCTCTCGATATAAAGACAAGGCCGAAGTGCTTATGAGGGCATGGATAAAACAGGCCATTTATTATGAAGGTTCACGTGTCACAGTGTACCAAGATGTATCCAACCTGATGCTGTCTCGAAGACGAGACTACCGGCTGCTCGCCCAGCAGTTTGAGGTTGAAGGGGTAGAGTACCGCCCAGCAGTTTGAGGTTGAAGGGGTAGAGTACTGTATTACCTCAGACGAAGAGGCTGAACAGGACATGTGTCACCTAACCTCGGATCTAGAGATGGAAGCAGAACGCCAGTCGACCCCTGCAAAAGAAGGACAAGCGAGACCCCACCAAAGGGCCTCCCCATGTGGAAGAGAGGACAAACTTGCTGCAAGTATGTATGCCTGAACGGTCCGTTTCCAAGAAAGACTACCTGAACTATCCGCTGGGCAGGCCCACGCTTATGCCAACCAGTTGCCCTACCAGACAACGCAAAAAAAGGCTACCCAAGAATGTCGAAGGAGGGAGACAACTCCCCCCAAGTGGCCCTTGGTGGAAAGGAGGGCGTCTCCAAGACACTTTCTGCCAGCTGCCATTTGCAGAACAGTTACTACGTTTGACTCAAGTTTTGCAAAAATAACCATCGTGGGAACTGAGATACACTGTCTTACCAGAGTGAGGCGCTGGAGGGGGAAAGGCAGAGGTAATCAGCTAAGCACACTGGGATGGGTCCTACTTTGATGCCAGATGTAGGTGGAGGGCAGAGCTTGGCCATTGGAACCCTAAATGTTAAGGGGCTAAACTCTCCCACAAAGAGGTCCCTGGTGGCCCAGGAATTTCAGAATGCCGGCCTAGATGAACAAGTTACTTTCTTACCTGGTAACGTTCCTCCGACGTATTCCACATCTATGACAGGTAATCACCACAGCTGTGCTGCTTCGGAAAAATTTTGGCTCCTGCGTCGATGACGTTGATACGCTGTCCTCAAGGGCCTCCGTCGAGCCGACGTCACCGGATGTTACAAGTAGGACCCACAACGCCCGTAGCCTCAGTTGTAGTTTTTTCCCCCAGAACGTGTGGCACCAATCTTCTGCCTGTATGACTACAGAAAGCCTTGCGGAAACGTAAACTGCAATCACATAAGAAATTCTGTAGAGGGGCAGGCTGGGAGGGTGCGATGTGGAATACGTCAGAGGAACATCCCATCGAAAGAATGTTACCAGGTAAGAAAGTAACTTGTTCCCTCTGACATATTCCACATCTATGACAGACTCCAAAAGCAGTACCAATGTATGGAGGTGGGAAAAGAATTTAGAATTTTAGAATGCCCAATTAAATTGCAGAATAGAGGACCGCCTTGCTAAAGGCCAAATGTTGCCCATGGATAGAATCCAGGGAGTAGTGTTTTACAAAAGTATGGACAGAGGCCCATGTGGCTGCTTCACAGATGTTACGAATGGGAACACCCCTCTGCAGAGCAGTGGATGCAGCCACACCCCTAGTAGAATGGGCCCGTAAGCCTACCGGAAGGTCCTTACCCACCAGACGGTAGCATTCAGAGATTGGCAAGATAATCCATCTCGACAAGGTCTGCTTAGTAACAGCTTGTCCCAAACGCCTTCCAGCGTATCCTACAAAGAGCAGATCGTCCACTCTGACCCGGGACATGCGTGAGATGTAGAAACTTAAAGCTCTCCTAGGATCCAACCTATGGAGCCTCTCCTCTTCCTTACCAGAATGCGGAGGAGGATAGAACGCCGGAAGAATGACCTTCTGGCTCAAATGAAAGTCCGACACAACCTTCGGAAGAAAAGAAGGACAACCCCCCCCCCCCCCCACAAGGACAACCCTGTACTTATGGAACACAGTGAAAGGTAGCTTGGCGGATAGTGCCTGCAACTCACTCACTCTGCAGGCGGAAGTAACCGCAACCAAAAATTCAGTTTTAAAGGTCAACAGTCTCAAAGTACAAGAATGTAAGGGCTCAAACGGAGCTCCCATTAGGTTTTCAGAACCAAGTTCAAATCCCAACCGGGCACCTGGAAAGGTGACGGTAGGAACACAATAATTAGCCCTTTCAGAAACTGAGAAATCAAAGGAATCTTAAAATAAGAACACTCATCAGATGAGCACTTCAATGTGGACAGCGCCGCCAGGTAACCCTTAATGGTACTCACTTGCAGGCCCTTGTGGGCTAACGAAAGCAAAAAAGACAGAACCACAGGAATGGCACATGCAAAAAGGATCCACATTCTTTACACTGCACCAGTCGCAGAACTTTCTCCAACGGCAATGGTACAGGGACTTTGTTGCGGGCCTTCTGGCCGAAAGCAACACCCTTCAATTCTTCAGGGAGGTCCCAATCCTTATACCTCAACCTTTCAGAAACCAAGCATGAAGGTTGAGAGACCTGACCTCTGGTTGGAGAACCTGACCCCCCTTCCGTGAGAGCAGATCGTCTCGGGAGGGAAGACGGCATGGAGGGCAGATGGACACGTCGAGAAGGTCCGGGTACCACACTTTTCTGGCCCATGCCGGAGCAATGAGGATCATTCGGGAACCGAACCTCCGTAACCTCCGCAGCACTTGTGGAATGACGGGGACTGGAGGAAATGCGTACAGCAGTGGGAAGGACCACTCCACTACGAACGCGTCCCCTAAGGCTCCTCTTGGATGAAATTCCCGCAAGCAGAATCTTTCGCACTTCTGGTTAACACTGGTGGCGAAGAGATCCACTTGTGGGGTCCCCCAAAGGGCGAAGATCTCCAAGAGAACCTCCTGAGCCAGCTCCCACTCGTGAGAGACCGTGCTCTGCCTGCTCAGAGCATCCACAGCCTCGTTTTCGTCTCAGACCAGATGAACTGCTGAGATCGAAATTTCCTGCTGGATGGCCCAGAACCAGAGCTGCATCGCCTCTCTGCACAGAGGGAGAGACCCTTCCCCCTCCTTTTTGTTGAAGTAGTGCATGGCCACTGTATTGTCCGTCAGAATCAGGACATTCTTCCCCCGCACAGACAGCAGAAAAGCCTTCAGGGCTAGCCTGACGGCCCTCAGCTCCAACAGATTGCTATGGAGTCTGGACTCCGATGTAGACCAACGACCGCTATTGTCAGCTCGTTGGCATGAGCTCCCCATCCTGTGAGGGATGCGTCAGTCACGATCGTTACCTCCGGCCAGGGTAGCCAAAATGCAGCCCCCTTCATCAGATTGCCTTCGACGCCCCACCACAGAAGATCCTGGGTGACCGAGGGCAGCACCTGAACGGGATCAGACATCCTGCCAGAGGCCTGCGACCACTGCATCTTAAGAGCCCACTGCAGAGATCTCATCCGCAGCCTGGCCTCTGGCACCAGAAGAATGCAGGATGCCATGAGGCCGAGCAACCTCAAGAACTCGAACGCCGTGAGACTCTGGGCACATTGAAACTTGTCCGCCATCTGCAGAATGTGAAGAGCCCTCACCTGGGGAGGCGAGCACTGCTCCGATGTACTGGAGCCGCTGGGTAGGTGTTGAGGGAGAAGCCCAGCTTGTGAAGGGAGTGGCAGGTGACTGACAGATGATCCAGCACTTGCTCGGGAGAGCACGCCCTGATCAAACAATCGTCCAGGTAGGGGTAGACGTGAATCCCCCCCTTTCCTGAGATACGCTACCACCACCACCATGAGCTTGGTGAAGATCCTCGGGCGGAGGTCAATCCGAACGGCAGGACCCGAAGCTGAAAATGCGAGTCGCAAACCGCCAACCTCAGGTACTGCTTGTGCTGAATCGGCACATGAAAGTAAGCATCCTTGAGATCGAGAGACACCAACCAGTCCTGAAGTTGAAGGGCCTGGAGGACTTGAGAGAGAGTAACCATCTTGAACTTGTCCTTCCTGAGGAGCTTGTTCAAACCACGCAAGTCGATGATGGGTCTCAATCCCCAGTCTTTTTTCGTGATCAAAAAATATGGGGAATACCATCCCTTGTTCCTCTCCGCTACAGGCACCAGTTCTATGGCGCCTTTCTCCAGCAGGGATTTGATTTGCTGCGCAAGGAGCAGATCCGACTCTTCAAAGAGAGCTTCCCTGGTGGACTGTCGTGAGGCCTCTGCCGGAAAGGAAGCCAGTAGCCATGGGCTATGATCTCCAGAACCCACACATCTGAAGTAATGGCACGCCATTCTACAAGATGCTGCACCAGCCTTCCCCCAACTGGCGAACCATGGGACATGGCCTCATAACTGAGCTGAAGCGGCTGCGGCAGTGCCTGAGGGCAAAGAGGCAACTGCCCGAGTGGCTTTGGCACCTCGAGTACCTTGTTTTCCACATCGGGTATGCCTACGTTGGCCCCTTTGACTGGCAGCTCCCCTCGATGTACCAAAGGCCGAGTAGTATCGAAAGGAACCTCCCCTCCATTGCTATACCCTAGGACAAAAAAGCGGAGGTTGACTAACTGCAGCGCTCAACGACTTCGCTGCATCTTTGGAGGTCTGCAACCTCTCAAGGCTCTCGTCAGCCGTGCTGCCAAAAAGATGGTCACCATCAAAAGGGCATGTTGAGAAGCCGGGACTGTACATCAGGAGCAAACACAGACTTCCGCAACCACGCAAACCTGCGCATCACAGTGCTTGCCTCCATGTACCGGCTGACACAGTCTGCCACGTCCAGACCCGACTGAACGGATTCACACATGGCATCCTTGCCATCCTGAACGAGGGCAAGAAAACCATCCCGTTCTTTCCCTTTGGGAATATGTTCAGCCGCCAAAGATGCACAATTCCACAGAGTGTGTGAATTTTGCGAAGGCACAAACGGAGTTGGCTGCCTTTAAAGCCATACCCCCAGATGAAAACACTTTCTTCGCCCAACCGTCAAAACGCTTGTCGTCCCCATCAGAATGGATGGTAGGGTACGAAGCCTGCTTCGCTGGGGCCGTAACCGCTAGCACCACCAAAGTCTCCGGAGTGGGGTGCAAAACAAGTAGCCAGGGTCGCCACTGGCTGGACGGTATTTTTCCGGCAACAACTTATTCACTGCCGGGAGACTCTCCGGAGCAGTCCAAGCTGCCGCCACCCTTCTTTGTAAGGCCATATGAAATGGCAGCACCGGGTCAGTGGGTGGACCTTGGTCCAAGATATCTGTCAGATCATCCTAAAGAAAATCCACAGGTGGAGCAGACCACCCCAAGTACTCCATCACTCTCGAGATGAGACGCCTGTATGAAGATTCGGCATGAGTACCAGGCTCGGGCCTGCCAAAGTCAACCTCCGGGGAGGTATCCAGACCACTGGCGTCATTCAAGGATTGACACAGGTCTTCCAACTGGCTATGACCAGACAACAGTTCATCAGGAACCTCCTGAGGAACCAAACCTTCCAGATCAAACCCTTCATCCACCTCAGAGATGTAATCCAGAGGCTGGAACAAATCCCTGGATGAGGGAACAGAAAAAGGCTCAAACACAGGCCGTACTGACTTCCTTAGGGCAGGGCCTTCCTCAGGGTTTCCACCGGTCTACGGGGCACCTCCGATAAAGCCTCCTCAAAAGGCATTGACGGAATCGGCATCGAGCGAGGCGCCGATGGCTTAGACAACGGCTTAGTGTCCTTCGACGCCATTGGCACCGAGGCCGTCGAAGACATCCTCGGAGGCGGAGCCTCGATAGAGTCCCTCGACAGACGTGGCGCCGATGTCGTCGACGTCTTCTTAGAAGAAGTCACAGGCTCAGACGGTCTCGAGGGCGTCGAGGACCGGGACCTGTAGCGGGCATGGCTAGAGGGATCTACCTTGTTCGATCAGGACCTCGACGGCTCCCGATGATCTCACCGACTGCCCGAGTCCGAAGGCGTGCGAGCGGTGGCCCTAGCGTGTTCCTTACCTGCTTCTCTCGAAGGCGCGGATGGAACGGAGCCCTGCGATTCGAAAATCGCCATCATCTCCTTACGAAATGCGTCCCATTCCGCAGGAGAGGAATGCTTGTGGGACAAGCTACCCACCGTCTGGTGGAGTCCTCAAGACGAGGACGGGGACAGGGAAAGCGACCAGTGAATGCACTTTCGTGAGTTCCTAGAAGAGGCAGAGGAATGGCGGGAACCACTCCGGGACAGAGATCCCCCTGGACTTATGCCGACGCAGAGAGTCGCCCCTCGAATCGTCGGTCGAAAGCCCAGCAGATTTCGACTTTCGGGGTTTGGAAACCCTACCTACAGATAGCTTCTTCCGCTCCCGCAAGGCCTTCGACGTCAATGACTGGCAATCGTCACAGTCATCGGTGGCGTGGTCCTCGCCGAGGCACCAGAGGCAGATGTTGTGCGGGTCCGTAAGCGACATCTTGGAACCGCAGTCCCGACACTTCTTGAAGCCCGACCGCAGGGTAGAAGATGAAGACATGATATTTCACAAGAAACCAAGTTCTAAGAACGGATCCAACAGTAGAAGAACCGAGGCAGGCAGAGATTCCAAAGCGAACACGTTCACGGAAAAAACAGAACTGAGGCTACGGGAGTCGTGCGTCCTACTTATAACATCCGGTGACGTCGGCTCGACGGAGGCCCTTGAGGACAGTGCATCGACGCAGAAGCCGAAAAACTTTCCGAAGCAGCACAGCTGTGGTGATTACCTGTCATAGATGTGGAATACGTAGGAGGACACAATCCTCTCGAAGTACTATTTTTGGAAGAAACGCGTTTGGTGGCAGGAGAGGAGCAGCAATTGAGGGGGGCTAGGATAGAGGTGGCCTCAGGTCTGTCCAGTGGGTATGATCCTGCACAAGCACTTGCGCCTTGACGAACAAGAGGTCTCCAGACTGATGGATGGATGCCTACGTATTGCGCAGGGAAACTTGGGAGGCGCTACGATGGTGTTCGCTGCTCTTTATGCCCCCAGCCAGGATCAGGCGGCCTGCCTTAATCCAGGCAACTCCCTGGGAGGTATACAATATAGGAGGAGACGTCAAATCCTGGGCGGACAAGTTACTAGATCGAAAGTCGGCCCGGGGCACAGCCACCTACAGAGTAGGGAGGAGGGAGGGGCATTTGGGTCAGAACACCGTGGCAAGGGGGTTGATAGATACATGGAGAGAGCACCCCGAATGAGGAGGGTTACACATTCTTCTCAACCCCACACGCTACCTGCACCCAGATAAGATTATTTGCTGTAAATTAAGGACCTGGGAGGGAGAGTATCGAACTGTGAAATAAGGCCCGTGGGGTGGTCAGATCATGATATGATGGCACTGCGCCTAGACATTACAGGACTCAACAGTGGAGACAGTAAATGGAGGTGCAATGCCTCCCTCTGGCGGAACCCACTTTTTGCAGAAAAGCTCAGGGAGGACATCCGCGCATACTTTGAGATTAACGACACAGAGGGGATGAGCGTTAAACACAATTCGGAATGCAGGAAATGCTACCTGGAGAGGGCTCCTTATACAGGAGGGGGCACGAAAAAAGAAGGAACGGCGGGCTCCTGGAGGCAAGGTTCAGGAAAGATATTATAGACCGGGAACAGCGCATGCATGCTGAGGGGTAATATGGGGAGGAGCTACTCGAAGGGCTACAGAAAAAGAGGGCATAGCTTAAGGCACTACGGATGGGCAAAACCCTGGGCAAGCTACGGCATCTGTCAGAAGTACTATCAAAAGGGGGACAAATCTGACGCACGGTTGGCCGCACGACTACAGGCTCAAAGAGCAGATAGATGGGTGGCGGGATTGGAAGATGAACTCTGTCAAGCTGTAAACACCCCTGCCGATATAGCAGAGCAATTTGCTACATACTATGAAGGGTTGTACACATCAGTAGATTCAGGACCCAGATAAACATCCAATGACTACCTTGGGGATCCTAACTGGCCCGGAAATTGGGACCCTGGAGAGCCCCATAATTTTGGAAGTAATATCAGCTGCGATCAAGCAGCTCCCCAGTGGGAAGGCCCCCGGAGAAGATGGGTATACAATAGGATTCTGAAATTAGCTGACTTGGTATCTGGGCTTCTATTTCTCCACTTGTAAAGACCCTAAAAAAGCGAATGAGATCTTGCTGCATAAGGCTAAACTATTAGAAGATTATTATCATTGACCGAAAGTTTGGAAGATTCTCCCTCAAACCCTCAATGATGTTCTTCGAAGGCAAAATTGTGCCCAAATTGACCTATGGTTTAGAATTAAGATCTGATAATTTGTGTAAAATCTTGAGCAGAATTGAGGAAAAAATTTGGAGGAGAATCATTGGAGTGCCAAACGCGATTCTGATCTCAGCTATCCGCTTTGAGTTGGGCATGGTGTCGCTGTGGGCACGGGTATAATGCGCTTCCCTTGTTCTCTACTCAAAAATGATTGCGCCCATTCCTGACTCCCTATACCAACTAATGAGTAGAAATACTTGGCATAGGGGGATTCCGATTCATGGATATATTACTTCTTTGTTTCTCCAACAATCAAACCTTTATGCAGTCAACAGGGATTCCACGACCCCTTATCACTTGATCATCTACTGCGACTTGAATTTACCTGTCCACATCCATAAGGTTTGTCCTATGCCGATTCCATTTTTTCAGGACAGGCATGGTCTAACTTATCAAAAATGACACCTTGTCGCGTTTCCAGGTCGGTTTTAGCAGTCAGATGGGCATGACGCTCAATGACACTTTACTGAAACACCTGTGGCACAAAGGTCAGTGATTACACGGGGGCAATATTTATAAGGCCTCCCTGAATTGGTCCTCTACCTTTTACTGTCAACCGAGAGTTGCAATGGGATACATTATCGAGACTCAATGTACCTAGAAAATTGGTGCAATTGATTGTTTCGCTACATAAAAACTCTAGGCTGAGGATTCGCTTTAATAAGGAAGGTGTAGTATCTAGGCTCATTCCGACCAACTTGGGGCTTAGACAAGGCTGTACCCTTTCACCCACTCTTTTCCATCTCTATTTAAGGGACATTGAGGATTAATGGTTTAGTTATGAGGTGATACCTGTTAAACTGTGCCTTTTGAAACTTCACTGGTTGGTTTTCGCAGTGAATATAATTATTTAATATAAATCAAACAACCAGATGGTAAATGGGTACAAATCTAAGGTGGCGTTTGTTCCTCTAGTAGGAAGCCAAAAACTATACGGTGGGTCTTGGGATGGAAAGAACAGGTGGTCTCAGTTTGTTACCTGGGCCACAATCTAACAAATATTGCATCGATAAATGAATGGAAAAACATGCTGATAAACAAAATATCCCCCCTGGTGTCCCACATGAAGGATATTTATGAATCTATGTGGTTTTTCTCGTCTCCCGGTCACAAAACATTATTTGGGAAAGATACAGTCTGTAATATTTTATGCTCTGGATATTGCATCTCCAACTCTTGACCCTTCCTTGGATTCCATACAGGGCATGCTCTGGAAAAGGGTGTTGAGGCTTTCCAGTTCTATCTCAATGCAATTATACGCCATGAGTTGAATTTGATATCGCTTAATGCCAGATTCCAGTGGAAAAGCAGTCAATCTTTCATAAAAGAATGTCTCCTCCGCACAAATCTGAGGGTTTTCAGCAGATACTAGTCAAATCTCTGACATCAGTCATCGCATTTAGGGCTGTGATGTGCACTTTGCTGGATCGAATTGGATCATCGGAGTTGGAATTGGCGGGAAATCCTGAAGCGGTAAAACATACATTGTTCAGGGATGACTTGAGACGGACCTTGGAATCTTTGTCCTTATGTTCTTCTTATCAGGAATATGCCAGGTTCAACAGAAGGTTTGGTAACCTTCTTACATACCTCAAATGTTGGTTCCATATAAAAGGGCATACACGGTGGAGCGTGGCTTGGAGCCATGACAGCCGGTCCGGCTCCGTAAGAGCTTCCGGCTAAAGCCACGCAACCAGCATTAATGCACCAGTGAAATAGGGTCCCCGAGCGATCCAATCGGGGCATCTGATGCCCAAAGCGACGGGGCAGAGAGGGGTCTAATCCCCAGCACTCTACGACGCCTAGAACCCGGGATAGACCGAGCTGGTAGCGGAGCCGGGGGCAGCATTAGCGTTTCCAAAACGGTGGCCGCCATCTTCAGAATCATCGGATGGCAGCAGGAGGAAAGAAGCCCCTGAGCGTGGGAACCATTGAACTGCTTCGAGAGGGGCCACCACCGCCGCAGCACTTGGAGGGGGTCGAGCACAGGCTACTCCATAAGAGGGGTCCCAGTCGATCATCTGCATGAGCACCACAGAGAGGAGCAGCACCCAGGGAGTCCCAAGGGGCCAGCAACCTTCTCACACTGGCGAGCCTCCCAAATGAGGTGCGCCCAACAAAAGGCAGCCAGGCATACCCGATCAAAACCCCCCCAACCTGAAGCCTGAAAGCGAATACCCGCCCAGCGCTCTCACCTGCAACACCAGCTCGCGGCAGTCCAACCAGCGCGGAACTCACCATGGCTAAAAAGACAACCAAACAAGCAGACATGACAACCCCACTATCCACCCGGGCAGCAGAAAGATCCAGAAGAGGGGACCGCCCGGAGCCAGGGGAAACCAGCACCGCTGGCTCACTACAGAACCAACCCGGGAAGCCCCGGCCGAGTCGGTCACGAAATCGGACCTCCAAGACCTTCTGGCAGCACTAACCAAGGAATTCCAGAGAGGCACCGAAGAGGTTAAGACCACCATCACGGCCCTGGAAGCGAGAGTGGGCCGTGATGGTGACACAGGAGAAGGACAGTTACCGATAACTGGTAATTTGGCAGATCTCTGCACGCACCTGCTAACCGCAGCAAAAATCTCAATCGCCAAGCTATGGAAACTTCAGGCGGGCCCAGCGACCCCGGTGTGGTGGGTGAAGTGCTGGGGCATTGTGCAGAAATTACCAGGCGTGGCCAGACAACCACCATCTCTCCATTGGCTGACCAAAATGGACCAACAGACTAATCGCACCCCGGCCTGGCCACAGAGCGGGCTAACCTACCGCATTCATTGAACTAAAGCCCTATAACACTGATATGAGACGGTTGCATCCCCCTCCGGTCCACCCCGGAACACCCCCCCGCACCCTCCCCCTCTCCCCACACCACCCTGTGTTCGTATTCGCAGTTGAGGCCATGTCGACTCTTGTTATGTTGACTCTTGTTATGTTAAACTTTAACAGCATGCAATAAAGCACAATATAGCTTTCGTAATTTATAAATGCCAATAAAAAGACATGAAAAAAAAAAAGGGGCATGCACAACATACTTGCGTTTCAGGTGTAACCAAATAAGTCCAAAGAACAGATCAAATATTGGGTTACCTCCACCCTAGGCCGTTCCTGGCTTGTCACGTCTGTGATTCGACCAGCAGCGAGGAAACGGTAAAACATTGGATTATGGATTGCCACTCCCTAACATCATTTAGGTTGAGTATTGAGATTAATGTTGTGAAAGTTTTTTTGTAAACTAAATCACCAATAAAATAAAAAATAAAAGTTTATACAAAGCACTGCCTCCTTGTAATGAAAAGTGTAGACAGACTCCAAATCCACACAAGCAAACAGGGTCCAACGATGTGCAAGAAGAGAGGAACTTGCAGGTAACGCAGCGGGTACCAAACACAGCCCGCATGTTAATCCGGACGGCCGATATGTGGCAGTACATTGTAATTTGCTTGGGAAAGAAGTAACTTGATTGCCCCTTAGGGCGTGATTCCCTGCCTGTGCCTTTCAACCCCTAGGTAGGACTGTGTGTAGTGGGGCACAGAATCACAAGTCTCGAGTTATGATGAGAGGAGCCTCAGGAGTTCAGCCTAGCGCTTTGACAATCTCCCCTCCCCACCCCCCCCCCCCCCGCCCGGTTGGCTTATGTGCACCCGTTCACTTCTATTTTGATATGGTGTTCCCTGCCTTTGTGGCCTCTGATCTGATGTGCCAGGTGCGAAATATAGCCGTTAAAGACAAGAAGCTGCTATCCAGTGGTTAGAAAGGAAATTATCAAACCGTGTTCATCACATTTGTTTAGAGACCGTTTATGCACTTACTCTTTGCCGACTACGCTTCAGTGTGTGGTCAATGGAGCTTCTGCTCTGTAGAGCGTGTGTCGATGCCTGGTCTTTGAAAACGGCTCCTGTATTAGAAGTGAACGTGTGTTTAATACTCTCCTCACACTTATAGTCTCTTGCTTAAATTCGCCTGGTCTGAGCCAACTTGTCTTAATACGACCATTAATATGACCTTTAATATGACCATTAATCTATGACACCCCCCCTCAAGGCAATGTGGCACAGATCAACGGATTGGTAGCTCTGTGAAGTCCTTAATACCCTTAATGGAAGCTGTGTTTACATACAAATTGCCTATATTGGTGGTGGCATAAGGAAACATCATGTATACATCATATTTCAGCACAATGCTGTTGCATGCAAGAAGTAAACTAGGCCGCTTGATATATTTGCAAAGCACCCATGAGCCTGTAATGTGTGCTATACACAAAAATAAAACAACAGCAGCATCAAATTTAGAAAGGGTTAGCACTACTTGCTAACATTAGCATGAATCAATACATATATCCAACATGTAGGTATTCAGCATGAGTCCATTATATTGTCACTGGACCTAGCTAATAATGCATGTATTTACAAGGAGGTATTTAGGTTGATTGCAAAATTATTACTGGCGATTGCTTCAAAATACGCTACAGGATCTTTTGAGAATGCATTAGTAATTACCACCCAACATAGCTTGTGCCCTGGTCTTTTGATCCAATGAGCTGTCGAGCTTGTGATCTTGAGCACATTGTCACATGCATAAACAGTGAATAGTCTGAATCGGTGTCCTTGGAAATGAACCAGTATGTGAGTCTCTGTCACTCACAGCGATCAGCACGTGGAGGTCATCCAGTTCATTTGTTTGCTTTGCATTCATACTTGCATCTTGAGGTAGAATGTGATAATTCTTCAGTTCAGTGCTGTCTGACTGAGCAGCTTGCTTAGATGACCTGTGTAGAATGTCAGGTGTTCTGAACACTGAATTAAAAGAGAGTCTCTTTCTGAGGTAGGTCAAGAAGCATTGCGGAGAACAGAACAGAATGCTCATGTCATCACTGCGCACTGTTTTAGGCATTTTTTCCTTCTGCCATGTATTCTTGGAACCAGAGGAATCCGTCATTTGCATCGTTTGCTTCCCCAGCTGCCTTGTGGTCTGGGTTTGAGAGTATGCATCGATCATTCTGTGGCTTACTTGGGTCCGGCTGTGATGCAGAGGGACCAGTTGCTTCCTTGTTAATACCGTTGGGGGTGCTTGATGCATTTGGCAATAATTGCTTTCATCCGCTGCGCAATTTCTCTTGCTCTTGCATGCCCCCATTATCAGGTGTGGTGTCAGGGGGACTCTCAATGAACTCACAATAAAATACCTGTGGGAAGTACCTCTGAATCCCACAAATGTCTGTGCACAGCCAATGTCCTGGAGATTCTATTGCGCCACAGTGGCAGTCTAGAAGGCGACGCTGCAATTCCCACGTTCTTTGCAAGCAATGACTCTTGGTGACAGACTCGGCACTTAGCGACGGCTTATACAGTAGATTTCTTCCTGGTTAAGGCCAAAATAAAATTCTTTTTTAAACTGTGAATACTGCTCATATCCCATACGTCTGCACAGCTCTGTTCTGTACCAGAGACGGGTTGCTTCCAGGGCTGTAATTCTGTGGCTTGTCATAATTTTCAGTGTCTACAGCAAAATCTGAGAAAAAGTCTAGGTATTATCAACAGCAAAGTCAATGTTCTAATGACTGTGTCCAAGGCAATTAGCCCTTTATGTAGGAGACTCGAAGCTACTTCAGTGATTGCAGAAAGGCCAATATTGACCCCATTAAACTGTGAGCTGTCAACCTGAGAGCGCAAGGCTTCCTGTCTTGTATGTTCGGGGCCTAGCAGAGATGCAATCTGTTTGACCACAGTGGAGTGCGCTTGCAGATACATATCTTCAGTACTTCGCACTTCCAACTGCATTTGAACAGCTTTGCTATGTATAAACTCAATTTCGGGTCCTCAAGTTTTTGTAAATTGAATCCAGGCCAGGTTACAGATTTCAATTGAAATGAGCTAGGTGGATCCAAAATTAACCCACAGCATTTAACTTGTGTGCCTACGAAGATCAGAGTTGGTATTCCTATTGGGACATGACAGCAAGATTGGTTGAAATGCACCAAATATGAACCATTATGCAATCTATGTGCTTTACAGTAGAATGAGTCAATTGGTGTAATATGCAGTGTGCATTTCGAGTTACTGTCACATGAATTCACTGGCTCAGCATGTTCACACATTATTCTAGTAGAACCTTTGCAATCACATAATGAGTACAGTGTCAGGTCAGGCCTAGCTGATGGCACATGCATGTGAATATGGTACCACAATCTTCTCTGATCCACGTCATTCACCCAATGTACATTAGCTCAAGAGTGCAATTCTTGACATATGATAGAGGGTGCCGTTAGAATGGGAATGTCTAGTACCCCGTGCACTATCCAATTTGTGGAGCCTGACGTCCAAGCAGATGCTGCCGCTACACTCTTTGCTAACATACTAAGCAATAAGAAAGTGGAGCCAGACATTGCCTGGCATGTTGCCAATTCGGACAAGTTAAGCGCCTGTATTTGTTCAGGCCATGAAATCACATTCCAATCTGGGACTCCTCTGCTGAGTGTGTCCAAAAAATCAGTTACTACAGAAAGACTCACTGAGGCCTCTTGGTCATTTCTAATGATAGATAAGTCTTTTTGAATCAAACCCAGAACATCCGTTATGACATCTTTTATGCGCATAGAAGCCTTGTTGCAGCGCTTGATCATTAGCATCTGAAACTTGAAATCCTCACTGTACTGCCTCACTTTGTTGGCAGGATTTGCATTATTACTTGTGACCAATTGTAAGTTTTTCCTGTTATGGATGCTTGTCCCACCTCACAAGGTACACCAGGGACTGAGATGGTGCAGGTAGCTGCTCTCCTGACACACCCACTTTAGGTGTGCTTCAGACCAGCAGCTAACTGCATGATAGCTGTCCAATTCTCTTCTTTCATGAAGTTATCTAGAGATTGTATCACCTCACTCAGGTGATGTTGTGAAAGCATTCCTTGGCACTGCTTACCCATGGATATAGCTTGTGTCAGGGAGGTGTCATTGGAGTCCCAACCCCTATATGGGCCCACACCGAGTCCTGCTTTTCTTTTATTGCATTCATTTGCTTGAACAGCCCATAACATAGGTCCCCCTGATGCATAAGTAATATGCTTGGTACCATTGCTTTTGCTTCTCTATAGGACGCACCCCAGAACTCACCTTCTGTTTTCTCCCATTCAGGGTAGAAACTCAGGTTCCTATTGCTGAATGTTGTCTGGAACTGTATAAAATTTAAGAAATAAAATACATTAAATGTGGGAACCTACAAGCCATTTTTAACGTGTGAACCCCTTTAATTTGCCATATCTGTTGACCCCAAGTAGACCATAGAGGGACAGTTCCCTGCCATGTTTGTTCAGTCATGTTTGCAAAGTATTCTCTGTCAAAGAGGACTGAATCTGCAACATACATATGTTGTGCATCATGTGGCTCAGGAGGGAATTTGTACTGATTTTCAAACATGTAATCCCCCGCTTGATATGGTCTCAGGGAAATATATGGGCACTGTGCTTTGAATTCAGGACCATCAGTTTGGAAAAGCACTGCACAGTGTTCACAGAATGTGTATTTAGGCCACAGAATTGGCTCAGGTTTGACAAGTAAAAAGTCATTGTAATATCGCACATAACACACATGGGGCCCCTTTTCATGGAGGTCCTCCACATCATCAAAAACATCAAATAATGCATTTTGTGCAAATGTCTGAGGCTTGGTTCTTAACAATTCTCTGTATGTTCTATCTAGACACTGGATTACTGGGTGCAAACAGTCTGGATTCATCAATCACAGAAAAGGTGGGGACTTGTAGCTTTGTTGCTGGGCCATTATAGGTCTTGAACGGGCCATTATAGGTCTTGAATGATGGCATCCACACATGACCCATAGTTAGAGGAAACATATGTATCGAGACGGGAGTTCCTGGCTCTGGGAGCTCTTTTCTCTAACATGTGTGAAGAACTTAAAGGCTTTAGAACAACTTCTTTGCTTACAGGTGGAGTGGAAACCTTGCTCAGAAAATGCCCAGAAGTCAGTGAGATGAAGAATAAAATGAGACTGAACAACAGTAGGCGGAAATAGACTGCCAGTAATTAATAACACCATTTAAGGAAGTCTGTCCAAAAGAATTCTTTCATCACTTTAGCAACTTGAAAGGCTTTCGGTTTCCAAATCAGCAGACTTGCATTACTTTCCTGGATTATGGACGTGTAATCCAGATTGGCTTTTTGTTCCCCATTTTGCACACCTTTCCTCATCATTTTCCGGATCTCCAGCTCTTCATCTTCAGTGGGCTCCTCACTTGGAAGAGGGAGGTTCCGTGGAAACATTTCGGAAACCATCTGGCACAGGTTTTAGGTAGTCCACAGAAACTTGCCTAGTACCTCTCATAGATGGTATTGCGGGTAGGATGGCAGTTCTGGAACCTTTCACTCTGATTACTTGCACTGCTGGTCTGCAAGACGGGCCAAATGGAGTCTTGTCATGGATGTTTTCAAGGACCCAATCTCTTGCTTTGAGAGTGTTCACAGGACTGGCCTCGGCAGCTTCCATCTGGAGGGATTCCCTCAACAACGTTGTCGCCAGCAGTTGCTCGTTCCTGGGTATGGAGCTGGAAAGAGCATGCAGGTCAGGCATATACATCTTTCTCCCAAACAAGAGTTCAAATGGGGTTTTACTGTTGCATAGAGACTGGCGTGGTACATTATTCACACTCCTGATCACTAATGGTAAATGGTCTAGCCAGTCCCCACCCCCTCCCCCCCAAATGACAGAATGCATTTTAGTCCGGCACAACATAATTGAGTGGTTTGCCCTTCCTATGAGCCCATTTCATCTCTGGATGAAATGGGTCTAGGAAAGTGCATCTCTGATCCCCAAGCGTCTAATGCCTTTCTCAGAGCCTGCTCTGTGAAGGCTTTATCATTATCAGAATGGAGTTACTGTCATGGCTGCTACACCTTGGAGTGCCCATATGACTGATTTGCAGTCTGCTTTCTTTTGAGGAATCATCCAGGTAAACCTAGTGCAAGAATCTACTATCACTAGAATATACTTATACTTGTTTACTGCTGGTAGTGGGCCCATATGGTGCATATATTGGATCTCAAAGGGCGAGGCTGCCTTTGTCAAAGGATCCTCCTTAGGTTTTTTGCTGTGGTCCACAGTTGTTTGTAAACAGTTTGCAATATATATTTTCACCTGCTGTCGAGGCACTGGCCACCAGAAGCGATCAAGGAGCAGCTTTGCAGCTGCACTCACCCCGCAATGGGTAGAGTCCAGCGTGTGTGGCTGCAATCAGCTTTTCCCTGTCTGCTCTATTTGGTATTAATCTTTGAATAGGAGCCTCTTTTTTCATAGGGATTGTGAATATTGCTCTATTATTTTCAATGTCATACATATAATTACTGCAGAAACCTTTTGGCCTAGGTACAATACCTCTTATTTCATCATCCATTGTGTGCTCTTTGGCATATTTATCTGCCAATGCATTACCAGTGCTATAAATGTGCCCTTTGGTACGAGCTCTTGTGTGCATTACCCATAGTAAAGGGCAAGTCTGTTTAAGATCACAAACCTGCTTCCAGAGCTGCCTGGAAGCAATATTTGTATGCCCAATGTCTTTGAAGTCATTTTGCATCCAACAATGCAAGTCAATGTTATAAGCCCTGACAATGTAATCTGACTCTGAGACTACTAGTGTGGGTTTCCCTGAATCTGCTTGGCGCAATGCAAGAAGTAGCCCATACATTTCAGCAGTCTGGGCAAACATGTCTCCGAGGTGCTAGGTTGCAATATCAGTATGTATACATTCTTCTTCATGTGTGAAGTATCCTACGACTGCTGCGCAAGCGGCAGCGTACTTAGACCGTGTCCCCACTGCTGGGACAGCTGACCCATCTGAGTAAATCTCCTGCAAAAAAAAAATCAAACAATGGTATGTCAGGCCGTGAGATGTTTGGCTCTGTGTCCATTGTCCAACTCAATCCATTCAGTCTCTGCAATTCTGCCTTATAATGGTACTTTACATCTGGAGCATGTTGAGATGATGACCATTGAATCCATTTAGCGTGTAATGCTTTTGCATTTGGGACACTAGCTCTTGTGGCAGCTTTTAGTTGAGCTAAAGGTATGTTTATGTGCATGGCTCTATTTGCTGCCAGCGGCTGCTCTTTCTGAATAATCATCTGAACTGAAGCCAGAATTTTCTCCTCGGGTGTAAATGTAAACTCAGGTGTGGAATATACATTTGACTTATAGCAATTGGTTTAGTCTCCCCTAGATTGCACACTGTGTCTGTGAAAGAATTTGTCTCCCACCACAAGGTTTATCTCCAAGTCTTTATCTGTATTCCTGTCCTGCAAAGGACCAGTAAGTGTCATTAATGAATATACCTGGTGCAGAAGAAGTGTGCTCTGGCAGCCAGTGAGCTGCCTTGAAATTTGGTTTTATCAAAGAATACAATGGTCTCACTAGCTCAGCAAAATTAGAAACATACGATCTGCCAAAATATAACAGCCCTAGAATGTCTTGTAACTGCCTAAGCGTAGTGGGCGGTCTTATATTGGCACACTTCAAGAAAATCTGCTGACAACCCTCTGCCCTCATTTGAAAGAGTGAATCCCAGAAAGATAACCTCACAATGAGCTATTCTTGATTTTTTTTTTTACTAATCATGTATCCTTTAGCAGCCAACATGTGAATGACTCGGTCTACTTCTTGCAAGTGTTCACTGAGATTCTCATGGGTGATGTAAATATCATCTACATACTGCAAACAATTAGGAATGTCTGCAAGTAAGCTCTGTATTCTGCTTGAGAATGTGCTAGGTGAATTTGTATACCCCTCCATTATTCAAGTGAACTGGAAATGAGTTCCCTTAAAAACATGAATGCAGTGTATTTCTGGCTTTCTACACTTAAAGGTTGTGAGAAATACCCATTGCCTAGATCAAGGTTTGTTTTATCTTTGCATCTGTGTAAGTTGGGTAGCAATCCAGAACTATATTGTTTCTGGACAGCCTCCGTTTTACAATGTGCATTCAAAATTCTAAAATCTACAATAAAACGGTAGGTACCATCAGGTTTTAAAACTGTGAGCACAGGACTGTTGTGTGGGCTAGCTTGCTTTATGATTACTCCCTGGTTCATTAGCTGGTCTACTATTATATGCATATGGGCAACTGTCTGTGGTTTAACTAGATACTGACTTTGTGGCGGGGGTGGTTTCAGCACTGGAATCACGTGTGCTGGACATTCTTTATCATGCCCTACATGATTTTTAAACAGCTGCCAGCACTGACCATTTTCTTGCATATTTTTGCATTAGTTCCCCACTGACCTTTTTTTTTTAAAAGGCAGGCATTACCACTTCTTCACCCCTTGGTGCTTGCCTCGCATACAAAGGTGGCCAGTCTTGAAATGCTAACAGCTCTTTATATTGAATGTGTAGCTGTGGCCAAAATAGTGCTTCAATCTTTTTGGGGTGTTCCCCTTCTAGCTGAATTGTTACAAAATAAACTTCATTATGAGCCAATGTCTGCCCAGTGGGAGTAGTGATCTGTGCATTCCTGTGTGCCCTTGTGTGCTCCAATAATGCCTTGTGGCTGCATTCAAATATGGAAATGTCAGACCCAGAGTCTAATAGCACCTCAAACCAATCCATGTGTCACTTACTCTTGGGGACGATGCAATGAGTGCGTGGACTCTGCATTCTGTGAAACCTGTAGTGCTGCCATGTGTTTCTTTTTGAGCTTCACTTCCTTCCCCTCATCCTTAGAACGATCTGGTGTTCGTGCATGCTGGGAGGGAGATGAAGTCTCATCAGAAGCCGTACTTCTGGGGACTTTTCATGTGTTTCCGGTCTCTAAAATCATAGTCAGTAGGTCTAAAAATGGGACTGGCCCCCAGTCTTACCCCAGGACAGTCTACCCCTGTGGTTACCTTGCGACTGCGGGCTCTGTCTATCTCCTGCAGATTTCTCATTTTTATGCCCATGTTCTGGATATTTCTCTTCCTCTATGGGTGACAATTGCTGCCTCTGTGGCTTATTGCCCTTTTTACCCTGGAATGAGCCCCGTCCTGTCGAGGATATCCCTTCATCGTGTGTGTCCTTATCTGGCTTACAATCCTTGTTACCCTTTTAGTGTGTGTCTGCTGGTCTTCTGCCCAAGTGATCCCTGCCCAATGATTGATAGGTGGATGTCACTATGTCTCCAAATTGCTCCCTTTTTTCTTGCTCATTTAATTGGGACAATTTTGGACTTCCAACCTTGCAGGCTCTCCTTTTAATAAGGGTAGGATTATGCTCTTAACCATTTGATAATTGTTGGATGCTATAGACAGGCCTAAATTCATGGCTGCAGCCGCGCCTTGTGTTCCCATGAGGTCAGCTAGCATCAGTGCTAGTGATGTGATGGACGGCGTGCCCATCAGCTGTAAATAAAGCCAGCTATAGATTGAGATCCAGCCGTCACAGCTCGCTAGAGGCGGTGTGCAGCCAGATGGAAGAAACATAGCTAAGGCCCTGTGTCTCTGCTGGGGAGTTACTTGTGGATAAGCAGCTTGCAACTGACCTAATTCCTCTGAATACCACTTGGGAATGTCTTCATTCTTGGATGAACAGGATCCCAATATTATTCTCAATGTCTGTAGTTGTACCCCACCTGCATTCATCTGTCCTTGAGGTTGCTGCACAGTTGCTATACCCTGCTGAGCTGCATATTGCAGCGCAATGTTTTGCACTGTATCAAAATACCAATCATATAGAGCCATTCTGCAATGGATGGGAATATTGATTGCATTGTGTGCCATCTCCTGTATGCACTCTAACCTCTTCTTTTAAGAAAGCTTTTTAGAAAAAGAATTATGTCTGCCCTGTCCTTCTCCTGTGACTGGGACATGAGGTTATTTAAATATTAGTAATGCTCTGTTCATCTTTAAGACGTCCCATCTGGGGTGCCATTTGACTTGATTGCCCCTTCGGGTGTGATTCCCTGCCCGCCCCCCTTGATCCTTAGGTAGGACTGTGTGGCGAGGGCACAGAATCACAAGTCTTGAGTTATGAGGAGGCGCCTCAGGAGTTCGGCCTAGCGCTTTGACAGTTCCCCAGAGTTCTGCACCCCTTGTCAAAAATACAGCCAGAAAATATTGTGTAGTTCGTTTTGAGTCAGAGACCTTATTATGAAGCATTGCTCAGAAATACAAAGCTGACACTTGAAGGTAGCAAGTCAATGTATATATTATCACTTCTGTTCTCTACCATCCTTAAACCTGCTATTATAAGAGCAATACAAATATAACAGTCATGTATATAAAGAGCGTTATTGCATAAGCTAAAAACATGATTTGCGTTTTAACAGAGGTAAAGTACAATTCATCATTTTAAAATACCAGCTTTGAGCAATCATGGGGTTCATGTTATGTTGTCCAAGTTACGCTATGGATAATAAAGCACGCCTTTAGTCTCACATATGCAAAAAAGTTCAACCAGCACACTTAAACTCACGATTTCCAGGCCTTGCTATTCTGCATGCAAAGTGACTACGGGGACCTGCTGCTCTGACCTGCGATCGAAGGCTCTTCCCACCCACAGGATCTGGTTTGCTCTCTGTCGCCAAGTTCTCTTTTAGCCTTAGTCTGTTGTGCTTTTTATATTAACACGCGTGACTTAGTCATTTCCTTGGCCTGGAAAGAACGGCTAGAGTCTGAACCTGCTTTTGTTCTTTGGTTCGCACCGTTTATATGTGACATTTATGTAATAATTCAAGTGGCATGTGCTGCTATTTACCCTTTATCATTTCCATTCGAATGAATGGGCTTCCGCTTGACGAACAGGCAAGGCGCAGTGTTTTTTCCTGGCCTACTTCAACTGCCATTATATCGAATGCATTTTCTGAAGGGGTTTAAGCGTGACAATAGCTTTGGACACTTTAACCGCATATCATGCTTCCTGTCCATGGCTGCTTACCAGTGCAGTAGCATCTCTTGACTCTGCTACAACCTACAACAGGAAGCTGTCACTTGTGGTTGGCTTATGTGCACGTGTGTACTTCTATTTTGGTATGGTGTTCCCTGCCTTTGGCCTCTTATCTGATCTGCCAGGTGCGAAACATAGCCGTTGAAGACATGAAGCTGCTATCCTGTGGTTAGAAAGAGGAAATGATCAAACCATGTTCATCGCATTGGTTTAGAGCCAAGAGACAGATTATGCACATACTCTTTGCGGACTACGCTTCAATGTGTGGTCAATGGAGCTTCTGCTCTGTAGAGCATGTGTCGATGCCTGTTCTTTGAAAATGGCTCCTGTATTAGAAGTGACCCTGTGTTTAATACTCCCTCACACTTATAAGTCTCTTGCTTAAATTCGCCTGGTTTGAGCCAACTTGTCTTAATACGACCATTAATATGACCATTAATCCATGACAGAAGTATTGTTGGTGAATTCATATAAGAGCCCAACCTTGATGACCGGATGTTTTACATGGGCTTTGCAAATGTCCTTATGACCCGCTGATGCCGATTATATGGGGAGGAGACTTGAATACCAGCTTAGATCTCGACCGCAATCACACAGGCAGGGCTCCCCGAATAATGTCATAGGTGGAATGCTGTGTTTTGCGCTGCATGAAGTACCTTAGCCTGGTTGATAGATGGTGGACTTTATACCCGATGGCACAGGGTTTCTCCTATTATTCATATGTACATGACATTTCCTAAAGGACAGACCTTTTTCTTGATATCAGAGTTGTTGGTGGGGCAAACAGAACTGGCCGAAATACTACCCCGTCCATATTCAGATCACTCACCAATATAGCTTTCCCTGCAGTGGGGTGAAACCCAAGAAGATTGTGCAGTGTGGAGATTCAAGTCACTGGCATTGCAGAATCTTCTGTTCAGCACCAGCATAAAAGAGGATATCCCCACCTTTTTCTAAACCAATGATAACGCAGTAGCGCAAGGCACGCCATGGCAAACGTTCCAGGTCTTCATAAGAGGGATGGACATGTCCCGGGAATTTGTAGTGACATGCCAGCAGCAAGAGAACACTTAAAGCCTTGGAAAGTTAATGCGCGATCACACCTACCCACACTACACTGGCTCACATTAAAGCCCTACTGGAGAGGCTTAAAATACATACATACCGGGAGGTGAAGTACTATGTGAAAACAGCTGCGGCTAGGCAATATGGGGAAGGAGAGCATCAAACAGGGTGTTGTCTAATCTTGTCCAGATAGAAAGAGATCTGAATTATATAATTGGTGTGCGCGATGAGTCCCATGTGATGTGACATTCCAACCAGGGTATTAATAAGGTTTTTGGGCAAATTCTATAAAACACTATCAGGAGCAAAGGGAGCAGGACAAAGGGGGCCTACAGGCTCTTATAGAGCCCATACCGATGTCGGGACTCTCGGACAGCACCAAGGGTCAAAGCAATACTCTTTCACAGTAGAAAAAAAATGCTACAGGTAATTAGGGACCCAACTAGAAATAAATCTATGGGCCCTGACAAACTAACTGCAGAGTTTTATATAGAGTACAGGGTTTTGCTAGGCCCCTACTTGCCTAAAGTGTGGCAGGAGGGATGCAGACGAGGCAACTACCAGAGTCACTTCGGAAAGCCACTATTCTAGTTTTGTTAAAACCCGGTAAACCCTGTGAGGAATCCAGTTCTTATAGGTCGCTATCCCTTATACAAACGTGGACACTAAAATCTATGCCAAAGTTATCGCCAATAGATTGCTGCCTCTGATGACCTCATTGGTACGGCATGACCAGGCTGGTTTTATACCTGGAAGGTCCACATCTTTAAACCTTAGATGTCCATTTAATATCATGTCCCGCATTTTGCGCAACGCTAAGGCTGTGGCTGTAGCCTTAGATGCACAAAAGCCATTTGATATGGTTTCCTGGTCATTTCTGTTGGCTGTGCTGCATAAGTGTAACCTGGGAGAACAATTAATCCAATACATCAAACTTTTTTTTTTTTTTTTAACTTACACGTGACGGTCTGTCACTGTGTGGGTTAATGCAGTACAGTCTAAACCGTTTGCTCTGGGTAGGGGCACGTGACAAGGATGCGCATAATCAGCCATACTTTGGCGATTGAGCCAATGGCTGACTTGATCCAGCACCGGCACAGACAGCGGGGTATTCGGATAGCGGAACGGACCGATATCATCTCGCTATATGCAGACGATGCACTATTATACATCGGGGACCCTCACAATGAATGTAGGCCCTCTCATGGATGCACACACAGGCCGATATTCAGGATTCACTGTGAACTACGGTGTGTCCGAGGAATTCCCTCAAACTAACAGCACACCACGATCCCATGTGGTTTTCCTTTACAATGGGCTTAAATACTTCTGTTTTCAGAGCCTGAAACACACTAATGGTCGATAACTTCACTGGCCAAGCTAGGTATGCATGCGCGAAAATGGATCCATTCTCAAAAGTGACAGTGTTGCTGGCTGGCCGATTGAAGCTCATCAAAATGGTACTGGTACCCAAGCTTCTGCACTCGTCAATGTGCCAATGTGGCCAGGAAAACAGTATTTTAAAGTCTTACACAGTGACATGTCCAGATTTCTGGGGCCGTTTGGAAAAAATGGGTGGACATGACGAGGCCTTATAACAAAGGGGGTTTACTAACATACACATGGATACATATTGGCTAGCAACCCAAGCACCATTAGCGAGTTAGTGGTATGAAACAGTTGGGCTCCCAACCCCATGCTAAACTGAAGAGGGCAGCAGCTGAGAAATTGGACATGAAAGCCTCGATAATAGATGCCGCTTGGTGAGCCATTTTTAAAAGAACAGCTGTGAGCGGTCCATATTATCGGTGCTTGCTGCTGTGGAATTTCCCAGCTCCCTCCCCTATGTAGGATGCTTCACTGAGATTGAATTGGGGTAAACTGGGGGGGGGATCAGGCAAAAATTGGCCTGTTTGCGGGGGGGGGGGCAGTTTCTGACGGGAGGCGCATAAGGGTATGCCTACTAAGCTACTCCAGTGTTATAGATTGCGGGCAGCTGTGCAAAACGGATGGGAATGCTACCAGAGAGAGCCTACGGAGAACGTGCTGGTTGTCTATATATCCAACTCTTAGGGTTGCCGTGGGTTACTGGCTGCCCTATACAAAGTTGTCAAGATGGGGTCCCAGAGGGAGTGGATAAGGCCCAAGGGAGATGGGCAGCGGAACTGGAACTGGGGGCGACGGATGGACATTGGAGATCTATGTGCATGCTTACTTAGACGGTGCCTATGAACATGAGATTGAAACTAACTCAGTATAAAATCCTACACACGTTGCATTACACACCACGCAAACTGAGGAAAGGATACCCTTAGCATGAGGATTGCTGCCTGCATGGCAGCGAGTCGGATGCCGGCTATGTGCACATGCTATGGCCTTGCCCGGAGCTCGAGCGGTTCTGGGAAGGGACCTACAACACATTGTCCACTATAATTGGGAAGCGGTTGGAGAAATTAACTAGGAGTGTGTTATTGGGGTTGTGGCGAAAGGTTCAAGAGCGACGGCTGTGATCCTTTCTGAATATTGGCTGAATCATAGCCAAGCACTGTATTCTATGTAAATGCAAGAACTTGCATCCACCTTCTGTGAGGGACTGGCTGAGGGAACTAACATGGATCCGGGACTGTGAAGATACATACATAACAATGCAGCCGATCTCGTCTCAGCCGATGGACATATGGAGGAATTTCAGGCATACCTTGCTAAAGATTCAGATGGTGATATGCAACCTTTTAACTGAACCATAGTGTTGATAACGCATGATTGTACCTTTTGACTATTGTTATAATGATGCTGTGTTTTGCTGTTGCTTGCAAACTTAAAGTGTTTTGGTCTTTTTAAAAGCAAGAGGAACTGCTACATATCTCATAACTATAGCACTGTGTTGTGCATTATTCCCTGTAATTAAATAAAACTCTGACAACACTGGTTATGCAACATACTGTTCTGAATTCTGTCTCTTTTTTGCAGATTCATTTTCAAGCGGAAAAAAGCATTGGCAAAGCTTAACGGCCTGCACCTTTGTGGCAGCTATCATGCCCATTTTAAAAAGGGGAAGCATGTAATGTTTGTAATACTATGAAAATGATTTCCCCATGACCTCTGCATCTCAATCTCTGCTCCAGTAAATTGCACATTGTTTTCAGAATATAGCTATTAATGGTACATAGAAGGACAAATTTAAAATACCCAGAGTGTTAGGGGAACGCGAATAAATTATGCTGCTACATTGCTTATTACTAGCACCCTTGTGAGGATTCATTGAAAAGAAAATGCAGCAAACAGGCCACATGCTATTCAACATCTCTCCCATTCTCGGACTGTCAATGTATGCATCCTTACAAAACCAATGCAGTTCTCCAGTTTGTACATGTGGCCCACCCCTTTTTTCATTAGTATTTCCAGGTCATTATTAAGGAGCTAGCCCTCAAGCGAATTTCTTTAACAATTGTCAAGATTGCTTCTATAGTCGGAGCATAAAAATTCCCCTTAAAAGGTCAGAGAGCCCTTCCATTAAGGTTCACGATTCTTCGTCTTTGTTCTCACGCTTGCCTCTTGTTCCTTCCACCTTCTCTCAATCAAGCCATGACCACTTCTGGATTCAATAAAAAAAAAAAAAGTATGTGGGACTACCGAGGCAAGCAATTAAGGCGAGGATCTCTTCCTTGGCTAACCACGGTGCTGTAACACAAAATCTTACCAGTGACTCAACTGGTCCCTCATAACTATTACTTTGGCACGGTTGATTGTGGAAACCGCAACATGCCCCCTCCAAGTAAAACCTTCAAAAACTGTTAACATCTTTGCACTCCTGAATGCAGAGGAAAAACCAGTTGCTCACCCAAGTCACCAACGTACTCCTAGTCCAGAGTACCGTTTCCTCTATACGTATAGGACATTCCGCCCTTCCGGACGGCAGTGATGCACTTTTTGTAGCACCAAAATATGTTTGTTCTTTTTTAATTTTCACGCAAGGGCCAGAGCATGTGTCCTTTTCTGATCGCCAAGATCTGTGATCTACTAACAAGTGAGGATATTTTAAGAGGGCAGGCGGGCAGGAGAATGGAGGAAATGGACTCTGGACTAGGAGTACGTTAGTGACTATGGTGAATAACTTTCTTACCTTTTGAGTCCTGTCCCCTTTCCTCCATTCTTATGGAATTTATCAAGCAATGGAACAGGATAAATGGGGGGGGGAAATGGTCCTCATTACATCCTGTAAAGTGTTTTTTGAGAAATAACCGCTCAAAGAGAGCATCAGCTCTGGAACTCAAAGTCAAAGCAGTAGTGTTTAGAGAAAGATGAATAGGTAGCCCAAGTAACTGCTTTTGAGAAGGACTCCTCTTGACATACCTCTGTAAGGGTACTGAAGCTGCGTTTTGCTTCCACTAGGTGTGCATGAAGACCTTTCATTGGTTGGACACCCTGAGCAGAGCAAGCCTCTGAGATGCAGGAAAATATCCACATGGAGATGGTGGCCTCCGATGCATGTGCACCTTTTATGGAATAAACAAATGTGACCAAAAGACTTGAGGATGTCCTGAAGTCCTTTGTTCTGCCCAGAATTTGAGTGCTTGTCTAAGTTGTGGTGGGCTCTTTCTGCATCAAAAGACAGGTCCGGAAAGAATACCAGTAATGACATTTTGTGGTTGATATGAAATTCGGTTACAACCTTCGCTAAAAAGGCTGGACGAGTTTGAAGGACAACCTTGTCATGATGAAAAGTTGTGAAATGTTCATAAGGGCAGAGCCTTTAATTCATGGATTCAGATGGTCTAGCAACAGGTTCAGCAACCTTCAATGGAAGCCAATTTAAAATCGTTAGTAGCCATGTGTTCAAAGTGCTTCTTCCCTTTTGAGTGAACAACCAATTAAGATCCCTCTTAGATTCCAATATGGCCGCTGTCACGATAACACTGAGGGGAAGGCTCCCATCCGGCACTGCAGAAATTATGCAAATGGCCCACTCCACACCCTAGGGAGAGCAAGTAAATGGTTGTGGCAACCCAGAGGAAGGTGTGGGTACTCGTGGAATTAAGGATAGAGACTGATCCAGCTGAATGGTGAGGGATAAGCAAGAAACTACATCAAGGCCGCGCCCGATTGCCATTTTGGAATCTGAGCTTGTTATGGACAGCTGAAGATGGGCATGGAACTTCACTGGGGTAACAATGGACTGTTCTGGACATTTTGAGCAGCTAGCAGTGTAGCAGGGCACAAAGGTTTCCTCCACTGTTAATTTTGGAATTGATTGAATCAGGCAGAAAGAGGACTTGTGCTAAGGCGCTGAGATGGGTGTGGCATTGCGGTGGTAGTGGAACTGGAACAGTGCGCCCACATTTCATTGGAAGTAGGGCCAGAGAGCAGCAAAGATAGGACACAAGGCGTGACTCCTTGGAAGTGGAAGGATTTTGGTGAGCTCCCGCGAATAAAAGTGGAGGGGCGAGGGACTTGAACATGTGGTACCCTATAAGAACAGCAAAGTATAGGATTAAGGTGAGCCTTCTGGTTGGAAACAGTAGCAGTGATAAGAAGCCAATGCATACATCTTTTCAAGATGTCAAAGAACAGTTTGAAGGACACTAAAGAGGGAGCAACTACCACAAGAGGGGCGAAAAAGCAAGATGGTGCGCTGCAAAAACTTTGGCATAAGGAAGGTGAAGTGGAATTAGCTGAAGAACAGAACACTCAGGTCCAGCAGATACAGCAGGGCCCCCAGGCCGGTCTATGGGACAAATGATCAATAAATAAGTGTTTCAACAATGTTTTAAGGACTAGAGTGATCAAATGACAGACCATATGGTCCCAGCTGAGTTCAATTAGAACTGAACTGGCTCAATGCCTCCAGGAGGTGAAAAGTGAAAACAAAATAATTAGGGGAAAGATTGGACTCTGCGGACAATCTCATACAGGAACTAGTATAACATACCCACAAGATCGATACCCTGACTGAACAACTTGCAAAAGCCACGCATAATTTGGAGATTCAGACTGAAGATCTCGAAAATTGCTGGAGGAGATCTAACATTAGAATTAAAGGGCTTCCCGAGAGCATGGCTGATTACGATCTTAAGGACGCGATACAACACATTTTTGCTGACCTGTACAAGCTAGAGGCAGGGAGTGGGGGGAAGGGGGTTGCGGAGAGGTGCTCCTCGATCGCATTCATCGAATAGGTCCAAGAAGAGGGTAATCGGGTGCCAGTCCTTTGGATTTCCTTACAGCTATTCAACGGTATCAAGAGGCGCTGCTGCAGGTGGCTAGAAAGGCTAGCCCCATTAAGGTGAATGGAGTGGAAATTCGACTGTATCAAGATCTTGCGCAGGCTACGCTGGTAATAAGGAGATTGATGGGTCCAATGGTGCAGGCTCAAGTAAAATATAAATGGACATTCCCCTTTTGATTGTTGTTCACGTGGGAGTGACGGCAACATCGTGTCACTACCTACGAGGAAGGTCTTAGGTTTTTGAAATTGGTGGAGGAGGGGAGTGAGCGTCAAGGTCCGCTGAAAGAGACATTAAAGAAATACCGGGAATGGAGAAGAGTTTGAGGACCACAGTTGAGAAAGACGCCTTCAAATGGACCTGAGGGACTATAAACAGCATCAATAGGTACATGGTTCCTTGGGCTCCAAGAGGGGAGGAATTGGTGGGCTGCAGGTTGGACGAAGATTAGCACATGCCCCTGGGGTGGTGTATTGTTTTAATGGTGCCGTGGTTGGTGTGAGATTATTCTGGCACTTGGAATGGAGGAGAGGAGGGGTTTTTATGGGTCCGAGTAGACCCGCACAAGTTATTATAGGGCGAGTAATGCGATTCTACCCCCATGGTTTGTTGCATGGGAGGGGAAGAGTTGGCTTGAGTACGACCAGTAGGGGTTTGGCGAGGGAGCAGGGACTAGGTTGGGGAGGGGGGCTAGCGTGACAGCTACCAGGTGGTAACATTTTGTTTAAAATGTACATGGGGGGGGGGGGTAAAAGCAGACTTCATCTGTTGTCATTGAATGTTAGAGGTTTGAACTAACTGGTTAAAAGAAGTAAAAGTAGGGTTAAAGCGGAGTAAACCAGATATGCTGGCTTTTCAGGAGACTCATAACCAAGAAAGATAGCCACAAATTACAGATTAAGGCCCATCTCCATATATTACAATCTAACAACAAAAGGTAAGACGGAAGGGGTCCTCCTAGCGTTCAAGGGAATGAAGGGACTACAGACAGTTGCGAATTAAGTTGACAAGGAGGGTAGATCTATTTTCACTCATATTCAGATGGGGACTGTAAGATTTACGATAGTCACACTATACGTCCCTGTAATAATCCAGATCGGTATTTAACTTCATGTAGTGCTTCATGAATGGTTCGTCCAACATCTAGGTACTGTGATTATTATACCTCAGTCGATACTCCTTAACCGACCTCTGAAGGAGGTTAGCCAATAAGATAGCTCAGCCGGTTGAGCACTCATTGCTGCAATCTGTGCGTGATCTGTGCGTGATCTGTAGGTTGCAGGCTCGAATCCAGGCAAGTCTTACTCAGCCTTTCGAGGTCGATAAAGGAGTACCGACTTTGGTTTGGTGAGAAGTATGTTCTATGTACAGCACTTGGCCAAAAGCGCTATATAAATAACCATTTGACCATTAGATTAGATGTAGAATCTAGCATGGAGTCATTGCCTCTCTGCACGGTTGTATCATAACATTAGCATACAATTAGGTAGCAATAGCTCCAAAAAATGAGGACTCAAACATCAAATGACAATTCTGCTATCGAACCTCAAAACACAATACAATTCATGTTTGCTTTACTATGTAATTGGCTAGGTTTTTGTGATTTCAACATTTAAATATATACAGGAGAGATCAAATGGCCAGACCTTAGAGAAATAATGAAAGGTGTATTCTGTCACAATGCTGAAAGCTACCGTACGGTAATCATTTCCATACAGTTTGTGCATGCATCGGCTGGATGTTGCATACATTTTACTCTTGCAAAGGAGAAAAATCATTTTTAATCTTAAAAATCACATTTACTCTCAAAGTTTAAAAACAGGGAGTAAAATACTCCCACCTCAAAATCTTATCTGGAGCACTGGACAGACTGGTGTACATTCTGAGCCATTCCGTTTTTACCTGGGCTGAGTTGGTTCCACTTTCTACTTAGAGTCCCTCCTCTGCCTGATAGGATTGCACTGCTGAGTGTTTTCACCTCTGCAACTTAGACATTTCGAGAGGACTCTGTTTTACTTCTGCATACTTACCATCATGCTGTGTGGATAACTTGCTCCTCCTATAATCAAGTACAGAAGCTTTCTACTGAGTCCCTTCCTGGTGACAGACTAGATTCCAGGAAGATCTATTACCCAGACCAGACAAGGTTTTTGTGCCTGGTGGCTTTTTCCCTGTGTTATAGGGCTTGCTCCTCTGGGTTCCTCTTGGACTTGGATTTCTTTTCAGTTCAAGGTGGCCTCTGGGGGAGCTCGTCCCTACCTCCACAAGAAAAAGGAGAAAGAGGTCAAAGAATCCAAGAAGTCCCGAAGGAAGAGAGGACAGAGTCTCACGACAGCTCAACTGAAGATCAGGGGAGGAGGAGGAACGGGAGGGCTCACCACTGCATGATGGCATACAGCGCCAAAAAGATCCCATGGCATCCCTGGAGCAATACCAAGAACTGGTTTCTGCCTTGCAAGGCTTGACCGTCGAAGTTCAAACCCTCCGTTCTGAGAATGTCGCACTACGCCAGCAGTTCACAGCCCGTGAAGAAGCCAGGAGACCTTCCACCGTAACCCTTTCCATTTGGGAAGTATGATGGGAGTCCCAAGAAGTTAAAATAATTTCTAGATGCTTGTCTGGACTACTACACTTTCTTTTTTTTTTTTAATTTAAGTTTTATTGGTTTTTTATCATATGGAAAGTACAAACAGTTATATGCAGGTTAAATTCACATTGGTGCATCAATATGACACTTCAATTGGATAAATGTCTTACATTCGAATAATATTGTCCTCCCCACCCCTTCAGGGTGTGGGTATTGAGTTCCCTCCCTCCCCCCTCCATCCCCCTGATGGCATTTCAGATTCTACCAATTCGTCGGCAAGAGTTTAGTTTGTGCTTAACAGAGTGGGACTTTGTTTTCCTGTGCTACATTTGTGCTTGGGTTTCGTGGCAGGCTAGGTTTCTTGGAGCTTGTCCGGAGTTGTACCTTTCTCATTCAGGGATGTTGTTTTCGCCGGTCGTTGCTTTTCGGCTCATTTGGTTATTCATTTCCTATATACTGATTGACGAAGTTGCACCATATTTCTTCGTGTCGCGCCGCCTTATCATGGAGGGCTGCCGGGATTTTCTCCATTGTGTGGATATTTCTGGCGATATGTATCCATTCTTTCTTAACTGGGAGGAGTGGGGACTTCCATTGGATGACCAGGCACGCACTAGCAGGAGCAATGACACCACTCCTTTAATCCTAGTGAGGAGGTCCTCTTCTTGTAGGCCAAACAACATTAGGAGGGGAGCTGGGATCCTCTCGATGCCGTCCATCCGTTTAATCCATCCTAGAACTTCATTCCAGTATATGCAGACTTTGGGACAGTCCTACCACATGTGCCAGTAGTTAGCTTCCATTCCGCATTGTCTCCCAACATTTCGGACTGTTGGTTTGGTACATTTTCGACAGTCTGAGAGGGTCATACTGCCATCTGTGGAGTAGCTTTATTGCATGTAGCTTGTATTGTGAGGCAATTGTTATCTGGGATGGGGTGCTGCAAATGCGTGTCCCACATCTGTGGGTCAAATTCCCTGCCAAAATCTTTACCATCTTTTTTTAGATGGAGGCTTGGGGCTTGATCGGTGCAGATTAGGGCACTATACATGCGTGCTATCAAGCCTTTGTTTGTGGCGGTCGTGTACAGGATTGTCTCAAAGGGCGTTAGCTCTCTTCGTATTTTGTCTTTCCATTCCTTCTTGGACATGACGCCTTTCAAGCGCAGGTATAAGAAGAACGGTATGGGGTGTATCTGGAGGGCTTCTTCTAGGTCTGTGACAGATATGAATTTGTCTTTTCTCCACAACTGACCCACTCTTTCAAGTCCTGCGTCAAACCACGTTTGGCATCTCAGGTGTTCTGGGATTTCTTCTCTGATCCCCGGGGCTCAGGGGGGAGGGCCATGTGGTTACGCCCACCATTCCCCTTTCCTTCTTTCAATAGGTTCCATATTGTCCCCAATATTGTATGATTGTGCAGTCTTCTTGTAAGGTGTGGCCAGGGGACCCATATCCATTCTGCAAGGGTTGCCGGGGTTAGGTTATCGTTGTCTCAATTGAACCCATTGCAGGTCTTTCCTATCCCTGAGGTGGGAGAATGAGGATTCTTAATTGGGCCGCCTGATAAAATCGTTCAATGTCTGGGAGGCCAACTCCTCTTTGGTCCTTGGGTAATATCAGAGTTTCATAGGGTATTCTGGGTTTTTTCCCCGCCCATAGGAATCTAGTTATTGCCCTTCTCACTTGCTTGAAGAAGTGCTCTGGAACCGTTACTGTGAGTACCTGAAAGGGGTACAAGAAGCGTGGGAGACTAACCATTTTCACGCCGTTCAGACGTCCCATCCATGAAATTGTGAGGGGTTGCCACTTTGTGAGGTCTGCGTTGAGGGCAGTGAGGAGTTGGGGGAAGTTGGCTTCGTATATACCCGTAACGTCTCTGGTCAAATTGACGCCTAGGTATCTTAATGTGGGGCCGCCAATGATGAGTCCCAAGCACTCTTAATTCTATTTGTTGTTCCGGCGACGGTTCGTGCAGCGGGAAGAGGATGGATTTGGTTTTGTTCATTGTGAAGCCTGAGAGAGCTCCGTATTCTTCTATAAGGTGAATTGCCTGGGAGACTGAGGTCATCGGATTCTGATCGTGGAGCAAAATGTCGTCTGCGTACAGGGCCAGCTTATATTCGCAGCCGCTCACGCGTAGTCCCTCAACGCCATCACTCATTCTGATCTTCTGTGCCAGCGGTTCCAGTGATGGTGCGAATAGTATAGCAGAGAGAGGGCATCCCCGTCTCGTTCCTCTGGTCAGGGGGAACCAGCATGAGTACTGGGAGTTCACCACGACGGATGCCCGCGGTGAGGTGTAGACTGCTTTGATTCCTCATCTGAGGGCAGGGCCTAGTCCTATTTCCTTCAGCGTGGCCTCAAGGAATTGCCATTCGACTGTCGAACGCTTTCTCTGCGTCGATTGAGAACAGTACAGGTGTGTTCGGCATCTTCTTGGCTTCATGTATTAGGTGGAGGGTTTTGCGAGTGGAATCCGCTCCCTGTCTGCCAAGGATGAAACCCACCTGGTCATTGTGGATTATGGCTGGCATATGCAACTCTAATCGTGCGGTGAGGACTCAGATTTTGGCAACCATATTTAGAAGAGAAATAGGGCGGTAGGATGCACACAGTTTAGGGTCTTTGCCTTATTTGGGGATGACTGTGATTAGCACCTCGGAGAAGGAATCGGGAGCGGTACCAGATTGGAGAATGTTATTGAAGAGCTCAACCATGAAAGGGAGGAGAGTGTTGAAGGTTTTATAGAAGCCGGCCGTATAGCCATCATTCCCAGGGGCTTTCCCTATTGGGAGTCTCTTGATTGCTTCTCATCTCTTCGCCGGTGATAGGAGCGTCAATAGTTTGAGCTATGTCCTGGGGCAGGCTCAGGAGGTAGATCTTATTCATGTATTCTGCGATTGCTTGCTCGTGTGATGTGGAGTCTGAGGTGTATAGTTTTTCGTAGAAGCTGGCAAAGGCCTCTGGAATGGTTGGGGATGTTCTACATTGGAATTGGGCTCGCTTTCTATGGCTGACACCCATCTTTCTTTACACTGCCTGCGAAATCTGGCAGCGAGCAGGGCGTCTGCCTAGTCTCCCTTCTCATATTGCTTTTGTTTCAGGTATTGTAGCTTGCGCACGATTTGGTTCACTTCCAGTTGTCGCAATTCCGCCCTCTTGCTGTTGGCTTCCTCTATATTTTGGGCTCTATCATGGCCGGCGGACTGGGCCTTGTAGTCTAGTTGGGTTATTTAATTTCCGAGCTTGTTTTCTATGAGTTGGCGTTCTCTTTTCTTTGATCAAGATGAGTATCCCTCTCCATGTGGCTTTCCCTGCCTCCCACACCGTGTTCACCGAAACTTTGCCCGTATTGTTCTGCCCAAAATACTGATCGATGTCCTTCTTAAGTTGATCTCGGAATATCAGGTCTTTCCAAAGCATTTTGTTGCAGCACCATTTCGAACTTCTGTGTGGGAGCGCCAGTCGGTTCAGAGTGACTGTGACCATGTCATGATCCGACCATGTTATAGGAGATATTTTGGATGTTGACATTGCCGCATTTAGCTCCGGGGTGAGGTAGGTGTAGTCGATTCTCGTATATGTGGCATGTGGTGCCGAGTAGAATGTGAAGCCTGCTTGCTGAGGGTTCATGTGACGCTAGGCATATGTAGGCATCTATCATTTCTGTTACTTGTGTGCGACCGGCCTCTGGTGGAGTGGAGGCTGTTGGGTTTCTGGCTTGTCTGTCCATCGCTGGGTCTATCCACATATTAAGATCGCCTCCTATGATTACTTCACCTTCCGCTTCAAGCATGATTTTAGGGACTATATGTTGTAAAAAACTGGACTGCCCAGAGTTGGGTGCGTATACGGATGCAAGCGTGATGGTAGTACCTTGAATCTTCCCGACAAGTACGAGAGCCCTGGCGCTTACATCAGTCCAGGTTTTCATGATTTCAAAACGGAGCCGTTTGTCGATCAGGATGCCAACCCCTGCTTTCTTAAGTGGTGCAGAGCTCCAGTGTTCGGTACCTGTCTTGGTATAGAGGACCCTTCTTTCCTCACCTCTACTATATCTGGTTTCCTGCACAAAGAGTATGTCGAGCGTTGCCCCCTTTTGAATTCTCTGGACACTAGTGACCTTTTGGTGGGGGAATTGAGTCCCTTGACGTTTAATGTGCCAATTTTAATTGTGCCTAGTCTGCCGCTTATCGTTTCGTGGTTATCAACCATTTATGTGTTTTCTTGGTTCGTTCTTCAAGTCCCCTCTCTTGTCAGGTGGCGAGGTAGTGACGATGTTCTGGTAAGCGCTCGTGGCTGTCTGAAGCTTTGGTGTTTTCACCAGCCCTCCCTCCCCTTTGGGGCATCCAACGTGATACCCCTTGCGCTCTGTATCTTTTCTTAGTTTTTCGACGCATTGATGAGGGCTTGCATCATTGCTTGGTGGCGTCTGGATTGGACTAGATAGAAGTGTTCAGTCCAATGTCGGACCACCGGTGGGGACCGTTACCTCACGGCCCTTATCGCAATAACCATCGTTTTAAGAATTTGAGCCCCCTCCCGTCCCCAAAACATCTAGAAACTTAACAGTAACAGTGATAAACGGAAGTGTAATGTTATGTGCGGTTTTCAGTGTCTTCATCAGCAGGCTGTACCCCCCCTTACCTCAAGGGGGGACTCTTCATCGATTTGTATCCATATGGAGGGCATGTGAGACACCAAGTTCTTGATAAGTGCCCATATTGTGTTCTTCAGTTGTCCGTTTTGACATGCAACTCCCTGGGATGGATTTTCATTTTCCACTTTCGGGTATGTTATTGCCTTGCCTGTACTTTCTTGACCCCTTCACTCTTTTTCACCTTGGGCCCTGGAGCTCCATCGCATCCCGTTCTGCAAGGTGCCCTCTCGTCCCCCCTCCCTTGGACCCGTTCCGAGGAGGTCTGTGATACAGTCTCTGATCTCGTCTTCTGATCGCAGCAGTATCCTCCTGCTTCCATGCTCAAAGGTGAGGGAAAAAGGGTAGCCCCACCTGTATCGCGTGCCTTGCTCTATGAGCCATTTTGTCAGGGGGCTGCAGAGACGTCTCAGGGCTAAGGTGAGCGAAGAGAAGTCCTGGAATATGGTGATCTGGGCTCCTCCCAGTGTGAGGGGCCTGCCGGGTCTGGCCTTCTCCAGGATTCTGGTTCTGTCCTGGTATCGGTGGAATCTGGCGAGGACCGATCTTGGGCCGCCAGGTGGTCCTCCTGCTCTGTGTATTAGTTCAGTTTTAGGCTTGATGTCCTCGTCTGCTGTCAAAATTTTGATGATATTGTGTTTTTGAGGTCCTCCCTCTGTTTGTCCTTCATTTTCCGGTATTCCGAAGAATCGTAGGTTGTTGCTTCGTTCTCTATTTTCTAAATCGGCCATCTTGAGGCGTATTTCTTTCTCCCTTTTCTCGATGTTTTGTATCCTCAGGTCCATTTGGGTTTCTAGGGTGTCAATCGAGGCTTGGTTATTCTCAACAACTTCCAATCTCTCCTCAATGTTGTCCATTCTCCGAGTGATCTTATCTATTTTGCAGCCCAGGTTGGCTCCCATGTTCTTTATTTCGTTCAAAAGGGCAGCGATATCGCCCTTGGTGGCAGCTGCTCCCGTTTCTGCGATGTCTGTTGACATTATGGCTTTATGGTCAAAGGCAGGGGGAGACAGTGCGTAGGCGTACCTGGCTAGTTTGCGCTTAACGTTCATGTGCCAATTCTTGGGTCAGAGGAGGCACATGCCGCTAGTTTGGGGGCCTTACCCTCTGTGCCGCTGCGTGAGTCGGTGGCTCCAGATTGATTCCAGGGCGGTGGGCTGGCGTGCAGTCTACTGTGTGGGTGGGAGGCTGGAATGGAGGCTCTCTGGGAAGTCTTCAGTGCTGTTGGGTCTGTTTTTGGCCGAGATCTTCTTGGGGGAGCTTCTCCCTCATGCTGGTTTGTGCAGTGTCAATCCCAGGGGGGTATGACGGGGGCAGGACGGGAGCCTGAGGTGGACCTGGTGCCTTTCGCACATTCATTAGTATGAGGTGTCCTGAATTTCAGCTCTGGTGCATGCGGTCCTCGGGTCTTGCTTGGGGAGAATATGAAAAGTCTCTGGGGTGGGGTCCTTTACCTCCCTTGCGTGATGCCCCGCTGTATATGGACGTGGGGTTTAGCTACCGAGTTCCACCAATCTTGCCCAGCTGCGTTGGGGGGCCTGTTGAGATCACCCTGAGAGGATTGGCTCACCTGTATGGGGAACGCTCGCACAGATGGCCGGGGCTGTGTGGTGGATCAGTGTCTCGGTTTCTTGTTTTCTTGTTCTCCCCCCCCCCCGTGGGGTGGGGGGCGGCAGGTATCAGGGGCCTGGGTGTGCTTGTCCTAGGTCTACGGAGCGCTGTATGCTCCTGGCGGGCGGCCGGTACTGCGGCACATTCAACTCGGCCTCATGTGCCACGGGCAGCTTCTCACCAACGGGTCGCGGGCACCCGGTCCTCCGTGTAGCGCAGTCGTAGCTGCCGGTGATGCTGTGTCAGCCACGCGGCTGTGGAAGCGCCACCCACCTCCGATGCCGACGGGGTCCCATCCGTGCTCCGGCAGGTCTCAGTGGGAGAGGCAGGGGGGGGGGGTCGCTGTGGTCTCCTTTGCTCTGTGGCACCCACGCATCAACTTTAAACCCCCTCAAGAGAGGGTGCCCGGGGGGTGGGGGGGTAGACTAGTCTCGGGGTACCTCTTCAATGAGCAATAAGCCCCGGAGGCCTTTCAAGTCCGCAGCGTTGGGCTGCTTGGGCTTTACTTTTTCGGACGTTCGAATGTTCCTTCTCTGCGGGAAACTTCCATCGGTAATATCTCCAGCTTCCGACGTCCGATTTTCATCGGGTTTTCGCCTAAAGTGGTGGTGGGGGGGGGGGGGGGGGGGAGGATGAGGGTCTTCCGATGCGCGTTTCTCTTATTCTCCCGTGGGGCGGGGTCGTGGTGTGGGGGTTCACCTCACTATACGGACCCTTGGGGACGGCGCTCACACGGGGAGGTTGATCATCCGTGCGCCCCCAGACGGCCAACCGACTACTACACTCGGGCCTCGAGCCTTTGAGAACGACCCAGCCAGGGTTGGATTCCTGGTCTCCAACTTAGTTGGCAACGCCTTAGCTTGGGCTACACTCCTGATGACTAATATCGATCCTGCACTGAATGACTTTTCCCCGTTTCTACAACAATTCAGGGCAAGGTTTGATAGACCTGAGGTACAAGATTCGTCTTATGAGGTCATACTAGACTTCAGAAAAGGCTCACTTGACGTACAGTCCTACGTCTCAAACTTCCAGAAAATGGCAGTTAATGCCAGATGGCCAGACTCCGCTCAGCAGATGCTGTTCAGAAGAGGGCTCCATGACGACAAAGGAAGAATTGGCCCGTGTTGCTCGTCCAGCCACCTTTCAGGAACTGGTTACCTTGGCCCTGCAAATAGAGTTCCGTCTAGTTGAACGCTGACAGGAAAGAAGGAGAGGCCAACCTTACTCTCTAGTGAACAACCTCCAGACAGTCCTAAAGGACAGAATACTCGCTGAAGAACTGATGCAGAATGGAACAGGGAGAGTGCCCTTGACCCCAGAAGAACGGAAGAGGCATCGTGAACTAGGCCTGTACATGTAGTGTGGTTCTTAAAAGCACATATTGCGGAATTGCCCTGAAGTTCCACCTAGGCGCAAGGGAAACGCTTTACCGCGCTTTTATGCTGGGGAGATCTCGGGGGAAGCGACACCAGTCTCTGCAACCGCACCCAATCACTAGAAGGAGTAGAAGACAACCGCTTAAAGGTGTTCCATGTATGCTTAAAGACCACACGTAACACCTCTCTTCAAGTGCTAGCAATATTGGACTGCGGTGCAGCCGGTAATTTTGTGGACATCTCATGGGCAAGAGAATACAAGATACCACTGCAAGAAAAGCAAAGGCCCATTCCAGTCAAAGGGGTGGACTGATCCCCTCTTTTGCCAGGCCCCATAGTTATGGAGACCAGACCCTTACACGTGGTGTTGGGTGGACATCAGGTGGTCATGGATTTTTATATCATCCGGGCAGCCCACTTCTCAGTCATCCTGGGAATGCCGTGGCTGCGTCGGCATAATCCCCGGTTTTACTGGAAGGCCAACGTTTTGAGTTTCGATTCTCAGTACTGTTATCAGCATTGTCTTGGTCGGTCGGATCCCGGAGCACAGAAGGGTAAGGCAGTCTTACTGCCCAGGTCTACAATCTCATTTGTTCCTGTCCACCACCAAGAGTATTCAGCGGGATTTGAAGACAGACTCCCGAGACTGTTACCTCCTCACAGATCAGAGGATTGTGCTATAGACTTGATACCTGATGCTACTGTTCCCTTTGGTCGAATGTTATCCCCTTTCTCATCCAGAGCCAGAGGCACTCAAGGACTACCTAGATGCCAATCTGCAAAATGAGCTCATAAAGTAGTCCAAGTCACCATGTGGGGGCCTCTCTTTTCTTTACTCCCCAAGAAGGACACGAACTTCCGCAACCTTAATCATCTAACCATGTGACAGATATTCGATGCCCCTGATGAAGGACGGAGGCAGTGCAGGATTCTACAGTCTTTATAAAGCTGGATCTCACGGGTGCTTACCACCTCCTTAGAATCAAGAAGGGAGACAAATGGAAAACGACATTCCGGATTCCATTGGGACTGTACGAATACCAAGTAATGCTGTTTTGCCTTGTAAACGCCCCAGCTATGTTCCAGCGCTCCAGCGCTTCATCAACAAGATCTTTTCAGACTTTCTTCTATACATCTCGGTAGTCGTCTACCTTGACCACATTATAGTCTTTTTCCCCTACATTGTCAGAACAACCCGAACATGTCAGAAGTACTGACATCTGGAGGCAAACCAACTGTTTGCCAAGCCAGAGAAGTGCCAATTCAAGACCTCTACGGTATCTTATTTGGGGTACATCCTGTCCAGTGAAGGAGTTCGGATGGATCCTGGGAAAGTGAAGGTGATACTTCAAATGGCAGGAACCAAATAATATTAAAGACATCCAGAGGTTTTTGGGTTTGGCAAATTTTTATAGACGCTTTATCCCTATGTTTTCTGAAGTGGTTTTGCCTATATCTGCTTTACTCAAAAAGGGAGTGAGATTTGTTATGAATCGAGAGGTAAAGAAAGCATTTCAGAAGCTCAAGACCCTCATTACCACGGCTCCTATACTGGTCCAACCAGACCAGATCATAGAGTTCATCGTGGAAGCAGACACATCCCGAGGTGCCTTAGGGGCGGTTCTTCTGCAAAAGACCTTGGAGGGTCTAGAACACCCGGTCGTCTACTATTCAAGAGCCCTTACCACCAGCGAGGGGAACTATTCGGTTCTTGAGAAGGAGCTACGTGCTATAAAGATGGCCTGTGAAGAGTGGAGGCCCCTACTCCAGGGAGCAGCTCACCCTTTTAGTCCGCACAGATCACCGGAACTTAAGAGTTCTCCAACAGATGGAGTGCTGAAACTCTCGCCATGCCCGCTGGGCCTACTTTTTTTCATAATATGATTTCATTATTACCCATTTACCGGGTTCTGCCAATACTTTGGCGTATGCCCCATCAAGAAGGACCGAGGATGACTGGGGAATTTAAGATAGCAACTTGGAACGTGAGGGGGCCAAAAAGCTATATCAAACGGAATCGGGTTAGGACCTTTTTTAGACGTCAAAAGATAGTTATAGTGCTACTGCAAGAGACCCACCTGACGAAGGAGAAACAGGATAGAATTTTGCAGAAATGTCAAGGGACGACCTTGGGTACAGCCTACTCGGCGTATGCTATGGGAGTCTTGATCTGGATAGCACCTCATGTCCCATTTAAGCTCTTGCAGTCCTCTGTAGACAAGGGTGGTAATGATGCGGGGGCTGGTGGAAAGTAAAGAAATGTGCATAATTAGCCTGTATGCCCCGAACCAGGATACAGCAGCGTATTTTAGATCTCTATACAAGAAGATGGGTACTTATATAGGTGGGGCGGTAATATGGGGGGGGGGGTAGGCTTTAATTGCACTCTAGACCCAAAAGGTGGACAGGTCGGATAAAAGGCTAGCTCATCCGACCCCATCAGCTAAATCTTTGAACACATTGTTGCAGGCCTTTCGATTAGTGGCTGTTTGGAGAGAGCGACACCCGCAGGATCGGGGGGATACTCAATTAGTCTGCCCCACAAGACCTACACACGAGGCTAGGTTATGTGTTCACCGGGAGGGACATGTTACAGGAGATGACACTTGCAGAATATAAAGCCATAGTCCTGTCGGATAATGCCCCTCGGCAGGGACAAGGCAGGCCCTACCTCTGAGCTAGGATTCCGATGTGGAGCCCAAGGGCAGTGGCACTAAAGGATACAGGGTTCCGGGATGACCCGAGGGTGGAGGTGAGGGAGTATTTCAAACATAATACTGGCTGTGTAGACTCAGCCGGGGTGTTGTGGGAAGCATTCAAAGTGATAGTGAGGGGGGCTGCAATACCCAAGGCTAAGGGGTTGCAGGAGATCATAACTCGAGTCAATGGAAAGGATTATGCGAGAGGGTGCAAGATCCCCAGAAGCAGCCAAGGGGGCATCTCGATTGCAACAAGAATGTAGAGATGACTGGGAAAGGCTAGGTAACTTAAGCTTTAAGAAATATATTGAGATGCAGAGGGAGTCAAACCAGCCAGATTGTTAAGCCTGGTTTTATAAAAGTGAGACCCCCCCCCCACTCCCAGCAGACTTATTATATGCGGCTATATGATGACGTTGAGGAAGAGGAGGAATTGGATATACAAGAGGCATTAACTGAGATTATGCTCCCCAAACTGGATGTAAGAGAGAGAGAGAGCCTTGACGTCCCTACAACGATAGAATTAGAACATGTGATAAAACAACTGCCTACCAGCAAGGCCCCGGAGGCAGATGGACTCCCCCTGGGGCAGAAATACTACCCCCAATACTAGCGATTTTAAATTAGGCGCTTAGCATGGGTAAACTGCCTGCCTCTTTGCGCGAGGTGATAATGATCCCGTTCCTCAAACCGTCTAAGCCAGATACAGGGTGTGGATCCTATAGACGCCTCTCACTACTTAAACAGGACGCGAAGATTCTAACAGCAGTCATGGCGAATAGGTTGAGACCAGATATAAGCAAACTTATACCTCCAGACCAGACTGGCTATGTTTCACATAGGAATATAACCAACAACTTAAGAAGACTGCACCATATAATTGACTACACCCAAAGAGGGAAGCAGGAGGCGGCTCTCATCTCACTTGATGCAGTTAAAGCGTTTGATTCTGTCAAATGGCCCTGGCTGCTGGTAGTCCTGGAGGGGTATGGCATCGGGCCTACATACCTGAGTGGGTGCGATTATTGTACAGCGAGCCGGTAGCAAGGGTTAAGACAGGCGCTACGATCTCCAAAAAATGGCAATTGAGAAAAAGTACCAGACAAGGGTGCCCGTGGTCCTCGATGCTATTCATACTGCCACTGGAGCCATTGGCAGTGTACCTGAGGAAGGAGTATGGGGAAGCGGGAATTAGTATTAAGGGGAAACAGCACCTAATATCGTATGCTGATGACACGTTACTGTACCTGCAACATCCGGAGAACCTACAATATATTTTAGATGTAATGACAAGGTACACAGCGCTATCGGGTATAACTGTTAACCCACAGAAGTCAAGGCTATACCCCCTGGGGGCATATGTTGGGACGCCCACACACAGACTGCAGGTGCTACCGATAGCTTGGGAAATGTAGATATTTCAATATCTTGGTGTAGACATATACCACGACCCTGAGGCGGAACACAGGCATAACACAGAAAAGGCATCATTTAGAATTGAGAAAAGTATGGCATTTTGGACCAGACTACCATAGTCTATGATGGGTCGAGTTGCATTATTGAAGATGGTGGTGCTGCCCAGATTACTACATTATTTTGGCGAAGGGCTTGTCAGACGATACATAATCCTACCCCTTGTTCCCCGCGGATCTCACTGGTGGCACTGGAAGGGGTAGATGCGCAGGTTAAGCTGAATGTTAGAAGGATGTGGGAACCGGTTGGGATAGCGACGGTGGGTGACATGCTGGTGGATGGGAAACCCAGGGACTTTGAGGGGTTGGTGGAGAGCACAGGATTACATAGAGGACAGCACATCACGTACTCTAGACTCCTAGGGATCATAAAGAGCATGTGGCTCAAAGCCGAACTGGCCCTACAGCCGGATACGGTAATAGAAAATTTTATCATGTACGAAAGGCGGACATGAGGTGTCCCGCATAGACGAGTTATTGATTTCAAAAGGAAGGAAAAGAGATGGCCCGCACGAGACAGCATTGGGAGGAAGATGTTGGGGAACCAATTTCGGATGGACTGTGGGCCAGGGCACAATGGTACCATAAGAAAGTATCAAGAAATGTGAGATTGCAGCAAATTCAGCTTTATTTGCCCACACAGCATACATAACCCCTGATAAAATGTCTCTGTTCAATCACGTGGGAATGCAGACAGGTTCGAAGTGTGGGGTGGTGAATGCGGGGTTAGTGCATATGTTCTGGTCCTGTGCAGAGATTGACAGATTCTGGGAAGAAGTGCCTTGCATTATGGATAAAGTGGATATTGTATTAGACGCGAGTTCTCCTTGGGGTTGCCTGTTATGGGGCTTCCCAAGGTCCCGTAAAGCTAAGCATGGGAGTAAATGAAGGACATAGCATAGATACTGGCTAAACGTAGAATCGCCATGAGTTGGAAAGCACGGACGAGACCGTCTGCACAAGTATGGTGGCAGGATCTGAAGAAATGGGCAAACGAAGAAACAGTAGTGTGGCAATAAGATAGGAGTAGGAAGGCGGATCCGGAGGGTGGGGGGGCTAGATGCCTGGAGACAACTGGTGGCTGCTCTATCTGTATCGGACCAAGCGGAAAGGGACGAAAGTTAATTTGGGGGTAAAATGATAACAGGAAGCAAGGTTGTGTGGTGCAATATAGGCCTGGTTGGGGAAGGGGAGTTGTGGGTGGGGGAGAAAAGAAACAAAACTAATACATATCACTGTACGTGTAAGTTAATGATGTAAAAGATTTGTAAAGATGTATGGTTATAAGCTGAATAAAAAATAAAAAAGTACACAACCTTGCGTCAAGGGACTTCTGGTGGCCTTCTCTATGGAAGGATGGATGTTAAGAACTACGCGTCATCTTGTCCCACTTGTGCTGCCAACAAGACTTCAGTGGGTAAACCCATAGGCCTTCTTCAACAAGAAGGGCCATAGACTTGGTTACCTCCAGCAGAATATTTAGTATACCTTGAAAGTAGCAGGTATAATGTCTTTGTATCTGTAAAAAAACCCACCCTGGTTCATCACCTACGGTTTTACGTTTTATTTGTGTTTCTTCAACGACAACTAATGAAACAATTGTTCAGATCTCATGTCATGCTATTGCAAATTGGTATGGTAACTAATTGAATTATGTTTCCAATCTATTTTTGCTTTGTTTCTATTTGAATATGTTTGCAAAATAAGTGGGCATGTGCTGTTCATATAAAACTATTACAGCGGTGCGAGAGCAGAGGGAGAGCAGTCACCTGCAGTCTCTCTACACTGTCTATCCTGTGAGAAGTCCATTAATACTGCTATTCCCCGCGGAGAGCGGAGAGCGGAGCGAGAGCAGAGGGAGAGCAGTCACCTGCAGTCTCTCTACACTGTCTATCCTGTGAGAAGTCCATTAATACTGCTATTCCCCGCGGAGCGGAGAGCAGAGGGAGAGCAGTCACCTGCAGTCTCTCTACACTGTCTATCCTGTCTATCCTGTGAGAAGTCCATTAATACTGCTATTCCCCGCGGAGCGAGAGCAGAGGGAGAGCAGTCACCTGCAGTCCGCTGCAGACAACGCGGACGATGGCTTCAACAGAGATGTCAACAGAGGTACGAAATTTAAGTATAGCGCCTGATACACAGCTCTTGTACTCTGAACACCACAATAATGGACCTTACTCCAGAACTATCCCCCCGAATTCTACGTAGTTCACTGAAGCCGAACGAAGATCCGAAGCCAAAACGCAAATCCATGTTGCCCACCCAAAAACAGAAAGAACAGAAAAATCAGCGCCCACCATCGAAAACAACGAAACCAACGATAATCACTCCACTGTGTAGCAAAACCTCAACAAACACGGCGAAAAACGTTTTCTTCCCGAACCAACCACCAGTGGTTATAGGAAATTTACAACAGGGGCACGAATGCTTTCACCAGATCGAGACAGGATCTCAGTGTGTCCCGAAGTCCACCCCTGGGTCAGTAAACACGTCAACAAGCCTGTTAATGGACAAAACTCCAATTAGGAGGAATAGTACAAACACTCATCAAGAAGAGGAAACAATAGATTCACCCGGCAGAATGATTGAAAATAAACACACTTTTCCCCCCCTACCTGTGTCCCCCGCCCCCGCAGCGTCCCGAACTCAGGGATCGCGACCCATGGATCCGGCGACTTCTGAAGGAGTATGGCCGTCTCCCTCCATACCGTGTGGCATCCTCTCCCCTGCCCGGCTGGGTCTGCCCGTCCCTCTCGGAAACGAGACGAGTGGTGCTCGGGACTTTCCCGTCGAAGGACGGACGGCCCGTGCACCTGGGCATCCGGCTAGAGGTAAGGGGTGTGTGGCCCCGGGAGGAGGGAGGATAGAGGAGAGAGAAACCAGGGAGATCCAGAGAGAGCGGACAGACACGGCGAAAAAGCGGAGCCCAAACAGGGAGAAAATTTCGTCCGCAAAGCCCGCCCACTGCAGCTTGAACTCGCAGCTGGATACACAGGGCCTCGTAGGGGGAGCCACGACGGCCGAAGACCGCGGTGTGGTTTCAACGACCAAACTGGTAGAAGTGCAATACCACGCCTCACAAATGTCGCCAGAAAAAAATCTTTATGTTCGCTCTGTCTCCCCAGTAGTAGGCGGAGAGGATCTAACTGCACCTGGAACGGACGAGGTGTGGGCAAATGAGACTTGTGATAACTCAATGGACATGTCAACTGAACAAAGGAGCCCATGTATATTTACATTCCCGGACTCCACTTTAGAACCCGAGACAGCTACCAAAGGGGCAACCTCAAGCAAACTCCCCCAGGGTGTCTTCAAACAAAGCCAAAAAGAAACTGTCCTCGGCAAATGCAAAAACAAAAGCATTGAGAGCCAAGAAGACTTGCAAATCAACCCTTCTGACGCCCCTTCTGTCGAGTGCCCTGAAAGATTTCATAAACAAACAATTTAAAACAAAATTGGCTCACCCAAAAGAATTGTCAGATGAAGAAATCCTAGAGGCCATCCAGGATTTACAAACAGTGAGCAAATCACGGAAAATAACTTTGGGGACGTCTGGCCTACGAAACCAGACTCTGACATCAATACCTGAAAGAATACATCCAAGTGTAGACAAAGAAATTTTGGAAACCATGGAAAACAAAAACCAAGCTGAGACAGGAGAACGAAACAAAGAACATATATCTGTCCCAGTGATACAAAGCGAGAAAAATCCAGTAAGCAGGAATATAGAGGGAGAATCTCGAGCTCCCACGGAAAAATCATACAGCCAGGAGGCAATCCAACAAGAAGTGCACAAAGTGTGGAGTCCCAAAACCTGTGGACAAGACTTACAAATTTCATCGACGCCCAAAAAAGTACAACCAAGAAAATCTAGTTTAACCGCAATGCCATCGGACATATGCCCCCTTCTAGAACTTCGGAATCCGGATGTGGAGACCCCAATTCTGGAAGAGCTTAGTCTGGCTGCAATCCAACCACCTCTACAAACATCCCACTTCAGATCCCCTCCTAAGAATCGAAGAGTACGTGAAATAGCAGCCCCAGGAAACAAAGAATCTCCATAAAAAAAAAACGACCTCTCAGTCATCATGTCAGCTATTACCATCGCTTTAGAACCGTTTGGAAAGCTTTATGAAGCAATTAACGATTCAATCAAAGATAGTACGGTTTTGACTGCAATGATGCACAGTAAATTGATCTTCGTGGAAGGCTTTATCACAGCTATGGATCAAAAAAACAAAGAATGCAGTGACATTTGGGACAAAAAGCTGAGTAGGCTAGAGGACCTAATGTCCTGTCCAAATCAAGCCTCTCCAGCCACAATAGAAAGAGAATCTCAGACCGAAGGGTCTTTTGTGTCTCGAGATTTAGCGCCGATCTTCAAAAAGAAAACAGAAAAATATTCTCAAACGATCGGAACAATGTCCGACCAACAACAAACGAATGAAACATCGGAAATGAGTACATCTGCAACAAAAAGCAAATCAGTATTGGAAATTTTAAGAACTAGTGAACTGAACGAAAATGGAAAACAAACGGAGTCGGCTCTGGACCGCTTGACGATAAAGAGAAATAAACAAAAGGAATCAAAAAAACCAACTAAGAGCTCGTCTGTGCAAAATGAGAATTTAAACAACTCAGTAATTTGTACGTCCTCCTCCCCGAGATCGGTCGACGAGTTCATAGCGCAAAGCTCATTAATGGACCTTAGTGAGCATCTAGAGACACCCAAAGAAGGCAAACTGAACACTACGAACATGAATGTCCTGCATTTTCAACCTACAAATTCCACCAGAGTACCCGACACTCGGGCACATGAAAAAAAAAATAATCACCAGAAAGAATTGACTCAAGCCAGACGATAGGCTTAACTCCCTGTGACCCTCATAGACAATTGGATGAACCGACTGAGAAGTCCCACTGTGGAAACACCCCCCCGAGAAGGGGGAGGGACGAACAGATGAGACAGAGGGATTTCTTTGTATCGAAGACACGCCTTTTTAAGATCGAACAAACATCTTCAGTTGACCAGTACATGATACTAAACCGGAATACGGTGCTGAAAATTCTTAAAAAGTCCAAAACTTTACGAAATTTAAAAAAATCGGATGATTTTACACTAATCGAGCCATATCATAGAAAACAACTAGCAAAGGCCTATCTGCATATTAAACGGAACGCCCTGAAGGAACTCTCGTGTGATGTCTACTCGGAACTAGCTAGTATGGGATTTAATCTAGTTGAGATGTCAACCACAAAACCTAAAGATGATACTAGACACATCTACAATACCTCCCCAAAAAAGAACTATAGGTATAAATCTAGAACTGAAGACCTATACAGAACTGGCAAAAGAGGGCAAAGCCCAGTGAAAATACCCTACTGGCCTCCAAAGTCTAGAAGGGACGAAAGCTCTGAATACAGACGAGAGGAGACAAAATTATAAACCTCTTCGAGATAAAAAAACAGATACATTCCTGCCCTGCCGTCATCAAGAACGCGGAGCTCCATTGAGGGAGATTCCGTCACCTGGGAAACAAACTAATACAACTAACGGTGAAACAGAAAAAGCATCAAAGAAAGATAAATGGACTTGGTTTCGCAGCATCTTATTACCAGGGCGTGGAAAATAGCAATCATTGGGGGTGGAATACCCAAGGAAATCCCCAACTGACGTGTCAACGACATGCTTAGAAAACGACATCCTAAGTATAGCATCTTGGAACACCAGAGGATATGTACATCTCACTAATTCTGAGAGTCAGGATCTCAGCCGATATGATATCATATGCCTCCAAGAGACTTGGCTATGTGAAAAACCAGCGCTCGACGGCTACTGCATTGAATTATCCCCAGCCCACAAAGGACCATTTGGCCGCCCTTCATCAGGCCTACTTACAGCAATCCGGATGGGCTCGGGGGTCGAAATTCTAACGGTGATAAAGTGGACATACGAAATTTTGGCAATTTTGACCATATGGGATTCCAGAAAACTAAAGCAAAATCCTGGAACACAAGATGCGGTAGCTATAATAAACGTATATTGGAACCCCCAAAAGACCTCAACGGAAACAATGTGTAAAGAAATAACAAACACAATTGACGAAATTGCCATGAACTACAAATCCTTCGATATTATCATCATCTGTGGTGATCTTAATGCCAACTGTGCAGCGCACAGTACGAACCAGATAAATCCATCTACTATCTCGAATGTGTCAAATAGGGGTGCGACATGGAACGGAATCATGAAATCTCGTAACATGTATAATTCGGCCTCAGTGACGAACTCCGAAACTTTGCTTCCAACCTGGGAACGAGGCGTATCTGCGGCAACCCTGGACTATATTATCGTCTCTGAATTTTTTCATCGCAACATTGTCTCTTTCAGTGTTACTAAAACTAAGCAGAGCGACCATAACCTACTACATCTAAAGCTTAAAAATAAGGCGATTGCATCGCAATTTTACATCCCAGAAATCGAAACAAATCCACAAAATACTCGTTTACGAATGACCGCTTCAGAGGTCTCGAAACTGAAAGTTCAGTTCACAACCCTTACTTTAGATCGGACAGTGCAAGATGACGTGGCCAGATCAAGTTACATTCCTCTTCTTGTGGCCTTTAAGAAACCAAGAAAACTACTGAATCTACACTCGACCCAGCACACTCATGAATATAATGCAATACTGGTCTCAAAACGCAGAGCTATACGGAAAAAAAGAAGAGAAGCTAAATCCCTAAATCTTCCATCACTGTGGGACACCTTAAAAGCGGAAACCAGAAATTACAAGCAATGGCTGAAACACTCAAGAAACCTGCGATATCAAGCTGACGCAGAGGAGATGCTAAGGACATTAGCTAACAAAAGGTCTCGTGACTTCTGGTCATTGATAAATAAATCAAATAAGACAGCAAACTCTCACATAATAAATCCAGTTCCTGAGGAAACCTGGAATGTACACTTCTCGAAGCTTTTCCAAAAACCGGAAGAAAACGAGGTTGAGTTTATTAGAATGGCGGACTCACCATGGGTGGATTTATCTGACGTGAGTGACATCAAACTCACGATAATGAAATTAAACTCATCTAGAGCTGCGGGACCGGATGGCCTGGCAAATTGCAACCTTAAGGAACATCCAGATGAGTGGTCTAACCTCATCGGCGCAATCTTCAGTCTATGCAGGAAAAAAAGAACAGTTCCGGATTCATGGTCTAAAGCCTTGATCGTTCCTATTTTCAAAAAAGGATCACGTGCGGATCCGGCGAATTACAGGCCAATAGCTCTCTTGGATGTCATTGGGAAGATCTTTGCCTCCATGCTTTTGTCTTACTTTCGGAAATGGGCGCTCTCAGCGACTTGTTTTGATCCTCTACAGACTGGTTTCCAGAAGAATGCAAGCACCAGCGCAAACATAATGTGTTTGACTCTACTCAAAGAAAAAGTTTTGACTGGTGGTCCCCGAATTTTTCTTGCATTTGTTGACCTATCTCAGGCCTTTGATGGAGTGGATCGACAGAAGCTCTGGATAAAATTGAAATCCTGGGCCTGTCCAAACGAAATCTTGGAACCCATAATTAGCCTCCATACAGACACACATATAAGAGTTCGCCTAAACAACGTAGGCCTCCTATCTAAATCCATCTCAACAGGTCGTGGAGTCAAACAGGGCTGCCCTTTGGCCCCGGCGTTATTTATAACATACTTGGGAGACCTTAAGGAGAGCCAAAGTAACATCAGAACATTTCCGCCTAAGATAGGTGGGACATCGATTCCAAGATTGCTGTATGCTGACGACCTGATTCTGCTCGATCACACCCAAGTGGGTCTCCAGCGCCAACTGGATAATCGGTCAACATATATTCAAGATGATAATCTGGAGATCAACAAAGCAAAAACTAAGATCTTGATTCTACAAAAAACTGCCACCAAAAAAAAGGAGAGGTTCCACTGGCATCTCAGGGGAACATAAATTGAAGTTGTAGACTCGTTTAAATATCTAGGTGTCCATTTAGATACCTCGAAGAAATCGGGAACTATGCAAGCCAGCTTATGGGCGAAAACTAAAAATCTTACAGCACAGTTAAGAATGGTCGATCGGAAATATGGAAAGTTTTCACTCCAACCGGCTATAAACTATTATAAAGCTAAGATTGTTCCATCTCTGACCTACGGCATGGATGCCATACCCTCTTTTCCGCCTTCAACATGGCAAAAACTGGAAGGCCATATATGGAGAGCCGTCTTGGGTCTCCCAAATTCAACACCGATAGCTCCAATCAGGCGAGAGCTGGGTTTACTCTCTTTGAAGGCCGTAGTGGATCACAGTTCTTTGCAATTATATAGGAAAATCATTCACCCGAGAGTCTCACAATCTACCAAATAATGGCAGTAGAACTGGAAAAAGGCTCAAATCAGTCTATGAATCAATGGGCCGCGGAGCAAAAACAAAAACTATGGCAAATAGCATGTACTGAGACAGAACTTAAAGAAAATCCAACGAGGATAAAAAAGAAACTTGAATGTTGGGACTGGATCAATACGGCTGATTCAGTTTCAGCGTGCAAACTCCTAGCTCACCTTCCCTCGAACCCCAACAAACTAAAAGAACCGATGGTGTACTGTAAAAAATATCCAGATAAGCGACTGATGAGAACCCTTTTAAGAGCCCGTCTAAATGTCTTACCGACCGGAGAAATTTTAGCGATAAGAGCGGGTTTGGAGAAACCACCCTGCAGATTATGTGCAGATCCAGATGACTTTGAATCTATAAAACATCTATTGATGAGATGTCCAGCTCTTCACCAGGCCAGGTGCACCTACTTCACCCCCCTGACGGCTACATCATTCGTAGGAAATGAAGATATTTGGTGGAACCACCTAATCACAGGCGAAAAGCCTCGATGGCATACAGCGACTGCTAAACTCCTAAACCTGGCTTTGGAAAGAATAAATCGCACTCCGGAAGCTAGGTGTTAGATGCATGGATAAGGAACTAAACCGTAAGGTTCGAACCATTCACCAGACAACATTAGAAAGGTTTGCATCCATTCCAGAAAGCGCTCTTGTAAAAATCTTTTAAGATTAAATACAAGTAAATAAAAAAAAAAAAAAAACTATTACATTTTATGGTCGATTAAATTCATTCCATTCTTCGTCTTTGACATTTAGTTGAACTAAGCAGCCTAAAAGTCAATTTCATCACTTTATGTGTATTTATTTCTCGTTTAATTAGGAGTTTATAAACTTGTTGATACTTAGTATGTCAAATGAAGTTTACTTCTGCAGTAAATAAGGAATGCAGGAATCGTTTGATGTAAATAAATGTGGTAGGACGCCCTTCCTCTTGTTCCCATATATCACAGCTCTATAAAGTTCTACCACTTTTTTTGAGCAGTCCCTTCAGTTCCGTAACTTCTTCAACAAGAAGCCTTGCCGTCTCAACCCTGGGAACACTTATCCACTGATTTTATTGTGGATCTCCCTCCATCCAGGGGAAGCATGGTTACAGTGGATACCTACAGCAAACTGGCTCACTTCTCCCAGCTCCCAGGACTACCTTCGGCACCGGAGACGGCCACCGTCTTTATGAAGGATATCGTCAGGTTACATGGACTCTCAAGAACCTTGGTATCAGACGCATCAGTGCATGATGAAGGGTGTAGTAACCAGCAGTTGAATATGCTGCCGCTGGAAAGTCAGGACAGGCTGCCTTACGTCGCATGAAGGCATTTGAGAGAATAATAGCACGATTATTGAAAAAGATAATATTCAACACCTTCAAGGGAAGGTTGAGTTCTCCTCCGCGTAAGTGGCAATAAAGTTCAAGAAAGGGCGTTCTGCCTCTAGTCTGTGTCTGTTTATTGTGGTAGTCTAGCTTTGTTAAGTTGTTAGTGTCCAAGGAAAAAGGTGCAAGCTGTGTTCTCCCACTATGCGCTTTTCCTATCTTGCATTATCTGCTTATAGCTTGTTATGTATGAACTGATATGCAGCAGTAATTCTTTGGTTGTGCCGAATCAAGTGTCTGGTGGGGGCAAATGTATCGGATGGGTTAATTTGGAAATATGAAATGTCTACGTTCCCTACCCTGCCCTGGTCACCCCTTTATTCAGGATTCTGCAATTTCTCAAACCTGGAAGGCCATGCCTTTATGAACTGGCAGGAGGCTGTTGAATAAGACGTATATGTCGGTCCGGCAATTAAAACTATTCTGGACGTAAAGAATCCTGTCAATTTAAGGAGAGTGAGAGCCACCATTACTTTCAGCTGAGACACTGGGTCTCCAAAATTGATTTTAGGAGAGTGGCATCCAGAGTCTTTACCCACCTTTGAAAATGTTCTCCTAACACAATCAGGAACTAGGAATTTAATTTAATCCCGGTACAAATTAGAAGTGGCACCCGAGATTGACTTGCCTTACACAAGGAGGTTAGGGGGAACTAGTAGATCTAGGAATTACCAGGAAGTAATGGGACTGCCTATAGAGACATCCCTAGGCAGGCTGCAGCGATCCAAATTAGGGAAATGTGGTATAACATGATGGCCCAATGGCAAAACTCCAGCTGTCGGGTTAGTGGGCATGGCTCTTAGAATCTTGGGAGGACCAACATCTTGCTATGTCAAGACCAGAGGCTCACATTAGGCTTCTCTTTCTTTATTGAAACACGTAAAGAAAGCTCAGCAGCAAGATATTTGTGTGCACCTGAACGCAAGTAATATGCATAATAAAGGTGCACCATAAAATATTAACAAAACTCAAGAAAAAACATCAGACTCAGTCCATACAAGTCTCTGGGAGACCAAAAACGCAATATCCCAGAAGAATTCCCCAGAGTTCATCCAGAGGCCACCACCATGTGACATCAGTCCTCCAATAAGTATGAAGATATCCTCATAAATAGTCCTGAACATGATGTAACTTCCTCTTTCTTTGCTGCTCACAGCAAGAGATAAGTACATTTCATGTTCCACACTGTTTATAAAGTATTTGCATTATATCATTGGATTTAATATTCTTTAGTTTTGTTGCTGCGTTCTGAATGCGTTTTGTGGCGTGTTTATTATTCATTTTTCTTACCGCTTCGCGGCTCCGTAATTTATTTCCTTGTTTGCCTCCGATGCCAGCTGTTTCCTGCTGGCGTCGGAGAGTGCTGAAATATACAAAATCCCTGTTCATTGCTGTACATTTCTTCTTTCATTATTTTTCTTCAACGTTTTCAATCAGCTGACTGAAGTCCACCGGAGCGGACCACTGAACACTCTTGCGCTTTGCTTCCCCGGCCCAACAGACTTCCTCTAGGGCTCAGGGAAGCCTACGCAGATTTCGTTCTGCCCGTGGCACCGCTTGCGTCCACCAGGGGGGAGCTCCTGCTCTCCTCTGGTCCTTTACTCAGTATTTCGGCGCTCGCAAACGCATTTCCGCTTGATTTTATAACCGATTTGTGAACGCGAGCGCCAGAGGCTGTCTACACTGTTTATCATTCGGATTAGACGATTCAACAATTTAAAAAAAAATAATAATAAAAAAGAAATACATTTTTAAAAAGGTGCATTATATAGAACATGGCAGCTCAGTACTCCCCTCAGTCAGATCAAGCTTGACCGGAGCGTGAGGAAGATACTGGTTATATTGATGAAGCGGCAATGGCAAGAAGCCTTCAGAAGGTGCTGAGATCTTCTGTTGAGACCAGCACTGAAAAGGCCGTAACAGATATGCTCCTGCCTATACAGCAGCGCCTTGACAATAAGGAGGAGCACATGCGAGAGACCTCCCCTCCAGGGAGAAAAAAGATCCAGAAAAGAAAGCACCTATCAGGGGGATGTATTCCGGCTCGTAAGAGCAAACGCTCTCCGACCCCCCCCCCAACCCCCCGAGCCAGCCAGAACCAGCCACTGCTGCCGTATCAGACACCTTCTCCAGGCTTAAAGAGCCTTTATGAACAGGAAGGTAACCCCCTTCTCATGATGGACCCTCTTACCCCAAGGAGACAACAGGGGTACTAGACCCTCAAGCCTGTGGGGAGATAGACAGGGCATGGAAGACAACCAAAGCAGAGGGGTGCATGAGAACAATCACTCTCGCACCTCCTCAGATGAGGACATTAAAAGCGGGGGTTCAAAACCCTCAAGCTCAGGGATTGTGGCAGCCCACATCCCCAAGAAGACAGTTGGGGATTAGTCTCCTTCAAAGGGGATGATCAGGCCCGAGGATCTAGTACATCCCAGTTACACTGACTGGGAGCCATCGTCTAGGACAACTGAATACATCATGGCCAGACTGCGCAAGCCCCTCGATAAAGAGGTCAGAGGCAGACTCTGAGCCGAATGTCCCGTCCGGAAATTCCAGACAAGGTGGCTCTGAGCTAGACTCTAAAATGATTACATTTTTGGGCAAAAACGTGAAGGACCCAAGGAAAGGCATCGACCGTGCCTGGAAGGATTGTCAGGACAAGGTCCTGGACGTCACTGGTCCACTGGCAAAAATCTTGGACCTAGCGGAAGCCGAGCCCATTGACCCGGTGATTCTCTCAGGTTGGGCCCAACGGGCCATCTGCCTACTGGGGAATGCCAGCTGTGCTATATCAGCCAAGCATCGGAAAGGCATCTTGTTTAAAATCAACACCAAATTGAGTGAATTAGCGGACACAGAGTCCGGTGCTGCTGCCCAAGGCTTACTTTTCGGAGATCCCTTCATGAAGGAGATGTCAAAGTTTGTCGGCGGTACCTTCACCGCATTACACAAAGCTCAGGCATCCATCAATAGAGTCTTCGCTTCAAAAATTTCTCCAGGGCCGGACGAGGTTGCTCCTCCGGCCGGTATTCCTTCAATAGAGAACCTCAACACTCCAGGTATCAGCACAATGCATGGCAAGATTGCACCGATACCTTCTTTCCTTCAAGAGGGCGAGCCTGGAGAAGAGCCTCTAGATATCCGGCCCAGCAACAACCCTCCAAACTAAAGGTCAGTGTACTCATAGCAGCGCCACCGCCGCAAGCACCCATAGGGGGTGGTCTGGCTATCTTTGCAAGAGCTTGGGATACCTTATCTGGGGATGCGTGGGTCAGGGACGCAGCTCGCGGTCTGCGCCTAGAGTTTTTTGCTCAACCCTTTCAAGCCTGTCACCCCGCCCCTATAGCAATGTCCAAAATAGATGAGATAGCATTAGACCGCGAGATACACACCTTATATCAAAAGCAAGCGATCCGCCCCTGCTCAAGCCAAGGCGGTTTCTTCAGCCCCATATTTCTGGTGCGCAGAAGGTGCGGCAAGTGACAAATCTAAGAGCTCTCAACGATTTCATCATCTACTGCCGTTTCAAGATCGACGGAATCCACATGCTCAGGGACATCTTGAGACCGAACGATTGGCTCATGCGTCTGGATCTAGTGCCCATTCATCAGGCACACACAAGTTATCCGAGGATCTCATGGGGACACAGACTGGGAGTTCACGAGTCTACCTTTCGGGCTCTCCTCAGCACCTTGGGCTTTTACCAAGCTTCTAAGGCCTGGTAAGAGAACAGGGCGTCCGGCTAATAGTTTATCTGGGTGACATTATTTTCATGGTTCAATCTCAAGCGCTGGTAGAACAGCAGACCAGGCTGGCCATAGACTTACTGCACAGTCTCAGCTTTCTCATAAACTGGGAGAAGTTGTCCATCCAGGAATCTAGAATTTCTGGGGTTCATAGTGGATTCCCAGAATTCGCAACTTCGTCTCCCAGCGGCCAAGATACATTCCACCCGACGGGAGATTCGCAGACTCCTGCAAAGGGACCTCATTTCTCTTTGAGAACTAGCAAGAGTAATAGACCTACTATGCTCTTCTATCCAGGCGATATTTCCCTGTCCCCTTCACTACCGAGAGCTCCACAGGCTGAAAGGTCAACACTTAAGGGGCAGTCTCTCTTACTCCCAGCACCTGATACTCGCCTTAGCCCGAGAATAGAGCTCAACTGGTAGCTCACTCACATGGAAGCCTGGAACAGCAGAGCCATCTTCGGATCCACCCGAGACATTGTCATCGAGTCAGATGCCAGTCGCTCCGGTTGGGGAGCGAGATGCGGCCCAGTAGCCACTGGAGGATCATGGTCTCCCCAAGAACTGGAGATGCATATAAACTGCCTGGAGCTCCTTGCGGGCTCTTTCGCCGTTCGTTCCTTTGCTAGAGACAGAGCGAGTTGCTGTATCTTGCTGAAAATGCACAACGTTTCCACAGTAAGATACATCAATCATCTGGGTGGTACCAAATCTCGTGCGCTAGCGGAACTAGCCAAAGACTTTTGGCATTTCTGTGGAAAACCGGATCTCCATCACGGCGGTCTCAGGAACGTGGTGGCGGACTGGCACTTCTGTCATTACACGGACTCCAGCGACTGGAGGCTCAACACAGACCTCTTTCTCCACTTCCAACAAATCTGGGGCCCCATGTCCAAGGTTCTCTTTGCCTCCCGCCTCAACACTCAGCTTCCAGTGTTTTACAGCTGGAGACCGGATCCAACAGCCACAGCGACAGACGCGTTCCTGCAGTTTTGGACGGAAAGAATTCACGATCCATTTCCCCCCCTTTACCATGATAGCGAGGACCCTGGTGAAGGCCCGTCGGAAGCAAACAGAGCTGGTCCTCATAGCCCCAGTCTGGACCTCTCAGACCTGGTATCCAGTTCTTTTGGAATGTTCTATGGATTTTCCAATCCTTCTACCCCACTTTCCAGATCGTGGGTCCGCTAGGACGGCGTCAACCTCTGCTCATCAGCGGGTCCTTGACACTGACAGCTTGGAGGATTTCAGAGTGAGACGGATAATTCCAGGTATGTCCCTCAAGGCGATAAGTTATTGAGGAGAGCTGGGCCCCCGCTGCCCTACCCTTAGAAGATAGGACCTGGTGCCAGGGCCGAGGTTTTCACCCAGTTTCAGCACCTTTAGAAGAAATTCTCAATTTCCTGGCCTCCTTGGTAGAAAGAGGTCTCGCCTACAGGACGGTCAACGCCTACCGCTCAAGCGCTTTCCATAGGCCACAACCTCGTCCAAGGGGACCCAGCAGGGGAGCATCACCTTGTTTGCAGATTGCTAAAGGGCATTAGGCTTACAGTGCCGCTTCCGTCCCATTATGACAAGCTTTGGGACGTCAATATATTTCTCTCATGGCCACCTAACAAAGAGTTATCACGTACGGCTCTCTCCGGCAAGCTTACTACGCTTCTCCGCTTGGTCTCTTGCAGGAAAGTTTCAGATGTCAGAGCTCTAGACCAAGCAGGCAGGACATTCTCTCCCGATGGTATTGTGTGCCACATACACAGAAGAACTAACTGCGGTTCGAGAGTGATTTCTTACCCCGCTTTTAGGGAACAACCCAAGCTTTGCTTAGTCAGATGTTTGAAGACCTACAAAGAGGTAACAGCTCCCCTCAAAGCCTCTCCTAGCGGTCACCACAAACCCCCCAGAGCAGTTTTAGCCCCTACTTTAGAATGCTGGGTGCGTTGGACTCTAGCGCAGGCAGGGATAGACACTCTTCACTTTGGCGCCCACTCTGTCAGAGGGTCCATGGCCTCTAAAGCCTTCTAAGTAGGTGTATGTTTAGAAGACATCATGAGGATGGCTGATTGGGCAGGCGAGTCAATCTTTAAGCAGTTCTACCTGAAACCAGTAGAGCAGCCTGCATCGATTATGGTAAGCTTTGAACAAGCATAATGTGAGCCTCTGGTCTTGACATAGAATAAAGATTTTCCATAATAATTTACTAGAAAGTCTTAATTCTATTAAAGACATGGAGGCAAGCATTATCCCACCCGGCGAGAGAAAATAGCGGCGTGTATTACGCTTGAGAGTAATTATGTGCATTGCTGTGGATTATCGGTAATTTGGAATTTACGTACATTTTTCAGAACACACTAATTTTCTCTCCCACCCCACAAGAGGAACTAGGGTTGTCATACGCATGAAGTAATTCTAGTCTTTTATCTCTCTCTCTCTTGACAGCGCCTGCAGACAAGTCCATCTGACCTGCAGATCGCCTGCGTCTCCTTCTACAAGATTACTACAGTTTCAATTCTATTTACCGATTTATGCACAGCCAAGTTTGCAGCCTCGAAAGAGGAAGTTACATCATGTTCAGGACTGTTTATGAGCATATCTTCATACTTATTGGAGGACTGATTTCACATGGTGGTGGCCTCTGGATGAACTCTGAGGAAGTCTTCTGGGAAATTGAGTTTTTGCTACCCCTGGAGACGCTTATGGACTGAGTCTGATGTTTTTTCTTGAGTTTTGTTTATATTTTTTGGTGCACCTTTATTATGCATATTACTTGCGCTCAGGTGCACAAAGATATCTTGCTGCTGAGCTTTCTTTACGTGTTTCAATAAAGAAAAAGAAGCATAATACTCACCTCCGTGTCTTTAATAAAAGACTTTCTAGTAAGTTATTATGAAAAATCTTTATTGTTGTGCATGTTTGCGGGAGCCTCTCTGCGAATTCCAGCCACCACTTTTGCACACATTAAGACATTATAAACCACATCGATACGAAAGACCTAAGGTGCCACACACTATACAGAGAACATGAGGGGTCGTGTGGAGAGCAGGTTAGGAATGCCCAATATGAGATTTTTTATATTTCACAGCTGCACTTAATAGCGCAGTGCTTGGACCATGCAGAGAATACAGAAAGGTCCATAATAAGGAAAGTGAGTAGTGAACAACGCTAGCAGCATCCAATTGAAGAGAGCTCCATTTCAAAGTCTAGATTGCCTCATTTAATACAGGTGGGTAGGAAGGTCTGGACTAACATACTCAGTAAGAGGAGTGAATGAACGGTTTATGCTAAAAAATATATATATATTTTTTTTCAAAAGAACATACATTTGGGCCGATACACAGTGTGCTAGAACTATGGGAGGGATAGAAGTTGGACCACGAAAGCATGGATGGTGCTTAGTTGTTTTGAGAGGGGAATTGTTATACTGAACTAGCTGGGGAAGCCGGCATTGCCAGTGTCCTCATCGAATGGTGTCTCATGTGCCCTGGAGGATGTTGCTCTTGTCCTCGGGTGGGCAAGTCGTGCTGCTGTGTTTCAGAAGCTCTTGATATTGATTTTCACTTTGCATCAGATGGAGTGTTTCCAAGTGATGTTCGTTTTTTATGCAGCATGTTTCAGTCCCTCAATGGCTCCAGCACATTTGAGAAAATGTCCAGGAAAGATTGATTGTGCTCTCTCCTCGTGAATGAACTTAAGTAAACTGTAACCTTGCCATTTCCCATATTTGGAGTCGTGTGATAACAAATAAAATTATATACTTTTTTTTTAAATTCCCTTTAAAAATGCTAAAATGAACACCTTCGAACTGTATACTGTAGCAATAGATTTCAAAGGGAATAACCAACACAAACATTTTGTTTCAGAAACTGTTCAAAATGTTGCCTCCTTCTAGTACCTCCTGTAGTGAATCTAGGCGAGCATGCAATTTTTAAGGTTGTACAAGGCAGCCTGGAAGTGGGGAGCTAAATTTAGCCCCAGAAGAACCAATAGAAATTACAATAACAAATATTTCAGAAATGGGCTCAGCACTGCATGTAGTATCGCAAATAAAAGGACAAACGGCGGATGAAAAGAAACCCTATCTGACATGTAAGGAGAAATGGAAAGTTGATATCCGTAACTAAGTGATGCTGAATGGGACAGGGTGTGCACTGGCATGCATACTACAACACGGAATAAGCGTTTGGATACAGCTATTAAAAGAGAAGACAGCCTCGCTAGCGAGACAGGCTAAAATACTACACCCAAGATACGGAAAATGTTCCCTCACTCCAATAGTCACTTTCTACAGGCAAAAAGTAACAGCAGTATTAACTTATGGAGCAGAAGCGATGATAAACATCGACAAATCCACATGGTCGCAACTGGAAGGAAAATTTTGGAGAAAAGTCCTAAACCTACCGATGTCCCTGCCTGCAACCCGAATAAGAGCCAAACTCGCCCTACAATCACTTGAATCCATTGTATTATGGAAGCAACTCGATTTATACAGGAAAATCATGAGCCCAAGCTATGCGCCACCGCTTGAAATACTCAGACTCGACAAAAGCAACAATACAGAAGACACCCTTGCAATATGGAAAACAAGGATAGAAGCCAAAAGAAAAGAACAAGATATCTCACTGGAAATGCTGCTAGAAAGACCTCAAAAAGCAAAGACCAAAATAAAAGAATTATTGGATGAAGACTATACAAGATAAATTTAAGTACCAACACTATATGCACTGTGCCCTCGATTTCAGAAGAATTAACCAGCTACTGGCGTATCTGACAATTTTCCCCTCCTCAAACATAAGAGACACGTTTATGAGACTGCGCCTAAACATTCTCCCAACACGAGAAATAATGGCAGCAAGAAAACAAATCCCCAAAACAAAAATGTACTGCAGATTCTACAAAAACAAAAAGACAGAGTCCCTACACCATATAATCATGATCTTCCCTGCTCTCGACGAAAAAAAAGACAGCTATCCAGAGAATGGTTCATGAAATCGACAAAGGCACTCGCCCCAGAAGATCGTTGGGCAATGATGATAGCAGGAAATGAAAACAACTAATCTTCGCATTAATATCATTCTGGAACAACATAATGAACTTAAAACAAACAGGTTAAAGAATACCAAGCCAAAGCATAGGCCAAAAGCACAAAAGAAAGCTAACGACAGCCGACAAAAACATCTAGCACAACGTACAAGTGGGCCAATTAGAGTAAAGGGAAATAAGAGAGGTTTGAATGTAAAGCAACACATTTTAAAAATAAAAATTAAACATTAAAAATAAGCGTTTGGATACATTTCAATTTAGCATATTGCGTAGTATGTTCTGCCAATCACTTGGTGAGAATTTAATCCGACTAGCTTGAAGGACTGCCCCAAATGTCAGCGTCAAAGCATACTTTTATCATTTTATGTGGACCAACCCCAAAATCGGTTTGAGAAGGGGTTACTGGGGTATTGAAGCAAGTTACACGATTGCTTGTAGTGTACATGTTACAGCGCCAATGTCTGTATATTGATTACATTTGCTGAAGATACCTTATCACAAGTCTGTTTACTTTTGAAAACAATAACATTGATTAAAAAAAAAAGAAATATCATAAATTTGCTAGTTACTTTCATCCTCGTTTTGCACTGTTTGGCTAGTCAGAGACCCAATTCAAAGAAAAGAAATCTCTTATTGTCATCTTCTCCATGTAAGCATCATTCGGCACTACACCCTTTTTCCTTTGCTCAAAGAGGACTGGTTAAGCACAATGCAAATTATCCGCACCTTCCTTTAACTTTTTTTTGTTGATGCCGTTGTTGTGTATATTTAAGCCTAAATCCTCTGCAATGGTATTTTAGGTGAAGAACGATTTCCGATTTCTATGCAGAAACACACACTATAGGAATTTTGAAAGTGCTTCATGTAATTTACAGCCCATTTTTGAGATAGAAAATAGGTCTGTGATCTGCAGAATACATGAATCTTTGCAGCAGCTGCTCTACCCAATTAGTTATTGTACTTGATATTTGTGTATGTCCTCACAACAGATTTTAATTTATTTTATTGTTTGAAGCGCAGACGTAGCTTGAGAGCAGCGGAGCACTGTACAGAGTGCGGGTAGTCGACATTTGGGCTGCCATCCAGTAGTGCAGTACTGCGAGGTCTGTGCGTCCATATGTGCATGCATGTGATTAGTCATTGGTCAGGTGTTGAAAGACCCATGTTTTTAAGGATTGGCAAAATTGGAGAATTGTGGGGGCCTTCCTTGCCAACACTGGGATCGAGTACTAGAAGGTGGGTGCATGACAAGAGAAGGATTGTTTGCGGGTCCTCTCTTCGCGGAAGAGTTGCGATTCAAGCCAGTTGGTTGATTTGCTGCGCGAGAAGCGTGTGTCACCAGATATGTAGGGTTTAGCTGCCAGGTACGCTGGTGTGCTACTCGTGACTGCTTTGTAGATGATGCATGCAGTCTTGAACAGTATCCTGGCTTTGAGTGGAAGCCAATGTAGTTCACGTAGGATGGGGATAAGGGGTAATTCGGTAAATTTCTGTGCACCCGTAATAGGGATGTGCTGCAAGGTGGTGGACTACTTTTAGGGGAACCAAGTGAGCAGCTGGGAGCCCCGTAAGGAGAGCATTCCCCCCCAATCAATGTGCGACACCACTAGGACTTGCACTCCTTTCTGGAAGTCCTGCAGCAGGATGAATGGTTTGATTTTTCAAAGGGTAGAGAATCTGAGCCAGGCTATTTTGCAACAAGTACTCATTGTAGGAAGCTAGTAGGATCGGGAACCAGAGCCATGTAGTTTCCATTTAGATCCAACCAGAAAAACAGATGAATTCCTATTTTTCTACAACTTATGTGTGGGTCCATTATGATAAGACACCACAATATTTAGCAGCCACAACATGCACGTTTCTGATCAATCATAATCATCATCAGGTGGCTCAATTGATATTCATGATAACGTTTCATGTCTGTGTCGAAAATTAAAATTCACAGAAGAATCCATTGAAGCATTTGGAGAATTATTTAACGTTAAGGGTGTAGTACCCATCTGTATTGGTCTCATTAATCTGTGGATTGCCACATCAAACCCACAGAGTGATCTGAAACTCTGACACTGTCCCATCTCCCATGGTGATTTAATCCATCTATCAGTGGCAGATTATCACAAATATAATTTCTTTCCTACTCTGAATTGATCCCTACGTACTTCAAAATCAACTCTATTTAATAGGCACATCTGTTTGCCTTTGTATTTTTAGTATATTGTTTATAGCTAAAAACTGATCAGGACAATACAAGCTCTCCGGATTTATGCTCGAGTAGCTAATTTAATCCTAGTTTGAGGTGCGAGGTACTCACATGAAATAAATGGCAAATAGTTACTAATGGCAGGCAGTGACCTGCCTACCCCCAGTCCAAACAACGTGCAATGCTGCTTCAACACAATACACTACTTATTCACCCGCTCTGACTTTACCGTTAACATTATTAACTTGGGCAAACAGGCATGAACCATACTAGCAAATCACTACAAAGCAGTGAGCCCTTAAACGGTTTATAAAGCATTCTATGTTATATTTATATTCCTTGGTGGGGCTGGGTTCCCAAATGGTGTTCTTTCATGCAGATAACGTTTTCAGCTCTGATGTCCTATGATCCTTCCAGACTCATACTACTTTCCAAAGAGTGCAAACATGTACATTATACACTTTGTGACAGTGAAAACAATTCTAATGAATGTATTAATCAAATAAGTTTGATTGCTCGTCCAGACATGCAACCGGCAAAATCTGCCAATTCATTTTTTAAAGCCAATTTATACATGCCATCAACATTACAGTTTTTGTATTGACTGGGATCCAAATGACGCATAGCATCTGGGAGCAGACATCTGTGCATTGCTTTATTCTCAAAAGCTAGACTGGAGATCCAATAGGTAAAGAAGCCCGAGACAACGCTGTGAACGTGGCAGGATACAAACGACGAGGAACGAGTATTTATTTGACTAGCATTTTAAAAATAGTTGATCTGTTTAATGGCATACAACAGAACAAAACAATGGGTGCGTTTGCATACTAGGACAGCACAATTATTTGATAGAAAACGCCAATTGTAGCAAAGATGACACTACATGCGACTGGCTAAGTGTCAGCAGTAAAGAGAACAGAGCAAAAACTTACACAGAAGACAAGATGTTCATATTTCACAGACTACTTTGGTAGCTTGTCAAAAACGTAGTATGATCACCCATTAAAATAAAAAAAACACTACAGCCTTATAGATCCTGATGAGGACAAATTAGCTGGAATTGTAGCAAATTAGCTGGAATTGTAGCAAATGGTTCTATGTGCCAAGTAACTTATAGAAGTCTAACAGTTAATAGCCACAATTGTATTCTCGCACCATCAACCCCCTCATACACATCAGGTGACTTATTATAATCAGTTAGCCATGATTCTCTGCCTACCTACACCAGACTACGCCTTGACACCTCTTGTGAGCAGAATGCAGCGCAGTCCTATGATAAGTTTGGACACACTGAACACATAGCGAGTCACTAGCACTGACGCCACCACTACTCTTCTCAGTACTCATCCACATGCCTGAATACATGGGTTGCTTTTTTTCTACCTCTCCTGGCCAACGCTTCAAAGCTTTATCGGCCAAATGCAAACACACATCATAATTATGCCACAGGACCTCCAACAATCTGGACTTCGGTCCTCCGAGAGTGTTCCCACTAACAGTGAATTGAAGCTAAAATAATGGTAAAATTGCAGCTATCAAATCTTACTGATGCCAGTCAGTCTGCATGCCCATATGTAGAAGAAACCCAGTAGTACACAGTAATTTGAGCGTTTTTGGCCACGTTTTACACCTAGCTGCGTGAAATCAAAAAGCACACCAATATAAAACTCTGGTGGCAAGTCCGCAAGGTGATCTCAACACATTTAAATGCTGTGTTAGTGAATTAAGATTGGTGTACACAAATCACATTTCGATGAGCGTTTACTTCATTTTAATAATAATGGCACGTTTTATGTAGTGCATTGCATTATCCATTGTATCGACCAGAGAATGAAGGGTTGAGTCAGCCATGCCGAATTTCCAACTTGTATCCTTCAGACTAACAGATGTATGAGGCAAACAAACACATCGTTGAGTCATTGTTCTGGACTTTTATCTACTTTCGTTGCCAGCTTACTTTGTTTATATTTTCTTTACATCTCGTGTTTTAGCTCTTGGGGTGCTCTCTCCAGAGTTTTGGGGCCCAAGAGCAGAACAATGAACTTATGTTGGGATCTTGCCCTTAATGGTTGATGATCACTTCTGTAGGATTGTTCTCAAAGTCCAGTTTGAGATCCTCTGACAATGCCCCATTCACAGGCCCACTCCCTCAAATACTGTATTTTTTTGTTGGGATTGACCTGCGAGATGGGAACTTTCCAAATGTTACCTATTTTTGTGATTGAGGTGCTCAGTTGCCAATAAACGAGCAACGCTCTGAAGATCCCTCCATTTTTCTCTTTACATTTCCAATACTGCACTCACCTGTAACTTCCACCTGTACAATCCCCACAAAGCCTGCCCCATTCTTTCAATGTTATTAAATTCCTCATTTGGTCTAATTTACTTCCATTGTTCGGCTCTGCTTCTGCCCTTGCCCCTCTTCGCTCTGTTCGTTTTCTCTTTTCTCAGACCTCATACCGCCATCACTCATCTCACTCTCTCTATAGTTACCTTTGACTCGTCTTCAATTCCATTGGTATAGTATTTTAATGTAGTCATGGTCTTGCTCCACTGTAGTGTCCATCAACCTTCTCTCCTGCTCCACTGCCAAATCGAAACACTGCCACCCAGTTTCTAAGCCCTGATTCGCTCAATTCTGTTTCCACCCCCTTTTTAGCACCGAAGCACTGGGATTGATTGTCTTTACTTCTCTTCATATTTTCCTCATCCACCTCAAATCTCATCTTCACTCCTCCGAATCATAACTGTATTCCCCATTTTATATATTTCATTACTGCATATTTTGTTTGTACTTTATTATTATTAAATTGCAAGGACTTTGGCAAAAACGTTATTTAAATCCCAAAACAATACAAATACACCAAGACATTAATACAAAAAGGAGAAAGAAATCGGTCAATCCACAAAAACGATTCTAGATAATCACACCGTACCAACAGGCTTGACATTAGCAATTAGAATATTAGAAATTGAATAGTATTTTTTAAACTTTGGCTCATTTATTGTACTCCAAAACAATGTCAATTGTCGCGTATACTGCACGAGGCATACTCCACGTCTGCTTTCAGTGGGATAGGAGCGGGGAGAGCACGAGCAAAGCGAGCATAGCAGCAGTAGCAAACTGTTCTGTGGTAAAAGGTTATATTCCTTGTGTACTACAGTAAAATGTTTGAATGGAACACGTTGAAAATAGACTACACATTGGATCCGAAATAGACCAAAAATCAAAAGAAAATGTGTACATTAAAAAAAAATAACGTAGAGGACCGTTAACAAACGTCAAGATCACCATACCCAATCCCATTCCGTGCACTAAAACCCCATTGTCCAGGGCCTAACAACTATAATGGAGCTAAATGAAATACAAAATGAATGCACAATAAAATCTATTTGATTATAAATTGTGCTCATTATTTGCTACTTATTCGACACCAGGCCAACTCTGTATTGTTCTTTCAACATCCTCCCCAATTACCGTGTAAATATAAAGGTTACATAAAATGTCAATCAGATATGAAGATGAGCGTGGTGGTTTGTTTATAGTTTGGGGAATCTGTCGCGGTCACTTATGTGTCTTACTTCGCATGAAATAAGTCCGTGCCACAGCTGTCGCGGAGTGACCGAGAGACCTTGTCAGGTGTGTCTCCATTTATACCCATAGCACTCAATTGAGCCTCAATGAATTGACTAATAACTAATTTGCCTATTTTTGCTACTAAATAAAAAAACAGTCCAAGGGACAAGCCCACAAGAGGCATGCCTATCCATCCAAAATGCTGCTCATAAACTGAAGTTGTGTCAGCATTTCAATATCGAAAATCTTTCATTTGTTGCTCTCGCAGATGTTATGAGGGCCACCCAAAATTGAAAAGCCGGTCTAACTTGAAGGTTCCCTTAAAATGCATTTGTGAGGCATGCATAGTGGGTGGAAAGCAGAAAGCTGGTTATGATTTGTGTTGTTAGCAATCGAGGGCAGAGAACTATGAAACAGAGAGCGGTGTTTAATGTGACACTGGGGTTTCCTGGTCTGTCAAGCTACCTTGTTGCTTAAGAGAGCTAAAGACTAATGAGTGTGAAGGGTAAGGTCAAATTCAATTTGGGAGCGTTGAAATGTGTGCAGATGTGCAAGGGGGTATACTCTTGGCTCAGGCTGTTGATTCCTCAGTGCCCAGGCGGCCTCTCACCTTCTTCAGGGCGCACACTAACAGTCCACGCCACTTGAAGCTGTTCTCCTCACTGAAGAAATCATACTGCAGCTGCTGGGCCTGCATGGCGCCGCCGCTCCCGGGGATCATATGCAGGGGGGCAGCATTGGAGGGTGTGCGGGGCCACTGCAGGAGCAGCCGCCGCCCGGGTGCGCGGGGACCGCACGGCCGCCCTCTGCCCCCGGGGTCACTGTAACAGAGAGGCGGCGTTGTTGAACGAGCCCCAGTGGAGAGTTCAGCAGGAGGGCAATGGGTCTAAAGGATGACACTTTGGGTTCGGAATTTCACATCCAGCAGTCACAAGAGTCGGTAGTTAACGCGCATGCGCGGTGGAAGGCCCACCGTCTGCTCACGGTACCCGCCCACTCCTTTCCTATCCGCCGGGCAAAGTTCAAAACAGGAAGTGACGGAACTAGATGACGACGTTTGTTTTAGTAAGATGCGTGTTGTACTCTGTGTGGGTTGTTAGAGTTGCCCATGCCGGCAGTATGTAGTCAAGCAAAATAGCCTAGTTCGACTGTAGTTTGATGGTACAAGAAGGACTGACTCTACGCCTACCTTGAAGATAGTGACTGCACAGAAAAACCTTTACACACTGTCGTGCTCCACTCAATCGTAACAGAGTACTAGATCGCCTTTCTTATGATAGACTAAAGCGAGGGACCTGCAGATTCTGCAGATATATAACAACATTAGCAGTTCCTATGGTGCTTTTATGTTACGACGTTTCCGTACAATACAAGATACTCTATTGGCATGACTGACATGTTAAGAAAAATATTGCCAAAGTAAATACATGGTTTACGTAACAATTACATACTCTTCATTGGTGATAATTTGGGTATCAGCTTCTTCATAAACCTTTACGCATGTTGTCTTCCTTTCTGACATGCATAAACATGTTTTGCTCTTCTCTGCTAATTCTGCTTGTTGTCCAAGGATGAAACAGCTGTTCTTGTCCTTTATTACTGGCAAAGACTTCCTTTTTCTTGCAAAGTATGGGGTAATAAGTGTCCTAATGTCTTTGTATGCAGAACAGTGCAGGAGGAAGTGTCTCTCATTCTTTACTTCTCCTAAATCACATCGTTGAATGATTCTGTATACCTTATCTTGTTTGGCCGTGTTGGGCAGTCGGTTTTTCCAGCTTGTGACCACTCAGTCTTTATTTGGTGAATGATTGCCTGTACCTCATGTTTTGTTAAACCAAAATTAGGTAACTGGCACGTTTACATTTTTGCAAGAAGGGAAGTGAGTGGGCACCACTTGATAGTAAAACCATGTATCTCAAGTGTTCAGAATTCTAAGCAAAAAGAAGATTCATTCAAACAATCTATATCCAAATATTCAAAAAGGAGCCGGCTGCGCCGAATTTGGAGACACCCAAACTCAAAATACATGTGAAGCAGGAGACCAAGTGGAATACTAGGTCACACAGCCGCTCTCTATAGAACCCAGTCTGGGTATATGGTTAGTTAAGATTATTAAGAGTTCAATTTTCAAGTAAAAAAGAGATGTCTTTGGTTGAAAAACGACAAAAACATTGAGGTTCGGTTGTTTTTTCAAAACAATTTCATCAAAAATAATAGTCTCAAGAATGAGAAGTCACTAATATTCTCTTAGTGAGGAAGAATTTGCCACAATTGATTTATCAATCAGACCAAAATTGCCAATGCATTTCGGAAATAGATTTCCTTCGTCAGGGCCAGTCTAAACATAATACATACAAGTTCACAAAATGGAGAAAAAACAGTTCAAGTTCGTATAAAGCAACATATAAGTGTCATACATTATTGTAACAAAATTAGGAACATAGCATTCAGTTGTAGTTTCAGAAGTGGATGGATAAGGTGAGAGCATGGGAGAAAAGAGAAAAATAATAACCATCATAAGACCCTGTTTACTGTAGGTATCAGATAGTAAAGCCAAATGAGAGAAACGTTTACCTGAGATGGATAGGTTGCATGCAGAGTGTGTGGCGAGGTTTGCTCATGGAGGCCATGTGCGGTCAAAAGCTGCCTGATAGAAATCAGTGCAGAACAACAGCCAGAAAAGTGTTGGCTGAAACCAGAAGAAATCCAAAGTTGTAAAGGGTTGAAATCCACGTTTAAAGTAAACAATAGTGATGTAAAACAAGCTTACCGTGCGTGACACAGGAATAGCAGAGTTCTCCTGTTGCCGGCTCGATTGAGTCTGCGGCTATCGCATCGAAGCGTTGCTAGGGCAACGCTTCCTTTAAATGACACGTGACCGCATAGCAGCCCGAATGGGCGCGCGGTCGAAATTGGAGACTGTAATCAAGCCAATGGGCTCGATCAGGATGAATATAGGTTTTTTTCTGGTCTTGTGTGTGCTAATGGGGAATTATAGTGTGATCAAAAAGACAAACGGAAAAAATTAAAGTTAAATGGAAATAGAAAATATACTCAAATAAAAACTCAACAGAGAATAGTAACCTGTGAGAATAAATACAGTAACAGATGAATGGTGAAAAGAGACTATGTATGGAAATAAAGCACAGTGTTAATGTTGTACCTCTGCTGCCGTTGGTGACGTCATGGGGCGGCACCATTGATCCTAGACGCATGGTCCAGGATGTGCAGCTATGAAATTGATGATTCATAAAAGTAGTCTCAGTCAGAGTAAATATTTGTGTCTATCTTCAACATTATACATTGATATGCACCCCTGCTGTGAGTGGTGTCGTCAACAGATGGCACCTTGGGTCCCAGACAACGTGTCCAGGGAATACAGCAGGGTAGTCAGTAGGTTCACAATCTATTGGTACGAAGAATACCGTGCAGTGATGACATTCTGTACAGTGTTAACAAGGAACATAACAATTCAAGCAGTAGAAATACAAGATCATAAGAAACAATGATAATTAATTTCTTCGTTGATTCCTTTGGGAGTTAAGCTACCAAGCTTGTCGATCCAAAAAGTCTCTCTGCGGTTGAGCCGCTGGCTTAAGTCTTCATGTGGATTGTTTTTTGTAAGTACTTCCAAAATCACAAATCTTATCTGTGTCAGGTTATGTCCATTTTCGACCCAGTGGTGTGATACAGCCGAGTTTATGTTTGCATTCCTAAAGCAAGACCGGTGTTCATTCCACCTTGTTTTGGCCATTCTTGTGGATTGTCCCACATAGAATTTTCCACACGGGCATTTGATGCCATTAATAGTGTTAATACTGTCACAGGTTCTGTAGGTTTTGAGGAGAATCTTTTTCCCTGTCCTGGGGTGGTTGATGACATTACCCTTAATTATTGAATTACAGTTGATACAATGTAGACAAGGGTACGTTCCAGTTCGTTGAGTTGTAGGCTCTTTGAGGGGCGGTCTTGTGTGCACCAATTCATCTCTGAGATTCCTACTACGTTGGTAGGCAAACACTGGTAGCTCGCTGAATAAACCTTGTACCCATTTGTCATTTTTAAAGATCCCCCAGTGTTTTTTGATGGTTTTCTCAATCTTGTTGCTTTAAATAGAGAATTTGGTTACATACACAGGTGACTTAAGTTCCCTCTTATTTTTAGGATTTTGAGAGGACATTAGAGTCTCACATGTCAGGGTGCTAACCCTGGCAGACGCTGTGTCGAGTTCTTCATGTTTGTAACCTCGTGCTAGGAATTTTTCTTTCATCACAAGTTGTTGAGCTATACAATCCTCTGGGTCACTGACAATTTTTCAACCCGTAGCAATTGGCTATATGGGAGATTTCTGAGCAGACTCAGCTGGTGGAAGCTTAGGCGATGTAGAAGGTTATTACTGTCAGTTGACTTGCGGAACAGAGAAGTGCTGTAGCCAGTCGCTTGCTTTTTGATGAGAACGTCAAGAAAAGTGATTGTGTCATGCGAGATCTCTCTCGTGAACTGAACGCATTGATCAATGTTATTCAGGTATTCAAAGAAAGCATCGAAAGCTCCCCTAGTGCCTCTCCACACTCCAAAAATATCATCAATGTAGTGCGTCCATAAACGAATGTCCTTTTTCCATTCCTGTTTATTAAGTACATTGTCCATTTCAAACTTGTACATAAAGCAGTTGGCATATGTGGGTGCCATAGTGGCCCCCATTGATGTCCCTGAGGTCTGTAAGTAAAATTGGTTGTGGTTCTTCAACGAAGAAATTAATTATCATTGTTTCTTATGATCTTGTATTTCTACTGTTTGAATTGTTATGTTCCTTGTTAACACTGTACAGAATGTCATCACTGCACGGTATTCTTCGTACCAATAGATTGTGGACCTACTGACTACCCTGCTGTATTCCCTGGACACGTTGTCTGGGACCCAAGGTGCCGTCTGTTGACGACTCCACTCACAGCAGGGGTGTATATCAATGTATAATGTTGAAGATAGACCCAAATATTTACTCTGACTGAGACTACTTTTATGAATCATCAATGTCATTGCTGCACATCCTGAACCATGCGTCTAGGATCAATGGTGCCGCCCCATGACATCACCAACGGCAGCAGAGGTACAACATTAACACTGTGCTTTATTTCCATACATAGTCTTTTCACCATTCGTTTGTCATTTTTATCACACTATAATTCCCCATTAGCACACACGAGACCAGATAAATACATATATTCATCCTAATCGAGCCCATTGGCTTGATTACAGTCTCCAATTTCGACCGCGCGCCCATTCGGGCTGCTATGCGGTCACGTGTCATTTAAAGGAAGCGTTGCCCTAGCAATGCTTCAATGCGATAGCCGCAGTCTCAATCGAGCCGGCAACAGGAGAACTCTGCTACTCCCGTGTCACGCACGGTAAGCTTGTTTCACATCACTATTTTTTACTTTAAACGCAGATTTCAACCCTTTACAACTTTGGATTTCTTCTGGTTTCAGCCAACACTTTTCTGGCTGTTGTTCTGCGCTGATTTCTATCAGGCAGCTTTTGACCGCACATGGCCTCCATGGGTAAACCTCGCCGCACACTCTGCATGCAACCTATCAATCTCAGGTAAATGTTTCTCTCATTTGGCTTTACTATCTGATACCTACAGTAAACAGGGTCTTATGATGGTTATTATTTTTCTCTTTTCTCCCATGCTCTCACCTTATCCATCCACTTCTGAAACTACAACTGAATGGTATGTTCCTAATTTTTTTACAATAATTTATGACACTTATATGTTGCTTTATATGAACTTGAACCGTTTTTTCTCCATTTTGTGAACTTGTATGTATTATCTTTAGACTGGCCCTGACGAAGGAAATCTACTTCCGAAATGCATTGCCAATTTTGGTCTGATTGATAAATCAATTGTGGCAAATTCTTCCTCACTAAGAGAATATTAGTGACTTCTCATTCTTGGACTATTATTTTTGATAAAATTGTTTTGAAAAAACAACCGAACCTCAATGTTTTTGTCGTTTTTCAACCAAAGACATCTCTTTTTTACTTGAAAATTGAACTCTTAGTAATCTTAACTAACCATATACCCAGACTGGGTTCTATAGAGAGCGGCTGTGTGACCTAGTATTACACTTGGTCTCCTGCTTCACACGTTTACAGTTTTGCCCCAATGACCTATAGCATTTTAGCTTGTTCTGCTGTCATATTTCTGCTCTCCAGTACATTAGGTATTGCTTCTTTGGGGCCTTTGGTAAGTCCGAGTCAATTTCTGCACGTGTCAAATGTTGTGATCCACGGGAGCCAAGTAAGATTAATGTAGATATTTATTACGAACTAGTCAACCAAGCCCCGCACGGACACCCCTTCGGTCTCCTTCAACGGCCAACCACCTCCCCTTCCAGAACCTCATATGGAACTTGACTACAGCCAAGTTCTACATCACAACATATGCCATTTCCAATCATTGAATAACATAGCAATCGACATACAATATGCTTGTTCAGTGTATGCAATTCCTAAAAGTCAAAATAATTGTGATAACTGACTGGCATAACTTAATAGAAAGACTATTCTCTACATAACTTGAACACTTTTTAGCTTCAGCACCGAATGTTCAATAAAAGACACACCCACGGTCAACATGTTTCATTCCACTAGCCAACAGACTGCTGCGGGTTATTGAGACCCTGGTTCACCCCGACCAATGCGGATTTATGCCCAACAAATCCACCCGCATGAACCTGCGCAGAGGTCAGTTGGCGCTGAGTAGAGCCAAGGAAATATCGGCCCCACTGGCCCTCCTGGCAGTGGACTTTGAAAAAGCATTTGATTCTGTGGACTGGGAGGCCTTGTGGGCAATCATGACTCGAATGAACCTGGGGCAAACATTCATATCGTGGGTTAAACTCCTGTATGCACACCCAGAGGCCACGGTAAGGGTGAACGGTAGGTCTTCTCGATCATTTCCCTTGGGTCGGGGCACGAGACAGGGGTGCCCTCTCTCCCCGCTGCTTTTTCTATTGGCCATAGAACCTCTCGCAATTGAGCTTAGGACCAACACTACTTGGACAGGGTTCGCCTGGCCGGGGGGGGGAGAGGACCGACTATCCCTCTACGCGGACGACCTCCTCATATACCTAAGTAACCCACGTACTTCCTGCCCGATCGTCTCCCGCATCCTCAGAGAATACCAGCGCTTCGCAGGCCTCAAAGTAAACGAAACCAAAACCATTTACTTCCCGATCCAGGGAGGGGAGTCTGCGATCCCTGAAACCTGCCCATATCATGTCTCCATTAGAGAACTCAAATACCTGGGCATAAGACTCGACCCGTCACTGGGGGGGTTCCTACAACTCAATCTACAACCAATAATTGACCGATTCATTAGGGACACCTCCCACTGGCAATCACTCCCATTATCACTACTGGGCAGAGCGGCACTATTCAAAATGCTGACCCTCCCCAGACTACTGTATGTACTTCAAAACGCCCCCCATATAATCCCCCGAGACACCTTCGCACTCATTAACAGACGCCTTCGCACACTGCTGTGGGGAGGGAAACAATCCAGGATCGCCCTGGAGACGCTGCAGCGATCAGTATGGGAGGGAGGCATCGGTCTACCATGCATTCGCACCTATTATCTTGCAGCCCAGATTGGGGTGGTAAATGACTGGATACATGCAGACCCCACACTCCCCCACATCCGTCTTGAAATGGAGAGCATGACCCCACTAACCCCACTACAGACCCTGTACGCTACCCACGACCAACCCCCGTTGTTACCCAAAATGACACGTCACATTTGCCGGGCCTGGCGGGATGCGCACAAACTGATAGGCTGGAAAGGTAAACCAACACTATCTCAACCCCTATGGCACAACGCACTCCTCCCAGAAATAGTAAAGATGGGCCCCTTCGGTCACTGGTGCGCGAAAGGGATACATACACTAGCACATGTGATACAAGAAGGCCACCTCCTTGACTTTGAGACCATGCAAGAGCGCTTCGACCTCGCACCTATGGACCGGTTTCGACATGTGCAAATGACCCACGCCATCCGCACCCAATTCCCTGACACGACGACCATACCCCCCTGTACTCCCATTGAGACTAACATCCTTCCGCAACGCATTGCCTCCAAGGTCACCTCCACGCTCTATCAAGCCCTTAACTCCTTCGGGGCGACGCAGCTGGACGGGCTCAAAGAAAAATGGGAAAGGGATACAGGTCACATGGAACCAGAGGACTGGGCAGAGGCATTAATGTCCCCTAGAGAAATAGGTATTGATTCTAAACTCAGGCTTATACAACTGAGGATCCTCCACCGCACATACTATTCACGCACTGCCATGGTCAGATGGGGTGGACTAGATGATGGGACATGCCTCAGATGCAAAACAGAACCGGCCACCTTTTACCATATGTTATGGGAATGCCGAGTCTTACAGGTCTTCTGGGAGAGCTGTACCAACACGATTTCTGCCACCCTGGCGACACCAATCCCCAGAGACCCCAAAATGATGCTGTTGGGAATCCGAGGTGAAGTGGATCTCTCAAAACATGATAGAATATTTCTGGCACTGGCACTTGGGGCAGTCAAAAGATTGATCGCGGCTAGCTGGGGCTCTGCCGACCCCCTATCGGTGAACCGATGGGGCAATGAGTTGGACAGATGCGCGGCCCTGGAGCGACGGATTTATAATGCACGAGGGTGCCCCCGCAAATTCCAGAAAATATGGGGTAAATGGCTGGACGCTAACTGAAATGTACCGAAAGAAATAGAAATGTACTATTGTTAACATTGGTCACCTACCATACCCAACGAATGTCTGATGGCTCTCGGCCCCACCGGGTTCCCTCGGCCTCTTTGAAAACTGCCTTACTGTCATGATCTGTTGTATGCCTTTGACCCATGCCTGTTTTGTTGTTGTGTTATTAAAACGTAATAAACAGAATTATTAAAAAAAAAAAACATGTTTCATTCCATTACATAATCTATCTGCTGGTACCTACTCTAATCCTGAAACTGCGCTGATTGTCGCCTGTTTCACCACTCCGCCATACCATCATGAACAAACCTCACACCTTCTTCTATATATCTCATACTCTTTTAACACCACTCTAATCATTTGGTGACTCCTCCTGGAACTCTCCCTGCCGTCCACCACTTTACCTAGCCACTCTCCACCTATTCCATCTTCGTCCATCCTCCAACATTACGTGGTGTGGCCCACTCCTTGTCACACTCTTTGGTTCAAAATACATTGATTACATTTTACCTACTCTGTATGGTTTCTCGATCTTCACCCAATATCCTACACCTACTTGTTCCTTGGCTGCACACTTCTGTTTCTCATTATTGTTTTTTTTAAAAATGTATTGGTTTTTTACAACAAAACATAACCAACACACCCGACATTTTCAATTACATGCTTCTTAGCTTACATTTACATGTTATTTATTGCTGGGTTCCCCCCTCCCTCCACTTTAACTCGATCTTCTACCTCAGTCCCTTAGATTTCCGTTTTATTGGGGTTAGTCCCCTTCATCTTCCTCGGATGTGTCATGTTCACTGGATTCGGCATGGGAGGATCCTGACAGCGTAGCTACCATTTGTCTCCATGCTATTAGGGGTCCCACATCATCCTCCCCCCTCTGCTGGCTGCCTTGTACCATGCTACTGTCTTGGCTTCTGCCCATTTCAGGAGATTGTTCCACCATACTTCTAGTGTGGGTCTGTGAGCTGCTTTCCAGCCCATGGCAATTCTCCTTTTGGCCAGAATGTATGCCAGGTCCTTGAATTTACTAACATGTTTTAGGTTGCCTGGTCTGGGAGTCCCCCCATCATGCATGCCCATACAGATTCCACCTCTAGCCTAATTCCCTTTTCAGATAGCCGTAGCCTAACTTCCTCCCAGAATTTTCCCACCTCCGGGCATGCCCAAAACATGTGGATCATCAAGCATCCACCTCCCTAAACTTGGGACATTTCTGTGCATCTGTATTACTGAACCTGGCAATCCTTTGGGGGGGTCATGTATGCCCTGTGGATGACATATAACTGAATCTGTGCAACCTCACATTCCTAGACACCTTTTTATGATATCTCTGGACTCTTTCCCACTGTCCGTCTTGCATAGGTTCTCCCGCTTCCTCCTCCCAGTCTCGTCTCAATTGGAGCAACTCCTTACCCACTCTAGACATCACCAGTTCATAGAGCCGGGATAATTCGTGCCCTCCCTCCGAGATATCATACATCGTTTCTATGGCGGTGTCGGGTTGTTCTGCTAGTGCTACCTCGGACCACGTTTCCTTTACCCGTTTGATTACTCTAGTATATGTGATATATTGCCCCTATGTACCCCAGTTTCATCCACTATCACTTGGAAGTCCAGTGCCTTTCTCTCGCCATAAATCTCCTAAGGTCGCTAGGCCTACCGGCTCCCAGTATTTGCGGATCCCCTTCCTCAGTTGCCCGCCCACCCCGCATAGTGCCACAAGTGGCAGCTGCGGGGAGCATGGAGTCGAGTTCCCCACAACTCGGCATGCTTTGCGCCATATCTTCCAGCCCAGTTCCAGCAATCTCGATCACCCCTGCAGCTCTGGTTTGGGTAGCCATACCAATTATTTTAAGAAATAAGGGTCGCCTTCCCCCCAGAGCAGTCTATGTTCTGCTGTCTCAACTCCTGACAGCCACCTAGCGACATATTGTAGCTGCCCTGCCAAGTGGTATATCTCAAAGTTCGGCAGTTTTATGCCCCCTCTGTCATATGCATTCTCCAATTTCCAAAGGGCTACCCTATTTCTGGAATTGTGCCATAGGAAACCTCTACATAGGCTCTGTAGTTTAACAAAGAAGTGTTTGGGCAACATGTATGGGATATTTGCGAAGAAGTGTAGTAGCTAGGCAGGACCACCATCTTGAGCAAGGCTGCCCTTCCCACCATGGCTAGGGGGAGCTTAGCCCAGAACCCCATGCTGTTCTTGATACCTTCCACTGCCCTTTCCGTGTTGTGTTTATGCTTGTCTACAATTGTATGGTATATATTTATCCTCAGGTATCTGAATGTTCTGGTCTGCAAGGGTATCTGCATGATAGGTAAGTTCTCCTGTGGGACTCCTATGTACCTCCCCAGGGGGAACATTCATGATATTTTGGGGTTCACCGCTATGCCCGAGAGAGACGCGTAGCGCTCCATCACCTCCAGGATATATTGCAGGTTTTCCTCAGGGAAACACAGGTATAGCAGCATATCATCCGCATACAATGATATCAGGTGCGGACCCCCCTTAGTGTGGAACGCTAATTCTCCATACTGCTGTCTTAGACAGATCTCTAGTGGTTCTAGTGCAAGGATATAAAAACATCGGGGACCATGGACAGCCCTGTCTCGTGCCTCTACTAAGTTGCCATTTATCTGAAATTATCGCTCCTGTTTTGACCCTGGCTGTTGGGGAGCTGTACACCATTTTCGCCCACCGCAGGTATCCTGGTCCTATCCCGTATTCTTTCAAGGCCGCCATCATCCAAGGCCACCTTACGGAGTCGAAGGCTTTCACTGCATCCAACGAGACTATTGCTATTTACTTGGGTCGGTTTCTGCCTGTTCTATGATATGGTGAAGCCTTCTGTGGTTATCGGATATGCTTCTGCCTGAGACGTAGCCGGTTTGATCGGGGTGTATGAGTTTGTTTATTACCCTTTTCAGTCGATTCGCTAACACTGCCGTGAGAATTTTGCTGTCCTGGTTTAACATGGATAGGGTTCTGTACGACCCACATTCCGTGCTTGGCTTATCAGGTTTGAGGAGCAGGATGATTACCGCCTCCCTCAAGGATTCCGGCAGTCTTCCTTTCTCAAAGGCCTCATTTAGCATTCCCAACAGCGGGGGTAGCACTTCTTGTCTATACGTTTTATAGAAGTCACTGGGGAGCCCGTCCGCTCGTGGGCAGATGTAATACCACTGTTTCTAATTCCTCTATCGTAATTGGGGCATCCAGGTTCTCCCTCTCTTCCTCATTCAATTTTCGGTAATCCTATGTCTTCTAGCGTTTCCTGAGTCTCCTGCTCCGCAGTCTCCCCTGCATCTTCATAGAGGCATTTATAGAATCTAAGGAATCCCTTGTTCACTCTCTCCTGGGTGTTCCAGACTTGGCCTTCTTCTCCTGTTATCTCCCTAATAGCTGATCTTGGGGTCTCGTTCTTGTACAGCCATGCGAGCAGCCTTCCCGGTTTGTCCCCCAAGTATGTTGCCTTTCAATTTTTTTTTTTTAATTCAGATTACATAGCCTCTCCCAGAGCCCGTCACAAGGCTGTTGTAATTGGCATACCTGTTCGGCATCTTCCTGTGGGGTAGCCTCTTTTTTCATAATTTCTTCTAGTTTCTTTTCTGTCTCCTGTAACTCTCGCTCTATACCCCCTTGGAGCCCTCTAGATTTAGATATGGCCGCCCCCCTCACCACCACCGTAAAGGCCTCCCATAGAGTTCCCTCTGACTCTATGCTTCGCTTCCTGTGTTATTATCGAAATACCCGATTATCTCTTCCCTTAGGTCCTCTCGGAATGAGGTATCCTTCAGTGCCTCGGCCCTATACCTCCATGTTGGGATTCTAGCTCTGGGGTGCTGGTCCGATAATATTCTCACCTTATATTCTGAACCCGTTATTTCCCTAGCAAGTTCCGGAGTGGTGAACATGTAGTCCAGTCTTGTGTGCAGATTGTGTGGGGCGGCATAGTTTGAGTAATGCCTATTGTTTGGGTGTTGCTGCCTCCATATGTCTTCCAAGTAAAAGTCTCTCAGCAGGGCTTGTAGCGTTTTCGCTGCAGCGGTGGGTTTATTTAATTTTGTATCTGACCTGTCCATTTTGGGGTTCAGTGTGCAATTGAAGTCCCCACCCCATATGACCGTGCCTCCTATGTGGGGGCTGATTTTACTGTATAGTGTTTTAAAGTAGGCCACTGTGTCTTGGTTGGGGGCGTATGTGTTTATGATGCACAGTTCTCTGTTCTCTAACAGCCCCCACATCACTACCATCCTCCCGCCTGGTTCCACCGTTGTCTTAAGCATCTGAAAAGGCACATGTGACACCACCCAAATGATTACCCCTCTGGTGTAAGATGAATAAGTTGCTCCTATGGTGGTCCCTCTCCGCTTTTTCTTTACCACCTCTTGTTTCTCTTTAGTGAGGTGGGTTTCTTGCAATAAGGCTATATCCACTTTTTGCCTTCTCAGATACATCATTACCTTATTTCTCTTCAGGTAGCTATTGAAGCCTCTAACATTCCAGGTTACTATTCTAAGTTCTCCCATTGTCATCCATATCTTATCCCTTCTCCCGCCCTCCTTTTCCTTCTCCCTAATTTAGCTTGACCTGAGTGTGAGCTCGTTCCCTGTCCACTTTCAACATAAACCCCCCAACTGGCCCCACACCCCCAAGTCTCCCCAACTAAGTTCACTGCACACATCCCAATTCCCTCCTCTAGCCCCTCCTGTTCCATTCCCAACTGTTGCCCAGCTCCATCCCTGGATCTCAGGCTAACCCGCTTTTGGTCCATTCTCGATGATACCGATGTCAGGAGCCCAGCGGGGAGTTACTGATCTGTCGGTAACCTGACTAAGCTATCTATGGGGGTGTGAGAACGAGTCCCTCAAGTCTCCTGCTATTTTGCACTATTTCACCATGCCTAGTTTCTTATATCCGTGCAGTCCATCTCATGTCTATCCCAGCTGGCCTCCCCTATCTTATGTACCGGTCCCCGTGTCTGATTTTACAGCCCGCCAGTATGCTATGCTTGCACAAATGTTATTGTTTTCCTTATGGCTATGTTTTACGGGCCATCATCTTTCTAACTTATAATCAAGTCCCAGTGTCATATTACATACGGCACCTCGGTTCCAGAGCCGTCGCCTCATTTTTCTGTTCCGCCCTTCTTGAGGCCATCTGTTTCTTGTGGACAGTTCTGAGCATACAGCCATGCCGTCGCATCCTCAGGGGTTTCAAAGAATAGGGTTCTATTCTTATGTAACACTTTCAGTTTGGCTGGGTACATTAGCACGTACCTGTAGCCTGCCTCTCGTAGTCTCTTCTTCACCATCCCATAGTTCAGTCGTCGCCTCTGAACCAGCAAAGTATAATCCGGGTAAGCAGTTATGGATGCAGAGGCCCTTTGTATTGTGCCCCCCTTTCGGAGATGTTCCAGGATCTTTTCCCTATCCCGGGAGTTCAGAATTTTGGCAATTGTGGGCCTTGGAGGGGCCCAGCGAGGGGGTTTCCTAGTCAGGGCCCTGTGCGCTCTCTCCACCGCAAACCCCTGGGTGAGCTCTCCACCTCCTATCTCTTGCAGCAGCATGTTCTCGTTCTGGGAGCCCTACTATGCGCACATTGTTCCTCCGGGCACGCCCTTCGGCCTCTTCTGCTCTGGTCTCTAGGTTGTTTACTTGTTGCTTTAATATGTGTATTTCGGAGGTGTGCGATGTGCTTGCTGCCGTATTTGTGGCTGCTTCTTTCTCCAGTTCGTCTGTGCGTTCCACTATTTTCCGTATGTCCTGTCTAAGTAGGTTGACTTTTTCCTGCACTGCGCCCACCTTGAGTTCAAGTGTTGCCTTGAGTTCAGCCGTGGCTGCCAACAGTTTGGTTTCCCATGATGTTTTCAGGTCAACGATTGCGACCAGGGTCTGTTGGTCGCTGCGTTTCGCGGTTGCGTCCGTTTGCGGGTTTCTTTTCTGATTCCTTGCCCCCTCTGCTTGCAGCAGTGTCTTGGTGTATTCTTCCATTGTGGGTTGCTTCCCTCTTGTCTTGGGTAGCTTGGACGTCATTTCAGTGTGGCTGGGTGTCTTGATTTGGAGTTACAGAAGTTCAGCTCCTCGACCCTTGCATGCGGTATGGGGGTGGTGCTTGGGCGTTCGGTGTGTGACTTCCCCTCCCCTGTAGCTCTCTGTCAGCTGGGTCCCTACCTGGCTGTACGCTACTCCAATGTCTGCGGCGGGCCCCAGTTCCTGGATGAAGTCACTGTTTTCTGGTGGGTCCCTGCTCAGATGTTCATGTATATTTACTTGGCTGGATGTCTCGGTGGGCAGTAACAATCAATTATGACCTGTGTGGTTTGGCTCTTCCTTGCACTATCTGTGGTTTGTGTTGCCCACCACTGCAGTATGCTAGGCGCAGAGGGCTTGGCACGCTTTTCAGCCCTTTGCTTGGTCTCCTAGTGGGGTGCGTTGCACTCAGCCTGCCACCTGTTGTTTCCGTCCGTCGTGCCATGCCCTAAAGTTTTCAGTTGCACCGCTTTTGTGGAGTGCCGCTTTGTTGTGCCCCTGCTTGTGGGTTGTGGGGGGCAAGGCCAGTGTTCATTCGCACCTTCTATATGTTCCTGTGGACCTCCAGACCGGTGTGTGTTAGGCTCTTGGGCCTACCAATCAATATCTTGCCCACTGGTCATGGGGTGCCGCGTTTGCTGGTCATGGGGTTCTGGTCTCCACTCTGTGGTTTACCGAGTATGTCCCCTTTCGGGGACCGCTACTCCATTTTCTGCTGTTTGACGGCCTCCCTGTGGGGTATTTTCTGGGCAGTGTCGTGCGTTTCGGGCTCCTATGGTGTAGGAGTTACAATCGGTCTGCAGGTGGTCCTGCGTCCATGTGTAGGGTTTAATGGTCCAGGTGCGTCCCACTGCGTTGGATAACGCAGGCTTATTTCCAATTTGTGCAAGGCTCTGGTGTGTCCTTTCACAGCCTCAGCAGTAGTTGGCATTGAGTCTCTTATACTTTCCTAAAGGTAAGTGCCATGCTGGCAGCGCAACTATTGTCATGCATCCCTTTGCTCTGCCAGTCCTCTTTTCCTCCTTCTCTAGCTTGACTTATCTTGGTGTTTATCCCCTCACTTCTCCATCTCAAGCAAGGGGATCGCGTGTCTTGCCCTCAAGCATTCGAGCTGTGATGCCCTTGTGCGTTGTTCAACATCCTGGCATTGTTCGATGGCTGCTTCAGCGTTCGAAGTTGCACGGCATGCGTTGATATCTGGTCAGCTGTGGGGAGACCTTTCGATTGTTTGATCCGCGCTTGTCTGGATCACTCGCACGGTATGCTGCTCTATATCGGTGGTAGCCCCCACTCCTGGGGGCTCTCACTGTGCACCGGCACAGGTCTCCCGCGGGTATTCTCGCACCCCACAGCTATGGAAGCCCAGGTGGGGGCGGTGGGTGTGCGTACAGTGGTGCAAGTGGGCTCCGTTTTAAATACACCACTGCGTGACCGGCAGTACCTGTGTTGCGCGGGCTCCCTTCCACTGCTTCCCTTTCCTTGCTGCACCGTCTGGCCTCCTGGGGGGTGCTCCGATGCGCGTTTCTTGGGCCGCTCTGTTTCTCGCCTTTTGTCTCCGGGCGAGCATGTCTCGGTCCCCGTTCCCCTGACGTTCCTCGCATCAGCTCACTCTGGGCGCGAGTTGCGGTGCAACCGCAGGGAAGCTTCGCCCCTTTTTGTCCCTTGGCTTTACGAGGTCCTCCAGCTGCATTTCATGTTCCTGGAACCGTCCCCTCCGATGTCCACGTACTGGATCTCATCGCCGCATCCTGGCCCTTTGTTTTGTCCTGGCCGCCATCTTAGTTCCTCCTCCTCCCAGCCGCGGCAGATTCTTTGTGTTGATTTTGCACGGAGTTCCTCGTCTCCCATTCAATCCGAGGGGCTTCAGTTGGGCACTAAGTGTTCATACATCCATGCCTGCAGTTACAGCCAGTTTTGGTACAATTTGGCATAGTAATTTCTCGGATCATGTGCGGATCGGCTGGAGCGGCTCGGGAATCCCATCCTCCTACATGGCCTGTAGCCACGCCCCCCTTCTGTTTCTCATTATATTTCTTTTTATATGCAACTGGCACTTCTGCACCCTCTACACAACACGTCTGTATGCAGCCATCATCTCTCACAAAACCTAATCCCACTGCAAACCACTCACCAATGCCAAATGTACATTCTCCTTAATTATCCTATTGACTCTTTCCACTAACCCATTTCCTTGTGGATGATATAGTGACGTTCTGAGATTAATAATAGCATGCACTTCCAATAATTTCTTTATCTCATTAGATACAAATTGCACCTGTTGTCACTCACAATATACTTGGGATATCCCTCAAGGGCGCACACCTATAGTAAAATATCTATTACCACTTTGATAGTTACATAACTGGCAAACACAATTTCAAACCATCTGGACGTATATATATATATCCTCTGCGCCGGTGGCCAGGGAAAGGCCATCGCTTTTGGATCCTGTCCCTGGGGACAGAGAAGCAAGGGAGGATAGCCTGGGTGGAGGGTCCTTGAAGATTGGGAGTGGGGTGCCCTCAGGCGAGACATGGTATCCCCCTTTCCCTATTGACAACCATCCTAACCCTCCCCTGGCCTTTATGGGTTTTTGTAAGCCAGCTCACCTCATTTCCACTCTTGTGACACTTGACAGTACTGAGACGAGGGAGAGGCACCTGAGAGTAATTAACAATATACCATTTCCGCACTCTGGTACTAAGACAAAGAAGATGCCTGCAATGTGTTGTGAAGGTCAGGCAAGTCTAATTAAGAAAGCACACCTGCAACCTCTTAGAGGGTTGCAGGTGTATGAAAGGAGGAGGAAAAAGAAACACAGGGAGGATCAGCAGGGAGGCCTCTGATCAGCAGGGAACCTTGTTGGATGAGAGGCGAGCCGCTGTTTAGAACTGCTGTGGGACAGTCCATTGTGTGCAACACGTTGAGACGCTGGGGACTGCAAGGAGAAGTGGTCTTAAAAAAAGTGGCCTTGGACCTGTGGCTCCATGGAGTGGACTGACGGCAGAGAAGGGAGCCGTGTTGAGAGGCTGCCCCTTTTCTTTTCATTCAAACTGCTTGTTCCCATGTGTCAAGAAGCCGGCACAAGAGTTTCTAAGGGGCAGGAGTTGAACCCTGGCAGAGCTATTACAGAGACCTGTGAGTTTCTACCAGATGAGAAACCTGATGCGTGAATAATTGAACTTTGACATTTTTGCAGAATACTTTGTATCAGAGTCGTCGCGTGTCTCCGAAGAGAGCGTTTCCGAAGGTCTGCGGTTTAAAGTCAATTCCATTGTTGAATGTTGCAGCGCCAGGGAAACTTTGTATCGGAGTGGTCGCGTGTCTGAAGAAGAAGGTTTTCAAAAGACTCTGAGTGCTGCTCATTTCAATTAAAGTGAAACAAACAAATATTAAACAGCGTGCTGAATGAAACTAAACTCTAAGCCAAAGCAATACCTATACTGAACTGAGTAAAAACGTAACAATTAAGCAAAGTGAACGCTTGTTCAATCCTGAAGTGAAGGGAACATTAGAATTAAGCAAAATTACTGCATGCTGAATGTTGAATTGCATGGAACTATAAAAATCTAAGCAAAACCATGACATGTTGCTGAGAGGGAGCTCTGGTTCCTAGATTCCCCGATGGAGGCGAGCCGGTACATAGAAGGCGAGAGACCGGGCAGATTACTGGCCCGGGTCATTCCCCAGGCGAGTGGTAGCAGTTGTATTCCATGCATTCGGGATGACTCTGGGGCTTTAGTCATACATTGACTGAAGTAAATAGGGTATTCAAAACCTTTTACTCCGACCTGTACTCCAACAAAGATAATTGCTCGCCTGCCGACATAGATAGATTTGTGGGCGATCTCCCTCTTTCAGTACTGTTCCACGAGGCTAGAGCTAGGCTGGACCTTCCCATCTCTCTGAATGATATTCCTCGGCCTGCGACGCCTTGCCCGCTGTCAAGTCTCCAGGCCCTGATGGCCTCACAGGCGAATTTATATAAATGTTTTAAATGATACATGATGCCTCACCTGTATAAAATGTGGAACGAGGCACTTGAGGCACAGGTGCTACCTCCTACTATGAGAGAAGCAGTCATCATGGTCCTGCTAAAACCCAACAAACCGACTGAGCACTGTTGCTCTTACCGGCCCATTTCATTGATTAATTCTGATATCAAGATCATTTCCAAGGTGTTGTTCACTCGCTTGTCACCATACATGCCCCATATAGTTCACCCGGACCAGTCAGGTTTTATTCCCGGGCACTCTGCAGCACTGAATCTGCGCTGTCTCTTTAACATTCATGCCCAGATAGATCCGGCAACTCAGTCTTGTGGCAATTCATATACGCTGTCCTGAACAATGTAACTTTGGTTTAAATTTTGTGTCTTAGGTGCGGCTGCTGTACGTGTCCCCATCTGCTAGAGTTAGTTCAAACAGAATCCTTTCATCCCCTTTCCCATAGCTAGAGGCACGCGGCAGGGTTGCTCTCTGTCGCCTCTACTGTTCGCTATAATCATCGAGCCTTTGGCGGATTTAATCAGGTATAAACATAGACATAGGGGGATTGGAATAACTGGTGAACCCGAAATTATATCCCTTTATGCGGATGATGCAATACTTTATGTGAAGGAGTCTGTTACAATCCTTCCAACCTGCCACCCAGCACTGCTACATGCGCACATTCAGAGACTCTGTTTATGGCATAATTGTGAAGTTAAAACCTACAAACTTCCCCTCCATCCATTTACTTCTTTTATCACTGCTGTCTTGGAGCAATCTAATTTCATGTTCCATTCTGGGTTTCGGGTCAAGCCAGCAGATGCATTCTGGTACAAGTATGCTGCCTAAGAGGCAGAGAGCTGGAGGAGACATACAAAGTAGTTTTGTTTGCAGCAAGCTACTAAGATCTGGAAAGACCCTGATTGCATTCACCTTTTCCAAGCTACTGCAGGCCAAGCTGCTGAGAGCTCAACAGACTTTAATACAATCCACTTCTGCAGGCTACTGAGCCAGGGCTGGGCTTGATTGAACACAGCTGCCTGAGACAGCAATCAGCTCCGCCCTGTTGGCTGGGTGGGCCTTTATAAGCTCACCTTGAACAAAAGCAGTTGTTCAGTCAACTGCTTCTACTGGGGGTTAGTTATGTGCTCCTTTGACCAGTTATTGAACCTTTCCTGAAACAATGATTTTGGCTTTTGAATCCTGTTTGGTGTTGCTGCCTTGCAGCACCCTTTTCAGTCTGCTTTTGCAGTCTGCTGTTTTTGAACCTTTCCTTGATTTTCCAACTTTCGACTTTTGAAACCCTGCCTGCCTTTGCTGCTGTGTTACACCCCCGGTCCAGTTTTGCTATTAGGGCCATCCAGTTCTGTTCTGATATCCCTGCTGCCTTTCTAACTTTCTGACAACACCCTGTTTTCTGTAGGGATTTCTGCTTTAGACTTGTCCTGTTTCTGCCTAGTTATTCTCTCTGTAATCCCAGTCTCTTGTGGTTTTCCTGTTGGTTCCTTGCCTGTTATATGGTTGTAGGTCATTTGGTCGAAAACCAAATGATCAAATGCCATTTGATCGAGAGTCAAATGGTCGAAAAAATGGTAGATTTTTTTTTATGGGGGTTTCGCCCTCTTGAAACACTTGTGTATAGGCGCGTTACAAATACCATATCATATCATATCATATCATATCCCCCTTTTTCTATATTATTTATTTATTTATTTTTTACCAAACAAAACTAAAAAAATATATAAATAAATAAATAAACAAATTCGACCATTTTTTTTCCGACCATTTGACTTTCGATCAAATGGTCATTCGATCTTTTATTTTCGACCATTTGACCGGACAACCTCTTACATTACCAGACTTCAGTCCATTGTTCTAGTGCCTGTCCTTAAGTACTCTGAGTTTCCTGAACCCCTCGTATTCGCTATGTTGTCAGCAACCTATCTTGTCTGAGTCCTTTGCCTTGTGTGTCCTGATATTCCAGTCTCTGCTTTGTACTTTGTTTCTCTGCCTGTCGTGTACCTAGTTATTTCTTTCTACACTGCTTTCTGTCTGTATTACATCTTGGTCCACTGTTGTGCCTCCGCTCTATATCCGTTTACGATGTAACCCCTGGGTTGGTCTCCGTTCAGATCAGATAAGGGAAAGACTTCTGTTGCCTTCATCTAGTCTGTTGGAGTCTTACCTGCCTGAGTATATGGTCTCCAGTTTCACTTTTTCCACTGAGTACAACAGTCTCTTCGACACGCCTAACTCCTGACGCTGCTGTATGACAGTTGTTAAGAGTAATCTGCTGAGACCGATCCCAAGGGCTTTCCCAAATCCCTGGAGACCCCTTATCATATGCCAGTACACCCTTTATTCGGATCAATCCGTATTGCCCAGTGTATTTGCTTGCCTTCGCTTTCTCCCTGTAGTACCTGTGAATACCTGTTACAACTCAGATCAGCTTGGTATGTACCCTGTTTATGTGTACCCTGTTTATGTTATATGCTAGCATAACCTAGTGCATCTCTTCTAATCTACAGTGCATACTCTGAGGTATAACCTTTGCCCTGTGCCCATCAGCCTGACTCCTGACAGAGCCCCAGCTTCACCTTGCCCCGATTATGCTGGATATTCTTGCCTTTGGGGGAGTGTCTGGTCTCTGTGTAAATTGCACCAAGGCCAAGCTCTTCCCATTAACAAACATGACGACGGAACCACATGACTTACTAGGGTTTTCCTTGTCACCTCAGGAGGTCCAATTTTGAAGGGTCACTGTAACAGACATCACACCTCCATGTTGGACCGCAACTATAATGCTCACATGCACCACTCAGCAGTTCAGCTCCAGACTTGGGCATGGTTACCATTGATCATGGCGGTTAGAATAGCCTTGCTTAAGATGGTGGTTCTTCCAAAGCTCCTTTATTATTTTCAAAATATCCCATTGTGGCCCAAAGTGAAGTTTTTTAAGGAGCTCCACGTTAGCATTAATGCAATCATGTGGCATGCTGGTTTGGTACGCCTCAAATGGTACTTGCTGTCTAGGCCTTACGCTCGGGAAGAGTTTGCTGCCCCGGCTTCAGGGTATACTGGATAGTGGCGCGGGCACAGTATGCAACCCATTTGTTTGCAAGTAATATATCTCAACCGCACGTTAAGATTGAGAGATACTCTGCCAGGGAATGTTAAATTAGGTCTCTGGTATAACCACCGTTGTTCGCGGACCCATGCCCATTTGATCCGGCCAGTGTGACTGTGTTTGCCTGTTGTAAAGTGTGGAAGCTTCTGAATTTGTCCCACCCCTTTCACAGTGACTTTCCTTTATGGAATGTCAACTCCCCCCTCCCAGGAAGGGGTTGGTACTTTGGGATACATGTGTGTATCTTGGAACTTTATTACTGCTCAAAAGATACCTGGGTTTACACAGTGACAATCGCAGTGGCTCCAATACATTGGGCTGGTCAGGGCGTTCAAAGCATCATGGGCGGAGTTCCCGGTCATGCTACCTAATGACTATGCTTGAATTCATCATGAAGCAACCAATTGCCCATTTAGGTGAAGATCTACCCCAACCCCCTCTCCCCCACTCCCTTAGCATGTCTGCCACCACCAACAACAACTTGCAGAAGACTCTCTGGGAAGAAGTTAGCCGAATAGTTAGAACCCGAAACAAATAGTGGGAACTGCAAATCAAACCTCAGGTACTTCCTCTGCTTGGGGTGGATGGGCATATGGAACTAAGCGGCCTGGAGGTCGAGTGACACCAACCAATCCTGGAGCTCTAGGACCTGGTGGATCTGTGAGTGTGTTAGTATTTTGAATGTCTCCTTTCTGAGGAACTGGTTCAAGCGCCTCAGATTCAAGATGGGTCGCGGCCCACCTTCCTTTTTTGGTACCAGGAAGTAAAGGGAATATCATACCTGTTTTTCTGCTGGAGATGTCATTTATATGGCCTTCTCCAGCACAGAAGCAATATACTGCTGGAGTAGCAGATCTGGGGGTCCTCTGCTGCCTCCAATATTTTGGTCCATAAGATTTGGGTATTTTTGGCTAAATCACACGTTGCATTTTTAGCCTTTAACGCCATTTTGCCCAAGGCAAAAATCTTCTTGGAAAGAGCATCCTATCTTGTTGTCCCTTTCTGTCAGGATTCCAGGGGGGTCGAGATCCAGAACATCATCCCACGCTCCTAAGTCACATTCTTTGCACAATAAGGTATCACGTTCTCAAAAACCATGTACATCTCCACGTATACTTTCCCTCCACAGCAAGATCAGGCTCTATTCTCCATTAAGTGTCCCTCATTGCAGAACATTCACATATGTGCCTGCTAGAAACAACAACACCCGTTATGGTAGGCAATGGAAGTTACCATAGAGATTGTAGCACTCACGCTAGTCTCCCGCTCACATCACACGAGCATGTCTCGGTCCCCGTTCCCCTGACGTTCCTCGCATCAGCTCACTCTGGGCGCGAGTTGCGGTGCAACCGCAGGGAAGCTTCGCCCCTTTTTGTCCCTTGGCTTCACGAGGTCCTCCAGCTGCATTTCATGTTCCTGGAACCGTCCCCTCCGATGTCCACGTACTGGATCTCATCGCCGCATCCTGGCCCTTTGTTTTGTCCTGGCCGCCATCTTAGTTCCTCCTCCTCCCAGCCGCGGCAGATTCTTTGTGTTGATTTTGCACGGAGTTCCTCGTCTCCCATTCAATCCGAGGGGCTTCAGTTGGGCACTAAGTGTTCATACATCCATGCCTGCAGTTACAGCCAGTTTTGGTACAATTTGGCATAGTAATTTCTCGGATCATGTGCGGATCGGCAGGAGCGGCTCGGGAATCCCATCCTCCTACATGGCCTGTAGCCACGCCCCCCTTCTGTTTCTCATTATATTTCTTTTTATATGCAACTGGCACTTCTGCACCCTCTACACAACACGTCTGTATGCAGCCATCATCTCTCACAAAACCTAATCCCACTGCAAACCACTCACCAATGCCAAATGTACATTCTCCTTAATTATCCTATTGACTCTTTCCACTAACCCATTTCCTTGTGGATGATATAGTGACGTTCTGAGATTAATAATAGCATGCACTTCCAATAATTTCTTTATCTCATTAGATACAAATTGCACCTGTTGTCACTCACAATGTACTTGGGATATCCCTCAAGGGCGCACACCTATAGTAAAATATCTATTACCACTTTGATAGTTACATAACTGGCAAACACAATTTCAAACCATCTGGACGTATATATATATATCCTCTGCGCCGGTGGCCAGGGAAAGGCCATCGCTTTTGGATCCTGTCCCTGGGGACAGAGAAGCAAGGGAGGATCACCTGGGTGGAGGGTCCTTGAAGATTGGGAGTGGGGTGCCCTCAGGCGAGACATGGTATCCCCCTTTCCCTATTGACAACCATCCTAACCCTCCCCTGGCCTTTATGGGTTTTTGTAAGCCAGCTCACCTCATTTCCACTCTTGTGACACTTGACAGTACTGAGACGAGGGAGAGGCACCTGAGAGTAATTAACAATATACCATTTCCGCACTCTGGTACTAAGACAAAGAAGATGCCTGCAATGTGTTGTGAAGGTCAGGCAAGTCTAATTAAGAAAGCACACCTGCAACCTGTTAGAGGGTTGCAGGTGTATGAAAGGAGGAGGAAAAAGAAACACAGGGAGGATCAGCAGGGAGGCCTCTGATCAGCAGGGAACCTTGTTGGATGAGAGGCGAGCCGCTGTTTAGAACTGCTGTGGGACAGTCCATTGTGTGCAACACGTTGAGACGCTGGGGACTGCAAGGAGAAGTGGTCTTAAAAAAAGTGGCCTTGGACCTGTGGCTCCATGGAGTGGACTGACGGCAGAGAAGGGAGCCGTGTTGAGAGGCTGCCCCTTTTCTTTTCATTCAAACTGCTTGTTCCCATGTGTCAAGAAGCCGGCACAAGAGTTTCTAAGGGGCAGGAGTTGAACCCTGGCAGAGCTATTACAGAGACCTGTGAGTTTCTACCAGATGAGAAACCTGATGCGTGAATAATTGAACTTTGACATTTTTGCAGAATACTTTGTATCAGAGTCGTCGCGTGTCTCCGAAGAGAGCGTTTCCGAAGGTCTGCGGTTTAAAGTCAATTCCATTGTTGAATGTTGCAGCGCCAGCGAAACTTTGTATCGGAGTGGTCGCGTGTCTGAAGAAGAAGGTTTTCAAAAGACTCTGAGTGCTGCTCATTTCAATTAAAGTGAAACAAACAAATATTAAACAGCGTGCTGAATGAAACTAAACTCTAAGCCAAAGCAATACCTATACTGAACTGAGTAAAAACGTAACAATTAAGCAAAGTGAACGCTTGTTGAATCCTGAAGTGAAGGGAACATTAGAATTAAGCAAAATTACTGCATGCTGAATGTTGAATTGCATGGAACTATAAAAATCTAAGCAAAACCATGACATGTTGCTGAGAGGGAGCTATGGTTCCTAGATTCCCCGATGGAGGCGAGGCGGTACATAGAAGGCGAGAGACCGGGCAGATTACTGGCCCGGGTCATTCGCCAGGCGAGTGGTAGCAGTTGTATTCCATGCATTCGGGATGACTCTGGGGCTTTAGTCATACATTGACTGAAGTAAATAGGGTATTCAAAACCTTTTACTCCGACCTGTACTCCAACAAAGATAATTGCTCGCCTGCCGACATAGATAGATTTGTGGGCGATCTCCCTCTTTCAGTACTGTTCCACGAGGCTAGAGCTAGGCTGGACCTTCCCATCTCTCTGAATGATATTCCTCGGCCTGCGACGCCTTGCCCGCTGTCAAGTCTCCAGGCCCTGATGGCCTCACAGGCGAATTTATATAAATGTTTTAAATGATACATGATGCCTCACCTGTATAAAATGTGGAACGAGGCACTTGAGGCACAGGTGCTACCTCCTACTATGAGAGAAGCAGTCATCATGGTCCTGCTAAAACCCAACAAACCGACTGAGCACTGTTGCTCTTACCGGCCCATTTCATTGATTAATTCTGATATCAAGATCATTTCCAAGGTGTTGTTCACTCGCTTGTCACCATACATGCCCGATATAGTTCACCCGGACCAGTCAGGTTTTATTCCCGGGCGCTCTGCAGCACTGAATCTGCGCCGTCTCTTTAACATTCATGCCCAGATAGATCCGGCGACTCAGTCTTGTGGCAATTCATGTACGCTGTCCTGAACAATGTAACTTTGGTTTAAATTTTGTGTCTTAGGTGCGGCTGCTGTACGTGTCCCCATCTGCTAGAGTTAGTTCAAACAGAATCCTTTCATCCCCTTTCCCATAGCTAGAGGCACGCGGCAGGGTTGCTCTCTGTCGCCTCTACTGTTCGCTATAATCATCGAGCCTTTGGCGGATTTAATCAGGTATAAACATAGACATAGGGGGATTAGAATAACTGGTGAACCCGAAATTATATCCCTTTATGCGGATGATGCAATACTTTATGTGAAGGAGTCTGTTACAATCCTTCCAACCTGCCACCCAGCACTTCTACATGCGCACATTCAGAGACTCTGTTTATGGCATAATTGTGAAGTTAAAACCTACAAACTTCCCCTCCATCCATTTACTTCTTTTATCACTGCTGTCTTGGAGCAATCTAATTTCATGTTCCATTCCGGGTTTCGGTTCAAGCCAGCAGATGCATTCTGGTACAAGTATGCTGCCTAAGAGGCAGAGAGCTGGAGGAGACATACAAAGTAGTTTTGTTTGCAGCAAGCTACTAAGAGCTGGAAAGACCCTGATTGCATTCACCTTTTCCAAGCTACTGCAGGCCAAGCTGCTGAGAGCTCAACAGACTTTAATACAACCCACTTCTGCAGGCTACTGAGCCAGGGCTGGGCTTGATTGAACACAGCTGCCTGAGACAGCAATCAGCTCCGCCCTGTTGGCTGGGTGGGCCTTTATAAGCTCACCTTGAACAAAAGCAGTTGATCAGTCAACTGCTTCTACTGGGGGTTAGTTATGTGCTCCTTTGACCAGTTATTGAACCTTTCCTGAAACAATGATTTTGGCTTTTGAATCCTGTTTGGTGTTGCTGCCTTGCAGCACCCTTTTCAGTCTGCTTTTGCAGTCTGCTGTTTTTGAACCTTTCCTTGATTTTCCAACTTTCGACTTTTGAAACCCTGCCTGCCTTTGCTGCTGTGTTACACCCCCGGTCCAGTTTTGCTATTAGGGCCATCCAGTTCTGTTTTGATATCCCTGCTGCCTTTCTAACTTTCTGACAACACCCTGTTTTCTGTAGGGATTTCTGCTTTAGACTTGTCCTGTTTCTGCCTAGTTATTCTCTCTGTAATCCCAGTCTCTTGTGGTTTTCCTGTTGGTTCCTTGCCTGTTATATGGTTGTAGGTCATTTGGTCGAAAACCAAATGATCAAATGCCATTTGATCGAGAGTCAAATGGTCGAAAAAATGGTAGATTTTTTTTATGGGGGTTTCCCCCTCTATCCCCCTTTTTCTATATTATTTATTTTTTTTTTTTTACCAAACAAAACTAAAAAATATATATAAATAAATAAATAAACAAATTCGACCATTTTTTTTCCGACCATTTGACTTTCGATCAAATGGTCATTCGATCTTTTATTTTCGACCATTTGACCGGACAACCTCTTATATTACCAGACTTCAGTCCATTGTTCTAGTGCCTGTCCTTAAGTACTCTGAGTTTCCTGAACCCCTCGTATTCGCTGTGTTGTCAGCAACCTATCTTGTCTGAGTCCTTTGCCTTGTGTGTCCTGATATTCCAGTCTCTGCTTTGTACTTTGTTTCTCTGCCTGTCGTGTACCTAGTTATTTCTTTCTACACTGCTTTCTGTCTGTATTACATCTTGGTCCACTGTTGTGCCTCCGCTCTATATCCGTTTACGATGTAACCCCTGGGTTGGTCTCCGTTCAGATCAGATAAGGGAAAGACTTCTGTTGCCTTCATCTAGTCTGTTGAAGTCTTACCTGCCTCAGTATATGGTCTCCAGTTTCACTTTTTCCACTGAGTACAACAGTCTCTTCGACACGCCTAACTCCTGACGCTGCTGTATGACAGTTGTTAAGAGTAATCTGCTGAGACCGGTCCCAAGGGCTTTCCCAAATCCCTGGAGACCCCTTATCATATGCCAGTACACCCTTTATTCGGATCAATCCGTATTGCCCAGTGTATTTGCTTGCCTTCGCTTTCTCCCTGTAGTACCTGTGAATACCTGTTACAACTCAGATCAGCTTGGTATGTACCCTGTTTATGTGTACCCTGTTTATGTTATATGCTAGCATAACCTAGTGCATCTCTTCTAATCTACAGTGCATACTCTGAGGTATAACCTTTGCCCTGTGCCCATCAGCCTGACTCCTGACAGAGCCCCAGCTTCACCTTGCCCCGATTATGCTGGATATTCTTGCTTTTGGGGGAGTGTCTGGTCTCTGTGTAAATTGCACCAAGGCCAAGCTCTTCCCATTAACAAACATGACGACGGAACCACATGACTTACTAGGGTTTTCCTTGTCACCTCAGGAGGTCCAATTTTGAAGGGTCACTGTAACAGACATCACACCTCCATGTTGGACCGCAACTATAATGCTCACATGCACCACTCAGCAGTTCAGCTCCAGACTTGGGCATGGTTACCATTGATCATGGCGGTTAGAATAGCCTTGCTTAAGATGGTGGTTCTTCCAAAGCTCCTTTATTATTTTCAAAATATCCCATTGTGGCCCAAAGTGAAGTTTTTTAAGGAGCTCCACGTTAGCATTAATGCAATCATGTGGCATGCTGGTTTGGTACGCCTCAAATGGTACTTGCTGTCTAGGCCTTACGCTCGAGGAGAGTTTGCTGCCCCGGCTTCAGGGTATACTGGATAGTGGCGCGGGCACAGTATGCAACCCATTTGTTTGCAAGTAATATATCTCAACCGCACGTTAAGATTGAGAGATACTCTGCCAGGGAATGTTAAATTAGGTCTCTGGTATAACCACCGTTGTTCGCGGACCCATGCCCATTTGATCCGGCCAGTGTGACTGTGTTTGCCTGTTGTAAAGTGTGGAAGCTTCTGAATTTGTCCCACCCCTTTCACAGTGACTTTCCTTTATGGAATGTCAACTCCCCCCTCCCAGGAAGGGGTTGGTACTTTGGGATACATGTGTGTATCTTGGAACTTTATTACTGCTCAAAAGATACTTGGGTTTACACAGTGACAATCGCAGTGGCTCCAATACATTGGGCTGGTCAGGGCGTTCAAAGCATCATGGGCGGAGTTCCCGGTCATGCTACCTAATGACTATGCTTGAATTCATCATGAAGCAACCAATTGCCCATTTAGGTGAAGATCTACCCCAACCCCCTCTCCCCCACTCCCTTAGCATGTCTGCCACCACCAACAACAACTTGCAGAAGACTCTCTGGGAAGAAGTTAGCCGAATAGTTAGAACCCGAAACAAATAGTGGGAACTGCAAATCAAACCTCAGGTACTTCCTCTGCTTGGGGTGGATGGGCATATGGAACTAAGCGGCCTGGAGGTCGAGTGACACCAACCAATCCTGGAGCTCTAGGACCTGGTGGATCTGTGAGTGTGTTAGTATTTTGAATGTCTCCTTTCTGAGGAACTGGTTCAAGCGCCTCAGATTCAAGATGGGTCGCGGCCCACCTTCCTTTTTTGGTACCAGGAAGTAAAGGGAATATCATACCTGTTTTTCTGCTGGAGATGTCATTTATATGGCCTTCTCCAGCACAGAAGCAATATACTGCTGGAGTAGCAGATCTGGGGGTCCTCTGCTGCCTCCGATATTTTGGTCCATAAGATTTGGGTATTTTTGGCTAAATCACACGTTGCATTTTTAGCCTTTAACGCCATTTTGCCCAAGGCAAAAATCTTCTTGGAAAGAGCATCCTATCTTGTTGTCCCTTTCTGTCAGGATTCCAGGGGGGTCGAGATCCAGAACATCATCCCACGCTCCTAAGTCACATTCTTTGCACAATAAGGTATCACGTTCTCAAAAACCATGTACATCTCCATGTATACTTTCCCTCCACAGCAAGATCAGGCTCTATTCTACATTAAGTGTCCCTCATTGCAGAACATTCACATATGTGCCTGCTAGAAACAACAACACCCGTTATGGTAGGCAATGGAAGTTACCATAGAGATTGTAGCACTCAGGCTAGTCTCCCACTCACATCACACGCACGCTGCAGGTCATGTAATCTTGTTCCTTTTAAGCACCTCCTTGTCAAACATTTGGTGCTTCTGATTTAGCTGAAGTAAGTTTGGATTAACGCTATGAACCACTTGTTTTGCCTTGATTTTGGATTCCCTCATCAAGTAAGCCCGGAAGCATTAGCAGTATCCTTGCTTCCCGCTACGTACGGACTAGAGAATTCCGTTGTACGTTAGCGAGAGGCCGGGGAGCGTCCTCGTTTCGTCGGGTCGGTTTGAACTAAAGACTTCCTTTCCCATTAGGTGTCCGCATGCCGTCGGGCATTAGCTCTCTCTGACTTGCTACCGCTTCCTGGGCTTACAACATCCTTGTTGAATCACAGATTCCTAAAGAACCCCGCTTATTCACGTGAACGGTAAGCTTTAGTACATTTAGTGCACACCATTTACACTCACGTATTGGGCAAGTAATTGGCACTATTGCTATTCATGAATTAAACTGCTTATATATGTACATTACAGATACATCAGGCGTCCACTTTGTTTCCTCTCGGAAGAGCCCAGTTGTCAACACCTGTTGTTACGTATCCTTGATATTTATCCTTCCTCCTGAGGCTGGTTCTTCATTACAGTGTGTGAATAATTGCATAACTCCAAGAAAGGTTTTTACCTAATCTGGCTTTCCTTTCTTGTCCTAGGAAGTCTGGTGTTCGTGTCGGGTCAATTCTTTCAAGGAATAGATCCCTTTGTATTGGTTATCATTTCCATACACAGGGTTATATTGTTAGGAAGAATTTGTCTACAACACTACGTGGGCAACATGAAGGTGGATTCTGACACTTTCTAGGAGGGGAGGGATGGGTAGGCACTTGTCTAAGCACTGTGACGAATTGAGAGATTTTCGTCCCTTTGCACCAAGCGGAGCCACATCTTACCCCCCTGGGAGGCTAGGGAGTTGAGCCCGCTCCACAACACCCTCCCTAGGGGTTGAGGCAAGTGGGACCACACCGGGAGATATTCCCCCTTTGTGTATAAGGTCCCCTGTTCCTGTGAGGAACTCCCTAAAGGGCATTCGATCAATGCCTCTTCAAAACCAACCAGTAAAGAATGATATGAGGAAAGATATGTTATTGTCAGCAGGAAGCTGTGACTATTTAACTGAAGAATCACCTCTTACAGGGATGAGGAGGATGGCTGGTGGAGAAGTGAAGCTGCTGAAGACAGAGAGAAAGGATGAAGTAATTGTGCTGGGAAGGCCCAGGGCTACGTAATATATGAGAGGGGAGGAGACTGGAGAAAAAGTGAAGAAGCTTACGAATCGGCTCACTGGCTCTTATGGAGGAGAGGCTGGATTCACCTGGTCCTATTACTGCAAGGAGGCAAGAGACAGAAGTAGACGCACAGAGTCTGGGAGACACAAGAGAGAGAGAAACCAGGGCAGATGCATGGCATCCCAATTCCAAGAGAGAGCGAGAGAGAGAAAAAAAGCGTGGTGGCAAGACCACAGCAAAGTCATGGTGGACAAGGGGCCCGAGAACAATGCTGACACCACGCCTCAAAGGAAAACGCGGAACCAATCGGTAAATGCAATACAGAGGAACCAGCTGGTGAAACAAAACAAGGAAAAAGCAATCAAAGGAACACGAGAAGCCAGCCTGACAACACAAGGAGAAATACCCAAACAGAGAACAAACCCAGTGACATTATCCCTAATAAGTACAGGTAACAGGGAAAACGGGAGACCCGGTAGGGAGAATGGAATCATTATTAGAATGCTCATACACGTCCCAATCGAGATAAACCACTGATACAGAGAAGACTGAGTGTGAATCATTATTGGAGTACTCATTTAAGAAGAAGAAATGTACATTTGTCTGAAGCAATGAGGTAAAAAAAAACACTAACCCAACCGCTAAAACCTCAACTTCTGCATACACCTGTGAGAAACCAGAGGGTTCCTCACCCGCTAGTCCCTGGAGATCTCTCTCTCCGGTGGCCAGGGTACGGCTATCACCTTTCCAGGTGGCCAAGGCACGGATCCAGACCCTGGCGGTGGACCAGTGCGGGAGGATCACCTGGGTATGGGAATTTCGGGGGGTGAGGGTGAGGCAGCCAAAGGTGAGAGATGGTATTCCCCCTATTTCGTTTTTCGAGCCCATCTATTTTTTAGGATTCTCTGAAGTCCAAATTCCCCCTCCCCCTTTTTACATACACACTGTGCTGAGGTAGAGGGTGACTGAGAGTAACAACATTAACTTTCACACATAGTACTGGACATGTCCCGCTAATCGGACCGGGCAAAGTCAGGCACTTGACTCTAAGTGCATACACCTGATACCAATTAGCTCTCCACACACAAATAAAAGACAGAACCTTGAGACACCCTCCGAGCAAGGCAGAACACGAGTACGAGCAGGGCTTCCGGGACAAAGGCAAACCTAGTGGAGAAGAGCGACGGATTAAGGGACGAGAGCAGCGGGTCAAAAACCCCAATAGTTCCCTTGCAGAGGTTGTTGCCTCCGACATGCCGTAAAAGACACGCAGAGAAGGCCAGACCCCACAAGAGAAAACTGCATTGTGTTTCAAGCACGCCAGTGACCCTCCAGGGTGAGCGGCAGAGTTTGGGAGGCGAGGCCAAGCCTGTGGTACTAACCTTGAATCGTGAATTGGAAATCGTTAAACCAAGAAAGAGACACACACAGCCAGTGAGTTGGGAAGCAACCTGAGAGACCGGTGTGTGTTAAAGTTTGAAGTAGCAACATTATATTGCAAGTGTAGGCAAGTGAAGGCTGCAAACGTGTGGATGAGATGCAAGGAAAGGCAGACCTGTGAATGAACTTTGAAGTGAAAGACAGCTGGGAAATCAGCAATACTAAGTAACAAAGTGGTGCAGTGAAAGGAAGTAGTAGCCCACTCGAAAGTCTCAGTGAAAGGTGCATTGTTTGAAGCGATACAGCGAATGAACAGCAAAAGGGAAATAAAGAAGAGTAACTCCTAGAGAAGGGGAGAGTCAAAGTTAAACCGTGAACTTTGAGTCAAAGTGGTCCTGCGGTGGTCTGTAAAGAAAGCCACGCACATCCAAAAGTCTTCGACATCCAAAAATAGTTTGAGCCTGACAGAGGGAGACCCGAAGTATAGTAAGCTTTGAGAAGGGAGCCTCCTTGCAAGTTTGTGTTGAAATTTGTCATGAGAGGTCTGAGCCCGACAGAGGCGGACCTACGTGAACTGTGTGGTGAAAGGTCTGAGCCCGACAGAGGGGGACCTTTGTCAACATTTTGGTTGAAACATTATTTTGGAAGTCAGAAAAGTAGGCTTTAAAGTGTAAGGCCAGACGGGCCTCGATACAGGTTTTAGAACTGTTTATTGTCTTGGAAACCAAGCCAGAGTGTGTCATCCTGCCTACAAGGACAGCCTTACTCCGTGACTTCTAACCTGGGGAGGAGAGCTGGTTCAACCACATTTATTCATTTGAACATTGATTTTTCCCTTTGCATACATTTCTCCTTTTTACACTTTTTGTACAAGAGATAGCGCAGGCATTAGGTTTTGTTAGCATAGGCCATGTTGATTTGACGGACTCCACTAGGACTGCGTTATTTATTATTTGATGGTCGAGGCTACTCCCATCTTAGTTATAGGGCAAGGTAGGAGTTTCTCCAGCCCCAACAATTTCAATAAAGGTTTTACAAATTGTACCGATTGTGTCAGTGTCATACTTGTGGTACCATGCCTTCCCTACACACCCCTCACTTGCTAAACATACGCAACCACATCTTTGCACAGCAATCCACATTAACTTCACCACACTACAACAACAAATCAAACCACACATAGTCCCGTACAATGGCACACGGGTGTCTACCGATCCATAAATCGCACCCATGCTCAGCGAATCGTGTGAACCCGAACTGAAGCTGTCAACAGGACATCACAACTCATGCTGTACCTCTTCCTGCTATTCCCTACTAAACCATCCCTCCCTCTCACCTTTCAGATCAAAGCAGGGATCGCACAAAACTGAAATCCAACTCCCAGTTCCTCCTCACAGCCCGGGGGTTGGATTTCTTTCAATTTTACGTCAGCGTGCGTAATGCACCCCGACATGAAACTGAAAGTAATTTTCACGGCGAAAGCCATTTCGGGCTGCCGCAGTGAAAATGAAAGGTGAGTCTCCACGTTTCTCCCCCTCAATCTGAACGGCTATTGTGCCGTTCAGATCGAGGGAGGTGTTGTTGGGAAAAGGGAAGACTCTCCCCTTTCCAACAACACCTTTCTTTGAAGCATTGCTAGGCGTGGATCACACCCAGAGCACACGATCCCCACCCAGCAATGCCACTTGACCACCAGGGATCTGTTTGTGACGTAGGGAGTGAGGGTGCTCCTTACAGTAAGTAGCCCTCCCCCTCTCGCCCCCAAAGCATGGGGCCATAAGTATTGGGCCCCTTGGGGGCAGATGGGTGTCTGAAATTTTGTCCGGGATTGTGGGTAATAAATTCTGGAGCGATTCACACAAGTCAGACCTCTGTGGATTCCCACGGGTGTCTTCTTTTCAGAAATGCATGGGGTTAACTGTTTTCCTTGGTGGCTTCGACACCCTAGGCCCAAATCTGTAGGTTCTCCACATGAGCAAAATCTGCTCTGCCGAAACACTTGGGGTTACCCGTGTTTTAACCTTTTCCCTTTGGGCCGAGGTAGGTGCACCGACACATGTGAGGAACCTTTTTCGTCGGGACACCTGTGGGAACGCGGGAAGGTAGGCCATGTGTTGTTGGTGGCATGTTTCAGTGGGTGAGCAGAGTGAAATGTGCAAACATTTTGTTTGGTTTTTTTTGTCACATTTCGGACTTTGCTGGGGGTTGTGGGTAATACATTCTGGCCCGATTCACGCAAGTCAGACCTCTGTGGATTCCCACGGGTGTCCTCTTTTCAGAAATGTATGGGGTTCCCTGTTTTCCATGGGGGCTTTGACACCCTACACCCAAATCTGTAGGTTGTCCACATGAGCAAAATTCCTGAAAATCTGCTCTGCCAAAAGACTTGGGGTTACCCATGTTTTAGCCTTTTCCCTTTGCGCCCAGGTAGGTGCATCCACATATGTGAGGTACCGTTATCGTCAGGACACCTGTGGGAACGCAGGAAGGTAGGCCATGAGTTGTTGGCGCCGTGTTTTTCGGTGGGTGAGCAGAGTGAATTGAGCGAAAATTTAGTTATTTTCGCCACATTTCTGACTTTGCTGGGGTTTGTGGGTAATACATTCTGTGCCGATTCACGCAAGTCAAACCTCTGTGGATTCCCATGGGTGTCCTCTTTTTAGAAATGCATGGGGTTCCCTGTTTTCCTTGGTGGTTTCGACACCCTAGACCCATATCTGTAGGTTGTACACATGAGCAAAATTCCTGAAAATCTGCTCTGCCGAAAGACTTGGGGTTACCAGTGTTTTGGCCTATTCCCTGTGCACCCAGGTAGGTGCACCCACAAATGTGAGGTACCGTTTTCGTCGGGACACCTGTGGGAACGCGGGAAGGTTGGCCATGTGTTGTTGGCAGCATGTTTCAGTGGGTGAGCAGAGTGAAATGTGTGAAAATTTTGTTTGGTTTTTTTGCCACATTTCAGACTTTGCCGGGGGTTTTGGGTAATACATTCTGGCCCGATTCACGCAAGTCAGACCTCTGTGGATTCCCACTGGTGTCCTCTTTTTGGAAATGTATGGGTTCCCTGTTTTCCATGGTGGCTTTGACACCCTACACCCAAATCTGTAGGTTGTCCACATGAGCAAAATTCCTGAAAATCTGCGCTGCCAAAAGACTTGGGGTTACCCGTGTTTTAGCCTTTTTCCTTTGCGCCCAGGTAGGTGCAACCACACATGTGAGGTACTGTTATCGTCGGGACACCTGTGGGAACGCAGGAAAGTAGGCCATGAGTTGTTGGCGGCGTGTTTGGGTGGGTGAGCAGTGTGAAATGAGCAAAAATGTAGTTATTTTCGCCACATTTCTGACTTTGCTGGGGTTTGTGGGTAATAAATTCTGGACCGATTCACGCAAGTCAAACCTCTGTGGATTCCCACGGGTGTCATCTTTTTGGAAATGCATGAGGTTCCCTGTTTTCCTTGGTGGCTTCGACACCCTAGAGCCATATCTGTAGGTTGTCCACATGAGCAAAATTCCTGAAAATCTGCCCTGCCGAAAGACTTGGGGTTACCAGTGTTTTGGCCTATTCCCTTTGCGCCCAGGTAGGTGCACCCACAAATATGAGGTACCGTTTTCGTCGGGACATCTGTGGGAACGCGAGAAGGTAGGCCATGTGTTGTTGACGGCGTGTTGCGGTGCTTGAGCAGAGTGAAATGTGGGAAAATTGTGTTTTTTTGTCAAGCCACTTACCTGGTCCGGGGGTCGGGGTCCTCAGGTCCGGCGGTTTCCCTCGTGGAGACTCCATCCTCATTGGCGCTTTCACCGGGGCGCTCCGGTTCGGGTTCCTGGCTCCCTGGGCGCGGCTATTGTTGGGGCTCTGCGCATGCGCGGTCGTCCGCATTCGACGCTCCGCGCGTGTGCAGAAACACAGCCTTGCAATTCTAGGCTCGTTTTGGCCCCCGGGCTATTTTAGGGCTCCGCAGGCAGGAAACCAACACGCCTCAACGCAGTTGGTTTCCTGGCCGTGTTCCTCGCTACTGGGTCTTCTTGCCTGTCTTGCCTGATTGTCCCAGTGCCCCCTTGCTCTCCAGCTGCTTGAATCCTCCTCCTGCCTTGCTTCCTCCTCTTCCCTTGTTGTTCCCCATTCATTCCCTGCTGGGTTCCCTTCTGTTTTGCTTGCCTCCTAATTAGCCTCAACCTGCTTCCCTTTCTGGTTGCTTGGGGTTGGCTCCTGTGGCCTCCGTTCCCTTCCTTGGGTTCTCCTTTTCCCCTGGTTGGTCCGCCGTTCTTTCCTCTTCCTGGTCCTTCCCTCGCCTTGTGCCCTGCGGGTATCTGTGCCTTGGACTCTATCATCCTTACTAAACTTCACCCGAAGCTCCAAATACCAAATTTAGCATCTACCTCACCCTGCCATCCAGTCATCCACTCTGCAGCTGGCATCGGACTACGCACCTGGCCTTCTCTGTCAGCGTTTACACTGTCCCGACGTCACGAAAATCAGAGAAGCGCCGTCCTGTGGTGTTGGGAGTTGGTCCAGCCCTGTCCTGTTGGAAACTGTCAGGAGGGTGTTGGAACGGCACCCCGCGTTACTCATTCAGCTTTTTGAATAACCATCGACAGACTGGCAGCCTCATCTTCTCGCTCTCCAGGAAGAACAGGTAACCAGCAGTCACAAGACGCCCTGTTTAACATTTTTTTGCCACATTTCAACTTTGCCGGGGGTTGTGGATAATACATTCTGGGCCAATTCACGTAAGTCAGACCTCTGTGGATTCCCACGGGTGTCCTCTTTTCGGAAATGCATGGGGTTCCCTGTTTTCCTTGGTGGCTTCGACACCCTAGGCCAAAATCTGCAGGTTGTCCACATGAGCAAAATTCCTGGAAATCTGCTCTGCTGAAAGACTTGGGGTTACCCGTGTTTTAGTCTTTTCCCTTTGCGCCCAAGTAGGTGCACCCACACATGTGAGGTACCGTTTTCACCTGGATACCTGTGGGACCACGGGAAGGTAGGCCATGTGCTGTTGGCTGCGTTTTTCGGTGGGTGAACAGAGAGAAATGTGCGAAAAGTTCGGTTTTTTTGCCACATTTCTGACTTTGCCAGGGGTTGTGGGTAATACATTCTGGGCCAATTCGCGTAAGTCAGACCTCTGTGGATTCCCACGGGTGTCTTCTTTTCGGAAATGCATGGGGTTCCCTGTTTTCCTTGGTGGCCTCGATACCCTAGGGCCAAATCTGTAGGTTGTCCACATGAGCAAAATTCCTGAAAATCTGCTCTGCCGAAAGACGTGGAGTTACCCGTGTTTTAGCCTTTTCCCTTTGCGCCCAGATAGGTGCACCCACACATCATGAGGTACCGTTTTCGTCAGGGCACCTGTGGAAATGCAGGAAGGTAGGCCATCTGTTCTTGGCTGCATTTTTCGGCGAGTGAGCAGAGTGAAATGTGTGGAAATTGTGGGTTTTTTTGCCACATTTCAGTCTTTTCCTGGGTTGTAGGTAATAAATTCTGGGCCGATTCATGCAAGTCAGACCTCTGTGGATTCCCACGGGTGTCCTCTTTTTGGAAATGCATGGGGTTCCCTGTTTTCCTTGGTTGCTTAGACACCATAGGCCAAAATCTGCAGGTTGTCCACATGAGCAAAATTCCTGAAAATCTGCTCTGCCGAAAGATTTGGGTATACCCGTGTTTTAGCCTTTTCCCTTTGCGCCCACGAAGGTGCACCCACACATGTTAGGTACCATTTTCGTTGGGACACCTATGCGAACGTGGGAAGGTAGGCCATGTGTTGTTGACCGCGTTTTTCGGTGGGTGAACCGAGTGAAATGTGCGAAAAGTTCATTTTATTCGCCACTTTTGGGATTTTGCCTGGGGTTGTGGGTAATACATTCTGGGCCGATTCGCGCAAGTCAGACCTCTGTGGATTCTCACGGGTGTCCTCTTTTCGGCAATGCATGGGGTTCCCTGTTTTCCTTGGTACCTTTGACACCCTAGGCCAAAATCTGCAGGTTGTCCACATGAGCAAAATTCCTGAAAATCTGCTCTGCTGAAAGACTTGGGGTTACCCGTGTTTTAGCCTTTTACCTTTGCGCCCAGGTAGGTGCACCCACACATGTGAGGTATTGTTTTTGCCGGGACACTTGTGGGAACGCGGGAAGGTAGGCCATGTGTTGTTGGCGGCGTGTTTCGTGGGTGAGCAGAGTGAAATGTGCAAAAAGTTTGTTTTTTTCACCACATTTCTGACTTTGCCAGGGGTTGTGGGTAATACATTCTGGGCTGATTCGCGCAAGTCAGACTTCTGTGGATTCCCACAGATGTCTTCTTTTCAGAAATGCATGGGGTTCCCTTTTTTCCTTGGTGGCTTCGACACCCTAGGCCGAAATCTGTAGGTTGTCTACATGAGCAAAATTCCTGAAAATCTGCTCTGCCGAAACCATTTTCACCGGGACACCTGTGGGAACGTGGGAAGGTAGGCCATGTGTTGTTGGCAGCATTTTTCGGTGGAGGAGCACCGTGAAATGTGCGAAAATTGTGGGTTTTTTTGCCACATTTCAGATTTTGCCGGGGGTTGTGGGTAATACATTCTGGGCCGATTTGCGCAAGTCAGACCTCTATGGATTCCCACGGGTGTCCTCTTTTCGGAAATGCATGGGGTTTCCTGTTTTCCTGGTGGCTTCGACACCCTAGACCAAAATCTGCAGGTTTTCCACATGAGCAACATTTCTGAAAATCTGCTCTGCCGAAAGACTTGGGGTTACCCGTGTTTTAGCTTTTTCCCTTTGCGCCCAGGAAGGTGCACCCACACATGTGAGGTACTGTTTCTGTTGGGACACCTGTGGGAACGTGGGAAGGTAGGCCATGTGTTGTTGGCTGCTTTTTTTGGTCGGTGAACAGAGTGAAATGTCACGCCACTTACCTGGTCTGGGGGTTGGGGTCCTCGGGTCCGTCTCCCTCGTGGAGACTCTATCCTCGTTGGCATCTTCCTGGGCACCGCGATTGTTGGGGCTCTGCGCATGCACGGTCGTCCGCGTTCGGCGCTCCGCTCACGCGCAGAAAAACAGGTTGCAGTTCAAGCCTCGTTTTGGCCCCAGGGCTATTTTAAGGCTCCGCATGCAGGAAACAAATGCGTCTCAAAGCAGTTGGTTTCCTGGCCGTGTTCCTCTGTCCTGGGTCTTCTTGCCTGCCTTGCCTGATTGTCCCAGTGCCTGCCTGCTCTCCAGCTGCTTGGATCCTCCTCCTGCCTTGCTGCCTCCTCTTGCCTTGTTATTCCCCATTCATTCCCTTCTGGGTTCCCTTCCGTTTTGCTTGCCTCCTAATTAGCCTCCTAATTAGCCCCAGCCGGCTTCCCTTCCTGGTTGCTTGGGGTTGGCTCCTGTGGCCTCCGTTCCCTTCCTTGGGTTCTCCTTTTCCCCTGGTGGGTCTGCTTTTCTTTCCTCTTCCTGGTCATTCCCTCGCCTTGTGCCCTGCCGGTATCTGTTCCTTGGGCTCTATCATCTTTACTGAACTTCACCTGAAGCTCCAACTACCAAATTCAGCATTTACCTCCCCCTGCCATCCAGTCATCTGCAGCTGGGATCAGACTATGCACCTGGCCTTCTCTGTCAGTGTTTACACTGTCCCGACATCACGAAAATCAGAGAAGCGCCATCCCGTGATATTGGGAGTTGGTCCAGCCCTGTCCTGTTGAAAACTGTCAGGAGGGTGTTGGATCGGCACCCCGCGTTACTCATTCGGCTTTTTGAAGAATCATCGACAGACTGGCAGCCTCACCTCCTAGCTCTCCAGGAAGAACAGGTAACCAGTGGTCACGAGACGCCCTGTTTAACAGATTGAGAAACCTACCTCCCAGTCCAGACATGGATGAAGTGCAGGAGCTTCCGGAGGAACTCTGGGCCCTTCGTCTTGAGATGACCGCTCTACACGAAGAAAACATCTCTCTTCGGCAAGCCATGGGTCAAGGGTTGAATGTTGCTCCTCAGCCGGAGAGCGCTATGGCCCATACTACTCCCATGAAGTTTCTGTAACCACTGCAAGAATCATTTCCTGTTTCGGCTGGGTCATGTCAGTCAAGACAAAGCAAAGATCGGTTAGATCCTTGGAAACTTGGCCGGCAACGCTCTAACCTGGGCTGCTCCTCTTGTTTCCTCCAACATTCCGATGCTAATTACTTGGTAGCCTTGGCAACAGACTCACAGTGGCCAGAGTTTACGCAAAAGACCCTGTTTTGTCGTGACCTACGCAATGAATACAAGGACGAACTGTTACACATCTCGGAACCAAAAACTCTCTCAGCATTGGTGGATCAGGTCCTACGCATCGACCATAGGCTCATGGAAAGACGAAGTGAACGTCGTTGGGCTGAAAGATTTCACCCTGGCTTGTCAGTACCTCCTTCAGGGTCGGCAGGTCCTGCTGACTCAGGCCCTGAGCCTATGCACCTGGGGGCTATCCGGGGACCCCTGTCTGAAGCAGAGAAGAAGTGAAGGCGTACGCAACGCTTATGTCTGTATTGTGGAGGTGCCGGTCATTACCTGAGGTCCTGCCCGTTGCGCCCTCCAAGGAAGTCAGAAAACTAAAGGGCCCGCTTGTGGTTAGAAGGCATCGGCAGGCCATTCTTCTGGACCAGACCTTCCACCCATGCAATCCATGCCCTTGTTGGTTCTGGAAGTTGGGATTGCCTGGCAAGGGAAAAGCATAAGAAGATTGGCTCTGTTGTATTGCGGAGCATCTGGCAATTACATCGTTGCTACGTTTGCAGTCTCCAATGGCATACCCCTTCACCGCAAGGAACACTACGCAGTGGTGGAAGTTATCAATGGCACCCAGCTGTCTTCAGGTCTTGTTTGCCAGCATTCCGGGCGATTACGCCTATCGGTTAAGGAGCATCAGGAACAGATTTCTCTGAACATGATTAAATCTCCCTCCTTTCCAGTGGTGCTTGGTTTGCCTTGCCAGAGGACATACCGCTACTGCCTCACAGGCACTATGATTGCTAAATCAACCTGCTGCCCAATGCAATCATTCCTCACAGCAAGATCTACTCCTTGGCCCGATCCGAGAAATGCGTCTTGCAAGAATACATCAAGGTTAAGTGAGAGAAAGGGTAAAAGAAAGAAGCCTTAGAGGGTTCCTTTTGCACGACTTGAAGAATCCTGCAAATCCCTTACTGAAACCCTGCCTAAAGTCTCTTCCCATGTGGCCAGGGGAAGGCAGATACTTCCTGATCCCAACCCTGGGGGTGGTGTACTACGGGAGGATCACCTGGGTGGAGACAAGACCCAGGGTGGTGAGGAGATTTTGTGGGATGAGACACAGTATTTTTCCTCTGAAAGGGAGATTCTTGCCACTATGCCAAAAGAGGTTATGGCTTATTGTCATTTTAATGTCTCACAACCTTCTATTAAATCTAAGGTTGGGAGCCGTCACGTTGTAAACATCAGAACACACTATATCTAAAGAAAGACCCTTTTTGGTGTCCAAAACTAAATACCCTCCTCAATCCCAACAGTACACTGTGAAGGATTGCGGAAATGTCTTCTCTAGATCATATGCCTCTGTAAAAGTTAAAACCCATGGCCCCTCTGTTAAAAATATTAAGGAAATTTAATCTACTCTTATAAAGAATAAAGAAGTGGAAAAACCTAACTTTGTTGATAAAGAACTACATGTCCCAGAATCCTAGAGGAACTGAGTTGAGGGAGAGAGCTGAAGAGGCATGTAGATGTAGTAGTCAAGCAATTAAGCCTAGTATCTGTTTCAGGAGTCAGACAATTGAAGCTAATGGCTCCCACCTCAAGCCTGTTGTCAAAACTGGGAGGCATAAAAGGCTGCAGCAGGAAAGGCGAGAAAGAAGGAGCAGGAGATGGAAGGGTGGCAGTAGTAGTAGGAGAGGAGAAGCACAAGGCTGGCAAGTCACGAGGAAGTGGGAGCACAGAAGGAACGCCGGAACGTGGAGACAGCGGCTTTCACCTGCAAGTTACGAGAGGGTCCTGTGTTTCAAAACCCTGTATTGCAGAGGCTGCGCAGAGAAGTAGTGCTGAAAGTGAAGTTTTCCCCATGTGAGCCGAGTTGCTGTGACTGCAGAGCCGTGACCGTGCAGGAGCCCAAGGCTAAAAGCAGAAGGCAAACGAGTGTCTCAGGAGTGAAAGTGACTCCCAACTAAAGGAGCCCAAGGCCAGAAGTAGAAGGCAAACCAAGGGTCTCAGGAGTGAAAGTGACTCCCAACTAAAGTGGCCGGACCCGAGACACCCATGCTGGAGACGGGTGTGGGTTCCAAGTGAGCCAGAAGTAGTAGCAGAGATCGAAGAAGGAGGGGTAGCAGAGCAACCCCCAACCGCAGTGTCCGTGAAACCGGTGAGTGAAGTACTTGTTCAGATTCACTCAATAAGCCTTGGCAGTAACTGTGACAAGCTCCAAAGTAACTTGCGTAGAGTTTTCAGCGAGTGGAAGTTGTTTGATATCCTTAAATTGTCTGTTAACAATGGAAATGTAGCACTCGTGAAAGCCATTACATCCATTGTTTAACTTTTTTCGGAATAAAGGAGTGGTCAAGTGTTCTTAATTGTGAAGAAGGAACGCCCGTTAAACACATTCCAAATATCTAACATTGACGTTGTACAAGAGTTACAAGTGATACAGAGTGAAAACTGCATCAAAGGAAGGTCGCGTGTGACCAAGTGTGTTTCCCCAAAGAAAGTCAGAAGTTGCCTCCTTTAACAAGACACAGGAATACCATTCTGTTCATCACTTTAAGTTTAAAAATCTACCTTAAAGAGTGGTCGTGTGTGCCCAATTATGTTTTCACTTTGAATACTGAACCTTGTATTGTATCCAGATTTGACATTCTATTCCAAGAATTAAATAGTACACAATACTGAAGAGAAGAACAATTATTACCCAAGCCAAGAGGCGAACCCTTTCCATACTGAAACCAGACTTGTTTAAAGCTATCTACCTACTCTGTGAAGTTGTCAACAGTCAAGTGGCCTAAGATATAATTGTGGCATTGTTACCTGAAGCTGAAAGAGTGGCACTAAAGCTTCTGGATAATTACTTGGGCAAAAATGTTGTGAGTAAAGCAGGGCAAGGGAAGCTGGGTACTTGTAAAGAAATTACAGAAGTAGACTGTAACCTGTAATGCTAAATACTGCTGAAGTTGGAAGGAAGGAAGTCTGGTGGGCAGAAGCACGTTATTCTTGTAGCAGTCAGACAGGCGGAAGAGGCAAAGAGGCTACCACCGTTTAGAAAGTCATTTAAGGGCAGAGTGCCTTGCCTACCTGAAGAGATCAAAGTGTTTTGTCAGACTGTGCCTGATCATTCAGAAGTACAAGGCAGTGGTAAAAGTACCTGAACTGTGGTGTTATACAAAGTTGTCAGCAGATGTCACATTGGAGTGGTTTGAAGTAGTGGCATACTGTAGAATGAAGGTGACTGTTCTCACAATAACAACAGTAGAATGGTGGTTGTTAAAGAGGGAAACAGCAACCCAAAGAGAAGCATCCTGACAAATATACCAAATGTACTGAAGACATTCTAACCAATTGCAAAGTTGTAGCTGGAGAAGTCCCGAAAGTAAATCTTGCATATTCTTTTTGAACTGTGACAAATAATCTTGAAGAGAAGGTAATGTATCGACCTAACCAGGAATACCATGGTGCTATTTTCTTTGTTGGAATTGGAAGGGGATATTTTCAACTGAAACCAAAGAATTGATACAAGTGGATTTTTGTTTGATGAACCTTTGCTCTAACTTGGAACTGATACAAACTGGTTCAAGACGTTTCCTTTGAACATTAGTAAGTAGACTTTAAAATCCAGGGAAAGGCTCATGCACAAGATAGGTGAAGGTCATCCAGATATTGTTTAATAATGTTTATTATCTTGTGTTGCTTTATACCTTTCTATGTATATTTGCTGTTTAGAGTGAGGGCCAGTTTACCTATGGTAGGGGTTGTTCCCTTAGCCTTTAGAGTAGGTAGGGAATTCCTTGGTAGACAAGTAAGGCTTTGTTTGAAAACATTTATGTTAATAAAATGTCACATTTTAAGAAAACCACAAGCAGTTATCCGCCTTGCATTACTGCCCCCTCACAATGGCTAGACAAGAATAGGGAGCAATCTATCAGACAATCAGGAGAGCCCATGCAGATTGGAAGTGTGAGAGGGTGTCTTGGGAGGAAAGGGAAAAGCGAAGGAAAAATAATGTGTGTTTATATTGTGGAAAATCAGGACATTATATACAAAATTGTCCTAATATGCAGGTACATAGTACAGACGAAAGAGTCGGGAAAAGAGGTGACTCAGTAGATGGGGGAAAGACGATACAGAACGCTAGAGTTCCCAAGTTCAGTACCTAACACCGTTCAGAAAAGGACACGCCATTTGTATCTACTTGTGACATTATTATTTGCTAATACTAAGGAAACTGTCTTAGCGATGGTGGATTCAGGAGCCACAGGAACCTACCTTGATATCACATCTGCAACAAAGTTGCGGTACTCACCATGCCTAAAGGGTTGACTGAACCTGTACGAGCAGTAGATGGTTCTTGTTTAGTTTCAGGACCAATCACAACTCAGACTCAACCCATCAGGATTTTGTGTTTATCAGGGCATGATGAAACAATAACTTATGATTTAATAGAAACACCTCAATTTGGTTTAATTTTGGGAATGCCGTGGTTGGTAATACACAATCCAAGGATTGATTGGGGTGAGCGTACGTTGACATTTGACTCCACAAAGTGTGTCACTCATTTTTTTTTTTTTTTTCAACTTTGTTTTATTGGCATTTTCATAATATAACGAAAGGGCGCAGAACATTTTCACAGATTGTGCAAGTAACAGGCCCAAACCCCCCCCCTCCCCCACCCCAAACATCCCCACCCCCCCGAAAAAGGAACAAACCAAAAAACTTAGTCCTCATAGAGCCGTTCTGCTGGGGAACCACTATGTGAGCTCCGAGAGTCTGGAGCCCCAGGAAGAGCGAGAGCATTAACTATTAGAATTGGCTGAAGAACTACCATCCTCCCCCGGGCCGAGGGCCCTGTCCGCTCCTTGTCCCTCTTGAGGATCAGTGCACATCCCAACCCCATGTCTGCTGTGCCTCGTACCAGTTTGCGTGGAAAGAGCCCAAATTATTGTTCATCATTGCCGTCAGTTTATCCATCAGGTACATGTTTTTTACCTTTTTTAGCCAGTTCTCCTTCGATGGGGTCTCCGGGCTCTTCCATTTCTGGGCCAGTGCTACCCTTCCCGCCCTTAGCATTGTCTCCCACATCCTAGGGTATCGGGGAATGTCCGAGTCCTCCGGAGGGAGGCCCAGCAGCATTGTCAGGGGGTTCTGGGGGAGAAGCTCATCAGAAACTTCGGCGATCCAGCCCCTCACCTTCTCCCAGTATGCCTGGGCTTTCGGGCAGTGCCACCACATGTGCCCTCTCGTACCGACCTGGCCACATCCCCTTGGGCACGCGGGGGACACTCCCGTGTACATTTTAGCCAACTTCATTGGTTCTCTGTGCCACCCCTGTAAAATCTTGAAGTTGTGTTCCATGTCTGCCGTAAATAAGTTCCCATGGAAGGCTATTTTAAATATTCTCGCCCAGGCGTCCTCCGAGATCTCATCCCCCGCTAAGTCGTTCCAGAACGAGCGGAACCCCCTCCTCTCCCCTAGGTTAACCGTGTTCAGTAGCTTGTACATCCCTGACACCGCACCCTTCCTGGAGGATGCCGAGTCCAGGAGCTTCTCGAAGGGGGTCAGTTGTCTTTTCAGGTTCTGGCCCCAGGCCTGGTCACAAAGAATTCCTTTCAGGCGAATGTATTCAAATATGGAGAGGGACCCCTGGCCGAGGGCGTCCCTCAGTTCCTCATATGGCCGGAATTCTCCTTCTCTGAACATCTGCCCCGCCCACTCCATTCCCATGTCTGACCACAACTGGGCGTTGCGGAACCCCCTGCTTCCCAGATTGAGGGGGTGACCCCAAAGAGAGGACATCGGTGATGGCCATGATGTTAGGTGTGCCGTCTGGGGACCCTCCCTCCAGATCGTCCAGAGGACTCCCAGGGTTGGGTGGGATTTGAGTCTGTTTGGAATAAACTTGCTAGGGGCCCAAAGGAGGTCTCGAATCTTCAGTGGGTGGGCGTCCATGTCCTCCAGGTATGACCAGTAAGTGCCCATCCCCTCTCTCATATGTTCTAGGAGGACGCGTAGTTGGGCTGCCCGGAAATAGAGTTGAAAGTCTGGTAACCCAAACCCTCCCTCCTCCCTCGGTAAGGTCAGGACCCTATTAGCAGTTCTCGGGGTCTTACCCTGCCATATGAATTCCCGCACCGCATTCTGGAGGGCTCTGAAGGACCGGTCAGGAACTACAGATGGGAGGGCGGTGAAAAGATAAAGAAGTCGCGGGAGAATGTTCATTTTCACAGCCGTCATGCGGCCGTACCAAGACAGAATCATAGACCTCCACCTCCTCAAATCAGCCGTGATTCCTGCCACAACGGGATCATAGTTAGCAGGGGCTAGGTTGGTTAAGTCCCGAGTAAGGAGGACTCCAAGGTATCGAATGGATGCCTTTCCCACCGATATTCCTTCCAGGCGTGCGAGGGCGTCCAAGCCCGGGTCCCGGGTTCTCATAGGGAGCAGGACAGATTTGGACGCGTTGATCTTGAGACCAGAGAAACGCCCGTAGGTGGCCATCAAGGAGAGGAGCGGGGGGAGCGAGGATTTCGGGTCTACTAAGTAAGCCAGGATGTCGTCCGCAAACAGGGAGAGCTTAAATTCCACCTCCCCCCTCTTAATCCCCTTAATCTCTGTGTGGGCTCTGACTGCTATGGCTAGAGGTTCCATGGAGAGGATATAGATTAGGGGGGAGAGCGGGCATCCCTGTCTTGTCCCCCGCGACAGGGGGAAGGGCTCCGACAACCCACCATTGACTTGGACCCTGGCCCTCGGGGCCCTATATAAAGCCGCCACCCAATCCCTGATGTGTGGACCAAAGCCCATTTTTTGGAGGGTAAGTTCCATGAATCTCCACTCCACCCTGTCGAACGCCTTTTCCGAGTCTAGAGACAGGACGCTCGCATCCAGGTCTGACCTCTGGGCATAGTGGATCAGGTCTATGGTCTTCCGGATGTTATCTGAGCCCTGTCTCCCCCTAATAAATCCTACCTGGTCGCCATGGACCAATTTCGGCAAGACCCCCTCCAACCGTCCCCCAAGCACCTTGGCCAGAATCTTCACGTCAACATTCAACAGGGAGATGGGTCGGTAGGAGGAGCATTCCCTAGGGTCCCTGCCGTCCTTGGGGAGCACCACAATAATTGCCTCCATCATGGAGTCCGGAAGAGACCCCCCCTCCAGCACCGCGTTGAACACTTTTACCAAATGGGGGGAGAGGGCCGAGCGGAACCTTTTGTAAAAGTAGACGGAGTACCCGTCCTCGCCCGGGGAAGTGCCCACCTTCATTCCTCCAATCGCACGCTCTACCTCGTCCTCGGTCACCGGGCCCTCCAACCCCTCCGCTATCTCCCTGGACAGGGCCGGGATCTGGATTGAATTCAGGAACCCCACCATCTCCGCCTCCTCCCCATTGTACTCGGACGAATATAATTTCTCATAATATCGGCGGAAGGCTTCGCCAATGTGGGGTGTGTCGTGGCCTACCTTTCCCCCCTCGTCCTTAACCTCTTTCACTAGTCGGCTTTTCTGCACCTCCCTCAGTTTCCAAGCCAGAATCCTGTCCGCCCTGTCCCCTTTTTCATAGTACTTTTGTTTAACCAGTTGGAGACTCCTCTCCGTCTTGTGGAGGAGGAGATCCTTCAATTGGAGTCTGTAGTCGTCCAATGCGGTCACCTGCTCGTTGTCTAGGGGAACTGTGGGGAGACCCCCAGGTTGAAGTAGGGCGATTTTCTCCCTGAGGTACCTTTCCTGGCCCTCCCTTTGCCTTTTTTTCTGGGCTCCTATTTTAATCAGGGTTCCCCGTATGGCTGCCTTAAAGGCGTCCCAGAGGGTATGTGGACCCACCTCCCCGTTGTCATTAAGCTCAAAAAATTCCGTGATGGCCTCGAGGACCTCCTGGGATAGGACTTCGTCCTTTAACAGGGAGTCGTTGCACTTCCATCTCCCTCTGCGTTCGTGTAAACCTCCCCTTGCTATTGTAGCTCGGACCAAGTCGTGATCAGACCAGGGGACGGGGTCTACCCTGTGGCCCGAGACAAATGGACGTAGGGTCTCGTCTACCAGGATGTAGTCTATCCTGGAGAACGACGTGTGGATGGCTGAGTAATATGTGAAGGAGGGGGAGTCTGTTCTAGGGAGGGGGATCGTGTCCAACAGGCCCAATTCTAGGTTGACTTTTTGGAAGGTGCGCGCCATGGTCTCGTCCGCAGCCCTAGAGGAATGCGGGCCTGCTCGTTTCCTGTCCAGGGTGGGGTCTAGAACCATGTTGAAGTCCCCCCCCACCACCACCGTGCCGTGGATGAAATATTTGAGTTTGTCCCCCACCTCCTCCCAGAACTGGGCTTGGCCTTCGTTTGGGGCATAGATGGCCGCTAGGGTCAGTGGGGCCCCCTGCAGGGACCCCCGCACCAGCAGGTATCGGCCCCCCGGGTCTTTCAGCGTGGCTTCTTTCTCGAAGCCCACGTGTTTCGCTACCAGGATGGCGACCCCTCTTTTTTTGCACTTGTGGGATGCAGTGTGGACCTCGCCAATTCCCCCTCCCCGCATTTTGGGCTCCTTCCCCTGTGGCCAGTGAGTCTCTTGAACGAAGAGAAAATCCAGGTGTGCCCTTCTAAATTCCCTGCAGAGCAAGGACCTCTTGGTGGGGGTGTTTAACCCACGGACATTAAGTGAGCCCACTCCCAGGGCGGGCAGCCCGTCAGCCATAGTCACTATTTTTCTCTCTCTCGGTCAGCTCCTCCCCTACGCTCTTCCCCGTGTGCTCCGTTATTTCGACTCTGTGTTCCCCTTTTCCTCCCGCGCCCTCCCCCCGGGTGGGCTTGATACGAAACCCCAACTGCCCCCCTTCCCCAAACCGTAACTGAACTTCCCCAACTCCCGTGATCCCCCCCACCCCCCGCCCCGGCGTCCAGCCAAATAGTTCTGCCATCGCTGGCTTTTGGCCGAACCACCAGCCTGCCCACCTCGGCCAGGCAATCTGCATTAGAAGCTCATCTCCTTGAGCCCCCTAAGATATCCCGCGGCTATGACCCCTCTGCGGACCCCACCTACTTGCAGGTCGTAGGGACGTTGATAGTAGTGAATCCTCTGAGTCTGCGTCCCTCCGACCAGGGCACACCGAGGTGCCCCCGTGCTCAGTCCCCGGAGTCGTTACGTTCTCCGTCCTTTGAAGGGGAGGGGGTGTTCATTTTCCTGAATTTCCTCGCGCCGGTGCGTTTTCTCCTCTCGCCAGGCGGGCCAGGGCCTCCGGGTCGCCCGTGCTCTGGCCCCGATGGGCCCCTCCGGGGGTTCGTGTCCACTGCGTATTCTTGTATGGCTCCCCTTATGTCCTCTTCCGTGATCAGGGTTGATCTTTGGCCCATGTATTCGAAGGTCAGGGAGAAGGGGTAGCCCCATCTGTAGCGCACTCCCTTTTCCTTAAGCACCTGTGTGAGAGGGCGGCACATCCTACGCCTGGCCAGCGTGTAGGCGGAGAGGTCTTGGTATATCGAGACTTGTGCGTTGTTATAAGTGATTTCCCTGGCCTTTCTTGCCTCCTCCAACACCTTCGTCTTCTCTGAGTAGTAGTGAAACCGGACCAGGATCGACCGGGGGGCCCCGGCCCTGCCCCCCGCCCTGTGCACCCTGTCAAAAGTTGGCTCAGTTGTCATTTCCTCCGTGAACAGGAGAGTAATGATGTCTCGTACTGCTCGGGTGACGTCCCTCTCCGTTTCCCCCTCTATTTCGGGCACCCCAAAGATTCTGAGGTTGTTCCTCCTCTCCCTGTTTTCGAAATCGTCCATCTGCCGGGCCCTCTCCTCGTCCCTCCTCTCCAGGGCTTCCAACCTCATGCTATATTGTATGTCTTGGACTGCTATGGAGGATTGGTTGGACTCGACCTGTAGGAGCCTGTCCTCAATTTTGTCCACCCTCTGGTCCATTTTTTCAAATTTTTGGGCAATGTCGGAGCGCATGTCCCTTATTTCCTGTAGGATCGAGGCAAAGCCCCTTTCCATTGCCGCCGAGGAGGGGGAAGCTTCCCCCGATTGGGTCATGGTTCCTTCGCGGGTTGAACCTTTGTCACCTCTTTCAACTCCCCGGAAGCGGTATCTCTGCAAGGCTTCCCTCCAGCTCATGTGGGTCTTCCCTGTGTCCTGTCGTCTAGGTCCCCGCAGCCCCGACGGGGGGCGGGGGGTCCCCTACTGGTCCGTCCTTCCTTGCTTGGGTTGTGACCCAAATGGGGTGGCAAGGTCCGGGAGGGCGGGCACACGCCCCACCTGTTCTCAGGCAGGGGCCTCACACCCTTTTCGAGTGCCTCGTGGTCTTCTGGGGCCTCCTCCGGTCTCCTGGGGTGGGGTGGATCAAGGGGGCCCAACCTTCCAATCCAAATAAAGGGGGGGGACGTTGTGGCTCGCTCCGTGAGTCCTGGGGGGGGCACCCCCGGGCGGGCACACGCCCCACCAACTGCTGGCGGGGGCCTCTCACCCTGGTCGCCCCCGCTTCGGGCCTTGTTGTCTCCGGGGGGGGGCCCTGGTCCCCGGACCCCGCCTTTGGTCTTTTTGCTTTTGGGGGTTCTGCCCCGCTCGGGGCGCTCACCTGTGGGGGGGTGAGTCCCGGCCCGCCGGGGCCCCCCTTGCTCTGCTGTGCTGTGCAGGGCTCCGGCGCTGGTGGGGAGGGGGGGAGCTGCCCCTCTCCTATCCTTCACTCCCGGATGGGGGAGGGCTCCGAGTCCCCGGGGGCACCGCTCCAGGCCCCCGGGTGCCGCCTCCTCCGCCGACCTGGTCTTCGCTGTCGGGGGGGGGTGCCGCCCCGCTCCTTCTCTTCACTTTCGGGGGGGGGGGTGGATGCCGTTTCCCGGGAGCCCCGCTCCGCTCCCCCTGATGCCGTCTCTTCACCGAGCGGGCCGCGCGGGCCGCCCCAGCGCTCTTCGCTCTGGTCTGGGCCGCTGGGGGAGGGGCGGAGCGGGCCGCCCCACTGCCACGTCCCCGAAGTCCCGGGGGCTCGGTCCACGGCCGGGTCGTCTTCCGCACCCGGGGGGGGGGTACTGATGGGGGGAGCGAAGGTCCGTCGGGCTGGGGTGCAGTGCGCGCCCGGGGTGAGACCGCCTTGCTCGCGGTCCCGAGGCCGCTCCTTTCCTGCTGCGTCTCCCTTCCCGGCTCCACGGGCTCCGCGCTCCGGCTCCCTGGGGAGCTCGCGCTCCGTTCTTTCTCTCGATGGGGGGCCAGGGGGGGGCGCCAAGTCGGTCGCCCCAGTTGTGCTCGCGGGGGGGTATCGGGGGGGGCTCAATCCCGTGGGATACCCGTGCCTCGGCGGGAGCTACGCACTCAGGCAGCCATTGCCTGTGCGCCCCCTGGTGGCCTCCCCCTGTGTCACTCATTTGATGGAGGCTGTGGGCCCAACCACTTTCCTAGGAGAAGGCGCTGTGACTTAGGTGAACATTGGGGCAGTGGCCACGTCCCTACCGGCTGAATATAATTAACTTTCTGAACTTTTTGACAAGGGGAAGGTGGAATCCTTGCTTCCGCATAGATGATGCGTCTGTGTAATTGATCTTGAGCCTAAAGCGAAGCTACCATGCAGTCGTATTTATGCCCTTTCTGAAAAAGAGACATAACACTTACGACAATACTTAGATGACATGCTGGCATGTGGGTTAATTCGGCATTCCAAGTCACCATTCTCCTCGCCTTTGTTTTTTGTGCCTAAGAAGGAGGGTACTATGAGAACATGCATTGAACAAAGTTACCATCAAGAATAGATTCCCCTTACCGTTGATATCTGTCCTATTAGATCAACTAAATAATGCAAAGATATATATCAAGTTAGATTTAGGAGAGGCCTACCATCTGATTCGAGTGAAGGAGGGAGACAAGTGGAAGATGGGTTTCCGCACCAAGTTTGGCCTTTTTGAATATTTTATTATGCCGTTTGAACTGTGCAATGCACCAGCAGCCTTTCAGAACTTTATGCAAGAGGTGTTGCAGGATTACCTAGATGTTTTTGTCATAGTGTCGAGTTTTGAGATTTTACACTCACCCCCTCTGGACACAATGTGTGAAAGATGTACAGTCATTCTTGGGGTTTGCCTATTTCTATTGCAGATTCATCAACAACTTTTCTTTTTTTTTAAAACTTTGTTTATTAATTGGTCATGTCATTAAGAACATTGCATGGCAGTAAACATTTACGGTATCAGGTATTAAAATCACGGCAAAAATGTTGCAGGTAAAAAAAATCGCTGCAAAAATGCCATGGTTTGACCCGGTAAAGGTGTAACCCATTATACCATTTAAGGGGAGCAGGGGTTGCGGGGGTGCCCCCCGCTCCTCTTAAATGGTATAATGGGTCCGGGGGTTGTAGGGGTGTCCCTCGGATCCTTTACATGATTGTGGCAGCAAAACCACAGCATTTTTGCTCTGATATTTTGTAAACACAGCCATTTTTGCCACGATTTTAAGACATGGAACCACATTTACAGTGTACAGCATTACTAATATCAAACATTCGACCAAACAGAAATTGTTACATTAAGGTGTAAGGATTGGGGAGGTATCATTGTTGGACAACTGATCACATAAATAGCATCTGAAGGGGGCCCAAATATCTTTCGGGCGATTTGTTGCAGGCATAGACAATACAAATTGTTCTTCACATTCATTAACATATGTTAGATCTTGGAGAAAGTCATTAATTTTGGGTGCATGTTTGCTCTTCCAACACATCAATATACATCGCTTAGCCACGACACATGCCACATTAAACAATCTTCGCGTGGTTTCTGTAGATTTGCCAATGTGTTTGAATAGGTATTTAAGGGGAGCAAGACGGGCAGGGATTTGCGTAATATCTTCAATTATGTTTGGAGCATCGCTTCAAAAAACAGCAATCAACGGGCAAGACCAGTACATATGACATGCGCTGCTTGGGGGCTACCGCATTTTAAAAATTCGTCAGTACAGTTTTCAATCAATTTAGCCATTTTAACTGGGGTATAGTGTAGTTGGTTCAAGATTTTAAATTTGATTAGTCGTAGTTCAGCCTTTAAGGACACAGTTTTCATCAGTTGGCAGCATTTATGCCATTTTTCCTCATCTATAGTGGTTCCCACGTTTGGCTCCCACGTTGCTTTAATTGTGTTTTGAGATTTGATGTGTGATTGTATTAGGCCGTAGAGTTGGGATATGCCTGCCTTTGTGCCCTCATGGGATACTATAGCCCCATCAACAACTTTTCACTCATCATTACCTCGATAACGTGGTTACTCAGAAAGGCCACTAAAGTTAATTTGGGATGAAGAAGCAGAGGTGGCTTTTAAGAAACTAAACACTGCATTTACTCAGGCTCCAATCTTGCGACATCCAGATATGGAGAAACCATTCCAAGTGGCGACTGATGCCTCCAATTTAATTATTGGAGCAATCCTTTCTCAATGAGATGAAGATGGGGTTATTCACATGGTAGCTTTCTTTTCATGAAAACAAAACTATGCCATCACTGATAAGGAGTTGTTGGCTATGCGGGAAGCCTTTCAAGAGTGGAGGCACTACTTGATGGGAGCGTGGCATCCTGTAACAGTACTTAGTGATCACAAGAATTTACAATTTCTAAAATCAGCCAAGACATTAAGTCCATGACAATTGTGTTGGTCACAATTTTTTTAAGAATTCGGTTTTGTTGTCATTTACCGGCCAGGGAAGAACAACAGGAAGGCGGGTGCCTTGACCAGACAGGAGAATACAAAAGTTTCCATTCAGGAAGATCAAAATACCATAGCACTAGAGAGGATAGTGGGGCTAGTACCCAAGGACATTTTGACTGAGTTTCAGAGAGGTTTCTCAGTAAAAGAATTACAGGAATGGGAAAACAAGGATAAGAATAGGACGATATGAGATGGGTTGCCGTATCAGGCGGGTAGATTGTATTTGCCTATCCTATCTTTAAGAGAAAAGACATTGTTTTGGTGTCGCAAGTCCCCTTTGGTCGGGCATGCGTGGGAACGGAAAACTAGAAATATGATAAAGAGATACTTTTGTTGGCCAGGAATGAACACTGATGTCCATACTTACATACACCATTGTGACATGTGATGAGGTCCAAGATGGAGCATTCCAGGAGGTCGGTTTATTACAGCCCCTTCAGACTTCAGATGAATCCTGGACGCATATATCTTTGGATTTTGTAACAGACCTCCCTAAGGATGGGAAATACAGTGCCATAATGGTGGTGGTTGATTACTTCTCTATGCAGGCAAATTTTATTCCCTGTATGGTGAGATTGCATGGATTACCACAGTCAATAGCATCTGACCGGGGGTCACAATTTACATCTATGTTTTGGCTGGCATTCTGTGCTCTGCTGGGAATCGCCTACGCTCTTCCCACAAGTTACCTATGTGGAGAATCCTGTGGATCCCCCACTAAAACCCTGCCTAAAGTCTCCTCTCATGTGGCCAGGAGAGGGAAGATGCTACCTGATCCCAATCCTGGGGGTGATGTACTGCGGGAGGATCACCTGGGTGGAAACAAGACCCAGGGCGGTGGGGTGATTTCACAGGCTGGGACATAGTGTTTCTCCTTGGAGAGAGATAACCCTGATATTGGGTTAAAGGAGGAATTCGCTTATTGTCAATTTAGAATATCTCAACCTCCTATTAGAGAGGAAAAGATACACTCCTAGGGTATAATCCACCAAAGTACTGTATTTGAAGAACAAGTCTTGTGCCTCCTATAAACTATATATCCTCCCCAATGCAAAAGGTACACCCAAAAGAATGACGAAAATGTGGCCCTTCATGTTCCATCTCTCTAAAAAGATTAAATCCCACAATCCCTCTTCCAACAATATCAGGGAAAGTGAAACTACTATCAAAAGTAGTAAGGGAATACGAAATCCGAATTCCCCTAAAACAAACTACATGTCCCAGAATCACTCAGGGAATCTGACGAAGAAGAGGGCTGAAGAGGCATGTAGAGCTAAAGGACAGGCAGGCAGGCCTAGCAGCCTTTGGCAGGGTCAGGCAATTAAGATGTAGGGCCTGCACCTGAGGCCAACTGACTGTTAGGGACTTACCACCGCTTTGGACCGGGGGTCGGGCTCTTCCTCGGCCTCTGATACCGTGCCGGTTCTGGGTCCTTTCTGCCTCCTCTCGGCATTGCCAACTTATATTTAAACACAAAAGTGCATTTTGAATACAGAACTGAAAGCAAAACCTACATTTAACTATCAAAGTGCATTTTGAATACCGACTGAAAGTCAACCTATATTTAACAGCAAAAGTGCATTTTGAATACCGAACGGAATGCAAACTCATATTTGTACTTCAAGCACAGGAATGCATTTGCTGCGTTGAGCAGAGTTGTGCAGTCTGGAGTTTGGCAGCCAGCCTTTTCACAGCGTCATTGCTTCTTTTTTTTTTCCAAGGTCGGAGGACACTGCATAAAATCTCAGCCCGCAACGCGGAGAGTTCGCAGTGCTGAGTTGACTTTTGAGTTGTGCAGTCTGGCAGAGAGGCACGAGGCGGGGCACAAACTCACCAGGGGCCGCCCTGGACACCCGTTAGGAGCTGGATGTGTGCGACTCAGTGATGCAGTACGGAAGCAGTGGACTTGAAGATCGAGGTAACGTATTTATGAATAATGGCATGCTGCACGCTGAAATCACAGCTGAAATTACACATAATGGAAACTTGAGCAACGTTAATCAAAGTTTACAGCCACTTACTATGCCTGATAACGATAATGATACTCTCTCTCACTCTGAGGGGAGTACGGTAGATCACCTACTCTCCTTGGAACAGCAGGGGATAGAATCCGACAACCTTACCCGCTGAACGTGAAGGTGTGTATTGGAGCCAGCACAGCACGCTACATAGATAACATACAGGCGCAGACTGCGACCCCCCTACTGGCCCCTTGCTCAAATCCAAATTCTAATCGAACCTCTGCGGTAGGGAGGATATTTGTCAGCTCGACCGACTCCAATAAGGAAACATTGACAGTCTCACACACCCATTTGTTAGAAGAGGCAATTGCCCCCACGGAACCCACTGAGCTTTCTGTAATTGCTAAAGACACTTCAAGTTCTGTGAAACTGGTTACCATTACATTATTTATTGAGGCTCAGAAGACTCCAAAGATATTTAAGGTAGGACTGCACGACAAGGAATTAATGATGACGGAAGTGAATAGAGGATGTATGGCAAAGAATTTGAAAGACTTGGATTCCAGTTTAACAACGCTGGACATGGATAGGGACAGAATTGACTCTGGGCAAGAAGTAAACTCCCGAGAGTGGCAGCGGTCTGTACGCATCACCACCTCAAGTACTACATCACAGTCTTCATTGGACTCTAATTTCATGGCTGTTTTTGAACAAAGGAGGGCTAATCGGAAATCCCCATTTACTAAAGGCTCCTATGATAAGGAAATTCTGGTGAACCGACAAACATCCCAAACCCAATCTCTTAGAAATACTTGGAAACCAAAAAACGATTTGAACATCTTTCACTTCTCATACCAGGAGTTGAAACAGGGACTTGGAGGCTCTGTGTTACATACTCTAGGGACCCGAAAGGACAATGTTAATGGAGAGAGTGAAATCTCAGACCAGCTCTTACTGGAAACATCATTGGAGGTGGAAACAGCAGCTGATTCTCTGTGGAAACGTCCCCTAGTTCCACTCTCAGTACCAAGAAGTGGCCTAGTATCACAGACAAGGGGGAAAGACTGTTTACCTCACATTCCAGACCCACTGATGGACGTGGAACGGCGAGTATCAGTAGAAGAAGAACGCATGTCGACTGAAACAACTAATTCAAAGCAATTAGGCGAGTCAGCACCATACCTCAACGAACAATACAAAACTCAAAAACATCAAAGGGCAGAGTATTCTAATGAGACAGAGGACCCGAATGTGCGACAAACAGGGATTACCTCAAATGGCAGAATACGACCACATTGAACCCCACAGGGGTGATCATTAAGAAATGCAGAAATACCTAGATTTCCACGTGGTCTCAACTTTGACAGCCGTAATGATCCCATTCATTAAACTGTACGAGTAGATGGGGGATCAGTTAAAGGATCCCACCACAATGCTCGCAATGTTGCATTTGAAGATGGTGTTTGTTGAGCCGTTTCTGACGGGTGTCCAAAACAACTTGGACAACAGCTTAGCAAGAGTCTCAAGCTTACTTCACACAATTCTAGATCCAATTATAAAGGAAAAACAAGCCAGAAGACAGTCCCGAGGATTTGACTTAAAGGAAATGCAAACCCAAGATGGCCTGCTTAAAAAGCAATCAACATTGTCGGCAAACCAAACAAAATCAGATGGTCATAATGATGATACATTTGAGAAGCTGGAGGACGGTCCAGCAAAAGAACCCTTTTGTTGGAAACCTCGCATGACAACAAAGCAAGCTTCGCACACACAAACCACATTATCACACATAATCAACCACGACTCAACTGAGATAACACTGATGATTCCAGACAAAGATCCAGCAGTCTCTGAAAAAAAATGTGTTCAATCTTTGTCAAATCTAAAGCATCCCAAAAGGAAAATTCGATCAAAACTGTGCTGGAAGATCCAGCAAAGAAGGGGGAAAAGGGGAAAAATCTTATGAGAAGAAAAAGGGATGCGAGCATGAAGGTGAAGGAATTGAAAAACCAAAAACCTCAGGAGAAACGCAAAACGAACGGAAGTAGAGCTTTCATCAGAAATGGCTCCTTGCCTAACAAGCCGGCCCGCCCAGTGACTGAGATCATTGGGAATTCGAGCTTGTCAGGAAACACCATCTCCTCAAATAAACAATATAAGGAGAAGGATATAACCATATGCCGCTTAGAAGAGGAACAGCTGAAGGAATCAGTCGACCTGATGGATTTATCGACTTATATCATCTCAGAGTATGAGCATGACGAGGGTGGTGACTCGAACCAGAATGAGCCAACATAGGACCCTGCAAATTCAAAGAGTGAATCGGATCGACCTCCGGCCCGTAATCCAAGATGGTCTAAGCTACCTATTGGTCTGGCAACTGTAAAACATTTTGAATGTCAAGTACTGGAATCAATGGGAAAAACACCAATGACACGAGAGGCTCGTGAGAAGCCTTGTAGAACCTTGGCAGTTAACAGAGACCTGAGGCCTTCAACGACAGGACCGTCTGTTAGGAACACCATGGGCACACAAAACATCTTAGTTATGGTACCGACCAACCAGTCACTTTGACTGGATGGCCCACTAACCTTTGGGGGTCAAAATATAGACATCACACAAAAGTCGAACAAGGACAATATATTTTCTTCGCAACTTGACAAGCCATTAAAGGTGTAAGAGGAAGACCTATGTATGGTTTATTAATAGCTGTCAATAACCAACTACAATTTAATGTGCTAGAGGAGCTGAACCCGAGCCCATATATTCAACTCTTGACGATACGAGTACCACCGGGCCCTACAATCTCAGAGAAGACGATATGTTTATTAAACCTTTATTAGAATCCCAAAAATGCGGCTTTAAACAACTTTCCCGACCAGATAGTTGACCTCATTGACAATCAGAGGGAAAGATGGAGTGACCCTCACTTTCTCTTGTGTGGAGACCTTAACTCCCAGTGCTTTGATCACCATGGGCAAGAAATCGAAGAAGATCTTGCGAGAACAACAAACTCTAGGGAAAGAGGCTGGTTTTGGCAGAACGCTATCACTTCAAGAGACATCTTGATACTAAATGGCAACATCAAAAGAGACATGCCAGGAACAATGACAAGGAAAGGACACGGGACTGGGCAAATCATTGATTACATCTGTGTTTCTCACAACTTGAGCATGGCAGTGCAATCACTGTGTATAGTAGAGAAACTATCGAGCGACCATAATCTTTTAAGCCTGACTTGGTCTGCCCAAAACCTGATCATTGGCCCCAAGTATATGATGGCTATAGACATGGTTCCAGGTCGTAACAGACTGATAATTCGATCTGAAAATATAGTAGGCCTAATAGGGAACCTTGCACAGACAGTGTCCCAAATCAGCACACACGTGGACAATCAAACGATCGATTACACCAGGTTGTTTAAATCCTTTGAATTGGCTAAGGGGAGCAAGATCAAGCCTATAATCTATCATCGCCACTCCTTTGACTTGGAGATTTTCAGAAAAAAGAAGGCCTTTAACCATCACATATGCAACCTAAAGAAGCAAGGAACTTTGCAGGCTAAACTTAAGATTCATAGCCTGAAACAACAATACAGAAACTGGCAAAGACTTCACAAAAAAGGCTAATACAACACAACTCAGAAGTCATGCTTTGATCCATAAGAGCAAAAAATACTGCAGAAACACAGATTATGATCAATGAGCTAGATGTGCCACAAGATGCACTGATACTGAATCCGATTCCACCTAGAACGTGGATAACATATTTCTCCAAATTTTATGACCCGGACCAATTGGTACAGATCACCAGATTAACAACGGACAGCAGGTGGGACCAATTGAATATCAACTTGTCATCAGTACAGGATATAATCAATAAACTGATTAACTCGAGAGCCACGGGCCCGGGCGGGATGACCAACTTCCAGCTAAAACAAGATCCCACCCAGTGGTCAATATTCCTGATGATACTATTTGATCATATCGTAAGATCAAATTCAATTTCAGTCACATGGAAAAAATCAGTAATTATTCCAATCTATAAAAAAGGATTGGACCCAAGCAATTACACCCTATTGCGCTTCTTGATGTGGCTGGAAAGGTATTTGCTGCATTGACACTGAAGACCTTGTCAAACTGGAGTATCAAGTCAAACCACAGGGATGAGTGGCAAGCTTGATTTGTCAAGAACGTGGGAATATCACTGAATATTTTCATCATTAACATCTTCAAGGCTACAGTTGAAAGAAGTAAAGACAAGATCTATTTGGCTTTCATAGATCTTACCCAGCCATTTGATACTGTAAATCGATCTAAATTATGGACTAAGCTACGGAAGTGGGGCTGTCCAATGAATGCTCTGGAAGTAATTCAGGATCACTACTCGGACACCAAAATGCAAGCCCGAATGGATAATTTCAGCCTTTTGACAACTGAAATTGCGACCAATAAAGGTCTAAAGCAAGGCTGCCCACTGGCAACTTATTCATATCTGATATAGAACACGCTTTCTCAAGTACAAGATGCTTCCCACCTATGCTAGGAAGGTTCCCAGTGAAACGCCTACTGTATGCCGAATGATGTAGTCCTAATGGACCAGACACCAGTAGGATTACAGCACCAATTAGATGCGCTCCAAAAGTACTTAGAATCAAAGGGCCTCCTGATCAATCCATTGAAATCAAGGATCATGGCTTTTGAACCAACCATGGGACGAAATCATAGGATCACAAAATCAGATGGGCATAATGATGATACATTTGAGAAGCTGGAGGAAGGTCCAGCAAAAGAACCCTTTTGTTGGAAACCTTGCATGACAACAAAGCATGCTTCGCACCCACATGCTTCGCACATTATCACACATGATCAACCACGACTCAACTGAGACAACACTGATGATTCCAGACAAAGATCCAGCAGTCTCTGAAAAAAATGTGTAAAATGTTTGTCAAACCTAAAGCATCCCAAAAGGAAAATTCTATCAAAACTGTGCTGGAAGATCCAGCAAAGAAGGGGGAAAAGGGGAACATCTTATGAGAAGAAAAAGGGATGCGAGCTTGAAGGTGAAGGAATTGAAAAACCAAAAACCTCAGGAGAAACGCAAAACAAACGGAAGTAGAGCTTTCATCAGAAATAGCTCGTTACCTAACAATCCTACCTGCCCAGTGACTGAGATCATTGGGAATTCGAGCTCATCAGGAAACACCATCTCCTCAATTAAACAATATAAGAGAAGGATCTAACTATACGCCGCTTGGAAGAGGATCAGCTCAAGGAATCAGTCGACCTGATGGATTTATCGACTTATATCATCTCAGAGTATGAGCATGACGAGGGTGGTGACTCGAACCAGAATGAGCCAACATAGGACCCTGCAACTTCAGAGAGTGAATCGGATCGACCTCCGGCCCGTAATCCAGGATGGTCTAAGCTACCTATTGGTCCGGCAACTATAAAACACTTTGAATGTCAAGTACCGGAATCTATGTGAAAAACACCAATGACACGAGAGGCTAGTGAGAAGCCTTGTAGAGCCTTGGCAGTTAACGGAGACCGGAGGTCTTCAATGAAAGGACCATCTGTTAGGAACACCATGGGCGCACAAAAAATCTTGGTTATGGTACCGACCAACCAGTCACTTTGACTGGATGGCCCACTAACCTTTGGGGGTCAAAATATAGACATCACACAAAAGTCGAACAAGGACAATGTTATTTCTTCGCAACTTGACAAGCCATTAAAGGTGTAAGAGGAAGACCTATGTTTGGTTTATTAATAGCCGTCAATAACCAACTACAATTTAACGTGCTAGAGGAGCTGAACCCCAGCCCATATATTCAACTCTTGACGATCCGAGTACCACCGGGCCCTACAATCTCAGAGAAGACGATGTGTTTATTGAACATTTATTGGAATCCCAAACTTCCGGCTTTAAACAACTTTCCCGACCAGATAGTTGACCTCATTGACAATCAGAGGGAAAGATGGAGTGACCCCCACTTTCTCTTGTGTGGAGATCTTAACTCCCAGTGCTTTGATAAGCATGGCCAAGAAATCGAAGAAGATCTTGCGAGAACAACAAACTCTAGGGAAAGAGGCCGGTTTTGGCGGAACGCTATCACTTCAAGAGACATTTGATTCTAAATGGCAACATCAAAAGAGACATGCCAGGAACAATGACCAGGAAAGGACACGGGACTGGGCAAATCATTGATTACATCAGTGTTTCTCAAAACCTGAGCATGGCAGTGCAATCGCTGTGTATAGTAGAGAAACTATCGAGCGACCATAATCTTTTAAGCCTGACTTGGTCTGCCCAAAACCCGATCATTGGCCCCAAGTATATGATGGCTATAGACGTGGTTCCAGGTCGTAACAGACTGAGAATTCGATCTGAAAATATAGTAGGCCTAATAGGGAACCTTGCACAGACAGTGTCCCAAATCAGCACACAAGTGGACAATCAAACGATCGATTACACCAGGTTGTTTAAATCCTTTGAATTGGCTAAGGGGAGCAAGATCAAGCCTATAATCTATCATCGCCACTCCTTTGACTTGGAGATTTTCAGAAAAAAGAAGGCCTTTAACCATCACATATGCAACCTAAAGAAGCATGGAACTTTGCAGGCTAAACTTAAGATTCATAGCCTGAAACAACAATACAGAAACTGGCAAAGACTTCACAAAAAAGGCTAATACAACACAACTCAGAAGTCATGCTTTGATCCATAAGAGCAAAAAATACTGCAGAAACACAGATTATGATCAATGAGCTAGATGTGCCACAAGATGCACTGATACTGAATCCGATTCCACCTAGAACGTGGATAACATATTTCTCCAAATTTTATGACCCGGACCAATTGGTACAGATCACCAGATTAACAACGGACAGCAGGTGGGACCAATTGAATATCAACTTGTCATCAGTACAGGATATAATCAATAAACTGATTAACTCGAGAGCCACGGGCCCGGGCGGGATGACCAACTTCCAGCTAAAACAAGATCCCACCCAGTGGTCAATATTCCTGATGATACTATTTGATCATATCGTAAGATCAAATTCAATTTCAGTCACATGGAAAAAATCAGTAATTATTCCAATCTATAAAAAAGGATTGGACCCAAGCAATTACACCCTATTGCGCTTCTTGATGTGGCTGGAAAGGTATTTGCTGCATTGACACTGAAGACCTTGTCAAACTGGAGTATCAAGTCAAACCACAGGGATGAGTGGCAAGCTTGATTTGTCAAGAGCGTGGGAATATCACTGAATATTTTCATCATTAACATCTTCAAGGCTACAGTTGAAAGAAGTAAAGACAAGATCTATTTGGCTTTCATAGATCTTACCCAGCCATTTGATACTGTAAATCGATCTAAATTATGGACTAAGCTACGGAAGTGGGGCTGTCCAATGAATGCTCTGGAAGTAATTCAGGATCACTACTCGGACACCAAAATGCAAGCCCGAATGGATAATTTCAGCCTTTTGACAACTGAAATTGCGACCAATAAAGGTCTAAAGCAAGGCTGCCCACTGGCAACTTATTCATATCTGATATAGAACACGCTTTCTCAAGTACAAGATGCTTCCCACCTATGCTAGGAAGGTTCCCAGTGAAACGCCTACTGTATGCCGAATGATGTAGTCCTAATGGACCAGACACCAGTAGGATTACAGCACCAATTAGATGCGCTCCAAAAGTACTTAGAATCAAAGGGCCTCCTGATCAATCCATTGAAATCAAGGATCATGGCTTTTGAACCAACCATGGGACGAAATCATAGGATCACAAAATCAGATGGGCATAATGATGATACATTTGAGAAGCTGGAGGAAGGTCCAGCAAAAGAACCCTTTTGTTGGAAACCTTGCATGACAACAAAGCATGCTTCGCACCCACATGCTTCGCACATTATCACACATGATCAACCACGACTCAACTGAGACAACACTGATGATTCCAGACAAAGATCCAGCAGTCTCTGAAAAAAATGTGTAAAATGTTTGTCAAACCTAAAGCATCCCAAAAGGAAAATTCTATCAAAACTGTGCTGGAAGATCCAGCAAAGAAGGGGGGAAAGGGGAACATCTTATGAGAAGAAAAAGGGATGCGAGCTTGAAGGTGAAGGAATTGAAAAACCAAAAACCTCAGGAGAAACGCAAAACAAACGGAAGTAGAGCTTTCATCAGAAATAGCTCGTTACCTAACAATCCTACCTGCCCAGTGACTGAGATCATTGGGAATTCGAGCTCATCAGGAAACACCATCTCCTCAATTAAACAATATAAGAGAAGGATCTAACTATACGCCGCTTGGAAGAGGATCAGCTCAAGGAATCAGTCGACCTGATGGATTTATCGACTTATATCATCTCAGAGTATGAGCATGACGAGGGTGGTGACTCGAACCAGAATGAGCCAACATAGGACCCTGCAACTTCAGAGAGTGAATCGGATCGACCTCCGGCCCGTAATCCAGGATGGTCTAAGCTACCTATTGGTCCGGCAACTATAAAACACTTTGAATGTCAAGTACCGGAATCTATGTGAAAAACACCAATGACACGAGAGGCTAGTGAGAAGCCTTGTAGAGCCTTGGCAGTTAACGGAGACCGGAGGTCTTCAATGAAAGGACCATCTGTTAGGAACACCATGGGCGCACAAAAAATCTTGGTTATGGTACCGACCAACCAGTCACTTTGACTGGATGGCCCACTAACCTTTGGGGGTCAAAATATAGACATCACACAAAAGTCGAACAAGGACAATGTTATTTCTTCGCAACTTGACAAGCCATTAAAGGTGTAAGAGGAAGACCTATGTTTGGTTTATTAATAGCCGTCAATAAACAACTACAATTTAACGTTCTAGAGGAGCTGAACCCCAGCCCATATATTCAACTCTTGACGATCCGAGTACCACCGGGCCCTACAATCTCAGAGAAGACGATATGTTTATTAAACATTTATTGGAATCCCAAACTTCCGGCTTTAAACAACTTTCCCGACCAGATAGTTGACCTCATTGACAATCAGAGGGAAAGATGGAGTGACCCCCACTTTCTCTTGTGTGGAGATCTTAACTCCCAGTGCTTTGATAACCATGGCCAAGAAATCGAAGAAGATCTTGCGAGAACAACAAACTCTAGGGAAAGAGGCCGGTTTTGGCGGAACGCTATCACTTCAAGAGACATTTGATTCTAAATGGCAACATCAAAAGAGACATGCCAGGAACAATGACCAGGAAAGGACACGGGACTGGGCAAATCATTGATTACATCAGTGTTTCTCAAAACCTGAGCATGGCAGTGCAATCGCTGTGTATAGTAGAGAAACTATCGAGCGACCATAATCTTTTAAGCCTGACTTGGTCTGCCCAAAACCCGATCATTGGCCCCAAGTATATGATGGCTATAGACGTGGTTCCAGGTCGTAACAGACTGAGAATTCGATCTGAAAATATAGTAGGCCTAATAGGGAACCTTGCACAGACAGTGTCCCAAATCAGCACACAAGTGGACAATCAAACGATCGATTACACCAGGTTGTTTAAATCCTTTGAATTGGCTAAGGGGAGCAAGATCAAGCCTATAATCTATCATCGCCACTCCTTTGACTTGGAGATTTTCAGAAAAAAGAAGGCCTTTAACCATCACATATGCAACCTAAAGAAGCAAGGAACTTTGCAGGCTAAACTTAAGATTCATAGCCTGAAACAACAATACAGAAACTGGCAAAGACTTCCCAAAAAAAGGCTAATACAACACGATGTAGAAGTCATACTTCAATCCATAAGACCAAAAAATACTGCAGAAACATGGATTATGATCAATGAGCTAGATGTGCCACAAGATGCACTGATACTGAATCCGATTCCACCTAGAACGTGGATAACATATTTTTCCAAATTTTACGACCTGGGCCAATTGGTACAGACCACCAGATTAACAACGGACAGAAGGTGGGACCATTTGAATATCAGCTTGTCATCGATACAGGAGATAATCAATAAACTCAATAACTTGAGAGCCACCGGCCCGGACGGGATAACCAACTTCCAGCTAAAACAAGATCCCACCCAGTGGTCAATATTCCTGATGATACTATTTGATCATATCGTAAGATCAAAGTCAATTCCAGTCACATGGAAAAAATCAGTAATTATTCCAATCTATAAAAAAGGATCTGACCCAAGCAATTACCACCCTATTGCGCTGCTTGATGTGGCTGGAAAGGTATTTGCTGCATTCACACTGAAGACCGTGTCAAATTGGAGTATCAAGTCAAACCACAGTGATGAGTGGCAAGCTTGATTTGTCAAGGGCGTGGGAACGTCACTGAATATTTTCATCATCAACATCTTCAAGGCTACAGTTGAAAGAAGTAAAGACAAGATCTATTTGGCTTTCATAGATCTTACCCAGGCATTTGATACTGTAAATCGATCTAAATTATGGACTAAGTTATGGAAGTGGAGCTGTCCAACGAATGCTCTGGAAATAATTCAGGATCGCTACTCGGACACCAAAATGCAAGTCTGAATGGATAATTTCGGCCTTTTGACAACTGAAATTGCGACCAATAAAGGTCTAAAGCAAGGTTGCCCACTGGCAACTTATTCATATCTGATATAGAACACACTTTCTCAAGTACAAGATGCTTCCCACCTATGCTAGGAAGGTTCCCAGTGAAACACCTACTGTATGCCAAACAATGTAATCCTAATGGACCAGACACCAGTAGGATTACAGCGCCAATTAGATGCGCTCCAAAAGTACTTAGAATCAAAGGGCCTCCTGATCAATCCATTGAAATCAAGGATCATGGCTTTTGAACCAAGCATGGGATGAAATCATAGGAAATCCTATGAGTTGAATTTAACGGGAAAGAAAATTCCGGTGGTTAAATCTTTTATATACTTGGGCGTATGTCTGAACACCAGCAGAAGGGACCATCGATATTGGACCTATTAAGATCGAAAACCAAAAATCTGGCAAGTCAAAGGAGATTGCTGTTGAAATATTGTGGCTTCTTGCTGACCCCACTAATCTCATTCTATCGCCAGAAAGTTCGGCCAATTCTAACATACAGAGCTGAAACTTTATTTTCGTTCGAGGCAGCAAACTGGTCCAGGATTGAAGGCCTTTTCTGGAAGCAAGTTCTTCGTCTTCCAAGGAGCACCCCAATCCAAGCCATTAGAATGGAATTGGGTCTGACTACAATGAAGACGATAGTAACTTGGAAACCATTATCACTTTACAGGAAATGTATTGAATAATCCGGGTCAGAAGGATTTGCGATTCTTAGAGAAGTGCTTGGTAACGAGAACGACAGGACTCTCTCCGAAAGGAAACACATTTGCCAAGAAATTATATTGGATTTGGGTGAATCTGATCGATCATTGCGTGAGAATCCTGATAAAGTAAAAGAAAACTGTATGCCCAAGATTGGACCGCAACGCAGGATGAACGCCAGGCAATGAAATACTATGGCAAACCCTTCAAAGAACCAAGGAGGCTAAACTCGACACCTACATATCTAGAGTTATTTCCCAATTGGTACTTCGGAGACCAATTTATGCGATTCAGACTTAACCTTTTTCCAACAAGAGAGATCCTGAGTCACAAAAGAAATAACACAAACGAATTAACCTGCAGACTATGTAAAGATGAAAACTCTTTTGAATCTTTAAAACATGTAGTATTATTTTGCCCCAGCATGAAGGACACCAGAATGTTCCTGATGGCAGACATAATGAAGAACTATTGCTCTAGATCTACAGAAGACCGGTGGTGAGAACTTCAATGGGGGAAGCATAATCCCACTAATTTTGGCGCTAGTGAAACTTCTCTTGATTGTTTTTGCTAAAATTAGAGCATCAGACAATGAAGGAAAGTAAGATGATGTAACATGCAGTGGAATTGGACTGAGACAAAAAGTAATTTATTTTTTAATGATCTAAATGGCAAAAGGTTTTCTATATTGTAGAACCATATAATGCCTATGAATACAAAAATAGAAAATAGAAAAAATGTGAGTACACAAGAGTTTTTTTTCAAAATGAAACCTAAACCTTAACCAACTGAAATAACTATTGAATTGAGAGCAATTCATCTTCAAAGCACATTAAAACCATTGAGCAATTTGCATGTCAAGCCCTATAAGAACATTGAAGTACAACCCCAGAGGCAGACAAAAAGAGTGGGGTGTTGTATACGAGGCCAGGAGGTCCACATAAAGACATTAAGCAGAAATACATTGGTGCACATGAGTAAGTGCCAAGAACCACCTTGGTGCACAGGAAGAAGTGCCAGGTTATGCCTTGGGGCACAGGAACAAACACCAAGGAAACCCTTGGTGCACAGGAGCAAGTGCCAAGGAACCAGAAAGGGGCTAAAGAGCAGAGGGATCCTGGTTGCGTGACCTGCAATGGGTGGACCGTGTGGTCTGACAACTGTACTTAGACCAGTGAACCCTGAATACTGAAGACCCAGCCTATTGGGAAAACCAACTGATAAAACAAACTACAAGTACAAAAGGTGAAGTTGAAGTCTTGGGGAAGGGAACCCTGAGACTGAAAAACCTGGTCATGTTGTCTTGAGAGTGAGAGTGTCTTCTTGAATTTTTCTGATGAACCATTCAGATAAAAAGCGGTCAGCTCATGGGAATTCTGAGGTATGAAATTTAATGGGAACCTTCCTCCTCTCCAAACTCAAAAGAGTATTATCAGAAAAAAACCCTTATCAAAGGAAGAAGTAAACGTCCTGGCATTGAGCCTTTTGAAACAAAAACAGAATATTCCTGTGTGGAAACTGGGATACCGAATTCAGTTATTACCTCAGAAGGTGTGGGAGTAGTAAAAATCAGGAAGGAAAAATAAGGAGACTTGGCTTTGACAAATCCATTAGAGAAGAGAAGAACCCAGAGCGGTCCAGTGGATCATCAAGTAGAGCAATATTCTCCTTATCAGAGTTACTTCATGTTTACCTTCCTCAGATAACAACCTGTTTAGGATTAGGGACTACAAGTGCTGAATTCATAAGAAAAACAACAAAAGGAAAAGGGTACCCTGCAGTAATAAATCAATTTCTCGATCCTTATCGTAAATGTTATCCTTGCAAAGGGTTTGGCATCTTGCTAGGAGATGTCCGTTAAATATAGTTGAAGTTCCCAAATCTATATCGTCCAGTTAACCCAATCAACCTCAAAGAAGGCTTCATGCCTTTTTATACACAAAAGAGAAGACCAAGTATAAAATCCCCATTTTCTTAGAGAAGAAATTAATTTGGGCAGAATTGGACACCCGGAATGAAGAAAGTGCCATAAGAACAGAGATACTTCCGCAGGGGTGGAGAGAAGGAGAAAAAGGACTGGCAACCTGCATACATGGCCATTCTCAGAAATATCCAGTGACTCAAATCCCCATTTCTGTCCTGAGAAGAAAATTTGATGTGACTGTGGCAATAATTTCTAACTTGCCAACTAGTTAGTCTTAGGAGAGAAACACCTCAATTTGATCAATGGGTTACACGAATAGCCCAAATAAAATCGAAATATTTTGTATTGGCAGCTCCCTCCCATTCAAAGACTGAAACGCCCCAATTGAAACAAAAAGCTGGTGCGGAGGGCAAGAGTACTTCATTAGAAACAGGATCAGTAGGGCGTGGCCAGCAGCGCCAGCGATGTAGCACTCTGCTGATGGCCTCGGTGTGAAGTCCATCTAAACTTAGAGATTCAGCGTTTCTTTTGAAGCACCAAAGCAGCTCTGCTATTATCAAGATCGGAGGATGAGGGGCACAGAATGCACACATTTTCAACAAAGGGCAGCCGGGAATCAAACCGGAGAGCTGTAGAGGAGGAATTGAGCGGGACGCAGCATCCCTCCAAGATGCCGAGGAGTAGCGGCGGAGAACCCGTACCAGATTTCCTGACCCGCTGTAATCCATTTTTGCTCGGGCGGCCCCCATACTAATAGGTCCAATTGCAAAAGTCTTGACAGCCAGGTAAGGGGGCCCCCCAGGCATGCCCAGCCCATCCGTTGTCGGTGAGGGCACCCAGAGGTTTAATACATGTATGAGCCAGTCGACTGCAGGGGAAGTGTCCCAGCACACACGAAGTAAGATTGCGAGCAGCCCTAGCCCCTCCCTGCACTGTGCAGCGTTCAGCACGACAAACAAAGTGCCTGGCCCCCTGAGCTTCGTCCTGTTTAGAGGCTTCATCCCGATGGCTCCTCTCACTGCAGGGAATGAATTCCAGCTTGCAGCTCCATCGCAGCAGCCGAACGCTGGAGCCATTATCCCACATCCAGTCTAACTGACTTTCCATCACGGCTCTTTGACAACACGGTGGGCAGCTCTCACAGGCTCAACATATGCAGGGGGTAAATCATAGAGGCAACTATCTTGGGCACAGCCAGCTGTGTAGTGAGCTGGGGTTAAGTAGGACTACCCCTACAGCTACTTGGGGCAGTAATTAAGTGCACCCCAGGCTGGAGGACACTTCCACCGCCACCGGTTGGGCAGAAGAGGAACCAGTGCCACCCCCCCCACTATGACCAGCTAACCACAGAGGGCATCCTCTTTTCCTTCAAGTGAGGAGTAGTGTGGCGGCAGCCAGCCCCCAGAATCCGGCTTTTAGCCTGCCTGCTCTGCGGCTCACTGGGGAGAGGAGGCATCTATAGACCTGGCAAATTGCGGAACAGCTGTCGTGCAGTTGATAGCCCGGACGGGTGCGGCAGTGTGGAAGAACTCCGGGAAACGTATCCCCACTCTCCAAACGACTCCCTGGCACAAGATCTCAAGGAAACACCCGGCTACAAGCTCTAAACCCTGGTGTGCTCCCGAGTTGGCCCACTAACATATCTAAGCATTTAAAAACCCAGAAAAGTGGGGAGATCACCACCATGTTGCTCCCAGCTGCGAAAGGGAAGAGACAGGAAACAGAGAAATCCCCACCTCCAGCGTCACCGGGTGCCTCGGGGCAACTAACCACCAAGGATGACATTCAGGCATTCATGCTTGATATCAAGGCAGAATTTCGCAGTTGCATGACTGAGTTAACATCCAAAATTTAACATACAAACCAAAAGAGTCACAGAGCTGGAGCAAAGACTGGGGCACTTGGAGGATCAATCCTGGGAGCAGGCAGCCTCTCTGTTGGAAGTCCAACAAAAGGTCTGTACCCTGACGAACCAAAATGAGATCTTGTAGTATAAGCAGGAGGATCTGGAAAACAGGGCTTGAAGAAATAACCTCCGGATTAGAGGAATCCCGTCATCAGTCCAAGACTGTGAGCTGTCCAAATACGTGGGAGAGTTGTTCCAATCCCTTCCCCCACATTTGGAGAAGTCACAGTTGCAGCTTGACCACACCTGCAGATTGCACCCCAAAGGGGTCTAGACCTGGACAATCCACCAGACGTCATTACCAGGGTCCATTTCTACACCACGAAGCAGGAGATCCTCTCAGCGGGCCGCTCTCGGGATGAATTGACATTTCAAGGCTATCCGCTGCAGATCTATCAATACCTGGCAACAGGTACGATGCAAAAGCGGAGTGATCTCTTCGATTCCTGACACTCTAACTGCGGGATCAGAAGATCAGGTACCACTGGCTATTCCCCACTGCTGTGCAATTCTAGTGTAAGGGGATTGCCTGCTCGATCACATGCTTGGAAGATGCGGAAGAGAAACAAAAGTCTTCCTTATCAGGTGAGAGGGGTGGTGGTTCACCCCGGGACGCTCTCACAGACATGGAAGACCCCTTACCGAAGGCAAGGCGGCCAGTTTGGTCTAAGGTTCAAAGGGTTGAATTTTCAACAAGCCGTCCGCACACTCCTAAAAAACAGGCGTCCAGTGATACCGGAGCATAGCACCTAGGTGCCGGTGTAATGCTTACCTCTGGTGCCCTGCAGGAGTGCCATGTCAGGATCGTCGCAAGCGGTTTTCCTAGGTGCTGGATGCGTAACCTTGGAGGTGGGATGCTGAACCCAAAACACTCTCTCCCCTCTGCGTCGCTGAATGGCAATTGCCCAGCGTACAGTATGGTTGGGAGTGATTTGGTGGGACCCTCAACATCCTGGGTGTTCTGGCTAGTCTGGCTCACCTTCTTGGTAAGTTAGGCTCAGGGCCTAAAGATCGGCATCCGGTTCCAGTTGCTTCACCCGTTGTGGCCCAGACCTGCTGCGGCGCATGGGTGCAGTGTTGAGGGTAAGTGTCCTTGTAGTAGTAGTCCTTATTAAGCAGCATGTCCTGCTGTACTTGTGTCCTTTCCAGTAGTCTTTCCTTGGTCACAGTATCCTTCTGTGATGTCTATGGTAACTCGTGTAACAGCGGGTTTCTGACTGTGGCCTTTATTCCCTTTGCAGGTGCAGCGAAAAATAGAATGCACAAGATGTGGTGCATTCCGACTTGCCGAGACCCTCACGTCCTCTGAACAGCCCCGCCAGAACATGAAGGGAGCCTTTTTAGCAGCATTATGCATGCTATGGGAGTGCTGCCGGGTTAATGCTTACAGTGTCATTTGTCTTTCGTTTCAGGTTCCAGTTCACTGTTGTGTCTGCGGGGGCTCCGGGAGACTTCAGGATGCAAATCAGCTAATCCGACGGCATGCACAAAGATCAGCTGGAGCTCCGGAGGACTTCTGGAAGCCAAAACAGGTAAGCAGAGTTCCAATGGCGTTCACAGAGATCAGCTGGAGTTCCGGAGGACTTCTGGAGGCCAAAGCAGGTAAGCAGAGTTCCAACGGCATGCAGGCCAAGGCTCGTGAGCTGGAGCTTGCAGATAAGCGTTATGCTGCCAGATTAGCAGCCAGAGAGAACGCAAAGCACCGGGTGTGGCCCAGGGCAGGGTTTATATAGCCCTGGGCTCCACCCAGCACCACTAGATCACCATGGAATCTTGGAGCATGGAAATCTGTGGGCTATCTTAGGTCCTTTATGGCATCCTGGTCTGGGGGCCATCTTAGTGGAGGCTGCAATGTGTGTAAACTGCTACCTTTGCCAGCCAGCCACTTGTTGGGTCCAAATCCTGCCCACTGTGTGCCCCTGAGCTGGGTTCATGGTATCAGCATGTTCTTGTGTTGGGATCATGACAGCATTCCCCTCCAAGGGCCCCCAAGGAAAGCTACCCCTGTCCCTGGCTTCCTTGTGTGATTGCAGTGGTATCAGCCTAAAAAGCGAGGGGCATGTATGTTGCTTGCAGGTTCCGAAGTTCTATCTAGCACACTATACCCCTTCCAATCGACAAGATAATAGAGCTTTCACTGCATGATCTTGGAGTCTACTATGTCTTTAAATTCATATTCTGCCTCATACCCATTATCTCCAGAGGAGGGGGTTGTTCAAAGGAGTTTCGAGTGCCTGGATGCATTGGTTTCAACAGATCGCTGTGGAAACCAATGCATCCAGACACTCAAAACTCCTTTGAGCAACCCCCTCCTGTGGAGATAAATGGGTATGAGGCAGAATATGAATTTAAAGACATGAAAGACTGGGTGAATGCGTAATGTGGAAGGTAGCTCTAATTTGACTGCCACTGGGTTGATAACTGAAACAACGGGGTATGGGCCAATATACTTTGGGTGAAACTTCCTGGGCCCTTTCAACTGGATGTGTTTCGTGGCCAACCATACCTTCTTCCCTACTTGATACGTGGGTTCTTTAGTCCTCTTTTGTCTGCAAAGCGCTTGTCAGCTGCTTTTGATTCCTGAAGGGTGTGAACTGCCTTTTTCAGAGTCTCCTTAATGCTCGTCAGAAGGGAGCTAATAGCTGGCATTTCCAGAGGTGCAGGTGGATCAAGGGCTGTGGTACGTGGATCTCTTCCATGTAGGAAAAAGAAAGGCGACACTCCTGTTGAGCTATGGATGGTATTGTTATAGGCGTATTCTGCAGCCCATAGGAGGTCTACCCAATCAGAGTCTACTTGAGTAAGCATGCATTGTAGGCATTGTTCAAAAGTTTGGTTTGTCCTCTTGGTCTGGCTAGCGGTCTGTGGGTGATGGCTGGTAGAGAAACGGGTTTCAGTCTGCGCCTTGGCACAGCAACCTTTCCAGAACCTTGAGACAAACTGGCTCCCTCTGTTAGATATTACCACTGATGGGAAAGCATGTAACTTAATGATGTTTGATATGAATATCTGTGCTAAAAGCTCTGCATTTGGCAACCCCTTTAAAGCGATGAAATGTGCCATCTTCGTCAAAAGGTCAACGACCACTACTATGGTGTTGTGACCTTTACAAAGTGATAAGTCTGTAATAAAGTCTAGAGAGACGGTATGCCAAGGGACTGGTGGAATAGACAGTGGACGGGGGAGACCCAGGGACTTTCTTCGAGGCTTCTTGTTCCTACCACAGACGTCACAGGTCCACCAGAAATGTTGTCGGATTTTCGCCATAGTTTTTGCAATGCCAGGAAATATGGGAGGCCATTCCTTGAATGCAGACTTAATAGCAATCAACTCCTTATCGGACACTGCATACTTCAATTTGGCTGGATTGAATTTCTTGGACCAGAACGCTACTGGATGCAGTTGGTGAGTAGCAGGGTCACGTTGTGATAGGACCACCCCCATGGCAACACTTGAGGCGTCTGTCTCAACCAGGCACGGAAGTTCTGGATCTGGATGTTTCAGTATTGGGGAAGAAGTGAACTGACATTTGAGCTGAACAAAAGCCTGCTCAGCTTCGAACTGAAGATCCTGAAGTGATGGGGTGAACGGTGTTAGAAAAGTCCACAATAAAACGCTGATAAAACTTGGCGAATCCTAAGAAGCTCTGGACTGCTTTGACTGAGGTTGGAGACGGGCACTGGAGTATTGCTTCCACTTTATGATTATCCATCTGGATCCCTTGTGAGGTCAAGATAAACCCCAATAATTCTATGGTGCTCACATGAAAGGCATATTTCTCAAGTTTTGCATAGAGATGATGTTGGTGTCATTTTTCCAGGACTGCCTTTACGTGAAGTATGTGTTCTTCTAATGTCGAAGAGTAGATCAGGATATCGTCAGTGTAGACCATAGTGCAAACATCCAGCAATTCCCGTAAAACATTGTTCATAAAGAATTGGAAGGCTGCCGGAGCGTTGCACAATCTGAAAGGCATACTGGTGTATTCGAACAACCCAAACTTAGTGCAAAAAGTCATCTTCCATTCATCACCAGCCTTTATGCGCACCAGGTGGTATGCTCCTCTGAGATCGAGCTTGGTGTACATCGTAGCGCCTTTCACTTGGTCCAAGAGTACCAGAATCAGTGGCAACGGGTACCGGTTTTTAATAGTGATGTTGTTGAGCCCTCTGCAATCTGTGCAGGTCCTAAGGTCTCCCTCCTTCTTAGGGACAAAGAATAAGGCTGAGGATGCCAGTGACTTAGACGGCCGTATGAATCCATTGGCCAGACACTGATCAAGGTAATTGTTCAAATGCTGGTTTTCCTTTTCCGTAAGCACATATATGTGGCTGCACGGCACTTGAGCACCCGGAACCAGATCTATCTGGCAGTTATAGGGCCTATGTGGCGGTAAAGTGTTAGCCTGCTCCTTTTGAAAAACATCCTGATATGTCTTGTACACTGGAGGTGACTGTCCAATGAGGCCAAGTATCGCTCTGGGATCCTGCTTTCGTAACGAAGAACCTGATGGGCTGGTATTCATAGGTGTAGAGGGATAGCATGTCTGTGAGCACTCAGTGGAAAAGCTCAAGGTGTGAGTCCACCAATTTGTGATCGGATTGTGGCAGTCAAACCAGGGCATGCCTAATATTAGCTGGAACTGGGGTGCGTTTATTAGATCAAATAATATGCGTTCCCGATTACCATTATGACATAACAGCTCGAACTCTTCTGTACACCGGGTCACTGGTCCTGATAACAGTTGCTTTCCATCCACTGACACTATGTTATCTACTTTTTATCTTCTGAGTGTAGACACACCAGTCCGTTGGGCTACAGTGATGTCCATATAATTGCCTACTGCCCCAGAGTCAACATAAGCCTCCAACGCGTGCTTCCGCTGCAGCTGTTTAGCACATAACAGGATTACTGGTGTCGTGAGGTGCAAGACTGTTGATGCCCTTTCCTTCCCTGACAAACCGATCTCTACACTTGCCGGGCCATGGAGTTTTCCGATGGCTCTGCAGATGGTTCCTTCTCCATGCCAGTATCGGTCATTCCCAAAGGTTTCCGAGCAGTCTTACTTGGGCAGTCTCTTAGGAAGTGTCTGGCCTTGCCGCAATACAACCAGAGTTGTTGACGCCAGCGCCTGTTACTCACCGCCTGTAGGACTGGCCGGGGCGTTGAGAGGAAGGAACACCAAATGGACTGGAACCTTCTGTCACTGCTGAGTATAGTCCAGAAAAGGACCCCTCAGACTGGACTGCCTCTCTTGAGGCGGCTCTTTAAGATAATGGACCCCCTTGATTGTGTAATAATAGAACAGGCAGGTTGGTGTATTGCCCAAAAGAGCAGGGAGAAAGCACACCGCCACACCAAGCTGCAAAAAACACAAGGTACAGGTTAGAGGCAATAAATCAGAACATAAACGGAGTGATGGAAATCTAGGATGTGAGCGTGTACCTGAAAGAGGTTTGGCAGCTATTAGTTTAGGAGGAATTCTTAAGGAAAGAAAGAAAAGAAAAGGCTCAAAGTCGGAAGTTCTAGTTAGGTGGGTAATATTGATAGAAAAGTAAGGAGAAGGTCTTATCCCCTTATGGATGAAAGGAGGTCCAAAGAGAACACAACAGAGGTATAAAATAATAAACAGGGAAGGTTAGCAGAGGGTAGCTTCCCGAGCGGCACGAGGGTCGCAACTAGATTCGGGATGGTGCAAGGATTCAGCAGAGCGTCCAGCTTGCACAATGAGGTATCTACAAAGTCTATTCACAGAAGACCTCAGTATGTTAAGAAGAAGTCACAATGGCTGAAATATCTTACCGTATTTAGTTAGAAGAGTAATCAGCAAACAGAGGAAGCGGTAGTCCGGCCAATGCTTGAAATGTAAACAGAAGAACCGGATCAGCAAGTGCAACGTAATACACAACCAGCGGGAAGGAGAGACGTAGTCAAATAAGGGCCAGACAACAGGTGAGTCAGAAAGTGTTCCAAGGTCGAGCTTCAGGTAGTCTTGCAAGGAGAAGAAAAACTGGCCGTAAACGATAACACAAAGGCAGGTCCAGAGGCGTTCCGAAGTCGAGTCAACAGCCGGCAATGCCAAAGGCAAACAAGGGGCGCGCGAAATTCAAGTCTGATAACAAGTCCGGGGTCAGGCACAGGAATTATCCAAAAGAGTACACACAAACGATGGCGAGATTAGCAACACTAATTAGAAGCGCTGTGTCTTGCGCGACGTGTGTTTTTATTTGGACGAAGGAGCGTCAGAGTCAGCTGATTATGAGACGCCGCTTACTCCTGCGGCGTGGTTTCCTTGACAACCGCCACCGTCTCCGGAACGGGGAAGCAAGAAAGGACACCCGACCTCTTTGAAGTCGGGAATGCCATGAACCGAGCAAAGCCACTCGGTGCCCATGTGTAACAGCGCCTCTCTCTTTCTTCCTTGGCTAGGTGTCCTTGCACACTGCCCAATTGCATGGGCTCGGGTGGGTTTTCCATGGGACGGGATGGCACTTCCCGTGGGCGAACGTAGACAGGGCGTCCTTCCAAACGGCTTCAGTCTAGCTTTCTTTCCTGCAACCGATGTTCCAATTGCACCACTAGATCAATATACTTTGAGCAGTGTTCGAGCAGGTTGAGTACCTGAGCCAGGACATCCTTGAGTTTGCTTCGAAGTCCTCAATAAAACAAAGTGGTTCTTTTTTCTTCAGGCCAGTTTGTTTCAGCCACCAGATGGTTAAAGGTGGTAATATACACTAAGAGATCTTGGGTTCCTTGTCGAAGGGTTAGCAACTCTCCATCTGATGCCTGCACCGTGACATGCGTGTGAATAGCTTGTTTAGTTCCTGCTGGAAACCCCCAAAATTGTACAGAATAGTATCATCCCGGTTAACCAAGGGTACCGACCAACTAGCTGCATGCCTTCCCAAATACGACAAGACAAAAGCAACCTTTGTTTGATCAGTGGGAAAGGCACTTGACTGACAAAATAAATTAAGCCGGCACTGGTTCATGAAAACAGCATATCATTGGGGATCTCCCAGGAACCGCTCGGGAGGAGCTAGAGAGACAGTGACTGGAGTGGTTACCTTTATTTGAGGGGGCGCTGCTGAAGCACCATCTGATGAACCCAGTTGGGGAACCTGACCTGCCTGGGTCTTGGTCAGGTGTTTTGCTAACTCTTCTGTTCTTTCCCTGTTAACTACCAACTCTTTTCTCATGACGTTAGTTTCTGAATGGGTGGCATGTACCTCAGCCATAAATTCGCCTAACAGGGCAGCTAACTGGTCGACTTCCGATCCCATGATACTCAGGCAGGGTGTTTACCAGTGGGCTTTGTGTTCTGTAACGCTTACCTCTGGTGCCCTTGCGGAGTGCCAGGTCCGGATCGTTGGGAGCTGTTTTCCTAGGTGCTGGATGAATAACCTCGGAGGTGGGATGCTGAACCCAAAACACTCTCTCCCCTCTGGTTCGCTGAATGGCAATTGCCTAGCATGCCGTATGGTTAGAAGTGATTTGGTGGGACCCTCAACGTGGTGGTGGTCTGATGGCTGGTCGTCAAGAAGTGGATCTGCAAGCAAACAAGAGGTGGATGTAAGTTTAGGTTGGGAAGCCTGTCCCCCCACCCTCCCGTGCTTCCCTGGGTGTTCTGGCTGGCTGGTTAGTAGTATGGCTCACCTTCTTGATAAGTTAGGCTGAGGGCCTAAAGATCGGCATCCGGTTCCAGTTGCTTCAATGGTGGTGCCCAGACCTGCTGCGGCGCACTGGTTGCGGTGTTGAGGGTAAGTGTCCTTGTAGTAGTAGTACTTGTTAAGCAGTGTGTCCTGCTGTACTTGTGTCCTTTCCAGTAGTCTTTTCTTGGTCGCAGTATCCTTCTGTGATGTCTATGGTAACTCATGTCTTTATTCCCTTTGGAGGTGTGGCGAAAATGTGCAGGTGCAGCGAAAATGGTACGCACAAGATGTGCTGCTTTCCGACTTGCCGAGACCCTCACGTCCTCTGAACGCCCCCCCCCCAGAACGTGGAGCGAGCCTTGCAGGTAAGCAGGTGTAAGAGGGGCTGCAGACGTTTAAGCAGCATTATGCAGGCTTTGGAAGTGCTGCCGGGTTAATGCTTACAGTGTCCTTTGACTTTTGTTTCAGGTTCCAGTTCGCTGTAGTGTCCGCGGGAGCTCTGGGAGACTTCAGTATGCAAATCACGTAATCCGATGGTGTGCGCAGAGATCAGCTGGAGCTCTGGAGGACTTCTGGAGGCCAAAGCAGGTAAGCAGAGTTCTGACAGCGTGCACAGAGATCATCTGGAGCTCTGGAGGACTTCTGGAGGACAAAGCAGGTAAGCAGAGTTCCGACGGCGTGCAGGACAAGGCACGTGAAAGTCCTGGAGCTTGCAGATGAGCGTTACGCTGCCATATTACCAGCCAGAGTGAACGCAAAGTGCCGGGTGTGGCCCAGGACGGGGTTTATGTAGCCCTGGGCTCCACCCAGCACCACTAGACCACCATGGATTCTTGGAGCATGGAAATCTGGGGGCCATGTTAGGTCCTTTATGGCATCCTGGTCTGGGGACCATCTTGGTGGAGGCTGCAATGTGTGTCAACTGCTGTCTTCGCCAGCCAGCCATTTGTTGGGTCCAAACCCTGCCCACTGTGTGCCCATGAGCTGGGATCATGGTATCAGCATGTGCTTGTGTTGGGCTCATGACTGCCGGAAAATATGCCATTTAAAAGAATCTCAAAGAACAAAACACAAGATGGCAGGATGGGCTTTACACGACCCAAGCCTATCCCCAAGGCAGATGACATCTGGGATCCCTTGGGGTAACACTCTGACAGTTCTTGGCATTTGGACAGTTCGGAGTCCATGGTTAGGACTCGGTCCACACAGTTTAAAGTTAATTTTGGGTTGTAAAGTTAAAACCTCAGTTGGAGCTCAACCACAACTCTCTATAACCTTGGGATGGCAACCACCACTCACCTGATCCAACACGGCCCTCCCCTGAGTAGCAGAAAACCTGGAAACACCCCACCAGCCGCTAAACTTTGTCTCGCTAAACGCTAGAGGCCTGAGCTCTCCATTGGAACGGAAATCTATCTTAAAGTGCCTGAAGGATTTAGAAGGATCTGTAGCATTCCTACAGGAGACCCATCTTCTCCCGGGAGACTTCTCCTGCCTCCGCAGCAGAGACTTTCCAACACAGTTCTTGGCCTCAGGAAGTTCTAAGAAAGGGGGCCCAGCTATCCTACTGGCAAGGGGTGTTCCCTTTGAGGAGTTGGACAGGATCAAAGACCCGGAAGGCCGATTCATTGGAATAAAGGGATTACTCTATGGCCAGCTACGCTCCCTGGTGTCCGTCTATGCACCGAATGAGGGCCAGGAGCTCTTTTTCTGAGGGCCTTGTAGCCTCTCTTCTCCCCTTTCTGGAAGACCTAACCATTATTACGGAAGATTTCAATCAGGTCCTCGACCCAGATACGGACAGAACTGCTACTCCATCCCGTCAGGACTTCAAGATGGTATTGAGTATTCTACGCCTCTTTAGATCACTGGGGGTGGCTGACACCTGGAGGGTCCTGCACCCAGAAGACAAGGGATTTTATGTTCCTTTCTCAGGTTCACTGTTCTTCATCCAGAATTACAAATCAGGACCTGGAATCCAGCCCTGGGGCCCAGGCCACAGTGGCAGTTATACCACCCAATTTTGAACGATTTTGCATTACGGGATGAGGTAGCTACAGCTATCAAACATTACTTCTGAGAGAACCCCACAGAACTCACATCCCTGCCGATTACTTGGGATGCCACGAAGGCTGTCATTAGGGGTATACTGATCTCACACACTGCAGCCTATCACAGATGAAAGAAACAGGCGAGGGAATGCTTGGAACAGGAAATCTCGGAGATTCAAAGCAAATACAAACATGGTTGGTCTCTCAAAGGTCATTCTGCCCTTCGTATTGCTCGGAACAAACTGGTGGCTCTTTACACCGAGGAGACGGCACACTCCCTAACAGTGGTGCAACAGGGATATTATGCAAAAAGCAATAAGGCCAACCAACTCCTAGCCAGCAAACTAGCACAGGTGAAAAAGCAGAACTTTATCATAGGCCTCAAAGACCGACATGGAGTCACCCACTATGGGGAACAGGACAACTTCGCCTGGCACAAGCGCACTTCTTAGAAGCTATGTGGAGCCCAGGAAGGTTGACCTCGCATAGAGGGAATACATTGCAGTGGCAGCCCTACCGCATCTAGCCAAAGAGGACATGGAGGCATTGGAAGTCCCAATCCAACAAGAGGAAGTGGAGTTTGCCATGAATGCCCTAAAACCTAGAGCCCCTGGCCCGGATGGATTCTCCCCCAAATTCTATAAGATTTTTGGCACCCAACTGGTTGCCTCCTTAACGGCCCTCTTTAACTCATTTGGTGCAGTGGGTAATTTGACTCCAACCATGCAAGCCTCAGCTACGATCTGGATTTTAAAACCAGGTAAAGATTCTAAAGAATGCGCCTCCTACAGGCCAATTTCACCTCTGAACATTGACGCTAACATTTACTCAAAAGTATTGGAAAACCGCTTAGTCCCCCCTTCTCCCTACTCTAATAGCTGCGATCAATTGGGGTTCATCACAGGCAGAAAGAATGGGGACAATATTAGGCGGGCACTGAACCTCATCGAATCTACCACGCGGGCTAACGGGAAAATGGCCCTATTAGCATTAGACGCAACAAAAGCCTTTGATAAGGTTGACTGGTCCTTTTTATGCCTAACATTAGAAGCTTCAACTTTGGACCCCAATTTAGGCATATGATCATGGCTAATTACTCCTCCCCAAGCACCTTATTAACAAGTCAACCAGATGTGCTCATCCCCAATCCCCCTAACATGTGGCACACGACAGGGTTGCCTCCTCTACCCCATTTTGTTCACCCTTATTATGAAACCAGTAGCCCAACATATTCGACGAAACAGCTCGATCCAAGGGGTGGGGACCCAGGACGCCTCACACAAGGTTTCTCTCTATGCTGATGACATTCTTCTCACCATCTCTGACGGCCAGCTATCTCTCAAAGCAGCCCTTCATGATCTCAAGGTCTTTGGTAGCATAGCAGGCTTCGAGATAAACTATGGGAATCAGTAGCCCTGGGGTTGGGGTTAACTCCGCAAGACATTTCTTCAATCCAACCCATATGCCCGATTCATTGGGACACTAGTTCGATTGAATACTTAGGGGCCCGGCTTATGGCCTCAACAGCGCATCTCTACGCGGCCAACTCCCCCCCTCTTCAAGCATCTCGAGAAGGATTTAGACAGATTGGCAAAGCAAGATATATCCTTAATGGGCCGAATTACGGCCGCAAAAATGAACGTGCTCCCTCGCCTATTGTACTGTTGTGCCTCCCTCCCGGTGGCTATCCATAAAACAGCACTAGATCAACTTCAACGTAAAGTCCTTAGATTCATTTGGCGGGGCAAAAAAGCTAGAATTCCGAAAAAAGTTATGATGGGAGGTGCTCGCCTGGGGGGGTACAAAATTTACGGGAATATATACGGACGCAGCTCAACTCACACATCTAATGACGTGGACATTTGAAGCTCCAACACCCAAATGGATGGAGATCGAGCAATCACAATGCTCTCTCTGTCTCCGCTTTCTACCATTCATCCCTCACACATCAGGTAAACAATGGCCACTTCTCCTCTCCTCAACTAAGGTTAGCCTCATTTGGGATGAGGCCCTAAAAGGAAAGAAAATACCTAGGGGCATAGGTCCACTCTCCCCTATCTTTGGCAATCCATCATTTAATCTGGGTGTGCCCCCAAGGGCAATCGGAAGTTGGAAACAGGGGGGGGGGGGCTGCAAACATTGGCTCAATTATATGTGGGGATCAACCCCGCACTTTTGAGGGGTGCAAGAGAGAATCCCACCTATCAGAGACAGACAGGTTCTCCTACCTCCAGTTGCAGCATTGGATTACACACCCCGAGATTATACAAAAAGCCACATGCACTTTATGCCCGCTTGAACTGATGATCTGGGGGGCATGGGCAAGGGGGACATCTCGAGACTATACAAACTTTTGCGGGTGGATCTATTAACCCCGGCAGACCGTACTTCCTGCCCCGCTGGGAAACAGACCTAGGCCATTAGCTGGACGATACAGAATGGCTAGACATCTGGGCCAGAGCCCATTCATCGTCCCGATGCGTAACAAACAATAAATGTGCCCTAAAACTGCTATTTCGATGGTACTACCCCCCTGACACAGATTCATCACTTTCAGGCCTCCATTCCCCCACCTGTTGGCGGTACTGTGGGGCACAAGGGACATATTTCCACATGTGGTAGAGCTGCCCCGGGTCCAGTCGTTTTGGGAGGCTATCATGGGATAGAAGACATAACGGGTAGCAAAACTCCCGATCTGCCTTAAAACTATGTTGCTGGGGCCTCCAGTGGAGGGTGACTATCCTAAGACCGGGGCATGCGCCAAACTATTGACATAGCTGCTTTTGGCAGCGCGCATTACCATTGCCCGACGCTGGAAAGCTCCGGAAGGCCCTGATATGATTCTATGGTGGGTGAAGGTTTGGGATGTGTTGGTGTCAGAGAGAGTGATCGCCGCAAGGGAGGGGAAGCTCCATCAATTCTACGCGATTTGGTCACCTATTCTGGAGTACGACTGCAAATATCCAGCCCTAACTTTGAAACCCCGTCTGGCACGGCTATATTTGGGTCAGAGAGTGAATAGATGAAGAGGACAATGGGAGAGGATTGCACTGGCGGCAGGGAATTGTGTGAAATGGGGGATGGCCAGGTTTCTCAATGATTGTCTCACCTGTGATGTTGCCTTCTCACGATGCAATGCTGTTGTATTATGCTCCAACTGTTAAATAATAATAAAAATATGTTAAAAAAAAAAAAGGAAACAGGATCAGTAGTCCAACCAAGAGAACCTAACCTTACGGAAATGCAGGATTTCTTGGACCGTCAATCTGGTGACTCCACAATAGAACCTTGAGAGGAACAACAGCAAGATAAGGTAAATCTCCCCTCTCGGTTTCCATGTGAAGCACCTTGGTCCAACCCGCATTGGGTAAGGTATGTGAGAAACCTGAGGGTACTCTCACTCCTATTCCAATTGAATCATCTGCGCAGGGGGCCAGGGAAAGGCCATCGCTTTTGGATTCTGACTGTGGGGGTGAACAAGCAAGGGAGGATCACCTGGGTCGAGGGTCTTTGGTGACTGGAAGTGGGGTCCCCTTGGGAGAACATGGTATCCCCTCTATCCTACCAACAACCAACCTGACCCTAACTCGACCTTTATAGTCTATTGTAAGCCTGTTTTCCTCACTTTCCCTACATATGTGTCATGCAACAACAACACTTACTTCCCACCTTGAGACTGCGTCACATGGATGGTCTGGCTTAGCGTCAGCAGAAGTGCGGGACGCCTTCAGGGTCCGCGGCGTCGGACCGCAAGGGCCAAGGGTCGCTGGTGACATCTGCGGCTCGACGCCGCACACCAGTGCTAACATCACGGCACTTAAGGCAACGTTATGGATGGGGGCTGCCATGGCGCTTGTGGTCCCGGTGGACATTCTGATGTCCTGGCTGCTCACGTGACCACGCGCGTAGTATTACAAACTACGCATACGCGCGGGTCACGTGATGCATATCAGGGCCAATCAGGAGCAGGTCCATGCGGTCACATGACCAGGAAACACGCAATAAAAGCAACACCCACTTTAAGTCATACGCTTCTCAGATGTTTTCATGGCGTGTTGCCAACAACTGCTTCTGAGCTACGATCCGGCTACCTTGTGTTTTGGACCTTGTTTTGGGATGTTTGGACTGATTTGGATTGCCCTTCTGTATTGGAATCCTGGTATTGTATTCTCAATGGTTTTTGGAACTCTGGACTTGGTTATTGGACTGTTTCTGTTTAACCCTTGGAGTTGGTGAACTTGGACACTTTGGATATTGGCTTTTCATGAACCACAGCATCTGCCACCACTAGTCTGTACTCCAGAATTTGCAAACCACAGGTGGTCCCTGGTTGAATCTTTCCATCTCTCAGGGAGGGACATCTAGGTATTCGAGTCCACATTGGTTTTCCCACAGGTAGGAGACTACAGTCCTTATAGTGTTACATTTGTTGTACTGGCGGTATTGTCTTGTCTAACCCTATCCCTTTCTTGCAGCCACCTGGGATCCGTGTTCCTGTCCCCACCACCTGTGGTCTCAATAATCGGTCAGCGAGTGGTTCTCTACCCCTCTGACTGGTACTTGGGAACGGAGGTATACCTAACTTCGTGGAGCTCAGATCGTGACAATATGATAGTACTGTAACGAGGAAAAGGAGACTAACAGGAATGAACACCACACATTTTCACCACTTAGGTACTGGGATGAGGAAAATGCATCCTGAGCATTGGGAAGGTCAGGCATATCTTCCTAACTATGGTCAGGCAGATCTAATTGACCAGGCACACCTTCAGCCTGTTTGAAGGATGCAGGTACATGAATTAAGAGACTGGGAACGCCACCGGGAGAAGGAGCAGACCACTGGTGAGTGTTAGAAGGGCGCTCATACACCGGGGAGCTCCAAAACAGACTGCAGGTAAGTGCTGGTCCATGTATTTTGAATTCCGAACTGAAAGTCAATTTATATTTAAACACAAAAGTGCATTTTGAATACCAAACTGAATGCAAACCTACATTTAACTATCAAAGTGCATTTTGAATACCGAACTGAAAGAAAACCTATATTTACCTACCAAAGTGCATTTTGAATACTGAACGGAAAGCAAATTTATACTTAATTTACAAGAGTGCATTTCAAACTTATATTTGAACTTCAAGAACAAGAAGGCATTTGGAGTACAGAGTATCTTCAAAGCACATTAAAACCATTAAGCAACTTACATGTGAAGCCCAAAAAGAAAATTGAAGTACAACCCCAGAGACTGACAAAGGGGAAGCCAAAAAGAGTGCAACGTTGTATACGAGGTCAGGAGGCCCAACTAAAGACATGAAGCAGAAATACCTTGGTGCACAAGAATAAGTACCAAAGAAAGCCGTGGGGCACAGGAACAAACTCCAACCAAACCCTTGCCACACAGGAGCAAGTGCAAGGAACCAGCAAGGGGCTGAAGAGCACAGGGATCCTGGTTGTGTGACCTGTAATGGGTGGATCGCGTTCTCTGACAACTGCGCCTAGACCAGTGAACCCTGAATACTGAAGACCAAGCATATTGGGAAAACCAACTGATAAAACGAACTACAACAAGTATAAAAGGTAAAGTTGAAGTCTTAGGGAAGGGAGCCCTTAGACTGAAAAACCTGTTTATGTTGTCTTGAGAGCGAGGTCTAAAGACCCACCCCTTTTTGTTTGGAATTGTGTTGCATGAGTATTGTTGAAAGGAACCCTGACGATTATCTTGAACTATGTTGCTTGGAGCTCAACAGAGGGGATCTTGAGACTTTTGTTGGAAAGAAAGCTGAGAGCTGGAAGTAGCACCAAACTTTGCATTGAGCTTTGCTTCTTTGGTTATTAACATCCCTACACATTGTTAGTCTAAATGCTGAGGGCAATTATAGGTTGTGGACACAGACAGACTTACAAGTGGAACTATTAGACTCAGACTTTCCTTTGTTTTTTTCCGATAGGGAAATCCACCTTGGCATAGAGCAAGATACGCCTTCAACCATCCTGACATTTGATTTAATAAAGTGCTTTAGTTTGAACTATAAGTCTGTTGCCTGTGTCTTACTTCATGATGCCTTCACAGCTCACAAACACTGTTTGACTGTGGCTGCACTGGAAGGGACTGGAAGCAATTGTCAGTCTTTCCAGGTGCACCTAATTGCTGTGAATGCAGAGCTGAAGCCATGCGTTTACACGATGCTCGTGTGCAGAATAAGCCGAAGGAAGCTGAAGAGAAGCAGACTCTTCCCTATCAAGGCCAGATCGGAGACACCCGTACTGTGGAAGGGTATGGGTTTCAAGAGAGCCTCTAGCAGTAGTAGCAGAAGTCAGAAAGTCAGGAGGTGGAAGCAGCCTGCAACCTTTGTGATTTATGAGCCGGTCAGTAAAGCCATGTACACCGAATCACCTTAACATACATTTCCGGTAACTGTAACCGGCATAGTTTATACTGGCATAGAAGTAAAAGCTAGTGGAATCGTTTGTAGTTGTGGGATGTCCTGATTCACAAAGGGAATTGTAGCACGCGCTTGTTTAGCGTTAAGCAAAGTGCTTGCGTGTGAAGAAATCTTTCCTTTTCCCATTGTTACCCAATATTCATTAATGGAGAGGTCACGTGTCTCCTGTTACATTGGAGAACGTTATAGGTTGTTTCTCGATACATGTTAAAGCACAATATTGTTTGAATCAAACGGGAATGCAAGTTTATAAGTTGAAGTTCTTCATTAAAAGAAGAAGATCGCAACACCCAGAACAAACTTTTTAATAATTCTAGAAGTTGTTGAAGTTATGGAACTACACGCATTACCCAGACAGTAGACAGAGTCTTCTTAAGGTTAAACCAGTACAATTAAGACCTGATCACCATGGTTTTGAAGTTGTTGAAGCTGCTATAAACCCAAGGTCTTCTGATACAAGGGTGACAAGGTTATCCATGGCTGGAAGAGTGGCAATACAGCTTTGGGGTAACTACTGGAAGCAGAAAGGAGTATCCGAAGCTGGGGAAGGGAGTTGGGTACTTGTTAGAAGTACTAAATCTGTCAAGCTGAGACTGGTGAAGCAGAAAGAAAAAAAGAGTCCAAGAGCTCAGACAGATTTTTGTGGTAGCTGCAAGACCCAAAGTAAAGGCAAAGCAGCTGCCCTTTCTTATAGTGTAGAGAGAAGAGCGCCTTACCAACCTGTAGAGGTCGAAGAGTCTTGTATGAAGTTGCCCAATACATTTTTAAAGCAAGTTGCCGCAGAAGTAGGTAGCTGCAAAACTGAAAGGAAAGGGAAAGAGGCTGCCTTTTCTCATACCATAGAGAGAAGAGTGCCTTGCCAACCTGTATCGGTTGAAGAGTCTTGTATGAAGTTGCCTAATACATTTTTAAAGCAAGTTGCAGCAGAAGCAGTGGAACTGTGGTTGTTTATAATTTTGTCCGAATATTTTCATTTGAATGAAGTTGAAGCAGTAGTAGACTGTGAAGCAAAGGAGCCTGCTTTCACAGTACCATTTGTAGAAAGATGTTGCACAGGAAGAGCAACCTCCTTAGAAAAAGCATCCTGACAAATTGTATTCACAACGCTGCAGAGGTTACAAAAGAAGAATTGTCATTCAAGTTGAAGTGGTACTTTTGTTTTGACTTTTTCATTTTATTTTTACATTCTTTGTATTCATTTTCAACAAGTAATAAACCGGTTCCATAAACACAACCCCACTCTTACCCCCCTCCTCTCACCCCAAATCTCCAAATCTCCCACTCCAAATCTCCACTCCTCTGCTCCTCCCACACGCCTAACCCCTGTAAGGAAGGCATAGTATCACAAGTATGACACTGACACAACGGATACAATTTATAAAACCTTTATTGAAAATGTTGGGGTTGGAGAAACTCCTATTTTGCCCTATAACTAAGATGGGAGTATTCTCGAACATCAAATGATAAACATAACAGTCTTAGTGGAGTCCGTCAAATCAAACTGGCCTATGCCAACAAACACCTAATGCCTGCCCTATCTCTTGTACAAAATAGTGTAAAAAGGCGAAATGTATGTAAAGAAAAAAACCAGTGTTCAAAAAAGAATAAAGGAAGTTGAAGCAGCTCTTCTCACGTTAAACCTCACAGAGTAAAGCTATCCTTTAAGGCATGATGACTCACTCTGGCTCGGTTTCTAACACAGTTCTAAACTTTGGATTGAGGCCCGCCTGGCCTTCCATGTTAAAGTCTCCTTCTTGATTTTCTAAATTGTATTCCGATGTAAAGTTCACAAAGGTCCCCCTCTGCCAGGCTGAGACCTTACAGCACACAGTTCACAAAGGTGCCCTTCGGCCAGGCTCAGACCTTACAACACACAGTTCACAAAGGTCCCCCTCTGTTGGGCTCAGACCTCTCATGTCAAAGTTCAACATCAACTTGCCAGGGGGCTCCCTTCCCAAAGTTAATTGTTCTTTGGGTCTCCTTCATTCGGGTTCGTATCCCTTTCGTATGTTGAAGACTTTCAAATGTGCGTGGCTTTCTTTACAGACCACTGCAGGACAACTTCGACTCAAAATTAACATTTACTCTTGCTTAATTCACTTTTTCTGTTTGTTCACTTTTTAGCTTCAAACAATGTACCTTTCACAAAGACTTATGAATGGGCTACTTCTTTTCGCCGGACCACTCTGTTACTTAGTATTGCTGATCTCCCAGCTGCCTTTTACTTCAAAGTTCATTCACAGGTCTACCTTTCTTCACGTCTCATCCACACGTGTGCAGCCTTCACTTGTGATATAATGTTGCCACTTCATTCGCTTTAACATACACCGTACTCTCAGGTCTCTTGCCAACTCACCGACTATATGCGCTTATTTCTTGCTTTGCTAGTTCCAATTCATGAGTCAAGGCTTGTACCACAGGCTTGGCCTTGCCTCCCCAACTCTGCTGTTCACCCAGGAGGGTCCCTGACGTCCTTGGAACACAATGCAATCTTAATTTATGCAGTCTGGGCTTCTCTGTGTGTCTTTCACATAGTGTCGGAGGCTACGACCTCCAGTAGGGAACCCTTGGGGTTTTCGGCTGGCTGCTCTCATCCTTTGGTCCGTTGCTCTGCTCCAGTAGGTGTGCCTTCATCCCGGAAGTTCTGCTCATACATGTGTTCCGCCTTGCTCAGAGTGTGTCTTTAGGAGTTGCCTTTTATTGTGTGAGGAGAGCTAACTGGTATCAGGTGTATGCACTTAGTGTAAAGTGCCTGACTTTTCCTGACCCGATTGACGGGACATGACCAGTACGATGTGAGAGAGTTAGTCTGGCTACTCTCAGCCACCCTCTTCCTCAGCCCTGTGTTTGTGTAAAATAGAGAGTAGTTCGGACTTCGGAAAATCCTACAAAATAGGATGGTGTAGATGAACAGAAAAGGGGGGAATAGCGCGTCTCACCATAGGCTGTCTCACCCCCACTCCCTGAAGAGTCCTCACCCAGGTGATCCTCCCGCACTGGTCCACCCACAGGGTCTGTATCCAAAGGCGATTGCTTTGTCCTGGACACCTGAGAGAGAGATTCTCGGGTACTAGCAGGTGAGACGCGCTCTGGTTTCTCACATACCCCTTTACCCCCCTCCCCTCAGGGGCGACATAGAAATTTGTCTTGTAGAGGCCGTGTTTTGTTCTTACTGCCTAGTATATGCCCAACAGTTACAGGTGTTGGGGACACCATTCGGCTCAAAAGTCTTCTGTAAAAAAAGATAGAACCTCCCCCCAATATCTGGTAAAGCGGGTCAGATTATTTTTCATCACGTACATTGCCCATTCAAGCGCCACAAAGACCCAAACCTTCTGCAGCCAATCTTGTAAAGTGTGAATGGCCTCTCCCTTCCAACGCTGTGCCATGAGCAGCATCGCTGTTAGGATTAAAATAATCTGAGCCTTCCTTCGACCTCTGCTTTCACCCGCCATGATACCTTTGTCCGATCCCAATAGTACCTCCTACGGTGGCGCCCTAGCCTTTTCCCTTTGCCCAGAAATGCTCATTTTTGGGGCACTCCCACCAGATATGGGACCATGTGCCTCCCCACCTTCTCCAACACCCCCGCAAGGACCCCGGTTAAATATTGTGGAGACAAGCTGGGGTGAAATGCCACCATAGAGCAGCTTGTAATAGCATTCCTGTAGCTGGGGTGCATTGACCACCTTAGGTATCAGCCCCCACAGTCTCTCCCAGTCCTCCCTGGTCAGTTCCCTCCCTACTGTTTTTTCCCAATGTCACATATAAGGCCATTAGGGCCGAGGTATGGCCTCATCTAAGATTTTATATAGGGTCAAAATCAGTCCCTTTGACCCATCGTTTGTTAGAAGGAACTTTTCAAAAGGAGTACATTGGCGAGTAGCAGCTGCCTTGACCTCTGGGTCTTGAAGCCAGTGCTGCATCTGAAAGTACTGGAGCTGCTCATTTTCTCCCACCCCGAAGCACTTCCTACATTCAGTGAATGGTCTGATAGTTGGCCCCTGAAACATGTCCTGCAGTTTGTGGCATCCCCCCTTTCCGCCATTGAATAAATAATCTTTGTTCTATTCTGTGTGAAAAATTGTGGTTTTGATATATAGGAGTGAATGGGGATGGGGTGAATGGGGATGGGAAGCCACCAGCCTTGTGATTGCACTCAGGTAAAGGTGCTTTGGCATATGCTGCAGCAGCAACCACAGGACCTACCCTAAATCATGCCTCGGTCCATTGCCATCCACTGTTTTCCCCTCTGCCCCGAGAACCACTTATGAATGATCCGCAGTTGGGATGCCTCATAGTACAGTTGAATGTTTGGGAGCACCATCCCTCCTTCCCTCCTCAGGGACATTAGTACAGAGCGGTTAATCCTCTGTTAATCTTCTGTCTCTGGCCCTCCTATATGAAATTGCCTGTTATTTTCCCCAGCTTGCTGAAAAAGCTTTTCAGGACCGCCACCGGGAGAACATGAAAGTGGTAGATGCGCTGAGGTAGTGTCACTGGGCCTCATTACAAATCGCCCGGTATGGAAACAACGGTGGCGGTAAACCCGCCGCCACCATTGTTTCCATGCCGGGCGATCACAACTCCTACAGGCGGGAGGTGATGTTCCCGCCAGGTCTGACCTGGCGGGTTTAACACCGCCCGCCTGCAGGCGGACGAGGAAACACCGGCAGCATTACGAGATGCTGCCGGTGTTTCCATGATCCCCATTCCCATTGAGTCCCATAGGACTCAATGGGAATGGGGATTAACACCATTCCGCCTCTGTGATTCCCGGAAAACCGGGGTTGTAATGCCCCGGTAATTCCGGGAATCACGGAGGCGGAAAGGTAATACGAGTCCTGCGGTTTTACCGCCGCGGTTACCGCCGGACTCGTAATGAGGCCCACTATCTTTACTGCTGCCATTCTGCCCACGCATGAGATCCTGAGCACCTTCCACTTTAGGGTATCTGTTTTAATAGCGGCCACCACCATAGGTGGGTAGTTGGCCGCGTACCAGCCGGTGAGTAGTGGGGTTATCCTTATACCCAGATACTTTATCCCCTGTGGACTCCATATAAAGGGCGAGGAAGTCTTCAACTCCGCTACCTTCCTACCTTTCACTGTGAGGTTCAAAAATTCGGACTTGGTTAAATTAATCATAAGGCCCGAGGCCGCCCCAAACTCTGATAGAATTTCCCTACACGACCTGATGGATTCTCCTGGCCGACAGTAGCATATCATCCGCAAATGCAGTTACTTTATTCTGGGTTCCGCCAAAAGGTATCCCGTGCACAACTCCTGTTTCCCTCATAGTTTGCAACAATGTCTCCACGTACATTGCATATACCAGTGGCGAAAGAGGACACCCGTGTTTAATCCCTATGCTGAGCTGACTACTACAGGACAGGGACCCATTAACTAGTAGGCGCGCCACTGGTATGACATAATTGACCTTAACCATTCATAGGAAATCCCCTCCCAGACCCATCTTCTCCACCACTCCACGCGGTCGAAAGCCTTTTCAGCATCGAAGGATAGAAGAACTGTGGGGGTAGAGGTCTTGTGAGCTTTCTCTACTAAATGCACCATTTGTCTTATATTGTCACTACCAAGCCTATAAAATCCGAGGTTCGGACCCTCTACAGCAAAGCCCTCGCAGGACAAGACTCCAGTGTTGAGCGACGCAGGTTCGCAAGAGACGCTGCCCGATTTACACGTAACAAGTTTGTTATGTCCATGCTACTGAGCCTATAAAATCTGAGGTTCGGACCCTCTGCAGCAAAGCCCTCACAGGACAAGGCGCATTGTTCAGTTACGCAGATGTTTGGCGATAAAGGGGTCTGCGGCATAGACTGTGAGTGTGGATGATTCACCCTTCTGTGTGCTGCCGCCAGGTAAGAAGTTGTGGAGTTTGCTTGCTGCTCTGCACTTCCTAGCCCTCTTCCCGCACCCTCTACCCCTGCTTTTACGCGCGTGCCCCAGCCACCTCCACCCTCTCTTCACGCGTGCCTCACTTCCCTTACCTGCGTGGCCCCTCGCACTCCACCCTTCGCTGCCTCTGCACGCACCACACGTCCCCTGACCGTGTGATCTCTCGCATTCTTCGACTGCACACACCTCCACACTCTCTCCTCTCTCCTTCGCACGCACCCCCAATTTGTGTGTTCCGTTGCAATCCCGCAATCGATTGTGCTCTAGCGCCCCCTTCCATCCCTGGCCACACTCGGTCAGTGCGTTCCCTGAACATCTGTGATCGTCGTGCGTCTTGGCGCCCTTCTTTTCTCAGCCTAGCTCATGCCTTCGTGCCTTAGCCCGCGTGGTCCCACGCAATTCTTGATTGTGTGGTTCCTCGCACTTCCACCCTGTGTTCGCTTGCAGCAGCGCACCCCTGATCGCGTGGCTCGTCGCAACTCCCTGATCGCGTGTTCCTTGCAACTTCCCGGCTACCCCCGTACCGCATGTTCCGCAGACTGCCTTGCGCCCCCCTTCTCCCTCCTGCTCCCATGCGCCCCCTCTGTTCTTCCTCACTGACTGCCCTGTTCATTGATTATCCTACTGTTCCGTGTTCTGCCGTATTTCTGCCTCCTTTAGGTTATAACTTGTCGACTGCTCTGCTATTTTACATTGCCTGTTGCTTTCCTGACACAGGCGCAACATTGAGTGTAATTAATGAGGACACCTACAAGTCTCTTCCCACAAAAAGGGAGCTAAAGGAAGCAGACACCCTGTTCTATCCCTACGGGTCAAACAAACCCCTCAATTGCAGAGGCATGTTCACAGCCACATGCCAATAGAAAGACAAAAGCCAAAGAGTCAAGATCTACATCATAAAAGATGAGGTACCAGGGGGAAGCATACTGAGCTTCAAGTTGACCATACCAATGGGCCTTATTCACATCATGTATCAAATCATGTCAGCACATACCACTAGCCCGAAGGACATGATACAGAAAATGTTTCCAGCTCTTTTCAAAGGTCTGGGGAAACTAAAGGACAAACAGATCAAGCTACACATAAACGTGCACATTCCCCCAACAGTGCAACACTACAGGGGCATCCCCCTCAACTTTCAGAGACACGTTGAAGACGAAATTCACTCCCTACTACAGCAGGACATTATTGAACCGGCATCAGGACCAACGCTGTGGGTATTTCCGATAGTGCCCGTGCTCAAAAAGGAGAACAAGAACAGCATTCACATTTGCGTGGACATGAGAGCTCCAAACGTAGCCATTGAAAGAGAACGCCATCTCGCTTGCTCCCAGAATGACTGATATGATGCACTTTCTCCATGGGGCAAAAGTGTTCTCGAAGCTGCACTGAAACAAAGGCTACCACCAGCTTGAACTGCATCCTTCATCAAGATACATCACCACATTCTCAACACACTTGGGGCTATTTAGATACAAAAGGCTCAGCTTTGGTGTATCATCGGCGGCCAAAATCTTCCAAAATGAAATCCATCAAGAAATAAAGCACATCCCAAATTGCTTAAATTATAGCGATGACATTTTGATTTTTGGCACCACCCAAGAAATACACAATAACACCCTGAGAAGAGTGTGCATGGCCTTTGAAAACGCTCACCTCACGCTCAAACCAGACAAATGTGAAATCAGCAAATCAGTGTTAAAATTCTTCGGACACATATTCTCGAGCAACGACCTACAACCCGACCCGGAAAAAGTGCAAGGTCTGGTGGAGGCCCCTACGCCCACCTCTGTGTCAGCAATACGCTTGTTTCTGGGAATGGCAAGTTACTGTACGCGCTACATCCAAGACTTTGCGTCAATAAGCAGCCCACTCAGGCTACTCACGGGAAACACCAAGAATTCCATTGGTCAAGTGCATGCGAGGAAGCCTTCCAGGAAATCAAAAGGCGCATTCCATCAGCATCGTGCATGGCCTACTATTATCCAGATTTCGACACCGAACTGACGGTGGATGCCGGTCTAGTAGGGCTGGGAGCGATTCTAGCATAAGCCAAGTTAGGTGCGCCACCAGACTCCCCAAAACGCACCATGGCATATGCAAGCCGCTGTTTGTCAGCCACTGAATGCGCATACTCTCAACCCGAAAAGGAAAGCTTGGCCATCGTATGGGCATGTGAACACTACCACCTATTCCTCTATGGACGCCCATCTACAATTGTCATGGACCACCAGGCCCTCACCACCATATACGGCAAACCGACCGCCAAGATTCTGCCATGCATCGCCAGGTGGGGATTAAGACTAAAGGAATATTCTTTTAAAATCGTACATCACCCGGGAAATGACAACAACCCGGCAGACGTTCTATGCTGATACCTGCTGCCAGCACACGATGAACGTCAGTCAGCCAAAGCAAATCAATACTTAAACTATCTAATAAGCAATGCACTCCCCAAATCCATCACAACAGCTCAACTGCTAGAAGCCATGAGTAAAGACCACCTACTCCAAGCGATACAAGAGTGCCTGAAGTCTGATCAATATGGTATAACAGGTGGAAAAATTGACATACCTTATGAAGAACAACACTTCCGCACCTTCAAACTCATCAGACACACACTATCAACATCGCCAGAAGGCCTGCTACTAAAAGAAAACAGAATCGTTATTCCATTCGATCTCCAGGAACAAGTAGTAGCCCTTGCGAACGCCGGGCACAGGTGAATAGTGTCGACCAAACGACAACTCAGAACCAAAGTGTGGTTTCCACAAATGGACGAGAAGGTAGACCAACTACTAGGAAAGTGCCTTGCATGTCAAGCAGTTGCCCCACTGACATTCCCAGAGCCACTCAAGACCTCTCCAATGCCCCTGCAGGTATGGAACGAAGTATCCATTGACATGTTCGGGCCCCTGGCAAAAGGCAAATACATGCTGGTGATCGTCGAGGAGATGTCTCGATTTCCTGAAGTGCACCTTATCCACTCGACAAGCGCCCAAGCAGTAATACCAGCCCTAGATAAAACTTTTGCAGACTATGGAATCTGATCCATAATGAAGTCAGACAACCACCCACTCTTAAACGGACATGATTTCGCCATGTTCGCAGAACATCTTGGTTTCCAGCATCACAAGATCACGCCACTGTGGCCCCAAATGAACGGAATGGCAGAGAAATTCATGAGTAACTTAAAACGCACCCTCCAGGTGTGTTCCATCACCAATGGGTCATTCATGCAGGCCATCTGCAAGCTATTAAGTGAGTACAGGAACACTCCTCACAGCTCGGCAGGGGAATGCCCATTCGCCGTGATGTATGGACGAGTAATAAGGACCACGCTACCACACTACCCGCATGCTGCTCTTCCCAACTCCTACGTGGATACTGCAAGAGCAAAGGACAAGGAAAGTAAGACGAAAATGAAAGAATACGCAGACCTCCAGAGGCAAGCAAGACCAAGCTCCATTCAGATAGGTGACCAGGACCTGGTCCGACAAAATCAAAACACCAAAGACGTTCCAGCCTTCAAACCAGAGCCCATGACTGTAATCCACATACAAGGATCAATGAGAACGGCTGCAAGCCCACAAGGCACCATTACTCGAAACTCATATTTCTTCCGAACATTTGAGGGTGATCGCCAGCAAGCAGGTGATACACTGACCGTGGCAGATGAGTCATCAGACATAGGGCCTCATTACGACCCAGGCGGTAGAGGGTTAACGGCGCTGCTGTAGCTGCCGGCGCCGTTAACCCTCTACTGCCTCATTATGAGGTTTGCTCACGGGTCCCACTAAGGACGTCTGGTAAAACCAGGCGTCCTTAGTGGGACCCCCTAGCAGATCAGGATGCTAACAACGGGCCCGTCATTAACGATTAACGGGCCCGTTGTTAGCATCCTCCCCATTCTCATTGAGCCCCTTTTGATTTTGTGAGTTTAATTGCATTAGTAATGTTGGGCTATATTCCGCAGCTATGCCGTTGCCGATGGTGTGGACGTATCCTCTCTTGCCGTCTCCACTGGAGGAGGATGAGTGTGAGTCACGTCTTCGTTGAGTGACTCATCTAGATATCTGATTCTTTGTCTTGGTTTCCTTCTTTGGGTGTCATGCCTGCTTCGGTAGCGACTGGAGCTGTCTCTCCTTTTCTCTCGCCATCTGTCACTTCGTGATGGCTCCCGTGAGGTACTGTGGGAATGGTGCCTGCTGGAGGAGGGGGAATCGTCGTATGTGGGGTCGTGGGTTTCCTGCCTTGAGCTGTGGCCATCATGTCTCCCTGAGTCCCTACTGGTATCAGACGTTTGAAAGAATGTAATGTTCTTGCAGACAGACTAGAAATGATTTTCACCACCGCACTTGTCACACCGATGTCCTATCACCGGGCATGGACCAGTGTGTGGAAATTTGAATCTGCATCTGTAGCATTTCTTTTGTTCTGCTGTGTCTCTTGTCGTAAGAATGGGGCACACCGTTGCTGTTGAGGCAGACTGGGTGATTTTGATATTACCCAGCGATTTTGTTTGCAGTGCTAGGGCAGAGTCAGCTCTAGCTAGCTGCAGGATTTAATCTAGCACTCTGATTTTCTGTAGGAGTTTCTTGCAGAATTCAGGGGATTCACACCCCACTATGGCCTGAGATTTGAGTGCTTCCTCTGTAGAGTATCAATCAAAGTCACAATATTTTGCTCGCTTTCTCTGCTTCATTACGAAATTGCCCATGTTCTCACCCTTTTCTTGCGTGGTGGTGTGGAAAATTTGCCTTTCGTAGTCTACATTTCTCAGTGGCACAAAGTAGTTATTTAGAGAGTCAATAATACCTTGAAATGTGTCTGTGCTCGTGTCTGGCATTTCGAAGACGATATCACGTACTAGACCAAGTAAGTTTAGTGGAATGCCTCGTAGTCTTCACTCCTCTCATACTCCTGAAGCATTGATATATATTTGCTATTCTTTGAGCCACCTGGCCCATCTGGGTGCCAGACTGCTAGTGTCTGAGATGTCGAAATGCTGCATGGCTTGCAGTTGTAATGACTCGCTCCTTCCATCTTCTCTGGGTGGGGGGCGGCTTGGCGTAGAGCTGGACTGAGGGCTGCTGTCAGTATTGCTTTCAGACATAATGCTGTTGGTTTTTGTTACGCTCAGGGGTGTCGATCGGACCCGGACAGCTGCGGTCTCCTTCAATGTGATGCGTAGTGCAGGGATGACTGTCTGGACTGGCCCGCCTAGTCTTGTCTGCTGGACCCGAAGAAGTATTTTCCTGAAAGTGGGGACAGGGATTAACCACCTGTGAGTTTTAGTGATGGCCTCCCAACTGTTCTCGCTCTCCCCCACTGATCACCTCCGATATCCCCTTAGTAACCTCACCTTATGTTCGTAAAAGATGAGCTCTCCATCCTGCGAGTCTTGCAGGGGCGCGTAGATACCAGTTACTTCACTGGTTTGAAGGTGTTGGGAGAGTTCCGGTAAGTATTGACTCTGAAGTCCCTGGCGGGATTGGGAAGTATCAAGTTCAAAGAGTTCAATGTGCCCGATGTTCACTCTTGTCCCCTTCCTTAAGTTGCAACTGAGTTCGTGAGAAGAAGGTCTCGTAGCTGCTGCTGGCGTTCAGGTAAGAGTCTGTGTTACCCAACGCTGTCCGGGAACTATTGCATCCGTTAACGTGTTGTTTTTCTCCCTCTTTACAGATGAAAATGTGGAGAGTTATGGAATAATACCGCCGGTGGTATATCAGGTAAGTCTATGGTGGTAAGAGGTTGTATTTGTTGATTCCCTTGGCTCACCTTGTTTTTTCTTGTGTCCCCTAGGTGCCGGATTACAGTGAAGAAATGATGGAGACAGTGCTGGATGGAAAGATGCTGTGAGAAATGGTGAGTATGGCGCCGTGCTGGAGCTGGCGAAGCGACGCGTGCAGGACTGATGTACTTTCCAGGTCCGGAGATGAAATGGTTCCGGAATTAGGTGAGGAATTTGAAATAAGTTTGTTTTCTAACCTTGTCCTTTTCTTCTTCTTTATTCTAGGAGCTCCGGATTTGAGGCGGGCGTGGCAGAAGACTGGATGCTGGCTGCAGGCACGGTGAGCGTCATGCTGCTGGATGCAGAATAACGCAAAGCATGTGCTGCTGTTCGGGTGTGGTTTAAATAGCCTCCAAAGTAGTTCCAGGTAAGAAGTTCCCTAGAGCCATGCCCGAGTAAAAAATAGTCCCTGTAACAAAATAGTCCCATCCAGGCCTCATGTAGGTTTGGACTCTTTTGCAGCATGGCCTGCATCAGGTAAGTAGAGTCTATGAGCCTGGCGCCTATGGCGCCAGGACTGATTTCTATGATGAGCCTGCGCCTAAGGCTCCAGGACTGAACCTAGACAGCCCCTAGCTGGGGCTGCTGAGGTTTAAACAAATGTCTGGATGCCTGCTCCCGGAGCTGAGGGCCTTGGTCCTGATGCCCGGGGGTAGGCATCATGACAGTTTTCCTTTAGATGAATAAAATGTGCTGGCTGCCCACTGGTGCAATGGTGGTGACTTTACTTGCTCCCCCAGGCACTCTGGCCCTCAGATTGCTGGATGTGGCTAATGTAGGCTTTGCATATTTTGTCATGCGTGGAGGAGCTAGCAAGTGTCTGTTAATGGTGGCAATGATTCATTCAGGAGATTACAGCTTAGATAAGGCAGCGAGCAGCTGTGCCGTAGCAGGTATTGCAGTTGAGCATGACACGTGTATGCTGTAATTAAGGGTAATGTTTCACATCACATCTCGTCTCACCCTCTCTACCCCTCAGGCCAAGCCAACTCCAGCACTGCCTACCTTCTCGTTTATCGGACCTATGAAGCGTGTGTCAGTTGAGGCTTTTGCTGCCGCTTTCTCACCCCCTCCTCCTCCTCTGACTGACTCACATCCTGACACAGCCCTTTCCATGCCCCATTCTGCTATCTCTGATACTCTTGATGTTCTTGCCCCTATCATGAGGATCCGCTTGTAGCCCAAAGCCAAGTGCAACTCAGGGTACGACTCAAACCTCGTCACCCTTAAACGCAAGTGCAGGGTGGCTGAGAGGAAATGTCTTGCTTCCTGTGCATCCTTGACAAACTGGCCTGCCATCTGCTCCAAAGGCAATACCGGCTCTCTGTCTGCATGAAGAAGAGGGCCCACATCCAAGCCCATGTCTCTGTGACATCCAACAACTCGTCCAATCCTGCTGCAGTCTCTACCTCTCCTGTCCCCTTAGAGGCCCTATGCACGGCCCTGGCTTTTCATTTTATCTCCAAAACTCAGGACATCCTGTACACTCTCTCATCCTCTCCTCCTACTCCCTCTACTCTCTGCTCTACCTCTGGCCCACCTGTGGCCCACTTGTGGCCACCTACCTTCCCTCCTTCTCTGCCTGTACTCTATTCTCCCGTGACAAGGTTTCTAGACAAGTCCGATCTATGAAACTCTCGTCAAAACAGGTTCTCCCCTGTTCTTCCAAAACCATCAAGGACCACATTGACATCCTTGCTCCTGCCCTGGCTGCCTTCCGCAACCACTCCTTCACCACTGGAGCCTTCCTTTCCCCCCTAAAGCACTTTCTTGTGCACCCTCTTCTCAAGAAACCCTCAGCTGACCCGTCCTGCCCGGCTAACTATCGCCCGATTTCCATCACTCCTTTCCTGGACAAACTCCTCATACTGAATCTGTTGGTTGTCTCCATGACCATCAGTCTGGCTTCAGAGCGGCTAGAAGCATGGTAACTGCTCTCCAATCTTGATTCTAATCTCCCCTCTATCCTCATCTTACTCAATCTCTCTTCTGCCTTTGACACGGTCAACCAGGCCATCCTTCTCAACCGTCTCCGTGATAACCTGGGTATCACCGATCAGGCCCTGGCCTGGCTGACCTCATTCTTCTCCAATCGACCCTCCCAAGTCCAACTTGGGTCCTTCCTCTCCTCTATCTCACTCGCTACCTGTGGGGTTCCCCAGGGGTCTAACCTCTCTCCCTGCCTGTTCAACCAATACCTGGCACCTCTTGCCCAACGCATTGCCGCTCTCTGCCCCAACTTTCAGTGCTATGTGGATGATACTTAGCTTGTTTTCAGGCACCCTTCTGCCACCTCTTCTTCTTCTGTCATCTCCGACTGTCTGTCTGCTATCCAGGAGTTGTGTGCCTGCCAATAATCTCTGCCTTAATGCCAGTAAGATGGAGATTCTCCTCATCTGCACACCTGCACCCTCCTTTCCTGTCACTCTCTGGCCGGCCTCCCTTGGCCCTCTTCCTGCTCCCACCTGTGAGTCTAAGAACCTCTGGCTCATCTTCGACTCCACACTCTCCTTTTCTCCTCACATCTCTGAGGTCTCTAAAAAGTCACACTACCAACTGCACCTCCTATTCTTCCTTTCCTGTCCTTACTCCAGAAGCTCACTGTCTCCAGAGCTCTGGTTCTCACTAGGGTGGGCTACTGCAACAGCCTCTTCCTAAATTGGCCTGCTTCTACTCTCCAATCCGCTGCAACTCACCCAGAACAGGACTGCGAGACTTGTGCTTGGCCTCAAGCCCAGGGATCGTATCTCTCCAGCACTGAAATCTCTGCACTGGCTCCCCGTGGCTGCCAGGATTAAGTTCAAACCCCTCTGCATTGTCCACAATGCCTTCTGGGGTCTGGGGCCTCAATACCTCCAATTCTCTCTTCGTGAATACCTTCCTACTTGAGCTCTTCACTCCTCTGCCTCCCACTCCCTCAGGGTCAGTCGCTTCTCCAAGCAACAAGTTGGTGGTAGATCTCTTTCTTCGGCTGGGGCCTCCCTCTGGAACAGCCTCCCTGCCTCTCTAAAACTTGAGGAGAACCATCTCAGGTTCTGGAAGCACCTCAAGACTTTCCTCTTTGCTTCTGCCTTCTCTCTTCCTCTTTCCTGCTGAATTCCTGGTTGAAACTGCACTGGTCACCTGGCGACCCGCTGATCTCTGGCTCAGGTCCCCTCCCTGCCAGTTGCATACCTGCACTGCCCCCATGGCAACCCTTGCACTTGGGTCTGCATCTGTAACCCTACAGTCCCCCTACCTGCACTTTGGACACCTGCTGTCTGAATTACCCTTGTACTTACCACCCGTTGGCCGCACTTCTTTTATTGTTTGATGCCATGTACTGCACTGCCCCCTTCCTTTTCCCCTCGCACTTCCACCGCTTTCCCCTGCACTTGCGTGATCTCAATGTCCCCTGGCCTAGTAAGATCTTTGTCTCTGTCTTCCCTTTGTTCCCCCACCCTTGCCTCGTCGCACTTTGAAACACTTGTCTATGTGTGCGTTATAAATGCCATATCATATCATATCTGCCTCCCTTGTACAAACCCCTACTGATCCGGGTGGATTAAAGTGGTAGGAGACTATCTAGCCTATTAGCCAAGATTTTGCTGTGTATTTTAGCGTCCACATTTATTAATGTTATTAGTCTGAGGAGGGTGATTTTTCCCTCCTCCATGGATGCCGAGATTCTTCCTGATTCCAGAAAGTGGTTAAACAGGCTAGTCAAGTGCGGAACCAGGGATCTTGACAAAGTCTTGTAGTATTGTGCCATGAAGCAGTCTGACCCCGTGTCTTTATTGGGGGGAGAGCTGCTATAACCCTCTGGATCTCCTCCTCAGTGATCGCCTGTCATAATGTTTCCCATACTTCTGCTCCCAACGAGGGGATGTTAACCCTGCCCAGGAAGTCTTCCAGCGACTGGGTTGATGGATTCCGCGATGAATACGAGCTCTCCTAATAGGTGACAAAACACTCCTGAATCCCCTCTTTGCGAGAATGGCGGTGGCCTTGATCATCTAGTATTGCTGTAATAGTGTTATTGCTGACTGCTCCCCTTAGCAGCCGCGCCAGAAGCGTATCAGCCTTATTGGCCTTTGCATAGAACCGCTGGCGGACGAATAGTAACAACCTCTCTGCCTTCTTAGTTCGCATGTTAGCTGGCCCACCGCTTGTCGGTAATCCCTCATTGATCTCCTGGAGGGGGCATCTACTGTCTGCTTTCTGATTGCTTCCACTTTGGCCTCCAGCTGCGTCTCCAGCAACCTAATTTGCCTATCCTTCTGAGCCTTTAAGGCAATGATTCCCCGCTAATTGTGGCTTTAAATGCGTCCCAGCGCATGCTCTCCCACTTGTCCGAGGCTTTGTTTAAAGCAAAGAAGTCTCTGATTTTGTCCTCCAGTTCACCCCTTATAACAGGATCTCACAAGAGCTCCCCGGAACCCTCCAACTTCAGATCCCTGGTCTGCGTCCTGGCAAACTTTGGTCCATTGTGACCACACCGTGGTCAGCTACTCCAAGCAAACTAATTTTGATGCCCGATACTGCCGCCAGCAGAGAGGCTGCCACTCTTACGTAGTCAATGCAGGATTGAGTTATGTGCACATTGGAAAAGAATGTGAAGCCTTCCTTGTTCCCTTGAACCCCCCTCCAAATGTCCTGTAGTTCCAAAGCATCAAACCTGTTCCGTAGTGAGGCTGTGGTGACCGCTCCCCCGTACGCATTCCCCACCTTGCTCCTATCCAATTCCCGGGACCACGCCAGGTTCAAACCGCCCATCAAAATCATGCGCGGATTCCTCTGTGTTCAGTAATTCCCTCAGAAAGGTCTCTGGCCCCACATTAGGTGCATAAATTGAAGCCAATGCATATGGGACCCCCGCATGTTCCCCCACTACAATTATGAATCTGCCTCCTCTAACCGCCTTAGAGGATTTTATCCTGAAGTCCATCCCGTCCCTAATGTCCAGTGCCACCCCACCTTTCTTTGTCGAGCTAGAGGTGTGACAAATTTGAGAAAACCGCTTCAATCTTAGTCTTGCCTGGTCCTTCCTCAGAAGATGAGTCTCCTGAATGGCCAATGCATCCGGGCTGGATTTCTTAGTGAACAGCACCAATTTTTTCCACTTGAGTGGGGAGTTAAACCCTCTCACATTTTGTGTTGACCCCTTGAATAGTTATCTTCCGGTTGTACCCTCTTCCCATCTCTCCCCATATCTTTTTCCCCCTGGTCTTCCTCGTGCTTAGTCACCCCTGTCCCCTTACCTCCTCCTCCAGCCTCTCATGGTTGCTTGCTCCTCTTCCTCACTGCCTGGCCCCTTTCTCACCCCCCCAGCACTGTCCCCTAACCTCCGGTGCTCTTACCCACTCCCCTGCTCCCTTCCATCCCCCCCAACTCAGGGATGCCCCCTCTCGGCTCCCCCTCTCCACGTCGATCCTCCCCCCGCGCGCTGCTGCCCTTACTGAAATCAAGATGGAACGTCCTCCGGTACTCCCATTTCCCATGTTCATGCCTTCGTAGCCCACCACCCCTTCAAATCCGGTCTACATACATGCTCCTGGTCATCCACTGCTATCCATTGCTCCGTGTTTCCCCCTCTGCACCCCTCCAGCCTTTGGTTGAGGGCCCAGCAGAGCGGCCCTTCGCCTGCGTTGCTCTCCCGCTGTCGCCCATTCTCAGGGGCGATGTCTCGGCTGGTTTTCTGCCTGAGGGGAATGATCTTCCTGAAGACCCTGATTTGCATCCAGTTGCAGGAGGTCAGCTCCCATTCAAATACCAGACCGAAGGGGAAGGTCTGTCTGTAGCCGATTCCTCTGCTGGCCAGTTCCCTTACCACCAGACCCATCTGCCTCCTCTTAAGCAGTGTGCTGCTCGGCAGGTCTTGAAATAGCGATATTGAGGTGCCCTGCTAATGCACACGTTCCTTCACCCTGGCTGCTCGCAGGACCGCTTCCTTCTCCGCCTAGTGGGAGAAAGCCGCTAGAACCTCCTTCTGCCTGCCATTGGTACCCCTTGCTAGTCTACCAGTTCTGTGAATTCGGTTCTGTTCAATTCCTCCCGAGCTCGCATCCCCAAGAGGTCCCAAAAATCTTCCAGACCTCCCCCTTCAGATCCTTGTCCATGAATGTCTAAGGCAGATTTGTAATCCTTCTATTTTTTTTTTAATTTATTTAAAGTGCAGATTGATTAGTTAACACCTTATACACTAAAACATGATTCATCGAAATGCAATGCAAAAGACAGCGATACCAATAATTCATAAAAATTACAGTTATACATTAATACATTCAGTGTCAAATCAGATCACATTCCCCGCCATTAACTAACTTCTTACAATATCTAATATAAAAATCCTAAAATTCATCTTTGACATCCATGCCAATCACAGTCCTTACAGTACTTTAAGCGTTTGCTCAGTCACTACTCTTTTCCAGATACAGAATGCTTCCCCTACATACATCAATGGTTCTACCATGTATATACAAGACCAAAATGGGTCTGTACAATCATATTTATATTATATGTCAGATCTTTATAGCCTTTCTCATAGTATTCTCAGAGCTCTTGGCATTCTGTTAGCAAGTGCCTTGAGGTTTCTATCCCTCTACATCCATACCTACAGAGTCTTTTTTCTTTTGGTATGGCTGTCCAGGTGTCAATGTAATCATGGCAGGGTGTCACGTCTCTCAGTCCACGCATTGTTAAACAATCCACAATTACACAGATCAGCCCGTAACTACCAGGCACGACAGTCGCCTCTCATCATGGCACCAAGAAACGGCATTTCGCTCGACAACGGAGAGCGCTGACTGGCACTCCGGGAGTTTTTCGACCCTCAGTGCTGTGGCAACCTCCATGGAAACTTCCACATTGCCGCCGAGGAACATGGAGATTCAAGCGTCACGTGAGGTGAATGATTACCAATCGCATTCATCATCTGTTAGCGCGTGATTTTTCCTCACGCTTCCGTGATGCGCATCATGTGACTGTTGTTAGCAGTTAAAAGCATCGGAAGCCACAAAGTCAGTGCTTCTCAGCTGCCTCTTAAGGACTGTTTGGCATTTTGAATCTCATTGGATACTTAGGGTCTATGACCACGGACTGCTTCATGGATTTGTCTTCGTCTTTCTCCTTGCATCTGTTACCATTGTCCTGGACCTGTTTCTACTGGTATTGACCTCGGATACTCTCAACGGACTGCATAACGGACTGCCATTTGCCTGGAACTTTTTGGCCTTGTAACCATTGGTTTTTGATCTCGTTTTTGGATTCTGGACTCTTGTGCAAATTCATCTTGACCCAGGTGTTGAACTGTCATCCAAGCCTCACTGGATACCGACCCATTCACTATGCTGTTGATCCCCTAATACGTCCCATCATTTGCGGCCTTGTTTACATTACACTTAGGTAAGCCCTATTACAACTTGTTTTCATATGACATTATCATCATTGCACCTTGTTTGATAACCATTTATTGCATTACAGCGCTCAGGGGGTCCTTCCGGCGTTCCTGGTTCCAGATTGACGGCTCACTTCACCTGTGGCCTCAAAGATTGCACAGATTGGCTATTCTGCCTGTGTGGTACTTGGGGACGGAGGTATTCATTAATCTGCATGAGCATCAAGATCAGAACAGACTGAGAAGCCTACTGGTCGTCCTGATTATGAATCCCTCCACCGGGGACCCTGTGACCGCCTTATTGCAGGCAGTTGCGGACCTTAGGACCGACATGGCCGCAGCTACCACGGCAATCCACCACCTTCTCGATGCCTTACAAAGCTCACGCCACCCCTTACCAGCTGATGCCGAGTTCGGAGACACCACTCCTCCAGCCCAGCCTCCTCCCGCTCCACCCATGTCTCCTTTGGTACTCCCAACCTCATTTCCTCTTGCTGCCCCAGAAAGATTTCAGGGTGATCCCAGAAAATACTGCACATTCTTGAATCAGTGTAAACTGCACTTTTTATGTCGACCCCAGGCTTTCCCTGATTCTGTCACCAAGGCTCCTTTTCTTCTTTCCCATTTATCAGGTGTGTCAGCTATCTGGGCGAATCCATTATTGGAAAATGACCATCCGTCCTTATATGACTTCGATCTTCTAGTAACAGAAATGGCTAAGGTATTTGATACTAGGTATAAGGCACAATCTCGAGACCTGGAACTATTAGATCTCACACAAGGCAGGCAAACGATTATCGAATATATAACTCGTTTCAACCAACTTGCTACAGAGACCTCATGGCCGGAAGAGAAAAAGGCCATTGTGTTTGACAGAGGTATATCTAATGCTATGAAAGATGCCCTCTCAGTAGTTCCGGTCCTTCCCTCTGTTTTTTTGGATCTAGTGGACCTCACGCTGCAGTTAGATGCTCTCCGATCTGAGCGTAAGGCAGAATCCGGTTTTTCCAGTCAGTTATCCCCAGCTTTGGCGACCACGAATCCTGAGCCCATGCAAATCGGTGGGATTCGGAGTCCCATCACTCAGGCTGAACGGGAACGCAGAAGAACAGATAATGCCTGTTATTACTGTGGTATCAATGGGCATTATGTGAAAGAATGCCCCCGTCGCCCAAAGAACAAGAATTCGGGTTTTCAGAAGGCTCGCCCTTGAGATCGGGGTACGGGCGAGCACTTCCATGACCCCCACAGAACCCGTCTTCGGTCCCATCAGACCTATTGTGGCCCAGGCCTCGTTGAGACCTACTAGGGAGATTACACACCCTGTACACATAGTGATTGATTCCGGAGCTACTGGCTGCTTCATCGACATTAAGTTAGCTCATGATCTCAACTTACCCTTGATTATGAAGGAACACCCAGAACTGGTACAGGCGATTCATGGCACTTCTCTTGCTTCTGGCCCCATCATGCATCAAACTGCCCCTATGGAGCTGGTAATTCAGGACACTCATAAGGAAACAATGTCATTTGATCTTATCACCACCCCGCAATTCGGTATCATTCTGGGCATCCCTTGGTTGAGACAACATAACCCTTTGATCAATTGGGGAACTGGTCAGGTCACTATTGAATCCGAGGTATGCCAACATTTCTGCCTGACGGAACCTGATACTCTCTCCTCTCCTGCCAGTATTCTTGGGGCCATGGCCTCTTCCCATTTGCAAGAATCAGTCCCAACTGTTACCACCACTCATACTGTGGGGGCTGCACTGGCTGGTATCCCCAATGTATATCATGACTTCCTCACCGTTTTTGATAAGGCCACAGTAGAAGGTTTACCACCGCATAGACCTTACGACTGCCCCATCGATCTAGTCCCTGATGCAGTGACACCCAAGGGCAAGGTATATTCTTTATCCCAATCAGAGGAGGAGGCCTTAAAGGATTACATCCAAGAAGCTTTACGATTAGGCCATATATGTCATGATCTCTGCTTCCAAAAGGTCAGGGTTTTCCCAACTCCCTTGGAAGCAGATCCATAACCCAGGTTCCGAGTGCCAGCCAGTCTCAATTGGGACCTTTTGGACCCAGTCCTGGCGCCAGTGGCACCAGGCTCATAAATATGCCGAGTCCCAGCGCTGGAAGCGCCGGGCTCATAATGCTTGGGTGGACTTACCTGCAGCAGACCATGCTGCTTACTTGCCTGCCAGTTCAGCCTCTGATCCTCTTCTGTTTGGAACTACTTTTCCTGTTGGGTGAGGCAGGAGCCACTCCCTAGGTTCAGAACACTGGAACTCTTCTGGAAAGCAGGAACTCTTTTCTTACCTAGGCGTGGCTGTGGAAGGAGACACCTAAGCACTACAGGAGGCTATTTAAACCACACCCGATGGATGAATCTTGCTTTGCGTTATTCTGCATCCTCTGTAGCAGAACGCTCATCGTGTCTTCTGCATCTGATCCTGGGCCTAAGGAAAAAGGCTTACCATCCTGAATCCAGTCTTCATCAACACCTATAAAGACAAGAAAGAACAGGTTAGCATTACGGTCTTCAGTGACAGCTCTTCACTTACCTGGTCCATCGGCTGTCACCAACGCCTCGCGCTGCATTCCGGCATCTGAAAGACAAAGGCTTACCTACTCTTCGTGCGCTCCGGAGGTCTTCACTCTGCATTCCGGCATCTGAAAGACAAAAGCTTACCAACTCTTCGCACGCTCCGGAGGCCTTCGGCGTTGCATCCCGCATCTGAAAGACAAAACAAGGTGCGTTTAAAGACATTGGGGAACTTTAATACTCACGTGCCATTACTCCTTTCCACATCTAACCCAGTGGGTATTCCGGCACCCTGCAGCCGCTCCGAACTTGTACCTGCAAAATAAAAAGACCGTTAGAGCGCATCGTGAAGCAGGCAACAAGCGCTTACTTACGTGCTTCCAGGCGCTTCTATTCATCACACGGGCTCCATCTTCAACTCACTTCAGCCCGTCATCCGCCATCGCCGGAACCCTGCAAAACAGGAAACATCATTACTAAAGACTTTAAAGACATTAGAATTACTCGAAACTTACCGTTCGTGCAGTAAACGACGGACAGCAGTCCTCTGAAGTCAAGAGGCCTGCTCCCCTTATCCAGTGAAGAAACTGGTTACAGCACCCTGCCCCGAGGCAGATGGAGAGCACGGCGTTCACTTACCTAAGGTGAGAGCGTTAACCTTTGGGGTTCTACAGGAGAAGAGAAAGGGAAGAAGAGAGAGACATTCAATAACCCAGTTCCTTAATCCCATATTTTCTATCTGCAGACATCTTACCCTTCGAGTCAGACATACAGTGCACAGAGGTCCAGCCCAAAGAGCCAGCCGTGTGTTAGACATCACCTTTGAAGATACGGTATACGCCCAGTCAAGACCGGCGCCTCTACGGGAATCAGGTGAGCATTACAGAACGCAAAGCCTACCACAAAACTCCTGTCCAGGCGCTATGGAAACCTCGGATACCGATCAGCTAGCCCAGTTACTTGGGGAACTAAGGGCAGAAGTGCATGCAGCCCGTCAGGAAACGAACGCTCTAAGAAGGGAACTGATTATTTCCAAGGAGCGAACAGATGATCTCGCTAGACAATTGCTACAGTCACAAGCTGGACAGACCCCGTTACCCGCATCTGGGGGAAATCTTCCTTCTACATCCTCTATGAATCCAGTGCAGATCAACCTACCTGGGAATGTACCTCTGGCTCCGCCCGAACGATTTTCTGGTGACCCAAAGAGGTTTGCAGTATTTATCAATCAGTGCCGGTTGCATTTCTTATGCCGGCCAGCAGCCTTTTCAACTGATCAAGCTAAAGTAGCTTTCGTGCTTTCGTACCTTAGTGGCAATGCGGCAGACTGGTCGATCCCTCTAGTAAATCAAGATGATCCGGTCCTCCATGATTTTCAAGCTTTTCAGCTCAGTATGGAAAAACTGTTCGCAAGACATTCACAGGGGCAGGCCTTGGACAATGAGCATCTTTCGTTGCGACAAGGTAATCAAGACCTTTTGGCTTATATTGCGTCTTTCAACAGACTGATAGTGGAAACTCAATGGCCTGAGGACAAAAGGATTACGCTGTTTTATAGAGGTCTACGTGGAGAGCTCAAAGATGTGTTAGCCCAAGTAGTGAATCCCCCACAAGATTGTTCGGACTATATAGACTTAGTCGTTCAAATAGATCACAGACTGCAGAACAGGAAGGCCGATCGTTCCAAGTTTGATGCTCGAGTATTTTGCAAATCGCCAACTCCTTCCAAAGGAGTAGACTCCGGGGAACCCATGCAAATAGGGGGTCTGAAAGGTCCTCTAACACAAAAGGAGCGGGAAAGGAGAAAACAGTTGCAATTATGCCTCTATTGCGGAAACTCAGGGCACTTTCTTCGAGACTGTCCGGTGAAACCTGCCAAGAAGGCAGTAGGAGCTGCAGTTACCAAAGTTACAAACTCTGAGCAGGGAAACAACCTCGCCCGACAAGAATAGAGGTCCTCTTGCCGAGCGTGAAAACCAGTTCCGTGACCTCGCATTTCGTGATACCTATGGTCCTCATTAGCCCTGATAATCCGGATCGACTACATACAATTGAAGCTTACGTCGACAGCGGTGCCATCGGCAATTATGTGGATCATGAAATGGTTTTGAGGATGAATCTAACTCTTTGTCCCAAGGCTGTAAAGGACGTCATTACTACGGTGGATGGTACGGAGATAGCCTCCGGGCCAGTAACGCATACCACTCAAGAGGTGACGCTAGTAAGTCAAGATGGACACCATTAGAAGATCGTGTTCGATGTGATCAAGGCCCCTCAGTTTCAGATTATTCTAGGAATACCTTGGTTAGAGAAACACAATCCTCTGATCGATTGGCGAGCAAGAACGGTCCAGTTTCCAGAATGTGTCTCTACTTGTCACCCTCCACCTGGTGTTGCACTGGCAGCAATTTCTTCAGAGACTCCCCAGTTACCTCCCGAATACCTAGAATACCAAGATGTTTTCCGGAAGGATCAGGCTAACTCTCTACCTCCTCATAGGTCTTATGACTGCCAGATAGACCTGATACCTGGATCTACTCCTCCTTGTAGTAGAATTTATGCCCTCACCGAGCCTGAGAACCTTCACCTTCGACAATACCTGGATCAATACCTGGCAAATGGGTTTATTCATCCTTCCAAGTTCCCTGCTTCTTCAGCTTTGTTCTTCGTTCCAAAAAAGGAAGGAGACCTTAGAACTTGTATAGATTATCGCTCCCTGAACCAGATCACCGTTAAGAATAGATATCCGTTACCTTTGATCCCTGAACTCCTGGACCAAGTCAGAAAAGCATGCATATATACAAAGCTGGATCTTAGAGGAGCTTACCACTTGGTACGAGTAAAAGAGGGCGATGAATGGAAGACTGCCTTCCGCACCAAGTATGGGCTATTTGAATATCAGGTCATGCCCTTCGGACTTTGCAATGCCCCGGCCGCCTTTCAATATTTTATGAACGATGTCCTCAGAGAGCTCATAGATGTGTGTGTTGTTGTTTACATTGACGACATCCTCGTTTATTCTTCATCGGAATCTGAACATCGGAAACATGTGAAAATGGTCCTCGAAAGATTGCGTCAACACAAACTTTTCGCTAAGTTGGAAAAATGTGTTTTCAACGTGACTGAAGTTGAATTCTTGGGATTCATATTATCACCTGGCGGAGTGCGTATGGATTCAAAGAAGGTCGATGCAGTTGTCAAATGGCCATCACCATCCTCCGTAAAAGGTGTGCAAAGTATGTTAGGCTTCGCTAACTTTTACCGCAGGTTTATCCCCGAATTCTCTCGAATAGTCCAGCCCATCACTGCCTTGTTAAAGAAAAACAAACGTTTTGAATGGTCTACCGAGGCGGAACAAGCTTTCCAGGATTTGAAGACTAAATTTATCTCTGCACCAATCTTAAAACACCCTCGCCCCGAACTCCCCTACATCGTGGAAACTGATGCTTCAAGCCTTGCCGTGGGGGGGGGTTCTATCACAAAAGGACCCGGTAACCAATCAGTTGCATCCCGTGGCATTTTGGTCCCGCAAATTCTCGCCTCCTGAAGTCAATTACACGATTACTGACAAGGAACTTCTGGCTATCAAGTCTGCCCTTAAGGCTTGGCGGCATTATCTGCTGGGGGCCCGACACACCGTTACTGTGATTACGGATCACCGAAACCTGCAATATTTGAAGACCGCAAAAGCCCAATCCTCTAGACAACTCCGTTGGGCATTATTCTTTGCCGAGTTTGACTTCATAATTACCTATCGACCTGGTACAAAGAACGGTAAAGCTGATGCCCTTTCTCGGATGGGAATGGAAGAACACTTGATCAACCCTAAACCTGTACCAATCATTCCCGAACAAAGAATTCTGGGTGTAATCGCCACAGAATCCATAGAGGAAGTTAAGGATAAAGCCAGGCAACTTGTAACTCCAGCAGACATACAGAATTGGCATCTGCAGGGAAAGGACTTTGCAGTAAAGGACAACTTATTGTATTTCCAAGAACGATTATACCTACCCAGCACAGATTTACAGAAAAAAGTAATCTCTTGTTATCACGATTCTTTAATGGAAGGACATCCCGGTATGGCCAAGACCTCAGAAAAGATCAAGCGCTACTTCTGGTGGCCGTCTTGGAAAAAAGATATCAGAGACTTTATAATGTCCTGTGGAGTATGCGCCCAAAACAAGAGTCAAAAGGAAAGACCAGCAGGCCTCTTACACCCTATTGACATCCCACCTCGCCCTTGGCATACGCTTTCTATGGACTTCATCACCGATCTACCTCCATGCTCCGGATACAATACGATTCTAGTAATCGTGGACTTATTCTCCAAGATGGCGCATTTCATTCCGCTCAAAGGCTTGCCAACAGCAGCAACTCTGGCCCGAGAATTTCTCGAAAACATCGTCCGACTGCACGGTTTTCCTTTGGTTCTAATTTCGGATCGAGGTAGTCAATTTATTTCTCATTTTTGGCGAAGTTGCTGTCGGTCGGCTCAAATTGATGTGAGACTATCGACCAGTCACCACCCTCAGACCGACGGACAAACCGAGAGGACCAATCAAACTCTGGAACAGTATTTACGCTGCATGCTGCAACAAACTGAAAAAACTTGGAAAGACATCCTTTGGATAGCCGAATATGCCTACAATAACTCTGTCCATTCGGGAACTGGGAAAACCCCGTTTTTTCTTTTGTACGGCAGTCACCCTCGAACCTCGGAGTCGGATCCCCTCCAAGATCTTGAAACACCAGCAGTAGACTACCTGCATTCTACAATCACCCAAGCCTTTAAGGAAGCTGTTTCTCACCTTCAAAGGGCTAAAGAACAATACAAGAAAGGAGCAGATCAACATCGGAAGGAAGCCCCTCAATATCAAGTAGGGGATCAAGTCTGGTTATCCACCAAATATCTACCTCTAAAAGGGCCACGCACATTCAACCCAAGCTACCTTGGTCCCTATTCCATCACTACCATAGTAAACCCAGTAGCGGTCAAGTTGGACTTGCCCCCGCACATGAAGATACATCCGGTCTTCCACGTCTCTCTATTAAAACCCGTGCAACCTCAAACCCGACTAACTAAATCTCCAAATCCCATCCTAGTTGATGGAGAACTTTTGTTTGAAGTCAAAAGCATTCTGGACTCCAAGATCTCCAAATCTAAACTATTTTACCTAATTGACTGGAAAGGCTACGGCCCCCAAGAGAGATCCTGGGAACCTGCTGAATATGTCCACGCTCCTCGCCTAATCAAAAGATTTCACCGAACATTTCCTGACAAGCCAAAACCCCCGGAGAAGCCCGGTTTGGGAGGGGCCTTGAGGGGGGGTACTGTCATGATCTCTGCTTCCAAAAGGTCAGGGTTTTCCCAACTCCCTTGGAAGCAGATCCATAACCCAGGTTCCGAGTGCCAACCAGTCTCAATTGGGACCTTTTGGACCCAGTCCTGGCGCCAGTGGCACCAGGCTCATAAATATGCCCAGTCCCAACGCTGGAAGCGCCGGGCTCATAATGCTTGGGTGGACTTACCTGCAGCAGACCATGCTGCTTACTTGCCTGCCAGTTGAGCCTCTGATCCTCTTCTGTTTGGAACTACTTTTCCTGTTGGGTGGGGCAGGAGCCACTCCCTAGGTTTAGAACACTGGAACTCTTCTGGAAAGCAGGAACTCTTTTCTTACCTAGGCGTGGCTGTGGAAGGAGACACCTAAGCACTACAGGAGGCTATATAAACCACACCCGATGGATAAATCTTGCTTTGCGTTATTCTGCATCCTCTGCAGCAGAACGCTCATCGTGTCTTCTGCATCTGATCCTGGGCCTAAGGAAAAAGGCTTACCATCCTGAATCCAGTCTTCATCAACACCTATAAAGACAAGAAAGAACAGGTTAGCATTACGGTCTTCAGTGACAGCTCTTCACTTACCTGGTCCATCGGCTGTCACCAACGCCTCGCGCTGCATTCCGGCATCTGAAAGACAAAGGCTTACCTACTCTTCGTGCGCTCCGGAGGTCTTCACTCTGCATTCCGGCATCTGAAAGACAAAAGCTTACCAACTCTTCGCACGCTCCGGAGGCCTTCGGCGTTGCATCCCGCATCTGAAAGACAAAACAAGGTGCGTTTAAAGACATTGGGGAACTTTAATACTCACGTGCCATTACTCCTTTCCACATCTAACCCAGTGGGTATTCCGGCACCCTGCAGCCGCTCCGAACTTGTACCTGCAAAATAAAAAGACCGTTAGAGCGCATCGTGAAGCAGGCAACAAGCGCTTACTTACGTGCTTCCAGGCGCTTCTATTCATCACACGGGCTCCATCTTCAACTCACTTCAGCCCGTCATCCGCCATCGCCGGAACCCTGCAAAACAAGAAACATCATTACTAAAGACTTTAAAGACATTAGAATTACTCGAAACTTACCGTTCGTGCAGTAAACGACGGACAGCAGTCCTCTGAAGTCAAGAGGCCTGCTCCCCTAATCCAGTGAAGAAACTGGTTACAGCACCCTGCCCCGAGGCAGATGGAGAGCACGGCGTTCACTTACCTAAGGTGAGAGCGTTAACCTTTGGGGTTCTACAGGAGAAGAGAAAGGGAAGAAGAGAGAGACATTCAATAACCCAGTTCCTTAATCCCATATTTTCTATCTGCAGACATCTTACCCTTCGAGTCAGACATACAGTGCACAGAGGTCCAGCCCAAAGAGCCAGCCGTGTGTTACACATCACCTTTGAAGATACGGTATACGCCCAGTCAAGACCGGCGCCTCTACGGGAATCAGGTGAGCGTTACAATATACGACCCTCCTGTTCTCCGGCTGCTAGTCCCATCTTTTTTGTGCCGAAAAAAGAAGGAGATTTACGTCCTTGTGTGGACTACAGACGACTGAATGCTATTACCATAAAAAACAGGTATCCCATTCCACTAATCTCCACATTACTAGAAAGATTGACGCGCGCATCCATATTTACCAAATTAAATCTTCGGGGCGCGTATAATTTGGTCCGTATACACTGCGGAGACGAGTGAAAAATAGCGTTCTGCACCAGACAAGGCCTGTTCGAGTATACTGTGATGCCCTTCGGCTTATGCAACGCCCCAGCCACATTCCAACGCTTCATCAATGAAGTGTTCAGTGACGTTCTTGATATATACGTAATGGTCTATTTGGACGACATCCTGATATTCTCATCCTCCTTGGAAGAACATATTGTCCATGTTAAAGAAGTATTGTCACACCTCAAGAAAAATGTTGTCACAGGTTTCCCCCCTTCTCACCTGTCTATGTTGCCTGATGTCCTCTTTAGGTGGAGTCTTCTTTCGTATGGTTCGGGACTTAAATAAGCCCGCTCGGCCGTCCTCGGCTTCCAGATTACGTTCAGCTTCGATGTCCAGGATCACGGGAAACTCTGGGAATATTCAAGAAGGAGTAGGGGGGCAAGCGGAAGCGACGCAGGGATTCCGGGAAGTTAGGAAAGAGGGAAGAAGTCGGGAGAAGGGAATCCAGGGGCCAGGGGATAACAAGTAGCACTAGAGAAGGTTCGGAGCACACGTCCGATCACAACTAGTAGCAGCGTTGAGACGCGCGGGGCCGCTGCGTAGAACGTGAAGACTGGCGAGCAGCGTTCTGATCTTGCCACCATGTTGGTAGTATTATGGAGTGTAAGGCCCGACGTGTCAGGGACCAGGAGGTCCAGAAGGAGCGAGTTTGATGGTTCATGACAGCATGCCTCCTCCGGAAACTCGTTCCACCGGGTTTGCCCGGGTGTATGAGATGGAACCTTCTGAGTAACCTGGGGATATTTAGATTTGAGATAGGTTCCCAAGTGCGTTCACTGGGGGCATATCTTTTCCATTCCACCAAGTACTGGAGTTTGCCACGTCTATATCTAGAATTGCAAATCCTGGAGACCTCATACTCCAGTTGGTCATTGAAGAGTACTGGTTTGGGCCGAAGGTTGGTTCGAGAAGTCTGAACATATGGCTTCATTAAGGACATGTGAAAGACTGGGTGGATTTTCTTCCAGGAGTCTGGAAGCTTGAGTCGATAGGCCACTGGGTTGATGATTTCCTTTATAAGGAATGGCCCATAATATAGAGGAGCCAATTTATTTGGTCGCAAATGCTGTGGAAGCAGTTTCGAGGACAGCCAAACCTTATCCCCTATTGTGTAGGAGGGGCTTGGTCTGCATACAGTTTGGTCTTGGTCCTGGCCTTTTCTAATTGTTCTTTGGCTTCTCTTTCAACATTAATGAGCATTTCAATCCAGGAATCGACTGTTGGAACTGGTGTAGGATGAGGAAGGATAGAAGGTAGAACCGAAGGGTGGAATTCTTGGCTACAGAAAAAAGGACTGGTCTTAATAGCAGAGTGGTCCAAATTATTATAGGCAAATTCAGCCACTGGTATTAAAAGGGACCAATCGTCCTGGACCTTGGTAGCAAAGCAACGGAGGTATTGTTCCAAGGTTTGGTTTACGCGCTCTGTGGCTCCGTTGGTTTGGGGATGATATCCTGAGGAAATAGCGTGTTGGATTCCTAGTATTTGGCAAAGATGTTTCCAGAACTGAGAAATGTATTAGGGCCCTCTGTCTGATATGATCTTGGAAGGAAGTCCATGCAGTCGGAATATATGTTCCAGGAAAATTCCAGCAAGTTCTGACGAGGATGGCAGTGTAAACAGAGGTGTAAAATGGGCCACATGGGTGAACAAATCAATGGTGACCATGATGGTTGCGTATCCCCTGGAAGGTGGTAATTCCACAATGAAGTCTGTTGCTATGAATTCCCAAGACCTTGTTTGAAGTGGAGGTTGCTGCAATAGACCCGCTGGTCTCTTGTTGTCATGTTTGTTTTGATTACAGACAGAGCATGTCTGGATATACCTTTGTACATCATCTTTCACTCCCGGCCACCAAAATTGCCTTTGTATTAATCGGAGGGTATTGGTAATACCACGATGCCCGAAGTAAAGAGTATCGTGACAGAGATTTATTATCCTTTGCTGTAGTTATTGTGTTGGGATTACCAAGTATTCGTAATGACCAAAGGGTCTTCTGAAGGCTGTCTTCCATTCGTCACCTTCTCTAATACGAATCAAGTGATAAGCACCCCTGAGATCCAATTTGGTGAATATTACGGCGCCTCTTACGGCTTCCAGGATATCTGAAATCAAGGGTAATGGATAACAATCCTTAAGGGTGCACTGATTAAGAGCTCGATAATCAAGACAAGGTCTGAGTTCCTTGGTGTCTTTTTTAGGAACAAAAAATAATGAGGCTCCAGCCGGAGACTTGGATGGGCGTATGGTGCCGTTTTTTAGGTTAGTATCTAGGTATTCACGAAGGGCCTTTTTCTCTGGTTCAGACAGGATAAACATCCTTCCAAAGGGAATCACAGCTGAAGGTTCAGTTTCAATAGCACAGTCCTCAGGCCTATGGGGTGGTAGGGCTTGGACAATAGCAGAAGAGAACACATCGGCATATTCCTGGTAGGTTTTAGGTACCTGGATGATGTTGGAGACCATAAGAGTATCTTGCTGAGTTGTTGAACATTCTTCTGATGTTGTCGGTGAAGGATCCTGGAGCAGACAATGGGACCTGCAAAATTCGGAACCTAGGAAGAGGGAACCATCTGTCCAATTGATGTATGGGTTGTGTTTTTGTAGCCAGGGCATTCCCAATACCATTGGGTAATGGGTAGATTTTATGATGTCAAACTTTATCCTTTCTCGGTGATGGTTTATAGCAAGCTCAATTTCCTTAGTCTGAAGGGATATGGGTCCAGAAGAAAGAGGTCTTCCATCAATTGCTTCTACAGGTTGCAGGACGTTCCGGGATTCGTAAGGAATATGATGTTTAAGGACCCATTCCTGATCTATGAATATTCCCATGGTCCCACAGTCCACTAGTGCCAGAATGGGGTAGGATTCCTTCTTGGATGATGATAGAAAAGCCTGTAAGACTACCAGGGAGTTTTGTCCAGGAGAGTTCAAGGATGGTGTAGATGTGGAGCCTGCATCTCTCTCCCGAAACTGAGCTCCATCTAGGATCGGGAGCTGGCGTTTCCCAAACGCCGTGGAGGGGCTAAGGGACATTCTCTGACTAAATGCTTGTCCGAGGCACAGTACATGCATAAGCCAGTATGGATCCTTCTCAGCCTTTCTTGGGGGGATATGGGTCCACGGAAGGCCCCTAGCTGCATGGGTTCGGGATCATTTGTAGGAACAGGAGAATCTTTGGATTTTGAAGGGCCCACAAGAGGATTTTTTTGGATGGTTGACTTGGTCTTCCTTTTCTCTGCCCTTCTTTCCTGGATGCGGAAGTCAATCTGTAGAGCAAGATCCATAAGTGCCTGGTAAGAACTAGGACGTGCTACTCTGGCTAATTCATCCTTAACATCTTCATTTAGCCCTCTTCGAAAGAGGGTGAAGCAAGCTTCAGAAGACCAACCCGCTTCTTTAGCCAATTGCTTGAATCGAGTTACATAGGTGAGCATGTCCTGAGAGCCTTGCTGGAAATCGAGTAAACGCTCTTGAGCACTAAAGACCTGTTCTGGGCGGTCAAACATAGTCTTTAGTGCTTGAATGAATCCATCATAATCATCCAAAAGGGAATCTCCGGTGTTAACTAATGGTGTGGCCCAGGCTAAGGCATTCCCGGAGAGGTGAGAAATAATAAAGCCCACTTTAGCCTTGGGGGTGGAAAAATAATAAGGTTTAAAGGTAAAGTGGACCAAACAAGAATCCAGGAATCCTGGGAGGGTTTTTGCACAGCCGTCATATTTGTCAACAATGCCGCTCAATAGCACGCTGTCCCTTGAGGCAGAGTCACGTGAAAGTACCAATAGTTTCAGCGCGGCGTTCTCCGCTTTCAAGTTCTGTACTTCGGTCGATAGTTCTTGCATGCCACGCATAAGATCTTGGATGGCCGCCTCCATGTCTGTATCGACTTCGGTCAGGTGGAGTCTCAATCTGTCACAGGTTTCCCCCCTTCTCACCTGTCTATGTTGCCTGATGTCCTCTTTAGGTGGAGTCTTCTTTCGTATGGTTCGGGACTTAAATAAGCCTGCTCGACCGTCCTCGGCTTCCAGATTACATTCAGCTTCGATGTCCAGGATCACGGGAAACTCCGGTAATATTCAAGAAGGAGTAGGGGGGCAAGCGGAAGCGACGCAGGGATTCCCGGGAAGTTAGGAAAGAGGGAAGAAGTCGGGAGAAGGGTATCGAGGGGCCAGGGGATATTAAGTAGCACTAGAGAAGGTTCAGAGCACACGTCCGATCACAGCTAGTAGCAGCGTTGAGACGCGCGGGGCCGCGGGGGTGTGGCTTCTTTATAGAGGACGCTGCGTAGAAAGTGAAGACTGGCGAGCAGCGTTCTGATCTTGCCGCCATGTTGGTAGTATTATGGAGTGTAAGGCCCGACGTGTCAGGGACCAGGAGGCCAAGAAGAGGCGAGTTTTATGGTTCATGACAAATGCCTTGTTCGCGAAACCTGAAAAATGCTTATTTCACACTAAGGAGGGGGATTTTCTAGGTTTCCACATAACACCTGGAGGCCTATCCATGAATCAGTCAAAAGTCTGTGCTATCATAGAGTGGCCTGCCCCGATCAACCTCAAACAGTTACAATCTTTTCTTGGTTTTGCTAATTTTTTACCAGCGTTTTATCGCTGTTTTTTCTTCCATTGTGTCCCCACTAACTGCCCTGACCAGTCCTTTTGTCCCTTTTTGTTGGACGGCGGAGCATCAAAAAGCCTTTGAAGCCCTTAAATCCAGATTCATCACCGCCCCTGTACTTCAACACCCTGATCCGGAACTCCCATTTGTCCTGGAAGCAGATGCCTCTTCCTTTGCACTAGGGGCAGTGCTTTCTCAACCCTGTTCAGCCATGAAGAGTGCTGATTCCTCGCGGGGGCATGGCCTGCAGGCGGGCAATGTAGACGTGTTCCCTCATCGCTCCCGGGCCGGCAGCTAAATCCTGTCTTTTATCCTGCAAATTGGCATCACACTGCGAGAGAAACAGCAGCTACAGGCGGCGGAACCCTCATACAGCGGGTCGCTGCAATATCAGCCTGAAGCGGAGAGAGGATCATGCCTTACATGCTGCAGAAAGCGGGAACAGCCAACGCCGAAGACTGAACACAAGATGGCCGCCGGGGCCGAGAGATGAAGGAGACACACACGGCGTAACGAACACTCTGCAGAAGCCGCGGTGAATACCAGAGCGCTGCACGCCACTGGCCTGGACCCGTGGCGGAGGAAGAACATCGGCCCACACAGTGCAGCGGGGACCGGACGCGACCCGGTCTGCGGGTCCCGGAGCGAGCCTCCTGCTGACACGAAGGTGCGTGAGCGAACTGTGGGCCACTCAGCCGCGCACACTGCTGAGCATTCTGGTGTGCCCCTGAGGGCTGTCGGTGCTGGACAGACGGCAGCGGTCTGGGTCCCGCGGGGCGCTGCCTGCGCGAGACCCGAGTGGCGGGAGTTGGTCCGGTCTGCAGCCCGCACTGCAGCGGGGGCTTGGGCTCCGCGGCGTGAACCGGCTGGTGGAGGAGGGACAGGACGATAGCGAAAGCGGACCCGCTCTTGCATAGATTTGGCCACCAGGGCTGACGCAGCCTAACGGCCGCATCACAAACTTCTGAGAGGGTATACTACGCGAGCTGCAGCATACGTGGAACGCAGAGGCAGCCAAATGAAGGGTGGCAACGTGTGAGTCCCTGCCATATGGAATTGGTGTATATTCCCTCCCACAGTTGGTGGAAAAGACACCGAACGGTCCGTGCTTGAGGAAAAGAAGGGCGCAGACAACACACACGCCCGACAAAAGCAGGAACCAAGCCTATCAACAGCAGCGGGACGCAGAGGGAAGGGAGATAGCCCCTACTTGCTAGACACAGTCGACGCCTGAGAGGTGAACTAATAGAAGCGCACCAGAACACACCGGCCCCAAAGACCTCGCTGTGAGCGCAAACGTGGACCTCCATCCACATGTTAGAGACACCTGGGACATAAAAAAGAGTGTGCAGGGCGTGGCAGAACCCGCCCTGCACCAGTTCTGGGGGCTAACGGCCACATCCTGACGTGAGCTGCCGGGCTCCCATGGGCAGCAGCGCGCGTCTATCTGGTGAGTGCAGCGCTGCATCAGTAAAATAAGACCCCGGAGACCATTCCCCGCCCCAGGTGACACTGATAGAAGCCAGTTGCTTCGGGGAGGAGGAGAAGCCTCCCGCAGCCCGGCGGATGCTGATTGACCCAAGAAGCTGGCTGGGGACAGCTGCTGCGCGACGCCTGTGCGAGACAGTATAATTCACAGTAGTGGCCGCACAATGCCAGAAACGTGAGGTGCCCACCAGCGCACACTGCGAGAGCAGCGACTGGAGTGCCTGCAAACCCGGGCATAGCTGGAGATAGGCGCCCAAGAACACACTGCAGACTAAATAATCAGCAGCGCCGTAACTCTAGGCTAAAAGAGACAACCAAGCAGACATTTCTGTAACATATGTGTAGAGTGCTCGTGACAACTGTAAGCCAAGCGAAAAATCGAAAGCAACAGGACCAACAAAAGGGGGCGATCTTCAAACACACGACCCAGCCCACCCATCAATCGTTGGGCGCCAACATATCCTAGCAGTTCCAGAAAAGGGTATCGCACTTACCTGCCCTTTACATCATACCTGTGAGTACTGGGGGACGCTGAACAAAACCCCCCCCATTGAGCGTGCAACCACTACAAGCACCACAGGGTTTAAAACCCTATAAGCAACGACTGAGTGGGGCTGCCCTGCCACAGACCACTATCCATTGTCTAACATGGGGAAAGATAAGGCAAGAGCTACGACAATGCAGAGCAAGATGGAACAATATACGACCCCCACCCAACCCCCCCTCCACCAGAAAAAACCAAAACGGGTGAAACACCAGATGAAGAGGAGAACATTTCGCTGAAGGATGTCATGAATGCCATAGCAAACTCGAGAACCTCTATGGAAAAGAAAATGGATGGCATCAGCGCAGAGGTGTCATTATTACGCCATGACCTCCAAAAACTCACAGCCCGTACTGGAGAAGCCGAAGGTCGAATATCCGAAACAGAAGACAATTTAAGGTCTGTGAACCAGCAAATGTCAGGAGCACTAGCCCGCCTTAAAGCATTGGAAGAAAGGGTGGAAGAGCAAGACGAAACAACATTCGGATCCTCGGTCTGCCGGAAAAAACGGAAGGAGCAAGCATGGAACTGTTCCTAGAAAAATGGCTTGCAGATCTCTTTGCTCCCAAGACCTTGTCAAACTTTTTCTCAATTGAACGCGCCCACCGAATGCCAACTGGCAGGCAAATTCCGGGCACCCCACCCCGCACAGTGATTGCGAAACTCCTGAACTATAGAGACCGGGATGCAATACTCCAAATGGCCAGAACCAAGGGCACTATAACATTCAACGGCTCCAAGATAGGTTTTTTCCCAGACTTTACCAGGGAGGTGCAAAAAGCTAGACAATCCTTTGGCCCTCTTAAAAAACGTCTCCAAACCCTCAACGTAAAATATGGACTCCTATTCCCAGCACAGCTGAAAATATACTTTAACGGAACAACTGTGCACTTCACGGACCCAGCTGAAGCATGGAATTGGGCAGAAAATCACCTGGAGGGCGACTGGAGGCCGGAAGGGAGACAAGGTAATGGCAGGAATCGCCCGAAACGAGAGAGAGCACCTCCTGAGCGCCCACAACAACAACCTCAAGCACAGCCAAACAAAGACAATGACTGAAAAGAAGAATAAGGTATCCACTCACAAATTACGCATTAAGAGTCAGCACCACGCTGTGATATTATGTTAACAACAAGCTAACTGTGAACCGGATGCCTGTATAACTGGCGGCCCGGACCGCTTAACCCCCACTGTTGGAACAAGACAACCTAAGACTAAGTATAATGGTACTACTTGGGGAATAGTTATTAGTTAACGAGTTGACTGTCCTTTGACAGTGTGTTGTATTTGTATGTTCGGGCGACAGGTACTTCCAGGTGGGGTGGAGTATAGGGAGGGGGAAGAAAGGGAAAGTTTTTATGTTGTTTTGTTAGTTCGGATCTATAGCATGTCCAAACACCGACACAAACACAACCCTCTACACATTATACCCTGCTGCACCAGGTATCGGGACCCTATCCCCAACAGACACACCAAGGGGAGGCAGCTCTCCCGACCAAAGCATCCTTCATGCCCTCCAATAGGAAGTCTTAGATGACACACTCACAAGCACACCTACCACCGCCTGACCGCCCCAGGTCCCTTAAGCTGCTCGCCTGGAACGTGAACGGAATGGGCTCTGGGATTAAGAGACGTCTTATTAAGCAACTGTTGAATAGACACTCTCCCGATCTGGCCCTTCTATCAGAAACGCATCTAGCGGGAACACACTGCACCCTTTTCCAGAGAACAAACTACCGGGCCGCATTCCACGCGGGGTACACAATGGGATCCAGGGGCACCCTTATCCTTATACACAAGAGGCTCCCGTTCTCCCCACAAGTCGTGGAATTGGACCCACGGGGTCGCTATGTACTCATCCTGGGTTCGCTCTGGGGAGAAACACTGGCCATTGTGCCAATATATTCCCCACCCGGACTGGGCCAGGGCTTACTGGACGATATCACCACTCTCCTAGGGAAACACCACCCAGATCGATGGATCCTAGGTGGAGACTTTAATGACGTTATGTGCAACACCATGGATCGTACCCACCTTAGAGGGCGTAACCCGGATGCTCCCATGAAACTCTCTAACTTTGTGTCCGCCCTGGGCCTCCGAGATGTGTGGAGGGAGTTGCACCCTCAAAGCAGAGGTTATTCGTTCCATTCCGGGGCCCATGGCTCCCTCCCGAGACTCGACTACCTCCTCGTCCCGAATACAGACCTACATAGGGTGATATCCGCAGAATTCCTCCCTCGTGGAATCTCGGACCACTCCCCCTTAATAATAGAAATGCGAACGCATGCCACGACCCCCCCTAGAGCATGGAGACTAAACAACTACCACCTTGGATTCCCAGAATTAGTGGACCACCTCACGGAGGTGTCCGATGAATATTTCGATATAAACGAACTAGCAGTGGATAACCCAGTAGTGGTGTGGGAGGCTTATAAAACGGTGCTGCGAGGGGAAATAATCTCCTGGGTAGCGAACAAAAAGAGGGAGAGACTCCAAAAAATAGTGGAGGCGGAGGCTGAAATGATCCAGGCCGAAAACACGCATGTTCTTCACCCTACCCCACAGACTCAAAGGTCCCTCAAATTAACCACGGAGACCCTCAGAAATATTATGCTGGATAATGCCAAGCAAGCTCATTGGGACACCAGAGCGAGGATATACGAACTGGGGGACAAGGCAGGCAAAATGCTGTCCTGGCTTGAGAGGAGGGAGGAGGGGAGACGTCATGTCCGTGAAATTGTTGCCCCGAATGGTGTCGGGTACCAGACGGATGCTGAAATAGCAGAGGCCTTCGCCCAGTTCTATGCGGAACTCTACCGAGCCCCGATAACACCATTCGACACGACCCTACTAGACGAAGTAATACTCCCAGCACTGACGGCACAACAACGTGAGGAGCTGGACTCTGATCTCTCTGAATCTGAAATAGCCGAAGCCCTGGCGCAACTTCAAGCAGGGAAAACACCAGGCCCTAATGGATTCCCGGCCGAGACCTGGCAAAAGCTTGGAGGGAATAAAATAGCAACCCCCCTCTACAGGATGCTCCTCGGCACCCGCGACCAAGGCACCCTCCCACCTGACCTATGTAAAGCCACCATTGTGGTCATTCCCAAACCCGATAAACCCCCGGAATTGTGCGCCTCTTACCGCCCTCATTAATTAACAGTGAAGCCAAGGTTCTTGCCAAGCTCCTTGCCAACCGACTGCAGTCAGTAGTCCACACCTTGATCCACACGATCAATGTGGCTTTATGCCACACAAATCAACTCGTATGAACCTGCGTCGGCTCCACTTGGCGCTAGAGCGGGCCCCGGTCATTGATAACCCTCTCGCTCTATTGGCAATAGATTTCGAAAAGGCCTTCGACTCGGTCAGGTGGGACTGCCTCTGGGAGGTCATGAGGCGCATGGGGTTCAGAGACAGCTTCTTGGGATGGGTGAAATTACTCTACACTAACATTCAAGCGGAGGTCAGGGTGACTGGTTGGCCGTCCCGGTCCTTCCCACTGGGAAAAGGCACGAGACAGGGATGTCCCCTTTCTCCCCTTCTCTTTGCCCTGGCGATTGAACCTCTTGCCCTTTGGCTCTGCCAAAATGCTGCATGGACAGGGTTCAAATGGCCTGAAAGACATGAGGACCGCATCTCCTTGTACGCAGACGATCTCCTGATCTACCTGGGGGACCCAGCTCGATCCTGCCCCAGGGTGACACCGATGCTTACCCGTTTCGGAGAACTTAGTGGGCTTAAAATTAATTGGGGAAAATCAGTTCTCTTCCCGGTGAAAGGCAATGTGCGGGTTGACCCCCAGGAATGCCCGTACCGAATGGAACCGCAAGGTTTTCGATATTTAGGGATATGGGTGACTACAAACCTGACTGAATACACAATACACAATTTCCAACCGGTCCTTGATCGTTTTGTCAACGATATCCACCACTGGAGGCTTCTCCCTCTTACGCCCATGGGAAGAGCCGCACTCTTTAAGATGATGACTCTCCCAAGGTTTCTCTATGTTTTACAGAACGCCCCATTAAAGATCCCAGACTCTGACTTTAAACGGGTTGAATCCCTCTTTCGGGAACTAATATGGGGGGGAGGCCAGCCAAGGATAGCGCTGACCACGCTCCAAAGATCGATCTGGGAGGGGGGGATAGGGGCTCCCCGCCTCCAAACTTATTATTGGGCTGCACAGTTAGCAGTGGTCAACGACCTGCTCCACGGAGATAGGGAACTCCCCCACATCAAGGCCGAGGTTGCGGCCATGCACGGTACCGACCCATGGCAACTGCTATACCAAACTCTCCCAAGACCCCTCCCACCAACGACCACGACTCATATTATTGCTGTTTGGAAGCAGGCGCAGAGATTCGTAGGGTGGGAACATAACGTAACTACGGCACAACCCCTGTGGAGAAATTGCAACCTGCCCGAGATAAAGAAACTTCAACCATGGCCCCGATGGGTAAGGGCCGGGATTCTGAGGGTCGGGGATATTCTTGAGGAGGGGGATGTAGCCTCGTTTGAAATCATCCAGCAAAAATTCCAACTCCCGGACACTGAGCGATACCACTATGTACAGATGGCCCACTCCCTAAGAAACCACATACCTGTAGGCACTAACGTCCCGGACTATACACCGATAGAGCGCAATATACTGCCAGCCTTCATTCCCACCAAATGCACCTCCATCCTATATAATGCTATTACATCCTTTGCTACACACGAATTTATGACCCTTAAAGCCAAATGGGAGGTAGATCCAGAAGACTGGATCCAAGTGCTAATGCACCCAAGGGAAGTGGCCATCTCTTCCAGGCTTCGGCTGGTCCAATTAAAGATCCTCCACAGGGTCTACTACCCCAGGACGATACTATATAGGTGGGAGAGAGCCTCGAACCCGAACTGTCTCCGATGCGGAGAAGAAGAGGGACTTTCTTTCACATCCTTTGGGCATGCCCCCGAATCCGTGCCTTCTGGAATGAATGCTGTACTGAACTTAGCAATGTCTTGGCGTGCCGTATACCACTGGACCCAAAGATTCTCATTCTGGGTGTTCCGGGCGAGATTGCACTTAATAAATGGGACAGACTGCTCTTGAACACAGCAGCGGGACTGATGAAGCGCAACATAGCGCAAAAATGGGGAGCCCTGGAGTCCCCAACGATGGAGCAATGGGCATCGGACATGAACATTTGTGCAAGTATAGAACACAGAGTATATACTGCCAGAGGCTGCCCTGCCAAAGCGGATAAGATATGGGGGAGGTGGGAAGAAGATGGACCTTAGATCCTCTTGGATCCTGTTGAGGGCAGTGAGGGGGATACGGTTTAATCGCACTAAAGATCCGGGGTAATGTCATGGGTGATTGATAATTGACCTGTTCATGATCGAATTTTGAAAGGACATGCTAGTCCACACATGTTGTTGTTGTGTTGATGAGAATGTAAAACAATAAAAAATGTTTTATCAAAAAAAAACCTGTTCAGCCACGGGACAACTGCATCCTATAGTGTATCACTTGCGAAAATTCACACCATCAGAAATGCACTACACGGTTACTGAAAAAGAATTACTGGCCATTAAAGATGCATTACAGACATGGCGACACCATCTTATGGGGGCTAAACATCAAACCGTGGTGTATACAGACCACAAGAACCTACAAGACTTGGCCTCCCTTAAATGTGTAAATAGCAGACAGGTACGCTGGCGTCTCTTCTTTGCAGTGTATGATTTTGTGGTGAAGCACAGGCCGGGAACAACACACGGCAAGGCGGATGCGCTTTCTCATTCTCCTGGGGGGGAATCCCTATCTTTGTTTCCTGATACTCTATTAGGTGAAGGTCATGTCATTTGTATATGCACTCCATTCTTACCCATGCTTTCTACCATCAGGCAGTGGGTGTCACGAAATCCACACTCATTGGCAGAATGGGACTTGGTACTGCAGGAGGGACTGCCATTCATTCAAGGAAAACGTTTTCTTCCCACGAGTGATGTACGCAATCAGGCGCTTGCTTGGTCACATGACGCCGCCATCAATGGACACCCTGGACAGCTACGCACCCTGGAGTTATTGCAACATTGGTGCTGGTGGCAATCGATGCGGCATGACGTGGAGGACTACGTAAACACCTGCTCCTCCCAGACCTTGGCATACTGTTTCTATGGATCTAGTCACGGATCTACCCCTCAGACAGGGTTATGACACAATCTCGGTAGTCGTTGACTCCTACACCAAGATGGCCCATTTTATACGTTGCACCGGTATACCCTCTGCCCCTACACTGGCCCAGTTGTTCTTTAAGTCAGTTATTTGTCTTTTTGGTTTACCCCAGGTCATAGTATCAGATCACGTCACGTTTTTGGCAAGCCCTTACTAAACTTCTTGGTATTGATGCACGCTTCTCCTCCGCATCCCACCCGGAGAGCGATGGGCAGACGGAAAGGGTGAACCAGGCCCTAGAACAATACTTACGTTGCCTGACCCTTCAGTTTCAAGACACCTGGCTGAATTTACTCCATCTTGCTGAGTTCTCATACAACAACTCCTGACATTCTTCCACAGGCTTTTCCCCTTTCTTTTCATTATACGGACAACATCCCCGAACCCTTCCTTTCCCTGATTTCAATTCCTCTGCTGCTCCTGCTGCTAATGCCTGTGCCCGCGACCTTGTCTCGGTTCATGCCCAAACCCATGTCCATTTACGTGAGGCCCAAGTGTCTATGAAGGCAAAAGCAGACAGGAAACGGGTGGCAGCCCCTGACTATCATGTGGGTGACCGCGTTTGGTTATGGACTCTCCGTTGCATATCCCTGGATGCCGCAAGTTGCTTCCTTTATTTATTGGCCCTTACAGGGTTGCCAAGGTCCTGAACCCTGTGGCCCTACGCCTCTCAATCCCCTCTGAATGGCGCATACACCCTGTTTTCCATGTCTCCCTGCTCAAGCCTTATCTTGCCGCTACTCGTGTCAGCTCACCCCCTGTCTCGGTCTCCTCTCCTGATGTCTTTGAGGTCAGTGCCATTCTGGGGTCTCGTTTTTGTAGAGGTCAACTACAGTGTCTCGTGGACTGGTTGGGTTGCGGTCCTGAGGAGCGCTCTTGGGTCCCTTCTCAGGATGTTCATGCTCCGCGCCTAGTTGCTCATTTCCATCGGGACCATCCTTCCTGCCCACGGGGTCGTGGGCCTTTAGGGGGGGGCTCTGTCACGTCTCCCAGTCCATGCATTGTTAAACAATCCACAATTACACAGATCAGCCCGTACCTACCTGGCACGAAAGTCGCCTCTCATCATGGCGCCAAGAAACGGCATTTCGCTCGATAACGGAGAGCGCTGACTGGCACTCCGGGAGTTTTTCGACCCTCTGTGCTGTGGCAACTTCCATGGAAACTTCCGCATTGCCACTGAGGAACACGGAGATTCAAGCGTCACGTGAGGTGAATGATTACCAATCGCATTCATCCTCTGTTAGCACATGATTTTTCCTCACGCTTCAGTGATGCACATCATGTGACTGTTGTTAGCAGTTAAAAGCATCGGAAGCCACGAAGTCAGTGCTTCTCAGCTGCCTCTTAAGGACTGTTTGGCGTTTTGAATCTCATTGGATACTTAGGCTCTACGACCACGGACTGCTTCACGGATTTGTCTTTGTCTTTCTCCTTGCATCTGTTACCATTGTCCTGGATCTGTTTCTACTGGTATTGACCTCGGATACTCTCAACGGACTCCATAACGGACTGCCATTTGCCTGGAACTTTTTGGCCTTGTAACCATTGGTTTTTGATCTCGTTTTTGGATTCTGGACTCTTGTGCAAATTCATCTTGACCCAGGTGTTGAACTGTCATCCAAGCCTCACTGGATACCGACCCATACACTCTGCTGTTGATAAGTCCCATCATTTGCGGCCTTCTTTACATTACACTTAGGTAAGCCCTATTACAACTTGTTTTCATATGACATTATCATCATTGAGCCTTATTTGATAACCATTTATTGCATTACAGCGCTCAGGAGGTCCTTCCGGCGTTCCTGGTTCCAGATTGACGGCTCACTTCACCTGTGGCCTCAAAGATTGCACAGGTAGTGATTGGCTGTTCTGCCTGTGTGGTACTTGGGGACGGAGGTATTCATTAATCTGCACGACCATCAAGATCAGAACACAGGATAATATATTAATTCGTAACATTATTATAAATCTCGCAAACTCTCTATTTCTTTTTCCCCCATCGCAGATTTGTATCCCGAATAAGTCTATTTGCATACATTGCCAACCTTTCCATTTCTCTTATATATATTTCTCTCTCTCTGGTATTCATATTTTCTACTACTTTATTAATCGGAATATTTAGAATTCTTACCCCTGATTCTTCTACCTCTTGTTGAATTACCCTTTTTGTAATATTTTCACCTTCCACTTCCTGTTCCACATATACCTTTATGTCACCAGACATTACCTCCTTGAAAGAGTCAGATGGATTTTCTATCAGGGCTTTTCGGGGATCACCTATTAGCCACTTAGTTAAACCCTTCTCTTCCTTGGTAAGATTGCTATCATCTTTCTTCTTATCTATCTGTTTTTTACTCAATTGAAATGGATCTCCTGTATCTACACATTCTATATATTTAGAGGATATCTTGGCCAAAGCGCTATTTTTATTTCTTTTTATGTTCACCTTCTTTGTTTTAGACCCCACTCCTCTTTATCTATTTCCTTTTTTATTTTTTATTTTTCTTCGGGACCATTTTCTGTCCCCATAAGAGTTATGTTGTTCATCCAGGGAGCTGTTAGCCTGCCCTATATTTTCATCTTTCTCCATTTCTTCATTGATAATCCCAGCAATCACTGGCCCAGTTATATCTCCCCTTCCTTTTTCTTCCTCTATTATGCGGCACCTTCACCTTCAAGATTGTTGACCAACTAGTGACCCCCATGTTGGTGACGACGAATGTGTGGTGTATGGATGACACAATATTGGAGATTATATTAAGTCACCATGAATTATTTAACAAACTAGTGTACACATGTTCAGAAACCTCTATGCGCATGGTGAAGAATCAGAGGTTGGCTATTGATCTCAATAAGAAAAATAATAACAGCATAGCAATAACAATGGTAGGGTTTACGGAAACTGAATTGCAACCACAGACAAGTGGTGGCCCGGGGATACAGGGACAATCAATTGCCAATAATAGACCAAAAACTCTCAGGAATTGTAACACTGTGCAGCTAGCTGAGTCAAGATGGGAAGTTAAGAACAAAGGTTACTGGCAGTGGCTTCCGATAGAATTTAAATCTCAATTTGAACAACGTCCCTGATGAATTGGATATGATGATATCCTGGAATACCTGTGATAATCTACACTATGAAAAAGAAAATGGGTTGCTAGCGAATTTAAACAGTTGCTGTATGGTAACATTGCAGGAAACTTGGCTATATGAACCGTGTGATATTGATGGATGGTGCTGCATACAAAGTTTATCGTCAAAAGGTATGAGCGGACGCCCAAAAGGCAGCCTATGAACAGCTATTAAATATCCATGGTCCAGAGTCAAAACAAGCTGGTCTAATGACATGGTGTTTGCAGTGATGGTCAAAACTACCATACCCCAATTCCTGTGCCTAATGCTGATAAATATATACAACCCTCCTAACGGAATACAAAATAAAGCAAATGTGGAGACAATAGTGAAAATCTTAAAAGAATGTAACTCTGAGCTACCCATTATAATAGCCGGATATATCTTCCTGATGATAATAAAGTTGATGAGAGAGGTTCGGGTCCCATCGGAAATTGATTTTCTAATATACATGGTAAACCATGGGGCAATTTGATCTTGAAACACCAATTGATAATGTTAAATGGCTACTCAAAAGGGGATGCTAAGCGGAGTGCTACCCGGGTTGGGGGAGGGGCAGCCTAACAACCATAGACTATATCATTGTAAATTAAAGGGCCAATTGTTTGATTCTTGATATGGCGATAGGTTGTCGAGAGGAAGGTGACCATCTACCACTATATGTGATGCTGGAATATCCGAAAGTAGAGACTTTAGTCCACGTGGGTGGCAATATTGAGGTTAATCATGCTGCAAATCGGATAATTTGGAACCCTACGAAATTGGAAAAAGCGAATGTAATTGTGGTAAAGGAACTGAAAGTGTTTAGGTCCCAGTTCGATAATAAATTTGACAAAATCCCAAATGATATTATTGGTAAATTTGAACATTTAGTGAATAAGATCAAGGAAGACTCTACTCATAGACGGAAGTATTGCAGCAACAGTGAAAGATGGAATCTTTCGCATGGCAAGCATAATACCTATGATGCAGAAATCAATAAGGCCAAAAATCTACTCAGAAAATCAATTAAACTAATAGTAAATTCCCAGATGAGTGACACCATGAAACAGATAAAATGGGTAAAAAAACAATATGGGAAGTGGCTGCGAACCCACAAAAAAAAGAAGTCAAGGGAAATATGGCTGAATATTGCTACCCAGGCCTGGAGTAACAATCACCAGGGCATATGGAAGGCAATAAATGAGCCAAAAACAAGAACTTTCCCCGTCAATAGTGTTGCTGAAAGTGACTGGATTTTAAATGTAAAAAATACCATTGGGTCTCACACAGTTAAAGAGGAAGGATTCAAAGTCTGCCAGTCTCAATGGCAAGGGAATTTCTCTGAGGTTACCCTAGAAAGGATGATAGAAAAACAACATACTTCTAGAGCTACTGGCCCCAATGGGACCTGTAATGCACTGCTACGCTTGGCGCCTGAAGAATGGGCAAAAGGTCTCGATATCTTGTTTCGAAGGATAGGTAAACATGTCATTATCCCAGAATCTTGGCGAGATAGTATAATTCTCCCTATACATAAAAACGGAGAGTGGAAAGATACCAAAAAACTACAGAATGCTTGCAACGCTAGACATTCCAGCAAAAATATTTGCGAAAGTATTGTTGGAAGAAATGAATCAATGGATTTCTGAGAACAGGATCCTGCCGATCTATCAAGCAGGGTTTCGCGCCAAATCATCCACAACTCATAATATCATAAATTTAGAGTCAGCGGTGGAGTACTCCTGGGAGGTGCGAAAACTACCAGTGTATGCTGTATTTATTGACTTCTGCGCTGCGTTTGACACCATAGTAAGAGAGAAATTGTGGATTAAATTAAGAAAATGGGGGATTCCGCCAGGGCTACTTTATATGACACATCAGTCAGAATTCGCCTGGATGGAGAAGGTCGATTATTCGAGGCAATTCCCACAGTTTGTGGAGTGAAACAAGGATGTAGTTTAGCTGCCACGTATTTAATCTTTATTTGGTCGACTGTATGAATGAGATGGACGTGCTATCCGCGGATGCGGTGAGGATGGGCAATATATATTTGTCTTGGTTAGGGTATGACGATGATTCAGTCCTGCTGGATTATACGCCTGCAGGGCTTCAAAATAGGCTAAACTGCCTGATCCAATTCACGTAAAATAATGGCTTGGTGATAAATATAGCTAAAACGAAGGTGATGGCCTTTTTAGGCACTACAAAGCAATCTCGTTCCAATAAATTCAGGTGTATGGTGAAAAAAGAGGTTATCGAAAAGGTTGAATGTTATAGATACTTGGGAGTGCTAATTGACCAGAAGCTATCATGGACACTGCATTGGTGAGAGACAAAACTTAAATGTATAAAGATAGCAGGTGCCCTTAGTGAATTCATAGGAAGACAAGGCGGTTGCTCGGTGAATACTATTTTACTACTCTACTCCAGTAAAATTATATCATGCCTTTTATATGCGACAGAGATATGGGGAAGTACGTTTTTAAATGAAATAAGTAAATTGGAAGGAAACATTTTAAAATGGCTTTTTAGATTACCGACGACAGTAACATGTGAATATATTTTATTGGAATTATCTATCTGTTTTTTACTCAATTGATACCGATCTCCTATATCTGCACATTCTATATCTTTAGAGGATATCTCGGCCAAAGCGCTATTTTTATTTCTTATTATCTTCACCTTCTTTGTTTTAGACCCCACTCCCCTTTTTCTATTTCCTTTTTTATTTTTTATTTTTCTTCTGCACCATTTTTGTCCCCATAAGAGTTATTTTGTTCATCCAGGGAGCTGTAAGCCTGCCCTATATTTTCATTTTTTTCCATTTCTACATTGATAATCTCTGCAATCTCTGGCCCAGTTATATCTCCCCTTCCTTTTTCTACCTCTACTATGCGGCATAGTTCACTTAATTCTCCCAGATCTTTCACGGACATGTCTGATAGCATAAGCCTATCTATCCCCCATAGTTTTTGTTTCTCTAATTCCTCTATAATTTCCCCTGATTCTTTTACATTGGTTGCTACCTCTGATAACAGTTTCTTAAATATTTCTTGTTCGCTCAATAACTTAGTGCAGATACCTAATAGTATATCCACCATCGAAGTGGGGGCATCTAATTTTGCTGCACAGTTCATTGAAGAGTCTACTTCATTTTCAATTTCTTCCCATGCCCTATCCTCTCCCTCTGTTACTGTCTCTGGTTGGGCAAATTTCTCCAGGTCCGGTGTAGCTGAGAGGTCAATACCTATTATATTTATTGTCCATATAGGGCACTCCACCCTTATCTTGTTCACCCTGTAATGAATCCAGGATCACTGGTAAACCCAATGATTGGCGTCTGAAATCTTGACATTAATTTAATAATGAATTATTGTCTATCATGGAGCTATTAGCCAGAGGTAGAATAGTCATTTCTTTATCATTTGCTATATTTTTATCTTGTTTCTGGAGAAAGCTCCATATTTTGGTTTGTTCCATTCTTGACCTATTCAGAGCCATATTCCTTTTATCTGCTAGTTGGCCTTTTTTATTTCCCTTCGGAGCAGGACTTATTTATAAGGTATTATTTGTCTGTATTGTGCCTCCCTTTTCCTTCTGTTTTTTTTTTTTAAATATATCACCTCAATTTTGGGGCCATAATATCTCTGCAGAGAAGCAACTATATGAGAATCTAAGATAGGCCTTAAGCCAATCTGATTCTAACAAGAAATAGAAATTAAACCAATCTCCCTATACCGGTCAAAGTATCAATCTAGTACTCTACAATTAGAGTCCAACATTTATTATTCAAATCCTATATAGTCGTCTTTTTTCGGAGCATTAAATACAATATAGGCAACAAGTAAAACAATTTTCCTGAAAAAAATTTACTATAAGGTGCTTATTTCTTGTGTTTAATTTCACTATTAATATACCATTCAGTTGAAAAGCAGGTAAACTTATATTATCCTTCATACAATCATTATATCCATATATTAATCAGTTAAAAAACTGTCTAAAAAATCACTGTCTTTAAATCACATATAAAAATGAGGATTGCCTTCCTTATTGTACCATTAAAATGTCTCAACTCATTGGTACCTTTCTTAGGTATGAAGAAGAGTGGAGCTCCGGAAGCTGACCTTGATTCCTGGATCAAGCCGTTCTGGAGGTTGTCGGCTAAGTAGGACTTGAGTGCTTACTTCTCTGGAAGAGACAGGGAGAACATCCTTCCCACTGGAATGGAAGTGCTGGGGAGTAGGTCAATGGCACAATCCTCAGCGCGGTGTGGGGGTAGCTCTTTAGGTTTCTTGTCTTCAAAAACATCCTTGAAGGTCTGATATCTTGCGAGAATGTATAAGTTGACTGAAGCTAGTCCACTGGACAAAAGCAGTTCCGAGGGAACAGTCTTCTCTTGTCGTTTGTTCTTGGATGTACTATGCAGGGAGCAATATTCTGAATCAAACAACATAGTTTTGGCCTTCCAGTCGATTACAGGGTTGTGTTTGCGCAATCACGGAATACCCAGTATGAGGGGAAAATGTGCTGTCTTAATCAGGTCAAACCTAATGGTTTCTTTGTGGGAAAACGTCTGCATCTTTATGGACTGTGTGTGTTGTACGATGGGTCCGGATATTAAAGGAGATCCGTCCACCCCTTCCACGGACACAGGTTTTGGTTTATCTTCTTTGCGTATCTTCTTTGAGACAGCCCAGTCGGTGTCCATGAAGTTTCCCGCAGACCGACAATCAAGCAGGGCTAAGACCTCAATGGAATCAGTCTGGACATTACAAAGGCGAACATCGAAGACCATCAGGCGATTATCCAGCGAGTCAGCCATTCTTGCAGTCATGTAGCAGGGATCCGTGTTTCAACCCCGACCTTTGATCCCAGTTAGGGCCGGAGTGTATTGTTTCCCTGGTGTCGAGGGGGTACTTCGACACAATCTTGTAGAAGATGGGTTTGTGAGCCGCAATAAATACAGAGACCCATGTCTCTTCGTCTCTTGCGTTCAGCAGGAGTTAATGGACCACGAGCGGTTCTAACCTGCATGGGTTCTTCAGGTGTCTGACATCAACTGGTGTGACCTTGGGCTCAGACGGTGTGGGTCGAGGTATAGAAAATCACAGCTGTTATCTACATGAATTTATTGTGGAAAAGGCCTCCAGCAGAGCTCTTAGATCTAATAATCAGAAATTACTAATGATCCCTAGATGCAAAACCAGGAAGACAGAAAAGGGGGCTTTGTCAGTTGTTGCCCCTAAGGCTTGGAATGACCTTCCATCTGATCTCATGTTCCAGAATAAGCTAGAACCATTCAAAAGAAAGCTAAAAACATGGCTGTTTGTCTGACCTTTCTCCTGGCCTCTTTCATGAGTTACCCCCCACTAGTATGCTGCTCTTAATGACCGCTTGTTTCTTTGTTTGTCAGCACCCTCATGCCTATGGGTCCAAGGTTTGCGCTATACAAATAATGAAAGTAAAGTAAAGTAAAGAGCCTGTTCTGTACCTGCAACGTTGTGCCTTCCTCTCGTTCATGCAGAATTCCATCTGTAATTAAAGTGAAATCAGATCCTGAAAGGAAGTCGGCCGAGCCAATCTAGACAATTCCTCCTTGAAGTCTTCGTTAAGACCCCTCCCCTCCGAAAAAGGGTCTGTAGGGCTGACTCCGGTGAACCCGCTTCCACAGCCACTCGTTGGAAATCTGTAACATAAGTCAGGACGTCAGTAGGGCCTTCATGGATATCCAGGAGTGTTTCGTATGTTGAGAATAAGATCTCTGGACGTTCAAATCTCTCCTTGAATAAACGCACAAAAGCTGAATAGTCCAACAATACTGGATTGGCTGAAGTGACCAATGGGCTTGCCATGCCAGTGCATTTCCCACCAGGTTGGAAACAAGAAAGCTGGCTTGTCTGTTTCATAGGCCCTGGGTCGGAAGGTGAAGTATAGCGAACAAGTATCAATGAACTCAGTGAGTTTTCGGGGAGAACCATCATACTTCCCAAATGAAAACATCAAGGTCAGGAAATTGCCTATTGAATCTTCTCTGGCATTAACAATCTGTCATGATGCCTACCCCCGGAGCACCAGGCCAGGCCCAGCACCCCGGGAGCAGGCATCACGCCCCCGGGTAAAAGCCCAGCGGCCCTTCATAGGGGCTCTTTGGACTCTGTCCTAGCGCCGTTGGCGCCAGGCTCATGTTGGACATCAGTCCTGGCGCCATAGGCGCCAGGCTCATAAGGGGAAGTGTTTGGTGCACTTACCTGAAGCTGACCATGCTGCACACTCACCTGATGCAGACCGTGCTGCATGAAGAACCAAGCCGAATGAGGCTTAGGAGGGACTATTTTTCTGAAGGAACTATTTTGTTACTTGGTTGGGGCTGTGGAAGAATACTCACCTGTAACTTCTTCCAACGCTATTTAAGCCACGCCCGGACAGCCACACGTGCTTTGCGTTGTTCTGCATCCCAGCAGCTGAACGCTCACCGTGTCTGCTCCTGCACCTGGACTCCAGCCACGCCCGTCTCGAACCTGGAACACCTGTAAGGGAATAAGAGAAGAGAAAGGTGAAAACCAAGAACTTATTCAACCTTCTTACCTGCATCCGGAATCTTCACGCCAGCATTCCTGAAGGAAGACTTCCATTTAAAAGCACTGCGTTGCTCGCTGCAGCGCCGTGCTTCACTCACCTGTTCCCGAGACGCTGCCCGGCTCCATCGCGGCTCTCAGCACCGGTCGCCACATCTCTGCACCTAGGGGAGAGAAGAAGAGACAAAAGGTGAGCAAGGGAACACAAGAGGAAAGCCGAATTTTCAGCCATATTACTTACCGGCTTTTCTTGGTGAACCATTCCACATCTCGGGTCGGCGCCGCATCTCTGGCAGGTACCGCACCCCAGCCCCTCTGGGGAAAGGACAAAAGACATTACTGGGGAATTATGAAGACATTTAGAGGGGTCGCCCTCATCACTAACTCACCTGATTTTACCACCGGCAATTTAATCCCTCAACGCATCGCCTTTGTTCTGCACCTAAAATAAAGGACAGAAAAAACAACATAAAAGGAGGCTCACACTTGAACTTTTGCATCTTCATACTTACGGCGTATCGCTCAGAAAAGTCAAGTGGATTTGCCAGCGCCATTCTGAAAACCAGTGAAGTAACTGGACGAACGAGCGCCCCTGCACCAGAAGCAGGATGGAGAGTTCATCCTTCCAAACCATAAGAAGGATATTCCTACGGGCCAGACAAGCAAGATTTGGGGGTCCTGTTCAGTCGGTGGTCGGAATTCTGCGCATCACGCTTGAAGAGGCCACAGCAACCCAGACCAGACCAGCGCCTCCGTGGGAGCCAGGTGAGCGTTACAGAACGCAAAGCCTTCCTACAAATTCCCACCCAGGCGCTATTGAAATTTCTGAGACTGACCAGTTGGCCCAACTACTGGGGGAATTACGGGCCGAAGTACACGCCGCTCATCAAGAGACTAATGCTCTCAGGAGGGAAGTGATTGTAACAAAGGAAAGAGCTGATGACCTGGCTAGACAGCTTTTGCAAGGTCAAGCTGGACAAACTCCTTTACCCGGTTCCGGAGGGAACCCCGCTCCTGTGCTTTCCAGTAACCCGGTGCAGATTAATCTACCTGGAAACATGCCGCTGGCCCCACCCGAACGCTTTGCTGGGGACCCCAAACGATTCGCCGTATTCATGAATCAGTGTCGTTTGCATTTCCTGTGCAGACCTGGGGCCTTCCCTAATGACCAGACCAAGGTAGCCTTTGTATTGTTATATCTCAGCGGCAGTGCTGCCGATTGGTCAGTTCCACTGGTAACTCAAGATGACCCGATTCTTCGTGATTTTCAAGGATTTCAAGCAAGCATGGAAAGGTTATTTGCTCGTCACTCCCAGGGGCAGGCTCTAGATGACGAACTTCTATCTTTGCGACAGGGCAATCAAGACCTCCTTTCCTACATTGCAACCTTTAATAGACTAATTGTGGAAACTGGGTGGCCAGAGGATAAAAGAATCACGTTATTTTATCGAGGTCTACGCGGAGAACTTAAAGATGTCCTGGCCCAAGTTGTAAATCCACCCCAAGAATGCTCAGAATATATAGACTTAGTGGTCCAATTGGATCACAGACTGCAAAACAGAAAAGCAGATCGTTCCAAGTTTGAGACCCGGGTGTTAGTCAAGACCCACGCTACCCTCAAGGGGGCTGAAGCCTCTGAGCCAATGCAAATCGGAGGAGTTAAAGGACCTTTAACTCAAAAGGAACGTGAAAGAAGACGGCAGATGCACTTATGTCTTTATTGTGGATCCTCTGGACACTTTGTACGAGATTGCCCGGCAAGGCCGCCCAGGAAGGTGGTAGGAGCCGCTGATAAAATCCATGAAACCTCTGTATCGGGAAACGACCCCGCCCGACAAGCGTAGGGGTCCGCTTGCCGAGCTTGAAAACGAACTCACAGACCTCGCATTTCACTGTGCCAATGGTCCTCGTAGATCCGGAACAGCCTAAGCGGTTGCATGCAATAAAGGCATACATCGATAGTGGGGCTATAGGAAACTACGTGGATCGTGAATTGGTCTCCAGGATTAACCTCCCCCTGCGTCCTAAAACCAGCAAAGATGTCATCACCACAGTTGATGGAACCGAAATTGCCTCAGGACCGGTAACACATTCCACAGCTAAGGTGACACTTGTAGGTCCGGACGGCCATCAGGAGGCAGTTGTGTTTGATGTAATCAAGGCTCCACAGTTTCAGGTTATTCTCGGAATCCCTTGGTTAGAGACACATAATCCTCAAATTGATTGGCGAGCGAAGAGAATAACCTTTCCAGAGTGTGCACAAACCTGCTACCCAGAAAATCTGAAGATCAGTCTAGCATCAGTAACCTCTGTCTCCATGCAACTACCTCCGGAATACCAGGACTTTCAGGATGTCTTCCAAAAGGAACAGGCCAACATGTTACCTCCTCACAGATCGTACGATTGCCAAATCGATCTGGTGCCCGGTGCACAACCCCCTTGTAGCAGGATTTATGCCCTTACTGAGCCGGAGAATCTGCATTTGAGACAATATTTAGATCAATACCTAGCCAATGGTTTCATTCGCCCGTCAAAGTCTCCGGCATCCTCGGCTTTGTTCTTCGTGCCAAAAAAAAAGGCGACCTTAGAACTTGTATCGATTACCGCGCATTGAACCAGATAACTGTTAAAAATCGTTACCCTCTGCCTTTGATCCCTGAACTCCTTGACCAGGTGAAGGACGCTTGCATATACACCAAGTTAGATCTCCGGGGGGCTTATCATCTGGTACGAGTAAAAGAAGGCGACGAATGGAAAACGGCCTTCCGTACAAAATATGGACTATTCGAATACCAGGTGATGCCTTTCGGGTTGTGCAACGCGCCTGCTGCCTTCCAATTCTTCATGAACGATGTCCTTCAGGAACTCATCGATGTCTGTGTTGTTGTGTATATCGATGACATTCTGGTGTACTCCTCTTCGGAATCAGATCACAGAAAACATGTCAGGGCTGTCCTTGAGAAATTGCGCCAGCACAAACTGTTTGCAAAGCTGGAAAAATGCGTTTTCCATACCACCGAGGTTGAGTTTCTTGGATTCATCCTGACACCTAAAGGGGTCCGAATGGACTCATGGAAAGTGGATGCCATCCTCAAATGGCCATCACCTAGTTCGGTGAAAGGTGTCCAAAGCATGCTTGGTTTTGCCAATTTTTATCGCAGATTTATCCCGGAATTTTCATGGGTGGTGCAACCCATCACTGCACTCTTGCGGAAGAATAAACGTTTTGAATGGACAGAGGAAGCTGAACAGGCCTTTCAGGAATTAAAAGCTAAATTTACGTCTGCACCTATTTTGAAACACCCGCGTCCTGATCGCCCATATATAGTCGAAACCGATGCATCCAGCTTAGCCATGGGAGCTGTCCTGTCTCAGAGAGACCCCGAAACCAACCAACTGCACCCCGTAGCATTTTGGTCCAGAAAGTTCTCGCCGCCAGAGATAAATTATGCAATCACTGATAAGGAATTATTAGCCATTAAGTCCGCCTTTAAGGCTTGGCGGCATTATCTTCTTGGCGCCAGGCATACCATCACCGTGATCACTGATCACCGAAATTTACAATATTTAAAAACTGCCAAGGCTCAGTCTTCACGACAGCTCCGATGGGCTTTATTCTTTGCTGAGTTCGATTTTGTAATCACTTACCGTCCCGGCTGTAAGAATGGCAAAGCGGATGAGCTATCTCGAATTGGAATGGGAGAAATGGACACAAACTCAGAACCTGTGCCGATAATTCCCGAACAAAGAATCTTGGGGATAACCACTTTACAAACCCTTGAAGACATTCTTCAGCCTTGCAGGATTGGATCAAAAGGGGGTCTGCCTTTTCAATCAACGATGGCTTACCTTACTTCCAAGGACGTTTATTTTTGCCAGAAAAGGAATTGCAAGAACTGGTTATTTCCCATCATCACGATACTCTGATGGAAGGACATCCTGGCATTGCCAAAACAGAGGAAAAAATTAAACGACAATTCTGGTGGCCGTCCTGGCGAAAGGATATTAAATCTTTTGTGATGTCCTGTGGAGTTTGCGCCCAAAACAAAGGTCAAAAAACAAAACCCGCCGGTCTTCTTCAACCCTTAGACATTCCACCAGCACCTTGGCACACCATGTCACTAGATTTTATCACGGACCTGCCCTCTTGTAATGGATACAATACTATTCTGGTTGTGGTGGATTTATTTTCCAAGATGGCCCATTTTATTCCGTTGAAAGGATTACCTTCAGCTTTTGTTCTTGCCAAGGAATTCCTCGAAAATATCATCCGTCTGCATGGATTCCCGTCCATACTAATCTCCGATCGGGGAAGCCAGTGTATTTCTCATCTTTGGAAAAAGTGTTGTCAACTGGCACAAATCGACGTAAGACTCTCAACCAGCCACCACCCACAGACCGATGGTCAGACGGAGAGAACGAACCAGACCCTTGAACAATATCTACGATGTATGTTGCACCAATCGGAGGGTAATTGGAAGGATATTTTATGGGTGGCTGAATATGCATACAATAACTCGATACACTCTGGAACTGGTCAGAGCCCCTTTTATACCCTATATGGACATCACCCTCATACTTCAGACTTGGACTCACCTTTGAGCCTCGAAATGCCCACAGTGGACCATTTGCATTCTACGATTACTCAAGCCTTCAAGGATGCTACTGCACACTTACAACATGCGAAAGGGAAATACAAAAAGAATGCGGATCTGCATCGAAAGGAGGCGCCTCCATACCAAATAGGGGATCAAGTATGGTTGGCTACCAAACACTTATCGCTCAAGGGACCTCGGACTTTTAATCCAAGGTATTTAGGCCCTTACTCGATCAAAGCTATAATTAACCCAGTGGCAGTCAAGCTAGACCTACCAGCTAACATGCTGATTCACCCGGTTTTTCATGTGTCGCTTTTGAAACCAGTGCAACCAGGAACCAGATTAATAAAGCCACCAGAACCAATCCAGATAGATGGGGAGCCTGAATTCGAGGTAAAGAACATTTTGGACTCTAAGATCTCAAAATCAAAACTTTTCTACCTAATTGATTGGAAGGGGTACGGGCCTCAGGAAAGATCTTGGGAACCCAGCGACCACGTACATGCACCTCGGCTAGTAAAAAGGTTCCATCAGAATTTCCCGAACAAACCGAAACCTCCTGGGGAAACGACCTTGGGAGGGGCCTTGGGGGGGAGTGCTGTCATGATGCCTACCCCAGGAGCACCAGGCCAGGCCCAGCACCCCCGGGAGCAGGCATCACGCCCCCGGGTAAAAGCCCAGCGGCCCTTTATAGGGGCTCTTTGGACTCTGTCCTGGCGCCGTTGGTGCCAGGCTCATGTTGGACATCAGTCCTGGCGCCATAGGCGTCAGGCTCATAAGGGGAAGTGTTTGGTACACTTACCTGAAGCAGACCATGCTGCACACTCACCTGATGCAGACCATGCTGCATGAAGAACCAAGCCAAATGAGGCTTAGGAGGGACTATTTTTCTGAAGGAACTATTTTTTTACTTGGGTGGAGCTGTGGAAGAATACTCACCTGGAACTTCTTCCAAGGCTATTTAAGCCACGCCCGGACAGCCACACGTGCTTCGCGTTGTTCTGCATCCCAGCAGCTGAACGCTCACCGTGTCTGCTCCTGCACCTGGACTCCAGCCACGCCCGCCTCGAACCTGGAACACCTGTAAGGGAATAAGAGAAGAGAAAGGTGAAAACCAAGAACTTATTCAACCTTCTTACCTGCATCCGGAATCTTCACGCCAGCATTCCTGAAGGAAGACTTCCATTTAAAAGCACCGCGTTGCTCGCTGCAGCGCCGCGCTTCACTCACCTGTTCCCGAGACGCCGCCTGGCTCCATCGCGGCTCTCAGCACCAGTCGCCACATCTCTGCACCTAGGGGAGAGAAGAAGAGACAAAAGGTGAGCAAGGGAACACAAGAGGAAAGCCGAATTTTCAGCCATAGTACTTACCGGCTTTTCTTGGTGAACCATTCCACATCTCGGGTCGGCGCTGCATCTCTGGCAGGTACCGCACCCCGGCCCCTATGGGGAAGGACAAAAGACATTACTGGGGAATTATAAAGACATTTAGAGGGGTCGCCCTCACCACTAACTCACATGATTTTACCACCGGCAATTTAACCCCTCAACGCATCGCCTTTGTTCTGCACCTGAAATAAAGGACAGAAAAAACAACATAAAAGGAGGCTCACACTTGAACTTTTGCATCTTCATACTTACGGCGTATGGCTCAGAAAAGTCAAGTGGATATGCCAGCGCCATTCTGAAAACCAGTGAAGTAACTGGACGAACGCGCGCCCCTGCACCAGAAGCAGGATGGAGAGTTCATCCTTCCAAACCATAAGAAGGATATTCCTACGGGCCAGACAAGCAAGATTTGGGGGTCCTGTTCAGTCGGTGGTCCGAATTCTGCGCATCACGCTTGAAGAGGCCACAGCAACCCAGACCAGACCAGCACCTCCGTGGGAGCCAGGTGAGCGTTACACAATCTACCTCAAAATTGCATTTCCAGTCCTCAAGGCCTGCATTTCATGGGTTAATCCCAGCAACCAACTCCTGGTATTGCTCCAGGCTAGCCATCTTTTGGCGTTGCAATCTCTCAGATCGTGCCACTCTCTGTGGGTCAGCCCTCTCACCTTCTGAGTCTGAAGAATGAGCCGTGGACGTCTTCTTTTTTTCTTCTTTTCCTTTTAGGGTAGTGCGACCCGAGTGAAGATAGGGTTTGTCCCAATTCACTGTGCCGGAGTTGTGTGGCGAACTGGGCGTGAGGAACCCCAGGGGGACAGCCCAAGCCACAGGGAAAAAGCTTGATGCAGAAAAAAAACCTTGGTTGGCTGCAGAATGGATAGGCAGCAATCCGTTGGAAAGTAGTGTAGCTGTGTTGGAAGGGCGAGTGTGTCGCCTTGAAGGTAGAAAGAGAGAGAGTAACGAGCTGGGGCTTGGAAAGCAGAAAGGCAGCGTCATGCCTCAATAAATGAAAAGGAAAGTACCAGTATGCTCACGAACGTGTGGGGAAACCAGAGTGTAAGGATGGCCGTAGTCTAGGAGGGAGAAATGCTCCTAGCGCAAAAAAAGGAGAGTAGCGAGGAGAGGGAAGAAGCAAGGAACAACTAAGCGTCTACCCAGAGAAAATTCAGCAAGGGTTGCAACGCGAAGCTCCGCCTGGAGTGAGGATTGAAATAGGGGGGCGGCTGAAGCTTCTGTGAATGGCGTGGCAGTACATTAGCTGAACCGCCATCGTCTCCACACCTTCCAATGCTGCGACATGACACACTGGTTCTTCTTCTCCGAATGGGTAGGCTCTGTGCACTCCACCATGTTCTCTGTAGAGGGGGGGGCGTGGGCATGCCCCTTAGGTCCCCCTCACCAACAAGGCTTCCCCTCTCAGCCCTGGCTGCCTCCCCCATTTTTTGTCTCTTTGCACTGCTGTTTTCAGGCATCCCCTCAGGGCCTGCCGTTGAGTCAGCCCCCCCAGCCACTCTGTGTATGCCAGGCTGTTCGGGTTGCTCCTGGATTCTCCCCCGAGAGGCCTCTCAGCAGGTTTTCTGGCCCTCACTGCATGCAACCTTCCCCCGGGGGCTTCTGTGTCCCAGTCTTGCCGGGGCGAGAGGTGGTGGCCCCTTCACCCTGGGCTTTTCCTGCTGACTCACCGACACCACCCGGTGTCTGATGGGGCACCCCCACAGCCCAGCACGCTGCCGGGGTATGGTGCAGCTCTCAATGCACTCTTCCAGCTCTCCAAGGTTCCAGTGCTCACCGGCCCCATACCATTGCCCTCAGTAAGGGTGCCCCTCCTGTCCAGGTGTCAGGCGGCCGGTGGTGGGAGGCTGCTGTATGCTGAGATCCCAGGATCCCTCCAATAAGTCAGCCCAGTGTGTCTCTTGGTCCCCTGTGGGTAACAGGGTGGCTTCTTTTCCCGGGCCAGGGCCTTCCTCGGATCCCAGTTGGGGTGGTGAGCCGTGTCCGGTGCCGGTATGGGCTGGTATGTTGGGCGAGGTGCCCCCCTCCTACCTTTGGGTTCTTTCAGCCCCTCGTTGCCTGCGCACTGGGATTCAGGGCTCTCCCCATGCCAGCAGTGTCCTTGGGCTCCAGACAGGGCTGAGGATATTTCTGTGTGCTGCTCTGCTGTGGTGATTCGCACTGGTGCCTGCCTCTGCTGATGCAGGTGCAGCTGGTCCCGGCAGGCTCCCGGCCTGGGTGGCTGCTCCGGGTGCCCTATCCGCTCCTCGTTAAAACCTGCTCCCGGTCAGAGCCTGCTTCCCAATCCGGATCGGGACTGATTCACCCTCAGCTGTATGCGGCTCACAGCGCGGTCCCGCACTCAGCGTCTTGTTGGGGCTGGGCCCTCACCACGGCCGTTCCTGCTCCTCCTTTCTGCCCCGGAGCCTCAGTCCCAGCCCGGATATCTGCGGGCTGCGTCGCCATCTGGGTACTTCAGGCGGGATTCGGATATCCCCCTGCTCGCCTGCCCTTGTGAGTGGGGCTGTTGGAGTGCCTTCCACTTCACACTGCAGCAGACAACTTCCAGCGTTTCTGGGATGGTGGAGATGCCTATTATGCGTTGTGGGCTTGTGGAGCGTGAGCCGACAAGGCTATCTAGTGTCAGCTTCCATTTTCGTTTCCCTGTTTTGACTTTTTCCATTCTATCCTGGGAGGAGGTTATCCAGGATCACCATTGGCACTGTGTTCTTTGGGGAACCTGGAAAGGGGATCCTTTCAACAAACGAAGACGGACCTGTTACCAGTGGATTTTTGTTTGGGTGAACTTTTGTTTCTTTGGAACTTTGTACAAACCAATTTAAAACTTGTATGTGTTGGAAGAAATTGAATTTGGAAATGTTTGCGGGGAATAAAATCTACCCAGGAAAAGTAGCAGTCATCTTAGACACTGGTTATGTGGTATTTTGTGTTAAACCAGATTTCCTTGTTTTTCCTTCGACCTGTGGAAAAACCCTTTCTTTTGATCTGTGAAAGGGAAATTCATCCTGATCGTGAAAAGAGACATTGATCACATTGTGTACCAGGTCATATGTTATATGTTGTTGTTGAATTGAATTGCCGGACAATCACTTCTTGACTTACGTCTAGAACAACAACAACTTCAATAGTCTTCTTTGGTATCAAAAATGTTAGCAGCTTTCAGGGAATAAAACATACACATTAATCCACATTAGGACTGTTCTGCACATTTTGCTCATCTCCCTCTGGATGGTCTACTTCAGAAGGGAAGCCTGTTTGCCCCCTGTTCCTCCTTTCTGCTTCAATAGTTACACAGTAGCTAGGATACAGTCTTTTCCTGTTGCTACTTTGGCTAGGGCAATGTGAGTTTACAACAGGCACATTCATCTCAACAAATGAGCAGCACTTCCTACAACCCTTGGGATTCGTATTACTTCCCTCTGGCTTTTGGCAATGTTGGGTGATCTCAAATTGTCTAGGTTTAGCTCTCTTCTGGCTTTGTCATTGCTTGATAATGTAGGGTAATTCCTATTAAAAACAACTCGCTAGGGAAAAGGGCTAGTGCACCCTTTATCAACAAGAGCTTTATTTTGTATACAAAAAGGAAAATGGCCTCAATGGTATTATAAGTCCACTGCCGCAGAGCTCTCTCTCCTCCTCAAGATGGAGGTCACTTTATAAATACAAATGTCGTCATTGATGATGCATTCGATATACATTATTAATCCCCCACCCTCATTGGCTACCGCCTATATTTGATAGTGATTACTGTTGGGAAGGGGACCACCCCGTCCCACACCCCACACTTTAGAGTAAGGCGAGCTGCATTCGAAGCACTATGATGGGCCATGAGGCAGGGAGGACGGTGGTAGGACCCCACCCCAATATAATCAACCCGCATAGTGTAGCGCAGGGCGCGAGCAAGCCTGCCAATATGCGTAGATGTTAGTAACCATAGTTAGGAGACAAGGCCTGCGCAGCAAATGTGGCATTTCATGCACTAGGCCCTAATTGGGAGACAAGGGACACCTCCAGTCATGCCCAAGCTCCCATGAGGACAACCCACACCCCCAACCACAATAAAGCTCATTCATTGTTCTAACAGTGCTGCAAAGATGTTTTTTTAACCAGAAGGAATGTGCCCTACAAGGCCGAGATCATAGACCGGTGCCTGGTGTGCATATTATCTTGCACTGGCCAAAGCATGACCCAGCCCACCCCCAGGTGACCACGAGTTATAGCCCATATAACTGACTAAGCCCCAAGATCCCTGAATTCCATGGCACCAGGTGACCTTCGACCACCATCCTGTAGATTTAGCAAGGGTTCCTGAGGGAACCTCCCTTCCCCAAGAAAATTCAAAGGAAGATGGAAGTGCTACTTTGAAACAGCTAGCCTTGGATAATGGTTCCGGAGGGAGGGAAGGTAATGAGGCTACTAATATTTAGCCCTTGCTCTCCTCAGCCAAGCACTCCCCTAGATTGAAAGCTACAGCACTGAAGATTCTATTATTAAATACCAGATCGCTATTGAAACATGCTTTAGACCTTGCCACTTATTTAGCACAATGTGATCTTGACATATGTGCATTAACTGAAACTTGGAGTCATGCAGCAGCTGCTCCATCGCTGGCCCTTGCCACTCCCGATGGCTACAAGATTTTCCACCAAGACAGAAAGGAGGGTATAGGTGGGGAGGTAGCCTCCATCTTTAAACACACCTTGGACATTTGGAGTACCGAAATCCCAGCCATAGATGGGTGTGAATTGATGCATATTAAGATTAGGACGGATGCGGAATCCACCTTCAATATGATTCTTGTGTATAAGCCCCCTTCACCTCTGCCAGAATTTGTAAACCTACTGTGTAACTCTTCGCTTTCTTTTCTTAAAGTTAACACCAAACCATTAGTCTTAGGGGACTTCAACTATTGGCTGGGTAACAAAACTGATACTGGCACAAAATTGTTAGAGGGCGCCTTTCGGGACCTGGGTTTTCAGCAATTTTTATAAAGCCCCACTCATAACAAAGGGAATACTCTTGGATATCTTATTTTATTTTTGTCCCTATCTAGCCAGGAAATTGTCCCTTACCCATGGTCTGATCACTGTTTTATTCATTTTAAAGTCTGTTGTGAGAAACTGCCTATAATTAGGGAAACATCAAAAATCATAATACTTTTGAGAAATGTTAAGAAACTTACACCTAATACATTACACCCTTGGTTCCTGGCCTTGGAGACGGAGACAAAAGACCTAATGCCAGTAAATGACATTGCTGAAAGGAATGAAAGCACTCTCTGGGATGCTAGTGACAGACTTGCACCACTTAAAAGTAAACAAATAATTCTGAAGAAAGTCAATTCATGGCTTTCCTCTGAGCTTCAAATGCTTAAGAGTGCTAAGATCAAATGCCTCTACACATGGAAAACGTCTAATGAGATAGATAAGGAGAATGATAAGCTGGCGGCTAAAAGCTACAAGAAAGCAGTCATATTGGCAAAAAAGTCTTCACTTGACAATAGAATTGATTCAGTACAATCTCATTCCAGAGAATTGTTCAGAATCCTGAACGAATTAGAACATCCAGCTCAAAATGCTACAGAAACTATTACTAGAGGCACAGAATGGTGTTCTTCCATTCAGAATGCTATGCTAAATACTTTAAATATGATTAAACTTAATATCGATCAGGCCAAAAAATCCATGTCACGGTATGAAGAGGCTACTCCTAGTTCTCCCCACAAATTATGTGGACAGGATGAACAATTTAATTTTAAACCTGTATCTGAGGCAGAACTAGCCCTTTTTATTTGAAAATGTAAAACCGACTACCTGCAAGGGGGATGTATGCCCTGCGCTGGCTATAAAAACATACTCTCCTCTACTTATTGGCACGCTGTGCAAATTTGTGAACTCTTCGTTCAGTGAATGCCATGTTGCGGCGTCTATTAAGAACACCTGGATTTTGCCTCTGCTCAAAAAGCCAGGTCTCTGCCTGTCAAATTCCCTAAACTATATGGCAATTTCGAACTCCCCCTTTCTGTTGAAGATACTTGACTGAGTAGCCTTCACACAGGGTATGACGAACCTGAGGAATAATAACATACTAAACAAGTGGCAGTCAGGATTTAGGGAGAATCATGGTACGGAGACTGCTCTTCTGGAGCTTAAGTCCAGACTTCTCCGTATTATGGACAACAGACAAACAGTCGTCCTGATGCTGCTTGTCCTCTCCGCCACCTTCGATCTTGTAGATCACACTTTATTGCTTGATCGGCTGGGGAAGGTAGCAGGGTTCTCAGTTTCAGCGACCCGCTGGGTCCAATCATTTCTGACCAAATGCTGCTGTAGAGTCAGCAGCACCTCGGCTGATGCGATCCCAACCCTACCTACACATGGGGTACTACAAGGGGCTTGCTTGTCCCCCACCTTCTACAATATTTTTACTGTCCCATTTCTTGACATCTTGGAGGAAAATAAAATCAATTTCACCAATTATGCAGATGACACACATTGTGTCATCCCTCTTTCAGGCAATCATATAGAGAATCAGAACACCATCAACCGGACTTATGGAGTGATCCAAAGCTGGATGTGCAATAATGGACTGGCATTGAATACTGAGAAAACCGAAAGGATGGTGGTAGGCACTTTGCCCAAAAAACGGAATTTGGGCTCTGAATATGGTCATTTCCATATTGATGGTTGTGATATAGACACCAAAAGTAAATTAAAAACTCTGGGAGTCTACTTTGAACGCAACCTTAATATGAAGGCAAAGGTCGGGAGCATGGTGTCATCAGCCTCATATTAAATTAAACTACTGACCCAGGCTTACCCTTTTATCGCCAGAGCAAATTGCGAGACACTTGCAAGAACCCAAATTGGCTTGAGACTTGGTTATTGTGGCAGTCTGCTTATCGGCCTGGCTAAAACCGATATAGGTCGTCTTCAAGTAATTCAGAATAATGCGGTCAGGATTGTTCTAGATCTTAAAAGAAGGGAACATGTTTCGGATGCCAGAAGGAGCCTACATTGGCTTCCTATAGAGGCCAGCATTGCATTTCGCCTTCTGGTGACAACTCAGAAATGCTTGACAGGTTTGTCACCTTTATACCTGAGTGAAGTGTTAGAGACTAAACTTAATACACGCAATCTCAGATCCAGCAACACTAATCAACTGAGAGTCCCAATGTACAGATTGTCCCAGGTAAAGAAAGGAGCATTTTTTTTGCGGCAGCTCCAATGGCATGGAATGCCATCCACTCGATATGAGGAAAGAACAATCTACAGCTGTGTTTAGAAAGAGACTTAAGACGCTCCTGTTCAGATAAAGAGGATCTCATTACTATCTCGACCTCAGTCTGTTTATACCTTCCTGAAATAACTCTGTGGTCTCATTGACTACCTAGCTTTATGTTTGTTTTTGTGGTGCGCCCTTAAGCCTCTGGGTCAGTGCTGCGCAATACAAATGTAAATAACATAACATAACATAACATAACATAAAGTAACAAGTCTTGAATGTTCAAAGAGAACGGACATTGCACGTCTTTGAGCTACAATCACATGATTTGTATTGCGAGGTGCTGTGAGGGATAAATTATAGTTCAAAACGAGGGTGGAGACCTTGGAGCCGGATGGTGCGAAAGGGAGTGAAATGGCTGTGTAGAATGTCACAGTGCCCCAGAACCTCCTTTGTGCCAGTCTTAAAGCATGCAAGGTTCACAGTATAATGATGAAGTAGCATTGTGTTAGGAGTGTAGTTAATTTGTTCTTTGGCATTCGGTGAGAAGAATATGATCTCCGCAGCACCCACATGATGGAAGATGGAAGGACTGGGCTGGAACCAATGACCTGGCATCCCTTATGGAGCAGGCGGATCCTGTACCAGCTGCACTGGTTTTTACTGTATTGTATTGCGTCACAATGATGATGTGTCTCCTCTCACGGATCTGCTTGTACCCTTTTTCGGCATAACGTTCTTGGCAGCAGAGTTCTTTGCTCATTTTTGTATGTGATTAAAACTTGTTATCCTTATAAGATCGACTTGGCTGTCTTCCCTAGCAGGTTGTATTGTCTCTGGTGTGAGTGTTCAGGGGCGTGCCTTCATTACATGCCGATTGGTGATGATGTCTTCTCTGCCGTCTTCTCCACACATGGGTGACAAGTTCTTCACTTCGGAATGTTACAAGGTAATTGGTTAAACTTAAAAAGGCAACATCCTACCTTCACTTCTAACAACGTGATGGGCACTTGGCCATTAACATGGACTTCGATGTCAGTCTGGTCCTTGCAAACAAGGCAACTCTTTTCTCATCCCAGACACGTTGGCGCCCCCACCGGGCCTCTCTGTCATAATCTTATAACGTGGCATCACCCTTTGCTTTGCCTGTCACAAATCACAGACCCTGTTGTGCTTGGATCCCCTTGTATTATCTACTCCTCACGGGGGATGGACCTAGGGTCCCACTAATCCATCCAATTCATGAAGGGTTTAAGAGCACTTTTCCTGTGCATCTGTTAGTTCAAATAGAATGACCATTCTTCTGTGGGGTGCTGGTGTCTTAAATCTCAGTTCCTGTTTTGGCAGCTCAAAACCTCTGCCCATGAGTGTGGCCTTCGTACTGGGCTGCAGCTCCTCTCCCATTCGGCTTCTAGCATTCCTACCTAATTGTTCAAATGGCTAACTTGCGTGTTCCTTGGTGCGCCTGGGAATTGGAACGTGATAATCAAGCGAAACATGATGCGTTGTTGTTCTGTGTTTCCAACGCGACCTGCGAGGATTCAGGCCTACTCTCGAATACAGCCCTAGTTCATGTTATGAATGTTGCCCACATGTAATGTATTCTAAGTGACACTATGACAAAGTAATGGATAGTATTCCCCTACATAAGTTGCTAAAATACATGTGTGCCCGTCGACTACTTCCACGCGTAGGTTCAACCCTCCACCCTCTACCGTCTTCTAGACATGCCCCACAGTTTAATATATGTTTCACAATCTAAATCATTTGGGGGGGTGGTAATCTGAACGTGCATCCCCACAGTCATCTCAAATTGCCCTGGTTTAGCTTTTTTTGGCTTTGTCATTGCTTGCATGCCTTAGGTCTTCATATTGTTTCCCACTGGGATGTTGGGATCTCCACAAATTCACAAAAGGAATATAATAACTTCTTTGTTTCATTAATCGCCACCACCGTGGTATTCTTATAGTTCGATATTCAATAGAAGTGCCTCTGTCATTCACATGCGAACAATGCGGCTGAACTGGCGCACGCAAGGAGCACCAGAGCGCTCCGCTACCACTTGCAAGTGGAGAACTCACTGGGTAAGTCGCTCTTGCTCTGTACTCTCTGGCTGCTAGCCTCTTTGGCTCCCCTGAATACAGCGAACAGTTCCTGGTCGTTCGCTCTGGCTGCCACCACACCAACTCGGAGTATCCCACGCTTCTACGAATCTCCTGCGCAACCCAGTCACCGGAGCCCTTTCCGCGTTTTCTACCACGCTGCCTTTCTGCTGCACAACCTCTGCAAGGAGAGGCACCGACCCACTCAGGACCCTCATTGGTCCTGGTGTCTTCTCACTTTACTGATCTTGCAGACACGGCTCACACAGCATACACTGCTTCCTGTATAATAATGTCTTGCTTCTTTCCTTTTAGGTATGGAAAGGTATTTTGGTGTTGTCATGCAGTTTGAAGATGAGCATGGGCTGGTAGGCGAAAGCGCGGTGTGCGCGATGCTGTCCGGTGAGTAATGGGCGATGCGCGGCGCTGTTTCGCCTTTAATATTGCTAACCTGTGTCTTTTCTCTCCTTGCAGGTTGCGATGTTCCTCGCCGAGCGCCGTAATGTTCCAGCAATGATACTGACCAGGAGATGACTACCCAGGTAAGAATTGTGTGGCTTTCTTCATTCGGGAGGAAACGTGAATAAACGCTTACTAATGCTGTCTTTCTTTCTCCTCTTTTCAGGTTAAGGTATTCCAGGATGCATGCGGTGCTGGATGATGGAGTTCGTACCTTCAGGTGAGTGGAACTGAAATTAGCGATGTATTGAAGACAGGATACTGTTCCAGGTATGTTTTGTAGTGTTCTTTCTCTCTCTGCAGGTCCTTGGTTTCAGGTAAGCTGACATCAAAGAACTGGACACAGTGAGCGTTACGCTGCCCACAGCAGAATAACGCAATGCATGTTCTGCTGTTTGGGTGTGGTTTAAACAGTCTTAGCTAAAGTAGTCCAGGTAAAATAGTCCCAGGCCTACCACACCGAAAGTAGTCTAGGTAAAGTAGTCCCAGGCCTGCCACACCCAAATGACTAGACCGCATAGCTCAGTTCCTTGTAACTGAGCTATGTGTGTGCCTCCATGTTGGCTGAACCCCCCAAAGTTAAATAGTCCCAAGTAAATAGCCCCATTCTAATGTTGGTCTTCATGAGGCGCTAAGCACTGACTCCAAGAGAGTCTTGGATGAGGTTTTAAGGCCTTTGACCTGGCCCTAACTGGAAGGCTGACTTGCCAGTGAGGGCCAGGGGCAAGGGTCATGACAAAATGTGCTGGTTCCTCATGCCGCTATCAATGAGGAGTCATAGGATGCAAGGATCAATGTACATAAATATGCTTGCTTGATGTTGTCAGTTACACATGTCTGTGCAATGACGCTGGTAGGGCTTCGGGTGCCTTTGATTAAGGAAAAGCAGGATAGTGCTTATAGGTTTGCTACAAGGAAGCACTGGTGCCCTTGGTTAAGGAAGGGCAGGTGGTGTTAATTGTAAGGAAGGCATGGTATCAACAGCAAGACAGACAAAAGTGACCACAGTTCAAGGGTGTTTATTGAACTTCAACAACGTTATGATAAACGCCTATCTAAACCTAAATATACAGATGGGAGCAAGCTACGACCATCAAATAATAACGCAGTCCTAGTGGTGTCTTGTCAAAATAAAAGGGCCTATACTAAAAACCTATTGCCAATCCTTACCTCTAAATACAAACAGCCTGGGGGATAATGTTACAAAAAGAAAGAAGTGTTCCAAATGATATGTCAGGATGTTCATGCCATTGGCCTCCCTTCCCCACGGATTTTAGCTTTGGACAAGGTGGTTCACTCAAGCGTAGCACAGTCTCTGGCTTCTTTCGCACAAGGATAAGGTTGAATCAAAACATCGGGACCTTCTGTCTACAAGCCTCTTTACTCCTCAAAGTCTCTTAATTCAGAGAGCCTGATGCAACAAAACAAAAACGTTAAGTTATTTTCCTCTTTGGATTTCTACAAGTATTCTTTTTAGGTGATTCACTATTCACCCGGATCCCACTCAGTCAGGCTCAGATCTCTTTAGTATAATGTTCATTCCCTTTTGATCCCCCTCAGTTGGGCTCAGATCTCTTTAGCACTATGTTTGCAGGATATTCCTTTGGGTGACTCACGGTTAACCCCGGATCCCGCTCAGCCGGGCTTAGATCCCCTTTTAAACATAATTAGTCTGCCTCAGCCAGGCTCAGACCAATTTCAATCAAGTATCGAAGACTTTCAAATGTGTACGGTGTTTAGCTTGACCCGTTGCAGGACCACTTCGATTTTACAATTCCTTCTCTTTGCATTTGTCCCCTTTGGGTTTGGATACCTAACAGAGACTTTTGAATGAGCATGCACGTGGCGCCTGATGACTCTGTTTACGGTATCTATCATTGCTTCAAAGTTCAGTCACTCATTTAGTGCATCAATTATGTTTGCATCACTTTCCACATCTGCTTCATGCACTGTCCTCTTCAAATTCCTTCATACAACGTTGCTGCTTGCAACCTTGGGTTCCAGGAGGCCCGTGTTTGTATCAGTCTCCTCAACTTCACTCGTTTTTCTTTGTTGTAGGAACCAAGGACAGCACCACGCCGGCAACTACTTCCCCCCACCTTGACTATCGACGCGGGAGTGCACCGTGTACCTCTGACACACAATGCATGAGTCTTCAGCTTTGATTCCAGGTCTTGCGTTTTCTATTCTCGAAGGATCATAAAAGTTACAGTCTTTCAATGAAAAGGTCAAGGGCCCATTGTTTGTTTTCCTATTCAGTCTCGCCGTCTTTCGCATTGTATTAAACTGCCATCTTATCTTCAAACTGCTGCTTCCTCATGTGCTTTGCCTCGCTCACAGTGTGTTCTCGTGCTCTGTCTATTATCCGTGTGGGGAAGTGTGATGGAAGTCAGGTGTGTGTAATGATCAGTAAATGCCTGACCCTGCCTGACCATTGTGTTGGGACATGTCAGGTATACGGCTTGGGTGTTAGTCTGTTTTCCCTCGCAGTGAGTTGTCAGAGAGAATATGTTTGTGTTGGAAAAGGGGAGAGGGTTGAATACCTAAGTATCCTAACTGGTAGAATGGGGTAAAGGTGTTATAGGGAAGGGGATACTGCATTTTGCCATCTGGTGTCCCACTTCCACTCCCTGAAGACCCCACTTCAAGGTGATCCTCCCGCACTGGTCCACCGCCAGGAAGTGGATCCAAAAGCGATGGGCGTGTCCTGGCCACCTGGATGACAGATCCCTGGGGTCTAGTGGGTAAAACACCTTGAGGTTTCTCACATACGGTTCCCCTATGCAATGTAGCTGCATCTGTTTCACAAGGGAACCGAGAAAGGAAATCTACTTTCCCTTGATCTTTGCCTTTTCGGTGCTCCATAGAGAAACAGTAGGGTTGCAGGTCTAAGAAACATTGCATGACTCGAGGGTTAGAATCTTTCTGTTGGCTAATCCAAACTAAGGGAGAATGATTTGTGACAAGTTTGAACTTTCTTCTTAGGTGGTAATATCGAAGATGGGTAATGGCCCGCTTGATGGCAAGGGCCTCTAATTCTAACACAGAGTAATTATTTTCACGTGGGAAATGTTTACGACTAGTAAACAAGAGGAGGTGTTACAATTCATTGCAAATTTGTGACAGGACTGCTCCTAGCCCTATAAGTGAGGCATCTGTTTGTAATACAAACTCTTTTGAGAAATCTACTACCTTTAGGATCGGGTTCTGGCACACGGTTTGTTTTAGGTTGTTGTACCACACATCGTCCTTGTCAGTCCAATGAATTTTCTGGGGTTCGGCATTCTTTAATTTGTCGGTCAGTTTAGCTGTTCTGTCCGAGAAATTAGAGATGAACCTACGGTAATAACCAATTAGCCCTATGAATGCTCTAAGGTATCTCTTAGTTTTAGACGTGGGGGTATCTAGGACAGCCTTTACTTTCTCGCATTGAGGTTGAACTCTACCATGCCCTTCAAAGAAGCAGAGATATTTCACGGCTGATTGGGCCAGCCTTTCATTTGGATGGACTGGCAGTTAGATCGGCTTCCCTGGGGGCTCTCATAATAGTAAGAAGATGAAAAGGTGGTCTTCCCAGGTTTTACTATGAATGACTATATCATCAATATAAGCTCCACAGAAATCAGAGTAGGGCTGTAATATTTTATCCAGTAGTCGTTGGAATGGGCAGGGGCCCTGTATAAGCCAAAAGGGAGGACCTTGAACTGAAACAGTTCCAAGGGCGTCAGAAAGGCTGTCTTCTCCTTGTCAGGTCCATGTACTGGGACCTGCCAGTACCCCTTGGTTAGGTCTAGGGTGGATTGAAAGGTGGCATTCCCGAGTTTATCATTGAAGTCATCGATGCGTGGCATGGGATATGCATACAAATCTGAGATGGAATTAACTTTGCGGAAATCTATGCAAAACCTCCAGGAATTGTCAGGTTTTGTGACCAATACTATAGGGAGGACCAAGGGCTTGAAGAGGGTTCAGTGATATTCGCTCTTAACATTTTGTTACTTCCTCAACCACGATCTGTTTACAAGCTTCCAGGAGTCTATATGGTTTCAGATGGACTACTTTTCCTTTAGTGTTGTAATATAGCGATAGGTGCCTTTCACTCTTCCTGATTTCTCAGAGAATACATTGGGAAATGCTACAACTATATCCTTTAAATCTTCTTGTTGCTGATTAGATAGCTCTCGGGGAATTAATTCAAAGTTATCTATCTCCTCTGGGACAAAGCGATATAATATCGTGGCATTGGCGGCTAAAGGATTTTCCTTCCACTCTTTTAATAGGTTTGTGTGGTATAGATGGGTCTTTTGTTTCCTGTCAGGTTGGGCTACCTTACAAGTACAGTTTTCTGTGCGTTCCAATATTTCATATGGCCGTGCCACTTAGAAACAAGTTTGTTATCCGAAGTAGGTAATAGGACCAATACTTTTTGTCCCACAGAAAATGATCTTAAACTTACTTTTTTGTCATAAGTGGACTTTTGTTGTGCTTGGGCTTTTTCCATATTAGTATACACTAGATCTCGAACAAGTCTCATATGCTCTTGTAATTGAGTAGCAGTTTGTGAAAGGGGAATGGGTTCCTCTTCTCTTTCTTCCCAAGTTTCCCAGAGCATATCTAGGACATCTCAAGGTTCTATACCATAGAGTAGTTCAAAAGGAGAGAATCCAGTGAATGCCTGAGGGGTTTTTCTCACTGCAAATAGTGCCATGGGGATCATACGGTCCCAGTCCTTCCCATCCTTGTCTACCAATTTCCTCAGGGCCATCTTAAGCATTTTATTGAATCTTTCTATCAATCTATCTTTTTCTCCACCTGTGGTGTCCCCCAGACGTCTAACCACCCTCCCTGGCTTTTCAAGCAATACCTGGCACTCCTTGCCCACTGCATTGCCGCTCTCTGCCCCACCTTTCAGGGCTATACGGACGACACTAATCTCATTTTCAGGCTCCCTCGGCCTCCTCCCCTCCTTCCATCATCTCTGACTGTCTGTCTGTTATCCAGGAGTGGTGTGCCGCCAATGAACTCTGCCTTAATGCCAGTAGACTGAGATTTTCTTCATCGGCACACCCGCTCCCTGCTTCCTTGTAGCTCTCTGGCTGGCCTCTCTTGGCCCTCTTCCTGCTCCCACCTGCAAGGCAAAAATCGTCAGGGTCATCTTCAAGTCCACACTCTCCTTCTCTCCTCACATCTCGGACATCTCTAAGAAGTCACACTACCAGTTGCACCTCCTCAGAGGTATTCTTCCTTTTCTCACCTTCCCCCAGAAGCTCACTGTCTCCAGAGCTCTGGTTCTCGCTAGGCTGGACTATTGTAACAGCCTCTTTCTAAATCTGCCTGCTTCTACTCTTCGCCCTCTGCAACTTATCCAGAATAGGACTGCAAGACTTGTCCTTGGCCTTAAGCCCAGGGATCGAATCTCTCCAGGACTGAAATATCTGCACTGGCTCCTAGTGGCTGCGAGGATTAAGTTCAAAACCCTCTGCATCGTTCACAAGGCCTTCTGGGGCCTGGGGCCTCAATACCTTCAACTCTCTCTTCCTATATATCTTCCTTCTCGAGCTCTTCGCTCATCTGCCTCCAACTCCCTCACGGTCAGTCGCTTCGCCAAGCAACGAGTTGGCGGTCGATCTCTTTCTTCGGCTGGTGCCTCCTTCTGGAACAGCCTCCCTGCCTCCCTCAAACTCGAGGAGAACCATCTCCAGTTCCTGAAGCACCTCAAAACCTTTCTCTTTGCTTCTGCTTTTTCTCCTCCTCTCCTCTGCTGACCTCCTGGCTGTAACCTGCACTGTACTGGCTACCTGGACACCCTCTGATCTCGGGCCCAGGTCTTTTCTCCCACCAGTGCCACACACCTGCACTGCCCACCTGGCAAACCCTGCACTTGGAGACGGTTTCTGTATCCCTATAGTCCCCCTACCAGCCCTTGACACCTGACGCCCGCACTTACCCATGCACTTGCCACTTGCTGGCCATTTACTTATTGTTATCATCTTTCCCATGTACAGCACTGTCCCTGCCCTCTTCCCACTCACTTGCATGATCTGAATGACACCTGGCCTAGTAGGATCGCTGTCCGTCCTCCCTTTGTTCCCCTCCCTTGCCTAGTCACGCCTCGAAACACTTGTGTATAGGTGCGGTTATAAATGCCATATCATGTCATATCATATCTTTCGGTTTGGGGGTGGTAGACGGAAGTCCTTATGGTGGTAATATGGAGTAGCTCCTTGACTTCACCCATGAGCTTGCTCATGAAATTGGATAATGATAATGATAATCCTGATCCTTGATCCATCAGGATTTCCGTAGGAAAACCAACTCTAGAGAAGTATGGTAATAGGTGTTTTAAAATCTGCTGGGTGGTGTTGTTCAAATATGAAGTGCCTCAGGTATCTGGTTGCATAATTGACAATCACGAGTTCATATTTGTTACCCAGTCTAGAGGCTTCCAAAGGTCCAATGATTTCCACGCAATCCTAGAAAAAGGAATTTCTATTATTGGTAAAGGATTCAGAGGGGCAGACAAGGGAATGTGAGTACTGGTTCTTTGACATATCTCACATGTCTGAATGAAGTTTTTTTTAATATCAGCATGGATACCTAGCCAGTAAAACTTCCCACTGATATGTGCCTGGGTCTTGGATTACCCTAAATGTCCCCCTGTCAGATGAAAATGTTGTCTTCACGATTTGTACTTCAAATGGGATTTCACCATGGCTCTGTAAGAGAACCTTTATGTCTCCCGGATGTCGGGATCTATGACACCTGCCAGTACGTCTAGACAGAATTTCCAGGCCAGGCCAGATATTGGGGCCAATCTTATAAAACTAAGTCTGTGGGGATCATTACTGTTTTCCCTGGAGGGATAGTAGCTTCTCTGCTGCTACAAATAAAAAAAATGATTGATTCTTTCATGGCCACAGAAGGGTCTGAGGCTCTATGGCTAAGCTTCTGAAATGTTAGGGTTCCCCAATTTGTTTCAATTGATTCACATCCAACTCCTGACACCACATTTAAGGAAGACATGGTATCAACAGTAAGACAGACACAAGTAACCACAGTTCAAGGGTGTTTATTGAACTTCAACAAGGTTTTTTTTTTTTTAATTTCTTTATTGGCATTTTCCAACAAAACAAAACAAATCGTAAGACCGGGCATCGGTCGTACTGTAAGAACTGCACCCCTCTCATCCCCTTTCCCTCCTTTTTCCCCATTCCCTCCGCCCGTTGTGATGAAAGGAGTCATTATGTCGTTGGTTTTCATCAGTGTGGCGGCGCTGTTAGAGTTTCATCGCTGTGTGACAGGCTGGTGGCTGAATCTTGCGTTAGATCTGATTGATGTGCATCGACATTGTCGGTCGTTGAAAGCAAATATGCGACGTACGGTCCCCATATGTCCGGAGGGCGTGCGTGTAATGGCATAGCTCTGATGAAATCTGTTTCTACATCTTGACAGAATGTTACGTCTTTCAGCCACTGCTGCAGGGTTGGAGGGGGGGCCTCTGCCCCATGTGTAGGCGATTCTTCTTCTCGCTAGGACCAGCAATAGATTTGCTAGTCTTTGAACTGTGCTCGGTAGTGATTGGGTTAGGCTTAGCAATACTGCCTTTGGTTCGAAGACGAGATCAGTTCCTATTATTGCTGAGGTTTTTTCGAGCACTGCTCTCCAGAAGGTGGCCACTGGAGGATAGGACCATGCCAGGTGAAGGAAGTCTGCTGTGGGCACTCCACATCTTCAACATTCCGCCAAAATAGAGTCCCTTTGAGAGTGAAGTTTTGCCGGTGTGTGGTATGTTTGATGGAGGTAGTTGAAATGGATCAGCTTGAACCTGGCATTGATCGCCACTCTGTGTGTGAGTTTTAGGGTGTAGGCCCATTCTTCATCTGGGATTGTGCTGCCTAGTGTTTTTTCCCATCTCTTTTTGGCGCTCGTACAGGGTGGATTCATCTCGTGGAATAGACCCTTGTAGATGCTTGTTACGAGGTGCCTGTCTCCTTGGGCTTGGATTGCGTAATGGAGCAGTGGCCAGATTGGCGGTTGTTGTGAGAAGTCTGGAATAGCCTCCTGAAGCGAGTGACGCAGTCTGTGATATATGAACGTGTCTAGGGCATTATTGGCTCCTCTTTCTCTGGCTTGTTGCATTGTTAGGAAGGTCCCTGCTGGAAAGAGGTCATCCATGGAGTGTAAATGTAGCTTTTCTGCCCAAAGTAGGAAGACTTTTTCAGTCGTGATGGTTATTCCGGGAATGTGTTTGATCGGCAAAAGTGGAGAATATCTGGACACAACGTCATCTTCTTTGGCAATTTTCTTCCAGACTGAATATGTTGTGGCAACTGGGTTCATTACGGATTGGGTGATTGGGAAGCGCCCAAAGATAATGGATCGAAGGAGATGTGGTGTTGCCAGTGCTCTTTCTATCTGGACGTGTGGTCTTGCGAATTGCGTTGCGTACCAGTGGCTGAGGTATTGCGCTTGCGCCACCCAGTAGTAGCGTTCTGGGTCTGGGAGGGCTAGTCCACCCTGCAGTGTTGGTAGGGTTAACGTGGAGGACGCGACCCTTGCCACTTTACCGGCCCATATGAGGTCGAGGACCATACTTTTCATGCATTGGAGAAGTTTTTGCGTGAGGAGCAAGGGAATGTTTGAGAAGATGTACAGTAGTTTTGGTAAGACAATCATCTTTACTATCGAGACCCTGCCCAGAGGTTGAGTGGTAGAGATTTCCACCTGTCGATCTTGGTTTGGATGGTGGCCATGGCGGTTTCATAATTGTCGTGAATGATTTCTTCTTTCAACCGGGACATGTAGATGCCGAGGTACCTCAAGTGCGTGTGTTGCCACTGGAAGCCAAAGTCGTCGGTAAATTCAGTAGTGGCGAGGGTAAGCAGGAAGATTATGGATTTGTTGTTATTAATTTTCAGCCCAGAGAAGCGTCCAAACTGTATTACTGCCCTTATTACCGGGTTTATGTTCTCATCTGCGTTCTGTAGGAACAAGGCTATGTCATCTGCGTAGAGTGAGATGATCATCTTGTGTGGGCCAAAGGGGAGACCTCTGTGGAGGTGGTGCATGCGAATGTCCGAGGCCAGGGGTTCCATTATCAGAGCGAACAGAAGTGCAGAGAGTGGACAGCCTTGTCTTGTTCCTCTTCGCAGGTGAATATCAGCAGAGCAGTGACCGCCTAGCAGGATGTTGGAGATGGGGTTTTTGTAGAGTAGAGAAATCATGTGCAGAAACCGTTTGCCCAGACCCATCCTCTCCAGGACTGTGAACATAAAGGGCCATTCAACCGAGTCGAAAGCCTTCTCTGCATCTAGCAGTACTGCCACTGCCTGACTGTCTGGTTCTAGGGCTTCCATTGCTCCGAAAATCCTTCTTATCCCATATGATGTGTTCCTCCCAGGGACGAAACCCGCCTGATCAGCCAACACCATGGCGGGTATGAGAGGCAGTAGTCTTTTAGTTAGGATTTTTGCGAATATTTTGTTGTCCTTTATTAATGAAATTGGCCTGTATGAGCCGCAATCCGTTGGATCTTTACCGTTCTTGTGTAAAAGTATTATGTTGGCTCGATATAATGTTGGTGGTAGCTGGTCCCTAGTAAGGGCCTCGTCGTAGACCTGGAGGAGCAGTGGGGCGAGGATGTTTGCAAAGTGTTTATAGAACTCGCCGGATAGGCCATCTGGTCCAGGTGCTTTGGAGTTAGGTAGTTCCTTGATGGCCTTGAGGATCTCCTCAACGGTGATGGGGGCATTCAGTGGTTCTCTGAGCTCAGGGGCGACCCAATATAGTTCGATTTCATCTAGGTATCGTGTCAGCTCAGCTGGGTCGGCGGAGTAGCTTGAGTTGTACAAGTCTTGGTAGAATTTGCGGAAGCTTTCGACGATGTCGACTGTCGAGTGGACAGTATTGCCTGTGGGATCTCTCACTGAGTCCATCGCTGTGGGACGCCTATCAGCGCCTATAAGCCTCGCGAGAAGGGCCCCGGGCTGTTGACCTTCGCCATATTGCCAGATCGTGTGGTGTCTGTCTAGGAATTTTATTTCCCTTTCGGCTGTGTTTCGGAACATCTCCAACTCTTTCTTGATAGCTGCTAGTGCTTGTGGAGTGTTGTCCGTTCGGAGGGCTCCCTCGAGGTCTTTGAGCCTTGATTCGCTAGTATTCAACTCTCTCTGCAGTAGTTTTAAAATTCCACATTCTTTCGTCATGCAGACCCCTCTGGTAAAACATTTTAAAGTTTCCCACAGAGTCCCGGCTGAGTGTACTGAGCCACGGTTAGAGTCAAGAAAGAGTTCTAGTTCGTTTCTGAGTTCTTCTGCAAAGACCGTGTCTTGCAGTGCTCGTGGCTTGAATCTCCAATGAGGACGCGGTTTAGTTGCTTGTGTGTTATTGCAAACTAGGGACACCATGGAATGATCTGACAGGGATCTTGGCAGAATGTGGCATTTATTCCATTGTAAGCGGCTGTGGCTGGATACGAGGAGATAGTCTATTCTCAAGCTGGTCTTGTGGACCCAGGAGTGAAAGGTAAAGTCGCAGGTGCTTGGATTCCAGATATCGACCAGGTCGTAGGCTCTGCAGATTTCAGAAATCTGTAAAGACGCCTTGGATGGATTTAACGTCGTGTTGTGAGATTTGTCTTTGACCGGGTTCAGCGTCGTGTTGAGCTCACCACCCCAGATGATCGTGGATTGCTTGATCGTGCTCAGCTGCGCCATCACCCATTCGAAGTTGTTAGGACCATCAGTGTTAGGGCCGTATGAGTTCACTAGGGTGACGTCTTCCCCGTCTATCGTTCCCTGTATCAGAAGCGATCTGCCTTCTGTGTCCTTTTTTTGGGCGATAAGTCTGAAATTGATCGTTTTATTGATAATTATGGCTACTCCAGTCCTCTAGCATAAGACGAGAAGGAGGCGAAGTAGCAGTGGCATCCCCATTCCTTTGCCCAGGGATGCTCGGAGTTCGGGCATAGGTGCGTTTCCTGGATGAGGGCAATGTCGATTTTGTGCCGGCGCAGGTATTGGGTCATTTTTCTAACCTTCGCTGGCTGGTTCCCATCTTTAATATTCCATGGGGCCACGATGAAGGCGCTGTGTCTTTAACTCTTTGTGCATGCGATTCTTGGCATTTGGGCGCTGAGGGGCGGGGGGTTGGATCTTGTCGTGATGAGTTTGTTCGCAATGTGTTCCTCTCCTAAGTGGAGCACGTGGGGTGTCCGGGGTGCCATAAAACTTGTTAACTCCCAACTTGTGCGTGTATCCCTCCCAATTTCCGCGAGCAACTCCCAACTGGCTCGGCGTGGTTCCCACCCCTGTTAATGTGTAACTTGTAAACTTGAACATTGCTGTGCTAGGGGCGCTTGGATTCTCTCAAGTTGCGCGGCCTTGAGGGTATCATACCCTCTATTTCGTGTTCCGGCAGCCTTGATGATCGCAGTGAGCAGTAGGCTGTTGTGTCTTTTTATCTATGGTGGATTCCTCTGGGCTCTTTCTCTTTGTGCTCGTGCTTGGTTGTTCTCCGGTGGCCGACAGCCTGCCCGATCGAGGTACACATTTGCCTCTTCGGGGGATTGGAAAAACTGAGCTCTGTCCTGGTGTTGTATCCTCAGACGGGCCGGGAACAGCATTGAGTAGGGGATTTGGTTTGTGCGGAGTCTCTGTTTGACGTTTGTGAAGGACTTCCTTTGTGCCTGGATAGCTGGAGAAAAATCGGGATAGAAGTGGACAGTGTCGCCGTCGTACTGTAGCTCGCCCTTCTCCCTGGCCAACCGGAGTATCGCGTCTCTGTCTTTGTAATTGAGTAATTTTGCAATTATTGGTCACAATGGCGCTCCGAGGGCAGGTCTTAACTTCCGTATTCTATGGGCTCTTTCGATGACGAATAGGGGTGAGAGAGCGTCAGGACCAAAAAGAGTTTTACACATTTCTTCTATGTGGTCTTCCATCTTGCCTTGTAGTTGTTTGTCTCTTGCTCCTACTATCTGAATGTTATTTCTTCTGGAGCGCCCTTCGAGGTCTTTGTTTTTTGCGTTGGTTATCTTGATTTGGGCTTCAAGCGATGACACTCTAGTGTTTAGGGATGATACCCCGTCGTCCAGATTAGAGATCCGTTGCTCTGCCTCGTCCTGGCGCTCATTGTGAGTGTCCAGACAATGCTGAATTTGATCAACTTTGGATGAAAGGCCGTCTAGCTTGCTGTCTAAGTTATTGATTCCGGATTTCAGTTCTAAAAGGAGCGCTCCGATGTCGTGTGGTTGGGGTTCAGTGTTGTCTTGCTGCAGCATGCGAGAGGAGGATTCTGGTTCACTGTAGTGCCTCGGAGTTTTTGCAGAAGTGCCTGCGTCAAAGTTCAGTTTACGCTGCTGTTTGTCGGTTTTCCCCATTGCGAGTGCGGATGGGTGGTGTCGCTGGTCGCCTAATAATGGAGTTTGGGTGACAGCCAAGGCGGGGTGCCCGACCACCTAGTGTCTGTAATGCCCGTGAGGATTCTCGTGACTCTGTGGGCACTTCGCCTGATGTTATTATCTGTTGACAGCGTTCTACAAGGCTAGGCTTTCAGCCCGCCATGCGTGCTTTGGGGCCAGTGGGGTATATGCAACCTGCTTGGCGCGAATGTCGTGCACCACGCCTGTGGAGTCCCAGTTGAAATGGACTGCGGTGCTATGGCCAGCGCAGGCTGACCACGGTGGTCACGCTGAATCGTAGGTATTGGGGCCCTTTGCTGAGTGGTGGTGGATTGTTAGGTGGGAGCAGTTCTAAGGGGCACAGTCATTCAGCCCTGGGGGGGGGGCCAGTGAGTATGGCCTGTGTCAAGCGCTGCAAGGCTGAAGCTCTTCTCACTGAGCGCACCCTCTCCAAGCCGCCCCCCCCCCGGCATGCCCCATACCTGCCGGGCTCCAGCCCTCCGTCCGCTCCTTCGTGGGTGTTCTCCGGATGCAGCCACCTGGGTCGCTGGTAGTGAACGGCTATGGGGCCGCAGAGCTCCGTTGGAGCGCGTCCCGGCTGCTGTGCCTTCCCTTCGCCCGGCACCATGCCGCGCGCACCCAGCCGGGCTCGCAGCAAGCAACCGCAGGACAGCTGCAGGGTCGTCTCAAGCCTCGGCCCGAGTCCCCGGAGTTGGCAGCACCTCCCGTGGAGGGGGCTCGCATGGCTGGGCCAAGGCGTCTGCCTCCCACGGAGAGCAGCCGACCCACGCAGAGCCGGCTGCTGCTGTTGCTGGGGCGGGAGCGAGGCCGGGGTTGATTTCAATCGTCTTCGGGAGGGGGTAGGGCCAGGACGAGCGCTCCGCAGCACCGGCACCGCACGGGCTGCCCGCTTCCTTGCCTTCTCCACAAGCTCGGCTGAGCCGCTCCGGAGACAGCCGTTGGTTGCTGGTCCCTCAAGGGTCTTCAGTCGCCCGGGGACGCTGTAGTGCCCATGTGGTGTCCAGGCGGCCAGAGGCTTCGGACCTGATTTCTGCTCGGCTGCTTTTCCTCACTGCGATCTATTGGGAGCGTTAGTGTGTGTTTTCAGCAGTTGTTCTGCCGGAATGTGCAGGATTGATAAGGATTTTGAGAGGCCGCGCAGGAGCTCACAGAGGAGCGGCCATCTTGTTCGGGTCTCTAGCGCCCTCTCAACTTCAACAAGGGTATGATAAATGCCTATCTAAATCTAAATCTACAGATTGGAGCAGGCTACGACCATCAAAAAATAATAACGCAGCCCTAGTGGTGTCTTGTCAAAATAAAAGAGCCTATACTAAAAAACTTATTGCCAATCCGTACTTCTAAATACAAACAGCGTGGGGGACAATGTTACAAAAAAAAGACATGTTCAAAAACCTATGAAATTCAGTGAAAAAACGTTGTCAAAGGGACGTTATGGTTCCAAGTAAAACCGAAAAACCCTTGAAATTCGCCAGTTATGGTAAACTAAGCAACCATAACTCGCGCCACCACCGTGCGCTGCTAAGACTAACACCCAGGACATCAAAGATGACATCACAAATGTCATTGATGACATCACTGATGACATCACATGTGTATGTACTTTTCATGAAATATGTGTACAAGGGATTTTTATTATAATGTTGCGAAACAAGTGTCAAGGATCATTGCAATAAATATCATACCCTAATTAGTGCATTGAACGATGCATTGATATAAATAGCATTCTATTATGGGGTTCTATCTGGTATACTAAGCTACTCATACAGAAACATAACATTGTGTGCAGCGTACAAGATGAAGGTATAATATTCGTAATGTTAATATGTTGAATATTGAAATGATAATTGTTTTCTTAATAGATTTTTGTGTACTGTGAAATATGTAATACGTAGCTAATAAAACACATGTATTACATAATTGCATTACTACAGACAAAACACAAAGACACAAGAACACATACCAATATGGGTATATACAGGGAAAGTGAAGTTAGCAAAAAAGCACAAGTAGTAGCAGAAACAATTCATAATTTAACTGATTATTTTCATGCAAATAAATGATTGCTCTGTTTCAAAGCTGCTATTTACCCTATGTATATGTATCACTTGATGTGATTGGACCCACAGGGAAAGTACAGCCATAAAAAAAAACAGAACTATCAGGAAGTGCTCATAAGTCTATTGATTATCTTTATGCACAAAAAGGATTGCTGTCTTTCAAGCTTGTGTCTTCCCGTATGTATATGTTTCATATGATGTGACTGGACTCTAAGGGAATTACTGTAAAAACCTACTTGAAGGATACGTCTACAAATAAAATAACATTTTTAGTTTCTGACTGTTACTGAAGAAAACCATGTGGCCTAGACATGTCAGCAAAAGAAAAGAGAGCGAGCCAGACATGTGATGTCATCAGTGATGTCATCAATGACATTTGTGATGTCATCTTTGATGTCCTGGGTGTTAGTCTTAGCAGTGCACGGTGGTGGCGCGAGTTATGGTTGCTTAGCTTACCATAACTGGCGAATTTCAAGGGTTTTTCGGTTTTACTTGGAACCATAACGTCCCTTTGACAAAGTTTTTTCACTGAATTTCATGGGTTTTTAGTAGCGCAACTTAACCATAACGTCCCTTTAACAAAGTTTTTTCACTGAATTTCATAGGTTTTTAGTAGCACAACTTAACCATAACGTCCCTTTAACAAAGTTTTTTCATTGAATTTCATAGGTTTTTATCAGTGCAACTTAACCATAACGTCCCTTTAACACCATTTTTTTTTACGGCATTTCATAGGTTTTTATTAGTGCAACGTCACCATAACATCCTTTTCAATAGATGAAGACCATTAGCATCTTAGGTCCTCAAAGTGGGAACCCCAGGTGGTAAAAAAAAGATTTTCCTTCCCAAACCGGGACGCCGCAGGAAGGAAAATCTTTTACCAAGATGGCCACCATGGAAAGGGAAGGCAGGGTGTATAAAGAGAACACAACAGGGCATGAGCAGGGGGTGGGCGGGAGGGGATAGACACACACAGGGCATGAGCGGGGGGTGGGCGGGAGGGATAGAGACACATGGGGCATGAGCGGGGGGTGGGTGGGAGGAATAGAGACACACGGGGCATGAGCGGGGGGTGGGTGGGAGGGATAGAGACACACGGGGCATGAGCGGAGGGTGGGTGGGAGGGATAGGGGCATGAGCGGGGGTGGGCAGGAGGGATAGAGACACACGGGGCATGAGCAGGGGGTGGGGGGCGGGATAGAGACACACGGGGCCTGAGCGGGGGGTGGGTGGGAGAGATAGAGACACACGGGGCATGAGCGGGGGGTGGGTGAGAGGGGATAGACAAACAGGGCATGAGCGGGGGGTGGGTGGGAGGGGAGAGACAAACGCGGCATGAGTGGGGGGTGGGTGGGAGGGGAGAGACACACGGGGCATGAGCGGGGGGTTGGTGGGTGGGGAGAGACACACGGGGCATGAGCGGGGGCTGGGTTGGAGAGGAGAGACACACGGGGCATGAGCGGGGGGTGGGTGGGAGGGGAGAGACAAACGGGGCATGAGCGGGGGGTGGGTGGTAGGGAAGAGACAAACGGGGCATGAGCGGGGGGTGGGTGGGGTTGGAGAGACAAACGGGGCATGAGCGGGGGTGGATGGGAGGGGAGAGACACATGGGGCATGAGCGGGGGGTGGGTGGGAGGGGAGAGACACACGGGGCATGAGCGGGGGGTGGGTGGGAGGGGAGAGACACATGGGCATGAGCGGGGGGTGGGTGGGAGGGGAGAGACACACAGGGCATGAGCGGGGGTGAGTGGGAGGGGAGAGACACACGAGGCATGAGCGGGGGGTGGGTGGGAGGGGAGAGACACACGGGGCATGAGCGGGGGGGTGGGTGGGAGGGGAGAGACACACGGGCATGAGCGGGGGGGAGGGGAGAGACACACAGGGCATGAGCGGGGGGGTGGGTGGGAGGGGAGAGACACACGGGGCATGAGCGGGGGTGGGTGGGAGGGGAGAGACACACAGGACATGAGCGGGAGGTGGGTGGGAGGGGAGAGACACACGGGGCATGAGCGGGGGGTGGGTGGGAGGGGAGAGACACACGGGGCATGAGCGGGGGGTGGGTGGGAGGGGAGACACACGGGGCATGAGCGGGGAGGGAGGGGAGAGACACACGGGGCATGGGCAGGGGGGGGTGGGAGGGTAGAGACACACAGGGCATGAGCGGGGGGTGGGTGGGAGGGGAGAGACACACGGGGCATGAGCGGGGGTGGGTGGGAGGGGAGAGACACACGGGGCATGAGCGGGGGTGGGTGGGAGGGGAGAGACACACGGGGCATGAGCGGGGAGTGGGGGGAGAGACACACGGGGCAGGGGGTGGGTGGGAGGGCTACGGGCATGAGCGGGGGGTGGGTGGGAGGGCTAGAGACACACGGGGCATGAGCGGGGGTGGGTGGGAGGGCTAGAGACACACACGGGGCATGAGCGGGGGGCGGGTGGGAGGGCGAGACACACAAGGGGCATGAGCGGGGTGTTTGTTGGAGTTCGAGAGACACACGGGGCATGAGCGGGGGGTGGGTGTGGGAGGGCTAGAGACACAAGGGGCTTGAGCGGGGGTGGGTGGGAGGGCTAGAGACACACGGGGCAGGAGCGGGGTGTGGGTGGGAGGGGAGAGACACATGGGGCATGAGCGGGGGGTGGGTGGGAGGGATAGAGACACACGGGGAATGAGCAGGGGGTAGGGGGTGGGGGGGAGGGGAGAGACACACGGGGCATGAGCGGGGGAGGGCGGGAGGGGTCGAGACACACGGGGCATGAGCAGGGGGTGGGCGGGAGGGGTCGAGACACACGGGGCATGAGCAGGGGGTGGGCGGGAGGGAGAGAGACACACGGGGCATGAGTGGGGGGTGGGCGGGAGGTAGAGAGACACACGGGGCATGAGCGGGGGGTGGGCGGGAGGGAGAGAGACACACGGGGCATGAGCAGGGGGTGGGGGGGAGGGAGAGAGACACACGGGGCATGAGCGGGGGGTGGGCGGGAGATATAGAGACACACGGGGCATGAGCGGGGGGTGGGCGGGATTTATAGAGACACATGGGGCGGCGGGAGGGATAGAGACACACGGGGCATGAGCGAGGGGTGGGGGGACAAACAAAAACACGGACATGCCGCATGGACATGAGTCCGTGCGGCAGATCCCGCTCCTCGGTCCTCCGCTGGCCACCGTGTGCGATGGCGTGAGCGGGGGGCTGGAGGAACAGGGGATACACGGAGCATGAGTGGGGGTGGGGGGGACAGGAAGGACACCCGGGGCATGAGCAGGGTGGGGGGGACAGAAAGGACACACGGGGCATGACCGGGGGTGGGGCAGACACGGGCATGAGCGGGGGTGGGAGGAACAAGAGACAGACACGCTCCTGCTGACCTGACAAAGCCTCTCATGCAGCAAAGAAAGATGGCGGGCGTCTCTGAAGCCAGACGCACTGCACGCTTTCACCGCATCCAATGAGAGAGCACGTCAGATGTTTGCGGACATCACGCAAGCTGCTGGCCCAATCACCGGCCTGTCCGCGGAGCGAATAGGCAAGTGTGTCTGCGAAGCGAACACTGATATCACTAATTTTTTTTGACCTACATTTTGGTCATTTTAAAAAAAAAACTACTGGATGGATTTTCACAAACGGGGCATGAGCGGGGGGTGGGTGGGAGGGGAGAGACAAACGGGGCATGAGCGGGGGTGGATGGGAGGGGAGAGACACATGTGGCATGAGCGGGGGGTGGGTGGGAGGGGAGAGACACACGGGGCATGAGCGGGGGGTGGGTGGGAGGGGAGAGACACATGGGGCATGAGCGGGGGATGGGTGGGAGGGGAGAGAAACACAGGGCATGAGCGGGGGTGAGTGGGAGGGGAGAGACACACAAGGCATGAGCGGGGGGTGGGTGGGAGGGGAGAGACACACGGGGCATGAGCGGGGGGTGGGTGGGAGGGGAGAGACACACGGGCATGAGCGGGGGGGAGGGGAGAGACACACAGGGCATGAGCGGGGGGGTGGGTGGGAGGGGAGAGACACACAGGGCATGAGCGGGGGGTGGGTGGGAGGGGAGAGACACACAGGGCATGAGCGGGGGGTGGGTGGGAGGGGAGAGACACACGGGGCATGAGCGGGGGGTGGGTGGGAGGGGAGAGACACACGGGGCATGAGCGGGGGGTGGGTGGGAGGGGAGAGACACACGGGGCATGAGCGGGGAGGGAGGGGAGAGACACACGGGGCATGAGCAGGGGGTGGGTGGGAGGGTAGAGACACACAGGGCATGAGCGGGGGGTGGGTGGGAGGGGAGAGACACACGGGGCATGAGCGGGGGGTGGGTGGGAGGGGAGAGACACACGGGGCATGAGCGGGGGTGGGTGGGAGGGGAGAGACACACGGGGCATGAGCGGGGAGTGGGGGGAGAGACACACGGGGCAGGGGGTGGGTGGGAGGGCTACGGGCATGAGCGGGGGGTGGGTGGGAGGGCTAGAGACACACGGGGCATGAGCGGGGGTGGGTGGGAGGGCTAGAGACACACACGGGGCATGAGCGGGGGGCGGGTGGGAGGGCGAGACACACAAGGGGCATGAGCGGGGTGTTTGTTGGAGTTCGAGAGACACACGGGGCATGAGCGGGGGGTGGGTGTGGGAGGGCTAGAGACACAAGGGGCTTGAGCGGGGGTGGGTGGGAGGGCTAGAGACACACGGGGCAGGAGCGGGGTGTGGGTGGGAGGGGAGAGACACACGGGGCATGAGCGGGGGGTGGGTGGGAGGGATAGAGACACACGGGGCATGAGCAGGGGGTGGGGGGGAGGGGAGAGACACACGGGGCATGAGCGGGGGGAGGGCGGGAGGGGTCGAGACACACGGGGCATGAGCAGGGGGTGGGTGGGAGGGATAGAGACACACGGGGCATGAGCAGGGGGTGGGGGGGAGGGGAGAGACACACGGGGCATGAGCGGGGGGTGGGCGGGAGGGAGAGAGACACACGGGGCATGAGCGGGGGGTGGGGGGAGGGAGAGAGACACACGGGGCATGAGCGGGGGGAGGGATAGGGGAATGAGCGGGGGGTGGGAGGGAGGGCTAGGGGCATGAGGGGTCGAGACACACGGGGCATGAGCAGGGGGTGGGCGGGAGGGAGAGAGACACACGGGGCATGAGCGGGGGGTGGGCGGGAGGGAGAGAGACACACGGGGCATGAGCGGGGGTTGGGGGTGAGGGGAGAGACACACGGGGCATGAGCAGGGGGTGGGTGGGAGGGATAGAGACACACGGGGCATGAGTGGGGGGTGGGTGGGAGGGATAGAGACACAGGGGGCATGAGCAGGGGGTGGGGGGAGGGATAGAGACACACGGGGCATGAGCGGGGGTGGGCGGGAGGGATAGAGACACATGGGGCATGAGCGGGGGGTGGGCGGGAGATATAGAGACACACGGGGCATGAGCGGGGGATGGGCGGGATTTATAGAGACACATGGGGCGGCGGGAGGGATAGAGACACATGGGGCATGAGCGAGGGGTGGGGGGACAAACAAAAACACGGACATGCCGCATGGACATGAGTTCGTGCGGCAGATCCCGCTCCTCGGCCCTCCGCTGGCCACCGTGTGCGATGGCGTGAGCGGGGGGCTGGAGGAACAGGGGATACACGGAGCATGAGTGGGGGTGGGGGGGACAGGAAGGACACCCGGGGCATGAGCAGGGTGGGGGGGACAGAAAGGACACACGGGGCATGAGCGGGGGTGGGGCAGACACGGGCATGAGCGGGGGTGGGAGGAACAAGAGACAGACACGCTCCTGCTGACCTGACAAAGCCTCTCATGCAGCAAAGAAAGATGGCGGGCGTCTCTGAAGCCAGACGCACTGCACGCTTTCACCGCATCCAATGAGAGAGCACGTCAGATGTTTGCGGACATCACGCAAGCTGCTGGCCCAATCACCGGCCTGTCCGCGGAGCGAAAAGGCAAGTGTGTCTGCGAAGCGAACACTGATATCACTAATTTTTTTTTACCTACATTTTGGTCATTTTAAAAAAAAAACTACTGGATGGATTTTCACCAAATTTGCAAAAGCACGCTTTCGGGACCAAGCCGCTGCTCCTGGTCCAAATTTGGTGAAAATCCGTCCAGCGGTTTGGGCTGTAGACGCGAGCAAAAAAATGTTCCCATTCAGTCTATGGGAAAAAAAAAGTTTTTGGACCCCCCCTATAACTTTGCCCCCCCTGGACGAATCCTCAACAAACTTTGCAAAATAATTCAGATTGACCCAAATACTTTTTTTGCAAAGTTTGGTGAGGATTCGTCCAGGGAGAGCGAAGTTATAAGCTGCCCAAAAAGTGCTCTTCCTATGGAAACAGCAACTTAACCATAACTACATGGCCACTACTTTGGCCATGTAATGGGAATATCCTCCACTTCGGTGGCAGATGGTACTTTCTGTGTTTAAACAATTACACAGTAAAAAATAGTCTATATATGTTTCGATTGACTAGTTGAACATCACAAATTCGTCCTCTTGATGACGCAACCTTCTGCAGGACTGTAAAAGGGAATTTTAATCATTCCCCTGTAACCAAGTAGGGTGCGTTTCACCACCTACAAAACAATACAACATATTAGTGATCTGCAAAATTTGACCATTCCCTAATCACTTTCTTTTTTACTATTAATGTAACAGTATGACTCTAAAGAGTAGCCATTAGATCTCCATCTCTGTAATAGTATCTGATATAAAGCAGAGAAGAAGGTATTTGGATGTAATCCTATTCACTTCCTTACATGGAAATACACAGATCTCATTCCCCCATCAGGATGCAAAAAAATATTTTTTTGTCCACTTAAAACGTAGAACTCTATGGCTTGAATACTTACTCGAAAAAAAGAGATAATAATATATTGTAAAATCTCTCTTTAAATAATCTCTCTTGAACAAAAGGGCGCAACCTGCCATAATCTTATTACAAAAATGCTGATACTTACATCTACACACGTTATTTAAAAAAATCTATCTCTTGATTTGGTAGATGTGTCTCAAAAACAATGGCATCTGCATGCAGGGTGCCCCCTCTGTATTAGTTTGTCATCATGTTAATCTGCGTCCACGGATGTCCTGTAATAACATACAAAGATTAAATCTTTTTGAATTCTCAATGATTTCATATTTTTTTTTAAATTTGTTTATTTATCTATCGCCACACAGGAGAGATTATACAAAGACATTACATATAGTATCTCAGGTCATGTAACCCAGAGTCCCCGCCATAGAGTTCTATGTTTTAAGTGGACAAAAAAATATTTTTTTGCATCCTGATGGGGGAATGAGATCTGTGTATTTCTATTTCCAGAGTTACGTTCCCCGGCAAGCATAGTTCTCGGCCTTAGTCAGACTGGTTCGGCGGCACTGGTGGGTCCTCCATAGCGTGAAAGGGCCCTTGCGATCAGGGGCGGTTTGTAGGTCAGGGCCGGATACTTCCGGTCATAGTCTAGCACTGGTTCCCAGATATCCCGAAAACGATGAAGCAGTCCCGCCCTGGCTGCCATGACTTTCTCAGCTATTAAAATATCCCAAAGTTTGACCCAGCAAAGGGCCATCAAGGGTCCGTCCGCGGACTTCCAGGTGCAGGCCACCGTGATCTTGGCCGCTAATAGGAACTGGGATATCAGGGCCGCTCTTCTCCCTACCGCGGGTATGAGCCTGACAATGGAATCCCTAAAAGGACCTGTTCGGGCGTGAGCGGAATGATCCCCTGGGTGACGTCTTTAATGGTGGCTAGACAGAGAGACCAAAACTCCTGCACCCGGGGGCAGGTCCACCACATGTGGAAGTAGGATCCTGGGAGGCCGCAAAGTCGCCAACAGAGAGGGTTTAGTGCTGGTTGGAAGTGATGAAGGTGTAGAGGGGGGTAATACCAGTGCAGGAGTAGTTTATGGGCACACTCCCTCTTGGTTATAAAGCGGGAAGACCTCCGTGTTCTTGTCCAAATGTCTACCCATGTATGGTCCTCAATGGCGTGTTGGAGGTCCGTTTCCCATTGGGACATATAGGAAGGCCTGGACTGGAGGGGGTCCTCCTGTAGCAGCCTATACAGGGTCGATATTTTCCCCCAAGCCGGTAGGTCGCTCATCGTCAGTTCCAGTGAGGTAAGGGGTCTTGTGGCCGCCGCTCAGGTCTGTGAGTGAGAGCACCAGTGTCTGAGCTGAGCGCAGGAGTACCTATCTGTTTCCGCTAACTGAAAAGTCATCTTGCAGTGTTCAAAGGTTAGGGGGGAGTCCCCTTCAAAAAGTTGTCCTAAGGTGGCGAGGCCCCCTGCGACCCAGTTTCTGAAGTTTTGGGGACGGGCCCCGGGGGAGAAAGCTGGGTTGAGGAAGATTGGGGAGAGTGCACTCAAGTCTCCTGGGACGCCCCGGTGTCTGCGAGCCCACTTCCAGGCCCTAATTGTTTGTTTTGTAGCTGTGAGAGTGCCCGGCCAGCTGCGGTGTAAAGCTGTGGGTAAGAACGGGAGGAAGCGAAGGGGAAGAGAGAGGCAGGATTGTTCGATCTCCACCTATTTCGGTCGACCCGTAGCAAGTCCCCATGCTTGGAGGTGGGCCAGCTGTGCCGCCATATGGTATTTGCGGAGGTCGGGGACCCCCAGGCCTCCCAATCTCATGCTGGCCACCATTGTTCTTCGCGGGATGCGCGGTTTCTTCCCTTGCCAGATAAAGTCCACCATCTTCCTTTGGAGCCGCTGCAAGGGGGGAAGCGGAATGGTGATCGGGAGGGCGGCACAGGCATAGAGGAAGCGAGGAAGTAAGTTCATTTTGCACGCCGTGATCCGGCCTAGGAGGGAGATCTCTTGGGATTGCCAGCGGGTCAGATCCTTTTCTAGTTCCTCGAAGAGTGGCGGGAAGTTAGCTCGGTAGACTTCCATTGGGCGTGGCGGGATATGAACCCCCAAGTAGGGGATCGATTTGATGCTCCATTGAAAGGGACCTCTCTTCACCAGGGACTCCCGTTCAGCTGGCGTCATGCCCACTCCCAGCGCCACTGACTTTTGATAGTTAATCGCGAATCCCGAGACCATCCCAAAGTTGTGGATTTCAGTTAAGGCCTCACTCATGGATCTCTCAATGTTCGTGATGGTAAGCAAAATATCATCCGCGTAGAGGGCCACTTTATGTTGCGCAGAGCCGGTGCACAGGCCACTGATTCGGGTGTTCTTCTGGACTCGTTGAGCCGGCGGCTCCATGGCCAAAGCGAAAAGCAGAGGGGATAGAGGACATCCCTGCCTCGTTCCGCACGTGAGGGAGATTGGGTCCGACAAGCGGCCGTTGACTCTCAGCCTCGTCCTGGGGGACTGGTAGTTCGCCAGGATCATCTTCTGAAAGGTCGGACTGAAGCCAAAGGCCCCCAGAGTGAGGCGCAGATAAGACCAGTCCACCTTGTCGAACGCTTTAGTTGCGTCCAATGCCAATAGGGCTAGCTGTTGAGAGTCCCGAGTGGCGATTTCAATGAGATCCAGGGCCCTGCGGATGTTGTCCTTCGTCAACCTGTGGTTTATAAAGCCTGTTTGATCCGGGTCTATGATATTAGGGAGGATAGGTGCCAGACGGTTGCCCAAGACTTTAGAGTATAGGTTGGCTTCCAGATTTAGCAACGCAACGGGTCTATATGAACCAATATCGTGAGGGTCTTTCCCGGGCTTGGGGATAAGGACTGTAATAGAATCTTGCATCGTTGGGGTGACGGTGCCAGTGGCCACAAATGAATTGAAGAGGCGGGCCAGGGGGGCCGCTAGTTGGGGCCGGAAGATTTTGTAGAAGCGAGTGGAAAATCAATCCGGGCCCGGGGCTCTGGGTTTTAAGCTCTTAATGGCCGCCTCCACCTCCTCGATTGTAATCGGGGCCTCCAGGTCTTCCCTGGCCGTCTGGGTTAGGTGTGGTAGGGTCGCCTCTTGGATGTATGAGTGCTGCTTAATTGGATCTCTCGGGGCTGCCGTCATTATTTCCAGGTGGTGGGCTGTTGCCAAGCGTATTTTCTCATGGTCAGCGTAGTGGATCACCCCCTGAGGATCACGGAGGCCTAAGATAGTATTTCTGCTCTTCGCCTTTGCCAGTTTGCTAACCAGAAGCTTGTTGGCCTTGTTGTTGTGAGCATAGTACCATTGCTTAGACTTGGTTAGCCGATTCGCCATAGCCTCACGTAGTGGGCTTCCAGCCGTTTCCTGGCCATTTGCAGGATCCTGTAGGATTTAGGGGCCCAGCCCTTCCTTTTATGTGTAGCTTCAGCCTCTCGGACTGCTGCTTCCAAAGCGATGCGCGACTCCCTCTTCCTTTTGTGGTATGCGGCTCCCTGGGCAATCAGCTCGCCTCTGAGGACCGCCTTCATGGCGTGCCAGGTGTTAGCCGGGGAAGTATCCTCGTCCCGGTTTTCAACTAAAAAGTTCCTAATGCAGTTGGCGATTGAGTCCCTCACTGCCATATCTCCCAGGATAGGGTCATAGAGGCACCACCGGCGGTGCAGAGGGGGGTCTGGGTCATGAGACCGCAGGGTCAGAGTAACTGGAGCATGGTCCGAAAGGATCCGGGGGCCAATTATCACATCATCAGTGAAGGACAGGATCTGTGGGGAGGTCAGGATTAGGTCAATTCTGGAGAAGGTACGATGCACATATGAATAGAAGGTAAAGTCCCGTTCGTCCGGGGACAGAAGCCTCCTAGAGTCCACAATGTTTAGTGTGCGAAACAGGTGGAGCAAGCCAGTGGCCAGCTTCAAATCTCTAGAAGACGGGGGGTGAGATCTGTCCTTGAGAGGGTCCGGAGCCCCGTTAAAGTCACCTCCCATGACGACATGCCCCTCGATGAATGGGAGGAGAGAGACCTCCAGATCCTGGTAGAAGCTCTCCTGATATTCGTTCGGGGCGTACACCGAAAGGAGGGTGTAGAGCTGGCCATGGATGGAGCATTTGACTGCAATAAAGCGACCCTCCTGGCACTGTAGCGAGTCAAGGATCTGAGGCTTCAGGTCTTTTGCAAATAAAATAGCGGTGCCCCCCTTCTTAGTGCCGTTAGAGGCGAGGAATTGTAGCGGGAAGAGTTTGCTTCGCAGGCATGAAAAGTCCGCCGGGATCAGGTGCGTCTCTTGCAAAAAAGCGATCGACGACCCATTGTCTTGTAGCCTCTGTAAGATCGATTTCCTCTTCGGGGGGAGTTCAGGCCCCTAACGTTCAAGGAGGTGAACTTGAGTTTCAAGTGAGGGGGTTGGTCCGGGCGATCCTCTTGCTGGGGGGAAGGCGGTTGTGGGGGGGTTGGGTCAGCCATAGACGTGAGAGCATGATCGAGTTGGAGTCTCCTGTGGTCGAGGGTTTTTTAAACTCGTCTAACTGGTCTCCAACGGGAGAAAACCTATTCAAAAGCGACCTCCAACGGGAGGACCAAAGTGCAGCCCGGGGGGTCAATTTAGAACTATCGACATGTCCCCTAGGAACCAGGGCTGTCATTCGACAGCACCAACATGTTCGAAAGTCTCTCCAAGGGTAAGGTGTGTCATCCGCCTTGGAGGGGGTTATGGACTGTGTCGAATCCACGGCAAGATGTGAAGCCTAGGGTCGTTCCAGCATCATGGTTCCAGTGCAGGTGTTAAGGTGTGTCATTTGGGTTTGCGATTTCTCTGCACTCTGGACCATGGGTTCCGTTTCGGTTTTGGGGAGGTTGCTTCTGAGGCTGGGCTTGATCGGCCTGAAGCGGAGAGGTCCAAGGTCTCTGGGGTGTCCGGGCAGAGGATTGACGTTGCATCATCGAGGTGGCTGATGGTGGGCTGAGTGCCCTTGTCCGAAAGCTGTAGGGCCGTAGGAAAGAGCCATCGATAATGGATCTGCTGATCCCAAAGAAAGAGTGACAGAGGCCGGAGTATTCTGCGCTTTTGAAGAGTCAGCGGGGAGAGGTCCTGGAAGATCTGTATCGGGATTCCCTGAAATGAGAGCTCGTCCTTAGAGCGGCCAATCACTGCTATGGCCTCCTTAGTGGTGTAGAAGTGGACCCTAGTGATCACGTCCGGGGGGTCCGTATCGACCCCTCGGCGAGGGCGCAGTCTGTGGGTCCGATCCAGCAGCAATTGAGTCTCGTTCAGGTCTGGCAGGATGGACTGGAAGAAGGTGCTAACGTATTCCGGGAGCTCCCAATCAGAGATCGAGGCGGGCACCCCGCGAAGACGTAGGTTGTTGCGGTGGGAGCGGTTCTCCAAGTCCTCCTGTTTATGTTCGAGGATTTCGGTTCTTGCCACCAGCGATTGGACGGTGCGTTGAATTTCCGTCAGTGAAGCGGAGTGGTCCGTGGTCAGGTCCTCGACCTCGCCAACCCTCAGTTCGATGCCGGCGACTCTTTGTTCGGTCTGTTCCAATTTGGCGGTGAGTTCCGACATGCAGGCTCTGAATTCAGATTTAATATCGCTCATGAAAGCCTGAAGATCCTCCTTAGTTGTGAGCGTTCCGCCTCCTTCAGACGTTTTCTGGGGGGTGAGCTTGAGGGGGTCCGTCTTCCCACCATTCCCCGAGGCCTGCAGCATAGCAGAGATGTCGGCTGATTTAGGAGGCTTTAGTGCTTTGGCCATCGTTCCGCGGGGAGGGAAGGTGGCGGTCGGCACCTCCGACCGGTGGTGAGCAGACGTGGGCAGAGGCGCCCCAGGAAGTCGCAGAAGGGGGGACACACTCCGTGTGGGGTCGGAGTAGGTAGAGCTCGAGGGCCCTCCTGGCGGGGATATTAGGCGCCCGGAGGGGGTGTTGTGTTAGGCCTCAGGGTAACCCCGGGGGGGGTCAGATATCAGGTAGCAGAGGGCCAGAAGACCCGAAGTCGTTCCAGGGGAGTGTGCGTTGCTCAAATCGGGGCCACGGTGTAGCTGGAGATGGGGGGCCTCCGGAGTGAAGGCTGGCCGGGGGGGTTGCCGGGACAGGGCTGAGGGGCAGCACAACCTCACCTGTGGGTGGCCGACCCCCGAGCCGGGGCCGTGCTGTAACAAGTAGGCCTTCGATCGTAGCCGGGGGAGGCAGGGCCCCACCCCGAGAGCAGCAGGGTGAAGATGGGCAGGGGCGCCCCAGGAATGAGGTGGAGCTGAGGGGCCGCCAATCTCAGCCAGGCGACGTGTGTGGCTCTCACTTGAGCCGGGATCACGGGGGGCCTCCGGTGGTAGCCGGGAGAGGCAGCAGGCAGAAGGTAGGCAGGGGCGCCCCGGGAAGACGAGGGTGGAGGATCCGCAGAGAGAGCAATCCCAGCGAGGCGTGATCACAGGGGCCCCGGCGGCGGGCCTCGCCCCGTCGAGGACCAGGCACAGGGGGGGAGACACTCCGGTGCAGGGTGTCGGGCGGGATAAGCCTCATACGCATCTCATGGGCAGATGATGGCAGCCAGCCGCCAGCCTAGAGCGGGTCACGAGGATGCGGCGGCCATTTTAGGTTGTGTTACGGGAGCAGGCCTTTGCGCTCCCCGTCGCGTTTTCGCCGTTAGCGAAGGCGTTATGCCTTTAAAACGCTGCCATCCACTGCCCAGGACCACAGCAGGTGAAAGCTCCCCATCACGACCAACAAACTTAGCTGGAAACGGGTAAAATTAACGCTGAGCCGCGGATCCGAGCGGAGGCCATCAGAGGAGCTGCCTCATCGCTGGCGCTCCAGGCCACGCCCCTCGATTTCATATTTTTAAATAATTTTTAATATTCATATATGGTATGTGTATCCCTAGAGGCAAGCCATTCGCCCCCCTCCTCTATCTACTGTCTAAACTTTGTTCATTTGTTGAAGTTCTGCGCTTTAAGCCCGGTTCCATTGTCTGAGGTAACTTCCTCAAAGTTATCTGTGATGTGACAGTCTCAAAACCGCACACGCACCATGTTCGAAAAAACGCATTACACATACTCGGTAGTCTCTCAAAACACTATAACTTAAGCAGATCTAACATGTGTATTTTCACAACTGTCTATTCGCTAATAATATAACGGAAAGATCTCCTAAAGCAACAATTTACCTTCAGTACGTCTAGACCTTCTTCTGTCCGTGTCATCTCACGTCCGCTTCTGTTTGATGCAACTGCCGTCGCACAAAGATTTCGAACAGCTTCTCACTCGATGATTGCTTTATGCTGTAAAATATCGAGATAGAAAGAGGACTAGGGACGCTCCAAGTAGGCGTTTGGCTGTGTTACTCGATTTCAAAGGTCAATAGACATGCAAAGTAGCGTGCTTAAAAAATCAATCGCATATCCATAATATGGAGCAATGCTAGAGAAAAATTGCAGCATTCTTCTATATTCGATGTGGTACATTACTCTGCAACAATATCAATCTCTTGATCTACAGAGAACCTCAATACTGTACCCGGTTGGTACCTGAGATATGAATTATGAGTGCATTCAAAGTTGCATACTTTGTGGCACAACTTTCCATTATTCTGCAACAGTATCACTCTCTTGATCGACAGAGAACTACAATCCTGTACCCAGTTGGTACCTGAGCTATTTTAATGAGTTATGAGTGCATTCCACTCCACAGAAATATTGAGGCCGTTTTTTAATGTATCTAGGCGGTATATCCAGCGCTGTTCTATTTTATGTAGAACCACCGTCATATCTGCACCCTTCCTTTGTGGTTTAACACTTTGGAGTACGAACCATTTTAGATCCATCTCTGTGTGTTTGTATTGTATAAAATGGTCCACTGGTGGCTTGTCTGCAACTCTATTGCGTATGCAGCTTCTGTGTTCTCCTATGCGTTGTCTTACTTCTCTTGTGGTCTTACCCACATACACTAGATTACATGGGCATAGGATTATATAAATTACATTTTTAGTCTGACCATTCGTGTGTGCTCTTAGCTTCCACCGAATTTGTCTTATTTTGTTTTGTTTGTTTATTTTATTTATATCGCGCACCTGACCTGGAGGTAATTGGGCGCTTGAGGCTGGAAGTGGTTACATGGTATAGTATAGGCAGTTGTAGGCAGTAATACAGTTAGTAAAATTACAGTGGTACATATATACATAGACATTATACATATTATACATATTATACATTGGGTCATAACAGTATAGGATAGGTGACACGTATACTAGTAGAGCAGACCACCTGACTATTAATGGTATCAAGAGCTGCTGTTTTGTGTTTTGTTAAGAATCCATGTGATAACATGGCTTCTGAATTTGTTGAAGGTTTGAATGGTTTGGATGTTCTGTGGGAGAGAGTTCCATAGCTGGGCGGCTAAAACCGGGAAGCTAGAACCTCCAACTCTTTTTAGATTGTATCTAGGCACCACCAAGGATGGCGTGTTAGATGATCTGGTGAGTCTATTGGATACCTTCCAAGTGAACTTGTCTGTGAGATAGGGGGTGCTTGGAAGTTAATCACTTTGTGTCTGAGGCAGATAGCTTTTAGGGCAATTTTGTCATGTATAGAGAGCCACCTGTGTTGCTTTCTAATTTCTGAAATGTGCTCTCTTTTAGGAATATTCAACGCTGCTCTAAGCGCGTTGTTTTGCATAATCTGTAGTTTATTTAGAATGGACTTGTTTGCTCCTAGATAAAGGCTGTTGCAATAATCCAGTTTGGATTGTATGAGTGTTCTCGCCAGTGTAAGGCAGTTAGTGGGGGATAGTACAGGTCTACAGGCTCTGATCAACTTGCCAGTGTGGGCTGTGGCCGAAGAGGTCATGTTGATCTGCTTGGTTAGGTTAGCCTGGGCATCGATGTAGAAGCCTAAAGTTTTTACATGTTTGGCTATGGGTATACTGTTCCCATCGATGACGATATTTGTGTAGTGAGGACTTATTTTGAGAAGGTTATTAGATGATCCGACTAGGAGTAGTTCTGTTTTATCATCATTCAGGCATAGACCATGTGTGGCCATCCATGCCTGAATGATGATGTAGATTTCGTTAATCCGCGCGACGTCTGAATCATAGGTTCCTGAGAGGGGTAGGAGTATCTGGGTGTCATCTGCGTAATTTGTGTAGGTGACACCCAGATGGTCCTACTTGTCGAATAGTGGCTTTGTAAAAATGTTGTACAAAGTGGGCGAGACGCAGGATCCTTGGGGGACTCCGCAGGTGATGGGGATGGAGTCAGCAGCTGCTGACGGTGAGAACACATGCATAGTTCTGTTAGCGAGGAAAGATTGGATCCAGGCAACGGCAGAGCTAGAGAAGTGGGCGGCAGAGGATAAGTGGTTGCAAAGTATAGAGTGATCCACCAGATCAAAAGCCGCAGAGAGGTCGAGTAGAAGTATGATGGCCATCTTTCCCTTGTCTTTCAATTCATCGATGTGGCTTTTGAGGTCGACAAGTGCAGTTTCTGTTCCATGTCGAGGTCTAAAGCACGATTGATGGGTACCGAGTAATTTGTGAGCTTCAAGATAATCTTGTATTTGCAAGTAGGCTATTCTGTCCAGAATTTTGAGTAGAAAGGGGACTGTCGTAATTGGCCTGTAGTTGGTAGGTGTAGCCGGGTCTAGGGTCTGTTTTTTCAGTAGTGGTAGAACCCAGGACTGCTTGAGGTTACTTGGGACGGAATTGTTAGAGAAGGAGGAGTTTACAAGTTTAGTAATAAATGGGGCAAGGTCTCTAGCTGCATCTTTTATAATCTGAGCTGGGCAACTATCGCCCTTACAGTTAGATGGTTTAAGAGACGCAATGATTTTGTGGACTTCAGGAATGGTGACTTTTTTGAACGTGAAACCTGAGTTAGTGTGAGGGGTGGTGGTGGGTGCTGGTGTAGTGACTGTTAATTGGGATCTTTTGTCAGCTATTTTGGTCTGCAGTCCTTTAATTTTGTTGGCGAGGGCATTTTGGATACTGTTGCACCAAGCTTTGTCCTTAGTGCATGTGTCTGGCGGTGGGTTGGGGTTCTCTAGTTCTCTTAAAATGTTAAATAATTATTTAGTAATGGAGCTAGCTTGAACTATTCTGTCATTATAGGTTTGTTTTTTGGTCTGGATTATCTTATTTTTGTAGGTAGCAGTAATAATGGCAAGGTTAGTTTTGTTTTCCGGTGTGGGGGATGATTTCCAACGTGATTCCCATTTTCTTTTTTCAGTGCGGAGTATTTTTAGCTCTGGAGTGAACCACGAGTTAAGGTGGGCTATGGGTTTACTTTTACGTAGCTTTAGTGGAGCAATAGTATCGATGGCTTTAGTCATGGTCTCATTATAGATGTTAATTAGCTTGTTGGAATCATTAGTGTCCAGTAGGGTATTGAGTAAGGGGGCTACCAAAGGAACTAGAGCGTCTGCTGTGATGTTACGTTTATTCCTTGTGAGGCAAGGGGGAGCAATAATAGGCTCTTTCTTTTCCAGGTTGTTGATATGCAATTCAAAGGTGAAAAGATGGTGGTCTGACCACACTAGAGGAGTCGGATCAGGTAGGGTGATGGTGCAATTTGTAACCGCAACCCAGTCAAGTATCCTTCCTTTTTCGTGTGTGGGTTTGGTGCTAACTTGAATATAACCTTGTTCTGATAATGCCGAGGCTAGAGAGATTGTGTGTGGGTCACTCGTGTCCTTATAGCCAAGGTTGAAATCTCCTAGGATGATATTTTGTGCCGTAGGTTTGGTGGTGTCGGCTGCTAGGGCTGTGATGTCTTCTTCAAAGGACCCAGGGTGTCCTGGAGGCCTGTAAATGATGTGTATTGTGATAGTGCTGTTCGGTGAGGTTTGGAATTTAATTGAGAGGAGTTTGCATGATGTCAGCAATGTGGGGTAGCTGGTCTTATATTGAGAGTGTCTTTAAAGATAATGGCTATTCCTCCTCCGCGAGCATTTGGTCTGTCTACACGGAGAATGGAATAATTATCTGGGACAGCAAGGGCGATGGAGGGGCCTGCTGCTTCATGCAGCCAGGTTTCTGTCAATATAAGGAAATCAAGGTTATTGTTCTCGATAATGTCGGCAATCTCGGTTGCATGTGCTACCAATGACCTGACGTCCAGTAGTGCTCCCTTGGTGGGTTGTGTTTGTGGGACCTTTGTTGGTAGACTGGGGCTAATGTCCCCTAGGTTGTTCAGTAGGACTGTACGCCTTTTCTTTTTGCGCCTACGGTCATTGTCCATGCATCCAGGGCAATTTGAGCGTATGACCTTATGTGTAAGTTCCACTACTGAGTGCCTGCTGGACGGTAGCCTGCTGGTTAGTCTCTCATTGCGCTTAGTGATGTCAGGAGGGGAGGTGGTTGAGGCTATAGGCATAGGGGGCCACTTGTCGTGTGATGTGCACAGAGTGGAGGCTGGATGTAAGTTGATTGAGGTTGGTGTAGGAAAGGGGGGTAGTGTGGGAAGGAATGATGTAGGGCAAGGGATAGGGTGGTGGTCTGCCTAGTCCTTCGTCAAACTTAAAGTAATGACCTCTAGTGCAGGGGGTGGCCGATGGTATGATACAGAATGGGAACATAGTCAGAGTTAGCAGTGCCTGAATTCTGTTATCATAGGGGGTAACTTTAACGTGCGCTTGCTACTGCTGGGTAGTTTACAGGTGCAAATATACTACCACCTAGATTCGAAAATTAGCCAGTGGGGCATAATCAACATGCATTCAGCTATTACCATTGATAGTAGTTAGACGCTAAGCGCAGATATGCCGCTAGGTTACTGTACTAAGGTGCATGGAGTAGGTGCAAATTGGCGGTGGCTTAATAATCAGCAGTGTAGGCTAAATCAGGAGTGTAAACAGGACTACTTCAATGTGTAAAACAGCGCACCAAGATTCAACTTTAGCGAAGAGAGCCAAAATGGCGCTAATTCAGAGCATGCACAAAGCTAATTCCAAAGCATAATCAGAGCATATCTAAATTCAGATTTAGCAAGGAGAGCCAAAATGGTGCTAATTCAGAGCATACACAGAGTTAATTTCAAAGCATAATCAGAGCATATCTAAATTCAGATTTAGCAAGGGGAGCCAAAATGGTGCTAATTCAGAGCATACACATAGCTAATTCCTAAGCATAACCAGAACATATCTAGAATCAGATTTTAGCAAGGAGAGCCAGAATTGCTAGTGAACAGATACTTAGATGCAATTTGCTAGAGCAGGGCAACATGACTTCATTAGTAGATTTTGTTGACTGCCAATTTAGTATACTAGTGTCAATATGCAATATGGCAGGGCAATGCATTCAAGAAAAGTAGTTGGATAGCAATAGGAGACTAGTAATCTAGCTGGGGTAGAGGCTTCGCCTAGTATAGCAAACAACCATGGTGGCTCAAGTGTGTGGGTGGCTAATTGGCCGTAGTAGGAGTGCAAGGGTGTGGGCTGAAGCAATAGAAGTCTTGGGGTACAACGTTACTAGTACCTGTAGGAAGTCCAGATTGGAGGCAGGTTGCAAGGCTTAGGGACTAGGTGCAGACCGCAAAATGGCACGCTCGGTCAGCTCTGTCAGCAGGGAGCCTTCTTTCAATGGCCTTACTTCAAGGGCTGGCTCTCGCCTGCCCGCAAAGCTTGATTGGCTTAGATAGAATGTAGTAGCCAATCGGCGGGCGAATGCAGGCAGGGAAGTCAGGCAGCAGAAACGGACATGGTCAGGCGCGGGGTGACCTCGAGGTGGCGGACACCTTAGGGCAGTGATTCCAGGATTCGGTTAATAGGAATCATAGCAAATGCCCTCGAAACTCGGCATAAATGCTGTATTGTCCATAGTTAAATTCTAGGCGTGTTTCCGTCAAAGGACAGGACACGCAATTACAACATTTGTGGTGACCAACTCATACATGCCAACATTCTGTGACCAAAAATCTGTAGGAATCTTAAAGTTTCAAAAATAGTCAGGCAAGGAGGTAATGATAGGAATAGGGCGCGTCAGCAGCCCTTTGTGATTGAATGAGCCCGCCGCCGCAGGTGCATTCAATGACAATGAGGCGCCTGCCACGCCTTCTGCCATCACGCAGCTCGGGGGAGCCCTTGAAAGACTCGCCCGAGTTGACGTGGTGGGGGGCTAATGGCACCTTTTGTGAAAGGCACCCGCGGCAGAGGGGCGCTTTTAGCCCACAGCCGTGGGTGCCTTTGACATTAAAAGCCTGCATGCCGCGCCTTCTCCCGCTACGCCAGCTCGGAGGAGCCCTTGAAAGACTCCCCCGAGCTTGAGTGGGCAAAAAAAAACAATTTACAAAAAAAATAAAAAATCGGTATTTGGTGTCAAAAAATCGGTAGGCGGTAGGACTGCTTAAAGAGCGGTATCCTACCGCCTAAATCGGTAGGGTTGGCAAGTATGCCAACTTTGGGCGGTAGTCCCCATTGGTTAAGAACCGTTTGTTCCCAGGTTTTCTCGACATTGGTATGTACCAAATGCTGCTTCAATTTAGAATTTTTCTTAAAAGCAAACATAGGCTGCTGTGACAAAGTGCCCAGTTGTCTAATCAGATCCCAATTGCGATTCACTATCTTTTTGATATCATTGCTCACTGGGTTAAGTGTGGTCACACGCACCAGCCTGTCCTGTTTTTGTTTTGTATGTGAAGTCAAACAGAGATGCCTGTTCATATTGGACGCCCTTTTATAGTTGTCTTTAACAAGTTTTTTCGGGTAATCTCTTTCTAGGAGTCTCTTTTTCAAGACATCTCCATGTTTATTAAATTCATCACGTGTGGTGCAGTTTCTACGAATCCGTAGAAAGTGCCCATACAGCAGATTTTGACGCAAACTTGCAGGATGAAAACTGGTGAAGTGGAGAAGTGTGTTTTTATCAGTGGGTTACGATAGAGTGTTGTTACCAATTTATTATCAGATTTTACAATCAGCAGATCCAAAAAACTGACTTGTGTTAGATGCGATTCCATCATAAAACTAATATGTTCATCACACATGTTTCGCCAATGGTGAAAGCTAATAAGTGCATCACTCGAACCTCTCCAGATAATAAATATGTCATCAATGTACCTGTACCAGGCCCTCAGGCCTAGGCACAGGTCATTTTGTTGTTTTAAAAGACTTTCTCCTCCAGAGATACATTTCTCTTTGAAGTCAGTCATAAAGAGATTAGCAACGTCCGGGGCAAAAGTTGCCCCCATACTCACTCCCTTCCGTTGTTTATATAATGACTGTTTAAACAGAAAAAAGTTTTCTGTCATGGCTAATCGTGCACATTCAACGATAAATTTAGTTGGTGGCTTATCGGGTTGTGGTCTTTTGTCGAGAAAACCTTCTATCACCTTCAAACATTCCATCTGAGGAATGGAGGTGTAAAGGGACTCTACATCCATAGTCACTAAGACGTCATCCACACCTATTGTTAGATCTTGTGTAATTCTAATCATGTCTCAGATTCTGCAGGGTTATCACTCACACTTCACCTGATGATTCTGTGTGTGTCTTAACGGATTCGTCGGATGAGCTTTCCACCTTCTTTACCCTCCAGGCTGTCCTTGTCTGTGTCCTGATGGTCTTATTCTTCTGTTTGAAGAGATAGGGGCAAGGTCCCCCGGAGGCCACCCTGCCTATAAAGCTAATAGCCCGGCAACGGGGACTCCGGGTAGCCCACTCCAAACCAGGGAAAAGCCTTGCCGAAAAACCCTGCAAGATCTTGTAGCTGTCGTAGGCAGTGGTGAGTTGTAGTTATCCAGAGAGGAAGTTGTAGGCGTGCACTGGTCTCTGGACTTCAATACCCAGCATGCACGGGTAGGTAGAGTAGCAAAATATGATTCCAACGTACTCAGGTTCTGAGGGTAATGGACTACACTAACCCGCATGCACTGGGAAGCAAAGCAGCAAAGTCCGATTCCAGCGTACTCAGTTTCACAGAGTACCGGACCACAATAACCAGCATGCACTAGTAAGTATTCATAGTAGATTGAAGAATAACAATCCAGTGCGGGACAGCACAAACAGTTTAATGCACTGGTAAGTATTGTAGTAGATTGAAGAATAGCAATCCAGTGCGGGACAGCACAAACAGTTCAGTACTCCGATGCACTCAAGCAAAGTAGCGCTCCTAGCAGAGAGTGTCTGTTGGCAGGTGAGACGCCGTGGAAGGAACGCGTGCAAGAAGGCAGGGCGGGGTCCGGCACAACAGCGGAAACCGAGAACAGCGGTAACGGAAAGACACGGGCAGACGAACAAGGAAGGAAGGCAAGGGAACACAGAGGAACAATGGGAGGCAGGAAACAAGCGTTGGGAAACTCACGTAAGCAGCAAGAAAGTTGCAACGCAGAGGTGTTCTCCATTCCCAGGTACTAGTAAGTACTACAGCAGAAATATTAGACCGCACATAGCAGTAACTCTGAGTCTAGTCCTTCTTCCACATCGCCCATCTGCTCCATACTTTCCATGGGCGATATATGACAGTATGACCCCTTCTCAGCGGTCCTCCTCCCGGCTTACCCGGGTGTAGACGATGAAACCGTCGGATAAGTTGGGTTGCAGATATGCGACTGACCTGTTCCCAAGAACTCTCAGACCTTGGGTATCCTTTCCATAGCACCAGATACTGTAAGGTACCTCTCTTGTACCTCGAGTCCAGTAATCTGGATACTTCATACTCCTTCGATGTTCCAATGGGTAGGATACCAGTTCCTCTCTTCCTTCTGTTGCATGGATCTTCCACATATTCTTTCAGCAAAGAGGTGTGAAACACCGGATTTATCCTTTGTAGCCTTGCAGAAAGAGCCAAGTGAAAGGCGACAGGATTGATCTTGGCAGTGATCTTGAATGGTCCGATAAAACAGGGAGAGAACTTTCCTTGATGTACCCATCTGGGCAAGAACTTGGTGGATAACCATACCTTGGTACTAATGTCTCATTGCGGATTGGGTCTTCGCTTGAGATCAGCCCACCTTTTGTTTTCCAGACGGGAGGTTTCAAGATTTGACTTTGTTCTTTTGTGAAAGGTCTGAAGAGTGTCCATGAGATGGTCCACAGAGGGAATGTTAGTAGACACCGGACCAAACAGAGGAATGTGTCTAGGATGAAAACCGTAGGTACAGGAAAAGGGACTCATGCCGGTCGAGGAATGTCTTGTATTATTATATGAAAATTCTGCCATGGGAAGTCGGTGAAACCAATCGTTTTGCTCCTGGTTACAGAAGCACCTGATGTATTGTTCCAATGTTGCATTAAGATGTTCTGTTTGCCCGTTGCTCTCAGGGTGAAATCCTGAGGACAGTGATCTCTTTATACCCAAAGCCTTGCACAAAGCAGTCCAAAACATATAGGTGAACTGTGAGCCTCTATCCGAGACTATGGATTGCGGAGGTCCGTGTAGCCTAACCACATCTCTCAGAAACACCTCTGCAGTGATACTTGATGTTGGAAGACCTTTCAATGGTGAAAAATGAGCTAATTTACTGAACAAATCTACAGTGACCATTATGGCCGTATGTCCATTGGAAATAGGTAAGTCCACAATAAAATCAGTGGAAATGTGTTGCCACGGCCCATCTGGTAGAGTGTCCTGTTGTAGTAAGCCTAATGGTTTACAGTAAGCATATTTGTTCTGAGCACATATGGGACATGAAGCCACATATTCTTTGACATCTTTTTTCATAGTAGGCCACCAAAACTGTCTGGACACCAGTTCCATCGTGGCAAGTTGACCCTTGTGTCCCGCTGACGGGATGTCATGGCACCAGGCCATGGCCTGTTCTTGTAGATCCTGAGTGGGTAGGAACAAAGCCTCTTTCATAAACATCAGATCTCCTCTTTGGGTCATCCCATAGTTGTCTGTCTTCCTGTTATTCTTTTGGGCGTCCTGTACTTGTTGAAGAAATGTATTAACCAGATTGATTAACTTCTTCCCTGCTATAAGAATTTCTGGGCCTTGATATCCTCCACAGTCACTCCCTTGACTGCGGGAAAGAGCATCTGCAAGTGGGTTATCCTTTCCTGTTAAGTAGGTGATTACAAAATCAAATTGAGAAAAGAAATAGGCCCATCTGGCATGTCTAGAATTTCGGCACTCCATTTTCTGTAGCACCTTTAAATTCTGGTGATCTGTATGAACTTGGAAAGGACAAACTGCTCCTTGTAATAAATGTCTCCACTACTCACAGGCTTGTCTTATGGCCAGGAGTTCTCTTTCAAGCACTGAGTAGTTCCGTTTGCTGGGACTAAGTGTTCAGGAATAATAAGCTATAGGGTTTTCCAATCCGTCCTCTTTCTTTTGTAACAAAGCTGCCCCAATCGCACCTCCCGAGGCATCGGTTTCCACGATAAATGGTAAAGATTGATCCGGTTGTCTCAGGATAGGAGCTGTCACAAATGCTTCCTTAAACCACTGTAATGCTTGATCCGTTTTCTGGTCCCAGAGAAACTTGACTCCTTTTTAAGGAGGTTGGTAATAGGTAGTATGATGTCCGAAAAGTTTGGTATAAACTTACGGTAAAAGTTTGCAAGTCCCAAGAACGTTTGTATGTCCTTTACTGAATTGGTTATGGACCACTGTGTTATAGCCTGAGTTTTGGCTGGATCCATTTGTACCCGGTCTGCGAAGAGGATAAATCCTAAGTAGGGCACCATAGTAGCCTCAAAAACACATTTTTCAGGCTTGGCTAGCAGACTTTTGTGTCTTAACCTGTGGAGGACTTCTTTGACGTGTTGACGGTGTTCGGTCAGTGTTTGAGAATATGAGAATGTCGTCCAAATAAACAACCACTGATGAATACAACATATCTGCGAATATCTTGTCCATGAATCGTTGAAACTGGGATGGTGGATTTACCAAACCAAAGAGCATAACCCTGTATTCGTAGTGTCCCAGGGGGGTTCTGAAAGCCGTTTTCCATTCGTCCCCTTGACGTATACGAAGCAGGTGGTATGCCCCTCGAAGGTCTAATTTGGTAAAGAGATGTGCTCCTTGGACTGGCTCAATAATGTCTTTCATTAAGGGCATAGGATACCTGTCTCGTATTGTCAGACTGTTCAGACCTCGGTAATCTATGCAGGGTCTTAGTTCTGTGGTCCCTTTTTTTGAAATAAAGAAAAGAGGTGGATTCTCGTATGAGGCCATTTTCTAGGTTGGTTTGCAAGTATTCCCTCAATGCCTCCTTTTCAGGTAGTGATAAAGGGAACATCCTTCCGAAGGGTACTTCAGCCTCTGGAATCAGTTCGATTCTGCAGTCTTCCTTCCGATGAGGCGGGAGATTCCTCGGTTGGGTGTCTAGGAACACGTTCGCATAGTCCTGGTACTGGATAGGAATTGTATTAACACTGAGGACTGTATTTTGTATTGTTGGAAGTACGTAGGATAAGGCGGGTTCATTTGTCAAACACTGTTGAAAGCAATATGTGGATCTAAACTCTACTGTGTTAAGTTGCCAGTCGATTGCCGGGTTGTGTTTTCTGAGCCATGGAATGTCCAATATGACCGGAAAATGAGCCGCTCGAATGAGATCAAAAGATCAAACAAGGAAGGAAGGCAAGGGAACACAGAGGAACAACGAGAGGCAGGAAACGAGCATTGGGAAACTCACGTAAGCAGCAAGAAAGTTGCAACACACAGGTGTTCTCCATTCCCAGGTACTTGTAAGTACTACAGCAGAAAGTCTAGACCACACCTTGCAGTGACTCTGAGTCTAGTCCTTCTTCCACATCGCCCATCTGCTCCATACTTTCCATGGGCGATATATGACATCATGTCCCTTGAGTCTTTTATGTAGGAAGGCATGGTTAGCATAAAGGGTTTTAGGAAGAACTCAACATAGACTGATAACGGTTCCAGGAGAGAGTCGATAGCCGATACTATAGGCCTCCCTGGTGGATGCGTTTTGTTTTTGTGGATTTTTGGTGGAATATAGAACGCTGCCTTCTTGGGATGACTAGTTGAACATCACAAATTCGTCCTCTTGATGACGCAACCTTCTTCAGGACTGTAACAGGGTTGATAACAAATGTTCTCGGGATTGGATCATTTTGATTGTGGAACAGCAGAGGAGGAAGCAAAAAACATGGAGATGAGCTAGTAGAGCTGGAGAAACTCTTCTTAGACAACAAAACTATTAAGGATGCAAAACCAAACAGAAGATTTAGAAATAGGGATTAAAAAATGTAAACAACTAAATTTGGAGAGAAAAATTACTTAACTTCAAAAAGACATCTCTAACTTTAAAGAGGAAAGAACATATCCTTATTTGACAGAGGGTTTCTTCACGGATCTGGCGAATGCTCAATACAATAGAAGAAATAATAGATTTGTTACTTTCTCCAACACCTCAGGGTCTTCCAGTGGCTCTGACCCATCCCTGAATAATCAAACAGGCCAGAATACGGGCGGGAGAGGAGGCCAATCCAACCAACAGGGTTTTTACAGAGGCAACCAAAGGGGCCGCCCGAGACAGGGGTCAGGCCCCGGGATGCGCACAAGACAATGGTATCAGAACCAGTGACTAATGAAAATATTCCCATTGTGAATTTATCTACTGTAACACTTAGTGCAGTGGAGTTGAGTCTACTATCAAAGGGGTTGTCTTTTGTGCCAGTAGCGAAAGCTGACTGTTTCAACACAGAAGTTGAGTTACGTAGGTTCTTTTGTAATATTCGTCTAAAACATTACTTTGAGGTGTTTTTACCCAAACAAAGTAAAGATGGCAATCAGAGACAGGTCCCTGCCAATGATGTACCTACCATTACGTGTCTGAAGACAAAATCTGTTTTTAATCCCCCACCTTATGCTTGTCCTCCGGAGATTCAGACCTTTGAGAACAGGATGACCAATCAAGTGCTTAGTGCCATCAAGAAGAATAATGACGCTTCAGATAATATGACCAAAGCTGAAAGGGAAGGTCTTAAAAAACTATTCGACATGGATGAAATTACAATAAAACCCGCTGATAAAGGTGGGGGCATAGTGATCCTCCCTACTAAGGATTACGAAAAAGAATGTATACGTTTATTGAACGAGGTGGGATCATATAAGAAATTGGAATATGATCCAACAGTGAGACTCCAAGAAGAGATTCAGAGTCTCATGACACATGCTGAGAATCAGTTGTGGAAAAGCAAGGAAGAAGGCCGCTTTCTTGTTAAGAGTCATCCCAAGAAGGCGGCATTCTATATTCTACCAAAAATCCACAAAAACAAAACGCATCCACCAGGGAGGCCTATAGTATCGGCTATGACTCTCTCCTGGAACCGTTATCAGTCTACGTTTAGTTCTTCCTAGCACCCTTTGTGCTAACCATGCCTTCCTATATAAAAGACTCAAGGGACATGATTAGAATTACACAAGATCTAACAATAGATGTGGATGACTTCTTAGTGACTATGGATGTAGAGTCCGTTTACACCTCCATTCCTCAGATGGAATGTTTGAAGGTGATAGAAGGTTTTCTCGACAAAAGACCAGAACCTGATAAGCCACCAACTAAATTTATTGTTGAATGTGCATGATTAGCCATGACAGAAAACTTTTTTCTGTTTAATCAGTCATTATATAAACAACGGAAGTGAGTGAGTATGGGGGCAACTTTTGCCCCGGACGTTGCTAATCTCTTTAGGGCTGTCTTCGAAGAGAAATATATCTCTGGAGGAGAAAGTCTTTTAAAACAACAAAATGACCTGTGCCTAGGCCTGAGGGCCTGGTACAGGTACATTGATGACATATTTATTATCTGGAGAGGTTCGAGTGATGCACTTATTAGCTTTCACCATTGGCTAAACACATGTGATGAACATAATAGTTTTACGATGGAATCGCATCTAACACAAGTCAGTTTTTTGGATCTGCTGATTGTAAAATCCGATGATAAATTGGTAACAACACTCTATCGTAAACCCACTGACAAAAACACACTTCTCCAGTTTTCATCCTGTGAGTTTGCATCAAAATCTGCCCTATGGGCAGAAACTGCACCACACAGGATGAATTTAATAAACATGCAGATGTCTTGAAAAAGAGACTCCTAGAAAGAGGTTACCCGAAAAACTTCTTAAAGACAACTATAAAAGGGCGTCCAATACAAACAGGGATCTCTGTTTGACTTCACACACAAAACAAAAACAGGACAGGCTGGTGTGTGTGACCACATTTAACCCAGTGAGCAATGATATCAAAAAGATAGTGAATCGCAATTGGGATCTGATTAGACAACCGGGCACTTTGTCACAGCAGCCTATGTTTGCTTTTAAGAAAAATACTAGTTTAAGGCAGCATTTGGTACATACCTATGCAAGAAAACCTGGGAACAAACGGTTCTTAATCAATGGGGACTACCGCCCATACTTGGTCACCACAAATGTGGCAATTGCGTGTCCTGTCCTTTGATGGAAACACGCCTATAGTTTAACTATAGACAAATTTGGTGGAAGCTAAGAACACACACGAACTGTCGGACTAAAAATTTAATTTATATAATCCTATGCCCATGTAATCTAGTGTATGTGGGTAAGACCACAAGAGAAGTAAGACAACGCATAGGAGAACACAGAAGCTGCATACACAATAGAGTGGCAGACAAGCCGCTAGTGGACCATTTTATACAATACAAACCCACAGAGATGGAGCTAAAATGGTTCGTACTCCAAAGTGTTAAACCACAAAGGAGGGGTGGAGATATGGCGGTGGGTCTACATAAAATAGAACAGCGCTGGATATACCGACTAGATACAGTAAAAAAATTCCTCAATATTTCTGTGGAGTGGAATGCACTTATAACTCATTAAAATATCTAAGGTACCAACTGGGTACAGTATTGCGGTTCTCTGTAGATCAAGAGAGTGATACTGTTGCAGAATAATAGAAAGTTGTGCCACAGAAGTGTGAAGTTTTGACTGTATGATGACTTGATCAATTTAAGAACTGGGCATGACGTATGTTCGAACCTATTTCTGGTCATATTAAATTCTTAATGCTGATCCTGTATTATTCATTACCAAAATACTGCTCATACGTGTATGTGATGTATTTAGATGTTAATTTAGGAAGAGGCTCCTATATTGTGACATCTACCGCTGTTGTCCATTCATATGAATCATATTTCTGATGGCACATGATGTCTTCTATTTTGAACATTGAATATAGAAGAATGCAGGCATTTTTCTCTAGCATTGCTCCATATTATGGAAATGCGATTCATTTTTTAAGCACGCTACTTTGCGAGTCTATTGACCGTGGAAATAGAGTAACACAGCCAAACGCCTACTTGGATCATCCCTAGTCCTCTTTCTATCTTGATATTTTACTGCATAAAGCAATCGTCGAGTGAGGCGCCGTTCGAAATCTTTGTGCGACGGCGGTTGCATCATACAGAAGCTGACGTGAGACAACACGGACGTAAGGAGGTCTAGTCGTACTGGAGGTAAGTTGTTGCTTTAGGAGATCTTTCCGTTATATTATTAGCGAATAGACAGTTGTGAAAATAAACGTGTTAGATCTGCTTAAGTTGTAGTGTTTTGAGAGACTACCGAGTATATGTAATGCATTTTTTCAAACATGGTGCGTGTGCGGTTTTGAGACTATCACACAAAGATAACTTTGAGGACGTTACCTCAGACAATGGAACCGGGCGTAAAGCACGGAACTTCAACAAATGAACAAAGTTTAGACAGTAGATAGAGGAGGGAGGCGAATGGCTTGCCACTAGGGATACACATACCATATATGAATATTGAAAATTATCAAAAAATATGAAATCATTGAGAATTCAAAAATATATAATCTTGGTATGTTATTACAGGACATCCGTGGACGCAGAGTAACATGATGACAAACTAATACAGAGGGGGCGCCCCGCATGGAGATGCCATTTTTTTTGAGACACATCTACAAAATCAAGAGATAGATTTTGTTAAATAACGCGTGTAGATGTAAGTATCAGCATTTTTGTAATAAGATTATGGCAGGTTGTGCCCTTTTGTTAAAGAGAGAAATTATTTAAAGAGAGATTTTACAATATATTATTATCTCTGTAGGATATCAAATAGGCGGGCCACCATCTAATGTCCGTGTGTTCAGTGCCAACTAGGCCAAGAAGAAGCCCTCTCCATCTGACTAATGATATGATATCTTCAAATTAACAAGACAAAGATAGCAGATACACCGTCTGTTGCCTGTTTTCGAGTAAGTATTCTAGCCATAGAGTTTTACGTTTTAAGTGGACAAAACAAGATTTTTTTGCATCCTGATGGGGGAATGAGATCTGTGAATTTCCACGTAAGGATGTGAATAGGATTAAATCCAAATACCTTCTTCTCTGCTTTATATCAGATACTATTGCAGAGATGGAGATCTAATGACTACTCTTTAGAGTCATGCTGTTACATTAATAGTGAAAAAGAAAGTAATGAGGGAATGGTCAAATTTTTCAGATCACTAATATGTTGTATTGTTTTGTAGGCGGTGAAACTCACCCTGCTTGGTTACAGGGGAATGATTACAATTCCCTATTACAGTCCTGAAGAAGGTTGCGTCATCAAGAGGATGAATTTGTGATGTTCAACTAGTCAACCGAAACATATGTAGACTATTTTTTACTATGTAATTGTTTAAACACAGAAAGTACCATCTGCCACTGAAGTGGAGGACATTCACATATAGAAATAGATAAATTGTTGACCAAGGGGTTAACGAGTTAGGTGTGATTTATACATTTTAAAACAGTGAATGAATGGTAGGAATGATTGAGAGTGAGTTGAATTTTGTGATAAATATTTTGTGATATGTGATTTTAAACTTGATATTTTACATATGTTTATGATAATAAAATGAATATGAATTTAATGAGTGACATTTATTGGTATTTGTAAAAAGATGTCAGGTCTCTGCTTAACTTCCCAAACCTCCTCATTGGATTCTTCGGATTATTTGTCCTTGTTAACTGAGGCAGACTTCTTGCGGAACTTCCTCTGGTCTGATGACAGTTTCTCCTTAGGCTTTCGGTCCCTCTGATCGTGTAAATAGGGTCTGGCTTCCCCAGAGGCCACCTGGGCAGGTATTGAAACATGCCCTTGGGGGACCCCGGGGAGCCAAACCCCAAATTCAGGGAAAAAGCTGAGAGGCTGAAAAAACCTTGATGTCCAACTTCACAGAATAGAATATGGAAGTCCGTGGTTTAAGATGATGCAGAAATAGGGGTAAGTCCGTGGTCTGGGATGGCGGCAGCCAGTAAGTGGAAGGCAAGGATTGAACCGGAACTTGGCTCTGTACTATTTCAGTGGCAACTCTACCACAAAGTAGTATCACAATAAGAAGGACTCGGAATCCAGTGGAAAAGAAGGAGGAGGTAAGAAAAGACGGGGTAAGTAGAATGCTGGCTCCTTCGGGAAGGGAGCACGGAAGATCAAAGAGAGGCAGAAGGACTAAGAGGAAAACAGAGGTAAGAGAGAAGGGCTAAAGAAGCTAAGACGGTATAAAATGGAAAATCATAGAAATCGGGTAGCGTCTGAGCAGAGAAAGTTGCGACGGACACTTACCCGAGCAGCAGATGGAACCTGAATCCAAGAAGGGGATCCGGTAAGAGAGGAATGGCGGTAGAACGCCGAAAGGATAGAATAGCGGAGAAAGTCAGGAAGTGTACAAACAGCAAAGCAAGAAACAATAGAACAGGAAAAGAAAAAGGTACAAACGTAGAACTGCAGAGGGATTTGTCAGGGCGAACTGACGGAAGGCACAAATAGAAACTCAACAGAGTACAGCGGAGCACTGAAATGAAAAACAGATACAACGCACAGAGTAGGGGGCAGAGTCTGTTTAAATACGTGAGTCCGTCATATTGAATGAGGACTAGAGCGGGGAGAGGGATGATGACTTAATGTTTCCAGTAATGCCACAGCTTCCACCCGCGATTCCTGCCAAAAGGTAAATGTGAAACGTGCACCATTCCCTATTCTACTGGTCCATTGTGTTGTTTTGCTATTGTTACTAGCCTGGAGGACCAGGGTTTTGACCAGGCACCCCTTTGTTTACAAACATCTTAATTCAGAGGGCTTGGTGCAACAAAACAAAAACAATAAGTTATTTTCCTCTTTGGATTTCTACAAGTATTCACTTTAGGTGATTCACTATTCACCCAGATCCCCCTCAGTCAGGCTCAGATCTCATTAGTACAATGTTCATTCCCTTTTAATCCCCGTCAGTCGGGCTCAGATCTTTTAAGCACAATGTTCGCAGGATATTCTTTCAGCTGACTCACGGTTCACCCCGGATCCCTCTCGGCCAGGCTCAGATCCCCTTTTAAACACAATTAGTCTCCCTCAGCTGGGCTCGGACCAATTTCAATCAAGTATCAAAGACTTTTGAATGTGCAGAGGGTTTAGTTTGACCTGTTGCAGGACCCCTTCGATTTTACAATTCCTTCTCTTTACATTTGTCCCCTTTGGGTTTGGATACTTAATAGAGACTTTTGAATGAGCATGCACGTGGTGCCTGACCACTCTGTTTATGTTATCTATCTTAGCTTCAAAGTTCAGACACTCATTTAGTGCATCAATTATGTATGTATCACTTGCCACATACGATTCATACACGGACCTCTTCAAATTCCTTCATACAACATAGCTGCTTGCAACCTTGGGTTCCAGACAGCCCGCCCGGGTTGGTATCAGTCTCCCCAGTTCACTTGCTGTGTTGCCTTCTCTGGCTTTTCTTTGTTGTAGGACAGTACCACAGTGGCAACCGCTTCTCTCCGCCTTGACTATCGACGCAGGAGGGCCCTGGGTACCTCCGACACACAATGGAGGAGTCTTCAGCTTTGATTCCAGGTCTTGCGTTTTCTATTCTCGAAGGCTCATAAAAGTTACAGTCTTTTGGTGAAAAGGTCAAGGGACCATCATATGTATTCCTTTTCAGTCTATGTAACGCTCACCTGGTTCCCACGGAGGCGCGGTGTCGAAGGCGCAGAACTCTGAAGATGGACAGGAAGGGCCCCTCTATTCTGGCTTCCCTGGCTCGTTGGATACCCTCCTGTGCGTGAAAAGGGAGTATTACCAACTGTGGAACAATGCTCAAGCCTCCCACTCCCTTCCAACCCTCCACGATACCTCCTCCACGATTCCCCGTGAAGCCTCACCTTAGGGTTTGGAAGGATGAGCTCTCCATCCTGCTTCTGATGCAGGGGCGCGTTGAAACCCAGTTACTTCACTGGATTGAGGATTGATGGGAGTTCAGGTAAGCTTGACTGTTCAGGTAAGGCGCTGTAAAAGTTCTGTTCAAAAGTTCAAGCTTAATAATAATGTTCGTTGTCTAATTGCAGCAAGCGCTAATGCTTATGTCTTTTTCCCCTTAGGGGCCGGGGTTCGGAGTGCCGGAGATATGGCGGCACCGACCCGAAGTGAAACAGTTCTGGATGAGCGCTCAGGTAATGTCTTTGCATTCGCTCATTCAATGTCTTTGTCTTTTTTCCCCATAGGGGCCGGGGTCCGGAGATGCCAGGAAGCGGCAGGACCCGAAATGCAGTGGGAATAATCCAACAGGTAAGACTTAAAAGGAAACTGAGCTTTCCTTATTCCTTTTCTCCCTCTCACCTTTGTTCTTGTCTTTTTTCCTCTAGGCGCCGGGGCGTAGCTGAATCCGGAAGATCGCTGCTGAAGATGGAAGCGCCTTGCCAAGGTGAGTAAAATGCAGCGCTGCAGCGATCGAAACGAAATGCCTTTAAAATGATGTCTTCCTTTTCAGGGCTGTTGGAGAAATGACTCCGGAATGCAGATTTAGCAGGTAAGGGCTTTTCTTATCCTATTCTCTTCCTTTCTCCCCTTGCAGGTGTTCCAGGGTGCTGGCAGGCGTGGCTGAAGTCAGGATGCAGGAGCTGACACGGTGAGCGTCCAGCTGCTAGGTGCAGAACAACGCGAAGCATGTGTGGCTGTTCGGGTGGGGTTTAAATAGCCTTGGAAGAAGTTCCTGGTATGTATCCTTCCACCAATCAGGTATGCATCCTTCCCCGACCACACCCGGGTGGTGAAGTAGTCCTACAGGTTAAGTAGTCCCATTCAGGCCTCAAGAGGGCCTGGATGAAGCAGCAAGGTCTGCATCAGGTAAGTGTGCACCCAAGCACTTAAACACATATCCTCTTCTATGAGCCTGGCGCCTAAGGTGCCAGGACTGGGGTCCGCTATGAGCCTGGTGCCTAAGGCGCCAGGACTGAGTCCAAAGGGCCCCGACTTGGGCCCGCTGAGACTTCCCTGGGGAAAATTATGTCTGCCTCTGGGGTTGCTGGGCCTGGCCTGGCTCCTTAGAGGTAGGCATCATGACAGTACCCCCCCCTCAAGGCCCCTCCCAAGGTCTTTTCCTCCGGGGGTTTTGGTTTGTGCGGGAATCTTCGATGGAATCTTTGAATTAATCGTGGGGCGTGAACATAGTTACTGGGTTCCCAAGATCTTTCCTGAGGTCCATATCCTTTCCAATCAACAAGATAGAAGAGTTTCGACTTAACTATCTTGGAATCTAAAATGTCTTTCACTTCGAATTCTAATTCTCCATCAATTTGGACAGGGCCTGGGGGCTCAGACAGTCTGGTTCCAGGTTGTACTGGTTTTAGAAGAGATGCGTGAAAAACGGGATGAATCCGCATGTTGGATGGTAAATCGAGTTTAAAGGCCACTGGGTTGATAATAGCTTTGATGGGGTAAGGCCCAATGAATCTGGGATTAAAAGTTCGCTGACCCTTGAGGGGTAGATGTTTAGTTGCTAGCCATACCTGATCTCCTACTTGCTAAGGAGGAGTTTTACTTCGGTGCAAATCAGCGTTTTCTTTATACTTTTTCTTGGCTTGCTGTAAGTGGGTTGTAGCTTCTTTGAAGGCTTGGGTTATTGTGGAATGTAGGTGATTTACTGCAGGCATCTCCAGGGTCAGAGGTGGATCTAGGTCAGAGGTCCGAGGATGGTGACCATACAGGGTATAAAAAGGAGTCTGTCCGGTTCCAGAATGCACTGAATTGTTGTATGCATATTCTGCAATCCAAAGGATGTCCTTCCAATTCAACTCGGATTGGTGTAACATGCACCGCAGATATTGCTCGAGAGTCTGATTGGTTCTCTCGGTTTGTCCGTCGGTCTGGGGGTGGTGGCTGGTGGATAACCGCACGTCTATTTGTGCTAGTTGGCAACATTTCTTCCAAAAGTGGGAGATAAATTGACTTCCACGGTCTGAGACTAATATGGAAGGGAAACCATGTAACCGCACTATATTTTCCATAAATTCCTTGGCCAAGGTGGAAGCTGACGGCAATCCTTTTAAAGGGATAAAATGGGCCATTTTGGAGAATAGATCCACTATTACGAGAATCGTGTTGTAACCACCACAAGGAGGCAGGTCAGTTATAAAGTCCATTGACAAGGTGTGCCAAGGTGCTGGTGGAATCTCCAAAGGTTGAAGTGGGCCGGCTGGCCTTTTCTTTTGACTCTTATTTTGGGCACAGATTCCGCAAGACAACACAAATGACTTTATGTCTTTTCTCCAAGAAGGCCACCAGAAGTGGCGTTTGATCTTTTCTTCTGTTTTCGCGATACCGGGGTGTCCTTCCATTAATGATTCATGATGACGGGTAATGACAAGTTCCTGCAATTCTTTACTTGGCAGAAATAACCGCTCTTGGAAGTAGGGTAAATCATCCTTAACGGTGTAGTGAGGACCCTTTTGACTCCATTCCAGTAAGGCAGAAGAGTCAAAAAGCTGTTTTACTTGAGCTTGGATGTCCTCAATGGTTTGCAATGAAGTCAAGCCCAGAATTCTTTGTTCCGGTATGATTGGCACAGGTTCTAAACTCGAATTGGGTTCTTCCATGCCTATCCGGGATAAGGCATCTGCCTTACCATTCTTGCAGCCAGGGCGATAGGTAATTACAAAATCAAATTCCGCAAAGAATAAAGCCCATCGGAGTTGTCGCGAAGATTGAGCTTTGGCCGTCTTTAAATACTGCAAATTTCTGTGGTCCGTAATTACGGTGATGGTGTGTCTTGCACCGAGAAGATAGTGACGCCAAGCCTTGAAAGCTGATTTAATAGCCAGTAGTTCTTTGTCGGTAATTGCGTAATTGAGTTCAGGTGGAGAGAATTTTCTGGACCAAAAGGCTACAGGGTGTAGTTGGTTAGTTTCTGGGTCTCTTTGCGACAGGACAGCTCCCATGGCCGAACTGGATGCATCGGTTTCCACGATGTAAGGGAGATCTGGGCGCGGGTGCTTCAATACAGGTGCAGAGGTGAATTTGGTTTTCAGGTCCTGAAAGGCTTGTTCAGCCTCAAGAGTCCATTCAAAGCGTTTGTTTTTCTTTAGGATAGCTGTGATGGGTTGAACAGTTCGAGAAAATTCCGGGATGAACCTTCGATAGAAATTGGCAAACCCAAGCATGCTTTGCACTCCCTTCACAGAGCTAGGAGATGGCCATTTGAGAATGGCGTCCACTTTCCGCGAGTCCATTCGGATTCCTTGAGGTGTCAGGATGAATCCGAGAAACTCCACTTCTGTGGTATGAAAAACGCATTTTTCGAGCTTGGCAAATAATTTGTGCTGGCGCAATTTCTCAAGAACTGCCCTAACATGGTTTCCGTGATCAGATTCTGAGGAGGAATACACCAGGATGTCGTCAATATAAACGATGACACAAACATCGATAAGTTCCCGAAGAACATCATTCATGAAGTACTGAAAGGCGGCAGGTGTGTTGCACAAACCGAAGGGCATTACTTGATATTCAAAGAGCCCAAATTTGGTGCGGAATGCAGTCTTCCACTCGTCGCCCTCTTTTATACGTACCAGGTGGTAAGCTCCTCGGAGATCTAGCTTGGTGTACACACGAGCATCTTTTACTTGGTCGATAAGCTCAGGTATCAGGGGCAAAGGGTAACGATTCTTAATCGTTATCTGATTTAGGGCGCGGTAGTCAATACAGGCCCTAAGGTCTCCTTCCTTTTTAGGTACGAAGAACAAAGCGGAAGAGACTGGTGACTTTGATGGGCGAATGAAACCATTGGCCAGGTATTGATCCAAATACTGGCGCAAATGCAGGTTCTCAGGTTCTGTAAGAGCATAAATCCTACTACAAGGTAGTTGTGCATTGGGTACCAAGTCGATTTGGCAATCGTAAGATCGATGGGGAGGTAAGGTGTTAGCCTGCTCTTTCTGAAAAACATCTTGGAATTCTTGGTATTCAGATGGTAGCTGTACAGGGGTGGAAGTTACAGAGGCTAGACCCATAGCTGGATTCCTTGGGTAACAGGTTGGTTCACAATCAGGAAAAGTTATCTTCTTTGCTCGCCAGTCTATTCTCGGATTATGTGTTTCTAACCAAGGGATTCCAAGAAGTACTTGAAATTGTGGGGCCTTGATCACATCAAACACGATTGCTTCCCGATGTCCGTCTTGACCCACCAGAGTGATTTCAACTGTGGAATGCGTTACAGGCCCTGAGGCTATTTCGGTTCCATCAACTGTAGTAATTACATCTTGGGCTACTTTCGGGCGGACAGGAAGCTTAATCCTGGAAGCCAATTCACGGTCTATGTAATTTCCAATAGCTCCACTGTCTATGTATGCTTTTATAGCATGCAACTGCTGAGGCTGTTTTGGGTTCACAAGCACCATTGGCATGACAAAATGCGAGGTCAAAGAGTTTGTTTTCAAGCTCGGCAAGCGGACCCCTACGCTTGTCGGGCTAGGTCGTTTCCCGAACCAGGTGTCAATAACTCGTTATCAGTGGCTCCAACCACCTTCTTGGGTGGTTTAACTGGACAACTTTGAAGAAAGTGACCGGAGGTTCCGCAATACAGACAAAGTTGCATTTGTCGCCTTCTCTCTCGTTCCTTCTGCGTTAATGGTCCTTTAACACTGCCAATTTGTATAGGTTCGGAAACGTCAGTACTCTTGGAGTTAACGTGGGTCTTGATAGGTACTCTGGTTTCATACTTGAGCCGATCTGCTTTTCTATTTTGAAGTCTGTGATCAAGTTGAACCACTAAGTCTATGTAGTCTGCGCAGGCCTGGGGTGGATCTACTATCTGAGCTATAACATCTTTAAGCACCCCGCGCAGGCCTCGATGAAACAATGTGATCCTTTTATTTTCAGGCCATCCGGTTTCCACAACTAGTCTATTAAAGGTGGCGATATAGGACAAAAGATCCTGATTACCTTGTCGTAAGGATAGCAGTTCGTTGTCAAGGGCCTGTCCCTGCGAGTGTCGAGCGAACAATCTTTCCATGCTGGCCTGGAAGCCCTGGAAATCCCGGAGAATGGGATCATCCTGATTTACCAATGGAATAGACCAATCGGCAGCACAGCCACTGAGGTAAGATAGTACAAAGGCTACTTTGGTCTGGTCATTGGGGAAGGCCCCGGGCCTGCATAAAAAGTGTAAACGGCATTCTTTCATAAAAACGGCATATTTCTTGGGATCCCCCGCAAAACGTTCCGGCGGGGCCAAAGGCATGTGTCCAGGTTGATTGATTTGTAGCGGGTTATTCAAACCCATTGTTGTAGAAATATCTCCGGAAACAGGTAAAGGAGTGTGCTCTGCCTGGCCCTGCAATAACCTTTTGGCCAGATCATCAGTTCTTTCCTTGGATAGGATTTGTTCCCTTCTGAGAGCATTAGTCTCCTGGCGGGCTGAGTGCACTTCTGCCCGTAATTCCCCTAAAAGATGGGCCAGCAGATCTGTCTCGGAAGTCTCCATAGCGCCCAGGTGGGAAATTGTGGTAAGGCTTCGCGTTCTGTAACGCTCACCTGGTTCCCACGGAGGCGCGGCGTCGAAGGCGCAGAACTCTGAAGATGGACAGGAAGGGCCCCTCTATTCTGGCTTCCCTGGCTCGTTGGATACCCTCCTGTGCGTGAAAAGGGAGTATTACCAACTGTGGAACAATGCTCAAGCCTCCCACTCCCTTCCAACCCTCCACGATACCTCCTCCATGATTCCCCGTGAAGACTCACCTTAGGGTTTGGAAGGATGAGCTCTCCATCCTGCTTCTGATGCAGGGGCGTGTTGAAACCCAGTTACTTCACTGGATTGAGGATTGATGGGAGTTCAGGTAAGCTTGACTGTTCAGGTAAGGCGCTGTAAAAGTTCTGTTCAAAAGTTCAAGCTTAATAATAATGTTTGTTGTCTAATTGCAGCAAGCGCTAATGCTTATGTCTTTTTCCCCTTAGGGGCTGGGGTTCGGAGTGCCGGAGATATGGCGCCGACCCGAAGTGAAACAGTTCTGGATGAGCGCTCGGGTAATGTCTTTGCATTCGCTCATTCAATGTCTTTGTCTTTTTTCCCCCATAGGGGCCGGGGTCCGGAGATGCCAGGAAGCGGCAGGACCCGAAATGCAGTGGGAATAATCCAACAGGTAAGACTTAAAAGGAAACTGAGCTTTCCTTATTCCTTTTCTCCCTCTCACCTTTGTTCTTGTCTTTTTTCCTCTAGGCGCCGGGGCGTAGCTGAATCCGGAAGATCGCTGCTGAAGATGGAAGCGCCTTGCCAAGGTGAGTAAAATGCAGCGCTGCAGCGATCGAAACGAAATGCCTTTAAAATGATGTCTTCCTTTTCAGGGCCGTTGGAGAAATGACTCCGGAATGCAGATTTAGCAGGTAAGGGCTTTTCTTCTCCTATTCTCTTCCTTTCTACCCTTGCAGGTGTTCCAGGGTGCTGGCAGGCGTGGCTGAAGTCAGGATGCAGGAGCTGACACGGTGAGCGTCCAGCTGCTAGGTGCAGAACAACGCGAAGCATGTGTGGCTGTTCGGGTGGGGTTTAAATAGCCTTGGAAGAAGTTCCTGGTATGTATCCTTCCACCAATCAGGTATGTATCCTTCCCCGACCACACCCGGGTGGTGAAGTAGTCCTACAGGTTAAGTAGTCCCATTCAGGCCTCAAGAGGGCCTGGATGAAGCAGCAAGGTCTGCATCAGGTAAGTGTGCACCCAAGCACTTAAACACATATCCTCTTCTATGAGCCTGGCGCCTAAGGCGCCAGGACTGGGGTCCGCTATGAGCCTGGCGCCTAAGGCGCCAGGACTGAGTCCAAAGGGCCCCGACTTGGGCCCGCTGAGACTTCCCTGGGGAAAATGATGTCTGCCTCTGGGGTTGCTGGGCCCGGCCTGGCTCCTTAGAGGTAGGCATCATGACAGTCTAGCCGTCTTTCACCTTGTATTAAACTGCCATCTTGGAACTGCTGCTTTCTCGTGTGTTTTGCCGCGCTCAGAGTGCGCTCTCGTGCTCTGGCTTTTATTCGTGTGGGGAAATGTGATGGAGGTCAGGTGTGCGCAATGATCAGTAATTGCCGGACCGTGCCTGACCATCATGTTGGGACATGTCAGGCGTAGATGTTAGTCCTTTTTCCCTCACAGTGTGTTGTCCCTGAGAAAGTGTTTGTGTTGGAAAAGGGGGCGGGGGTTGAATCCCTAAGTATCCTGGGGTAAAGGTGTTATAGGGAAGGGGATACTGCATCTCACTGTCTCACTTCCACTCCCTGAAGACCCATCCAGGTGATCCTCCCGCACTGGTCCACCCCCCAGGAACGGCTTGTGTGTTAGTCCATTTTCCCTCACAGTAAGTTGTCCGTGAGAAAGTGTTTGTGTCTGAAAAGAGGGGGGGGGGGTTGAATCCCTAAGTATCCTAGGTAAAGGTGTTATAGGGAAGGGGATACCACATCTCGCCATCCGGTGTCCCACTTTCATACCCTGAAGGACCCCAGAACATACCCTAAGAACATTCTTAATTATTAACACACATTAACATAAACATACAATTCTGGCCTTTCTGCCATCGCAGGCACTTGTCTCATTGTAGCCTGCTTGCACAGGTGTTTCCAGGCACCACAAGACAAGTGTGGGGGGTGGGAAAGAGCATGGGAACCAAGAGGAAAAACAACAAAAACAGTTATATTGGCCTTGTGACAATCCTACTGTGCAAGTGCATGAGAAGGTGGTAAGTGCAAGGCAGGGAGAAGTGCAAGAGTGGGGTGTCCCCAAGGGTGGGGTGCCGGGCAAGTGCTGAGCAGGCCAAGGTGACAAGTACCATGGGAGAGGGGGGAAAGGGAGGAAGGGGGCAAGGGGAGGAAGAGTGCAGTGGACAGGGAGGATCAGTTGGGCTAGTCCGGGAAAGGGGGCCCAAAGGGTAAGTGCTGAGAAGGGATGCTGGAGGGACTAGTAGGGGGTGGTCTGGCCCCTGTTTGACTCTGAAGGGACCAGGCTCCATTCACAGTGGCAGATGTAGAATTACCACAGTGGGGGTGTGGGAAGGAAGAGGAGAAAACGAAAGTCTTGAGATGTTTCTGGAACTTAAGAAGATCTGGCTCAAGTCTGAGGGGGGCAGGGAGGCCGTTCCAGCTGGGGAGGGGAGTTCTACCTTCCACTCTCTGTTGGGACAAATGTTTGACGTGCAGAGAGTTGGAGCCAGTTGGAGCCAGAGGACCGAATGACTCTGGCCCGGAGGTACTTAGAGAGTGAAAGCTAGATGTGGTCACAGGCCCCAGACAACCTTGTGGATGATGCAAAAGGTAATGAATTTGATCCTTGTGCTCACCGGGAGCCAGTGGAGAGAATTTAGGGCTGGAGAGATGCAGTCCCTGGCCTTGAGGCCAAGGATAAGTCTTGCATTCCTATTCTGGGTTAGTTTAAAGGGTCTTAGGGAGGAGATAGGCAGATTAAGAAAGAGGCTGTTGCAGCAGTCCAGCCTAGAGACAACCAGAGCTCTGGAACGTTGAGCTTCTGGGGGAAGGTGAGTAAAGGAAGAATGCCCCTGAGGAGATTGAGCTGAAATTTGAAATTCTTGGTAAGGTCTGTGATGTGTGAAGAGAAAGAGAGAGAGGGGTCAAAGATGACCCCAAGGTTTTGTGCCTCACAGGTGGGTGAGGGGAGGGGACCCAAGGTGGCTGGGAAGCAAGGAGAAGGCGTCCCAATGCGAAGGATCTCTGTCTTACTGGCATTAAGGCAGAGATCATTGGCAGAGCACCATGCCTGAACAGCAGTCAGGCAGTCAGATATGAGGGAGGAGTTGGAGGTGGTAGAGGGTGGCAGCTTGAAGGAGACCTGTGTGTCCTCTGCATAACACAGGAAGTGAGGGGAGAAGGTGGATATCAAGTGGGCCAGAGGGGCCAGGTAGATGTTGAAGAGCCATGGCGATAGGATGGAGCCCTGAGGGATGCCACAGGTAGAGAGTAAGGTGGAGGAGAGAAAATCTGTTAAGACTCTCCCCAATTTCTGGTCTATGTGGCAGTGTTGGAGGCGCTGACTCCCTAATGGCATCTTTACTCCTATTTCTGTGAACAGAGAACTCATCCTGCTGCGTTGCTTCGTGCTATTTGCCCTCGCCATGCCCCTTTGTTTCCTCCCATTGCTCCTAGTTCTGGTGCCGGCTCCTCCATCTCTGGACTGTTTGCCTTACTCGACTTCGTCCAAGCCGTCTCTCATTGCTCTGTTTTAACTCCTTTCTGAGTTCCGGCTCCTGCGGTACTCTGTCATCGGCATCGCTGGGTTGGGCTCCTCCCCTCTCGCTGCTGTTCTCTTTGCTGCAGTCACTTCGGCTTTGCTGGTTCGGGCTTCTCCCTTCTCACAGCCATATGCCCTACCTGAGATCTGGCTCCTCCGGCACTCTGCCTTCAGCTTCGCCAGGTCGGGTTCTCTCCTTCCCGTTGCCATTACTCTCGGTTCACTTTCTTTGCTCGCTGTGGGGTTCTTATTCTTATTCCTCTTTCTGGTTTTCTGTTCCTTCCTGGGCTCTCACTCTGGTATCCTTTCATGAATCCTCATGCTCACTTCTCCTATACACCCTTCCTTATACCTTGCATGGCTAATTCCTGTGAATTGTCTCGTTGATTCTGTCCTTCATTACTAGATTCTTCATTCCAGCTGGACTGCAAGATCATTCACCGCCTGCACCGCTACAAATACTGAGTTTTTTTTGCTGCTGTGGTTTTCCTCTACTTTGTGGGAATGGCCTGGTGATTACTACCCTATTCATGTTATATTCAAAGGGGCAAGTGGTTACCAAGGCTTTGGTTATTCATTGTTCTCCAAGGAAGACCTCTCTACTCATTCAGACCAGGTCAGTCTACCTTGTCAAAGTTGCATGGGTTGTTACAAAAGGACCCATTTGCACTTGGGAGGGTCTGTTTGAAAGGAAGGAAGTCAGCCATGCCAGTACCCTGCCCGTGATGCCAAGGGTATCATGGAGATGGTTTATGAGGATGGAGTGGCTGACTGTGTCAAAGGCAGTAGAAGGATCGAGGAGGATCAGAACAGAGGGAGCGTTTGAGTCCAAATTAGAGAGTAGGTCTTCTTGGGTGTTAAGGAGAGCAGTTTCCGTGCCTCCGGAAGCTCTGAAACCAGACTTGGGGTCATGGAGACAGCCAGTCATATCGGTGTGGAGGGTCCATCCGGAGATGACCGGCTTCTCCATGTGTTTGCCTAAAAAAGGGGTGACAGAGATAGGCGAAATTTAGCCGGGCCAGAAGGGTCAGCAGATGGCTTATTTAGGATAGGGTGCACAGCAGAGTGCTTAAGGAGTTGTGGGAAAGATCCCAGTGGCAAATGAGTGGTTGCAGAGGTCAGCCAAGGCTGGGGCGAGAGAGGCATGTTATCATTGATGGTTCTGGAGGAGCAGAGCAGCACCGGTTTAGAGGAGACTTTCATAGAGTGGACAATTCTAGAGATCTCTTCTGGTGCAATGGGAGAGAAGGAGGAGAGTATGGGGGACTGGTGGGGGGCCAAGGGAGGCAAGAGAAGGGAGGATTGTGGGGCGGGGGAAGCAGATCACAGAGAGGATAGGATGTCCAGAGTTTTGGAGAAGTGGACGGTGGGAGAAACCTAGCAGTGTTCTCCCACCTACTCGCCCGGGATCCTCTGTTCAGGTGGCCTGGGAAGGTTCATCGCTTTTGGATCCCGGCCCTGGGGGTGAACAAGCAAGGGAGGATCACCTGAGTGGAGGGTCATGAGGGATTGGGAAGAGAGTAACCAAGGGCGAGACATTGTATTCCTCCTCCCACCTTTGCCATCGGAAACCCCTTCCTCAGCCTTCATGGGATATTTCCAATCCCATTCCATCTCGCCCTGCCCATTTCCAACTAATACTGTGAAGAAGAAGAGGCAGCCGAGAGCAGTATGGATTACCCATCGAAACAACATGGGGAAAGTAAGGGAAACCTACTGTAAACACTCCTCAAGTTGTCCCACTAATAGAGTCAAGCAGGGTCAGGCATTTAATAATGACCACTTACACCTGACTCCACTTGACTCTCTTTTCAGGACTGAAGGACAGGCATGTCCTGTTAATTGGAGTATTGAAGGTCAGGCAAACCCAGCAGGGGATTCTTTCTCAGTCTAGTCCAATTTTTGTAGAGCAGAGAGTGAGCGGGGAATGCTATCTGTACCAGAGAAGTCAAGGAGAAGCTGAAGGGTGGAGGAGAATGGCGTGCCAATACGCAGGCCCCGTTTCTGTGAGGGAGCCGTGTCTCCAAGGAGCCGGAATGAAGCTGCCTGCATCCTGTGGGCGACATTCAGTGCAATGCTCGTTCCCTTGGGACCTGTGCCAGCCCCAAGGATGTCTGAGGGGCAGGTGGTGATACCCTGACCTCAACCCTGTGTATCCTGAAGGGACTGCCTGTCAACACGATGCTGCCCGGCGAATTTCCTGGAAGTCAATGAGAGAGAAACTCAGGAGCGTGCGTGTGACTGCAGCGGAGCGTGAGAAAGCAACAAACTGTAAAGCGGCACGGAACGAAAAGCAAGTGACAGATTGCAAAGAGTCATGAAACAGAAAGCAAGTGAAAAGATTGTAAAGCAACACGAAGCAGGGAAGCGAGAGAAAATAATCCTTTTGTGAATTTAAAGTCGAATTGGAGTTGTTTTATCCCAGCAGAAATAACTACAACGGAAATGACCGAATGAGAAATGTACGTAATGCAAAATTGCTCGTACATTTCCCATTCGGTCATTCAAGGTAAAACAACACCAAATCTAAAGAAACCCTAACCCCCCCTGCCATCCCCACCCCCACCCACATCCCCACCCCCCTACTTACCTTTCCTTCAGTCTCACTGGGCCCTGTGACGCCAGTTCCCTTTCACTTCCGTGATCCGGAACCGGCGGCACAGGTTTTCTTCTCAGGTCAGCTGCAGGGGGTCCTCCGCAACCCTCACTCACTATACTGTATAGTATAGTGAGCGGGGTGTTGCGGGTGACACCCCTGTAGCCTTTGTGTTTTTTTCTTTTACCTACCCCACCAAAAATATACATACCACAAACATTTCTAACATTTTGTGTTATGTATATTAGGTCTTTAGGTCGGGTAGATAAATTGGATTCAGTCATTTTGGTCGAATCCTTTAAAGTCCACTATTGGCTATAGGAAGAGGGGCATTGTGGGACTTGTAGTGAAGTGCCAAGTTATATGAGAAAGTCAAAGGGGACTGGGACAAACATATATGAGAAAGTTAAAGGGGTCTGGGACTGATGTAATAAAGAAGAAGAAATACTTGAAACGCCAGCATTGCCTCAGCCAAAAGGAAGCCAGTAGTGTTTCATGGAAAAACAGAAATAAGAGTGCAAGCAAGAATAAAAGTTGAAAGCTGTGAAGTGTGCAGAGGCATGACAAGGAAAAGGACTGGTTCAAGGGTGCACAAAAGTAAAGAAGTACATTTGCAAGAGGCACAATGGAGACAAAGTAAATGAAAGGAAAGTGCCAGGGGCACGGAAAGCTGAGAGAAAGCAAGACAAAGAAGGTGCAAGTGAGCACAACTAAGTGAACGATAACCAAAGGGTGCTCAGGATGAGGCAAGAACCTAGCATTTTCGAAAGTCTCTGATATTACCTCATAAGAAGGTTGTATGGGAAAGGAATTGTAAACAAGAGAAAGGCACATCTTGACAAGTTGAACTTTTTTTTGTTTAAAAATGAAGAGGCCTGAGCTTGGGGAAGGGAACCCTGAGATGCCTAAGAGAAACTGTGTTGTTAAATTGAACTTGTGTTTGAAACTGAAGGGACCTGAGCTTGGGTAAGGAAACCCTAAGAGGCCTAACAGAGGTGAACTTTTATTTTGTGAAACAGAGAGTCATACACTTGGGGACGGGAACTCTGTGAGCCCTCACGATTTTGATACTGAAAGAATTGAAACTTGGGGAAGGGAACCCCGAGAAGTTTAAAGAGGAACTGTGTTATATTTTGTTTGTTGTGTTTGAACTTGGACAAGTTAAAGCTTGGGGAAGTTAATCAAAAAAGGAACCAAAGACCTTGAAAGTGTTTGAGAATATTGCAAGGGGCCTATGGAGAAGGTCTTACGAACAGCCCGTTTTCATTAAACTAATTTTTGTGACATTGACCAAACTACACCTGGTGAGAAGACCACCTGAAACCAACCTTAGTTTCCTATTTTCTGTTGAACCACAATTTTTCCTTTGTAAAGGCTTCCTAACACATTTTTGTGAAGAGTGAGGGCAAGCATAGGTTTAGACACAGACAGATTATTGTTTTGGACTTTCAGACATTGACGGCCCTTAGAAACATCAGTTAAGGGAACCATCCCTTTAGTGTTAGGGCTAGTTAGGCATTACACCAAGCCCGGAACCTTAGTAAATAAAGGTTTTGAAACAAACATCTTTGAGTCTGTGTCTCTCTTGATACCATGCTTGTCTTACAGGGGTCAGTGCAGTGCAGAGGGCCTGGGAGGGTGAACGAGTGGGGGAGACTGCAGTAGGATTGGCAGGTTCCTTGCAGATTTTAAAAAGTTCAGCCGTGTCATTGGTGGCTCCAGATCGGGGCTAGGACATGAGCCCTCTTCTTGGAGCAGATGGTGAGATGATATTGCCTTTGGAGTAGGCAGCAGGCCAGTTTGTCAGAGGATGAGCTAGATGCATGCCACTTCCGCTCTGCAGCTTTGCACTTGCGTTTCAAAGCTGCCAAGTCGGACACATACCAAGAGCTGCATTTGGAGGCAGGCTTCATACGGATCCTCATGACGGGGGCAAGGATGTCCTTAGCTAGGACAGAGTCAGTAGGAGAGTCGAATGGGGGTCGGGGGACGCAGGAAGAATGAAGGAAGAGGCAAAAGCAGCAACTGACACAAGCTTCATCAGTAGAATGACAGAGATGGAGACTGGCAGAGTGGGTACAGGCATCATAAGGGGACGGGGAGGTCAAGGTGGCAAGAGAGGAGAGAGTGGTCGGACAAGGAGAGAGGGTCAGTAAGATGGTTGGAGAATATGATGTCTGTTGAGATGAGAGCATCCAAGGTGTGTCCGGCAGAGTGGGCAGAGTGGGTTGGGCCAGAGGGAAGTATAGTGAGGGAAAGAGAGTCTTGAGGTTCATCCGGGGGGCCTGTAGATGGTAGCGAGAGTAAGAGAGAAGTTAGGTGAGACAGATAGCCTGCAGACTAGGCTTTCAAAGGATGAGTAGGTTTGAGTGGAGATGATGGAGGCAGGAACCCACTCAGGGAAGATCAGAACCAATCTGCCACCAGGCCGTGAGGGCCTGGGATTGCACAAGATCCTGAAGCCAACAGGGAGAAGAGTGTCAAAAGCAGTGACAGAGCTGTCCTTGAACCACGTCTCGGTGAGAGCAAGGACATCAAGGTCAAGGTCTTCAAGGAGGTGACAGATGTCAGAGGAGTGTTTGATAGCAGAGCAAGAATTGAGGCTAAGTGAAGCTCGTTGCCCCCTTTAAATGATTTGCGCAGGGTTCAGGTGCCACCAATGGGGGGTTTGGAGGGGGATGAGGGATGGAGGGGTGGCAGGAGAGGGGGGAAGTTGAAGAGAGATGGAAGGCGCCTGTCAAGAATGAGGCGGTAGGGATGAGATCCCTGCAATATGATAGTGCCATTGTGGTAGACATTAATGGTGCATTTGGAAGATGCAAAGTGAGCCAAGAGCACTTCCCATCTGGTGCTACCAGTAATGGGTGAGGAAGAAAAAGGGGAGAGGACAGAGACCATATGGGGAGTCCATAAGTCAGAAGAAGGAACAGAAGAGAATGTCAGTGGAGGTCTGTCTGGAGGAAGCATTGGTGTAGGTGTCTGCATTGGACAGACCAGGGTTAGAACTCAGGAGGAGTGCCTTTTTAAGTGTCTTCCTTCCAGACTTCGTGAGAGAAGGTGGATAGGTGATTGAGACTCAATTAGAATAGACAGGATGGACGGAGAGCGACATAGGGGCAGAGACAAGAAGGGGGGGTGTGAATCGGAGAATAGCAAGGGAGTGGTTTAGGAGCACTATGCAACAATAGAATCTCACCAGGCGGCCAGGCAGACAAACAATGAGCACACTAGAAATGCACAGGTTCACAGATCATTAACAAATGGACTAAGCAGTACAAAATGGTGAATGCACAGTTGGAGGCACACCTAGATACGAAATTAGCCAGAAAGCACTCAAAAGCAGTACAAAACAGCAAATGCACAATTGGAGGCACCAGAGCCAAGAGCAAACTCACCAGGCGGCCTAGCAGCTGGGGGGCTGGAGGGTACAAAAGGTGTAAGGCACACCCAGATTCAAAATTACAGAAAGCCATCAAAAATCAATACAAAGTGGCATGTGGGATAGGTACAGTGGAAATGCAGGCAGGGGTCAGGAGAGAGAGTGGCTTTGGTATCAACTGAAGAGGTTCATGGACCAGGTGATCGCCAAAGGGAAAGGCAGTCAATTGAGGCATGCAAAGATGCATGTCATCTGGAGTAGAGTCGCAGTGGAGGCAACATGTTTGAGGAGATCACTGATCAGTCAGGAGAGGGTAGCGGGTAAAAAACAGGTCAGAGTGATTATCTTACAAGACCAGGTTATCCCTCATCGTTTTGAGATGTGATGCGGGTAGCCGGAGTAGCAATGGCAAAGCAGTTTATGTACCGCTTACCGGAAGGCGTGGAAAGGTTACCTCATGCTCTTTCAGGCCCGGGCAGGGCCAGACAGGGAGAGCCCTAACCCTTTCAGGAGGCCCTTTGAGCGGGCCGGCGTTAGCCTTCCGGCTCCTGGGTCGGCAGTAGTTAAAATAGAAGAAAGCCAATCGAGCTCATCGTCGCAAGTCCCATCGGGTGGTGGGATCACCTGATGTTGCGGCCAAACACGGCAGCCATGCTGCTGTGCCCGTTCTGGTGTCCGGTGCTGGTAGCTAAAGGCTACAGAGCCTCAAGATGGTCAGGCCAGGCTGCACAAAAGGACAAGACCATATAAATGTGTATGTTTAATTGGAATTATTTACACGTTTTCGCCTTTGACTGTAGTTCCGTTTTGAAGTACGCTCTTTTTCTTGACTTCCGTCTTTCCATTGTTCAGTTGTAAGTCCTATTCTATAAATATTTGTGATGTCATCTTTGATGTTATGGGTGTTAGTCTTAGCAGAGCACACTAGTGGCACGAGTTACGGTTGCTTAGCTTACCATAACTGGCGAATTTCTGGGGTTTTTCGATTTTACGTGTACCCATAATATGGATAGGTTGTTGTTACTGCAAAGTAAGTATAACGTCCCTTTACCAAGTGTTTGCGCTGAATATGCTAGGTTTTTCTTTGGGCAACCAAAAAATATAACGTGCCGTTCACAATGTTTCTTCACTGAATTAGATAGGTTTTTAGTAGCGCAACTTAACCATAACGTCCCTTCAAAAATGTTTTTTCAATGAATTTCATAGGTTTTAACCAGGATACCCTTAATTTGTATAGATGTACCATACAGCATACCAAATGGTTGTCGGCATGCAGATGGGCACATTAACCGTGGACTGTGCGTCTGTTCGCGGATAGCGGCTAGCAATCAAAGTGCTGGAAAAGGCAGGGGTTCTTTTACATAGTGCTACCATTTACCAAAGACAAGGAACATACAGAAGGAGCACCATTTGTGTGCATTGCAGGAGAAAACAGAGTAGGTCTGCAAAGTTCGTACTTCTGAAACAAACAGAGCAAACGTATAGGGTATACAACATCATGGAATGCACCAATAAGGGAAATAACAACTGCGTTGAACAATATTATGGCACTGCTGCTTTACATAGGAACGAAGAAGGAAATGTCAGAGTAAGGACTACAAAGTATTGAGAGCAGAACGTCACTACAATGGGGTAAGTACACTGAAGTTTCTTCTATAATTACACAGCTTGTGCAGTGTACAATAGTGGAAAATGATGAGGTTTTTCTTTTTTGTACGAAGCAACACCAAGCACCTTGCAATGGCTGTAAGAGAATTTCCCTCATAACTAAATGAGTAACGATAATAACCCCATTGGTACGCAGTACAGTCTGAAAATTAAGACAGTTAATATGTATGGCTTCATATACACCTAACAGATATTTTTATCTTTAACAGGTCATACTGGAAATGAAATGAATGCACTGCAAGCGGCACCTCTTCCACAACAGCATATGGCCAAAGGAATGGAAGGAAACTCTGTAAATAACAGTCTAGACAGGCTAGATGCCAAAAGTGAACAACTGCTAAACAATTTAGCCGCCTTAAAAGATTTTGTGCAAGGACATAATATGGGAAAAATGAAATACCACTGCCCCACCTGCACGTGTACCCCTTCCCCATTTCCCAGCCCACCATCCCCAACAAAATCCCTGTGAGCAGAGACGTTATGATGAGACCTTAATCCTTGCCTCCCCTCATGACGACCTTGTAGAAATCCCCAATTCCCCTATGTATGTATCCATTTCTGGTACCCCTTCCCTTTCCTAGCAGTGTCTCTGTATATTAGAAATTTAAGGTGTAGCTGTAAAGTGTTGCTGAGTGTGTGAGAGGCTTTTCCCTTTATTTAAAAATTCATTATGAGTCTGTGGCGCACAGTACTGTCCGGAATGGCTGTAGTTAAGCAAAATGGAAGTTTCCTACGGACACCGCACCTGCCCGGCGTATGCACAATCACAATGCAGGTATCCGTAGGACGCCAGTACTGGCCACATGTCCGCATTTTCTGATGCACCATTAATTAGGTGTGGCAGCGCACGTCTGTCCGTCCCACACCTATGCGCATGCGTACGTCATCCTGCCCCTGTCCGGCATGGTAGGAAAAAGTTGTGACGTACTTTCAGTACTTCGAGGTGTCCACCCACGTCCTACGGACAGCTGTGCACACGAACATTGCACTTGCTGTAGCCTACAAACAACCAGCTTCTGAGAAAATGATTGCCGGACATGTGTCGCACTTTTTAATGAGTCCCGGGAGGCCAACCCTGTTTGTAGGACACCTATGCAAATGCGCGCAAAGTATTCTGTCCAATACGGATCCTGCAAACAGCCATCCCAGTGGAGAACATTTGCAACATCACTATGTGACCGCATCCACGCTACGCGTGGACCCTTCTTTGCCGGACACGATCGGGGCCCCCAGAGATCGGAAAAGTACTGTTTTCTGCAATATACAGAGAATTATTGTGAAAGTACACACTTACAAAAGTCCCACACTGTGCCATTGTGCTTGTAACTATTTCTTTGAATGATTTAAGTCTGCGTTCCGATTCCAAGTGCTCCACAGCAGCCCTACAAAAAGCCACACCCAGAGCTGCTCCACAGTCTGTTTGTGGCTTTGAAGAGCAGAGTAGGGGCCACATTGCTTCGTGCTGGAATTGCTTTCTCATCAATTCTGCTGTGCTATATTACCTTTGCATCTAATGGCAACCGTGACTGCTGCTACTGTCTCTAAGTCAGCAGCACCCACACCCTGACCCTCACCGCCACCACCTCCTTCCGAGGGGCCTCGACAAGACAACAGGCGTGGTGATGTACATATAGATCAAGAGGAGAATGAGAATTGAATAGAGCAAAGCCCCAATGCCTGCATGCAGCTTGAGTGCTGGGTGTGGAAACTGTTTACCCACGTAGGAGATATGCCGAAATGTCGTGCTAACCTAGTGAGATGCACACACTCAGTCGCAGAAAACTTGGCTTGTACAGTTACAGCACCACCTCAATGCAACGAGATGTCAAAGCGAACCAGAAGGCAGCAGTTCGGACGGCAGTGCTCTTCGAACAAGGCAATAGGTTACTTTCTTCTACAGCATCCTCTGCATCTGCTCCTGCAACCACCAGGGACACTCCTGTGGGGCAAACGGATCCCTAAAGCAGCCTTGCAGGCCATATGCACCACAGAAGACCCTTACCTTTCAAAGGTCATTGTATGGTGCATGTACTGTGACGCGCTACTCTGCAGGGGGGGATCAACTTCGAATTGTTTTCGAGGAGTCGGTCCGGGAGCATGAGAATGAGTGTCCCCGACCTAAGTGAGGGCCATCCAACATCTTCCTCTCTCTGCACGTGCCCTATCATATCCCTGTGGTTGGTGCCCCTTCCCTACCCTCTCTTTCCTTCCTTTCCTTCTGTGTCGTGTATTACAAGACCAAGAAAGATACAAAACAACCAAAAAAGTTTTTAAAAGGCTCTTTTCAGAGCCACCTTTTAGACTTCAAAAGTAGCATTGCCAATTAAAGGATGCAGGCCAACGGGCAGCCGATAAGCACCGCAGATTGCGTGATGAATAAAGGGAGTGGTAGCTCAGTCAAAAACATTGCATTCGCTTCTGGGAGAAAGTGCTGGCTCTAAAAGGAGGCTTTATGTGGTGTTTCATTGTGTTTTGAAGGTTTGAAATGAGCAACACCTACAAGAAAAATGCTTGTTGTACTTGCAAATAGGGCAGCAATGCATTTTTCATATTTCACAAACAAAGCTGATTGGCAGCATCAGTAAGATGAACTCCATCTGTGGGAAAAATGGTTGTGCTACTAAACGTAATATTTGCATTGTGGAAGTAGGACATGCCAACATCTCGCAAAAAGGCACAAACAGCCTTTTTGACATTGCGCCTCGCTTTCTCCATTTGGTAACCAAAGCAAGGACAACGCAGCCCCATATGTGTCTGCACAATGCGAAAAGAAAATTACTCAGGAGTTCGGAAACATACCCATGAGCTAGCCAAGTGCTGCCTTCATCCATCGCAAATTGCAGAGAAATTCCGGTTATATGTCCTAAACTGTTCCCTCCACAATGAAGAATATGAATGGCTGGATGATTGCGCGTCACCAAAGTGGCACAAAGAGGAGCCAGAATCATCCACTCCATTGCACGCACTCCATACCAGTGCCCATCCACATGATAGAATCTAAAATGTGCAACCACTCCAGTGTTTTGCATGCACTTTCAACAAATGTATGTAGGAGACCCCCAAAATCCATACAGTCTGCCTCCTGACCCACACAACCATAAGCATAGGCTTCTGCATTCCTTTCTACAAACAGACCTTCCGCCACAGTCTCTCAGTGTTGCCAACTCCTTAGTAAGGAAAGGAGCTGTTGGGTGTCCTAAAACTAGCTAGAGGTAGATACATGACGTCATCCCATAATTTCCATAATTGGCCATGTGCATTATGGTTAATTGTCAAGGGCACAGTTGTTATAGCCTCTCATTCAATTTTTCACCCGGCTAGCTGCTTAATTATATGTGTGGCATGGTCTGATCACCTACAGATGACAGTACATAACATAATGCATAAGTGCAGTACAGCATGCATGCCGATATGTCATAGCCAGAAGTAAATACCTATCAGAAATAGTAATAACTATTTTTGGCTTCTTTATGAATTGCAGGAAAAAGGTAAAAACTTGTAAAATTCGTCTGCAGTGCCCTTATCCGCTTCCAAACCAGAAACTATTTGAGCCCTAAATAGCTGTACATGTTTGAACGCTATGGGAACCTCAAAGTGGCCGAAATTTGACAGTTCCAGTACTAACACAATGCACTGCTCTGCCAAAGCACCTCACTTAGCTGCTTCTGATCTGCAGAACCCCCTGCTAGTTCAGCGTCACGGTTGGACTGGGGCATGAAATTGTCTCGGGCACCAATGAAAAAGTGGGCCACAGTTGCAAATGGCTCTTCCTTCTTTTTGTGACAGAATTTTTGTGTAGTTTGAAAGTGCAAGTTTTTGATGAAATGTAATGCAAGTTATGCAGTTTACAGAGTATTTATTCAGAAAATATGGTCAACTACTAGCCGCACGGCTACCGAGAAATTTAGTGTCTTTTTTCTATTGGTTTGGAAACCAATACAAAAAAGTGAAAGTTTCCAAACAAAAGGAAGAAATTAGCAAGATTTCTCGCTACCCGCTTTTACAGTACAAAGTCGTTAGGAGGGCATGATTTCTCACTAAATATGTGGATAAACTCGCCAAGTTGGCAATACTGCACTCTGTGCTTACACACCACACGCAGAAACCTTTTTGACCAATCCTTTAGCCTCCACAGTCCCATTTCCATGCCTGTCATCCTCAAAATCCCCGGATGTGGCACGTGTGATGCTGCAAATACTGCAGTGTCTGCGGACCTATCGTGCTGTGTATGGGAGTGGGGGAACAGATTGCAACCAGGGTAGGGGATTTTATCTTTAGTGGTGGCTCTGAAAAGAGCCTTTTTTAATTTTTTGTAGGTGCTTGCAAACAAACACCTTTTTTGGGTGAGGGGGTTCTTTTCTTCTCCTCCTTACATTCTTAGAGGAACCTCCTCAAAGAATCCTGTAGATTGTAAAACAATATACCATTTCCAATGGTGGTCAAGGATATGCCATTTACATGGAAAAAGGACACATTTCTAGAATTAAGGACATCATTGTCACAGTAGAACATCACAGCAATGCACAAAAAAGCAGACATGCTTCTGTTTATAAGACTCATTCCGACCTCTGGCTGCGGACAAATTACATTCAGATAGTCCCATTCTTGACGTGGTGGTATGCATGAGAAAAGCACCTTGCCAGTGGGAAAAATCTGCTTCACTGCTTTCACCAACTTCTTCAGTTGACGCAGCAAATGTGCACATGGCATGTAACCCAAATGAAGGGTGCCATAGTGCACCACGACAACATGAACAGTAGCAACAGTGGCCACATTTCTGCAAAGTGCAATCACAGTTCCGAAACTGCACACAAGCTCACTGCACCACAAAGCCTCCAAACCTTCCAAATCAAAGTTTTCAGCAATGCCTCTTTGCAGGGTATACCTGTGCAGATCTTGCACAAAGGCATTGTCATGATCTCTGCTTCCAAAAGATCAGGACTTGCCCGACTCCCTTGGAAGCAGACCCATAACCCCGGTTCCGAGTGCCAGCCAGTCCCAATTGGGACCTTTTGGACCATGTCCTGGCGCCAGTGGCACCAGGCTCATAAAGATGCCCAGTCCCAGCGCTGGAAGCGTGGGCTCATAATGCTTGGGTGGACTTACCTGCAGCAGACCATGCTGCTTACTTACCTGCCAGTTGAATCCCTGATCCTCTTCTGTTTGGGACTACTTTTCCTGTTGGGTGAGACAGGAGCCACTCCCTAGGTTCAGAACACTGGAACTCTTCTGGAAAGCAGGAACTCTTTTCTTACCTAGGCGTGGCTGTGGAAGGAGACACCTAGGCACTACAGGAGGCTATTTAAACCACACCCGATGGATGAATCTTGCTTTGCGTTATTCTGCATCCTCTGCAGCAGAACGCTCATCGTGTCTTCTGCTTCTGATCCTGGGCCTAAGGGAACAAAGGCTTACCATCCTGGAATCCAGTCTTCAGCAGCACCTGTAAAGACAGAGAAAGAACAGGTTAGCACTACGGTCTTCAGTGGCAGCGCATCTCTTACCTGGTACATCGGCTGTCACCAACGCCTCGCGCTGCATTCCGGCATCTGAAAGACAAAGGCTTACCTACTCTTTGCATGCTCCGGAGGTCTTCGCACTGCATTCCGGCATCTGAAAGACAAAAGCTTACCAGCTCTTCGCACGCTCCGGAGGCCTTCGGCGCTGCATCCCGCATCTGAAAGACAAAAGAAGGTGCGTTTAAAGACATTGGGCAACTTTATTACTCACGTGCCATTACTCCTTCCCACGCCGAATCCAGTGGGTATTCCAGCACCCTTCAGCTTCTCTAAAGCTCTGAACTTGTACCTGCAAGATAAAAGGGACAGTTAGTGCGCATCGTGAAGCAGGCTACAAGCGCTTACTTACGTGCTTCCAGGCGCTTCTATTCCTCACGCGGGTTCGATCCTCAACTCTCATCAGCCCGCCATCCGCCATCGCCGGAACCCTGCAAAACAAGAGATATCATTACAAAAGACTTTTAAGACATTTGAAGTGCCCAGAATTTACCGTTCGTGCAGTTAATGACGGACAGCAGTCCTCTGAGGTCAAGAGGCCTGCACCCTTATCCAGTGAAGAAACTGGTTACGGCACCCTGCCCCGAGGCAGATGGAGAGCTCGGCGTTCACTTACCTAAGGTGAGGGCGTTAACCTTTGGGGTTCTACAGGAGAAGAGAAAGGGAAGAGGAGAGAGGCACCCAATAACCCCAGTTCATTAATCCCATATTTTCTATCTGCAGACATCTTACTCTTTGAGTCAGTCATACAGTGCACAGAGGTCCAGCCCAAAGAGCCAACCGTGTGTTACACATCACCTTTGAAGATACGGCATTCACCCAGTCAAGACCGGCGCCTCTGCGGGAATCAGGTGAGCGTTACAGAACGCAAAGCCTACCGCAAAACTCCCACCCAGGCGCTATGGAAACCTCGGATACCGACCAGCTAGCCCAGTTACTTGGGGAACTAAGAGCAGAAGTGCATGCAGCCCGTCAGGAAACAAATGCTCTAAGAAGGGAACTGATTATTTCCAAGGAGCGAACAGACGATCTCGCTAGACAATTGCTACAGTCACAAGCCGGACAAACTCCGTTACCCGCATCAGGGGCAAATCTTCCTTCAACATCCTCTACGAACCCAGTGCAGATCAACCTACCTGGGAATGTACCTCTGGCTCCACCCGAACGATTTTCTGGTGACCCAAAGAGGTTTGCAGTATTTATTAACCAGTGCCGGTTGCACTTCTTATGCCGGCCAGCAGCCTTTCCAACTGATCAAGCTAAGGTAGCTTTCGTGCTTTCGTACCTTAGTGGCAATGCGGCAGACTGGTCGATCCCTCTAGTTAATCAAGATGATCCGGTTCTCCATGATTTTCAAGCTTTTCAGCTCAGTATGGAAAAACTGTTTGCAAGACATTCACAGGGGCAGGCCTTGGACAATGAGCTCCTTTCATTGCGACAGGGTAATCAAGACCTTTTGGCTTATATTGCGTCTTTCAACAGACTGATAGTGGAAACTCGATGGCCTGAGGACAAAAGGATTACGCTGCTTTATAGAGGTCTACGTGGAGAGCTCAAAGATGTGTTAGCCCAAGTAGTAAATCCCCCGCAAGACTGTTCGGACTATATTGACTTAGTCGTCCAAATTGACCACAGACTGCAGAACAGGAAGGCCGATCGTTCCAAGTTTGATGCTAGAGTATTTTCCAAACCACCAACTCCTACCAAAGGAGTAGACTCTGGGGAACCCATGCAAATAGGGGGCCTGAAAGGACCACTAACACAAAAGGAGCGGGAAAGGAGAAAACAGCTGCAATTATGCCTCTATTGTGGAAACTCGGGGCACTTTCTTCGAGACTGTTCGGTGAAACCAGCCAAGAAGGCAGTAGGAGCTGCAGTTACCAGGGTCACAAACTCTGAGCAGGGAAACGACCTCGCCCGACAAGAATAGAGGTCCTCTTGCCGAGCGTTAAAACCAGTTCCGTGACCTCGCATTTCGTGATACCTATGGTCCTCATTAGCCCTGAACATCCGGATCGATTACATGCGATTGAAGCTTACGTCGACAGCGGTGCCATCGGCAATTATGTGGATCATGAAATGGTTTTGAGGATGAATCTGACTCTTTGTCCAAAGGCTGTAAAGGACGTCATTACTAAGGTGGATGGTACGGTGATAGCCTCCGGACCAGTAACGCATACCACCCAAGAAGTGACGCTAGTAAGTCAAGATGGACACCATGAGAAGATCGTGTTCGATGTGATCAAGGCCCCTCAGTTCCAGATTATTCTACGAATTCCTTGGTTAGAGAAGCACAATCCTCAGATCGATTGCCGAGCAAGAACGGTTCAGTTTCCAGAATGTGTCTCTACTTGTCACCCTCGACCTGGTGTTGCACTGGCAGCCATTTCCTCGGAGGCTCCCCAGTTACCTCCTGAATACAAAGAATTCCAAGATGTTTTCCGGAAGGATCAGGCTAACTCTCTACCTCCTCATAGGTCTTATGACTGCCAGATAGACCTGATACCTGGATCTACTCCTCCTTGTAGTAGAATTTATGCCCTCACCGAGCCTGAGAATCTTCACCTCCGACAATACCTGGATCAATACCTAGCGAATGGGTTTATTCGTCCTTCCAAGTCCCCTGCTTCCTCAGCTTTGTTCTTCGTTCCAAAAAAAGAAGGGGACCTTAGAACTTGTATAGATTATCGCGCCCTGAACCAGATCACCGTTAAGAATAGATATCCGTTACCTTTGATCCCTGAACTCCTGGACCAAGTCAGAAAAGCATGCATATATACAAAGCTGGATCTTAGAGGAGCCTACCACTTGGTACGAGTAAAAGAGGGCGATGAATGGAAGACGGCCTTCCGCACCAAGTATGGGCTATTTGAATATCAGGTCATGCCCTTCGGACTTTGCAATGCCCCGGCCGCCTTTCAATATTTTATGAACGATGTCCTCAGAGAGCTCATAGATGTGTGTGTTGTTGTTTACATTGACGACATCCTCGTTTATTCTTCATCGGAAATTGAACATCGGAAACACGTGAAAATGGTCCTCGAGAGATTGCGTCAACACAAACTTTTCGCTAAATTGGAAAAATGTGTTTTCAACGTGACTGAAGTTGAATTCTTGGGATTCATATTATCACCTAGCGGAGTGCGTATGGATTCAAAGAAGGTCGATGCAATTCTCAAATGGCCATCGCCATCCTCCGTAAAAGGTGTTCAAAGCATGTTAGGCTTCGCTAACTTTTACCGCAGGTTTATCCCCGAATTCTCTCGAATAGTCCAGCCCATCACCGCCTTGTTAAAGAAAAGCAAACGTTTTGAATGGTCTACCGAGGCGGAACAAGCTTTCCAGAATTTGAAGACTAGATTTATCTCTGCACCGATCTTAAAACATCCTCGCCCAGAACTCCCCTACATCGTTGAAACTGATGCTTCGAGCCTTGCCATGGGGGCAGTTCTATCACAAAAGGACCCAGTAACCAATCAGTTGCATCCCGTGGCATTTTGGTCCCGCAAATTCTCGCCTCCTGAAATCAATTACACTATTACTGATAAGGAACTTCTACCTATCAAGTCCGCCTTTAAGGCTTGGCGGCATTATCTTCTGGGGGCCCGACACACCGTTACTGTGATTACAGATCACCAAAACCTGCAATATTTGAAAACCGCAAAAGCTCAATCCTCTAGGCAACTCCGTTGGGCACTATTCTTTGCCGAGTTTGACTTCATAATTACCTATCGACCTGGTACAAAAAACGGTAAAGCTGATGCCCTTTCTCGGATGGGAGTGGAAGAACATTTGATCAATCCTAAACCTGTACCTATCATTCCCGAACAAAGAATTCTAGGTGTAATCGCCACAAAATCCATAGAGGAAGTTAAGGATAAAGCCAGGCTACTGGTAACTCCAGCAGACATACAGAATTGGCATCTGCAGGGAAAGGACTTTACGGTGAAGGACAACCTATTATATTTCCAAGAACGGTTATACCTGCCCAGCACAGATTTACAGAAAAAGGTAATCTCTTGTTATCACGATTCTTTAATGGAAGGACATCCCGGTATGACCAAGACCTCGGAAAAGATCAAGCGCTACTTCTGGTGGCCGTCTTGGAAAAAAGATAACAGAGACTTTATAATGTCCTGTGGAGTATGCGCCCAAAACAAGAGTCAAAAGGAAAAACCAGCCGGCCTCTTACGCCCTATTGACATCCCGCCTCGCCCTTGGCATACGCTTTCTATGGACTTCATCACCGATCTACCTCCATGCTCCGGATACAATACGATCCTAGTAATCGTGGACCTATTCTCCAAGATGGCGCATTTCATTCCACTCAAAGGCTTACCAACAGCAGCAACTCTGGCCCGAGAATTTCTCGAAAACATCGTCCGACTGCACGGTTTTCCTTCAGTTCTAATTTCGGATCGAGGTAGTCAATTTATTTCTCATTTCTGGCGAAGTTGCTGTCGGTCGGCTCAAATTGATGTGAGACTTTCGACCAGCCAACACCCTCAAACCGACGGACAAACCGAGAGGACCAATCAAACTCTGGAACAGTATTTGCGCTGCATGCTACAACAAACTGAAAAAACTTGGAAAGATATCCTTTGGATAGCCGAATATGCCTACAATAACTCTGTCCACTCGGGAACTGGGAAGACCCCATTTTTTCTTTTATACGGTAGTCACCCTCGAACCTCGGAGTTGGATCCACTCCAAGATCTTGGAACACCAGCAGTAGACCACCTGCATTCTACAATCACCCAAGCCTTTAAGGAAGCCGTTTCTCACCTTCAAAGGGCTAAAGAACAATACAAGAAAGGAGCAGACCAACATCGGAAGGAAGCCCCCCAATATCAAGTAGGAGATCAAGTCTGGTTATCCACCAAATATCTACCTCTAAAAGGACCACGCACATTCAACCCAAGATACCTTGGTCCCTATTCCATCACTACCATAGTAAATCCAGTAGCGGTCAAGTTGGACTTGCCCCCTCACATGAAGATACATCCGGTCTTCCACGTCTCTCTATTAAAACCCGTGCAACCTCAAACCCGACTAACTACGTCTCCAAAACCTATTCTAGTTGATGGAGAACTCGAGTTTGAAGTCAAAAGCATCCTGGATTCCAAGATCTCCAAATCTAAACTATTTTACCTGATTGACTGGAAAGGCTACGGTCCCCAAGAAAGATCCTGGGAACCTGCAGAATATGTCCACGCGCCTCGTCTAATCAAAAGATTTCATCGAACATTTCCTAACAAGCCGAAACCCCCGGAGAAGCCCGGTTTGGGAGGGGCCTTGAGGGGGGGTGCTGTCATGATCTCTGCTTCCAAAAGATCAGGACTTGCCCGACTCCCTTGGAAGCAGACCCATACCCCGGTTCCGAGTGCCAGCCAGTCCCAATTGGGACCTTTTGGACCATGTCCTGGCGCCAGTGGCACCAGGCTCATAAAGATGCCCAGTCCCAGCGCTGGAAGCGCCGGGCTCATAATGCTTGGGTGGACTTACCTGCAGCAGACCATGCTGCTTACTTACCTGCCAGTTGAATCCCTGATCCTCTTCTGTTTGGGACTACTTTTCCTGTTGGGTGGGGCAGGAGCCACTCCCTAGGTTCAGAACACTGGAACTCTTCTGGAAAGCAGGAACTCTTTTCTTACCTAGGCGTGGCTGTGGAAGGAGACACCTAAGCACTACAGGAGGCTATTTAAACCACACCCGATGGATGAATCTTGCTTTGCGTTATTCTGCATCCTCTGCAGCAGAACGCTCATCGTGTCTTCTGCTTCTGATCCTGGGCCTAAGGGAACAAAGGCTTACCATCCTGGAATCCAGTCTTCAGCAGCACCTGTAAAGACAGAGAAAGAACAGGTTAGCACTACGGTCTTCAGTGGCAGCGCATCTCTTACCTGGTCCATCGGCTGTCACCAACGCCTCGCGCTGCATTCCGGCATCTGAAAGACAAAGGCTTACCTACTCTTCGCATGCTCCGGAGGTCTTCGCACTGCATTCCGGCATCTGAAAGACAAAAGCTTACCAGCTCTTCGCACGCTCCAGAGGCCTTCGGCGCTGCATCCCGCATCTGAAAGACAAAAGAAGGTGCGTTTAAAGACATTGGGCAACTTTATTACTCACGTGCCATTACTCCTTCCCACGCCGAATCCAGTGGGTATTCCAGCACCCTTCAGCTTCTCTAAAGCTCCGAACTTGTACCTGCAAGATAAAAGGGACAGTTAGTGCGCATCGTGAAGCAGGCTACAAGCGCTTACTTACGTGCTTCCAGGCGCTTCTATTCCTCACGCGGGTTCGATCCTCAACTCTCATCAGCCCTCCATCCGCCATCGCCGGAACCCTGCAAAACAAGAGATATCATTACAAAAGACTTTTAAGACAGACAGCAGTCCTCTGAGGTCAAGAGGCCTGCACCTTTATCCAGTGAAGAAACTGGATACGGCACCCTGCCCCGAGGCAGATGGAGAGCTCGGCGTTCACTTACCTAAGGTGAGGGCGTTAACCTTTGGGGTTCTACAGGAGAAGAGAAAGGGAAGAGGAGAGAGGCACCCAATAACCCCAGTTCATTAATCCCATATTTTCTATCTGCAGACATCTTACTCTTCGAGTCAGACATACAGTGCACAGAGGTCCAGCCCAAAGAGCCAACCGTGTGTTACACATCACCTTTGAAGATACGGCATTCACCCAGTCAAGACCGGCGCCTCTGCGGGAATCAGGTGAGCGTTACAGGCATCACCCACAATCAACCCTGTGCATCTCTCCATCTCTGCCAGCATCACTACACAGAGCAATGAAAAAAGTATTACCGCCCCTTCCTGTGAAGCATAGCCTCAACACCTGATTGGATACTCCCCATAGTCCCATATTCATGCCCAGCATGCTCACAAGTACAGACTGTGGCATGTGCGCTTCCCCAACTACTGCGAGGACTGCGCCCTAGTAAAGCAGGGGCAGTTCTTCTTCCCTTTCCACTACTCTTTTTCAGCACTCCCTCAGTGGGTACTGTTAAATCGTCTCACACGCATCCACCAATGACATCCAAGACCTCTGCATCTAACAATATAATTTCTGTGCAACACTCCATATGTACCGTTAACCACTCAGAGTACAACTCTTGTGTGATTGTAAAGCACCTCCAGGAGAAAGTGCTGTGAAACTATGCAAGATTTCTGCATCCAGATTCATCCACATCGGCACCCATCACCACAAAGTGCAGGTATCGATATATTTTATCCAGTACTTTTGCAACTCTGTTATAAGTGCCTCTGAGCAGGATACCTGCCACTAAACCTCCATAATGTACTCAAGAAGCATACAGTCATTTCTCCCACCACCTACCATCAAATGCCACTTGTACTGGTACGGCCTTTTTCAAGTGAAATAATTGCTCTATTCATGTAGGAAGCATATATGCGCTGAAAAGGTAATGGAATTTCACACACGAAAACATTTTCCTTTCCAAGCTGTACACCTTTCCGAACCTTTTTCTCACCTTTCTACTACTAGGACTAATCCATTTGCAAAGTGAATACTTCTACACCAATGCACACACTTGCTAAACCGCACGTCGTACGGCACACTTACAAGTGAGTCACTTACCCCCTTACCAACAATGCTGATGCGCCCAAGTCCCATTCATATACAAAGCCATCCAATTACACACACTGACAGGGTAATTAATAGAAATTCGCACAAAAATGGCGCACGCGGCTGGCGCACAGTGTCCCCGTGCGATACACTGCGCCAGCCGCGTGCAAAAAAATCCTTTCATCGCACAGCGTATTCATGGATTTCTCCCTCGGAAACCAGCCATGGCGCAGAGTGGCGCAGCGACCCTGCAGCAGTGCCAGTTACGCCCCCAAGAACGCCCTTGCGCAAGGAAATGCCTTCAAAATCCCCAAATCATCGCAAGGGCTGCGCTAACCCTGGACCAGTTCACAGGGCTGGCAAACAGCAAACGCCAAGCGGGGAACGTGTATTTCAGTGGTTCGCGGGAAGTTCCACGCGCGATTGTCCTGGGTACGTGTACATCAGGGGTGCGTGGGAAGTAACACACGCAAAAGCAGCAGGGTACGTGTATTTCAGGGGTGCGCAGGAAGTATCACACGCAAAAGCAGCAAGGTACGTGTATCTCAGGGTGCGCGGGAAGTTTCACATGCGATTCCATCAGGGTACGTTTATTCCAGGGGTGCGCGGAAAGTATCACACGCAAAAACAGCAGGGTACGTGTATTCGAGGGGTGCACGGGAAGTATTACACGCAAAAGCGGCAGGGTACGTGTATTCCAGGGGTGCGCGGGAAGTATCACACGCAAAAACAGCAGGGTACGTGTATTTCAGGGGTGCGCAGGAAGTATCACACGCGATTCCATCAGGGTACGTGTATTACAGAGGTGCGCGGGGAGCACCACACGTGAATTGCACGTGTGGGTCCTCCCAGGTGTTCCCTCTACACCCTCCACGGCCCCTGCAGGTGGGCCACACCACAGGGGCCTACCCTGCACATGTCCTGCAGGCACCCCATCCACCATGGCCATGCCCCCCAGCCAACCCACATGTCACCTTGCACTACTGCCCACCAACGCATGTCCCCCTGCACCCCCAGCCACCAGGGGCAGCCTCCACCAGGCCCCCACTCATGTCCCCTATCACCCCCACACCCCAGCAGTGCAGGGGCAGCCTCCACCAGGCACCCACTCATGTCTCCCACCACCCCCACCCCCAGCCACGAGGGGAAGCCTCCACCAGGCCTCCACTCATGTCTCCCATCACCCCCACCCCGCAGCATTGCAGGGGCAGCCTCCACCAGGCCCCCACTCATGTCTCCCACCACCCCCACCCCCCAGCCACCAGGGGCAGCCTCCACCAGGCCCCCACTCATGTCTCCCATCACCCCCACCCCCCAGCAGTGCAGGGGCAGCCTCCACCAGGCCCCCACTCATGTCTCCCATCACCCCCACCCCCCAGCAGTCCAGGGGCAGCCTCCACCAGGCCCCCACTCATGTCCCCTATCACCCCCACCCCACTGCCACCAGGGGCAGCCTCCACCAGGCCCCCACTCATGTCTCCCATCACCCCCACCCCCCAGCAGTGCAGGGCCAGCCTCCACCAGGCCCCCACTCATGTCCCCCTGCGCCCCCACCCCCCAGCCACCAGGGGCAGCCTCCACCAGGCCCCCACTCATGTCTCCCATCACCCCCACCCCCCAGCAGTGCAGGGGCAGCCTCCACCAGGCCTCCACTCATGTCTCCCACCACCCCCACCCCCCAGCCACCAGGGGCAGCCTCCACCAGGCCCCCACTCATGTCTCCCATCACCTCCACCCCCCAGCAGTGCAGGGGCAGCCTCCACCAGGCCCCCACTCATGTCTCCCATCACCCCCACACCCCCACACCCCAGCATTGCAGGGGCAGCCTCCACCAGGCCCCCACTCATGTCCCCTATCACCCCCACCCCCCAGCAGTGCAGGGGCAGCCTCCACCAGGCCCCCACTCATGTCTCCCACCACCCCCACCCCCCAGCCACCAGGGCAGCCTCCACCAGCCCCCACTCATGTCTTCCATCACCCCCACCCCCCAGCATTGCAGGGGCAGCCTCCACCAGGCCCCCACTCATGTCCCCTATCACCCCACCCCACAGCAGTGCAGGGGCAGCCTCCACCAGGCCCCCACTCATGTCTCCCACCGCCCCCACCCCCCAGCCACCAGGGGCAGCCTCCACCAGGCCCCCACTCATGTCTCCCATCACCCCCACCCCCCAGCAGTGCAGGGGCAGCCTCCACCAGGCCCCCACTCATGTCTCCCATCACCCCCACACCCCAGCAGTGCAGGGGCAGCCTCCACCAGGCCCCCACTCATGTCTCCCATCACCCCCAGCAGTGCAGGGGCAGCCTCCGCCAGGCCCCCACTCATGTCTCCCATCACCCCCACACCCCAGCATTGCAGGGGCAGCCTCCACCAGGCCCCCACTCATGTCCCCTATCACCCCCACCCCCCAGCAGTGCAGGGGCAGCCTCCACCAGGCCCCCACTCATGTCTCCTACCACCCCCACCCCCCAGCCACCAGGGCAGCCTTCACCAGCCCCCACTCATGTCTTCCATCACCCCCACCCCCCAGCATTGCAGGGGCAGCCTCCACCAGGCCCCCACTCATGTCCCCCTGCGCCCCCACCCCCCAGCCACCAGGGGCAGCCTCCACCAGGCCCCCACTCATGTCTCCCATCACCCCCACCCCCCAGCAGTGCAGGGGCAGCCTCCACCAGGCCCCCACTCATGTCTCCCACCACCCCCACCCCCACCCCCCAGCCACCAGGGGCAGCCTCCACCAGGCCCCCACTCATGTCTCCCATCACCTCCACCCCCCAGCAGTGCAGGGGCAGCCTCCACCAGGCCCCCACTCATGTCTCCCATCAACCCCACACCCCAGCATTGCAGGGGCAGCCTCCACCAGGCCCCCACTCATGTCCCCTATCACCCCCACCCCCCAGCAGTGCAGGGGCAGCCTCCACCAGGCCCCCACTCATGTCTCCCACCACCCCCACCCCCCAGCCACCAGGGCAGCCTCCACCAGCCCCCACTCATGTCTTCCATCACCCCCACCCCCCAGCATTGCAGGGGCAGCCTCCACCAGGCCCCCACTCATGTCCCCTATCACCCCACCCCACAGCAGTGCAGGGGCAGCCTCCACCAGGCCCCAACTCATGTCTCCCACCACCCCCACCCCCCAGCCACCAGGGGCAGCCTCCACCAGGCCCCCACTCATGTCTCCCATCACCCCACCCCCCAGCAGTGCAGGGGCAGCCTCCACCAGGCCCCCACTCATGTCTCCCATCACCCCCACACCCCAGCAGTGCAGGGGCAGCCTCCACCAGGCCCCCACTCATGTCTCCCATCACCCCCAGCAGTGCAGGGGCAGCCTCCGCCAGGCCCCCACTCATGTCTCCCATCACCCCCACACCCCAGCATTGCAGGGGCAGCCTCCACCAGGCCCCCACTCATGTCCCCTATCACCCCCACCCCCCAGCAGTGCAGGGGCAGCCTCCACCAGGCCCCCACTCATGTCTCCCACCACCCCCACCCCCCAGCCACCAGGGCAGCCTCCACCAGCCCCCACTCATGTCTTCCATCACCCCCACCCCCCAGCATTGCAGGGGCAGCCTCCACCAGGCCCCCACTCATGTCCCCTATCACCCCACCCCACAGCAGTGCAGGGGCAGCCTCCACCAGGCCCCCACTCATGTCTCCCACCACCCCCACCCCCCAGCCACCAGGGGCAGCCTCCACCAGGCCCCCACTCATGTCTCCATTCACCCCCACCCCCCAGCAGTGCAGGGGCAGCCTCCACCAGGCCCCCACTCATGTCTCCCATCACCCCCACACCCCAGCAGTGCAGGGGCAGCCTCCACCAGGCCCCCACTCATGTCTCCCATCACCCCCAGCAGTGCAGGGGCAGCCTCCGCCAGGCCCCCACTCATGTCTCCCATCACCCCCACCCCACTGCCACCAGGGGCAGCCTCCACCAGGCCCCCACTCATGTCTCCCATCACACCCACCCCCCAGCAGTTCAGGGGCAGCCTCCACCAGGCCCCCACTCATGTCTCCCATCACCCCCACACCCCAGCAGTGCAGGGGCAGCCTCCACCAGGCCCCCACTCATGTCTCCCATCACCCCCAGCAGTGCAGGGACAGCCTCCGCCAGGCCCCCACTCATGTCTCCCATCACCCCCACCCCACTGCCACCAGGGGCAGCCTCCACCAGGCCCCCACTCATGTCTCCCATCACCCCCACCCCCCAGCATTGCAGGGGCAGCCTCCTCCATGCCCCACTCATGTCCCCTATTACCCCCACCCCCCAGCAGTGCAGGGGCAGCCTCCACCAGGCCCCCACTCATGTCTCCCACCACCCCCACCCCCCAGCCACCAGGGGCAGCCTCCACCAGGCCCCCACTCATGTCTCCCATCACCTCCACCCCCCAGCACTGCAGGGGCAGCCTCCACCAGGCCCCACTCATGTCTCCCATCACCCCCACACCCCAGCATTGCAGGGGCAACCTCCACCAGGCCCCCACTCATGTCCCCTATCACCCCCACCCCCCAGCAGTGCAGGGGCAGCCTCCACCAGGCCCCCACTCATGTCTCCCACCACCCCCACCCCCCAGCCAGCAGGGGCAGCCTCCACCAGCCCCCACTCATGTCTCCCATCACCCCCACCCCACAGCATTGCAGGGGCAGCCTCCACCAGGCCCCCACTCATGTCCCCTATCACCCCACCCCACAGCAGTGCAGGGGCAGCCTCCACCAGGCCCCCACTCATGTCTCCCACCACCCCCACCCCCCAGCCACCAGGGACAGCCTCCACCAGGCCCCCACTCATGTCTCCCATCACCCCCACCCCCCAGCAGTGCAGGGGCAGCCTCCACCAGGCCCCCACTCATGTCTCCCATCACCCCCACACCCCAGCAGTGCAGGGGCAGCCTCCACCAGGCCCCCACTCATGTCTCCCATCACCCCCAGCAGTGCAGGGGCAGCCTCCGCCAGGCCCCACTCATGTCTCCCATCACCCCCACCCCACTGCCACCAGGGGCAGCCTCCACCAGGCCCCCACTCATGTCCCCCTGCACCCCCACCCCCCAGCAGTGCAGGGGCAGCCTCCACCAGGCCCCCACTCATGTCTCCCACCACCCCCACCCCCCAGCCACCAGGGGCAGCCTCCACCAGGCCCCCACTCATGTCTCCCATCACCCCCACCCCACTGCCACCAGGGGCAGCCTCCACCAGGCCCCCACTCATGTCTCCCATCACCCCCACCCCCCAGCATTGCAGGGGCAGCCTCCACCAGGCCCCCACTCATGTCCCCTATCACCCCCACCCCCCAGCAGTACAGGGGCAGCCTCCACCAGGCCCCCACTCATGTCTCCCACCACCCCCACCCCCCAGCCACCAGGGGCAGCCTCCAGCAGGCCCTCACTCATGTCTCCCATCACCCCCACCCCCCAGCAGTGCAGGGGCAGCCTCCAGCAGGCCCCCACTCATGTCTCCCATCACCCCCACCCCCCAGCATTGCAGGGGCAGCCTCCACCAGGCCCCCACTCATGTCTCCCACCACCCCCACCCCCCAGCAGTGCAGGGGCAGTCTCCACCAGGCCCCCACTCATGGCTCCCATCATCCCCACCCCACTGCCACCAGGGGCAGCCTCCACCAGGCCCCCGCTCATGTCCCCCTGCACCCCACCCCCCAGCAGTGCAGGGGCAGCCTCCACCAGGCCCCCACTCATGTATCCCATCACCCCCACCCCACTGCCACCAGGGGCAGCCTCCACCAGGCCTCCACTCAAGTCCCCCTGCACCCCCACCCCCCAGCAGTGCAGGGGCAGCCTCCACCAGGCCCCTACTCATGTCTCCCATCACCCCCACCCCACTGCCACCAGGGGCAGCCTCCACCAGGCCCCCACTCATGTCCCCCTGCACCCCCACCCCCCAGCAGTGCAGGGGCAGCCTCCACCAGGCCCGCACTCATGTCTCCCATCACCCCCACCCCCCAGCATTGCAGGGGCAGCCTCCACCAGGCCCCCACTCATGTCCCCTATCGCCCCACCCCACAGCAGTGTAGGGGCAGCCTCCACCAGGCCCCCACTCATGTCTCCCACCACCCCCACCCCCCAGCCACTAGGGACAGCCTCCACCAGGCCCCCACTCATGTCTCCCATCACCCCCACCCCCCGGCAGTGCAGGGGCAGCCTCCACCAGGCCCCCACTCATGTCTCCCATCACCCCCACACCCCAGCAGTGCAGGGGCAGCCTCCACCAGGCCCCCACTCATGTCTCCCATCACCCCCGCAGTGCAGGGGCAGCCTCCGCCAGGCCCCACTCATGTCTCCCATCACCCCCACCCCACTGCCACCAGGGGCAGCCTCCACCAGGCCCCCACTCATGTCCCCCTGCACCCCCACCCCCCAGCAGTGCAGGGGCAGCCTCCACCAGGCCCCCACTCATGTCTCCCACCACCCCCACCCCCCAGCCACCAGGGGCAGCCTCCACCAGGCCCCCACTCATGTCTCCCATCACCCCCACCCCACTGCCACCAGGGGCAGCCTCCACCAGGCCCCCACTCATGTCTCCCATCACCCCCACCCCCCAGCATTGCAGGGGCAGCCTCCACCAGGCCCCCACTCATGTCCCCTATCACCCCCACCCCCCAGCAGTGCAGGGGCAGCCTCCACCAGGCCCCCACTCATGTCTCCCACCACCCCCACCCCCCAGCCACCAGGGGCAGCCTCCAGCAGGCCCCCACTCATGTCTCCCATCACCCCCACCCCACAGCAGTGCAGGGGCAGCCTCCACCAGGCCCCCACTCATGTCTCCCATCACCCCCACACCCCAGCAGTGCAGGGGCAGCCTCCACCAGGCCCCCACTCATGGCTCCCATCATCCCCACCCCACTGCCACCAGGGGCAGCCTCCACCAGGCCCCCGCTCATGTCCCCCTGCACCCGAACCCCCAGCAGTGCAGGGGCAGCCTCCACCAGGCCCCCACTCATGTCTCCCACCACCCCCACCCCCCAGCCACCAGGGGCAGCCTCCAGCAGGCCCCCACTCATGTCTCCCATCACCCCCACCCCACAGCAGTGCAGGGGCAGCCTCCACCAGGCCCCCACTCATGTCTCCCATCACCCCCACCCCCCAGCAGTGCAGGGGCAGCCTCCACCAGGCCCCCACTCATGGCTCCCATCATCCCCACCCCACTGCCACCAGGGGCAGCCTCCACCAGGCCCCCGCTCATGTCCCCCTGCACCCCACCCCCCAGCAGTGCAGGGGCAGCCTCCACCAGGCCCCCACTCATGTATCCCATCACCCCCACCCCACTGCCACCAGGGGCAGCCTCCACCAGGCCCCCACTCAAGTCCCCCTGCACCCCCACCCCCCAGCAGTGCAGGGGCAGCCTCCACCAGGCCCCTACTCATGTCTCCCATCACCCCCACCCCACTGCCACCAGGGGCAGCCTCCACCAGGCCCCCACTCATGTCCCCCTGCACCCCCACCCCCCAGCAGTGCAGGGACAGCCTCCACCAGGCCCCCACTCATGTCTCCCACCACCCCCACCCCCCAGCCACCAGGGGCAGCCTCCACCAGGCCCCACTCATGTCTCCCATCACCCCCACCCCCCAGCCACCAGGGGCAGCCTCCACCAGGCCCCCACTCATGTCTCACATCACCCCCACCCCCCAGCAGTGCAGGGGCAGCCTCCACCAGGCCCCACTCATGTCTCCCATCACCCCACGCCCCAGCATTGCAGGGGCAGCCTCCACCAGGCCCCCACTCATGTCTCCCACCGCCCCCACCCCCCAGCAATGCAGGGGCAGCCTCCACCAGGCCCCCACTCATGTCTCCCATCACCCCACCCCACTGCCACCAGGGGCAGCCTCCACCAGGCCCCCACTCATGTCCCCCTGCACCCCCACCCCCCAGCAGTACAGGGGCAGCCTCCACCAGGCCCCCACTCATGTCTCCCACCACCCCCACCCCCAAGCAGTGCAGGGGCAGCCTCCACCAGGCCCCCACTCATGTCTCCAATCACCCCCACCCCCCAGCATTGCAGGGTCAGCCTCCACCAGGCCCCCACTCATGTCCCATATCACCCCCACCCCCCAGCAGTGCAGGGGCAGCCTCCACCAGGCCCCCACTCATGTCTCCCACCACCCCCACCCCACTGCCACCAGGGGCAGCCTCCACCAGGCCCCCATGCATGTCTCCCATCACCCCCACCCCCCAGCATTGCAGGGGCAGCCTCCACCAGGCCCCCACTCATGTCTCCCACCACCCCCACCCCTCAGCAGTGCAGGGGCAGCCTCCACCAGGCCCCCACTCATGTCTGCCATCACCCCCACCCCAGCAGTGCAGGGGCAGCCTCCACCAGGCCCCCACTCATGTCTCCCATCACCCCCACCCCACTGCCACGAGGGGCAGCCTCCACCAGGCCCCCACTCATGTCCCCCTGCACCCCCACCCCCCAGCAGTGCAGGGGCAGCCTCCACCAGGCCCCCACTCATGTCCCCCAGCCAACATGTCACCACAATCTAGATCCCTGGCCCTTATGGGCAGCCTCCAAATGCCAAACACCCACCTGAGTATTGCATCCACCCACTTAGAAATGGCAAAAACATGATAGAACCCCAATTGCAAGTTTGGATATTAACACATGTCCCTCACATACACCCAATGGGTGTCAGTGAATGTCAAAACTCATATCATGATATGCATGAAACCAATGAGATGATACTACACATTGAAGTTTGAAGAAAAAATATGTATTAAACGCAACATAAATTGAATCAAAAATAAACAAACAATAATGGAATTTTTTTTAAAAAAACCAGCAGGTACGTGAAATAATGCAAAACCACAAATCATAATGCAAACGAAAGGTGTCCAAAGTCACAGTCCACAAAAGTAAATCCAATGGAAAATTAAAATCGAAAACCATTGCTCCATGGTGAAACAAAAAAAAAAATGAAAATCCAAAAGTCAACTATATACAGATAAACAATCCAGGGTCCATGATCCCAAACGAAGAAATGAAACCTATCGAATAACACTACCTAAAAAAAAAAACTATATACAAAAATGTGGCCCATTGTCCAAAAGGTCCAAAAAAAATGCTAAACCAAAGGAAACCTAACACTAACTACAGAACTATTTACAAGGGCAGCGGGCTAGTCCGACGGCTCACTTTGGGATGTTCCGGGCCAGGGCATCATCGAACTCCCGCTCAATGTCCCGGAGGCGCTCCTCCTCCATGGCCCCGAGGGTCCGCAGGGCCGTCCACATGTTCCCCCCAAACTCCCTGCGGATTGCCTCGAGGCACTCGGCCCGCCTCAGGGCCCTCCGCATGGAGTTCTCCGCCCTGACCATTGTGAGCCGTGCCTCTTCCGCCCGCTGCCGCTCCACATCTATGGCGTGGCCCAACCGCTGCCACACGGAAGACACTTCCCGTTCTGGGTCCTCCTGCCCTCCGGCCGATGACTGCCCCTCCGATGTCGAAGGCCCCGAGCCATCATGGCTCCCACCATGTTGCTGCTGCTGCTGCGCCTCTGCCCGTGCACTGCCTCCTGCTGCCTGCACATCCTCCGCTGGCTGGGGTGCAGTCGTTGATGTGGCCACCCCTGCTGGACGTCCGACTCCCGACTGTGGCAGGGATGCCTCCTCCACCAGCCTGGCCGCACCGTCAGAGGCAGCTCCACATGGCACCTAGGTGACTGATGGGTGGGAAGATGGCACGGAGGACGACTGGCGCATAGGGGGTTCAGTTGAGGAGGGGGTCTGAGCAAGCCCCATCAAACGGAGGAATCCGGCCTGGGTGACCTGTCCCAGTATGCCGACGCGGTCAACGAGCCATTCAAGATGACGTGCAGTCTCCTCATGAAAAGACTGCAGGTCACCTCGCATGGCCCGTTGACGCAACGCCACATCTGTCAGGACAGGCTCAACCCGGACCCGGATAGCCACGTCCGCAGGCAGAGGAAGGCCAGTTGTCGTGAGCTCATCCCCTGCCTGAAAACGGGTCTGGACGTAGGCATCCCTGCTGGTGCAAGATGATGCAGTGACAGGATCAGTAACAGGATTGCACACAGGCACCTCCGCGGCAACCTGTGCTGCCTCCTGTCCCTGGTCCTGCACTGCACCACTAGCACCAGTGGAATCCCCACCTCTAGACCCCGTCTCTGTTGGTTGCACGGCCTCCTCCTCCACTAAACCCTCCACCAACCTGGATGACTCTGTGCCATCTTCCCCCGTTGGGCCCTGTGGGGTCCCAGCTGCCCCTTCTGCTGCCGAGGAGTCCAACTCCGACCTCCGCCTCTTGGACCTCCCCCCGGCAGCTGCGGCCTGGGACGTGGCACCGGACTCCTCACTCCCCGACGAGATCACAACCTGGGAGGGGAGCCGGGCCTTGCGTCTCCGGCTGGCGGTGCGATCCCCGCCGCTGTGCTTCACAGCACCTTCTCCGCCCTCTTCATCAGTCGACGCTGCAGACAGGGAGAAATAAAACACAGGCATCAGGGCACTGTACAATGGACACATACACACGACAGTTGCACATGCAAGCCTACACACACAAGCACCATCCATGTCTCACACATGACAGCGCTCGCATGTGTTAGCCTCACGGTCCTGTACACCCCCACCCATACTCGGCCCCATACAAACAGATGTGCAACCGGCACACTACTGGCACATCACCACACGCACAGCTTACAATCATGATGCAAGTACACTTACCGCTCGACTCCAGACGGGTCTGCCTCTCAAGGACCTGGACGTGGAGCGCTGGGGATATGCGTTCCAGGACCCTCATCTGATCTTCCGACAAGTGGCCCCGGCGCCCCTTGGCATCCGCTGCCTTCAAGAGGCGCCGGGCCTTGTTCAGGGTCCTGGACCTGAAGTCCTCCCAGCGCTTCTTGACATGTTGGAAGTCGCGGACTGCCACCCCCTCCGCGTTGATGGCAGTCATGATGTCCGTCCAGATCCGAGTCTGTCCTTCCTGGTCGGCGCGCACACTTCCGTAGAGGGCATCATACTGCCCCAGGACTTGCTCCACTAGGAGACCAACTTCCCTGGCACTGAAGCTGGTGCCCCTCTGCCTCTCTGGCCGGGGATTGTCAGTGGTGCCAGATGTTGCAGTGCCCGACATGACAACCCCAGAGGCAGGAGTGGGTGGGCAACTGGGTCCTGGGGCTGGGCTGTGGAGCGATGGAATCCCAGTCGGGAGTCTTCGGTTCCAGCAGGGGTGGTCACAGCAACAGCACCCCTGGCTGATGTGCAGGCAGCAAATGGCAGGGCACGTGGGCAGCAGGCAGCAGCAGATGGCAGGTGGGAGCGTGCTCGGGGCTCTGGGGGGCAGTAAATCAGCTTTCTGGGCAGGAGCGTGGTCTTCCGTGTGCTTACGCATGGCCAGCTTGATACGGAGTGATTTGGCACGTGAAAATCCTGCACGTCTGCGTGTAATTCGAGGAAAGGCCCTTAGTGCGTAAGCGCGTCTGCACGCATACGCGATTTCATTGGCCCAAAGGCCCCCATGCGCGCAGTTGTGATGTCACGCGCATGGCCGTTGAGAATGGCGCGTGTAAAAAAAAAGAGATACACGTCCGAGTGTCAAAGCGTGTAATTGGTGGAAATGGCCTCATCGCGTATGCGCGTCTGTGACGTGTGTATAAAAGGTACGTGTAGAACGCCATTTCCTTGTACGTGCTTTTCGTGGAGAGCGAGTGGGTGAAATCTGTACTTCTTGTCGGTTCACACGTGATTTACTTCACAGCGTTTCCAGTTCGTACTCCCTGTTACCTCTGACAGCTTTTTTCTCTTTTCCTCTTTTTCCTGGGCCTGTTTCCTCAAACAGCATTCCCTTCTACTGTTGTCCTGTCTCCTCAGACAGCGTGTAATTCTTCTTTTGGCGGGGGTGTTGCCAACGCGCACACGTGCATATTTTTCACGCTTTTGTTCCTGGCAGACGGTGAGTTGCGCACGTATTTAACATCTGTGCTCGCCCCGTGTGTCGCGTACCCCTTCAGAGGTCATTCTAGGCTGCATGTGACACGGATATGTTCATTCTTGTGTTTCTGGGTGCCACAGCGTAGTGCAGGTTTATTTTTCCACGCACGTGGTCTAGGAGGGGTTGCGTGCACCTTACTTCCCTTTTTTGGGGTGCCTGTGCGTTGCGTGACCCGTCATCTTTCCCCAGGGGTGACATACAGCCTTGCTAGAGCACTAGGGTATGATTACCATCTGGTACCCAACCCCTTTGACCCCCAATTGCCCAGGACAATAGTTCACATCGACTCCCATACGCACAATAACATCAGTGCCATGGCTGGGAGGTGAACAAGCCGTAAGGGTGGCAAAGGTGGCCGAGCCCCAAGTGGTGGCCGAGGTGGATCCGGTAGTGGACGTGGCCGTGACTTGCAAGGTGCCCCTAGCCCCCCATGTGTGGAGGAGCAGTTAGAGACACCCATGCCCCCCCCCCTCGTTGAGGTTAACGTGGCTGACACCATCCATGCTCAGCCCTTGTTGGACCAGCCCACTGTGGAACCAGACCTGGCACGGGGTGACTCGATGGCTGACTTCCAGGTCAGCAGGTCTAGGCCACGTGCGCCGGCGAACGTTGGTGTCATCAGGCCACGTGGATCAGGGGCAGCTAGGTCATCTGCTGCCCCGCGTAGGCAGGCTGGGGAGGCTGCAGGGGCAGCTGCGGCTCCAACCACCCCACCTCTCACACACCCAGCCAGGACAGTGTCGGTCTAAGTCCATCATGCTGACATTCCCCCTGACACCATCACACTTGAGCTAATGCCTGCACCAACTCCCATGCTGAGTGTGCAATCCCACACTCCTAGTACTGAGTCCCCCGGGGCACCTGCCCCTAGTGTCCAGTGCGGCGTAGGACACTCAGGATCCCCACCACCTTCCAAGCGGAAGCGGAAGAGGAAGAGTGCTCGTCCAGTAGAGGCTGATGCCCCAGACATGGCTACACAGTCCGGCCCGTCAAGGATGCCCAGCTTCAATTAGGCCGAACTGAATGCACTTGTAGAGTATGTGTCCGCATATGACCACGAAATGGTGATTGTTGCAGGATCCAAGACCACACCTGCACAACATCAGGCACACTGGCAGACCATTGCGGACATCATAAGTGCCCTTGGAATCGTGAGGCGCACAGTTACTGAATGCTACAAGCGCTGGAATGACCTGAAGCGCATGGCAAAGAATAAGCTGGCCTCAAGTCATGCCGCAACTCTAGTGACTGGAGGTGGGTCTCCAGCAGACGACATAGAACTCACTCCACATGAGCAGGTTGCTGGGACCTACGTCACGGAGGAACAGATCCAAGGCGTGGGAGAACTGGCAGATTACGAGGCATTTTCCGGTGAGTGCACATGCATGTGTGTGTCAACCATGTGCATGGTGTGTGTGGGAGGGCTTCTGTTTGGGTGCCAGGGGAGGGTGTGTGTGCCTGAGTGGTTTGGGTCACCCATGTGCCTCTTCCTATACATTCTGCGCACCAGCATTTGGGTATAGCAGCATCCCTTCTGCCAACATTAGACATCCAGCCCAACACCACGCCAGTTGCCCTTGGAGTGTCATCTTGCCACAAAATTGTTGCTTATTTACCTCTGTTTATTCAGGCAGATTGTTTGCATACCACCACTTTTACTCGGGATTTCTCTGTCCTATTGTCACATGTCTGACATGGCTATGGTACAGTGGACTGGCTTTGTTTCCTGGACATGATTTGTTTAGACATGTGCCTGTGCTATAGGACCATTTTGGACTGGCAGCTCCAGGTTAAACATTTGAACCATTTCAATGAAAAAATCAATTTCATTAGCAAACTGGACTGAATGAACAATTGGTGACCTCCTCTCCCTCTTCACTTCATGGCTAGGGTACATGCCATCTGTGTGATGGCATGTGTATTTGAGCTGCCAATCACTGGCCAATGTGTGATGCCACTGCTAGGCAGCATGCATCAAATGTGTTCATCTTCCATCTTGGTGTCATCAATGTGTGCCATCTGCCTACCCTTCACACGCAGTGATGGTGCATGCATTGGAGGGTTTTAGTGATGTGGGACATGTGTCAATCAAGTACTGTTTCTGTAGCCTCTCAGCCCTAATTGTGTGCCATAGTGCTAATGCCTGTTTCCATTTGTTTTCTTTTATGTCTTTGCAGGGGATGACGCACTTGATACTGCTGGGGTTGTGGAGATGGTGCAGACCCAGGAGGGGTCTGAGGGCCGACCGACCACCAGTGAGGGACGTGGTGTGGTGGTGGGTGAGAACCCACAACTGCTGCAGGTCGTGCTCTCAAGGGGTGTCTCTGGATGCACCTCCCCCGAGCTGTATTTAGGTGTCGATTCGGATGATGAGACCTATGTGCCGTCGCAGGTGAGTTCCTGGGAGGGATTCTGTTCTGTCCGACCCACCTGCACCAGGGTTAGAACCCTCAATGGGGATGTCAGTGTTGGCAGGTACGCCTTTGGTGGTTACGGATGCAGGGTCACACTCTGCGACATCTGATCCTGTTCCTGGGCCAGCAGATCAGAGGGGGAATGCAGTCCTGCAGCCTCAGGCAGTGCCGGCACAGCAAGGCGCAGTTCGCCTTGCCCCAGACAGGTGTGGTGCCCGCCGACGTGGTGGCTGTCAGCCACCTGGCAATACCGCATGGGAGCAATCCATATACGGTATGGCAACCCAACAGGCAGCATCATCAGAGATGATGGCTCAGGCCATGGATAGGGTGGCCACTTCCATTGTCCCCCCCGAAAGGCTGATGGAGCGACTACAGCAGGCAACAGACTCCATCTGCCAGTCACACAGGGAGGACATGTTGGCGTCCGACAGGGACAGGCGGGCGGCACTGGCGACTCTGCAGGAAGCCATTTCCATAGAGTCCCAGGGCCACAAGGAAGCCCTGAGGGTGGAACTCCTTCACCTCAGGACGACTCTTGTTGAGCTTGAGGCTTAAACAAACAGAAGGGCAGAACAGCAGCTGGAGCGTCTCACACATACGCTCTCAGCTGAGATGCAGGCAACTAGGGCGGAGGTCCGGGCATCCCGTGATTTGTTGCATGGGGACCTCCGCACAATTATCCTCCAGAACGAGACCTACCACACCCGCATGCTTGCAGCCATGGAGGAACAGACTAGGGCTTTGCGTGGGCTGCCTCCCATAGTGCCACCACCTCCTGATGCAGCTGCAGAGGGTGAGGAGAGCGACAGCAGTGATACTCCCACAATAGGGTAGCCGTGTAGGCCATGAGCCCATGGAGGTGTGCACCCTGTCCTCGGACCTCCTGGGTGCCCCCCCCGGCCCATTAATGGCCCATTATTTTTTTTCTTTTTTTTTTGGGACAGTGTGTTACCTTGTGTGGCTCCCGTGGGCATACGCTGCATTGTGGCTGGGCACATGCAGGCTTGTCATGCATTTGGTTCAGATGCTTGGGTTTTTGTGACACACACCCCTCCTGCTTCCCGTTTCCATGGGCTTGCAAAGGGTGTGCCCAAGTGACATTGACGTACATGGTGACATTGGACTCCCATGAGCTGTGTGGGCAGTCTGTAGTCAATACTGTGTATACATTCATAGTGCATATTGTTGTTGTATTGTACACTGCATGGTGTATTGATATGTGCCTCTGCATCCATCTCATCCTCCTAATCTGCAGGTCCATTTCTCATGTCTTCACAAGGCGGTCCACCTTGGAACTGGAGTCCCTGTTGTAAGCAGTGCACCTACACTCTTGCGTGGCGCTAACACTGTATACTTGGAAGTGTTTGAAGTGCTGGCATCATCAGGTAGTGAGGCTAGCAAATTTTTAAGTCTGTAATATCATGTTTAAGGTAGGTTGGAGGTTGTGTAGGTGATTGGTATTCTTGGTAAGTATTTTGTAATGTGTGTTGTAGGTCCTGCATTACTGTGAGCATTTCATGTGTGGCCATGTTTCCATTAGGGACACTGTAGCTGGTGACACTTAGGCCATGTTGTGGGGATTAATTTGTTAGCTCTCACATTGCATGACATGCCATGGTGTGTTGTGTGGCCGTGCCGGGGAGGGGTTGGGTGACATGGCACTGTTTTCATGTAGTATTTTGCAAGTGGGTATTCATTTCTGCAGCATGGAAGTGTGTCTTTTGATGACATTGCATTGATGGTGTTTGTGTAGGTAGGGATGCACACATTGTGACACTTCCACCTGAACAATCTCAGGCTGCTATGGTTCTGACAGTTGACTGTCCCTTTGTTCTCATAATTGTCAGGTCGAGTCATCATTGCTTATCAGATGGTATGTGCCAGGGCTGTGTGCACTCCACAGGGGTGTGATTTCTATGTGAAGTAATTAGCCACCAGCTGCGTACGGGCTGCCTCACCCCGTGCCCTCTCCCCTCCCATGCGCAGCGGGCGTGCATGTGGTTGGGGATCTGGGGGCACCACTATGTCCACAGCCAGGCCCCGGCGTGTTGCAACATTGTGCAGGACACATGCTGCCACTATGATCCTGCACACTACTGGGGGCGCATATAACAGTTGCCCGCCAGAACGGTCAAGGGAGCGAAAGCGTGACTTGAGCACTCCGAATGTGCGCTCCACTATGCCCCGGGTTGCAATATGGGCTGTGTTGTATCTTACCTCTGGAGGCGTGTTGGGGTTCCGAATTGGCGTCATCATGTGGGTGCTCAGAGGGTAGGCACTGTCTCCTGGTGAGGAGGTGATGGGTATCATTAGTGGGGTAGTGACATAACTCTGCATCTGACATGCATGCATGTGCAGTGGCATTCATACTCACCAAGCAGCCATGTATCGCCATGCCGCCCAGCTTCTAGGTCCCGGTTTAGGGTAGACATTCGGTAAATTAAGCTGTTGTGGGTGGACCCTGGATAGTTGGCATATACTGAGGTGATGATTCCCTTGGCATTACATACTACCTGCACGTTGATGGAATGCCAGTGCTTGCGGTTCCTATAGATGTGCTCAGATGCCCTGGGGGGACGTAGTGCCACATGGGTGCAGTCAATGGCACCTAGCACTTTAGGGAATTGTGCCACACCGTAGAAATCAAGGGCGGCAGCCTGCCTTTCTGCAGGTGTCCTGGGCAGGTATATGTGCCTACGGACTGATGGGCGTGCAGTGATGATGTTCAAGACCTGGTGTAGGCAGCGTGACTGCGTGGCCTGTGACACCCCACCCACTATGGCACTTGTCCGCTGAAATGATCCTGTGGCCAAGAAGTGCAGTACATTGAGGACCTTCTCCAGGGGGCTGAGTGCTTGGGAGCACAGGGTGGGTGATGTGAGGTCATCCTCCCACTCACTGACCAGGTCCAGTATTATGTGTGGTGGAAACCTGTACCTCCCATACACATGGTCAACAGGAACCCAAAAAGGCTGGTTCTGGGACTGAAAATTCGGGCCCTCACTATCCTCCTCCTCCTCCTTTGGTAACCCATAGCCACTGCTGCTAGGAACGGTATATTCATCCTGGCGTCTGAGCTTGTTTGTTGTTTGTGCGCACTTTTATGCTGCGCGGGTCGACGTACGCCTGCTTCATGCTGGCGTACGTGTTTCAGGATTGGACCATTTATTTTTCGGCGCGTCGTAGGCGAACGTGTGAATCTTCCCGCCCACCCCAGGAATACACGTAACACGCTCTCCCAGGCCCATTTGCGAGTAAATATTCCCGCCCACCCCTGTAATACACGTACCCCACTCTCACAGGCCCAGTCGCGTGTGGAAGTTCACGTGCACCCCGAAATACACGTACCCAGGGCAATCGCATGTGGAACTTCCCGCAAACCCCGAGGTACACGTACCCAGGACAATCGCGTGTGGAACTTCCCGCGCACCCCAAAGTACACGTACCCAGGCCAATCGCGTGTGGAAATTCACGCGCACCCCGGAGTACACGTACCCAGGCCAATCGCGTGCGGAACTTCCCGCGAACCCTGTAAAACACGTAGCCTGCTGGTATCACGTGTGGAAGTTCACGCGGACCCATAATACACGTACCCTGATGGTATCGCATGGGAGACTACCCGCGCACCCCAGGAATACACGTACCCAGGCAAATCGCACTGCTGGGGGGTGGGGGTAATGGTCGACATGGGTGGGGGCCTGGTGGAGGGTGCCCCTGGTGGCTGGGGGGTGGTGGTGGTGGGAGACATGAGTGGGGGCCTGGTGGAGGGTGCCCCTGGTGGCTGGGGGGTGGGGGTGGTGGGAGACATGAGTGGGGGCCTGGTGGAGGGTGCCCCTGATGGAAGTGAGTGGTGGTGGTGGGAGACATGAGTGGGGGCCTGGTGGAGGGTGCCCCTGGATGCTGGGGGGTGGGGGTGGTGGGAGACATGAGTGGGGGCCTGGTGGAGGGTGCCCCTGGTGGCGGGGGTGCAGAGGGTCATGAGTTGGACATGAGTGGGGGCCTGGTGGAGGCTGCTCCTGCACTGCTGGGGGTTGGGGGTGGTGGGAGACATGAGTGGGGGCCTGGTGGAGGGTGCCCCTGGTGGCTGGGGGTGGGGGTGCAGAGGGTCATGAGTTGGACATGAGTGTGGGCCTGGTGGAGGGTGCCCCTGCACTGCTGGGGGGTGGGGGTGGTGGGAGACATGAGTGGGGCCTGGTGGAGGGTGCCCCTGGTGGCTGGGGAGTGGGCGTGCATGGGGACATGAGTGGGGGCCTGGTGGAGGCTGCCCCTGGTGGCTGGGGGGTGGGGGTGGTGGGAGACATAAGTGGCGGCCTGGTGGAGGGTGCCCCTGCACTGCTGGGGGGTGGGGGTGATGGGAGACATGAGTGGGGCCTGGTGGAGGGTGCTCCTGGATGCTGGGGGGGTGTGGGTGGTGGGAGACATGAGTGGGGGCCTGGTGGAGGGTGCCCCTAGTGGCTGGGGGGTGCGGGTGCAGGGGGACATGAGTTGGACTGGACATGAGTGGGGGCCTGGTGGAGGCTGCCCCTGCACTGCTGCGAGGTGGGGGTGGTGGGAGACATGAGTGGGGGCCTGGTGGATGGTGCCCCTGGTGGCTGGGGGGTGGGGGTGGTGGAGACATGAGTGTGGGCCTGGTGGAGGGTGCCCCTGCACTGCTGGGGGTGGGGTGATGGGAGACATGTGTGGGGGCCTGGTGGAGGCTGCCCCTGCACTGCTGGGGGTGGGGGTAGTGGGAGACATGTGTGGGGGCCTGGTGGAGGGTGCCCCTGGTGGCTGGGGGGTGGGGGTGGTGGGAGACATGAGTGTGGGCCTGGTGGAGGCTGCCCCTGCACTGCTGGGGGGTGGGGTGGTGGGAGACATGTGTGGGGGCCTGGTGGAGGGTGCCCCTGGTGGCTGGGGGGTGGGGGTGGTGGGAGACATGAGTGTGGGCCTGGTGGAGGGTGCCCCTGCACTGCTGGGGGGTGGTGGTGGTGGGAGACATGGGTGGGGGCCTGGTGGAGGCTGCCCCTGCACTGCTGGGGGGTGGGGGTGCAGGGGGACATGAGTGGGGGCCTGGTGGAGGGTGCCCCTGGTGGATGGGAGGTAGGGGTGCAGGGGGACATGAGTTGGACATGAGTGGGGGCCTGGTGGAGGCTGCCCCTGCACTGATGGGGGTGGGGGTGGTGGGAGACATGAGTGGGGGCCTGGTGGAGGGTGCCCCTGCACTGCTGGGGTGGGGGTGATGGGAGACATGGGTGGGGGCCTGGTGGAGGCTGCCCCTGGTGGCAGTGGGGTGGTGGTGGTGGGAGACATGAGTGGGGGCCTGGTGGAGGCTGCCCCTGCACTGCTGGGGGGTGGGGGTGCAGGGGGACATGAGTGGGGGCCTGGTGGAGGGTGCCCCTGGTGGCTGGGGGGTGGGGGTGCAGGGGGACATGGTGGGGGCCTGGTGGAGGCTGCCCATGGTGGCTGGGGGGTGGGGGTGGTGGGAGACATGAGTGGGGGCCTAGTGGAGGCTGCCCCTGCACTGCTGGGGGGTGGGGGTGGTGGGAGACATGAGTGGGGGCCTGGTGGAGGGTGCCCTGCACTGCTGGGGGGTGGGGGTGATGGGAGACATGGTGGGGGCCTGGTGGAGGCTGCCCATGGTGGCTGGGGGGTGGGGGGAGACATGAGTGGGGGCCTGGTGGACGGTGCCCCTGGATGCTGGGGGGTGGGGGTGGTGGGAGACGTGAGTGGGGGCCTGGTGGAGGGTGCCCCTGGTGGCTGGGGGGTGGGGGTGCAGGGGGACATGAGTTGGACATGTGTGGGGGCCTGGTGGAGGCTGCCCCTGCACTGCTGGGGGTTGGGGGTGGTGGGAGACATGAGTTGGGGCCTGGTGGAGGGTGCCCCTGGTGGCTGGGGGTGGGGGTGGTGGGAGACATGAGTGTGGGCCTGGTGGAGGGTGCACCTGCACTGCTGGGGGGTGGGGGTGATGGGAGACATGTGTGGGGGCCTGGTGGAGGGTGCCCCTGCACTGCTGGGGGGTGGGGGTGATGGGAGACATGTGTGGGGGCCTGGTGGAGGCTGCCTCTGCACTGCTGGGGGGTGGGGGTGGTGGGAGACATGAGTGGGGGCCTGGTGGAGGATGCCCCTGGTGGCTGTGGGGTGGGGGTGGTGCGTGAGATGAGTGTGGGCCTGGTGGAGGGTGCCCCTGCACTGCTGGGGGGTGGGGGTGATGGGAGACATGAGTGGGGGCCTGGTGGAGGCTGCCCCTGGTGGCAGTGGGGTGGTGGTGGTGGGAGACATGAGTGGGGGCCTGGTGGAGGGTGCCCCTGCACTGCTGGGGGGTGGGGGTGCAGGGGGACATGAGTTGGACATGAGCGGGGGCCTGGTGGAGGCTGCCCCTGGTGGCTGGGGGGTGGGAGTGGTGGGAGACATGAGTGGGGGCCTGGTGGAGGGTGCCCCTCCACTGCTGGGGGGTGGGGGTGATGGGAGACATGTGTGGGGGCCTGGTGGAGGGTGCCCCTGGATGATGGGCGGTGGGGGTGGTGGGAGACATGCGTGGGGGCCTGGTGGAGGGTGCCCCTGGTGGCTGGGGGGTGGGGGTGCAGGGGGACATGGTTGGACATGAGTGGGGGCCTGGTGGAGGCTGCCCCTGCATTGCTGGGCGGTGGGGGTGGTGGGAGACATGAGTGGGGGCCTGGTGGAGGGTTCCCCTGGTGGCTGGGGGTGTGGGGGTGGTGGGAGACATGAGTGTGGGCCTGGTGGAGGGTGCCCCTGCACTGCTGGGGGGTGGGGGTGGTGGGAGACATGAGTGGGGGCCTGGTGGACGGTGCCCCTGGATGCTGGGGGGTGGGGGTGGTGGGAGACGTGAGTGGGGGCCTGGTGGAGGGTGCCCCTGGTGGCTGGGGGGTGGGGGTGATGGGAGACATGAGTGGGGGCCTGGTGGAGGCTGCCCCTGGTGGCAGTGGGGTGGTGGTGGTGGGAGACATGAGTGGGGGCCTGGTGGAGGGTGCCCCTGCACTGCTGGGGGGTGGGGGTGCAGGGGGACATGAGTTGGACATGAGCGGGGGCCTGGTGGAGGCTGCCCCTGGTGGCTGGGGGGTGGGAGTGGTGGGAGACATGAGTGGGGGCCTGGTGGAGGGTGCCCCTCCACTGCTGGGGGGTGGGGGTGATGGGAGACATGTGTGGGGGCCTGGTGGAGGGTGCCCCTGGATGATGGGCGGTGGGGGTGGTGGGAGACATGCGTGGGGGCCTGGTGGAGGGTGCCCCTGGTGGCTGGGGGGTGGGGGTGCAGGGGGACATGGTTGGACATGAGTGGGGGCCTGGTGGAGGCTGCCCCTGCATTGCTGGGCGGTGGGGGTGGTGGGAGACATGAGTGGGGGCCTGGTGGAGGGTTCCCCTGGTGGCTGGGGGTGTGGGGGTGGTGGGAGACATGAGTGTGGGCCTGGTGGAGGGTGCCCCTGCACTGCTGGGGGGTGGGGGTGGTGGGAGACATGAGTGGGGGCCTAGTGGAGGGTGCCCCTGGTGGCTGGGGGGTGGGGGTGCAGGGGGACATGAGTTGTACATGAGTGGGGGCCTGGTGGAGGCTGCCCCTGGTGGCTGGGGGGTGGGGTGGTGGGAGGGTGTGCCAAAGTGACATTGATGTACATGGTGACATTGGACTCCCATGAGCTGTGTGGGCAGTCTGTAGTCAATACTGTGTATACATTCATAGTGCATATTGTTGTTGTATTGTACACTGCATGGTGTATTGATATGTGCCTCTGCATCCATCTCATCCTCCTAATCTGCCGGTCCATTTCTCATGTCTTCACAAGGCGGTCCACCTTGGAACTGGAGTCCCTGTTGTAAGCAGTGCACCTACACTCTTGTGTGGCGCTAACACTGTATACTTGGAAGTGTTTGAAGTGCTGGCATCATCAGGTAGTGAGGCTAGCAAATTTTTAAGTCTGTAATATCATGTTTAAGGTAGGTTGGAGGTTGTGTAGGTGATTGGTATTCTTGGTAAGTATTTTGTAATGTGTGTTGTAGGTCCTGCATTACTGTGAGCATTTCATGTGTGGCCATGTTTCCATTAGGGACACTGTAGCTGGTGACACTTAAGGCATGTTGTGGGGATTAATTTGTTAGCTCTCACATTGCATGACATGCCATGGTGTGTTGTGTGGCCGTGCCGGGGAGGGGTTGGGTGACATGGCACTGTTTTCATGTAGTATTTTGCAAGTGGGTATTCATTTCTGCAGCATGGAAGTGTGTCTTTTGATGACACTGCATTGATGGTGTTTGTGTAGGTTGGGATGCACACATTGTGACACTTCCACATGAACAATCTCAGGCTGCTATGGTTCTGACAGTTGACTGTCCCTTTGTTCGTCATAATTGTCAGGTCGAGTCATCATTGCTTATCAGATGGTGTGCCAGGGCTGTGTGCACTCCACAGGGGTGTGATTTCTATGTGAAGTAATTAGCCACCAGCTGCGTATGGGCTGCCTCACCCCGTGCCCTCTCCCCTCCCATGCGCAGCGGGCGTGCATGTGGTTGGGGATGTGGGGGCACCACCATGTCCACAGCCAGGCCCCGGCGTGTTGCAACATTGTGCAGGACACATGCTGCCACTATGATCCTGCACACTACTGGGGCGCATATAACAGCTGCCCGCCAGAACGGTCAAGGGAGCAAAAGCGTGACTTGAGCACTCCGAATGTGCGCTACATTATGCCCCGGGTTGCAATATGGGCTGTGTTGTATCTTACCTCTGGAGGCGTGATGGGGTTCCGAATTGGCGTCATCATGTGGGTGCTCAGAGGGTAGGCACTGTCTCCTGGTGAGGAGGTGATGGGTATCATTAGTGGGGTAGTGACATAACTCTGCATCTGACATGCATGCATGTGCAATGGCATTCATACTCACCAAGCAGCCATGTATCGCCATGCCGCCCAGCTTCTAGGTCCCGGCTTAGGGTAGACATTCGGTAAATGAAGCTGTCGTGGGTGGACCCTTGATAGTTGGCACATACTGAGGTGATGATTCCCTTGGCATTACATACTACCTGCACGTTGATGGAATGCCAGTGCTTGCGGTTCCTATAGATGTGCTCAGATTCCCTGGGGGGACGTAGTGCCACATGGGTGCAGTCAATGGCACCTAGCACTTTGGGGAATTGTGCCACACCGTAGAAATCGAGGGCGGCAGCCTGCCTTTCTGCAGGTGTCCTGGGCAGGTATATGTGCCTACGGACTGATGGGCGTGCAGTGATGATGTTCAAGACCTGGTGTAGGCAGCGTGACTGCGTGGCCTGTGACACCCCACCCACTATGGCACTTGTCCGCTGAAATGATCCTGTGGCCAAGAAGTGCAGTACATTGAGGACCTTCTCCAGGGGGCTGAGTGCTTGGGAGCACAGGGTGGGTGATGTGAGGTCATCCTCCCACTCACTGACCAGGTCCAGTATTATGTGTGGTGGAAACCTGTACCTCCCATACACATGGTCAACAGGCATCCCAAAAAGGCTGGTTCTGGGACTGAAAATTCGGGCCCTCACTATCCTCCTCCTCTCCTTTGGTAACCCACAGCCACTGCTGCTAGGAACGGTATATTCATCCTGGCATCTGAGCTTGTTTGTTGTTTGTGCGCACTTTTATGCTGCGCGGGTCGACGTACGCCTGCTTCATGCTGGCGTACGTGTTTCAGGATTGGACCATTTATTTTTCGGCGCGTCGCAGGCAAACGTGTGAATCTTCCCGCCCACCCCAGGAATACACGTAACACGCTCTCCCAGGCCCATTCGCGAGTAAATATTCCCGCCCACCCCTGTAATAAACGTACCCCACTCTCACAGGCCCAGTCGCGTGTGGAAGTTCACCCGCACCCCGAAATACATGTAGCCAGGGCAATCGCATGTGGAACTTCCCGCGAACCCCGAGGTACACGTACCCAGGCCAATCGCGTGTGGAACTTCCCGCGCACCCCGAAGTACACGTACCCAGGCCAATCGCGTGTGGAAATTCACACGCACCCCGGAGTACACGTACCCAGGCCAATTGCATGCGGAACTTCCCACGAACCCCGTGAAACACGTAGCCTGCTGGTATCACGTGTGGAAGTTCACGCAGACCCATAATACACGTACCCTGATGGTATCGCATGGGAGACTACCCGCGTACCCCAGGAATACACGTACCCAGGCAAATCGCACTGCTGGGCGGTGGGGGTAATGGTCGACATGGGTGGGGGCCTGGTGGAGGGTGCCCCTGGTGGCTGGGGGGTGGGGGTGGTGGTAGACATGAGTGGGGGCCTGGTGGAGGCTGCCCCTGATGGAAGTGAGTGGTGGTGGTGGGAGACATGAGTGGGGGCCTGGTGGAGGGTGCCGCTGGATGCTGGGGGGTGGGGGTGGTGGGAGACATGAGTGGGGGCCTGGTGGAGGGTGCCCCTGGTGGCTGGGGGGTGGGGGTGGTGGGAGATATGAGTGTGGGCCTGGTGGAGGGTGCCCCTGCACTGCTGGGGGGTGGGGGTGGTGGGAGACATGAGTGGGGGCCTGGTGGAGGGTGCCCCTGGTGGCTGGGGAGTGCGGGTGCAGGGGGACATGAGTTGGACATGAGTGGGGGCCTGGTGGAGGCTGCCCCTGGTGGCTGGGGGGTGGGGGTGGTGGGAGACATGAGTGGGGGCCTTGTGGAGGGTGCCCCTGCACTGCTGGGGGGTGGGGGTGATGGGAGACATGAGTGGGGGCCTGGTGGAGGGTGCCCCTGGATGCTAGGGGGTGGAGGTGGTGGGAGACACGAGTGGGGGCCTGGTGGAGGGTGCCCCTGCACTGCTGGGGGGTGGGGGTGATGGGAGACATGTGTGGGGGCCTGGTGGAGGCTGCCCTTGCACTGCTGGGGGGTGGGGGTGGTGGGAGGCATGAGTGTGGGCCTGGTGGAGGGTGCCCCTGCACTGCTGGGGGGTGGGGGTGATGGGAGACATGTGTGGAGGCCTGGTGGAGGGTGCCCCTGGTGGCTGGGGGGTGGGGGTGGTGGGAGACATGATTGTGGGCCTGGTGGAGGGTGACCCTGCACTGCTGGGGGGTGGGGGTGATGGGAGACAAGAGTGGGGGCCTGGTGGAGGCTGCCCCTGGTGGCAGTGGGTGGTGGTGGTGGGAGACATGAGTGGGGGCCTGGTGGAGGCTGCCCCTGCACTGCTGGGGGATGGGGGTGCAGGGGGACATGAGTGGGGGCCTGGTGGAGGGTGCCCCTGGTGGCTGGGGGGTGGGGGTGCAGGGGGACATCAGTTGGACATGAGTGGGGGCCTGGTGGAGGCTGCCCCTGCACTGCTGGGGGGTGGGGGTGGTGGGAGACATGAGTGGGGGCCTGGTGGAGGGTGCCCCTGCACTGCTGGGGGTGGGGGTGATGGGAGACATGGGTGGGGGCCTGGTGGAGGCTGCCCCTGGTGGCAGTGGGGTGGTGGTGGTGGGAGACATGAGTGGGGGCCTGGTGGAGGCTGCCCCTGCACTGCTGGGGGGTGGGGTGCAGGGGGACATGAGTGGGGGCTTGGTGGAGGGTGCCCCTGGTGGCTGGGGGGTGGGGGTGCAGGGGGACATGAGTTGGACATGAGTAGGGGCCTGGTGGAGGGTGCCCCTGGATGCTGGGGGGTGGGGGTGGTGGGAGACATGAGTGGGGGTCTGGTGGAGGGTGCCCCTGCACTGCTGGGGGGTGGGGGTGATGGGAGACATGGGTGAGGGCCTGGTGGAGGCTGCCCCTGGTGGCTGGGGGTGGGGGTGGTGGGAGACATGAGTGGGGGCCTGGTGGAGGCTGCCCCTGCACTGCTGGGGGGTGGGGGTGGTGGGAGACATGAGTGGGGGCCTGGTGGAGGGTGCCCCTGCACTGCTGGGGGGTGGGGGTGATGGGAGACATGAGTGGGGGCCTGGTGGAGGGTGCACCTGGATGCTGGGGGTGGGGGTGGTGGGAGACATGAGTGGGGGCCTGGTGGAGGGTGCCCCTGGTGGCTGGGGGGTAGGGGTGCAGGGGGACATGAGTTGGACATGGGTGGGGGCCTGGTGGAGGCTGCCCCTGCACTGCTGGGGGTTGGGGGTGGTGGGAGACATGAGTGGGGGCCTGGTGGAGGGTGCCCCTGGTGGCTGGGGGTGGGGGTGGTGGGAGACATGAGTGTGGGCCTGGTGGAGGGTGCCCCTGCACTGCTGGGGGGTGGGGGTGATGGGAGACATGTGTGGGGGCTTGGTGGAGGGTGCCCCTGCACTGCTGGGGGGTGGGGGTGATGGGAGACATGTGTGGGGGCCTGGTGGAGGCTGCCCCTGCACTGCTGGGGGGCGGGGGTGGTGGGAGACATGAGTGGGGGCCTGGTGGAGGATGCCCCTGGTGGCTGGGGGGTGGGGGTGGTGGGAGACATGAGTGGGGGCCTGGTGGAGGCTGCCCCTGATGGAAGTGAGTGGTGGTGGTGGGAGACATGAGTGGGGGCCTGGTGGAGGGTGCCGCTGGATGCTGGGGGGTGGGGGTGGTGGGAGACATGAGTGGGGGCCTGGTGGAGGGTGCCCCTGGTGGCTGGGGGGTGGGGGTGGTGGGAGACATGAGTGTGGGCCTGGTGGAGGGTGCCCCTGCACTGCTGGGGGGTGGGGGTGATGGGAGACATGAGTGGGGGCCTGGTGGAGGCTGCCCCTGGTGGCAGTGGGGTGGTGGTGGGAGACATGAGTGGGGGCCTGGTGGAGGGTGCCCCTGCACTGCTGGGGGGTGGGAGTGCAGGGGGACATGAGTGGGGGTCTGGTGGAGGGTGCCCCTGGTGGCTGGGGGGTGGGGGTGCAGGGGGACATGAGTTGGACCTGAGTGGGGGCCTGGTGGAGGCTGCCCCTGGTGGCAGGGGGGTGGTGGTGGTGGGAGACATGAGTGGGGGCCTGGTGGAGGATGCCCCTGCACTGCTGGGGGGTGGGGGTGATGGGAGACATGAGTGGGGGCCTGGTGGAGGGTGCCCCTGGTGGCAGTGGGGTGGTGGTGGGAGACATGAGTGGGGGCCTGGTGGAGGGTGCCCCTGCACTGCTGGGGGGTGGGAGTGCAGGGGGACATGAGTGGGGGCCTGGTGGAGGGTGCCCCTGGTGGCTGGGGGGTGGGGGTGCAGGGGGACATGAGTTGGACCTGACTGGGGGCCTGGTGGAGGCTGCCCCTGATGGCAGGGGGGTGGTGGTGGTGGGAGACATGAGTGGGGGCCTGGTGGAGGGTGCCCCTGCACTGCTGGGGGGTGGGGGTGATGGGAGACATGAGTGGGGGCCTGGTGGAGGGTGCCCCTGGATGATGGGCGGTGGGGGTGGTGGGAGACATGAGTGGGGGTCTGGTGGAGGGTGCCCCTGGTGGCTGGGGGGTGGGGGTGCAGGGGGACATGAGTTGGACATGAGTGGGGGCCTGGTGGAGGCTGCCCCTGCATTGCTGGGCGGTGGGGGTGGTGGGAAACATGAGTTGGGGCCTGGTGGAGGGTTCCCCTGGTGGCTGGGGGGTGAGGGTGGTGGGAGACATGAGTGTGGGCCTGGTGGAGGGTGACCCTGCACTGCTGGGGGGTGGGGGTGATGGGAGACAAGAGTGGGGGCCTGGTGGAGGCTGCCCCTGGTGGCAGTGGGTGGTGGTGGTGGGAGACATGAGTGGGGGCCTGGTGGAGGCTGCCCCTGCACTGCTGGGGGGTGGGGGTGCAGGGGGACATGAGTGGGGGCCTGGTGGAGGGTGCCCCTGGTGGCTGGGGGGTGGGGGTGCAGGGGGACATCAGTTGGACATGAGTGGGGGCCTGGTGGAGGCTGCCCCTGCACTGCTGGGGGGTGGGGGTGGTGGGAGACATGAGTGGGGGCCTGGTGGAGGGTGCCCCTGCACTGCTGGGGGTGGGGGTGATGGGAGACATGGGTGGGGGCCTGGTGGAGGCTGCCCCTGGTGGCAGTGGGGTGGTGGTGGTGGGAGACATGAGTGGGGGCCTGGTGGAGGCTGCCCCTGCACTGCTGGGGGGTGGGGTGCAGGGGGACATGAGTGGGGGCTTGGTGGAGGGTGCCCCTGGTGGCTGGGGGGTGGGGGTGCAGGGGGACATGAGTTGGACATGAGTAGGGGCCTGGTGGAGGGTGCCCCTGGATGCTGGGGGGTGGGGGTGGTGGGAGACATGAGTGGGGGTCTGGTGGAGGGTGCCCCTGCACTGCTGGGGGGTGGGGGTGATGGGAGACATGGGTGAGGGCCTGGTGGAGGCTGCCCCTGGTGGCTGGGGGTGGGGGTGGTGGGAGACATGAGTGGGGGCCTGGTGGAGGCTGCCCCTGCACTGCTGGGGGGTGGGGGTGGTGGGAGACATGAGTGGGGGCCTGGTGGAGGGTGCCCCTGCACTGCTGGGGGGTGGGGGTGATGGGAGACATGAGTGGGGGCCTGGTGGAGGGTGCACCTGGATGCTGGGGGTGGGGGTGGTGGGAGACATGAGTGGGGGCCTGGTGGAGGGTGCCCCTGGTGGCTGGGGGGTAGGGGTGCAGAGGGACATGAGTTGGACATGGGTGGGGGCCTGGTGGAGGCTGCCCCTGCACTGCTGGGGGTTGGGGGTGGTGGGAGACATGAGTGGGGGCCTGGTGGAGGGTGCCCCTGGTGGCTGGGGGTGGGGGTGGTGGGAGACATGAGTGTGGGCCTGGTGGAGGGTGCCCCTGCACTGCTGGGGGGTGGGGGTGATGGGAGACATGTGTGGGGGCTTGGTGGAGGGTGCCCCTGCACTGCTGGGGGGTGGGGGTGATGGGAGACATGTGTGGGGGCCTGGTGGAGGCTGCCCCTGCACTGCTGGGGGGTGGGGGTGGTGGGAGACATGAGTGGGGGCCTGGTGGAGGATGCCCCTGGTGGCTGGGGGGTGGGGGTGGTGGGAGACATGAGTGGGGGCCTGGTGGAGGCTGCCCCTGATGGAAGTGAGTGGTGGTGGTGGGAGACATGAGTGGGGGCCTGGTGGAGGGTGCCGCTGGATGCTGGGGGGTGGGGGTGGTGGGAGACATGAGTGTGGGCCTGGTGGAGGGTGCCCCTGCACTGCTGGGGGGTGGGGGTGGTGGGAGACATGAGTGGGGGCCTGGTGGAGGATGCCCCTGGTGGCTGGGGGGTGGGGGTGGTGGGAGACATGAGTGGGGGCCTGGTGGAGGCTGCCCCTGATGGAAGTGAGTGGTGGTGGTGGGAGACATGAGTGGGGGCCTGGTGGAGGGTGCCCCTGGTGGCTGGGGGGTGGGGGTGGTGGGAGACATGAGTGTGGGCCTGGTGGAGGGTGCCCCTGCACTGCTGGGGGGTGGGGGTGATGGGAGACATGAGTGGGGGCCTTGTGGAGGCTGCCCCTGGTGGCAGTGGGGTGGTGGTGGGAGACATGAGTGGGGGCCTGGTGGAGGGTGCCCCTGCACTGCTGGGGGGTGGGAGTGCAGGGGGACATGAGTGGGGGTCTGGTGGAGGGTGCCCCTGGTGGCTGGGGGTTGGGGGTGCAGGGGGACATGAGTTGGACCTGAGTGGGGGCCTGGTGGAGGCTGCCCCTGGTGGCAGGGGGGTGGTGGTGGTGGGAGACATGAGTGGGGGCCTGGTGGAGGATGCCCCTGCACTGCTGGGGGGTGGGGGTGATGGGAGACATGAGTGGGGGCCTGGTGGAGGGTGCCCCTGGTGGCAGTGGGGTGGTGGTGGGAGACATGAGTGGGGGCCTGGTGGAGGGTGCCCCTGCACTGCTGGGGGGTGGGAGTGCAGGGGGACATGAGTGGGGGCCTGGTGGAGGGTGCCCCTGGTGGCTGGGGGGTGGGGGTGCAGGGGGACATGAGTTGGACCTGACTGGGGGCCTGGTGGAGGCTGCCCCTGATGGCAGGGGGGTGGTGGTGGTGGGAGACATGAGTGGGGGCCTGGTGGAGGGTGCCCCTGCACTGCTGGGGGGTGGGGGTGATGGGAGACATGAGTGGGGGCCTGGTGGAGGGTGCCCCTGGATGATGGGCGGTGGGGGTGGTGGGAGACATGAGTGGGGGTCTGGTGGAGGGTGCCCCTGGTGGCTGGGGGGTGGGGGTGCAGGGGGACATGAGTTGGACATGAGTGGGGGCCTGGTGGAGGCTGCCCCTGCATTGCTGGGCGGTGGGGGTGGTGGGAAACATGAGTTGGGGCCTGGTGGAGGGTTCCCCTGGTGGCTGGGAGGTGGTGGGAGACATGAGTGTGGGCCTGGTGGAGGGTGCCCCTGCACTGCTGGGGGGTGGGGGTGGTGGGAGACATGATTGGGGGCCTGGTGGAGGGTGCCCCTGGTGGCTGGGGGGTGGGGGTGCAGGGGGACATGAGTTGTACATGAGTGGGGGCCTGGTGAAGGCTGCCCCTGGTGGCTGGGGGGTGGGGGTGGTGGGAGACATGAGTGGGGGCCTGATGGAGGGTGCCCCTGCACTGCTGGGGGGTGGGGGTGATGGGAGACATGAGTAGGGGCCTTGTGGAGGCTGCCCCTGGTGGCAGTGGGGTGGTGGTGGTGGGAGACATGAGTGGGGGCTTGGTGGAGGCTGCCCCTGCACTGCTGGGGGGTGGGGGTGCAGGGGGACATGAGTGGGGGCCTGGTGGAGGGTGCCCCTGGTGGCTGGGGGTGCAGGGGGACATGAGTTGGACATGAGTGGGGGCCTGGTGGAGGCTGCCCCTGCACTGCTGGGGGGTGGGGGTGGTGGGAGACATGAGTGGGGGCCTGGTGGAGGGTGCCCCTGGTGGCTGGGGGGTGGTGGGAGACATGAGTGTGGGCCTGGTGGAGGGTGCCCCTGCACTGCTGGGGGGTGGGGGTGGTAGTAGACATGAGTGGGGGCCTGGTGGAGGGTGTCCCTGCACTGCTGGAGGTGATGGGAGACATGGGTGGGGGCCTGGTGGAGGCTGTCCCTGGTGGCTGGGGGGTGGGGGTTTTGGGAGACACGAGTGGGGGCCTGGTGGAGGCTGCCCCTGCACTGCTGGGGGGTGGGGGTGATGGGAGACATGAGTGGGGGCCTGGTGGAGGGTGCCCCTGGATGCTGGGGGGTGGGGGTGGTGGGAGATATGAGTGGGGGCCTGGTGGAGGGTGCCCCTGGTGGCTGGGGGGTGGGGGTGCAGGGGGACATGAGTTGGACATGAGTTGGGGCCTGGTGGAGGCTGCCCCTGCACTGCTGGGGGGTGGGGGTGGTGGGAGACATGAGTGGGAGCCTGGTGGAGGGTGCCCCTGGTGGCTGGGGGGTGGGGGTGGTGGGAGACATGAGTGTGGGCCTGGTGGAGGGTGCAGGGGCACCCCTGCACTGCTGGGGGGTGGGGGTGATGGGAGACATGTGTTTGTGATCAGTAGTGCAAGGTGACATGTGGTTGGCTGGGGGGCATGGCCATGGTGGATGGGTTGCCTGTGGGACATGAGCAGGGGTGCAGGGTAGTCCCCTGTGGTGTGGGCTGCCTGCAGGGGCCGTGGAGGGTGTAGAGGGAACACCTGGGAGGACCCACACGGCCAAATCACGTGTAGCATTCCCCGACACCACCGAAATACATGTACCCTGCTGAAATCGCATGTGAATCTTCCCGCGCACCTCGGAATACACGTACCCAGGCCAATCGCGTGTGGAACTTCCCGCGCACCCCGAAACACACGTACCCAGGCCAATCGCGTGTGGAACTTCCCGCGCACCCCGAAAGACACGTACCCAGGCCAATCGCGTGTGGAACTTCCCGCGCACCCCGAAACACACGTACCAAGGTCAATCGCGTGTGGAACTTCCCGCGCACCGCGAAACACACGTACCCAGGTCAATCGCGTGTGGAACTTCCCGTGCACCGCGAAACACACGTACCCAGGCCAATCGCATGTGGAACTTCCCGCGCACCCCGTAGTACACGTACCCAGGCCAGTCGCGTGTGGAACTTCCCGCGCACCCAGGAACACACGCACACGCTATTTTTCACACAGCGGGTGTCCATGTTTGTCGGTACCCCTTTGCACCTCATTTGTCCTAGAGGGCCACTGTATGGACCATTCATCATGGCTGTATATGGGTGCTTTTTGTTATCGCACATTTTGACGCACATTTTTCTCAGGCGCAGGGACGCTACTGCCTGCTTTCTTGTGGTGTACTTGTTTGGCCCTGTGCGCGTCTTTGACCGTGCGCTGGCTTGCCCTATTCGATTCCATGAATACGTGCTGTAGGCGAGCGTGTGGGCGTTCCGCGCACTTGCCTCCTGTACTTCCCCCGTGACGCCCATATTTTCACGCGTTGTTCCCCATTCCGAGTGTTACGCCCCGTGTTCCGCCTACTTTTGTGATGTGCACCGCGCTATGTGCGATTTCGCAGTGGCCGTGGCGCACGCTGTTGGATGACCTGTGCGCCGGCGTGCGCGGCGCACATTGTCAGCGCACATCCAATGTTTTTCTCGCGCACGGACTTCCATGAATCGATGTGCGCTGGTTTCCCTGCGATTTTCGCACTTGCACTGCGATTTTCGCACTTTTACTGCGAATCGCACGTTTTGGCACCTCTGCGCGGGAATTTTCGGTGCACATTAATTCCATGAATCGACCCCTAAGTCTTCCTCCAAACACATCCCCCTACCCTTTTAAGTAATGTATTCTCCAATTGCACTCAGTATTCCATTAACAAACATATTTTCTTATTATCTTCTTTCACAGTTGCAGTAAGCACCTCTGTCCTGAAAGCCAGTGGCATGTCAACTTGAAAATACAACCCAGAGTAAGCCTACTCTCGGCAGCCAACAAAGTAAGTGCAGTGCTATTGTGGAGTTTCACCTCTTAATAAGACAGTGCACTGTTCTTGTATTTTCAGGTACACAATTGCATCAACCCACTGGTGTTTCCGTCATTGTTACTCATTGCACCTCAACAGTTCCTCACTTTGTGTTAGCATGTCACCACCATTATATTAACAATATAGCGTTCCCACCGTATACTAACATACCATTACACAATCACACACCTCTATCTATATTCCTACCCTCACATTCATCCATTCATGCAAAGCTGCACACATACACATCCCAAAATGTGCACACCCACACTTTCCGTTTCTCTGCAACAGCTACTACAGAATGCCTAGCAAAAAGGAATTCTGTAGAAAACAACGAAAAAGTAGACCAGCTGTATCTAAAAGCATAGAAAGTAGCCAACCACCTCTAGCAGATTTTGTACTGAAAGTTGAAAGGGAACAGCTAATGCAGTCACTAACAAACACTAAAGCACCTACCAGTAAGGAGAATGTAATTACTCTCTCAAAATGTAGACATGAAAAGAAAAGTAGTAAAAAGAGTGCAACTGTCACTACTGGTAATACAGCATGTACAAATGCTAATGTCACCACAATGAAGCATTCCAAAAAAGTAATTTTACAAGAAACGTTCCTCCATACAGTCCTTTACCCTTATAAGTAGAGGGGAAAATGACGCTCAGCCCTTAAACCTTACTGCAGAACAGTAATCCTGCAAGCTCTTGTAGACAGTGCAATGCTCTACAAATGAAAAACCTTTCTATTAATTGTAAACAAAATGAAACCACTGCCAAAATTAATTTGTAAACTACAACCACTACTTTGAAACAGTACAATAGCAGCATGGATAGCTTTGGCAACAGCAGTACAGGTGAGTTGAGTCACACCACCAGCACAGAGCCATACTTCAATGATGACTCATAGAAATAAGAGCAAAGCAAGCAAATTGCCATGCATAGGACTGACGAGGGTAGGAAAAGGGAGACAATAGCATAATGGAACAAAAAACACTACTTTCACAAATATCTCCATCACACTTAGATACCACTGTCGATGGTACATAACCAATAGGACCCATCTACAAATGGCCTTGCACATGAATGTGTAACGGTCGCCACACCTCTATCAAGTCGTAGCAGCAGTTCCTCGACCACCATGTGAAAGGCAACGAGAAAGGAAAAGTAAAAAACTATAAACTATGAACTCCTGCCCAGTGCGCAAATACACAGGAGTACCAGGATATTCGTTAACCTGCATTTCTATACCTGCTTGCAAAAGTACCTTCCACCATATGAAAATGTTAGCAGCACACCTTTGTAGTGTAAAAAATCGAATTTACAAAGTGTACTAAGCAAAAAGTACTCAGAGACAAAACTGCCTGTTCCATTCAAATTGTCCAATAGAAGTGGTGTAAATTATTGTGCAAATGTAGCAATCAGTGATGTATCTACACAGAAAAACCTGCAGCCACACAAGGTTCATCACTCTAACCAATCCTCTTCAGCACATACATGACCCCTCTCATCAAACGCATCAAAAGACCAGGACAGTCCTACTACAACTATGCAGACCACACAAAAATCATCTACAAAATCAACACTAGTGGATAAAAAGACCCAACCATTATCAAATGCTTCACAGAAATAAATGACTGGATGAGCACCAATAGGCTGAAACTCAACCCGGACAAAACGCTAATCATGATCACGCCCCACAACCCGTTGAAACCAACAACACACCCCATGGCCTCCCCAAATGGGAAACTGACCGAAACCTTCGAAAGTGGTTAAAAACCGTGGACTCTTAATGGACAACAACGTAACATTCGAACCACGTGTCAACCCAGTAGTAAAGAAGTGCTTCTTCCATCTAGACACAATTTAACGGATCCTACTTTATTTCACCTTCCCACACAGAACACTCACCCTCATCTCTCTCGTCATGTCAAGAATAGACTACGCCAACAGCACCTATCTCTGAATGCCAACACCTCACCAAAACATTACAGCAAATACAGAAAGCGGCAGCAAGACTACTCCACAGACTCACTACGAGAGAACACGTCACACCAGCACTGACAACCCCACATTGGTTACGAGTCAAAAAAATAATTTCCCTCAAAATACTCTGCATAACCCACAGAGCAATCCACGACCAAGGAGCAGAATTCATACAAGGAAAAATCTCTGTCAAAAACCAAGCAAAACACTAAGGTCCACTAATGACATTCACCTTGAAAGAAAACAATACGCTAAGCATAAATTTGGTGGATCAGCTTTCGCCCCCCATGTCAGCAAAACTTTGAAATTCACCCCTGAATGAAATGCAAACAACAGAAGACCATTTAAATTCAGGAAGCTACTAAAGACATGTCGCTTTAACTCACTGAGGTAAAGAGCTAAACAGGAAACACAGTTGAAGAGGAACAACCAAAACACTTATGATCCAAAACCTAGACACCCAATGGAACAAAACAATTAACACAAAGCACCATAGAAGAATATTATCCCTGACAGGACAACTTACGCAACGCAGAGAAAGGCACAAAAACAGCCATCACTAACCCTACTAAAAAATGTTTCCAATATCCTGCTTACTCACCCTCAAACACAAACTAAACACATACATACCTCTACCGCAGAATATAAAAGCACCACAAACAGCATACACTCTGCAACACCCAACCAAACCCAACAAACTGCAGAAGACTAAAGCTCATACACACAAACCATCCCACACACATTCAGAATAGTTGCTGTGGTGCTAGACATGCATTTTGGAGGCACAGGGCCTCTTAGTCGTTGTCCTACCACTTCTCTGTGGTTGTTTTCTGTATGTTTCGTGCCTCTGAGGTCCAGTCTGGACCTCAGGCAGGGCAGCTCTTCATTTTTCCTTTTGGTGAACAACACCTATGGGGTAACCTTACGGCACCCATGGGTGGTGGTATACCCGTGTGCCCCTTATGTGTATAAGAGCAGGGTATGGGCTGGTGGCAGCTGTATGCTGACTTGACAGTGGCTCTGAGTATCCTCCATTATCGGGACACCCATGCCCTGCCATAGGAATTCAATGTATTCCTGAACAAAGGCAAGATGCCACTGTAGCCACTTGGTTTCTATTGCATTTACACCTTGTTTCCCAAAGTCCTGGGAAGCCTGGACTCTGTCCCTTCTCCCTGACTGGCTGTTGGGTGTTGGGTGGAAGACCCATATATGGCTCTGGGGGTGGCTCCTGTTAGACTGACTGGAGCCTTCCCAGGGGCTGTGTGTTGTGGGAACACCCTTGGGGTGGGACTGGTATGAATGGAGTCTGAAGTCAACTTACATTCTGTGTTGTGGGTGTTGTAAGGAAGAGATGGTATCAAAAGCACAACAGACACAAGGAATGTAGTTCAAGGGTTTCTATTGAACTTTGTATGGGTTGGTAAAATGCCTATTCTAAACCTAATTGCTAATGATGGGAGCAACCTACGACCATCAAAATAAAGAAAACGCTGTCCTAGTCATACCATGTCAAAACAAAGATGGCCTATACTAAAAAAACTATTGCCAAACCTTACTCTATATAACAAAAGGATGTGGGATGATGACGTGTACAACAAAAACAATGTATAACAAAATTAAAAGGTCCAAGGGGTTCGGTAGTTCAGGACTGCTGAACTGTAGCTTCACCTTCTCCACGTTTCAGCACGGGACAAGGTGGAATAGGAGTCGAGCTTGGAGTACACTCGAAGCTCATGGCACATGGAAGCAGTCCTTTATGCAAGACAGGGGGCCTTATTATGACTGTGCTGGTCCGTTAACAATGGTGCTGGTAAGCCTACTGACACTGTTATTACTGGACCGGCACAGTACGACTCTGCGGGCGGGTGCCGTCCCGCCCGCCAGGGTCAGACTTGGCGGGCGGAACGGCACCCACCTGCAGAGTTTCATGGAAGCACATTGCCTGTGCTTCCGTGGTCCCCATTCCCATTGAGTCCCACAGGACCACAGGACTCAATGGGAATGGGGACTAACAGATTGCCGGCACCTGACTTCCCGGCCACCAGGGTTATAATACCCTTGTGTTACCGGGAAGTCAGGCGCCGGTAATTGTTTTTGGGTTTGGTGGCAACCCGCCGGTTTTACCGGCAGGGTTACCGCCAGACCCGTAATGAGGCCCAGGGGAAAGTCTCTCTTTCAGTGTCGATCAAGAGTCTCTCCACTGGGAAATATTCTGCTGTACAGTTCACATGCTAATTGTTACAAACAACAAACAACGAATACTTCAGATCCCCCTCCGTCGGGCTCAGACCTTTCTCTTTTCCTTTTGACGTGGAATTCCCTCAGCCAGGCTCAAGTCCATGTACCTTTCACAAATGTCTCACAAGTAAAGGCTCCCCTCAATTGGACGCAAGCCTCTTCACCTTTAGGTTCAACAAGTTCAAAGCCTTTCGATTGTGCTATGGGGTTTTGCTGTGAGCTTTGTATGACCACTTCGAATTTAGTTCATTCATTTCTGCACCTTCACTTTCACTCAAAGACGCCCCATCAGAGACCTTTGACTGGGCATCCTGGGTGCCGGACCACTCTGTAGTAGCTTATCCTTTAGTTTTTTTCTGTATCTCGGCAACTCCCTCTTGCCGCTTAGCGTTCACTCACATCTTTCAATATGGGCCTTTCAAAAAGCTGTTCACGATTCAACAATCTTGCCGCTCGCAGCCTTCGCTCCAAAGCACACCGGTAGGTCACAGTTCCCTCCAACTCACCGGTTACACAAAGCTGTTTTATTGGTGGCTTTGTTCCTCGAGCCAAGGACGATACTCTGGCGATTGTAACTCCTCTCTGCCTCCAGCAGACGTGCAGCAGAGCCCTGGATATCGTGCCCAGCTTTTCGAAGCTTTGCTCAATATTCCTGCCAAGCTTTGCTTGTGCAGTTCGCTGACCATTCAGAGATAGTTGATCACCATACCATGGGGTAAAGGGCCTCTCCCTTCTCACTGTCCTGTTCAGGTCTGCCACCACTCCTTTTCGACACTGCTGCCACCATGGAAGTTTTGCTCCTGCATGTCTTTTGCCTAGCTCACTTTGTTCTCCCATGCTCAGCCTTTTGTCCCAGTAGGAAATGATGATGGGATTCAGGTGTGAAGGCAAGTGCCTGACTCTGCCTGACTCTGATGTCGGGACATGTAAAACAGACTGGCTGGGGTGAGTCTGTCTTTCCCCAGAGCGCTCTGTTTGTGTTACAGTGTGTGCGTGTGAAAGGGGGTGAGGTAAAGTTCCTAGGTAATATGATGGGGAATCATGGAAACAATAGCAGGGATACCGCATCTCACGTCCGGGTGCCCCACTCCTACTCCCCAGGTACCCCTCACCTCAGTGATCCTCCTGCACTGGCCCATCCCCAGGAACTGGATCCAAAAGCGATGGCCGTGTCCTGGCCACCTGGATGACAGATCCCAAGGGACTAAGTGGTGAGACACCTTTGGGTGTGACACAATGCCTGGGATAGTCCTGACTGTAACTGGAGGGAATGCACTGTTATTGTTCTGAAGGGCTGGGTGCCTACTCCAGTCCACACCCTGTGTTATCGATGTCTGGTTTGGGTGAATGGCCTGAATGCCTGCAAGCCTGATTGGCTGCCTGACTGCATGAATGCACTCGTGAATGATTGGCTGACTGAGCCTGGCTCAGCCTGAGTGAATGGGGAATAAATGTGTATAACTAGGGACCTGTCACTCACCAATTCTTTCTTTCTGAAGCTGAATCTTGAAACTGAAGCCGAATCTTGAAACTGAAGTTGTTCTGAAGTTGCAGCTAAAACCTGAACCTTGCATTCTCGGTCCAGTTGGAGGAAGGAGTCTGCAGCTGCATTTCTTCAAGGAATCTGAAGACTGCTGAGCTGGACCAAAGATGAAATCAAGAGAAGACCTGGATAGGAGACCTCTTCCTGAGCTACAAGGGACTATCGTGCACCTGCTACTCTTCATCAGATGTACCCTGGAAGTCAGTCATGTGTGCCTGCCATCCAGAGAAGGGCTCTTCATCAGTGCAGAAGAGGAGTGCATGCACATCTTGAGTTGAAGAAGTCCAGTTGTGTCACCCATGGTCCAGAAGAGTGTTTGTGACAGCTGGAAGCCAGATTGCTGCCTCCCGCCCAGAAGAGGGGATACCCTGGCATAGTGCTGCTTGATACCCGGAGCTGCGAAAGTTCTACCTGATCAAAGAATCCTTCATGCGACATCCCTGACATGACATCTGACCACTTTCTCCTGCCGAAGAAGATTCCAGTTCGCTGTGTGCAGAGGAAGGTCCGCCAGTGGGTTTCCTGCCACCAAACTCCAAAGAAGACGCCCCGAGGGTCCAGCCCTGGTGAGGGCCCGTAGTCCACTCCAGTGGTTGAGTCCAGGTCACCAGACACCATCCAGAGGTCCATGCTGCGGCTTGTAAGAAACCAGAAGGTGTCTCACCCACTAGTCCCCGAGGATCTGTCATCCAGGTGGCCATCGCTTTTGGATCTAGTTCCTGGGAGTGGACCAGTGTGGGGGAATCACCTGGGTTAGGGGTCTTCGGGGAGTGAAAGTGGGATCGCGGATGGTGAGACACTGTATCCCCTTCCCTATAACACCTTTACCACATCCTACCAAGTAGGATATTTAGGAACTCTACCCCCCTCCTTTACCACATGAATACTTTCTCACGGACAGCCGACTATGAGTGAAAACGGGCCAACACCCGAGCCGTATACCTGATGTGTCCCAATACAATGGTCAGTCAAGGTCAGGCAATTACTGACCATCACTGGCATAACAGGGGCCCCCGCAGCCCCTGCAGTGCCGGGGTCCCCGCTAGAACATGTCCTGGGAGGGGGCCCCAATTGGAGAAAAAAATAATTTGTTTTTTTCACATTTTCTTTTTTTTATATTCTTCTTTTTTTAATTTCACTCTGCCTTCATAAAGAAATTATTTCCGTAACAGAAATAATTTTTTTATGAAGGCAGAGTGACTACAAAAAGAAACTTTCTTTTTAAAGTCAGAGGGCTCCCCCCACCCCATGACATGGAAGACCCTAGGCCGGAGGCCTCCATGTCATGGGGTGGAGGGAGCCCTATGACTTCAAAGAGAAATTGTTTATTTTTGAAGTCACTCTGCCTTCATAAAGAAATTATTTCTGTCATGGTTTGGTCCTAAATGGAAATAATTTCTTTATGAAGTCACACTGACTTCAAAAAGAAACAATTTCTTTTTGAAGTCATAGGGCTCCCTTCACCTCCATGACGTTTGCATGTGTGAGTGTATGGTGAAAGGTTGCACACAAATGTATGGGTGGCTAGGTGTGCGTGTGTGTGTCTACGGTGAAAGTGTGCACACTTAAATGTATGGGTGGCTGCCTGGGTGTGCCTGCATGGTGAAATGGTGCACACTTAAATGGATAGGTGGCTGCCTGTGTGAGTGTATGGTGAAAGGGTGCACACTTAAATGCATGGGTGGCTGCCTAGGTGTGTTTGCCTGTATGGTGAAAGGGTGCACACTTAAATGTATGGATGGCTGCCTGGGTGTGCCTGTGTGGTGAAAGAGTGCACACTTAAATGTATGGATGGCTGGGTGTGCGTGTGTGTATATGGTGAATGGTGTGTGTGCTTGTGTTCAGGGCACAACAAAACCTACATTTCGGGGGGATAATCCTTCAAATATTGGGAGAGGCGCTAACTTTACGGGCGGTGGGTGTTAGGAAAGATTTCATTTTATATGTAGTTTTCCCTCCAGTTGCACATCCCCAGACTTTTTACTGCTGTTTATACACCTTAGTCTGCCTTTTCCAGGGGAGCACAGCTTTCGCTCACTTTTTATGGGGAAACTGACATGCCCTTAAGACAGTCAGTGCTGGGAGACTTTGTTTCCCATAGTCCTTTTCCAATGTTGCAACTTTTCTGCAACATATAACAAGTGACAGTGTACCTTACAGTACAGTGCACTTGGGTCTTCTAGTCAATTACAAAGACCATAGATACTCTCATAGGACTTTTTGGAAGACATGCAGATATGTCATGGACAGGGCTGGTGGCAGCTTATCTTTTCACGTAATTTTAACCTTTTCATGCCATTTAAACCGTGTTAACCGTGTTTGGCACTAATAGGCGGCCTGGCTCCAAAATGGCCATGCCACAAGGTTCTTTGTCCTGTCCTTTGGCCATCTTGGCCCTTTGCCTTCCCCAGGTCGAGTCGACCCGGGTCATCCCTTATTTGGACATGCAGTTTCCCACGAAACGCCAAGCTTTCGCGGGTTTCTGCATGCCGTGTGTGTGTGCCTCCAGGATGTGGGCTGGGGTGTCCGTCCCCAATACACATCCTGGGTGCCAGAGAGTCTGGAGTGCTGTGAATGACTGGGACCACCGTGGTCCATGATTGGTCCATGTAAGGAGTGTGTGTTTGTAAGCAGATCTCCAATTGGGTCATCTCTGTTTTGGTGCGAAGGGAACTTTGGATAAGAGGTGGCTGAAACACCCATACCATGTCGATCTCTGGAGTTCTCACTGAACGAAGAATAGGATCCAAGTATCCTGAAACTAGGAAGCCAAATTGAGGAACCGCTGGAAGGTTTGGCACCCTGAGCCCGCTGTCGTCCCGTGGGACCCCTCTGCATCTGGTCGTCCTAGAAGGTCTGCGAAGACGCTTCGACCCATTAGAATAGTGGAACCAACTATTTTCAGCACCTTCAACAAAACCTGCAAGTAAGCCTTCTCGGAATTGTCCCTGGGCCAACCAGTGGGCGGACCAGCTTATGCAGGACCTTTGCTCTGTCTCTGCCGTCGTTTCGAGGAGGCCCTCAAAACTTGATATACTGCTAGCTCTATGTCCCTGGCACCCTCACACCGAATTATGAACACTTGGCATTCCCAGGTCTGAAGTGATACGAGTGCGCCAGAACCGGAGTAAACACGGTTACCGTGTTGCCGAGCCGCGGCAACGATCTTTGCAGGAGCGCTGCATTTGTGACCCTCTTACCCCTGAAGCCTGCTGCAGTGAAACTGGCCTGATCCATCCACCAGGAGTTGAGAAATCGCCACTGTCCCATTTGGGAATCCTCACTGTATCTTCGGAACTGAAAGTCCCAGAGCTGTCATATTGCCGCAGTAGAACCCTCAACCGAAGTGGACGCAACTGACGAGGTTTGGTCCGGAGTGCGCCTGGGGCCGGTGAGTAACCCTAACTTTAACCGGTGGGCCCTACCGCCTCCATCCATTATTACACATGAATGGCCCCTGGGGGTCCCTCTCCTTTCCACTGCTAGTGCAAACTAGCGAACTATTGCCGAACCTTGGAATCACCTCTGCCTTCAAGTGAAGGCCCTCCTCGAATAGTGGGAATCTATTCTTCATCGCCTCACCCACCTTCCTGAGCTGCTAGAGACCCCTGAAGAGACCCTGCTTTGCCCATTGTAACAACCGCGTGTGTCTGCACTACATGTACTATTGAGCATAAGGCTTCTCTCTTCTTAGGGTTTGGACTGCCTCTTAGTTAGGTTTGTGATTGATGTTGAAGGGGACTAAAGACTACCTGCACTGCCTATTTTACTTCCCCTCTAGGTTGTGAACTTATTTCATGCTTTTAATCCTTTAGACCCCAATGGTCTGTATATATCTTGTATTGATTTTGTTGTGTTGGTTTAGTAGGATTGCTGTGATTCTTTTACTGTGTGTTGAGTTACAAAGGCCTTGTAATAAATGTGTTTATTTTTTTATTTTTTATTTTACTTGATTTAACTGTTTAAAACAATTTTTACAAGATTCCCTTTTTCCCCTTATCACATTCACATATCCTTGCTGTGTCATTTAAATAATGCTGTTGCATTTTAACTCTTACAGCGTTGTTAGTTCTATTCTTTTTAGGAACTGCGTCCCTGCCAGCACATCTCCAGATCGCTCACCCTCAATTAGTCTGGGCCACCATGTTTCTTCATCAAAAATGATTGCATTTTTAAACAGTGGTCCTATGTGAGCATTTTGTTGGCTCTTTAATCCCCCACATGACAAGATTAAGTGTCTCAAGTCCTCCACCTGGTTTGTGCTGTACAGAATCGGCATGACTTTGATTCCGACAGGCCTCTTACAAATCTGATTTAATTTGTAGGAAGCAGATTTAATCTTGCTCTCATAAAGATCGTTCTTGAGTTTCTATCAGGGGATTTGCCCCAATATATTCTGATTTCATGCAGTCCTTGTGTTGTGGTTGAAGATGGTTTGTTAATTTATATTTTACTGATTTATCCAATGTGTTAATCCAATCTTGTTCTTCCATTTTTTGTTTTTACCTTGGTTGGATTTTCTTTCAGTTCCTTTTCAGAGGAATGTATTGCTTCCAGCTTTGTTGTGTTTATATTTTTGATATATAAACCTATATGGGAGTAATTTGAAAGTGTCCTTGCTATGTGTGCTCATTTAGGTCTTTCAGTCAACCTCTTAGTCTTGACTGCCTGCCATAGCTACCTTGATTGATCTGGCTTGTCCAGAGGTTACCCCATTCCAAGAAACTAGGCTTGCCCTCCGAGCCTCTGCCCACCAGGTCAGAGTTCAGAAATCCATCTTAACAGTGGGGGAGGGGCACACTTATTTTTATGGGACATCTAACTTCTTTATGCATTTTAATGAGACTATTCTAGTGCAGCGTCAATATTACAAGCAGTTAACTCTCTACTGTAAGTCTGAAAGCACCCACTTATGGACTGCTGTGAGAATGAGAGGTCTCCTGTTCCCTCTCTATCCTTCCAATCACTCCCCTGGCATGCAAGTACTAACCCCACATCACGATTTAAATTGGCTAAAAATGGTGGCATGTGAATGCAGGTACTAACAGATTAATGCTTTATGTTAGTAATTGCTGGGCCCTTGTTAACAGCGAAACCCAGGTGCCATTTAACATCTCTTTCCTGTTCTGTCCAGCAACTGCTCTGAAGGTCAGCCAGGTTGAGTCAACATAGCCCAAAATGTCAGGGTGGGGGGAGTGCTGAAGCCCTGCCAGTCAACTCAATGGTGTTACACCGCTATTTGTGTTTAATGCCTTGATTACTTATTGGTAATCATCATTACTCCAAGCCCTGTTCTTCCTCATTCCTGTACTTCTGTATGAGGCAGTACTTGTGTATGAGGCACTTTGCCTCATACACAAGTACTGGAATGATGTAGAGGTACATGGAGGTAGTGCCTGATTTAGCTACCTGTAATCTTTATTACTCCTAGTCCCAATCTTCCTCAGCCCAGTACTTACCTATGAGGCAAGGAACCTCATACGTAAACTCTGGGACAAGGAAGAGGGACGTGAAAGTAATTCTGGGCCAAGGAGCTGATTTTGGAGATTGAGGTAGGGGGTGGGAGGGAGAGGGGATGTGTGGGGGGTGGGATTGTGTGATAAATCACAATGGTTGTCCATGTCCAAGCTAATCAAGCATGATATTTTGTATTAGTGGCTAGAGAGGCATTTTGGTGCAGCCAGTCTAGCCATTCCTCAGTTTGGTTTGACTTTTTTTTATTGTGCATTTCTGATAAAGCAGTCCTGCTAAGTGTAATTACCTGGCTAGACTGGCATTTGGGTGCTGCCAGTCTAGCCGTTTCTTATTGAAGCATTGTATATTTTTCTGGGCATCTGTGGTAAAAATTATATGATATGATATAAGTCATTTATAACATGCCTGTACAAAAGTGTTTCTAGGCGTGACAAGATAAGGGTGAGAGGATAGAGCCCTGGGGAATGCCACAGGTAGAGAGAGAGAGGTGGCAGAGAGAAAGGGACCAAGTTGGACCTGGCAGGGGGTCACCACTCCAGGGTGTGATCCATGATGCTCAGGTTCTCACGTAGTCGATTAATCAGGATGGCGTGGTTAACTGTGTTGAAAATAGAGGAAAGATCCAGCAGGATTAGAACAGAAGGAATGGTGGAATCAAGGTTAGAGAGCAGACTTTCATGGATGTTCAGGAGAACAGTTTCCGTGCCTCTGGCAGCTCTAAAGCCAGACTGATGGTCATGGAGACAACCAACAGATTAATTGTGGAGAGTAAGCTGGGAGATGGCAAGCTTTTCCAAGAGTTTGCCCAGGAAAGAGGTGATGGAGATTGGGCGATAGTTTGCCGGGCTGGCAGGATCGGCAGACAGCTTCTTGAGGAGTTGGTGCACAAGGGAGTGCTTAATGGGACAGGGGAACGTTGCAGTGGCGAGAGAGTGTTTTTAGAGGCCGCAGAGACCTGGGCTTCAATGTGTGCTCTCTTCTTGATGAGTGTTATTGCTTCGACTGGCATTTTGTTGCAACCAGTCTAGGTATGTCTAAATGTGGCCTGGCATGGTTTACTGTAATGTTATTACGTGTCTACACTGGTCTACATTGTGCAGCCAGTGGGACATGATTTCAATGTGGCATGGCATTTTTAATAGAAAAACAATAATGTTCCTGTGCACTTTTGGTAACTTGCTTATATTGGATTGGTGTTACCCTACAAAACATTTGCAAACGCTCTGGCTTTTTAGCCAATTTTTCTCAGAAAGTGTGTTGTATATTACATTAAAACACATATATATATATTTTTAATTATTTATTTATAATAGATACAATACATAGAATACATCAGCAACAAGCAATATTACAGTAACACAATGTACGAAAACAAAAATTAAAAAAAGTCATTAAAAATGTTCCAGATCTTCTCATATGATGTCAATTTGCCTTTCAGTTTATATATTAACTTCTCAGTCCTTGACAGGCCATGCATTTCCTATATCCACTCCTCGAAAGAAGGTGGGACCCACCCTTTCCAAACATGGAAAATCAGCCTCTTGGCCACAATGAATGCGCGGAAAATCCACTTTTTGTGGGCAGAGCTGACATCATCCAATCCAGAATCATCACCCAAGATCACCGTCCTAAAATCTAGGGCAGGCCTTCCTCCAACAATCCTGACACACACATCACAAACCTCACTCCAAAAATGTCTGACCCTCACACAACTCCACAAAACACATATTTATATCTTTCTCCTAGTACAGTTTGCGGCATACCCCTTCAGCAGCATGTTTGTGTGTATTGTGCAAGCGTGATAATGTATGCCAGTCCAGAGTATGGCACGACCTGTGATATGTTGCTGAGTTGGGTGGGGGCCCTCAGCATGGCTTGCAGGGGTGCCCCCACATTTTGTGTTACACCACTGCTGACCATCACACACACCTGACTTCCATTACACTTCCCCACATGGATAAAAGGCGGGGCACGAGAGAACACTCTGAGCGAGGCAAAACACATGAGGAAACCGCAGTAGATAAAGTTGCCCCGAGCAGAGCAGAGGGAGATCACTTGAAAGCCTTGTGTTACAGTGGGTCTGAGCCCCGCAAAGGGGAACACAGGGTGAAGCGAAAATCACCCTAGCAGGTTTTGCGTTAAAGTGGGTCTGAGCCCGGCAGAGGGGACCTGGGGTGAAAGAGAATTACCTGAGAATTGGTACATTTCTCAGGTGGGAAGCCAGCGGCTTGAATATCCTGACATATCATTTTTTTAACACTTTTCTTTTGTATAACATGGTTTCCCACACTATTTGTATTTTGAAGTAAGGATTGGCAATAGGTTTCTTAGTATAGGCCCTTTTATTTTGACAAGATATCAGCTGTGTTTTAATTATTTGATGGTCGTAGCTTGCTCCCATCTTTTCAAACCCAATTGAAGTTCAATAAACACCCTAGAACTGTGATCACTTGTGTCTGTCTTACTGTTTGGTACCATGCCTTTATTACAGGCTGAAGCACCAAAGATCCAAAAGACGGTGATCAACAAAATCCTGAAACCCGACACCTACTTCAAGTACTGCACCCGTTGCCGCCAAAAGTCAACCAAGTTCCCTAAGGATCTATTTTATCTTCATCAACACGAACTTTTTGGAGCCCACAGCAAGTTTTACCTTCCTAGAACTTACACAGGCGGAGTAACCACCGGCCAATGGAGACCACCACGCAGACCTTAACGGCTGCCTTTCCGAGAGCACTTGGTTCCTTCTTTTCTCATGGACTTGATAGCCCAGCGACTCCTTTTTGCAAAGGGGGTCCATCCTTCAGGGGTTCTGTCGAGTAAAGCCAAGAAACTCTCCCACTTCGCCTGCCAAGGCATTAGAACCACTGTGACGAGGAAGAACATCTCCCAGCCTCAGGAGTCGTCCAGGGGTCCCAGAGTCATCTTGCATCCTGTTCTCCTGTGGCATTCCAGGTACATTGGGGTGGTAGAACCTGTAAAAAAAAGCAGAGCATTACTGAACAGTTTTTGACTGAGCTGTAAAAGACAAGATAAGGTACTCCCAAAGTTTTCCATTTCAGGTTGCCCAGGTTGGAGGATTCCCACACAGTATTACTATTTGAGTCTCACTAAAGTATATTGCCTATGTTCTTAAACTAACCTGCTTTTCTTCGTTAATCTATGAAAGTATATCTTACGTAAGAATTCACATGCCTTTTTAAAACTGTCCTCAATTTGTGCATTATTACTGAATTTAAGTCTAGTGTGGAACCACATAGAGTGTATATATTGTTGCCATTTTTTAATAGTGTTGCCAAAGTACAAAATGTGTTATTTATCTGTATATGATTGGTAGCAACCTTATTTAGTATAATGAAGCTGTGTTATCACCTAACATAGTGTGTGAACATTCCTTTGTGGGGGCTTGGGGAAACACAGTACTTATGACCAGCCTGCATCCGCTCCTGAGTGCTTAAGCCTGGTTGCTCGTCCAACTTTACCAAACTGAGAGCCTTGGCTAGGGTGCTCTGTGCCTCTGTCACAACCATATAGAGGGCAGAAGTACAGATACATACTTGCCAACCCTACCGATTTAGGCGGTAGGATACCGCTTTTTATGCAGTCCTACCGCCTACCGATTTAGTGACACCAAATACCATGTATTATTTTTTTTTTCTTTTTTGGCCTGGATTTAGCAGCCTGTTCAGCCAGGGTTGCAGGGTGCGCAAGTACACCGAATCCGAGGAACGTTCTTCTGTGGGGATGTGTCCAAGCTGCTGCTTTTATAATGGTGTGTTCTTACTGGCAGCAGTTAGCAGACCAGTGCGCCAGTGCAACCTCCCCAGACTATCAGAGGCGCCCGTGAGATCCGCTCCAGCACTTCTGGATATCAACAGCCACATGGTTCACCGTGTTCACCGTACCTCAGCTACCCGGTGCCAGTCATCTACATGCTGGGGCGAGCAGCTGAAGCAATGGCGAGCCGCTCCTCCTAATGAGTTCTGGCAGGTGTGAGTTTGCGCCAGGAGCCGGGGCGGAACCTCACGTTTGAGCCGCACACTGCGCGAATCTCGCCACTTCCACCATCCTGCAAGTGCAATATGCTATTTCTTCAGCATAGCTGCACAACGCAGCGCCCCCCTCTCCCAATTTAGGCGGTAGGATACTGCTTTTTAAGCAGTGCTACCGCCTACCGATTTAGTGGCAACAAATACCGTTTTTTTCAATATTTTCGAAACTTTAAAATTCCTACAGATTTTTGGTCAGAGAATGTTGGCATGTATGCAGATACCCCGCTCCAGTCTTTACAGTTGCCAACATGATCCATTTCAATCTGTAGCTGCTCATCCAGTCCAGGTATTTTCTTTGAATTCTGGGGCATGTCGTCTGAGTTTTATAATGGGAAAAGTAGAACAAGTCCCAGAATGCAAAAAAAAAGAATTCAGGCTAGATAAGCGCCTATAGATTTGAATAAATCATGTCATACATGCTAACCCTACTGATTTAAGTGGGAGACTCCTGTTTCTTTTAATGAATAATATTGCTATTTCTCACTTTCTCCCACCTAAAATAATTTGAACCCCAATGCATACCTATGGGAAAAGTAATTTCTCCCGATTCCTCTGAAGAAATCACCCTCCGAGGTGCTTCAGAATGTTGGCATGTATGTCATGTTGGCAACAATGGGCTCATACACCGAACATCACCTAACCTCCACCAACTACACTCAAACAAACCCAGCACAAAGTGACTTTTTTCTGAACTGAAACCAACTTTGCATCAAAGCTCTCTAATGCTCTCCCTCTTGATCCCACTAACCAACCTCCTCTCTCCCCAGCCCTCCTTCCTTTTCAGATCCACTATGATGCCTGGAGACCATGAAAATGTCAGTGGTGCATGGCACAAATCACAATAACATAACATGTACATACAGGCCTACTGTCGGCCTCTAATGGGCCGTGCTGGTGTTCACACGGGCATAGTGATTAAGTGCGCAGTGCCCACAAAGCAAGAAGGCCCACACAGCCGTGACTGGCATCAACTCCAAATATATATTAGCTAACTATTCCTCTCAAGGCTTCCCACAACCTGCCCCCATATTAAATTGGATGTCCACAACGTGACACCTTCTCCCTTCTTAAACAAATAGTCAACATGTTAACATGTTAAACCATTTCTTCAATAAGTCTTACGGGTTTGGTCTTGGCCCTGACTGGCCGTCCTTCACGTGGTGGAGCTGGACTGTGTCTCGGGTGGCTGAGCTCCATAACCCTCCATTCTTCATCAGACACCTTGCCATCTCCCAAGTAACAATGATCCAAATCTCCTTGGGAACAGACCTCTGCGAGTCCACCCCACGGCTCATCACACTCCTACATGTCTCCTCAGTATTCCCTAAAATGGGATATATTTTGAGTGATTTCATGTCTATTTTTTTTTTAAACTTGTTTTTATTGACAATATTCACATTCGGTTAGGCCAAATGGCCAATTGACCGGCAACAACTGTTGGTTAAATCTCATTGTCAGTAACATTTTCTTATTTCCATTATCTAAACACCCTTCCCATTTCCCTTCCCCCCTCCCCACCCTCCCCCACAAAAAAAAAAAAAAAAAAACATGCCAAGTTTTTAGAAGAAAAGCAAATAATTACAGTTTATGGGAGAACACTTGCATACCACTCGATTGTCCAGTGCATTCCTTGAATCAGTGGGGTTCTGCCGGGATACCATTAAGCACGGGTAGGGCCAGGTCTTTGAGGGGTGTGAGGATATGTGTTATGAGTGCTTCTAGTCTGTCTCCATTCTACAAGCGCATGGAAACACAATCGTCGTGCAATAGAACAGCTGTCCATTCTTGTGTAAAATCAGTTATGGTATCATTTGCTATTGCAGTCAGTTTTTCATAATTAAAAATTGCCCTAAGTTTGCAAAGCCACTCCTCTTTTGTGGGGGCCAAGGCACTCTTCCATTTTTGGGCTAGTGCCAACCTCCCCGCTCGCAACATAGCCCCGATGACCCTGGGGTAGCCATTTACTTCTGAGTCCGGCGTGGGGATGCCCAGAAGGATTTTCAGCGGATGTAGTGCCGGACAAAACCCCTCGATGTCCTTGATCCAGCTAAGCAATTCCGCCCAGTAAACCTGTATGGCCTGACAATCCCACCACATGTGAAACCAGGTTCCCCGCTGGTGGCATCCCCTAGGACAAAAGGGGGAAACATCCCGAAACATCCTTGACAACAGGGCTGGGGGGCGATGCCAGGAATGGAGGACCTTGAAGCTATGTTCCATGGCAGCTGTGTACAGGGAACCCGTGAAAATGCACTTAAAAACTGCCCTCCAGGTGTGATCGTCAAGGGACATCCCCAACCTTTCTTCCCAAATGCGCTTGAAGGGCTGTCTACCCTCTAGGTCGGACGTTATTAATACCCTATAGAGCTTGGACAGTGATGTGCTTTTAGCCAGTACTAGTTCAAACGGGGTGAGGGGGCGACCAAGCCGCTCGGCCCAGGGTTTGGGTCAAGGTCCCTTTCAGTCGCAAGTATTCAAAGACCGTGGGGGGCCTATCTACCAAGGCTTCGGCCAGGGATTTCATGTCTATTATTGTCTTCTGCAGGGATCATGGTGCCTTTCACTCGTGTGACAGTGACGGATCCTAGTGCAAACCTGGAATCTTCTTTCTGTCGTTGTGTCTGGCGTACCACCACTGTATCTCCTACTTCGAACATACTCTCTAGAGCAGCTCTGCTCATGTCGGCTGCCACTTTCATCTTCATTTTCTCTCTCAATTCCTTCTCTCTGATCTGCTGGTCATAAGGTGTGGACCCATCAGCAAGGGTGGCTTGAGGCAACTGAGTCCTCAATCTCTGGGAACACATAAGATCTGCTGGGCATTTGCCCATGGTGCTGTGAGGCGTGTGTCGGCAGTCTCTCAATAGTTGGTACAATGTTTCTTCAAAAGGCTTATGAGACACATGTCCGACTTGCAACACTCTCTTGATATTTCCCATGAACCGCTCGACCATGCCGTTGGCCTGGGGCCAAAGGGGTGAAACCTTACGGTGTTTGAACCCCATATATTGTACGAAGTTGGCAAAGTCCAGACTGGTAAATGGCGGACCGTTGTCAGACTTAATGACTTTTGGAATCCTGTATGCTGTCAGTATACGGTCCAGGGCTGGTATGATGGCCTCTGCCGCCGTGGATGATATAATCGGCATCTCTGGGAATCTTGAAAACATGTCCATCACCACCAGAGAGTACATGCCATCACGTAGTGGGCCAAAGATGTTGATTGCTAGCTCTTCCCAGACTCCTTCCGGCAGTGGGGACATCTGCAGAGAGTTTGGCCGCAGAAGTGGTGCTACTACACAGCAGAGGGCACCATTCTTCAGGGTTTCTTCAACCTGCTTGTCCAGACCTGGGAACCATATCTTTTGACGGGGCAGCTTCTTTGTGGACACCACCCTGCGATTCGCCTTGTGTGCCAGATCCACGACCTGTTGGCAGAGTGACTTGGGCAGAACAATCTTGCTCCCGTTCATGACAACATGGTCTTCAGTGATGGTGAGATCATCCTGCACCAGTGTAATATTTTTTATGTAGTCTTGAGACGCAGCGTCAAGATGTTTGGTCATGTCCTTGGCATGCTTCATTCTTCCTTGGCCGATGCACTGTGCAATGATGGCAAGGGCCCAGTTGGCTGCCGATTCTTGTTGGAGCATTTTCCATGCCATGGGAATGGCTTCATCTGGTGAATGACATAGTGCAGAAAAGCATCTGCAATGGAGGGCTCGGGTTGTTGGATCTCTGCGGGATGGCATGAAAGGTAATCAGCCAGGTTCTTGTCCTTCCCTGGTCTGTGGCAGATGGTGAATTTGTAGTTCTGGAGTTGAAAGACCCAACTCGCAATGGGTGGAAGCATACAGGATTTTGTGTTCATGTAGATGGTAAGAAGGGTCTGATGGTCCGTGGCGACAGTGAAAGCCTTCCCGAAGAGGAAAAGATGAAAATGCTTGCAGGCCCAAACAACTGCCAGGCTCTACTTCTCAGCCTGCGAGTATTTATGTTTCATGTTCGTCAGCCTGCGGCTGGCGTAGGACACAACCCTTTTGATGTGCGGGGTCTTGAGACCATATTAGGCCAACAATGCGCCAAGGCCCACCGCGCTGGCGTCGACAGTCACCTCTGTTTATTTGGATGAATTGAAATATAACATATCGAGGGCAGATGCAATATTTGCTCAAATTGTCTCAAAGCTGGATTCACGCTCAGGGGACCAGGTGGACTCCTGGTTGTCTGAAGTCAGCTTGCGGAGTGGGGCGCTCACTGTAGCATAGTTCTCCAGATAGCAGGAGCAGTAACTTGCGAGACCCAAGAATTATCTCAGGTCACACACATTTGTCAGAGGTGGGGCCCCTTTGTAGGGTGGATCATGTCTGTGATTCTAGGGGCCTACTGGCATTCTCACTGGATGGCTACATTCGGTCAGTGCATGTCCACACAGAGGCGAATGGACCCTTCGGACGATTTCTTCGGGATGGGTACAATGGGTGAGACTCAAGTGGTGGGTCCAACCGCCGGTTTGGTGATGTTAAGATCCAGTAAGCGCCTGATTTCCTCTTCCACCTGCTTCTGGATGTTTATGGGAATGCCGCGATAGTGCTATGCAACGGGTTTGATCGTTGGGTCGATGTGGAATTGAACTTTGCAATTTAATAGTTTACTAAGGCCTTTGAAGAGGTTAGGGAATGCCTTTACAACGTCACTGTCTGGGCTCAGATATTTGTGGGCCATCATACAGTACCAAATGTGGCCAAGCCCATGCCGATGGGCGTTCGGAAACACCCACTGTGGGCTTCGGTGGAGAGCATGTGTAACTGGATGCAGGCTGTGTGAGACATGTAGGTGCAGACTGTTGTGAACATCCCTTTGATCAGCAATGGTGTGTTGGAGCCATATGGGAAGATGTCCACCGTATATGATCTTAGCCTTGGCAGGTGCAGGAGCTGGTTATATGCTTCCTCACGCATGGCATTTACTGTTGCTCCAGTGTCACTTAGGAATTCAGTCCGGGTGTCATTGACTTGTAGGACCAATGTGGGGCTGTCTTCCTTGGTGATCTCATTGCTCAGTGCCCACACATAGCCCCTCTTCCGCTGACCACCCGGGAAGGAGGAGGATTCACTCCCTGAATGAGATCTTACTTCCACATATCTTACATTCCATCTTATTTTGTAGGTTCCTCTTCTGTCTTGGGAACTGTATGATCATAGAACTGTGTGAACTGTTGCCTTCTCTTCAACCGGATGATATCTCCAGTAGTTACGACCGGGCTTCCTGTTATCAGGGCAATTTTTTGGATGTCGCCTGCTCCTCTTAGGTGAAATCCCTTGGGGATGCCCATGTGGGGGCATTTCTACACACAGCCCTGAGGTGATCACCGCCTCCGCAGGCAGCACATTTTTCACCCAGGGCAGGGCACATGCCTTCATGGGGGAACTCGCATCCGCACCGGAAACATGTTTTGTTGGTGCTCTTGGTGTTGTCTTGAGACACCAGCGTTAATTTCTTGACTGCCTCTTGGTCTCTCGGCGATGAAGATACTTTCTCCCTACCCAAGTTGACAACTTGCTTTGATATGGCACAGTCAGTCCGTGCCATTGCCAGGATCTTGTCTAGGCACCGTTTGTTTTTGGAGCAGTTTTTTCTTGAATTTGGGGGATTCACATCCCACTGTGACTTGAGAGCACAGCGCTTCCTCGTTCGAATAGCAGTGAAACGTGCAGAGTTTGATGCAGAGTCGCATAACAAAATTGTCCAATGTTTCACCTTTCTCCTGCATGGTGGTATCAAAAATATAGCTCTCATAGTCCACATTGGTGTGGGAGGGAATGTATGTGGCGAGTGCCTCTTTGATATCCTGAAAGGTGGCTTTTTCTTCACCTACCAGTTCATATAGGATGTCTCGCACTGATGCCCCTACTGCCAAGGTCAGTATATTCTTCTTGTACTTGTCGTCAATGTGGCCCATTGCCCCAATGTATACTTTGAAGTCCTTTGCCCACCGGACCCATTGTGGGCTGAGGTTGCTGATATCTGTGAGGTCAAACTGTGAGGTAGATGCCAAGGAGGGACATCCCCTTGTGCAACCTGAAACACTTCCAATGGACAGGCAGGCACTGTGCCCGGTATTTCACTATCAGACATTGTGGAAGTGGTGCGGTGTTGTCCACTATTCCTATTAACTGTTTTCACAGGGTGTGGTGGCTCTACTTAAGGGTGATTTCCCTCTAGATAGGTATGCATGTGGTGAGGGCTGGTCTGCAAAATGACTGTCCAATAAGCCCTCAGTGAAATGCGGCGTCCTTGGACCCTATTGAGCAGTGCAGAATCCCCTTCCTCACCTCTATAAACTTGCCCATGTAAGGCTGTCACTGCCACATTCATCAGCAGCACTGATGTTCCTCTAGCCTGCTGACTGCATAGTAGGAGACACATGTGCTTTGGGATCCAAACTGAAACAGTAGGCTCAACTGAGTATGGCACCATTGTTCACCGTTATGCTCCGGGTGGCTAACAACTGTTCACTGCCTGGGATAGAAGGAAGATATGCGCCTCACTTCATGAGGGCTCTTCTCCTCGAATGCTGTTGTGCAAACAATCACCATCACTGCCTGGGCCGAAATAGAACACAGGCCGCTCCTGTGGCGAGCGTCGGGGGACAACACACACGGCTTTCGGGCCTCTCGTCGCCAATGTCGGCCTCTAACAGGCCGTGCTGGTGTTCACAGAGGCATAGTGATTAAGTGTGCAGCGCGCAAAGCAAGAAGGCTCACACAGCTGTGACTGGCATCAACTCCAAACATTTATTTACTAACTCGATCTTGCACTCGAGGCTTCCTACCTCGCTACGGCACTTCCCACAACGTGCCCCCACCGAGTCCCGCCTTATACATAGTAACGGGGATGTCCACAACGTGACCTCAACCCTCCTGATTTGGGTGGGACTGACCATTTTTCATTTAAAAATAGTGCTATTTTTTACTGTCTATCACCTAAAATAATTACAACCTCAATTCAATCCGATGGGAAAAATACAATCTCCAGATTTATGTGGTGCAATCTCCCTCTCAGGGGCTCCAGTATGTTGGAAGCCTCCTGCCCGGGCAACCCCTGTGGCTAAGAGCCCCAAGGAAATGGCAGCTCCAGCAGATGCAGCTCCAGGTGGTGTCTGCAGGTGTCAGCAGGAGCAGGCAGCCATCGACCAGCAGCGAGAGATAAAGTAGGTCTGATCGGGACAGGGGGCACAGCAATCACTGCACTCCACTAAACTGGCCCACCTCTCTCCTACCTTATCTTCCCCACCACCCATTAGCTTGCAGCCTGCATGATGTACCAATCTCCCTTAGGCAACTGTTAACCCTATCTATAATTAATAAGTTGTCAACTGTATTGCCTAGACATCTCTCACATGTATATGAACTATACCCTAACTGTGCTAGCCACTTGAGAAGAACTGTGAATATTAGACTGGACCGTAATATTAGCCTGTGCCACATTTATATAGTATTGTGAATGTTATGTTGCGTCACATCTACACAGGATTGTGAATGTTAGCTTCTGTCACATCTAGACAGGATTTTGAATATTAGCCTGTGCCATGTTTAGATAGAATTGTGAAGGTTAGCTTGCGTCACATTGAGACAGGATTGTGAATATTAGCCTGCGTCACATCTTGTCAGAAATGTGGAGATATTCACGTGCCACACTGGAAACAAAGTGGAAATTACCATGCTTCACATCTAGATAGTGATGCCACTAACAACCCGCTAAAAATCTCACCTTTCTGCATTCATCTCTCAAACTCTAACCAAACACAACCACACCTCTAAAGCACACCTAACCGCATGTACTTAACTACACCGCAACAAAGTAAATCACACAAAGCCTTGCACAACAGAACACAATGGCTTCCAACCAAAAAGCACACCGCTCAGCGAACAGTGTTAACCGAACTGAAGCTACCAACAGCACACCAACTGCTCTCTTGAAATTTTCCTGCTCGGTCCTACTAAATCACCCCACCCCCTTTCCTTTTGAGATCCGCCGGAGCTCCAGGGGACCACTCAGGTGGTGATAGTGCAGTGTACAATAATGTCCTTAACATTAACATTAATGTGTAGACTGGAGCCTCAGGAGTATGTACTGGGACGAGGAAGAGGGACTGGAGGTAATGTGTGACTGACGGTATTCATTGAGTAGTACTACTAGCGTATGAATAGTATCCCATTCAAACATGGCCGTCGCCTACATTCATGTGTCGACTGCATAGAGTTCACTGGCGTATTATATAGATTGCTTAGACTACACAGTTTAACAGTACTCTGACATGATTTCTTTCGCTTTGTCCTTGTGCTCGCCTTTATCACATTGAGCAATGGTAAAGCAAAACTGATAGTCATCTTGGAATTACTTTGTTTTCCTCATTGAGTGTTCATCGTTATCCAACTACCTTCTCGTATTAGTGAATTGTACCTTTTACACTGCAATAAAAAATACATTTTGGATACGCTTTTAACTGCTTAACTGACCTTTGATTATTAGTAAAATAATTCAATACATACAAAAATCGTAATTAGCATATTAAAAGTACTGTTTAGACATTATTATGAGACTTTCTTTGCAACATATTCAAAATAAAGTGCATCACTGATGTGCATCAGTGTCGGATGTTTCACGTGAATTGGCCGACACTAATATCCGCCTTTACTTTCTCACGGCTGACAGCATGGCCAGTAGGCATAGAGGGAGGACAGTTGACATCCCACGGAGGGCAGAGAATTTGTCAGATTCCTTTCAGACATGAATAAATATTTGTTACCGGTGTCCTTGGTGGGCACTGTTATAGGCGGCACAGTTATACTCAAGTAAGTGACAGCTCTTATAACAACATTGCTATATCCGTGGTTGAAGTCTAGGCACCGCGCTCGTTTTAGGTGCATAGTGATAACTTTGGCAGAGGGAGTTGTTAGGTAAGGCTGGGTTCACACATGCCATATCCAAACTATACGAAAAATGATCTTTTATAAATGGGCCGATTACTTCCCGTTAATCTTCAGTACTCTTAGTCCAAATCTTCTTCGTCACAGTACTTTCTTATGCGGTGTAAACTTCCATTACAGGTTCCCATTTTATTTCACACCTGCCCTCGCAGTCTCCTAGGAGTATAATACTCTCAGTAGCCCAGCATGCTCCATGCATTTTAGTACTCTTTCATATTGGCCCATTTCACCGTTAGTTGGTTGAGGTGGGTCATAACTACCTTGACGAGGAAGATTTGGACTATGAGCAATGTAGATTGGGACGGGGTCACCTTACACCACAGGGCTATAGGGTGTGATGTCACGTGTATCTTGGTAGACTGAGGTCACGTGTTGGCGGCGGGACCGGGAACAATAAAGGAACCACTGGAACTGTGTAGCAGAAAGGCAGCCCGGGATTATGCACTACATGCTGGTTGCGTGTTTTATTGCTGCATCCCCTACCTAAGGCCTGAGCAGGCCCGAGCCCGCTGCATAGGTCTCCCGCACCCATACCTGCCTACATTTCGAAATCAAAATTCCTGAGATTTATGCCCCGCCCACAGCCACACAAGGCTCCGCCCATCTGCACACGGCTCCGCCCACACGCCCAAAAGGTAAACACGGTTGTTGTAGGCTTCAGTTTCCTTACTATAGCATTTAAAATAATTCATTCAATGCTATAGTAAGCAAAACTGAAGCAGGCTGAAGGCTGCTGCCTTCATAATAGTGCTTTCAATCAATGCCATTGGATTGAAAGCACTATAATTACGGCGGCGGCGCCTTCAGTTTTCTTACTATAGCACTGAAAAACATTCATTCAATGCAATGGTAAGCAAACTGAAGACGCCGCCGCGCCGAAATAATGCTGCTTTCAATCCATGTAATTGGATTGAAAGCAGCATTATTTCTGCTGCGGCGCCCCCTTCATTTTGCTTACTATAGCATTGAATTAATGATTTTGGTAAGCAAAATGAACGTGGCACCGCCGCCGTAATAATACTGCTTTGAATCCAATGATATGGATTGAAAGCACTATTACGGGGCTCAGGGGCCGCATTGAGAGCCGTTTCCGGGTCACGGCCACTTCTCCACCCGATTTGCTACCGGCGGCAGCCAATCAGGTGGAGAATATGACGGGACCCGGAAAGAATCTCAAAATTCCTGAGATTCACGGGACTTTTCCGGAGACCCGGAGAAATGCTTAAAATTCCGGAGTCTCCGGAAAAATTCCGGAGGTTAGGCAGGTATGCCCGCACCCATAGCTCTCAACCATTTGTGTCGCAAAGGCGGGTGAAAACACCCGATTTTATTTTTGGCGGGTGAGAGGCCCATTGAAATGAATGGGCGTGCAGGATGCTTGGCGGGTGAGTCAGCTGTTTACAAGGCCGGTGACACCCGCCAAAAGCATGTGAGTTGAGAGCTATGCCCGCACCACTGGAGACCTGGGGGTGTACACAGAACACTGGCTTCTTGGATGGCGCGTTGCTACGCTTGCCCGATCACCAGACGCCTGCGGATGCACCAAGATGTCCTGTGGTCGTGACGCCTGCCAGCTATGACCTATCACACGGCTGTACACCCTGACCCTGAAAGTGCTGGCAGAACACGCCCGCAGACATCTGCTTCACTCCGGTAAGCACCTAAACACCAAGAGCACTCCACAGGATCGCGCACATTGCATTCACACGCACCACAATGCGGAGGCCGTAATTACTTTTCCAACGCTCCGCGTGTCTTACACGCTCCACGTGTATTATGAATGTTCGATTCCTACGCGAATGCACGAAAAGGCTGCAATATCTTTTCCCCTAAGCACTCCGCAGACCAGTTTGAACACACACGTGGAAACGCAGTAAAAATCCAGTCATCACAGGGTGTTTCAGCTATATGCCACACTACGCACCTACTACGCCGCACGCTTACCTGGCCCATCACCAACAAAAGACTGCAGATTACCATATGCACAGTCGTGCTGGCCAGACAATCTTTACGTGCGCACATGTGCCTACAGCCTGAAAAGGGGATTCAAACTGCGCATGCACACCCGTGCTCCAGGCAGACCGTTAGCGGGAAAGAGCGCACCAACACCAAACCAGCATCATGTCCAGCACAAACGCAAGTCCAACAAGGGCAGCAGCGAGCTCCTTTGACAGAAGAAGTGTCAACCTCATCCCTGACCGCCAAGACCCTGCGCAGACCACTCTCATGGGGCCATTCGACCCATAAGCCAAGGGAGCCGCAATCCGCTGGGGCATCTGGCTACAACAATTTCAGTTGCAACTAGAAGCCAGAGAGATCGACGAAGACAGGAGAAAACGCACACTCCTTCTGCTCTATGTTGGAGCTGCTGCTTTGCGCCTCTTCAATACGCTCCCCAATAACGGAACTGCTGACGACTACACCACAGCCAAAGCAGCACTAACAAACAAGTTTAAACCGGACCTTAACCCGGACTATGAGCGATTCCACTTCTGCATTGCCAGACAACGCAAAAATGGAACCATGGACAACTTCCATGCAAGGCTACGAGAAATGGCTGTCGGATGTGAGTTCTCCAATGAAGAATTTGTGATCCGCCTCCAAGCCATGAATGGACTATCTTCGGAAAAGCTGAGGAGAGCCATACTGTCTGAAAAGAACATATCCTTGTCCCTCATCGTCTAGATGGGACGACTTTGTGAACGTACAGATGACCAAGTGGCTGTGATAGAAGCCGCGATCCAATGCCTACCTTTAGACAGCCCCTAGAAAAACAAAGAAATTGCAGCCATCAAACGACGTCAAAACACCAGAGAGCAAGAAGGAAAAGGATGTAACTTAGCCTGGCCCATCCAACCTCAAGGGCGCAGCGAGACGTGCAAATGGTGCGGAGGTCCGTGGCACCCAGAACCATGCCCCGCATGAGGTTCGACATGCAGGAAATGCAAGCGCCTAAACCATTTTGCAGCGGTTTGCCTACACCCACCTGGTTGGAGAGAATGAGAACAACCAGCACAACAACAAGACCACAGAAGGAAGTTCAACCCCTGTGAACCTCCCCGCCAACCAAAAGGGCGAGGAAGAGCAAGAGCAGTAGACAGCTTGCAAAGATCACAAAGCAGCAGTGAAAGCGAGGAAAGTGTTGAAAGCGTCTCATCAGACAGGCATGGGAAAGAAAGGCGAAAGAGATCAGACAAGAAAATACACAGAGTGCACCTGATATCCGCAGTTGAACCACGGAAATCCAAGCATGGAAAGGGCAAGAATCAACGGATGCGACCCTCCTCCACCGTCATCTTGGATGGAAATCCGATGAAAGTAGTAATCGACACGGGGGCGACCGTAAACGTGATGCCAACATATGCTTTCAACAAGCTCAGCCCGAAACCAGTGCTTCAGGACTGAAGGGTACAGCTGTTCGCATACGGCTGCAAGAAACTGTTGCCAGTGCAGGGATCATTCCGGTCGGACCTTTCCCACACCAACACATCCGGCCGAACAAGAATCTACTTAGTAGACGCAAACTGCGAAACGCTCCTAAGCTGCAGAACGGCAGAAAAACTACGGTTGATCCACTTCGCATTCAGTATCAAACCAACAGAAATTGACCACCTCCTTAAGAAACACCACCACGTGTTTTAAGACATCGGATGCCTTTGAGGCAGGACCATCAAGCTGCACATGGATCCTACCATTGAACCGAAGGCAGTACGGCATTGCTGTGTCCCCTTCCACATGAGGGAGGCGTTGAAAAGGAGCTGCAAAAACTTGAAAAGGCTGGCATCATAGAGAAAGCATCAGGGCCAACCCCCTGGGTCTCGCCCATGGTGGTGGTACAAAAACCGAAACAACCAAATGCAGTGCGGATCAGCATAGATGTGAGGCTCCCGAATGCAGCAATTGGGAGGGAGTGGTACATCACACCGACCATTGATGAACTCATCTTCGACAAGCTATTCAGTAAGCTGAACTTCCGGTCAGGATACCACCAGCTACGCCTAGCGAGAAGGTCGAGATACATCACCACGTTTTCCTCTCATCTCGGCCTGAGAAGATATAAATGCCTAAACTTCGGAATATCATTGGCCACAGAAGTGTTCCAGAACGAGATCCAAAAAGTCTGAATGGCCTAGAAGGGACTACGAACATAAGCAACAACATCATAGTCTATGGGACCAACGCAAACGAACACCACAAGCACCTGGCAGCAGTTCTACAATGACTTGAGGATGCAGGGCTTATGCTGAATGCCGAGAAATGTGAGTTGTGCAAGGAACAGCTCAGCTTCTTCGATTACATCTTTAACTCAAACGGGTCACCGGACCCGGCAAAGGTGAGCGACATCAAGAACACCAAGGCTCCAACACCCGCCACAGAAGTCAGAAGCTTTATGGGCATGGTGACGTACTGCGCGAGGTTCATTCCCGACCTCGCCACTCTCGCAAGCCTCCTGCGAGAGCTAACAAAGAAAGATCAGAAATGGGAATGGACATCTCCACACCAGCAAGCGTTCCAGCAAATCAAGGCTTTGCTGTCCAGTTCCACGACCATGCCGTTCTTTGACATCGAACGAACAGCAGAGATCCTAGTGAATTCAAGCTTGGTGGGCCTAGGAGCTGTCTTCACCCAAGCTGACAGAGATGGTAGCATACACCTTCACCAGCCGCGCACTGACCAAAGCTGAGCAGAACTATGCGCACATCGATAAAGAGGCATTGGCGATCCTCTGGGGGTGCCGCTACCTCAAAGTTTACCTGCTAGGAAAAACAATGAAGATCTTCTCCTACCACCTCACCCCATCTTCAAGGGCTCGGCACCACACCCCCAGCGAGAATCGAGAAGTGGATGCTGCAGCTGCAACCCTACAACATTGAGGTTGAATACCGGGCAGGAGCAGATAACCCAGCTGATTATCTGTCCCGCCATCCGCGGCCGGCCACGGAACTGGAAGAACACATATGTCACATCGTCGCATGTGCACGACCCCGTTCCCTCACTTTACAAGAAATTGCAGAAGAGACGAAGACAGACGCCATTCTGATGCAAACCATGCAGGCCATCCAGACTGGTAATTGGAAGAACTACCCCCCAACAGTAGCGCAGCAAACCCAATTGGCGCAGGCGAAGCTACGAGCCCTTTTCGGGATTCGCCAAGAACTGACAATAGCGTCGAAGGGGTGCTGCTAAAAGGACACAGGATCATACTACCCGCAACACTCGAAGAGAGAGCACTCAAGCTAGCACATAGTGGACACCAAAGCATTGTCAAGACGTCATATCTGAAGTCCAGGATGTGGATGCCCCGCATGCAACAACGCGTGATGAGCCTAATCGTATCATGTGCAGCCTGCCAGTCCACCAGAAGAACTGCAACACTGGAACCAATCATCAGTGCCCCACCGAGCAACACAAGGTGGGAGTCCGTTAGCATAGATTTCTACACCATTGGTAGATGAATTCAGTCGCTAGCCAGAAGTCGAATATGTGAAGTCCACCAACGCTGAAACGATGATCATGACTCTAGAAAAAATATTCGCAATACACTAAATCCCTGCCAAGCTAAAAAGTGATAACGGCCTGCCTTTCAGCAGCCAAGAACTAAGGCAGTTTCTCCAAGACCCAAGCATAAAGCACAAGAAGATCACTGCGTACTGGCCACAAGCAAATGGCGATGCAGAGCGGTTCATGGGGTCATAGAATAAGGTTATGCGCATTGCCAAGGAATGCAACCATCCCTGGCTGACTGCCATATACCAGTTCCTACAAACTCATCGGCAAACTCCTCACATGTCAACAGGCATCAGTCCCGTGGCTCTCATGGTTGGAGTGCCGATCCAAGCAGAGCTCCCAGTGCATCCGAAATGGGTAGCTCCAGACCCGGACATTCCCCCTCGTAGAGGCAAAACAAGTCGGAAGAAATGAGCAGGAAAGCCAGACCCGCCATGCCAAATACAGGGAGTTGCAACCTGGAGACACAGTGCTAGTAAAGAACCGATCACCACCTAAGAAAAGGGGCCTCATTACGAGTCCAGCGGCAACGGTGCTGGAAATTCAGGCAGGTTACCGCCGGACTCGTATTACCATTCCGCCTCCGTGATTGCCAGAATTACCGGGGCATTACAAGCCCAGTGACTTGGTAATTCCGGAGGCGGAAATCGGTAAATCCCCATGGGGAAGGGGACCATGGCGGGAGTGACACCTCCCGCCTGCAGGACTCTTAATCAGCCTGTCCGGAAAGGACGGTGGTGGCAGATTTACCACCACCGTTCTTTCCGGACCAGCAGGGTCGTAATGAGGCACAATGTCTCTAAACTTTGAATCCCGACCATGGACAGTGCGTGACACAAACCACAGCATGATCACAGCCACCAGAGACAATGAGGTAGTGACCAGGAACATATCCTACTTCCGGAAGGTCCCTGCAACAATGTGGGAAGAACGCACAGAGAGCCCCAGGAGAGAGCATGATTCCCTGACGCACGTCGAGACGATGAAGTGGGCAATGGAGGACAGGCTACCCCAAGCCACTGGAGAGCATACCCCCCACACAGATGGCACTCCGCTAGACTCTCCTTGAGGGGAAGAGACTGAAAGAGCAAATCCTTGCAATGAGCTGAGAGCAAAACCGAAGCCATCATCCTGTCTTCACGGGTATGTCTTGCAGGGTATATATCGCAGGGTGCGCGAAGCTGGGCAACACCTATAAGAGACTAGAATTGACTGGGAAACTGTTTCTGAAAAGTAAAATACGTGTTTGTTGAAAAGCATTCTAAGTTTGGGAGGAATGTGATGTCACGTGTATCGCGGGAGACCGAGGTCATGTGCTGGGGGCGACTCTGGGAACAATAAAGGAACCACCGGAACTGCGTAGCAGAAAGGCAGTCCTGGTTTATGCACCCTACGTGCTGGTTGCTTGTTTTAATGCAGCGTCCCCTACCTAAGGCCTGAGCAGGCCTGCGCCCGCTGCGTAGGTCTCCCGCACCACCGGAGACCTATGGGTGTACACAGAACACAAGGGTGCCCTTGAGCTATAAGAGGACCCAAAAGCCACACAGTGAAGGGGGAAGGTAAACAGTAACCGTGGAATTTGATGCCACGAAAAAGTGATCCTCATCCATGATTTTATTTATTTACTGCATTTACATTGCGTTTTTATCCAAGCGCTTCACAAATTAATAACGGTACATCAAACAGAAAAATGACAGAATAATGAATCACTGAAGGAGTACAAAACATTATTCAGGGATGGAAAGATGAAGGAGATGGATTTTTACACATTTTATTAAATTGTAAAAGATTAGAACATGAACGGATGTGCAGAGGTAAAGAGTTCCACGGTTTAAGAGCAAGTAATTGAAAAGAATGAAAACGGCAAGCAGTGCAAGGAGGAGAGGGAACAGAAAGAAGAAACTGATAGCTAGAACAAAGATTACGTGATAGATGATGAAGTGAAATCAGAGCACATAAATAAGAATACACTTAAAGACCAAACAAAGACAATGGAATGGAATTCACAGCACTGCTGAACCGCTAGCCACTTAATGCGTGCCAAAAACAGAGAAATGTGGGAAGACGGAGGGAAGAAGGAAAATAATGCAGACTGAAGAATGAAGAAGCAACCGTAACGGAAGAAGAACACATTTAAGAAGGCCAACATATAAAGTGAGCAACAATAGTACAACCGAGATAAAACCACATGTTTGCAGAGGAAAAAGTAAGCAGAGGATGAATTGTCTTAATATTAAATAAATGAAAAAGACGAGAACGCACAACAGAAGAAATTTGAATCTGAAAAGAAAATGATGATTGATTAAATGTCAGTAATCTGAGCATTCCATCCATATCTCTTCCTCTTCCCATTAGTTTCCTATGCCATGTACCCAAGCCATTGGTGAATGGGCCCAAGAAATAGGACTCGGGCCATCATCTCTCGCTGTATAAAATATCCCATCACCACTTTATTTAACTCCTTATATGATATTTACTTCAGTGCTGGCGTGCGGTTAAGACAAAAGCACCCGCCCCGGCCTATGCAAATTCAGGTGGTAGTGCTTAATGATAGCATTAGGGTCTTTCCAAGTAGCTGCCCTATAATGTCCTGAATTGAAACACCCTGTACCTCCTCACAGGAAGCTGCTATTCCTCATTGTTATCTTCCTTGCACAGAAGAGAGAAGAGGGGTACCAGCAGAGTTGTTCACTATTTTATTCCTTGTAAGGATCCATCTGCTGACCGTGCACTGACGCTTTTCCGCCATGCTGGTCCTCCACCCAAATTTTATCAACAAATTATCTTCTATCCTTAGTGAAACTGTTCTCTGCAGAAACCAACATTTGAAATCTAACTTGCTCCACCACACCTTTTGGATTATGAACAGCGAAAGGCAGAATAATGTCTTGTTATGTTATAAGAATGTATAGAGTGTACTACCGCCACAAGGCATCTTGGCGCTAGTATGGACTACCTCATTCTGATCTAAAATAGAAAGGTTTTCAGGGACCGTCTAAATTCAAAATGATCCGTGATCTGTTTTAATGCGGGCGGCAGAGTGTTACAGAAACTGACCGCTACCACCGAGACCCACCCCACCTTGCACGCCTATAGGTGGGGATCACCAGAAGGCCAGCTGTGTCTGAGCACAGATCGCGCACGAGGCAGTAGCGAACAAACTTTTCCTGCAGATAGCCAGCCCCAAGACCACATTTGTAGTAAATGCGCTTGGACACCAGAAGCTAATGCAAGTGTCGTAGGATGGGGGTGATATGGGCTCCAAAAGGGGAGCCAGTGCACATCAGTGCTGCCTGGGCTAGATAGAGTGAGTTACAATAGTGTATTTGACTAAGAATAAGGGTAGTTACCACTGGTGGATGAAGATGGGGAGGAATAAAAGGGAGCACCTTTTGCAGAACCCTAAGTTGGAAATGCCCCGATTTACAAACTGCCGCCACTTGCTGAGTCAAAGACAGGGTAGCTAAAAGTGTCACCCCCAGATTTTTCACCACAGAAACTGGGGCAGAGAGATTGGCCAATGACAAAGGCCTAAAAGCAGGCACCCAAAGGGACAGCCCCGCCGGTGCACCCACAACCAGCACTTCTGTCTTGTCCCGTTGAGCTTCAGCCAGTTCTGGTTCATCCAAACCCTCACAGCCCCCAAGCACCGAAACAGGCACACCGACATCTCCGCCTGGTCAGAAGAGGAGAAACGAGTGCGTCTAACAACTTCAAGAAGAAAGGTAAGAAAGAGATGGGCCGAAAGCTAGAGGGGAGTGAAGGGTCAAGGTAGAGGGGAGTGAAGGGTCAAGGGATGGCTTTTTGAATAGTGGGGTGACCCACTATTGAATAGTGGGATGACCAGAGCTTGTTGTAACTCGGCAGGAATATAGCCTGTCTGACAGGAGACATTAACCGCTTTGAAAATCCAATGGAAGATGCCAGATGAAATATCTTTCAGGATCATTAGAGGAACAGGATACGAAGGAGATGCTGACTTCAGATGCTCAATGGCCTTGCTGATGACCTCTTCAGAGAAAAAAGGGAACTGCGCCCAAGTAGAACGTCTTGTGAGAGATGGTGTTTCGACTTCACCTTTGGGACAAAAATAGATTGCACCTTTGAAAAAGTGTGTTTGATTTAGACCAATGGGTACATTCTTCTCATGTTCGAGTTCCTATTTCATTCAGCCTCCTGGCTGATGCAATGGCCACTACAAATTCTGATTTTATCTTGAGGAACTTAAGCTCTATCTATTGTTTGAAAACTGCAGCCTGCACAGCCTTAGGAATAAGGACAGACCCCACAGTGGCACCAAAAAGACAGCCATAGGCCTAGCTGTTGGAAACACTCTTCAAGAGACTGTTTACTACCTTTTATATTCCCTGGATCCTGCTCCCAAGATTCTCTGAAACATTGAATGACTGCCACTTGTGATTGTAAGGATAAGACTACTGTGCCCAATTCAAACCCTTCTTTAAGGAATTGGAGGATGTCACAAATGGAACACCCAAGTGTAGTTGCACTTTGTGCTTATTATACTATAGACCAAAGTACTTCCAGTTCCTTTCATACACTTTTCAAGTGCCTGGCCTATTGTCATTCTGTACCATGAGTGCTACCTGACCTGGTGTTTGATGCTCTGCCTTTTGACCTCCAAGCCCCCGCCGCCCATTTGGGGATTTTGTAGACTGAGTCTCCCTGCCCAGCTCGAGTGGGCCTGGGTCTATGTAAAGTGATACTGGATCTATCCCCAACGCTAACACTGGAGAAACCATGATCTTTGCTGTCAGAAAGAGGCTACCAGTATCACCTTTCCTCCTGAGAACCGGATCTTGACCACTACTTTGGGTATCAGAGGCATACAAGAGTCTGATAGGCCACTGCATTCTATTGCATCTATACCCCATACTGCTTGACATCAGCACATGGAGCAAAAAAGGATCTCCTTTGCATTCTCCTGCAAGGTTAACAGGCCCAAGACTGGGGTCTCGAATTACTTGCATGGATGAAAGACTTCCTTTTGTAATTCCCATGCTGCCGATAGGAATACCCTGCTTGATCTGTCTGCGTCTCTGTTGTCCATGCCCTTTGATATCAATGGCTCTGATGGAAAGGTGGTTTATTCCATCCGCTGACACAGTTCTTGATCAGTTGTTCCATAGCTCTGGACTGGGTCCCCCCTGCAAGTTAATATCAGCAAAAATCTTGTGCCCGGATGGCCTGTTTGCAACCACCATTGAATCCTGAGCGTTAATTTCTGCGAGACTGGAATCAATTTCTTGATATCTTGGGAGTCTGTCTCCCATAACCAGTCGAGATATGATAGCAATGGCCTCATATGTAGCAACACCTCTGGCACCAGAATAAATACTTAGTGCCATGTGACCCTGCTGGAATGTCCTGGCTGGTGCTTGCTCCATCACATGGAGGTTCAAGAGCAGTGACTGCAGCTTGACCGCTGTGTCCTCTAGCAACATCACCATCCCTTTGGATGTCCAGAAGCATGCCCTTATGAATGTGAGGGATAATTGGGAATTCTCTCTGATTCCAGAGTCTTGGATATGGTCTCCACATACCTGTCCAGCTTCTCCGATTGTCCTGCTCTGAAAAACCAACAGTCCAAATAGGGGGAGGTTTGGATCCCTTTCTTATACAGGAAAGCGACTTCTGGATCCAATACTTTTGTGAAAACCTGATGCACTGTCTTCAGTCTGAATGCAAGGCGTTGAACTCGAAGTGAAGTCCACCCACTGCGAACCGTAGATATCTTGGTGCTCCAGTCAAATTGATATATGGAAGTACACATCCTATAAGTCTAATGACATCCTTCTCCCAGATCAGCAGAATTCTTTTCCTTAGACTCTTCATCTTGAAGTCTCGTTCCCACATTCTTGTTCGTGCTTCAGATATAACATTAGTGTGAATTTTCCCAAAGGTTTGGGTCCTAGAAAGATTGTGGCAAACACTCTCTTCCTTCCATCTGGGTACACTACTGATTGCCCCCTCTTGCAAGCAGCTCCTGTATATTTTGCAACATTGCCATCCTCGTGGCCCTGCCTCTGAGGAGAGGGGTAGTCATTGCTCCTAGAGGCAGCAGAATGGAGGCAAATTCTATCTTGTAACCCCATCCCACCACTTTGTTTATCCAGGCAGGATACACCAATTTTGTCGAATATCAGTCTGGTTGATCCCATTTTACTGCAATTGTGCCTACCTTGTTTCTTACTGAAAAAGGATAGATGGTGGGTTGGGGTTAGGTGTATAGAAATTGGGGTCTAGGGTAGGTCAGGGGGGATTGCAAGGGTTCTAACTTCGCATTTTGTGGTAAAGGAACTTGGTAAAACACATTTTATGAAATGGGATTCAATCAAATATCATGGATCCATCCAGGCATCTGTTGAAAAACTACACCATTTATTCACAAATCCCCTGAGACTGCCCCCTACCAAATTGGTGGCAGGAGTTCTGAACGTTTTTCTTGACTTCTGAAGCAACTCTTGTTTCTAGCTGACTGAGTTCTTCCAGAAACCCCTGCCAGACCCCTGCTGGACCTTCCACAGCTGTATGATGCTGCTTCGGTTTTATTGTCCATTTTGCTGCTTAGTTTTCCTCCATGTTTGTCAGGTTTGAAGAGTTTATGTACTTTTAGCTTAGAGTGTGTCTCTGAAAAGCATTTTTCCTTCAAAAGGTATCCTCATGACTGTTGCCTTCTATAGTTCCCCAGTGCAATAGTCTCTATTGTGCAGCTGAGGTCGACCCGAAAAGCTTGAACCCATGGCCATTCCTGAAGCCTTTACTCCATTGCATGCTAAATCGCAGAGGAATTCCACCTGGCTCCTCATGTCCTGCTATACAGGGCCCACGCCTGTTCCAACATGCAAGGCTTTAGACAGCTTCATGAAACTTCAGTGGCTGTCTCTTCTGTGCAAGGAGCATACCTCTGAATTACAAATGTGAATCCCATGTATGCTTTTTATTTTAGAGCCCTTTCCACTATTTTTGTCAACAGTATTCTGGACTGGTTTCTCCATCACCACTGAGGACCTCCCCACCAGATTGGGCAGATCAGTGTCTTTCTGAACTGCTTGAGGCAGTGTCTTTTCATCCCATTTTAGGTGCTATTTCCTTGTCATAAATCTAGGCACAGATACTCTTTATTGGTTTCTCCATTCGTTAAACAACTTGTCCTTTACTTCTTGCAGCCAAGACATGATTGCCTTCAAGGTCTTCTTGAAAGAAATATGAAGGGTCTTAGCCATCTTATCCGTGGCCTGGCATTCTCTTGCTCTTGAAAACCCATACATTCTCTCACCTGGACCAACACTCTGCATGCACATTGTCTCTGTGTCCAGGTAGCTATTCTTCTGATCACCATCCTGGGATGACTCTGAATCATTTGATGCTGAAAAGGATGAGGAGGAAGAACTTGAATATGATGATGATGATGATGAAGATGTAGACAGTGTTTTCTTTACCCTTTTCCATTTGCTAAACCCCTTTCGTTTAGGGTTTTTGGTGAGATTTGACTCGTCATTTCTCTGAAATTTCTCCCACACTCTTCTTACTCTTATACCCTCTCCTGGTTCCCCAGTTTAATGAGGTAGGGCCTGTGGAGTTAGACCATGTCCAAATGCTTTCTCTTCTCCTTTCTCTTGGAACGTATGCTGACAGCATACTCAAACATGTGTAAGAATCTTGGCATGACTGAAACAATATAAAAGTGTTCTCGGCTACTTTTATTATGTACTTTGCTGGCAGCATGCTTGTGCACCACTGGCCAGTTCCTTAAACCAAGATGGCTGCACCTGCAACGCCTGCACTGAACACCAACTGCTCTCAACCCCTTTCGGTGCCTTGGCCTACCTTAGAGCTGGACAGGAATGGAGCTCCTCTCTCTCCTGGTCCGGCAACAGTAGATCCCTCTCACTGCTCTGTCTCCTCCCGGGGTTGCTCTGAGTCTCCTCGTACGAATGCATGCAGCATTACCATGCAACAACTGCATCTTTGCTTGCCTCAAACGGAACCCTTTGCCCATCAGGAGGTCTCTTGCTCCTTATTCATTCACCTGGGCCCCACAGAGGTTGCAAATCTAACGAAGCCACAATACATTTCCTCACAAAGCCTTGCAGCAAAAGGAATTCTTCAAAGGGAGTAGCATCCTTCCCCCTATCCATCACTCCCCCTGGAGCCCTGCCCATGAGGCAGGAAAAAATAACTATGGCATGTTGGGATACTGGGTGTATTATGCTCCTGGGAGAAAGGGGCATGGCATGTGTAAAAAAAATAAAAAAAAAACATTTTTAAATGGGTTGCTGTCATGAAGGTTGGTACTTCATAAGAAAGTACTGGGATTGGGATGAGGAAGAGGGACCTGTAATGTACCTAAGGTAGTGGGGTGTAATTTCATAATTGCTTGCCTGTAACTGGCCTCATTAGCACTTTGCACATTGCGTGCTGTTGGGTCTCTTGCATGCAATTTTAGACCTTTGCAGAACAGACTGCAAAAGTAAAGAGCAAACATTTTCAAAATTGCCTTTACTCTACTTTTACAATCCTTTTTTTTGTTAATTTTATTTTTTTATTGTTTTGGCTATTTAAACAACCTTTCAATATTGGAATATTAGTTACAATCAATTGGTCATATTTACATAAAAATATCTCACAAACATATTTCAATATAAATTAAATCTTAAGGGGCACAAGAAAAATTAAAAATTGCCTTGCAAATGCAATTTGTCATAATGTAAAAAGAAATTATATACACTGCTAAATATTAAACCTTATCTAAGTTCAAAGGATTAAGGAATTGAGTAGTGGCTATACGTACAGAATTCTAATTGGTTACAAAGATCCTAGACCATAGGTCCCAAGTGGGGATAATTTCAAAATCAGTGAAATGTTGTTTAAAACAATCAATACATTTTCCCATGAGATTCGGACAAACAGCAAGCAGATGTTGTATGGTCTCTGTTTGTTTTTGATTACTACAGAATCGACAAAAATAGAGTTCCTTCAATATAACACATTAGCGAGCTAAGATATCTCTAGTATGTAAAAGGCTAAGTTTGAATCGAAGGTATGTACTTCTAGATTTAGCTGACAGGACTTTTAGATGATAGGGTTCCGTACAGTTAAGCTGCTTAGGCTGGAAGTAATTATCACAAACATCTTTATATTGCTGGCTTTTATATTGTGTATTAATCCAGTCCATGGCATATAGCTGTGCCCGATTAGGATTGTGTAATAAAAGATCTATAGAAATATCTGCATCAGCCAAGGCGTTATAAATCCGGTTTCTCCATTTTACAACAAAGGAATGCGATGAAGTAAGAACATAAATTGCCAGAGAGTACAATATACTTTGATCTTTTTCAGCTCTAATAAACTTTTGAAGAGACAGCAAAACTTCAATATAGAGATGACATATAGGGAAGAAAGTCCTAGTTCAAGTCTAATTACTGAAATAGGTACACAGTTAGGCAAGCTTAGAGTCTTCCTCCAAAAGTTCCCTTCTATTTTGGGCCAAAAATGACAAGGGATTTTCATTTGTAGGGATTTTGTCTCAGCTCCATAGATTAAAATGGGCACCACTTTTTGTCTATAGAGGGTAATGAGGGCGGCACAAGAAAATGTGCCTTATTTGTGCATTATTATGCAAGCTTGAGATATCAAGGTTGTAGTTTTGATACCAATGTCTGCATTATAAGGACTGTCATCTCGGCAATTGTTTATGTTAATTCCTAAGTATTTATATTGGTTAACCTCTATCAAAGGAACATCTTGCAGCGTCCAAGTGTACGTTTTCACTTTGCGAAGTGTACTTTTTACGCATTTCATTACTTGTGTTTTTTCCAGATTAATAATTAACTGTTTTTTCTGTGCATATAGGCCTAAGGCACCAAGTAATTTCTGCAAACCACTTGGGGTCTTGGCCAAGACCACCAGGTCAACGGCATATAATAACCACTGGACCAGATGTGTTCCCAGATTAGGTGAATCTGATTGTATTTCTAGAAAAGCATCTTTTATGTCCAAAATGAAGAAGTTAAATAGGATTGATGCAAGAATGCATTCCTGCTTTAATCCCCTAAAATCGGGGAATGAGCTTGAAAGAAGACCCTCCAAGGTTAATCGGACTTGCATGGTTGTATTGGTGTGAAGAAGGTAAATAAGAGTCAAAAGTGACAGGGACATTGGTTATTTTTCAATTTTTTTAAAAGTAGTTCTCTGCTGATAGAATCAAATGCAGTTCTAAAGTCTACAAACGCTAAATATAGCGGTTGCCCTCTAGAGCTGCAGTGCATCTTAAGTGCATTCAAAATCATGATATTAATAGAAGTGCCCAGTCCTGCAATGAACCCAGTTTGATGTGGGTCTCGGTTTTTTGATTTCAAAGTACACGCATTAAGATCACGAAGAATTAGACGTGCAAACATTTTCCCTGGCACATCAAGGAGGGCGATTGGCCTATAATTTGATGGTATTTTACAATCGCCCTTCTTGAATATAGGCACTGTTTTAGAGTGCTTCCAGGACTCTGGAGGTTTGTTTGTAAGATTGATGTCATTAAATAAATTAAACAAAATGTCAGACCACATTTTGGGATGTTCTTTTAGCATAAGGTTTGAAAGTCCATCTGGACCAGGAGCCCTTGATCTAGTGATTTTTTTTATAAGCTGTTCTATATATTTATTATCAAAAGACAGGTGAAAATTACATACATATGTGGTAATTGGCACAATGGGTTTGCTGGAAACCGGAGAATAAAGATTTGTGAAGTAGGTTATCCATTGAGTTTCGGAAACTCCATTAACTTGTATCGCCAATTGAGAATGAGACCTTGCTTGATTAATCAGTGACCAAATCTGTGCAGTGTTTTTATTCATCATTGCTCGTATCATGACTTCACAGTCATTCTGATAAGAAGCGGATGCTCTTTAGGCACGCATCCAGTTTCTATATTTTGTTTTGATTGTTGTTTGTTTGGATAATCTCTGATCCAGGGGCAGGCACATAGCCATTCTTTTTTCTTGATGGAAGAGGGACTTCCTTTGCTTAATTTGAGGATTGTAAGTGTGGAGAGTACTATGTTTTTATGTTTATGTTTAACATGTGTATAGCGCTGCCAGGTACCCTAAGGCTTAAGGGCACTGTGAAACGTGAAACAATCAAACAGAACAAGGACAAAAACGGAGCCAAATCCGCGGATTTGCTCAAAAGCGAAAGTCATACAATGACAGGATCAGGCGTAAGGCGGAAACATATTATGCGAAAAGTGCGGTTTTCAGCCCATTCTTAAAAATTTCCGTAGAGAGGTGGTCCTCAGTATAGCTGCAAGAGAGTTCCATTTGAGGGGGGCTGCCGAAATGAATGCTGAGTCCCTGGATTTTTTTGTTTTCAGACGTGGCATGGCCAGGGTGTTAGAATCATCCGATCGAAGGGATCTAATGTTGTTTTTTACCATGACTAAATCTTTCAGGTAGAGGGGCATGACTCCATGTACACATTTGTGTGCAATAAGGAGAAGCCTAAACATAACCCTGACCTGCACAGGTAACCAGTGTAAACTTCGCCGGGCTTCTGACACATGGTCTCTTCTAGATAGACCTTTCACTACTCTAACTGCCCCATTCTGTATAACCTGTAACCGATGAACGTCCGAAAGCGGCAACCCAACAACGAGACTACAATAGTCGATCTTTGATCCAATTATAGCCCTTGCCAGTGTTTCGGAGTTTGTTTCTGAAATAAAAGGTCTAAGGCAACGAAACAACTTAAGGAAGTATGAGGCCGAAGAAATAAGACTGTTCACTTGGGCATTCATGTTCAGGTTTTTATCAAGATAAATGCCGAGAGTTTTCACTTTGCTCATAACCTCGATGTGGCAGCTATCTATACGGAATGACTTGTAGCTGGGTCCTAACTTCTCTAGTTTGGACTCTGAGCCAATAAGTAGAAGCTCTGTTTTGGAGCTATTAATGGCTAAGCCATTCAACACCATCCAGTCCTGATTTTTTTTAAATAAATTAAATTAATTCTGCATTCATCTTCCACATGGGATCCAGATATGGGGATGACACATTGAGTGTAATCCGCATAGTTTGCAAATATGATCCCCTCTTTCTCCAACATCTGGAAAAAGGGGATCATGAATATATTATAAAAGCAAGGCGACACACAGGCTCCTTGCGGGACACCATACGTGAGCACTGTCGGTTTTGCTTCAGCAGTGTCACTGGCCACTCTGTTTTGTCTGTCCTTCAAAAAGGAGATGACCAAGTTTGTCGCTTGATCAGAGAATTTGGCATTCCTCTTTAGCCTGGTGGACAATATGGTATGGGACCAGGTCAAAGGCAGCCGACAAATCCAGAATCATGAGGAGTGAGATGTGACCTCCATCCATCCTTTGAAGGAGATGGGATTTGAGGCCTAACAAGGTCGTCTCCGTACCATGATTCAGGCGGAACCCTGATTGATATTTATGATAGATACGTACTAAATACCATTTTGTTGGGTCTAGTGTTGGTCTGCTTAAACAGTTGTAGTAGTTCCATGTATTGCAATCCTTGTTAACTTTAATATACACTAGAATTGTTTGGTAATGATATTATGGGTTATTAAAGTGTCCCAGAGTATGCTCTGTCCAGCGGAATCTTGTTTTACTACTATTTGTTGTTAAAATTCCTTTATGATACTTTGTAGGTGGAGTCAGTAATGACTCTAGGTAAGTCCATGGTAGTGAGAGCAACTCATGATCACTTTCAGTTTGAGGAATGACATGGAATGTTTCAGCTATTGCAAAGAGTGCCTGATCAACATATATACAATCTATAGTTGCTTTTTGAGATCCTCTTTTCCACGTTGAGTGAGATGATATGTCGCCTGGTAAAGCCCCATTGGCCATGATCAGTCCTCGCAAATTTGTGAATGCACGCCAGAGTGTTAAACGTGGGTCCTGTAAAGTTGAGTTTATTTCAAGACAATGCAGATTCAAATCGCCATCCAGAATAATGTGAGAAATGTTTGATGCATACTAATAAGTTCAAAAATTGAGCTTAAATCTGAAAGAAAGTTATCATTGGATATGCCGTGAGGGTTCCAATATACATGCACAAGTGCTATTACCAGTTCTTGGAGTTGGATAAACAGATTTGGAGCAGACCAGGGTTCGATTGTGAATCCTGATGTGAGTTTTACTGCTGTCTAAAGGCCAGACATAGGTCTGCCCATGATTGGGCGAATCGCAGAATGCAAGAGTACTTGATGATTATCCCAGCTAGGTGTATCCAAGAGCCACGTTTCCTGCAAGAGGACAAAGTCAAATGAGTGTAAGTGATTTGCACAATTATTTAATAAGTGCATGTGTCCTCGAGTATTCCAGCTGGCTAGTGTTGCAAGTCTTGATTTTGAGCTTCTATTTAGTTAAGATTTGCTTTTAGTAGTAGGCATTTGCGATAGGCAAAGGGGTCCTAGATTCATTTGTTGAGTCAGAGCTTCTTGTATGAGTTCAAAGCCAAGATGAAATAGATCAGCCTTGGCTAACTAGATTGTATTAAGAACCAACCTTGATGAAATCCACAATTTGGACTCTGATAGCTTGTAGTAATTTAGAAAGTCAATTTGATCAATATCAGCAGAACAGATATCTTCCAAGCTTACAATGTCAGCAAATATGGCCATAATGCTAGATCTATTAAGATCATAGCTTGGAAAGGGAGCTGGTCGGCATCTTATGATTAGATTATAAAAATGTTTCGAATTAGTTTTTACATAGCGATCAGGAGGTTCATTAAGGAAAGAAGGATTTTGTGCTCTGTTCCTATTCTCTAAAGTTGAAAGAGATGGACTCCCATGTATTTTCATTACAGATTCTTTTATTTCTTTAAAATTGGATTCTCGACATAACTCGATGCTTTTAGCACAGGCATCTGGTGATTAGAGCTAGGCAACATGAATCTGGTTGCTAAATAGCTATCAACAGCCTTTCGAAGATCGTTTTGCGAGATTAGATGAGCAGTATTAGTAACTACAGAAGAACATATGGATGGATGAGGGATCTGTTTGATCATGTCTTGCGGTTCTGCAGATGGAATAGAAGAACCAGATGAGGAAACCTGAGGGGTTTGGACTGGGTTTCTGTGGTCGGGAATTTCAACAAAGGTGCAGTGATACTAGTGAATTTGTTTAGTGGACGTGCATCAGTTATTGCAATTGGAGGATTTCTTTGGGCTGCCATATAGTTATCCACTTCTTTTCGGATCTCAGCACGTCTGGCATCAGAGGACTGGACAGCATGATTAAGAGTTGCTAAATTCTTGGCCTTGCTCGCACCCAACATGCTTTGTTCAGCCACAGCTGTTATGAGGTCATCTAGAGGGGCATATTCAGAAGGAGGTAAGCTCTTTTGAGATTTAGTACATTTTTTTGTTTGGGTCAAGATCGAATATTTCCATACTATTGCTTCACGCCCTTGAAGATTGTTATTTTCTTTCAGAATCTTAATGGACTTAAAAAACTGTTTAGTTGCAACATTCGAGATTTGTCGCGATTGCTTACAGTTATTAGTTTGTTTAATCGTATTTGATTGTTTAGTCACATTACTTAAAGTATTGTTGTCCTTTCTTTTTGCTAATTGAATAGCTGGAGTACAAATTGTATATGTATGTTTAAAAGGAGCTTCAGGCGGGCTACCATTTTTGTATTTATCCCGAGGGACTGATGTTGGTTTAAAGGCCTTACCTCATCTTGTTGCATTAAGTTTTTGTCAGTTAGACTGATGATTTCTAAAATTAGAGGGAGCGGGCAAGGTCGTTGCGGAAGTGGATTAGACTCATGTAAATTAGATGACTTTACATCATCTGTTTGCTTGTTGTCCAGTGGCAGACCAACACTTTTATTTTAATTATCTTTAGAAGTATGAGAAGTATGATCAAGGCACGGTTGAGGACCAGGTGACTTCACAAGGGCTCGTTGCCATTCAAAGATTTTATTTATTTGTAACGATTGTGCCTCCAATTTATCCGTCCATGTTTCAGAAATCTTTAGAAGTGACATCATGGAGGAGTCTATGGCATTCAAGGTAATTTCAACCAACGACGCTCGAGGTGTAGCAAAAGGTGGAAAAGGAGTATGTTGCTTATCATGATCAGGCCTTCTCGGGGTTGGAGCAGCATATGAAAAAGCAAGAACAGAATCTACTCGGGATACATTGTTAAATGTCAAATTCGGCGATTGAGACAAATTATGGAGGCTTTCAGGCTCAGATAAATCCAACGAGTGATGCTCATTATTGGTCAGCTTTTGATGGGATGAAGCGAGTGAATGAACTGATATTGGTGATATATCATATACAAAGTTCAAAGTTATATGATCATCTCGGTCAAAAAGCAGAGATGCTGTTGGAGCAAGTTGACTGATATCTGTAGTTATCTTTTCAGAGTCCAAAATAGATTGCACGTTAGAAGGGGTGTAGGGTTCTACAGGCTTTACACTCGCGCCAGAGTTTTGTGCAGCAACAAGTTCCAATGGGGTGCCAACGTAACCCGCAGAAATAATTGAGTCATTTACTGAACAATGACCTGTGCTTTTAAAGCCGCAAATGTTAAATGCAGTTGCTTTAATTTCGTGGTTGTTGTATGCACAGATGGAAGTTTGTTTAACATGGTAGCATCAGATCGTTTAACTTGCCTGGCATTCAGCTTCGTAGTAACGCAGCTGTTGATCGGCGAAGACGAAGTGAAAACCGTAGTCAATGGCAACACTCGTGCAGAAGTAGCGCGTTGGTTTGGCATACGGAGAGCAGTCGCAGAAGGTCCTTGGGAGGGCATATCTGTTTTTAAGGAATACGGTTTTCTCCACATAGACATTACGTAAGAATGGAGTATAAAAAAAAATGAAATAGTTTCCACCATTATGAAAAGTGAAGTAAGTCGAAGTACCGACGCCCGCCGACCGCGACTCGGCAGCGAAGTGGAAAAGCAGTACTTCGAGGTACTTCGCTATGGTGCGTGCGAGGCCCGGCAGATATACCTGTGCGATGAAGGGGGCGGGGCTTAACAATTTGACACACACGGGTGCACGAAGTAATCCACAAGGAGCTGGCAGCTTCAGGGAACAAAGTCCAGCGCGGCAAAGCGGTACTTCTAAGTACTTTGCTATGGTGTGCAATCCCTTTTGTAAAAGAGTTGAACGCTACCTGCAAATAACACTTTCCAGATGGCATTTACAATGGATTCCTATGGAATCCACCTGTTTTTTTGCCGGTGGTATATGCAGTTGAATTTCATGGAAATCTGTTTGTTGTATACGTGCATGAAAATCTCTTTCAAGCATGCAATGAAGAGGCCTTGCAGGCACAGAGGGTAGGACAAGGGGGAAGTTAATTCCTTGTCCTGTGTTCCACTCCACCTGCAAAACATGTTCAAAAGGACCCATAGTAGTAATTCAAGGCGTAAACTTCTTTATTCTTTTTTACAACTTAACTCACCACTCCGGCTTTCTTAACTACTCGCCAGAGTGCCCATTGCCACCACCTGGATACATTAATTTCTCAGTCACACCGGACCACTAGAGTTTTCATAGAGGAAGCGGCCGCCAACCTCATTCAAGCCCCATTAGGTGTCCCACAGGGATCCTGACTCTCCCCCACACATTACAATACCTACACAAAGCCCCTTTCGCCCGCCTGGACTACCTGGGTGTCATCTACACCAATTTTGCAGATGACACCGAAATACTTATTCCCATCAAAGGCAACTTTTCTCATGACACCCTCTGTTTACCGAATACTCAAATCTGGATGGCCACACACAATTTATGCTTGAATGATGAGAAAACCAAGCTCCTCATTGTCAGCTCCCCCTACCGCCTAAAACACCTAGACCCTCCTTCTCCGCCATCTGCATAGATGGTACCACCATCCCTGCCCTGAAGAATTTAAAGACCCTACATTCTGAAGCAGAGCTGACCATGACAAAACACACAAATGCACTATCCTCCTCCACGGCCTATACCAATCGGCTCATCTCACTGAGCAGACAATTTCTGACACCACGTGCATTCAGCCTCTCGAAATTGGAGTACTGCAACGTGCCCTTTATGGGAACGTCTGCAACTAACCTAGCTAAACTGCAGCCTCTGGAGAATAAAGTGCTGCGTGCCATTCTAGGAATCAAGCACACAGATCACATCTCCTCCATCAGAAGAGAGGTACATTGGCTGCCAGTAAAACCTCGGATTGAGTTCTAAAATCTCTCCCTCACACACACATGTATCTAAAAATTTGCACCCACCTACCTCAATGACTCACTTACCCCAGAACACAGGGTTAGAGTCCTCAGATCAAATGCCAGCATTTCCCTGGTCACCCCCACTTCAGAAACAAAAGGGCAGGTGGCTGTAGCTTCGGGGTCACTGCGCCCACCCTCTGGAACACCCTCACAATGAACATCAGAAACAAGCAATAATACTATGTTTTTAAAAAAAACGTGTAAAAACATGGTTTTTCAGTAAGTATGAATAACAATATATGTCTGTATCCAAAACTCTGCAATGTAATGAACGATGTGATACCTCAGGTCAGGGTTTGGGGTTTTATAAATGTCATTGGATAAAAAGCAGGCATGGCTTTGTGATTTGGCACTTGCATCACTCGCACAGTTTCACACACGCACAAACACACAAACACACGTGCGCTTACTTATGTCAGAACACATCGCTTGATTCAGTGGTTTGCATGTTTGATCAGAGTTTCTCTTTTTTTAACAACTGGGCATCCCATGGGATTTGGTTGGTGGTAGGTAGATGCAAGTCCTTTTGATGCTTCTCAAAATGCACTCTGAAGGATACCTGTTTGTGGTTGCATGTGGTCGGTTCCTGTAACTATGCAGCATTAGGTTGAAACTTTGGGTGTTTAAATTTAGCAAGTTTGAGGAGTTGCCCTTCATATGTTACTCATGAACCGTTTCTCCAGGCATTTAGCTTTGTCCTAGAGCAGAGTGACATTTCAGTGCTCAAACCTAAGCTAATCAGCAAATTTACACCACACTGAAAGGTGGATCATTGCTTTACTCGCCATATTCAGGGACTCCATACGTTGAGAAGATATTGTAGAGAGCAGGAATGACAAAGGCTGCTGACATGGGTGGTAAGCTACCTGGATATCTGGAATATTTATCTATGTCTAATGGGACCAGTCCTGCAGATAAACAGTGTACCAGTAATTTTTAGTCATTAAAATCTGGCAAATAGTCTGAACAAATAAATACAGTGGCCCTCATTACGACCCTTGCGGAAAGCGACTGACCGGAGCGCCACAGCGTAAATAGCGTTTCCGCCATTGCACGAAGGAGCAAAGTGCGGCCCATTCCGACCCATCGGGCACGAGCACCACGCCACGGCGGAAGTGCAAAGTCCGCGATGGCGGAAATGACCCCAAAACGGCCCACACCGCCGCCGTACGGCGCCCTAGGTGCAATACCGCCACCCCTCTTAGCGGTCACCGCAGTGTGCGCCTACCGGAAAGTACGGTGACCGGAAATATACGGAAACGGAAGTAAAAACATGGGCCCGGAACGGGAAACATCCCGCCGTACACCTATAAAACCACTAAAACCACACAACCACTAAAATCACTACCCTGAAACACACCCCAACCCGTCACCCACCCTAGCGAAACCAAGACAAATGGGAAAAGTAGCGAAGAAAGCGTGCGACCGCAAGCGGCAGGTCCACTTCTCCCGCGAGGAACTCACCGTGCTAACAGAGACCCTCCAGGAGAATGCTGCCGTCGTCTTCTCCACGCAAATGACCAGAACGGCACTTGCAAACAAGAAGACCATATGGGCTCTGGTGGCACAGCGGGTAAGTGCGGTGGGGACCGCACCCCGCACCCCACAGCAATGCCGCAAGCGATGGGACGACCTGCGGATACGCGTCCGCAGCATACTCTCTGCCAACCGCAACATTGCCACAGCCACCGGGGGAGGTCCTGAATCACCCATCAAGTTGACCCCCTGGGAAGAAATCTGTGCCTCCACCATCGGAATGGAGAGCATAGAGGGAGTCGGAGGGATGGAGAAAGGAGTGCAGACATCCGAAGATTCAGGTAGGTGTACCAGATAAAACAATGCCAAATCCACACAGTCCATCCATGTGAAGTACCATGCGTCCACATAGTGCAACAGAAACACATGTCCAGGAGAACGGCCACACACATCGGCCTGATAGCGCACGTTAAAACCCACAATAAATACATAAATAATTAAAAACCCCTAATACACGCACTACACGTGCAGCAGGCACACCCTAACTGCAGGCTGCCAAACAACTGCACCCTCACTCCACACACAAATCAAAGCACCTCCAAGGACCCGACCCAAATCACCCTCAGGTACCACCCCAGAGCATGTGATACAATGCCATTCCAATTCCCACAGACCCATCATTAACCCTCGCCCTCCTTTACTCCATCACAGGGTCCGATCCAAACGACGAGCTACAGGACACCCCTACCAGCACACCTGCAAAGAGGGCCAAGACCAACGGCCAGAGACCCTCCACCTCAGCTGCACGCATCAAGACACGGCAGCAGCACAAATCAGGTGGCAGCACAGAGGAGGGAACATCAACAGGCACCCCAGCAGCCAGCATGCCCACAACACCACCACCACAGGTCCCCCCAATGGATGCCACAGAAGGCACTGCCTCTGGTGGCAGCAGCACCATAGGTGACACCCCATTGATGGCAGCATGCTCCGACACAGAAAACGGGGATGTCGAAGTCAGATCCATCCATGACCTGTCCCAATCCCCCTGTCTGTCCCACCCCGTACAACATGAGGATACCACGCAGGGGCACCCACAAGACAACGACTGGCCATCCCCCACAAGCCCTGTGGCAAGGCAACATGAGGACAACAGCCCCTCTGTGACACCCCCGCAAATGGGCATGGCCCAGCAGAGGCAACAGTCCCTCGACCAGTTAATCGTGCAACAGCAGCAAATGGCCACGCTCCTCAAGGACCATGCCGATGAATGTGGGGGCACTAAGGCAGACATAGAAACATCAACTGAGACACTTAGGGCAGAAATGGAGAGAGGCACAGAGACGCTGAGGGCACAAATGGAGAGTAGCACCGAGAGCCTGAGAGTCCAAATGGAGAGAAGCACCGAGAGCCTGAGGGGGGAACTGCATGCGACGTCCAAAGACGTATGTGCCGAACTTGCCGCAGTGCGCCGTGTGCTCACTGAGCTCTCGCAAACCCTTAGGGACATGCATGGACGTGAGCAGGCAGACACATCATCCGTTGCAAGTTCCGTCCAGGGCAGCCCCCAACGTAGATCTGGAAGGAACCTGCGCTCCACAGGCAGGGGTGCCCCTGATACCCGCAGAGGGGGCTTGCAATAGCGACAGCCCACTGACAATGAGCATCTTTGGACACTGGGGTTCGTGGGGGAGGTAGGAGGGTGGTGGGGGTGTGTTGGGCTCACTTGGGTGGCGGGTCGATAGGGTGTTCAACATGACATCACATATGCCATAAAAAGTGCACGATCAACCAATGAGATGTGTGGACATTGATTTCTGTGTACTAGGCCATCATAGGCGTACAGTCCATATTGTGCATGTCCCAGACACGCACAGTGCCACGAGTCCCGTGTCCATGTATCAGCCACCAGGCGTGAGTGCTAGAAGCATACATCAATGAGATGCTGACGAATGTCACGGGCCTCCGGTGCCTCGCAGACTCCATGAGGTGCTGCCACATCCCCACCCTCATCATGACCATCATCATGTGCTTGCAGTTCTGCGTCAGGGGGCATGGGCACATTTCTACGTACGCACATGTTGTGGAGCATGACACATGCCATGACCATCTTTGCAACCTTCTCATGGCGGTACAGGAGTGCCCCGCCAGACCTGCTGAGGCAGCGGAAACGAGTCTTCAGTAGGCCGAATGCCTGTTCAATGACTACACGGGTACGTGAGTGGGCATGGTTGTAGTCCTCCTCATGCTGGTCCCGTGGGTTCCGGACTGGTGTGAGGAGCCATCTCTTCAGTGGATATCCAGCATCACCTGTATGTGGACGAGAAACGTATGATGTGGAATGCCATTGCTACGTACGCACACCCCCCCCCTTCCTGCCAGGTCATTGCCAAATCACATTCCCCACATAATCATGCATGTAATGAGACTCACCGAGTAGCCAGGATCTGTTCCCTGCGTGTCGCTCCATGTAGCGTGGTATTGTAGAGTTCCTCAAGACCATAGAATCATGGGTTGATCCAGGGAATCGGGCACAACAATGTGTAATGATCCTGTTGGAGTCACACACCATTTGTACATTCAGGGAATGAAATTGTTTTCTGTTGCGGTACTGGGCCTCCATGGCATGTGGGACGACCAATTCCACATGGGTGCAGTCGATGGCACCAATGCAACCCGGTATGCCGGCAAGTGCATGGAATCCCACTTTTGTGTTGGTAATTTCCTGCTCCGAGCGTGGTAGAGAGATGTAGTCGTCTGCGTGCTGCAGGAGGGCATCGAGCACTTGCAATAGTGTCCGTGAGAACAGTGGCTGAGAAATGCCATGCAACTGTCCGACTGTGTGCTGGTAGGTGCCTGTGGCCAGGAAGTGGAGTACAGACACCACCTTCAGTAGGGGTGGGATGGCGGTTGGGCTATCTATCATGCTGACAAGGTCAGCCTGTGTCATGTCCACAATGGCGGCTATGGTGTCCCGGTCCAGACGGTAGAGGGTGTGGATCTGCTCATCAGTGAGGTTGAACGGATGTGCTCGGAGGCATGGGATTGCGGGCTGCCTGCGTGGTGGTAGTGGCTGTGCTGGCGGCCCTTGCTGGCCCTGCCTTGGCCTCCTCCTCCTCCTGCGTCTCCTTCGTGCGGCCGGTAGCACTTGGTGTTCGTCTTCTTCTTGGAGTTGGAGTAGTTGCAGTGCTATCAGGTCCCCCAGGGCCAACATCGCGAGTCCTGCCGGTAGCATTTCGGTGTGGTTGTGGGAGGAGACTGGCTGTGCAATTTATGTGTTTTCAGGCTGTATGGCCTCCACCTGTGGTGATTAATTCCACCTGTGCAAGCTGCTCTCCCCTTTGGCCGAGCACGTCCCGCGCACAACGCTGCAAATCTGGGAATGGCATCTTGCTATTGCAATCATGTATTTGTACCCGATGGCCGTGTAACATTGGTTGACATGTTCATTCTGCTGTGGTCCCATTGTTTCACATACTATCTGTGCAGTCGCGAACAGACTTGTGAAGGGTCAGTGGAACGTAGTACTCGAGTAACGGTGGGCCCTCATGCATCACTGTACCGAGTTGCAATGACGGGCGGGGCGTCCCATTTGTGGGTGAAGGCAGTTGCCATTTTCACACACAGCCGCACTCGATGGAATAATTAGTGATTTCAAACGGCCACAGATGCCTTTTCGGCGTGATGTTGCAAATGTGGAATTCCAAGGGCGGCGCTTTCGGTTTCCAGCTAGCGGCGAGGAGATGCCCACAGGTCTGACTGCAAATATAACGTTCTGTTGTTCAATGTCCTTGAGACAGGGCCCATGGCGAGGAAGCAATGATTGATATGAATAGTTTGGGATGCGCAATTGCTACGTGGGCGATGAGGCCGGCCGTTCCCACATACATGTTACTTCACAACACTGGAATTACGGGCTGGGGCACTGTGGATTTTGCAGGCTGCATAACGCACAGACTCAATGGATGTTTCTAATGTTATGTGAGTAATTATTCAGGCGTTTTGATTCCGGGATGAGGGAATGATGAATGGATGCATGGGCAGGTGATTTGATACAGAGTTTGCCATGTACAGGGCTTCTTGGGATCTATCCGCCTCCCCTACGCTATGTGATGCAGGGCTGCCATGGTGGGACCATCGTCTATCTGGCCTTGTTGAGCCCTCCCTGTCTCGACACGCCCTCAGACACTTGTGTCCATGCACATTAACATTCCCATCTGATGGATTCTGTTTTGACAGACGCATGCACAGGTACACTCGTTTGTGATGGTGTTTGCACCTCGATATAGATGGTTAGGAGTCGCAAGTGGTTTTGGGGTGGTGATGATCCTTTGGAGTGGGCTAGCATGCATATGGCTGTGGATTTCGTGTGATCATTGAAGTGAGTTGTTGGAATGTAGTTCTGATGGCCATTCTGTTCTTTTTCTTTTCTTTTGGTTGACAGGTATCTCCTCCCCTTTTGCCACTGCCATCTGTATGCCACTCCTGCAGATGGGTTTTACTCCCGACACCTGCTGCTTCGTGTTAATCAGTGGAGCAGCATTACGATCTTATGGGACGATCGCCAATGGCCCACATGCCCTTACGCAGTACTGGTGGCTCGGAGCAACATTTCGGCCTTTCAGCTGGACTAGTGCCTCCCCATTGGGACGGCCCTGCGGTTCTGTGCGCTTCCATGTTGCCTTTTCGTACGTGAATGTGGCTCTGTGTACCATGAGGGAACAGGACGACACACAAGTAGTGGCTGGTCATTTCTTGCGGATGCAGCCCACAATGGTGATTGGTGTTTAGGAGTTCATGGCCTGATGGCTGTATGGGCTTGGTGACTTTGATGTGCATTAAATTTCTATTCTGATTTGGCCCGTGTAGCGTTTTTCTTTGCAAGTGATGTGGCATATGCCTATTTGGGGGCCGATGTATTGTGAGGAGATCTGCATTGGGTTCCAGCTTCGGAGTTTAGTTGCGTGGTACTGTACTGGGCGCGTTTGCCTACTAAGCCCGTGAGGTCAGGGATGGGGGCTGCCAATATGACAGTTTGAATGTTGTCATGCTCAGGGGCGGGGGATTGGGTTTTGTGTAACAGATGCCGGTCAGCCAGGTGGACTGGTGGAATGATGTGATTCTCGGAATATGGCTGGTCACAGGTGCCTGTGTTTGCGTGCGTTTCTTGGTGGGGGACTGTGGTCATGTCCATTGGGATGGCTTCTGTATTCGTGCCATCTGTGCCCTGCAGCTCCCATTGGCCCCTCTTGTGTTTCTTTTGTTCGTTGCCATGCATGGGTGACTTGTACATTTCAATGGTTGCATTGTGGCTTCATTGCACCTACGGGGAGTTGTACTTTGTGGGCAGGGAGCGGTGTACAGGCACTCAGTGGGGCCGTTTACGGTTGATTCGCGATGCCGTACTTCTCACCATGGCGGAATGGTACATTACGCCATGCCTGATGGCGTTAGGTACATGTCCGCTAGGGTCGGAATTGGCGTACCGTTGCGCCATGGTGGTGTTTGCGGTTTCGCATGGCGCGCGCGCGCGTGCTTGGTGCAGTTAGCGTTGGCGTTCACTACGGTGTCGCTAATGGCTTCGTACTTTGCGGTGACGGGTCATAGTCGCACCGAGCGCTATTCGATGGCGGTATTGCATTTCCGCCATCGTTTTCCGATTTCCGCAAGGGTCGTAATGAGGGCCAGTGTAAAAATGCTCCCAACAAATCATAGTGAATAACGGACACATAGGCGCCTGCCCCCCTGCCTCCATCCACATGGATCCACAGATATGTTGGGATCAGCGGTACCAGCAGAGTAGTGTCACGGGAAGGAGTGACAATGTGTCTTGAAATTTTCATGAATACAAAATAATGTATTACTAAAAGAGTTTTTTTAACCTTCTTTATTGAATTTTCCAAACTGTCAAAACTACCACACATACAACACACAAAAAAGTCCCCTAGCCTCCCTCCCACCGCAGTCCCTCCACCCAGGCAGTGATAAAAGAAGGGAATTTAAGACACAAACACACCCAATAGCAAGTCACATGTCTCTTGTGTTCGAGTCGTGAGTGAGCCTAATTCTAGTCTAGTAGGCTAAGCGCTCTCAATCTTTTGGACAGGAGAAGATCCGAAATTCCTTTTTCATATAGTTCAATAAGGGACTCCATGTGTTCACAAAGTACTTCCTAGAATCATGAATATTCACTGTTAAATTTTTCCATAGGTAACATGTGCCATATTTTTGTGCATCTTGGAAGCCCTGGAAAGAGGCTCTTTCAGCAAACTTTGCTATCAACTACAAATATGAGGGCAGGCCAGAAGACCCTTTTCCAAATGTAGAAGATGACAATCGTCATGTTCTGCCCAAGAATCATATATAGTTGATCATCGGGGATATCTAAATCTAATGTTTCTCTAATTTTAGATCTGAACTCAAACCAAAACATTCTGAGAGTGGGGCAGTCACGCAATATGACAAAGAATTCGCTTCTGCAACAGTTCCGCCAGCACACGTCAGTTATTATAACATTAGTCATGTGGAAACCATTGGGTGTGCGGCACCACCTGTTCATACTCTTGAATATCCCTTCCCATTCAGCACTTTCTAGCCAAACAGTCAGCATCTTCTCCTTTTTTTCTCGAAAAGGTTTCTCTTAGTGAGGCATACAATTTAGATATGGGCATTTTGTATACTTTATTTATTGATTATTATTTTAGATAACACGAAAAATGAACAAGAAGAAAATTAAACCAACAGCATCGCAACAGGCATCATAGTATTACTAAATCATGGCAGCAATTCATCATATCAACCAAGAAGATGTCATCATAACAGACACAACCCTCCACAACCAGCACCATCAGCTGGACCCGACCCATCAGTTCATGTAGGCCCTGCAGCATGTTCGAGATCAGTCTCATTTCCGAGCGGGGGTGCGACCTGAAGATATTGGCCCTTTAACTGGTGCAGTATTTTGAAATGTCAATTCCCAAAAGAATTGATATGCTCTTCCACAAATAGGTCCATCACCTTTGCACAGCCTTTTCCAACCCATCTTTCAAAAAAGAAAATCCTCATTTAAAGTTATGTTGGGGGGTTGGGAGGGAAATGGTGTCAGCCCCTCATTCTAGTTGCTTCATTCCCAGGTACCAATGTTGCATTAGTGACGAAATTGCAATACCAGACGGAAGCTCTATTATGGTTGGGCAGGGCTGTGACCATATACGTATGTTTACCAGCAATCGATCGCTCCACAAGTGCCCATTTATTTTAGCTGGTATGCATCTACTCTGAAATTGGCCTCACCTGTGCTGCTATATGGCATGTATGTATGGAGTACTTAAACATTGCTGAAAGAGTTTACAGCGGAAATTAAGGAAGTAAAACAGAAAGTGGCAGAGTTAGGCATCACGAAAGGCTTGAAGGGCGGTTGTAAATGTGATTCCGGGAGATCTAATGGGAACCCTCAGGTGCAAAATAATGTTCAAGAGGCGCCAACTAAGACCATATCGCCTACTAAGGTAAGGGCAGATGCCAACACACACAGGGTGGATGGTTCCATAACTAGAGGGGGGGGCTCAAAAATATTGAAAATGCGTATAAGAACATGCTAGATAAAGCGCCCCTGACGGGCCCGAACACAATAGCCTTGCGCAAGTTCCCAGATCATGCGCCTACTAGGAATGGTTTGAATGACGTAGAGAGAGAGAACTCTGTCCCTCGGTTGTTATAATTAACGTTCCCTGTTTGGGCCTAGGAATTTATGAGGATCCAGAGAGCCTAAAAAACAAATGCAGCCATTGGTTTTGGCATATTAAAGGTTGTTTATCGATCATTAGAGGTAATATAATATCATGTCACAGGGATAGTATCCCTAACTACCATCTCATTTACATACAGGTGTATTTACGGTCCTGGGCACTTGTAGAGGGCCTTTTGAGTATCGACCGTAGGACCTGTCCATCGGGCGAACTGCGGTTGTTTTAAGATCTCCCGAGATTTTGCAACTCATTGAGGTAAGACGTAAGCCACGGAACAGAGTGTCTCAACCCATTTATCGAAGAGACAACGCAGATGATGAGGGTGCCGACAGTGAAGCAGTACAGGCAACCCAGAGATCTAGAGGATGTCGATTGACTGGGAGATGGGAGTAGTTGCCCGTTGGAGGAGGGAGGAGGCTTTAGCCTACTGTCTTGGAATATAGCTGGTTTGAACAGATTAAAGGATGACATGAATTGGTGCTCCTTTGTGAGGAAATTCAGTGTCATACTATTTCAGGAGACTTGGGTCAAAAAACCTGTTTTCTTCCAAGGGTACCAATCCCATGTCCCTTCCACAAAGGGGCTGCAGGGCAGACTTAGTGGTGGTTTGCTCGTCTGGATGGATGTCAGTTTGGGGTGAAGGGCAGGAGTCCACTCAGTTGGCTTACCTGACCTACAACATCTATCCATTCTCACTGAGGAGGGCAAATCATTGATTTATTCAAAATTTACAGTAGGCCTTCCACCTCACAGGGTATGGCGACACTGACCTGTCTCAAGGATATTTTCTAACCCTGCACTTAAGGGGAAAAAGAATGAATAATCTAATATGGGTACTAGGTGACCTTAATCTCCAGATTGAAATATTGGGAATATGGGATGGCATTTGGGGAAGACCAGGACGTGGCTTGGGATATCCCAGACCTGAAGGTAGGCCCCTGCCCCAGTGAGAACACACCAGCATGCAAAAGAAACTGCCTGTACCTTGTATAATCTAAACCTAAGAGTGTGCAATGGGCGCTTCCCAAATGACCAGCCTGCTAAAAAAACCTTCAATGGCCACAATGGGTCGTCGCTTACAGATTATATTTTTATTTCAGGTACAGAGTGGGTCAGAGTGGGTTGAGACCCGGGCAAGATCGGAGAGTGACCACCACCCTTTATGCATCAACGGCCAAGGGTGTGGAGTAAAAATATCAAGGTCCAACACATAGCCAATTATTGACCATAGGAGGGCATGCCCGTAAATTGGTCAAATGGACAAGGTGCTTGAACAAGATGTAAAACCATTAATTTATGCATCAGTAACCCCCAATATTGACTCCATGTATGACTATGAGGCTAATGACACATCTGTATTGGAGATTTTTGAAAGGCTCAAAGAAAATCTGCTTCCATATATCTCTGCCCTTATGGGAAAGATAAAGGAGAAAGCCCTGGGCAAAAATGGTTGGTAGGATGAGTGCCGGGAGGCCAAAAAGAAAGTTGTGGCCTGTGCAGGTGTTAAGGAGGGGGTTGATAAATTTAACCTGCATCGGGCACGAGTGAAATATAAAAAAGTAGTACACGCCAAAAAAAAGACTATGTGCAAGACAAATAGAGATCTTTGCTCGATGCCTTACAGTCCAAAATTAATGTGTTGTTTTGGCAGCTTGTAACAGGTAGGGAACTGAAGGGCGACTGGACATTAGTGTTGTATCAGAGCAGACGATTGGCGGCAACGTTTTGTCAGCATGTATGGCGGTTCGGATGTTGAACTCCCTTTCCCCCAACTAGTATTATGGGTGACCCCCTAATTTTATCAACTGCAAATCACAATAGGAGAGGTAGAGCAAGCTATTCACTCTCAGAAGGGTGGAAAAGCAGCAGGGGCTGATGCAGGGTCTTTTACGCTATTGCAAGGCAAGGCACAATCCCAGAATCAAGGCGTAAGGCCACAATAATTCCTCTGTACAAAAAGGGTGGCAGGCATCTCCCGTTCAACTACCGCCTGATATCCCTCCTGGACAGTGTGGGTAAACTTTTTGGAAAAGTCATCCTTATGTATTTACATGACTGGGCGGATAGAAATAATGTTATTAGTGACCTCCAGGCTGGTTTAAGGAGGAATAGAGGCACTCTGAATCATTGTTTTATGCTTCATTTACTAATACAAAAGTACACAGTTTTAAAAGGTATGAAACTATACGATGCATTCTTTGACCTACGAGCTGGGTTTGATTCAGTTTCCCAAAAAATATCGTGGAATCTTTTAAAATTATACAAAGCTCCAGCTCAACGAATCTGGCTAATTAGGTTATTGTACTCCAGAAATATTGCCTCAATCCAATATGGTCTAAGGGGTGAAAATACAACTTCTTTCTATGTCAGCAAGAGGGTGAGGCAGGCTTGTGCCCTGGCACCCCTTTCATTCAACTTGTATATACAAGTGATAATTGATGCACTATTTGGGGGGTGCCAGGACTGTCCAAAGATGGCAACAGATAAGTATCCCACCTTATTTTACACGAATGATGTGGTTTTATTGGCCACAACTCTACAGGGATTGGAGAAGTCTTTGGCTATTTTTGTGTCCAAGTGTAAGGAGTTGCAATTGCATTTGAATATCGAAAAATCCAAAGTATCGGTGTTCGAACCACGATTTGCAAAATCTAGGCCCCTGGTGCTTAAGGTGAATATAGTTCAGCTTGACCAAGTCAAGTATTTTGATTTTCTTGGGGTGCGATTTCAAGAGATCGAGGTTGGGTTGCACAGGTTGGATGTTCGGTCACCACCTTGGAAATATACATTGGATCGATCAATGCTTTCCATGCAAGGCATGGACATGGCACGATTTCCCTTGCCCTGGACTTGTATGGAAAGCAAGCTTTACCTGCAACCCTGTATGGGGCTGAGTTAGGGGGGCATGCCAACACAGCAAAACTTACAACAAGCAAACACATGTTTTTAAAAAAATGGTTGTGCTACCTAAGAGTGCTCCCTCTGCCTTGGTACTCCTAGAACTCAAGGCTACTCCTGTGGGTGCCCTGGCTATGCTAAGACCTGTTCTTTTTTGGTTAAGACTGTGGAACCAGGAAGGGTTGATAAAACCCAGAGAAGCTCTATGCCATCTCATGTCTATGGACGAAGGGAAAACAATTGATTGTATCCGCCATGTTAAAAAAACTCTTTGTAATGTGTGGGGAGGCAATTTATGGGACAACCCTCAGCACCAGCCTGTTAGAATGAAGACAATAATAAGAAATACACTGGTCCAAATAGCTCGGGATCAGTTAGTGGTTGACTCTATGAAGTGTCATTTGGGCCCTGGATACCTTGAACTTCGTATGCCTGGTACAAAGTCTTACTTGGATACAATCACACCACCATTCAAAAAGTCTTTATAAATGCGAGTGAGACTAGGAACCCTTCCTGTGGCCGTCTTCATGCAATCTTGGAATGAACGGAAGCAGGATGTATGTTTGATGTGCGGGACGGCACGGGAGTCTATGTTGCACTTTGCTGATTTGTGTAAAAATGAAGCACTTTCGGCGTATGTATTTGAAACCAATACTGAAGGAGGCAGGGATAAGGGTTACAGGCTCAGCTATGATGTATTTGAGGCAGAGCCTTCAACCCCATGTTGTCTTTGCAACTGCCCGATACACTCACAGGTCTTGGTGGCTGAGAAAGAAGTTATTGAATTTTACTTCCAACCAAATCTAAGGATGTACCGATAATTGTTTGAGGTTGTGAGCAGTGCTCTCCTCCATTTGAAATGAAAGTAGTCTGTCGATGAATTTTAATAATATAATGCTCTGTATGTAACTTATGTATTGACTTGAAGGTATAAAACCGAATAAAGGTGTTGCTAGCTCGCTTACAACTTCTGATTTAGATAAGCTTGCTGCTGCAACTGCAACTTCAATATTAGGCAGCTTCCACAAGACCTCTTCTACCTTTACAGGTTGGTAAGACACTCTTCTCTCATGGATGGCAATAAAGGGCAGCATCTTTGCCTGTCTTGCAGCTACCATAAAATCTGCTTCTAGCTATTAGACCACTTCTTCTCCTTTCAAATAGTTTCAGCCATGCCAATTTAAAAGCAGCTTCTTTTAACAAGTACCCAATCCCTTCCCCAGCTTCGTATGCACTTTTCCTCCAATGGTTACCCCAGAGCAGTTGTGCCACTCTTCCAGCTTTGGATGATCTTGTCACATTTAATTTAGAGAACTCTTGGGTAGCAATAACTTCAACAACTTCAGAAAACTGGTGTATAGTTCTTAATTGAATGGGATTCACTTTTATAGAGTTCACTCTATGGGCTTGGGTAGTACTTGCTTTGGCTTCAGCTTCAACCACTTCTGCTTCAGCCTTTAATATGTTGCAAGATGTGGACTTCTTACTGAAAATGAAATTGGGCACATGCGATTTTGCTTCGCTCATAAACTGCCACTTCAAAGGGAGACTTGTTCCCACCTTTCTGTCAGCATTCAGCCTCCAAGGTTTTCGGGGAAAAACTCTTGCATGCAGTCTCTTTAAACATTACTTGCAACTCTTCAGAAAGTCACTTCTACTTCAGTTGAGCTACCAGGAACGTTCTTGTGTTAACAGGAGCCATGCGACCGCTCAGCACAAGGTAATTCTGATATTAGGGAAAAGAAAGGCTTGTGCAAATGTTTTATATAAGCGTGTGTTACGTTTCCCTCCTCAGAGACACTTCTGCGGTTAACTTCTACTTGCTTAGATGTCTTCTACTTGCTTGGATGTACGTGCAAGTGCAATTAAAGCTTGCTACAGTTACTGACAAGATAGTTCTGTTACGGAGCTTCCTTTTCCGACTCCCAATTACAGCGGTTGCAGGCTGCTGCTGCTTCCTGGTTTGATTTCTTCTCCTGCCACAGGCACTCTTGGGATCCACACCCCTCTGCTGCAGGTGTCTCTGATCCAGCTTCACCAAGGGAGAGCTTCCCACTCTCCAGTTTCCCTCAGCTTGCTTCTGCACACGGGCCTTGTGAGAATGCACAACTTCAGCTCTGCATTCACAGTGTGAGGCACTGCCTGTTGCTTCCAGTCCCTTCCAGTGCTGCCACAGCCAAACATGGGTTGTGAGCACAGGACCAACTCAGAGCCTGCAGGTGAAATCTACCCTTCCACTGTTCTGGCATCCCTTCTGTGCTCACACTTCCTTGTGATCTGCAAGCTTCATGCTCTGCTTCTGCTTCTGCAACTCCCGTACTTCCTGCTCCTGTCCCAGATTCTTTCTGCTGCTTCTCCTTACTGCAGCCTTTTATGCCCCTAAGGCGGGCTAATTGGTTTCAGATACAGGCCTTTAGGTCTAATTTCCTGACCTAGCCAAGAGCCATTAGGCTTTCCTGCCTAACCTGGACTCTTGTATGCATCTTCCGCCCTCTTCTTCCTCACACTCACTGAGGTATTCTGGTACTTGTTGTTTATTTTGGGAACATTCAATTTCTCTAATTCTTTTAAAGCTTTTCAGAAGATTTTCTTCCTATGATATTATTAAGAGAAGAATTATACGATTTAGCCCTTTTAGAGACAGAAATGTTAGGAAAGGACACATGTTCACTATTGCTGTTGGAATATCTTTTGATATTGTGGGGGACATGGCAACCTAGGGGTATTAAAGATTGGTTCCTTGGGTTCAACACGAAGTGGAAAAGCGAAATCAAAGAGGTGATGGCTGGAAGGTTTAGAATTAATCTTAACCTCTGGCATTGCTCTGGGCAACCTTCCAGACCATTGGTCTTCGCCTGCCAAGCCATTACAGAAGGGGAAAGACCATATGCAAATCAGGCTTGGTCCCACCCCAAAAGGGGCAGTCCGGCCCGAACTGCTAGGTCACATCCCTTCTGCACGAGACCAGAAGCATCCCCAAACATGTTTCAGCCTTGTTGGACCTCATCAGTGAGGAGTAACTTGGTTCTCTAGGCCCAGCAGGCACAGGACCCACGTCTGGGCATACCCGTCCCACTCGGGGTGACAAAGCAAAAACAAAGAGGTGATGGCTGGAATGAAGATTGGTTTAGATTAATTCAAAATCTTCCACCCATCACTTTTTTGGTTTCAGTTTGTCTCCCTATGTGAGAGAGGGTATGCCCAGACGTGGGTCCCATGCTCGCTGTGCCATAGAGAACCAAGCTTCACCTCACTGAGGAGGCACAACAAGGCCGAAACATGTCTGGGGTTGCTTGCGTTTCTGTGCAGAGGGAACCTGGCCTAGCAGTTCGGGCACGGCTGCTCCCATTAGTGGCAGTACCTGTCTGATTTGCATATAGTTGGACACATTTTGCAATGGCGCAGGGGGGCTAAAAAACGGTGGTGGTGTGGAAGGTTGCCCAGAGCAATGGTTCAGATTAATTCAAAACCTTCCACCCATCACTTTTTTAGTTTCCACGAAGTGGAGCCACTCCTTCAGATTTTACCTTTTCACCCTCAGTAGGACATTGGGTTGTCCCATAATGGCAATAAGCCAATTTCTCCTCTAAGTCTGGATCAACTGTATTCCACTTCAAGGAAAAACACTGCGCCTAGTCTCCACCCAGGTGATCCACCCCCAGGGATTGGGATCAGGAAGCGTCTGTCCTCTCCTGGCCCCATGGGAGGACACTCTAGGCAGGGTTTTAGTGAGAGATCCCCAGGATTCTCCACAGCTGCCTCTGCATTACAGGTTTTGAGAACACAGGACCCTCTCAGAACTTACAGGTGAAATCTGCTGTCTCCACGTTCCGGCCTCCCTCCTGTGCTTCCACTTCCTCGTGACTTGCCAGCCTCATGCTTCTCCTCTGCTACTAATACTACTGCCAGCCTTGCAACTCCTGCTCCAGCTTCTACTTCCTCCTCTTCTGCTTTCATGCTGGGGCCTTTTATGCCTTAATGGTTTGATAATAGACTTGAGTTGTGAGCTATTAGCTTCAATTGCTTGACTCCTCCAATGGTTACTAGGTTTAATTTCTTGACTACTACATCTACGTGCCTCTTACGCACTCTTCATCGTCTCAGTTCCTCTAGGATTCTGGGAAATGTAGTTATTTTCAACAAAGTTAGGTTTTTCAACTTCTTGATTCTTTAAAAGAGTAGATTTAATTCCCTTAATAGTTTTAACAAAAGGGCTGTGGGTTTTAACTTTTACAGAGGAAGGTGGTTTAGAGGAGACATGGCCACAATCCTTTGTATTGCTCCCTTGGGATTGAGGAGGGCATTTAGTTTTAAATACCAAAACGGAGTTTTCTCCTGGTACAGTGTACTTTGATGGTACAACCTTAGGGTTCACAACCTTTGATTTATTATGAGGTTGAGAGACATTAAAATGACAATCAACCATAACCTCCTTTGGCACAGAGGTAAGAATCTCCCTATCAGAGGAAAAATACTGTGTCTTATCCCACAAAATCTTTTCACTACCCTGGGCCTTGTCTCCACACAGGTAATCCTCCCGCAGTACACCACCCCAGAATTGGGATCAGGAAGTGACTGCCTTCCCCTGGCCACCTGGGAGGAAACATTAGGCAGGGTTATAGTGAGGGATCTGCAGGATTCTTCAGATATCCTTCCCCTAAAGGCCTGACCTTCCTGCCAGGCTCCTGTTCCTCTCCTACTTCTGCCTCATTTCTTGTAGATCCAGCTGTTTCCCAGTCCCAGACTGGATCCTTGTCAAGGAAATCTCCACAGACCCATTAATCAAAGGGGGAGGGGAACATGATGTTTCGAGGGGATTGGGTCCTCCAACGTATTCCATATCTATGACATGTAATCACCACAGCTGTGCTGCTTCGGAAACTTTTTCGGCGTCTGCGTCCTGCGTCGATGACGTCGATGCGCCGTCGTCGAGGACCTCCTCCGACGTCCGACGTCATCCGATGTGATAAGTAGGACGCACAACGCCCATAGCCTCAGTTCCGTTTTTTCCGCGACCGTGTTGCTTCGTGTTTCTCGGTTATAACGCCTCGACTCTTTGGAGTTCTGTTCTTCTCGGTTCTTCGAACCTGTTCGTTTGTGAAAATCCTTCTGAAGATGTCTACTTCGTCTTCGACCCCTCGTCCGGGTTTCAAGAAGTGCGGGGAGTGTGGGTCCAAGATGTCGGTGACGGACTCGCACGACGCCTGCCTCTGGTGCCTCGGGGAGGCCCACGACACGGATGACTGTATCGACTGCCAGTCGCTCACGTCCAAAGCCTTACGCGAACGTAAGAAGAAGTTGTCGGTAGGTCGGGTGTCCAAGCCCCGGAAGTCGAAGTCTGCGGGGCTTTCGACGGATGATTCGAGGGGTGACTCTCCGTGTCCTCGCCGGAAGTCTCGTGGGTCTCCTTCTAGGAGTCGGTCTCGCCACTCCTCAGCCTCTTCGAGGCATTCTCGGAAGCGCCGACACCGGTCGTCTTCCAGGTCCTCTTCGGTCGCTTACCCCTCCAGCCGTGCGACGCCGGAGGAATGGGCTTCCTTCGGGAAGAAGATGTTGGCGATTCTTGAGTCGCAGGGTACTCAGCCGTCCGCGCCCCCGAGTGGGGTCGGTCGTGTGAGGTCGAGAGACGCCGCTCGCAAGTGTGGTCGGCACGAGTCACGGGAGAGGTCCCGTTCGGACAAGGGCTCCGTTCTCGACGTACCCGTTCCAGGTCCCGGTCCTCGACGCGTTCGAGACCGTGTGCACCTGTGAGGTCTTCAAAGAAGGCATCGACGTCTGTGGCGTCGAGGGCGTCGTCAGGCTTTCTCGAGGCTCTGGCTCCGAGGAAGTCGTCGATGCCGTCGACGCTCAGGTCGTCGAGGGACACGCTCGGGGCTCCGGCCTCGAGGGCTGTGTCAACGCCGCTGATTCTGGAGGCGCTGCATCTGACGTCGACGCCAATTTCCTCGAGGTCGACGCCGATCCTCTCGGCGCCGATGCCGGTACTCTCGACGCTGGTGCCGATTCGCTCGACGCCATCGACGCCTTTCGTGTCGGAGGTACCCCAGGGCACGGGTGGACCCCCTAGGAAGGCTCTGGTTAAGAGCAAGCACTCTCGAGTGCCTTCTTTTCGCCACCTGGACTATATTTCAGAGGCGGATGAGGATTCTGATGGCCTGGTTCCTAGTCAGGTTCCGGATGACATTGTCTCGGGCCATAGTCAGTTTGACGAGTTGAGACAGTCACTGCATGATGCCAGTGGACTGGACACCTCTCCGGAGGTGGAGTTTTGTAGGCCTGAGCCTGGCTCTCATGCTGATTCCTCATACCGGCGCCTTATGGCTAGGGTTTCTGAGTACTTGGGATGGTCTGCTCATCCAGGGGAGTTTGTGCAGGATGATCTGACAGACATCCTTGATGTTGGTCCCCCAACTGACCCGGTTCTGCCGTTCCATATGGCTTTACAGAGAAGGGTGGCGGCGGCTTGGACTGCTCCGGAGAGTCTCCCGGCGGTGGGCAGATCCTTGTCGCGAAAATACCGTCCAGCCAGTGGCGACCCCTGCTACTTGACCAGGCACCCCACTCCGGAGAGTTTGGTGGTGCAGGCGGCCACGGCCCCGGCGAAGCAGGCGTCGTACCCTACCATCCCTCCTGATAGGGACCACAAACGTTTTGATGGCTGGGCGAAGAAAGTGTTTTCTTTTGGTGGTATGGCGCTTCAGGCGGCCAACTCCATTTGTGCCTTGTCACGTTTCACGCACACTCTGTGGAACTGTGTTGCGTTAGCGGCTGAACATGTTCCCGAAGGGGATGAACGGGATGGTTTCCTTGCTATGGTCCAGGATGGTAAGGATGCCATGTGTGAGTGCGTTCAGTCGGGTTTGGACTTAGCTGAATGCGTCAGTAGGTCCATGGCGGCGAGCACCGTGATACGCAGGTTTGCGTGGTTGCGGAAGTCGGGGTTTGCGCCTGATGTGCAGTCCCGGCTCCTCAACATGCCCTTTGATGGTGAACACCTTTTTGGCAGCAAGGCTGACGAGAGCCTTGAGAGGTTGCAGACCTCAAAAGCTGCAGCAAAGTCGTTGGGCGCTGCGGTTCGCCAACCTCCGCCTTTTCGTCCTAGGGGACAGCAGTGGAGGGGTGGTTCCTTTCGTTTTTACTCCTCCTTCAGTAAAGCGAGAGGAGCTGGCAGTCAAAGAGGCCATTGCAGGGGTACCAGAGGTGGACGCCAGGGTACCCGTGGTGCCAAGGCCGCTCGGGCAGTTGCCTCTTTGCCCTCAGGTAACGCCGCAGCCGCTCCCACTCAGTCGTGAGGCCATGTCCCATGGTTCGCCGGTTGGGGGAAGGCTGGCGCAGCATCTTGTAGAGTGGCAAGCCATTACTTCAGATGTGTGGGTTCTGGAGATCATAACCCACGGCTACTGTCTTCCTTTTCGGCACAGGCCTCGCGACAATCCACCGGGGAACCTCTCTTTGCAGAGTCCGGATCCGCTCCTTGCGCAGGTAATTCAAGCCCTGCTGGAGAAAGGCGCCATAGAACTGGTGCCTGTAGCGGAGAGGAACAAGGGATGGTATTCCCCTTATTTTTTGGTTTCGAGGAAAGACGGGGGATTGAGACCCATCATGGACTTGCGCGGTTTGAACAAACTCCTCTGGAAGGACAAGTTCAAGATGGTTACTCTCTCTCAAGTCCTCCAGGCCCTTCAGCTTCAGGACTGGTTGGTGTCACTCGACCTCAAGGATGCTTACTTCCATGTGCCGATCCATCCCAAGCACAAGAAGTACCTGAGGTTCGCAGTTGGCGACTCGCACTTTCAGTTTCGGGTCCTGCCGTTCCGATTGACCTCCGCCCTGAGGGTTTTCACCAAGCTCATGGTGGTGGTGGCAGCGCATCTCAGGCAAGGGGGGATTCACGTCTACCCCTACCTGGACGATTGGTTGATCAGGGGGAGCTCTCCCGAGCAAGTCCTGGATCATCTATCGATCACCTGTCGCTCCCTTCACAGGCTGGGCTTCTCCCTCAATTTAAAGAAGTCCCATTTGACGCCAACACAGCGGCTCCAGTACATCGGAGCAGTGCTCGACACTTCCCTGGGGCAGTGTATTCCTCCCCAGGTGAGGGCTCTTCACATTCAGCTGATGGTGCACAAGTTTCAGCATGCCCAGACGCTCCCAGCGTTCGAGTTCTTGAGGTTGCTCGGCCTCATGGCATCCTGCATTCTTCTGGTGCCAGAGGCTCGCCTGCGGATGAGATCTTTGCAGTGGGCACTCAAGACGCAATGGTCGCAGTCCTCCGGCAGGATGTCGGACTCGATTCAGGTGCCGGCCTCGGTCGCCCGGGACCTTCTGTGGTGGGCCGTCGAAGGCAACTTGATGAAGGGGGCTCCATTTTGGCTTCCCTGGCCGGAGGTGACGATCGTGACGGATGCATCCCTCACGGGATGGGGAGCTCATGCCAACGGGCTGACAGTCAGCGGTCATTGGTCTCCGTCGGAGTCCAGACTCCATATCAATCTGTTGGAGCTGAGGGCCGTCAGGCTAGCCCTGAAGGCTTTTCTGCCGTCTGTGCGAGGGAAGAATGTCCTCATCCTGACGGACAACACAGTGGCCATGCACTACCTCAACAAAAAGGGGGGGGCAGGGTCACTTCCTCTGTGCAGAGAGGCGATGCAGCTCGAGTTCTGGGCCATCCAGCAGGAAGTTTCGATCTCGGCAGTTCATCTGGCCGGAGCCGAAAATGTGACGGCGGACGCTCTGAGCAGGCAGAGCGCGATCTCTCACGAGTGGGAGTTGGCTCAGGAGATTCTCCTGGAGATCTTTGCCCTTTGGGGGACCCCTCAAGTGGATCTCTTCGCCTCCAGTGTCAACCGGAAGTGCGAAAGGTTTTGCTCGCGGGAATTTCCTCCAGAAGGAGCCTTAGGAGACGCGTTCGTGGTGGAGTGGTCATTCCCGCTGCTGTACGCGTTTCCTCCAGTCCCCGTCATCCCGCAAGTGCTGCGGAGGTTACGGAAGTTCGGTTCCCGGATGATCCTCATTGCCCCGGCGTGGGCTCGGAGGACGTGGTACCCGGACCTTCTCGACTTATCCATCTGCCCTCCACGTCGTCTTCCCTACCGAGACGATCTGCTCTCACGGAAGGGGGGTCAGGTTCTCCATCCAGAGGTCAGATCCCTCAACCTTCACGCTTGGCTTCTGAAAGGTTGAGGTATAAGGATTGGGACCTCCCTGGGGACGTGATGGAGGTGTTGCTTTCGGCCCGAAGACCGGCAACAAAGTCTCTGTACCGTTGCCGTTGGCGTAAGTTCTGCGACTGGTGCAGGGTTCAGAATGTGGATCCTTTTGCATGTGACATCCCCATGGTTCTGTCCTTTTTACTTTCTTTGGCCCACAGGGGCTTGCAAGTGGGTACCGTTAAGGGTTACCTGGCGGCGCTGTCCATCTTTAAGCGCTCGTCTGAAGAGTGTTCTTACTTTAAAATCCCTTTGATTTCACAGTTCCTGAAAGGGCTCACTAATGTGTTCCCTCCGTCACCTTTCCTGGTGCCCGGTTGGGATTTAAACCTGGTTCTTAAGTTTCTTATGGGTGCTCCGTTTGAGCCTTTACATTCTTGCCCTTTGAGGCTGTTAACTCTGAAAACTGTGTTTTTAGTTGCGGTTACTTCCGCTCGCAGAGTGAGTGAGTTACAGGCACTTTCAGTTAAGCCTCCCCTCACTGTATTTCACAAGGACAGGGTTGTCCTTAGAGTTCGTCCTTCTTTTCTTCCGAAGGTAGTGACGGAATTTCATTTGGCCCAGAAGGTTGTTCTTCCGGCATTCTATCCTCCTCCGCATCCTTGTAAGGAAGAGGAGAGGCTCCATAGGCTTGATCCTAGGAGAGCTTTAAGCTTTTATGTTTCACGCATGTCCCGGGTCAGAGTGGATGATCAACTCTTTATTGGTTACGCTGGAAAGCGTTTGGGGCAAGCTGTGACGAAACAGACTTTGTCTCGCTGGATTATTTTGGCCATCTCGGAGTGCTACCGTTTGGCGGGTAAGGACCCACCGGCTGGCTTGCGGGCCCATTCTACCAGGGGTATGGCTGCGTCTACTGCCCTGCAGAGGGGTGTTCCTATTCGCAACATCTGTGATGCAGCCACCTGGGCTTCAGTACATACATTTGTACGTCACTATTCCCTTGATTCCATCCGAGCGCAGGATCTGGCCTTTGGCAAGGCGGTCCTTTGCTCTGCTATTTGATTGGCTATTCTACATTTTGATTCTAAATTCTTTCCCTCCTCCTTGCTTTGGTACTGCTTTGGGAGTCTGTCATAGATATGGAATACGTCGGAGGACCCAATCCCCTCGAAGAACAAGTTACTTTCTTACCTGGTAACGTTCTTTCGATGGGATGGTCCGACGACGTATTCCATATCGCTCCCGCCCTGCCTTCCCCGCTGCAGAATTTCTTTTGCGATTGCAGCTTACGTTCCGCAAGGCTTTGTGTCTGACTGGCAGTTGACATGTCACACGTTCTGGGGGAAAAAACTACAACTGAGGCTATGGGCGTCGTGCGTCCTACTTATCACATCGGATGATGTCGGACGTTGGAGGAGGTCCTCGACGACGGCGCATCGACGTCATCGACGCAGGACGCAGACGCCGAAAAAGTTTCCGAAGCAGCACAGCTGTGGTGATTACATGTCATAGATATGGAATACGTCGTCGGACCATCCCATCGAAAGAACGTTACCAGGTAAGAAAGTAACTTGTTCTTTTCTCCCTTTTGTATGAACAATAGATTTTACCTCGGTTCTTAATTTCTTTTAAGTTATATGAAAAATCCATTCATCAAAGTATGGTACTTCGTTACCCCAAACCAAAGATGTAGAAAGATTAGGTATTACTTTCACTAATACTGGACAATTCTTCCCTAGAATGGTAACATCAAGAATGGTTAAGGATGCATTCCCATTTTGCTCATGTAAACAATGTATTTCTTTATAGCCCATGGTTTTCCAATTAGCTGAGAGAAGACTAGCTTGTATGGCAGAGTTTTTACTTCCAGTATCTAACTGGGCCCAAATAGTTTTACCCTGAAACACCTCATCTATTCTCTAACTAGTCCTTTTTCCAGTACACAACATGTTATCTGTCTGATCTCCTTGCCTGCATTTAGAGACATTTAAAGATGACATACTTTCCTCAGAAATTGCCTGTTTTTCCTCTTCCTACTCATCTTTTAAGTCACTATATGGATGTTGAGGTCTACATCCATATTCATGCTGTTCAGAACTCCCACATCACAAACACCTTGACTCGGTAGCTACCTCTTCCTCAGAAAAACCTAGCTCTTTAAAGGGAGAAGTGTTTCCTGTGAACTTCTAGAATTAGATCTTTGGGATTTATCAAACCTGGCGGTACGCTTCTGTTTTCCTCCTCTTATGTGGAATTTCCTTTAGTGAGAAATGAAGAAGTCCAACAATGGGATCTTCTATCACAAAATTTGATAGTTTCCTCAAAAGGATCAGAGATTTTGTTCTTCTTCCACACTCCCAAGTATCGCTTGCTTGCTCTTGAAAAAAGGGTTAAAGTTCAGAGTAACTAGTATCTTTCTCAAAACAGTACAACATGGTAGATTGAGAATGTTCCCTCTTTGTCCTATATAAGCGTTCTAGGTTTGGGCAACATCTCTCTTTCTTCTTACCATATAACATGGTATTCTGGTGATCTTCCTGTTTGGTCTTACTAAGAACATTGTCATAAAGTTCACAGGTAGTAAAAAATATGTCTAGAGTCATTAACAGCATTTGCAGGTGAACCTTTCTCCTGATGTCATGATTCCCAAGCTACATCATACACTAATCTACCTCCTTGGTGTATTTCACGGTAGTGTTTGAATAATTGAGAACCACACATTTCAGTTAATTCTCCCACTACAGGTTAGAGGACAGATCTTACATCTACGTCCTTGTTCAGGTATAATATAGGCAGAGATATAAATGGGAAATTCTACCTCTTGTAACAAAGACACAATGGGCCTCCTTATGGATGTGGCGCTAAGGCAACAACAGCGTTGGTAGTGCTACCGGCGCCGTTGTTACCTTATCGCCACATTACGAGTTCTGCTTGCGGGTGCTGCTCTGCACGCCTGATCACACCAGGCGTGCAGAGCGGCACCCGCGAGCAGAATTCGTGATTGCACCGGCACCGTTATAAACGGTGCCAGTGCAACCATGCTCCCCACCCCCATTCTGCCCTATGGGTCAGAATGGGGATCGGGTCGGGAGCCCGGCCATACCGGCATCCGCGAATGGGCAATTACCGGTCCATTCAACTCGCAACTTGTATTTTGTATTTTTATTTATTTAAATTAAATAGCGCTTTAAGCCAAAGCGCTTTACATGAGGAACAAGCAATTACAACAAGCAATACATAACATTGAATCAAACCAGAAAACAGTACAAGGAACAATTTACATTATCGGTGAGGTTAAGTGCATGTGGAGGGGGACTGAAGTGAGAGAGGAGGGTTAGAAGGTGAAGGAGGAGGAGGATTCAATGGAGAAGGAGGAAGCGAAAAGAAGCTAGGGGCGTGAATGGAAGAGGTAGGATTTTAGAGAGGTGCGAAATGAGGGGTAGGTGGTAGTAGTGCGGATTGGGAGGGGAAGACGGTTCCAATGGAAAGGAGCAAAAAGTTGGAAGGGGCGGAAGCGGGAAGGGGCACAGGGTGGAGGAGGAGGAGAAAGAAGGAAGAGATCTGCAGAACGGAGAGAACGAGGAGGGGTGTAGAAAGTGAGGAGGGAGGATAGATAAGGAGGGGCAAGACAATAGAGGGTTTTGAAGACTGAACAGCGGAAGTTAAATTTAAGCTGGGAGTGAAAAGGAAGCCATCCTAGTGAGTCAAGGGAAGAGGATATAGAGTCGTAAGGTGAGAGAAGGCAGAGGGAGCGGATAGCGGAGTGGTAGATGGATTTGAGGTGCGAGAGGTGGGAGGAGGTGAGTCCAAAGAAGAGAGTGGAGCAGTAGAAGAGTCTGGAGAAGATAAGGGAGGAGATTAGGAGTTTAGTAGCATGGAAGGTTATCAGAGGACACATTTTACGGATATTGTAGGGGTGGAAGCGGCAAGATCTGGCAGTGAGAGAAATGTGGTGAGAAAGAGAGAAGTGGGGGTCCATGTGGAGACCAAGGTTGCAGGCATGAGGGGAGAAGGGGAGTTGGGAGGGAGGGAGGGAAGGAAATGAAGGGAGGAGGCGAGGGAGGAGGAAGAGTACTGGCAGAGGGAAAGCCCATTCACGGGTGGCCCATAATGGCCCATTTGCGGGGCCCATAATGGCCCATTCGTGGTAATGGCCCATTCGCGGGTGCTGGTGCCGGTAGCGAGTTTGGCGGTGCCCGTGCCCTTATTAAGGGCACGGCTACCGCCAAACTCGTAATGAGGCCCAATCAATTTGTCTTTTCCTGGTATTACATGATTCTGAGGGAAATACAAATAATATACATTCCCTTCAACATATTGGGGGTCATTCCGAGTTGGGCAGTAGGGGCTTAACAGCACCGTTAAGGCCCTACCGCCCTATTCCGAGGTCCTTAGCGGGTCCCAGCAGGAACGGCTGGTCTGACCAGCCGTTCTTAGCGGGACCCGTTTAGGGACTTTGGAGCTAATAATGGGCTCGCCATTCACGGGCATGTTATTAGCGCCTTCCCCATTTCCATTGAGCCCTATGGGGGCTCAAATGGGAATGGGGAATGGTTTACTGAATGGATACTTACCGGGCCCTCCAAGGTCGGAATGACCCAGTAAGTCCCCATTCAGTGAGAACGGACCCAAACCCGGGTTTGGAGGCAGCCATGGCGCTAATAGCGCCATGGCTGCCTCCAAACTCGTAATGACCCCCATTGTCTTTTTGGAAGAATAGCCTGGCCTGAGACTTTGAAAAATTGTATTCCCACATTCATTTTAAGAGGCCACTGATTGCACAGAACTTCTCTAATTTGTCCGGCTCCTTTGATGGAAAAGGAATCCATGGTTCTTTCCTCCCTAGTAATGGAGGGGTTAGGAAGTACAACTGGCACGAGTAGGAGAAATAGGCTCAGACCAACTCCTCTCTGATGCAGTCTCAGTTTGATCAGAGTCTACCTAATTTCTTGTGGATCCTGTGAAGGTATCATGAAGCAAGACACAGACAACATATTCAAAGTTCAAAGCAAAATGGTTTATTAAATCAAATGTCAGGATGGTAGAAGGCCTAACTTCCCTATGCTAAGGTGGGATTTCCCTACCTGAACGAACCTAAGGAAAGTCTGAGTCAAAGAGTTCAATTTAAAAGTCTGTCTGTGTACAAAACCTATGCTTGCCCTCACAACTAAAGCTAAACAATTTGTAGGGATGTCAATAATCAAAGAAATAGTGTTCAGCATAAAGCTCTGAGCTTCTTCCAGCTCTTAGCTTTCTCTTCAGCTCTCCTTCCCCAAGTTCAAGAAAGTTCCATACAAGTCTAAAGATTACCTTGCTTAGGTTCAAACAGTTTCACACAGTCCTTGGGGTTCCCTTCCGCAAGTTCCAAGCATCAGTGATCCAAAGAAGAGGGGTTTTGAGGCTCTGTGCTGAAGACAGCATTTTGCAGTTCATCAAGTCTCAGGGTTCCCTTCCCCAAAACTTAAATGTAGCAACCAGTGTTGCAATGCTCCGTCTTGGTTTATTTCACAGTGTCTTAGGCTTTCACAATATAAGGCTCACTGGTCTTGGGGCAATTGTCAGACCACACGGTCCACTCATCACAGGTCCCGCAACCAGGACCCATAGGCTCTTCTGTCCACACAGGTTCTCCAGCATTTGCCCCTGCGTACAGATTCACCTTTACTGGGCTTTTCTTTGTTGTCCTCTTCGCTTTATATACAGGTTCACACTTTCCGAGCTTCTCTGTGTCAGCCTCTTGGCTTTGCCATTATGTTTCACACACCTCTTTGCCAGTCTGTGGCCTTGCAGCACTGTATTCATTCATAAGATTCACTTTATGGTGGTCTTGCTCATGCCCACCCTTTTATTGCACAGCTTGGCCATGAAGGGGGCCAGCGTGGAGCGTAACATTTTAAAGAATCTAATCAAGGACATCCTTCTCAGTGAATGGGGCTTCCAACGCAGCTACTTTGTCTGAGGACAACCTCGGGATGGGGTGGGCGTTAAGAAATTGGTCGAATTGGGGTACCTTTTTCATTGATTTCTGATGTGTAAAGGATTTCGTAGTACTTATGAAATTCATCTGCTATTTGGGCATTGTTTAGGAGTTTTTCTCCTCTTGCTGGTTGTATTGCGGCTACTCTTGTAGAGTTTCTATACTTTCTTAGCCTCCAAGCCAAACATTTATCAGCTTGTTCCTCTTCTCCATGTTTTTTAGTTTAAGAAATGCCAGTTTACACTCCGTTTGGATCAGTAGTGCCTTCAAATCAGCTCTGTATTTCTGGAGTTTCTACAGATCTCCAGGAAGCATTTGGGACCTCTGTTTCTATTTTACCCCTAAGTGACGAATCCTGCTCTGCTCTTTCTCTTTTTTTTGTTGCTCCCATTCCCATCAGGACTCCTCAAATAATTGCCTTAAATGCATCCCATACTCCAGGAGCCCCCACCTTGCCATTGTCATTAAAGTGGAAGAACTCTTTAATCGATTCCAGCACTGTCTGGACCAGCTCCTTTTCTTTTAACAAGAGGTTGTTGCAGGGCCATTTGGTATTGTGTTTTTCTGAGAACCATTCCCCAATTCTGACTCTAACCATATCGTAGTCTGACCACAGGATGGTCTCCGTGGAATGTGTTGTGGACTTTAGAGTAGTAAGTGTATGGGGTTCCCGCCCCTTCACTTGGGGAAAGAGAGTCCACCACCCCTCAGCTCTGCATTAGTTTGTTGAAAGCAGAGAGCCCTTTTATACTGCGCACTGGTGGTCGCCTATATGGTTGCCCTTTTCCTATCCTATCTAGGTGAAGGACCATGTTAAAGTCACCCCCTTTAATCAAGGACCCTTCAACGAATGATTGGATTTTACCCTTCATAGAGACCCAGAACTGGTCTTGCCCGTCATTTGGACATCATGTTGCCTTTCACCTCCCCCTTGACCGTTGGGGTCCTTGGATTCCACTTTCGGAACAAATTTAGCTTGCTAGCCACCACTATTGTGACCCCCTTTTTTGGACTGGTTGGATGCATAAAAGACCCCCTCCCTATAGATTTGGTTCTAAGGGCTGGTTCTTTCCCTCTCTACCAGTGTGTCTCCTGCAGAAACATGATGTCTAATTTCGATCAGTGAAATTCGCGTTTTAGGGATCTCTTGCTTTGGGAGTTTAAACCTCTGATGTTCAAAGAACCCAATGCCATTGAACAAGACGCGTTAGCCATCCGGGTCTGAGTTTGAACCAAATAACAACCTCTTTTCAAGATTGCCTGACATGCGAACTGGTGTCGTAAACCCAACATTGTTGACTGATGAGGTCCTAACCTTCTGTCGAATGGTCATAAACGAACAGAGAACCATGCTAAACCCCTTGTAAGAAACTCCCTCTCTCCTCCAAATTCCCCCCGTCTCCCACCTACGGCATCTGGACTACTGGCGACATCTTGGATATCGATGGGCCAGACCTCCATTTGCACCCCCACTCGCAGGCCCTGTGTCACCACAATACTACCACTGAGCCCCCTTCAGAAAGCTCCCTCTTGTATGGTCAACAGGGCACTCAGATTCTATGTATTTGTGGAGCAACAGCTCATCTCCCATCATTTCGAAAGAACACCACATTTTTCTGTAGTACTGCCAGTGTGTAACCTTGGCCCCTCAGGTTTGTGGGGGGAGATGCCGGATTCAGTTTCTTGAATTTGCAAAGCCCTTTGGCAGGGCGTCTGTCTATGGAGCCGTTGCTTTTTGAGGCAGTACTATGCGAGCCCCTCAGGGCAGCCACTGGGGCGGCGTCTCCGAGCACCTCATGCGTCACCTGTTGATGTCATCCTCTGTGACCAGGTTATATTTGTACCCCTTGAACTCAAAGGCTAGAGAGAAGAGGAAACCCCATCTGTATCACACACCCTTTGTTGTGAGCCATTTAGTTAGGGGGTGCAGAGTCTTCTGCGAGATAGGGTGAAGGGTGACAGGACCTGGTATATCAAAATTTGGGAAGATCCCCAGGCCACAGGGCCTCTTTTTCTCGCTGTGTCTAGTATCTTTGCTTTTTTTGAGTAATAATGTAATTTAGCTAGCACTGACCTCGGTCCACAGGCACCCCCTCCTGCTCTGTGTTCTCAGTCGATGGTGGATTCGGTGGTATTGTCATCATTAAAGACTTCCTGATGACTTTGTTGATGGGCAGGGTCTCCTGCTTACCCCAGGTGGGGGTGAATGGTGGACTGAAATGGTCTGAGGGTGCAGTCCGTGTCCCTTCCAGTGGTCCTACCGACAAGGCGGCCCTCCTCCTCCTGGGGGTGGACAGGGGTGCCAGGGGGCTGTGGGGCCCTTCCTTGTCACTCCTCCCTTTGCGTCCCTCCTTTCCTTTCTCCCCTCTCAACTCCTCTCTCCCTCTTCTCTTCCTTCTTTTCCTCTCTTTTCACCCTGGGGGCCTCGGGGAGGACAGGGGTCCTCCCCCCCCCCCGCTCCCCAAGGCCGGACCGGCCTGCCGCCGAAGTCTTCTCGCAGATGGCTCTCTGCCTTGGGGGCGTAGCAAGGGGGCTCCGCCACTTCCCCAAGGCAGGGGCCCGGGTGCCTTCCCTCATCGGGGACTGAGGATGCCTTGTGTTCCGGGCCCGAGTGGTAACGGTGCCCCACACCTGTCCCCGCTCCTCACCTCTGCACTGAAGATCTTGGCTCGTCCCACTCTGGATCTCTCACTGCAGGGAGGTGGGTTGCCGGGCTGCTGCACGCCCGCCTCGGCTCCTCCTCTTGCTGTGCCCACTTAGAGGCCGGGGCTCTGGTAGGTAGCTTGTAGAGCCTGCAGCCGGATCGGGAGCGGGCCTTCTCCTCGGTCTGTCTCTGCTGGTCGTATCTCAGCCAGTATTTGTCCCCGAAGCTCAGGGGAAAGCCAGGGAGGGGCAGCTCGATATGCCACACACGGGTTTGTGGGGGTGGCTGTTACTGGTACTAGGAGCTCTGGGGGGGCTTAAGACCCAGAACGGGCCTGTCTATGAGGAACTACACAGAGCTGTCAGCTCAGCTCCGTGCCCCCTGGTGGCCAATCAAATCCTTCCTCTTTCTTTAACAATTAGTCTCCCTCTGCCAGGCTCGGACCATTTTCAGTTTGCATTAAACTATCGAAGACTTTCGAATGTGCACAGGGTTTAGCTTGCCCCATTGCAGGACCACTTCAATCTCAAAATTCCCTTTTCACAGTTGCCAACCAGTTGGAGACCTAACAGAAACCTTCCATTGAGCACGCACGTGGCGCCGGACCTCTCTGTCTATGGTATCTTTCTTGGCCTCCAAAGTTCAGTCACTCCTCTGGTTTTTAATTATATTCATGTCGCTCGTCACATACGTTTCATACATTGTTGCCACTTGCAGCCTTGGTTTTAACACAGGCTGTTCTGGTATCAGTCTCTCTGACTCACCAGCTGGGCTGTCTTTACTGGCGCTGCTTTGTTGTAGGAGCCACGGACAGTTCCACATTGGCAAAAGCTCCTCCCTGCCTTGGTTATTGACACGGAAGAGCCCCGGCTACCTATGACACACGATGCAGGTTTCTTCAACTTTAGTCCGAGGTCTTGGGTATCTTATTTTCCAAGGTTCACGAAAGTAACGGTCTGAAAAGGTCAAGTGCACACCCCTCCTTGCAACCCTTTCTGGTCCTGCCGTCTTTCTCCTCCTATTAAACTGCCATCTTGGAACTGCTGCTTCCTCGTGTGCTTTGCCTTGCTCAGAGTGTGCCTTTGTGCTCTGCCTTTTATCTGTGTGATGGAAGTCAGGTGTGTGTTATGATCAGTAATTGCCTGACCTTGGGACATGTCAGGTATACAGTTCTGGTGTGCTGTCCGTGAGAAAATGTTTGTGTCAGGAAATGGGGGCAGGGGTTGAGTTCCTAAGTATCCTACGTGGTAAGATGGGGAAAAGGTGTTGCAGGGAATAGGATACCGCAACTCACCATCCGGTGTCCCACTCCCACTCCCACTCCCTGAAGACCCCTCATCCAGGTGATCCACCCCCAGGAACTGGATCCAAAAGTGATGGCCATGTCCTGGCCAGCTGGATGACAGATCCCCAGGGACTAGCGGGTGAGACACCTTTAGGATTCTCACACCTGCCCTGGGTAAGATCCTTTCCCCAGGCATTAAAGTCAGCAATGATAAAAGGAAAAGAAACGTCTTGAACCAGTTTCTTATCAGTTCCAGTTGAAAGCAAAAGTTCATCAAACAAAGACCCTCTGGCAACTATTATTTGGTATTGGTTGAAAAGATCCCCTTCTAATTCCAAGAAAGAAAATGTCACCAATGGTAATCCTGGTTATGACGTAAATGTGTCTTCTCTTCAATATTATTTGGCACAGTTCAAAAGAATATGTATTATTTAATCTCAGGACTTCTCCAGCTACAACTTTACAATTGGTTAGGACTTCTTTAGTACATTTTGTATATTTTTCTGGATGCTTCTCTTTGGGTTGCTGTTTCCCTTCTAACAACCACCCTTCTACTTTTCTTACTGTAAGAACAGTCACCCTTATCCTACACTATGCCACTACTTCAAACCACTCGGATGTGACATCCACGGAAACTTTGTATACTACCAGAGTTCAGGTATTTCTACCACTGCTTTGTACTTCTGAATTATCAGGCAAAGTCTGACAAGACACTGCAACCTCTTCAGGTAGGCAAGGACCGATACCCTTCAATAACATTCTAAAAGGGGGAAGCCTCTTTGCCTCTTCCATCTGTCTGACTGTTACGCTCACCTGGTATCCACGGGGACGCCACTCAGCCCTGGTTGATTGATTTGCACCTGGAACCCTTTTCCAAATCCCGGTGGTGCCTTCAATGGAAGTAGGGCCTGAAAGCAGAGTAGGACTGGGTTCAAGACTGGTCGGCTCAGGTAAGGTCCTCTCCCACCTCCCCTGGGTTCGACCCTTCGGCCCTCTCCTCACCGTATTGTAGTTTTTGGCGTGCTCTCTGTCCTGCCTTCTTTGCAGGGGTGCGTAGTCTCCAGTGGGCTAAGGCGACCGAGTTACTTCACTGGTGCGAGCCTTTAAGGTAGGTCTTGCTGCAGCAGTCTGTATATGATACTGTTCTTGCCTTCCTTTCTTTTGGTTAATGTCTTTTCTCTCTCCCTAGGTGAGCGGGAGATTCGGCGTGTCGTGCTGGTTGGATTGAGCGAGCACCTGCCGGTAATGGATAGTGCCAGAGCGCACTGCAGTTCGGTAAGTAACGCGCTATGCGCGGCTTCTTTTCGCTTTGTATTTTCTAACCTGTGTTCTTCTTTCCTTACAGGTCGCGATGGTCTTCTCCAGTGGGCGTGGTGTTCCGGAACGGTGCCGGCCAATAGGTCACCTGCCAGAAGAGGGTCTCGTAATGTTCGTGTCTATGCCGTGAATAAACCCTTTCTAAAGTTGTCTTTCTCCCTTTCCTTTCAGGTTGTTTCGCTCCGGTGAGTATGCGGTGTCCAGAAGATGCAGTTTGCTGGTTAGACGACTGCAAGTGAGCAGAATCAAGGTCGAGCTTCGGGCGGATAACAGGATAGAGTTCGCAGGTAAGAGTCTATTAATGATGCCCTTTTTCTCCTCTGCAGGCTCGTTGCTCCGATGATTGCCGGTATCAAGTACACTGGACACGGTGAGCGTTACGCTGCAGGCTGCAGAATAACGCAAAGTGTGTTCTGTTGCTTGGGTATGGTTTAAATAGCCTCCCAGCAAAGTAGTCCAGGTAAAGTAGTCCCAGGCTACCACACCCAAAACACTATACCGCATAGTCTAGTTCTAAGAACTAGACTATGTACGTACCTCCATGTTGACTGCAGGCCCCAAGGAAAAGTAGTCCCATTCAAAGATGCTCTTTATATTGAATATGAGCCTAGCGCCAAAGGCGCCAGGACTGACTCCAAGAGAGTCTTGGAAGAGGATGCGAGGCCTCTGAGGCCCTAATGGAACCCCGAACCCTGACCTTACCTGCCATGTTGACATGCCAGTGGGGGTTTTGGTAAAGGGTCGTGACACTGGCTGCCACAAGAATAACCTCTTTCTGCCCACAAGACATACTTCCTTTCAGCTTCAGCATTCTTTAGAATTACAGGTTAACGTCTGAATTTATTTACAAGCACCCAGCTCCCATTCCCCAGCTTTACTCACACCTCTTCTGCTCCAGTAATTACCTAGAGGCCGTAGTGTCACTCTTTCAGCTTCAGGTAACAACGCCACACTGATATCTTGAGTTACTGGACTGTTGACAACTTTACAGAGCCGGTAGATAGCTCTTAACAAGACTGGTTTCACTATGGAAAGGGTTCACCTTTTGGCTTGGGTACAGCTTGTTCTTCTTTTCAGTATTGTGTACTCCTTGGAAAAATAAAGAATGTTAATTCTGGATACAATTTTAAGGTTCAGTCTTCCAAGTGAAAACATAATTAGGTACATGCAACCACTCTTTAAGGTAGATTTTTAAACTTAAATTGATGAATAGAATTGTATTCCTGTATAACATTAAAGAAGACCACTTCAGACTTTCTTTGGAGAAACACAATTGGTCACACGCAACCTTCCTTTGATGCAATTTTCACTTGGTATTACTTGGTATTACTTGTAACTCTTTTACAACGTCAATGTTAGGTAGTCGGAAAAGATTTAACAAACTTGCCTTCTTCACAATAAAGGACACCCAAGCACTCCTTAATCTGAAAAGTGTTCAACAATGGATACAATAGCTCTTCACTTCTCACGCAAATATTACAGCTTTCAGAATAAGTGTGAATGCTAAATGCTACAATTCATTGTTAACAGACAATTTAAAGATATCAAACCACTTTTACTCGCTTCAAACGTTATGCAAGTTACTTTGGAGCTGGCTACAGGCTTGGGGAGTGAATCTGAACGCTGTGCTTCACTCACCGGCTTCATGGGCATTGCGGTTGCGGGTTGCTCTGCATCCCTGACTTCCTCGACCACTGCTACTACTTCTGGCTCACTTGGGACCCACACCCTTCTCCAGGATGGGTGTCTCCGGTCCGGGCCACCTTAATTGGGTGTTTCTTTTACTCCTGAGCCCCTCGGCTTACCTTCTGCTCCTGGCCTTGGGCTCCTGCAAGGTCACAGCTCTGAAATCACAGCAACTCGGCTCACATGGGGAAAAATTCACTTCCAGCACGTCTTCCTCTGTGCAGCCTCTTCAATACAGGTTTTTGGAACACAGGGCCCTCTCAAAACGTGCAGGTGAAATCTGCTCTCTCAACGTTCTGGCGTCCCATCTGTGTTCCTACTTCCCCATGACTTGAGAGCCTCGTACTTCTCCTCTACAACTACTACTGCCAGCCTTCCAACTCCTGCTCCAGCGCCTTCTCCCTCTTCTCCTTTCCTGCTTGGGCCTTTTTTTTAATTTAAATTTTTATTTATTTTTAAACATCAGGATTGAACATACAGGTGGGTGCATGTTATATTCGCAGGGTTACATCAAGATATTATATCGTTCAACCTGAACAACATTTTAACAACAAATGCGTGTCCTGCCCTTATGGAAGGAAGTTTTAAACCCCTAACCCCCTCCCTCCCATCCCTTAACAGTGCTCGTAGCTTTTCCAGTTCATTGGCGTTTATTATGTCGATTTGTAATGGGCGACATAACGTTTTCCCCTGATCTTCTTTTGAGTTAAGAGTTGATGATTAAGTTTGTGACAGGCATGTTTAGCTGGTGGTGTATCAAGTGGTGCTCGGTTCGTGCTGGGACGGGGTGTTTTCTAAATTCCTTGGTGCGCCGGGTCGGTCGCCACTGAGCCTGCGATGTAGTGACTGGCAAAGTTGCACCGGGCTTCCTCGTGTCGTGCAGCCTTGTCGTGGAGGGCTGCCGTGATTTTCTCCATTGTGTAGATATTTGTTGCGATCTGTATCCAGTCCTTTTTATCTGGAAGGCGTGGAGATTTCAATTTGATGACCAGGCCTGCTCTCGCAGCCAATAGGAGAGGGATTGCTAGTCCTTTAACCCTAGTCAGTTCGTCGTCCACTTCTTCAAGACCAAAAAGAATCAGGAGGGGGGATAATTCCCTTTCTATGCCGTCTAACTGTTTTATCCATCCCAGGACTTCCTGCCAGTAGATGCAAACTTTGGGGCAGCCCCACCACATGTGCCAGTAATCGGCGTCCATGCCACATTGTCGCCAGAATCTCGTGCTGGAGGTCTGAAACATTTTGGATAGCCTGTGTGGGTCGTACTGCCATCTGTGGAGTAGCTTTATTGCATGTAGTTTGTACTGGGCTGCAATTGATATTCTGGATGGTGTTTCACAAATTCTGTCCCAAGCCTGCTGGTCGAATTCTCTACCGAAATCCTTTTCCCATCTCTCTTTAAGGCAGGGACTTGAAGGCAGTTCCTTACAGATCAGTGCACTATACATTCATGCTATTAGGCCTTTGTTTGTGCTGGTCGTGTCCAAAATTGTCTCGAAGGGCGTGAGCTCTATTTGCGTTTTGGCCTTCCATTCTCTTTTTGGATAATACACCTTCCAATCGCAGATATGGGAAAATCGGAATCAGGTGTAGTTGGAGAGCTTCCTCTAGTTCTGTTATTGATATGAATTTTCAGTTTCTCCACAGCTGGCCGACTCTCAAGTCCGGCATCGGACCAGGCTTGGTATCTGGCGTGTTCAGGGATTTCCTCTCTGATCCCCGGGGACCACAGATGGCTCAGAGGAGAAGGCCACGTGGTAACTCCTGACATTCCTTTCCCCTCCTTCCATATGTGCCATAATGTCCCCAGTATTGGGTGGTTGCGCAGTCTTCTTAGAGGTTTTGGCCTGGGTACCCATAACCATTCTGCGAGAGTTGCGGGGGTTAGATTATCGTTGTCCAACTGAACCCATTGCAGGTCCCTTCTGTCGCACAGGTGTAGAATCAGGATTCTGAGTTGTGCCGCCTGGTAGTATCATTCTATATCCGGAAGACCCACTCCTCCCTGCTCCTTTGGTAGTATGAAGGTTTTGTAGGGTATCCTGGGTTTCTTTCCTTTCCAAAGGAATTCCGATATGGCCTTCTTAACTTATTTAAAAAATTGGTCCGGGATTGTGATAGGCAGGACCTGAAAGGGGTATAGGAAGCATGGGAGGCTCACCATCTTAATGGCATTTAGACGTCCCATCCAGGAGATTGTAAGTGATTTCCATTTTGTGAGATCCGCTTTAAGGGCATCGAGGAGTTGGGGAAAGTTTGCTTCATATAGGTGTTCGAGGTCTATTAATTGGTTTGGGGAGGGTTCGTGGAGTGGGAAGAGGATGGATTTGGTTTTGTTAATTTTGAAGCCTGAGAGTGCGCCATATTCTTCTATCAGGCAGATCGTGCGGGGGATTGATGACGTTGGATTCTGTACATGAAGCAGGATGTCGTCTGCGTACTAGGCCAGATTATACTCTCTGCCGTTTACTCGCATCCCCTCTACTCTGGCGTCTGTTCGAAGCGTTTGAACAAGCGGTTCCAGCGATAACTCGAAGAGTATTGCCGAGAGGGGGCAACCTTGTCTTGTTCCTCTACTGAGTGGGAACCAGCGGGAGTGTTGGGAATTCACTACTACAGATGCTTGTGGCGCTGTGTAGACCGCTTTAATCCCTCGTCAGAGAGTGGAGCCTAGGCCTATTTTCTCTAGTGTGGCCTCCAAGAAGTGCCATTCAACTCTGTGGAACGCCTTCTCGGCATCAATCGGAAATAGTGCGGGCATGTTTGGCATCTTTTTGGCCTCGTGTATGAGGTGAAGGGTTTTCCGGGTGGAATCTGCGCCTTGTCTGCCGAGGATGAAACCCACTTGGTCATTATAAATTACTGCGGGCATGTGTGACTCGAACCGCGCAGTGAGAACTCTCGTATAGATTTTGGCGTCAGTGTTTAGGAGGGAAATTGGGCGGTAGGATGCGCACTGTTTGGGATCCTTGCCTTCTTTGGGTATAACCGTTATAAGTGCTTCTGAGAAGGATTCGGGCGCCACACCAGATTGGAGGATGTTCTTGAAGAGGACGACCATGAATGGGAGGAGGGCGTCCTTGAAGGTCTTGTAAAACCCTGCTGTATAGCCATCATTTCCGGGGGCTTTCCCCGCAGAAGTCTTTTAATTGCCTCCTCAATCTCCTCTCCTGCGATAGGGGCATCTATGGCTTGTGCTATGTCCAGGGGGAGGATTGGCAGGGATACTTTGTTCATATATTCTGTGATCGCCTATGGGTGTGGGGCCGCATCTGAAGTGTATAACTTCTCGTAGAAATCAGCGAAGACTTCCGCAGTATCGGGAGGACAGTGTCCGTGAGGTGCTTCTTCATTCTGTATCGTTGGGACCCATCGCTCTCTGCGTTGCCCGCGGAGTCTTGCGGCAAGTAGGGCGCCTGCCTTGTCCCCATGTTCGTATTGTTTTTGCTTAAGACATTGGAGTTTGCGCACAATGCTATCAGTTTCTAATTGCCGAAGTTCCTCCCTCTTGTCATTGGCTTGCTTGATTTTTTGGATTCTGTTGGGGCCTGAGGATTGGGCGACGAGGTCCATTTGGGTGACTTCATTTCGGAGCCTGTTTTCTATGAGTTGGCGTTCTCTTTTCTTCGCTGCCCCTTCTCTAATGAGTATTCCTCTCCAAGTGGCTTTACCCGCCTCCCATACTGTATTTTACGGAAGTTTCGCCTGTATTGTTTTGTTCAAAGTATTGGGTGATGTCCTGCTCGAGTTGATCCTGAAAAGTCGGATCCTTGAAGAGAGTCTCATTTCATCGCCATTTAGAGTTTCTAACGCCTGGGTCGTAATGACCCCCCATGTCATGGTCTGACCATGTCACGGGAGATAAACTGGATTCGGACATTGCCTCGGTGAGTTCTGGGTTGAGATATATATAGTCAATTCTGTTAAACGTAGCGTGCGGTGTCGAGTAGAAAGTGAAACCTGTTTGATTCGGGTTCATGTATCGCCATGCATTAATGAGGTTGTAGGCATCCATCATGTCTGCGACCTGTGAGCGTCCGGAGCCAGATAGGGGGGTTGCAAGTGGATTTCCCGCTTGTCTGTCCTGGACTGGATCCATCCACAAATTAAGGTCACATCCCAAGATCACTTTGCCTTCCGCTTCGGTCATGACTTTGCAAACTGTTTGTTGTAGGAACCTGGTCTGTCCGGTGTTAGTTGCATATATGGCTGCGAGTTTGATGATGGTGCCTTGTATTTTGCCGACCAGTACAAGCGCTCTGCCACTTACGTCAGCCCAGGTTTTCAGGAGTTCAAACAGGATTGCTTTGTTGACTAAAATGCCGACCCCAGCTTTCTTGAGTGGGCCTGAACCCCAATATTCAGAGCCTTCTTTGGTGTAGAGGACCTTCCTCTCATCTCCCTTACTGTATCAGGTTTCCTGTAGAAAAAGTATGTCTAGGTTCGCCCTCTTGAATTCTCTGGACACTAGTGACCTTTTGGTGGGAGAGTTAAGCCCCGTGACGTTCAGTGTGCCAATTTTGAGTGTGCCATGCCTGTCACTCGATTTGTCATGTCTGTTGATCAGTGATGTGTCCTTTGGGTTCGCTCATCACGGTGCGTCGCCCGTCACTGGATGTCGCCGCAGTGGAAGTAACCAGATAGGTGCCCCCAACTAACTGGGGCTGTGAAGCTTTCCGCATCCCTCCCCCCTCCCTCCCCTTTAAGGTATTAAACGTAATACCCCCTGCCCTCAGTTCTGTCTCTTCGCCCTTCCCTTTTTCCATGAGGGTCTGCATCTTGGTTCGGTGGCGTCCGAGTTGGACTGAGTGTATACAGCCGGTCCACTATCGGACCACCAGTGAGGGTCGTAATCGCACGACCCCTACTACAACTATTATCATTATAACATTCTGAGCCCCCTCCCCCATTTCCTTCAAACATTGTATTAAACAACAACAACTTTTACTGTATAATAGAAAGTTTAGTGATACATGCGATTTCTGTAATCATCGTCCACTGACTGCTCTTCCCTGCGCTCCAGGCGGGAGGTCGTTTGTGAATCAGGCCCCGCAGCAGGCGTGTGCCGGATTTCAGGGTGTTGATAGATGTCCGTGCAATATTATCGAGGTAAACATCGTTGAGATATAGACTTAAGTGAACAGTATCATTTGTTACTGTCTGGCGTGTCGTTGGGTCGTCTATACTTTCTGGATCCTTTGACTCTTTTCCTCCTCGGTCCCTGGAGCTCCCATATCGCTCTGTCCTGCGCGGGGTCCTCTTGTGTTCCTTCTTTTGGGCCTGTCCCAAGAATATCTGCGATGCACTCTTGTATTTCCTCTTTGGAGCGGAGCAGTATCCTCCTGCTTCCATGCTCAAACGTGAGGGAGAATGGATATCCCCACCTGTATCTCGTGCCTTGGTCTTTAAGCCATTTCGTTAGGGGGCTACAGAGACGTCGCAGGGCCAGGGTGAGCGAGGATAGGTCCTGGAAGATAGTGATCTGAGCCACCCTGAGGGTGAGGGTGCCCCCGGTCCTGGCTTTGGCGAGTATCCTTGTTCTGTCCTGATATCTGTGGAATCTGGCGAGGACTGACCTTGTGTAACGCTCACCTGGTATCCACAGGGACGTCACTCAGCCTGTTCTGACCTCTTACAATCTCGAACCCTTCCCTGGAGTCTACTCGACTGGAGACTGGGCCTGAAACACAGGATTGGTAGAGTTTAACTCCCTATTGTCTATGTGTGCTTCAACCCCTTCTTCCCCGGGGTCCAACCCTTCCCTTTGATCTACAGCTCACCTTGTTTTCTCGGAAAGTGTGTTCTCCGTCCTGCTTTCAGCGCAGGGGCGCGTTGATTGATGCGGGCTCGTTGCTGCCTAGTTACTTCACTGGCAAGAGTCCGACAGGTAAGTATAATGAGTCTTTTGAACAGTTCTCTAACTTTGTTCCTTTCCTTCCTTCGATGAAGGCCGGCGTCCGGGGATGGCGACGTGCTGCTGAGATGAGTAGCGCTGAAGGTGAGTGAGAGCACGATACAATCCTTTCGTATTTGTATTGAACTGAGTTCTTTTTCTGTGTCTTTTAGGTGCTGCAATGTTTTCAGCGTGGATGCCGGTTATGAAGAAGAAATGCGGTGAGTAAGCGCGGTATGCAGTACCTCTAGATGTTTCCACGCTTACCTGGAGTGTCGTTTCCCTCTTGCAGATGGATGAGAAGTTCCGGAGACAGAGTTCCCCCCAGAGCGGCTAGGATTCAGTTAAGCGTTTGAAGCTTGTACAGTCTTTAAAATTAAGCGAAGATTTGCTGAATGCTTACTAATGCCCTTTTTCTGTTCTTTTCCCTTTTCCTAAGGAAGCGGCGAGCCTGGATGGGAATGACACCGCCGAAGATGCCCGCAGAACAGAAGGAGCGATGAATGATGGGCAGAAGCGCCGCAAGGTAAGGCTGTTCCTAACAAGGTTCTTGTTCTTGCAGGAGCTGAGCCCAGAAGAAAGATGCATGCCTACTGGAGACCGATCCGAACATGGCGAGTGTCACGCTGCAGGTGCAGAAAACGCAAAGCATGTTTCTCAGCCTGGGGTTGTCTTAAATAGTCTCTGGGTATCCGAGGTGTCTCTGGGCTGAACCACACCCAAAAGACTAGACTGCACATGCAGTTCTGGGAACCGAAATATGTGGGGGCATCCATCTTGTCCACATCAATACACTACAAGTCCAATCCCCAATGTTATCCTATGGGAGTGAGTGAGTCTGGTGCCACAAGCGCCAAGTCTGACTCCAAGTGGGTCTTTGGAGGGATGGAGAGGCCCTTGAGGGCCATGTAGATGATCGTGGCCTGGCTCCAGCCTGACATCTTGGAGGGCTGGGGACATGAGGGGCAGGAATCATGACAGCACTCCCCTCCAAGGCCTGGCTCCAGCTTGACATCTTGGAGGGCTGGGGACATAAGGGGCAGGATTCATGACACCTTGGGCCGCCCGGTGGGCCACAGGCTCTATGTATTCTCTCGGTTGTAGGTTCATAGATGTCCTCATCTGCTGTCAGGATTTTAATAATATCATGTATTGTTTGTTTGAGGTTTTCTTCTGTTTCCCCTTCGCGCTCTGGAATCCCGAAGAATCGTAGGTTATTCCTTCTTTCTCTATTTTCTAAATCCTCCATCTTGAGGCGTATCTCATCCTCTCTCTTCTCTATGTTACGTATCCTGAGGTCCAATTGGGTTTCCAAGGTGTTTATTGAGGTTTGGTTGTTCTCTACGCCCTCCAATCTCTCATCAATGTTATCAACTCTGTGTCATCTTATCGATTTTGCCGCCGAGCTTAACCGCCATGTTTCGGATTTCGGTCAGGAGGGCTGCAATGTCTCCCTTGGTGGCTGCCGCTCCCGTTTCTGAAGCTTCCAGCAACATTCTAGTTCTTGGATCTGAGTCCGGAAGAAGCGGCGTATATGCATATCTGGCCAACTTGCTTTTAATGTTCATATGGTGCTTGTGTGCGAGGAGGCACACGCCCCGGGTGTGGAGGGCCTACCCCCTCCGCTGCTGTGTTGTATGGGTCTTGAAGTATGCTGTGGGCGTTGTGCAAGGCGTCTCCAGGATCGCGGGTCTGTGGATGGGAGGAGGCACACGCCCTGGGTCCAGGGGACCTACCCTCCGTCTGAGTTGGCTTCCGTCAGTGGGCTCAGTGCAATTTCAAGGGTGCTCTGCTGTCGGTGCGGTCCTAAGCGTTGGCACTGGTGGGGTTGCGTGGGAAAGATCTTTTAGCAGGGGGCTTTGGCTCCAGTTAAAGTTCAGGGGGGGACACTCTCAGATGCTTCGTTTCTCTTTGTCGCTGGTCCGCCTGTCCGGTTCTGGGCGGGACAAAAGACTGATGGTTGCGCAGAGGACACGCCCCGTGGATGGGGGCCCAACCCTCTCCACTGGCCCGCTGTGGGCACAAGCCCCTTGCCTTGTTTGGTGTGGCCTTCAGTGATGTATTAAGCAGAAATTATATGAATAGGTCCTCTTGCGATGGGTCCAGGGCCGCCAGTTATGGTGTTGTGGTTGGGTGGACGGGGTCTGGACTTGCTGTGGGAGGTTCCCAGCGCCAAACGCTTCACATGGCTGGTGGGAAGAGTTCCTTGAGTCTGAGCGTGTTGCTACCGTCCGGGGGGAGTTTGATGGCTGTTGGTTCCCTTGTTACTGTGCCTGGGGGAAGCAGTGCCTCTATAGGGGATGTCTAGTGAAGCAGCCTCACTGAGTGGGGCACTGCACCCTTGTGATTGAAAGGGGAGCGTGGCACAAGGTGTGCTGTAGGGCGTTTATAGTTGCGGGCAGTTTAGTGGCCCATAGAGCTTTGTGGGTTGTTGTCTTGAGCTGGGATCGACGTTGCGCGCAGTACAGGGACCACGACAGGGGGATCTGCAGGATTCTTCAAAGCACAGAGCAGGTCTAGAAATCACAGATGCTCATGTGACTGCAACAGTGACAGAAAAGTCTCTGCTGAGCAAGGGTGTCATTTAAGATATTCACCCCTTTACCAAAGCAACAATCATAAGTAGCCAATGATGGTGCCAGGATAATCTCTAAAATAAAGTTATGCGTCAGTTTAGGCATAGTGGCTGGTACTACTTATGATCACGGCTGCCACATTCCAATTGATATCGCACATGTTTCAGCTCCTGTCAGTCAAGTCTGCTGCGGAAGGTGATGTGTATTCTGGTCAGCCGGGTGTAACCCACCAGATGGCAGGACAGGAACCTGGAGGGCTGGGCCTCCTCTTTGATCTCTTTGTGCGAACAGGTAAAAACCTTTACCTGAAAGAGCCACACAGCAGGAAGCTGTCCTGGGCCTGGGCACCAAAAGGAGTAGCCTCACAACAGGATGCTGCATTTCTAAAGGCCTTTGTTCTCAGTAAGAAGGGAAGGGGGCAGGATCATGATAGGCAGGAGGGCTCTGGTCAATGGAAGGAGACTTCCACCATCTTGATTTTCACTGTCCTTCTCTCTTTCATGTCCCTTCCACTTCCTCTGGAGTAAACCACTTTGGTTGTGACATTAGAAGGACAAAGCCCACTCTGTTCAAGAGCAGGGATTGGACCACTAAAGCAGGTTAGCTTAGGCCAATCACCTGAGGACTTTTGTCTCCTTTCCCTTCTCCAAATACACTCAGATCCTCTGAGATCCTTTAACCCGCAGATTCGTTCTGAAGATCCCACTGGAAATCCTTTGGGAAAGTTGACCTTTTCAAAGCTCTCAACTTGAGGTAAAGAAGGAATCCTGCAAGAATGAAGAAAGATCTGTTCCCTACCCGCTCATAGGGCATATCGGGAGTGACCTCTGCTGTGGATCAGGACCTACTACTCTGCAACGGAATCTCCTGAGCTGGAAGAGCAGACCCTGAACAGAACCATCCTATCCTTGAGTCCCCTGGAGTGTGCCTCACATCAACCAGAGTACCAGATCAGCCGAAGCTCCCTGTTCTATTGCACCAAGCCGCTCACTCCATTTTGACCACACCTGGAACAAGAGGGAAGTTGCCGTGGTGGTTATTGTGCTCCTCCAACACATCGAACATTGCTTGTACTTTCGACCAGCTCGACACTGCATCTTGTCCTAGCTGAAGACCATCACCTGCTAGACCCGAAGCGACTGGTCCATGCCGGGACCTGATCTAAATCACTGGAGAGTTACACGCCGACGCTAACCGGGGGTTACAATGCTGGCTTGACCCCGATGGCTCTTGAATAGCTGCTTCATCGATCGCACATCGGCACACCCAAGATCACAACTTCGAGGACTGTCGCCTGCCGACTCAAACCGATTGAGTGTCACTCATCGACCCCTCCCGGTGGCTAAAGCCTGACTCGGCCTGGCCAATTGCAAAGCCTTCCTGGGACCGCCACTTACCTGCACCCTTGAGAGCCGCCCTTCTACTGTACAAAGCACCTGCCTTTGCCCCTATTTGATGCTGCTTGGGCCCACACGATCCTAAGTGCCTGATGTGAGCTTAATCAGCTTTCATCATCGCTTGAAACTTGGTCTGACTGCGTCAGCCTACCAAGAACTGAATCCAGGTACTGCCTCCTCTGTCCACTTGGACCATAGAGACAGGTTAGGCCACAATCACTCCTGTTTTCAACCAAGATAATGTGACGAATCTGGTCAATTTACCTCTTCTCTCCAAAGGGGAGCTAAACCCTGTGAGGCTAGAAGGTGAGCCTGCTCCACAAGACCCTCCCTAAGGGTCTGGGCAAGTGGGACTTCACTGGGAGTGACTCCCCTCTCAGGAACAAGGACTCCCAGTCTGAAAAGGACTTCCTAGACTGGAAGACATTGGGCCTCATTACCAGTTAGCCGGTCCGGATTTAACGGTGCCGGTAAAACCGTACCAGCACCGTTTCCAGACCAGCTGACTAGGAGTTCTGTGTTATGGACTTGATGGTCGTGCAGAGTATAAATACCTCCGTCCCCAAGTACCCCACAGACAACACCAGAAATACTGCCTGTGCGGTCTTTGAGGCCACAGGTGGAAGTCCGTCGAGCCGATTTGGGAACAGCCGGAAGAACCCCTTGAACGCTGTAAAGCAAAAGGTTAGGCAGTTATGCACAGAACAGGAAGGACAACTAAAGACACAGGTAAGTTGGTGCTGCTTACCTATCTGTACAAGAGGTGGCCCAGAGATGTGAGAAAGGGCTGAACCCCGGAGCAGGAGTTGCTGGAGGCTAGGAAGACGGATAGGTAAACACCTAGAGTGGAGGCCGGAGGCCAGGTTACCAAGCAGACAGACGTGATCCGTAGAGTATCCAGAGACGAAGCCGAGGTCAAGTAAACAAGAGGATCAAAGTTCGAACAGGAGGGCGAGGCAGAAGCAGTCCGTGGAGCAAAGCGTGGTTCGGCAACTGAAGATCCAAAGTTCTGTTAGTAGAAGGGCAATGAGAGGCAGTCCGTGAAACAAAGCGTGGTCGAGGAAAGAAAACAATCCGTAAGTTCAAAAGCGTCACGTGATCCAGGAGGAAAACAGCTGTGAAGCAACGCTCCTTGTTTCCGGAAGTCTTTTATATCCTTTCAGGGGTCACGTGATACGTGACACGGGAGCGTTGCTGCGTGAAGGGCAATCACGTGATCCGTGCCGCGCGGGTCTCCGTGGGCAACGCTTTGCGTTGTAGCGAGATGTCAATCTCCAGTTCAGTTGCCAAGAACGGGAGGGGCGATAAACGCCGGGTCTGCCATACAGTGTTCTAACAGGATGGTTGAGGGTCAATGGGTTACGTGGACCCAGGTAAGTGTGTGGGGTAGTGGGAGACGTAACATTCTGCGGCCGGTGGTGTTACACCCGCCAGGTCTGCCCTGGCGGGCGTAATGCCACTGGCCGCAGACGGATGTGGAAACACTGGCACCATTACCGCATGGTGCCGGTGTTTCCATGGCCTCCATTCCAATACGGGAATGGGGAGTAACGGAATACTGGCTCTGGAATTACCGGACCACTGGGGCTGTAATGCCCTGGTAATTCCGGCAATCCCGGAGCCGGTAATTCATTCCAAGTCAGGTAGCAACTTGCCGGTTTTTCCGGCTCGGTTACCGCTGGACTTGGAATGAGGCCCATTGTCTGCATACATGGGATTTGGATGACCTAGTTTTATTCCTATTTTAAATCCATCAACCCGTGACATTCCTTCCTCCTCATTGGCTTCAGGCTATGCTGGATTTCATCTAAGCTCCAAAGACGAGGAAGGAGGACACACCTTCTCTGTTCATGATGACATACTTAAACAGGAAAGGAACTGTGAAGGGAGAGAAGGAAACTCCTACATACTGGGGTGTGCGATCCACATGCAGAGGTTAGCACTCTGAAAAAGATGTCCTGAAGGGGCAGAGCCTAATTGGGCCGCTGAGCCCGCTGGAGCGTGGAGAGCGAGGCAAATGCTAGCCCTACGCTGCAAGGCTGTTGTTTTCTCCAACCGTGGAGTTCAGGTCAGGGGAAGAGGCGGAGACTAAGAAGCACCCGTTTCCTTTGGTGCAACCCATGTGAATCGGAACGAGAAAAATACAAACATTGTGAATTGAGGCTTGGAAAGCCTCAAGGGTACGGCAACCTGAGAAAGCGCCCCATCTGAAGAACGAGAAAGGTACGAACACTGGTAATAAGAATGTGAACCAAGACTGGGAAAGCCAACCAGTTTACGGGACTCTGAAAAACCTGAACGGGCAAACGCTCTACGTTAATCAGATTGGAATGTACTAACTCTTTGCATCAAGGTTGCAAAAGCCGACGAAGTTGTGGGAACCTACGAAATCCCTATTGTGTAGCAGCCCTCTGTGAATTATGTAAACTGAGAAAAAATAAGTCTTTGAGAACGCTGTAGGACATGGGGGAATCCAAGAGTCAGGAAACCATGATAAAGAGAACTATATAAAAAGGGACCCTGGAGAGGGCTTGAGAAAAACCCTTGTTTTTACAAGGAAGAGGGAACCATATGGAGGAACTTTTCTGTTGATTGACAAAGTCTGCAAGGAAGCTGTGAACTTGTTTTGTTATAATAATGAACTTGCACCTATCTATAGATCACCAAATTGATTGGGCCAGGCAGAAGCCGAAGATAGAGGTCAATGCTCCGGCCAATCTTCTTAGTTCAGTTTTCCTAAGTCATAGGGCCAGATTAATTGGAGGGGATTTTGGACTAAGGACTGTTTTCTTTGACAAGCACCATTAGTTTTAGTTTTACCTTCTAGGTAAGGAACTTCCCTCTGTAAGGAAGGCATAGTATCAACAGTAAGACAGATACAAGTGACACCAGCTCAAGGGTGTTTATTGAACTTTCACAAGGGGGTGATAAACGCCTACCAACACCTAAATCTACAGATGGGAGCAAGCTACGACCATCAAATAATAATAATAATGCAGTCCTAATGCAGTCTTGTAAACAGGGACGTCATTTCACCAAAATGCCAGGGGAAGCGGAAGCGACATCACACAACCCTTGACCCCCTGATGACATCATAGTAAGTGATGTCATTTGACCCCACCCCGAAGTGATATCGCGCGAAGCGATGGAACACGACCTTTCACCCGTTGACAAAACAGGAAGCATTGTACACTACGAAAACTATGGTTACGATATCACTATAATGTGTTGTAGATTTTATACAAGAAGGGATCGCCATATGTATCGTTAAAGAATGGTTCGGTCAAAATGTTTTATTGCCCCTACGGGTCGGCCATGTGTTTTTAAGCCTAAGTCGCTCGATTTTAGAAAAATTTCCTATGGACCTTACCCGAGTTTTCATCCATTAAACACACGCGAACAGGCACCAGGGAGCTGCCATTTTGTGATAATCCTATCATTTCCCCCATCACCCTGGCTGACCTGCTTTTGCGGCACTAAATCATATCCCCCGCCCCTGAGCCTGACATTATCAAAACATTCATATTCCCCACCTCTCTCCGTGCCGTTTCTGTGCTGCATAGGCAAACGCGCCCAGTCGTCTTCTACGCGACTTCACACAGAACCCGGAAACCAACACAGATCAGCTCACAACACAGCGCGCCACAATTCGGAATATGAAACTGTACTTTAAAATCAAACAGCAACACAGTAAATTTGGTAAAGTACATTTATTTGACATTAAATGTTTATAGAATATTCTGCAATTGCCATATGAACTCCGAAGGTCATTTATTTTCTTTTATCTCTATCCGCAAATCCTTAAAATTTTATCGTGAGTCACGCGCTGTTTCTTTATGGTACACAGGGTGTTGGTTTTCGTTCAAAGAGGCACTTTTGTCGCACGTTGAACCGCAAGGCTGTTCCATCAAGTAGGCACTAGGCCAGCGTAAAGGTTGATATGTTGCTTCTAGCCGCTAGTACCGCGTAAGGGCATATGGGCACTTGGCGATCGTCCCATAAGATCATCAGAATGGTGCAGTTGTTTACATTAAGCTGCAGCTGGCGGCTAAAGAAACCGTCTGCCAGTGTCTGAAACTGGTGACAGTGGCAAAATGGGAGTATATACCTATTTTGAAAACATAAAATGTATAATTGGTCTTGCCAGCCAATCTTTATTAATATTATTCATTTTATTTATTACGGCCGAGCTGAAACTATTTGCTTTCAAGTATAGTGCAATGGAGTATGTTCGGCTCTAAAATCAATGCGAAAATTAACTAAATAAATCGAGGTTGGTACACAATGAGAAACGACTTTTTGTCTACATGCGTGTGGAATGTGGACCTGCATGCCCATGTGCCCGCTACAAGGACGATCCCACAAACCTTTTCAAAGCTCTTCATTCATTCATTTGTTCATGCATCCATTCATTAAGTCTTAATTCCGGTATAAAAGCGTCTAAAGAGTTACTTACATTATATTTGCAATTTCCATTGTGTCTCTGCGTAATGCAGTCCGTAAATCCCACTGTGCTCTTGACAACGATTTTTCGTATACTGAACTAACATGAAACTCGGTCTTGTTTAAGAATTTTCTGCCTTATCGTCTCAAACGTTATTGCACCCCCCAAACCTCCCTTCAAATGAAGTTCTTTCTGCATGGTCCCTGTCTCTCAAGGTCAAAAAACAATAGAACCTTATGCTGCCAGTGCGAGTTGTGGGCCTCTTCACGGCGCAAGCTGAAAATCAAAGCCGCTGACCTTCACTAGAAATTAGAATACATTCTTTCTTTGCAACATCCCGTAGTAAAGCTATCTGTGAGAACTTGAAGTTTCGAATCCATCTATTTAGTGCGCCTCAATGTGCAAATGCGAACTGGCTTCTCTGCCATCTGCAACGGCTCGCTTGGCGTGTTCTAAGGCCCCAATTTTGTCCTCGTTGTCTGCGAGCTTTGAAGCCCCAAAGAACCATAACTATTGAGACTTTTATTTTTTTGGGGAAGGTCAGGGAAAGTATAAAGTACCCGAGGAGTTGAGTTGAAAGTGAGATTTATTGTTTGTTTTATTATTTGCAATACGCAAGCCTCCCCTCGGTTAACAGTGCCCAGCATTTATAGGAGATTGCGAAAATTAGTTACATCAACAAAAATATATACATACACATATAGACAAGGTCAGCAATATGAGGTGAATAGAGAGAGAATTCAAAGATGACACCCAGGAAGTTCGGCACCCAGGATGGTGAAGGTAGGGGTTAGGGTTAACGTACTTTGTATGCACACTGTACAATAAAATGTATTTACAAAAAGACAATCATATTACAATTATTTAAACCGGGATTTGTACTTCACAACCAGCTCTCCTTTGGGTGGACATGGCACAGTGGCATTGTTGGATGGCAATGATTCAGTGCTCTGCACAGAAACGTTCAAAATTCCATATCTGTGCTTATCTAATACAGCAACAATAAGGCTGTTGACAAAGTCGAACTCCATTTCCTCATAGACTGGTTTGATCACCCATTGCTTACTTCTTTTTGAAAAGGCCTTAGTGTAGCGAGGCATCCTTACATTACCCTTAGTCCTAGATTGTTCACGGCGAGATTCTTGTTATGGGCCAAGACGGCAAGTAGAGTCCTATGTCTCATGCCCTGTATGCTGAAATGCAAGCGCTTTGGCCTGTTCTTTAGGAACATATTGTGGAACACCTCCAAACTGCCAGGGTGACAGAATTCTGTCAGTCCCCTCAAATCTCTTGATAGAGTTTTATCGAAAACAATCTTCTCAATGGCTTTGTGTGTCGGTGAAGATGAATTCAACCACTTCTTCTTCCGTGCCTCCACTGAGGATAAAGGGCCATGTTCACATTGGTGGAAATGCAGGTTTTCTGACCAGCGGTGCACGTTGGTACAGTGGTGCCTCAGTGACCGCCATTTTTCAAGTAGTATTTCCACTGACCCTTCACAAGTTTTGGAGCTCCACCAAAGATGGTTGCTGATGGCTGGGACCACTCTGAAATACTTTCCAAACTTTTTTTTCCCTGCAGCCGAGATTTTCTTATTGATTGATTTAGCAAGATGCCATACGTCAAATTGATGTTTAATATGTGGGAACTGCTCTCTCAGTGTCTTGGCAATTGAAACGTGTCTGTCCGTGGCTATGAGGTCGATGTGCATTCCAATCGATTGCAGATATTCCACTGATTTTATAAATCCTAGTTCCTCCATGGCCACTGAGGATGTACATTGTGTTACCTGCACGACCACCAAACTCACAATTTTCTTACTATCCATGTCCTGAAAGTGGTAGGTGCAGTACTTGGCAGAAAATCCAGGGCTGTCGCACTGTCCATCGCCGGCTAGCCTGAATCGTTTGCCTTCGAATGTACTTGATAGAGACAATTGTTCAATTTTCCAAGCATCACTAATGGCTGGAAACAGATAATCATGTTGGTATTTGTAGTACTGCGTTTTTTAAATGAAATGGAGTCCCACAAACTAAAAGAAAGACTTTAACTTTCTAAAACTGGAGCCACTAAAAAGTGATGCAGCTGCACACAGTAGATTGCCTGCTGGCAGTTTCCCCAACATCGGTTGTGCAGACCATGAGAACGTATGATATAATCTACGGGCGGCATGTATTGTGATGTTACTGCCTTGTTTTTGACGAGTCACATGAATCAATGGCTTCCCACACACTTTCCCTCTGACGGAATGCCCACATTTCAGCATACTTATAATATCCATCAAACAACTGTCGAATACTATGTATTTGTCCTCTTTCATTAGACTGTCATCCTGCGTCAAAGTTGTTTCGGCCTGTGACGTTGAGGACATATCACCACATTTGAAAGAAATATTGCTACTATCAAGTTCTGATCCGTCAGTGAATGCTGCTGCTGGTTCATTCTCTGTCATTTCAACATCTGCTACTTCAACATTGATGGGAGAACACAACAATGTCGACAGCCTTTTTGGTGGCAATTTTTTGGCGGGTGTAGATTGTGTAAATTGATCTGCGACTACTTCAGAGCTATCTTCAATACATCCAGTATCATGGTGTTGCGGTGGTGCGGTCGCACTGTAGCAATGGTCCAATACAACTTTGCTGGATTCTCCGGACACATTCATTTCATTTTCTGTACATTGGACATGAGCATCCCGAGTCTCAACACGCCACGTCTGAATTAATAGTTCCTCCATAGCCTCCATAGTGTAAATGGTCTGGCAAGCAACATCTCTCATTCGCTTCACTGTCTGTGTATGCATAGTTCGTAGACCCACGGGTAACTAGAGGACAGATTGGAAAAGGGATGTTCAGTTTAAACACAAGATAAAGTATAGTACAATTGACTTTAAAAAAACATAAAATAGTCCCCAGCACAAAAAAATGTCTAAAGTTATGAACTGTTTGTAACTAACCTTATTTTTGTTTCTTTTCTTTGCAACTTTTTTGACTCGACCTTCAACATCTGCACGCTGTTGCTCCGATAAGTATCCGCATGTCTCCCCTTCCTCTTGCGCTGCAACGACTATATTTTCTGTATCCGCATAGACAGCACGGAATGAGGCTCCATCGACTCCCTGAAACATAGTATTTTCATTACTGTGTATCAAAATATTGTTAGCATAAAACGCACGTGAGGACGAACACACATGTACATCTCAATAGCGAAACACGATTTAAACATTGTGTGGAACAATCAAACGACAAGTATTCGAGCTCTGATGACCTAGACCGATGGAGCTGTCAGTATCCATACCTCTGGCTCTGCATGGACTGCCACGAATGATTGTATTGAAGAGGAGGCATCAGCAACTCCCTGAAACACAGTACTTGCGTTAGTATGGTTTTCAATATCGTAAACATAACACACACTTGGGGTCGACGGCACAGGTACATCTAAAGAGATGGCCATAAGTCTGGCAGCTCGGTGATGCATTGCGGTCATGGCTCGCCTTCCGAAATGTAGGCCACGCATCCCGAGTTTTCACAGCAGCAGCAGTTCTCCTCGGTCGGCATTAGCTCGCACCGATTGCATGTGCACCAGGCGGAAACACCGTCCATGCGACTAGGTCCAGTGTCTTCATCCGTTGATTCGTCCTGCCAACTGCTGTCCGAAGCCCCATCGTTTTCGCGCGTTTCCCTTTCCAGTAGTTCCTCCTTGGTATACTCGGGCTCGTACATGTAGGGCATTATTGTATCCATTGTGTGTTGCACAAACTAAAATAATTGATAGCGGTGGTACTGGTATCTGTCCACACGGGCTATAAGCAACGAAGGTAGCTGACCAGAGCACAGAAACGAGTCACAGAATACTCTAAGTAACACAGAGAGAGGAATGGAATCGAAAATCTGCTGCTGTGTGTTGTGAAACGGTCTGTTTATACTTATTGAGGAAAGAGGCGTCCTGCCATTTCCATGGCGACACGTCATTAGCTGAAGCGCAGCGACTGTTGACACGAGACGTGCTTTGGCGTTGTGAAATGGGCGGTACGTGTCTGCTGATGACAGGCTCAGGGGCGGGGGATATGATTTAGTGCCGCAAAAGCAGGTCAGCCAGGGCGATGGGGGAAATGATAGGATTATCACAAAATGGCAGCTCCCTGGTGCCTGTTTTCGCGTGCGTTTAATGGACGAAAACTCGGGTAAGGTCCGTAGGAAATTTTTCTAAAATGGAGCGACTTAGGCTTAAAAACATATGGCCGACCCGCAGGGGCAATAACATTTTTTGACCGAACCATTCCTTTAAGATCAATGTGTATAGGCCCATATTACCAAATTACTGTGAATGCAAGCAGACGTCCATGACCAAATGATAATGATGTGTTATTATATAGCACTTATGCTTAAGCGCTTTATATAGAAAAAATATACACCCATATCACCCAACCTGTGTTGCATTTATCACACATTTATCATTTATTTAACATTTATCGACCTCAGAAGGATGAAAGGCTGAGTTGAGGCGTTTAAGAACAAACTATATCAGTGACTCGCCCCCTGAAGTGTACCTGAAATAAATCTTTAATGAGTCTAGCAATTATTGTATAGAATTCCAGAAAGACACATTATTGGGTATTCCTATTCTTTCTTATTTAGGGTCAGTGCTGAAAGTGTTCAGACTTGTGTGGCACTCCTGTTCTTATTTTTCTTATTTTTTTTTAAGGCGCCTGAACAAGAAAGCCAGCCAATCCAGAAGTAAAGAGCCACATGGTGCTTCCCACAGCCCAGGAGCGTGCATTACAAAATTTTAACGGTTGCAAGGGAGACCACAGAGGTTGCAAGGGAGACCTCAGAGGTCGCAGGTGCGACGTTTGGTGACCTCTAATTGACGTGCCTGATTGTAAAAAATAAAAGGGCCTATAAGGGCTTATACTAAAACAGTGTATTGCCAATCCTTACCACTAATGTACAAATAGTTTAGGTTAGTGTTCATGAAAAAGAAAGTGTACACAAAATGATATGTCAGGATGTTCGGGCCGTTGGCCTCTCTTCCCCACATTTTCAGCACGGGGCAAAGAGGTTCACTCGAACAAAGCACACACTCTGGCTTCTGCAGCACAACAATACAGTTCCATTACCAGCATCAGGACCTTCTATGTCCAAGTCTCCTTACTTCTTAAAAGTCTCTGGATTCAGAGTGCCTGATATGCAAAAACAAAATGCAAAAGTTATTTTCTTCTCATGAGTATTACATTTTGGGTTTTCACCCTGGATCCCCCTCAGCCAGGCTGAGGTCCCTTTTAAAAACAAACATTCAACATCGAATGCCGCTTTTCCAGGCTCAGATCCCCTTATTGCAATGTTCAGAGGATATTCCTTCTCAGGTAACTCACGGTTCACCCCGGATACCCCTCAGCCAGACTCAAATCCCTTTCTTGTACCCAATTAGTCTCCCTCAGCCGGGCTCGCACCAATCGCAGTGTATATTAATCCATCAAAGACCTTTGAATGTACACAGGGTTTAGCTTGACCCCTTGCAGGACCACTTCGATTTTTAGATTCCCCTTTCTCACACTTAGCATCAGCTGGATACCTAACAGAGACCTTTGAATGAGAACCCACGTGGCTCCGGACCACTCTTGTCTACGGTATCTTTTCTTTACCTCCCAAAGTTCTGTTACTCCTTTTGGTTTCCAATTATATTTGCGTCGTTCATCACATACGTCTTACAAACTGTTCTCTTTAAATTTCTCATAAAATGTTGCTGCTTGCAACCTTGGCTCAAGACGCAGGCTGGTTTAGTATCAGTCTCTCCGACTCAGCGGCTGTGCTGTCTTTACTGACGCTGCTTTGTTGTAGGAGCCAAGGACAGTACCACGGGTACAATCGCTCCTCCTCACCTCTTGAACGGAGGATAGCATAGGGCCAATGCGCTGTTCTTGGAAGCAAGACCATGCAGAGCAACAGAGGTTCTAATCCCGGATCCGCACTTAGAAATCAGACTCAAGTACAGTATTATGCGCGTTATAAAAAACAATTACATAAAATAAATACAATTGGTCGACGCGGGAGAGCCCCAGGTTCCTCTGACAGACCATGCAGGTTTGATCAGCTTTAGTTCCTGGTCTTGGGTTTCTTACTTTCCAAGGTTTGCAAAAAAGTAACGGTCTTTAAAGGTCAAGAGCACTTCCCTGTTTGCAACTCTCTCTGGTCATGCCGTCTTTCTCCTTGTATTAAACTGCCATCTCGAAACTGCTGTTTCCTCGTGTGTTCTGCCTTGCTCAGAGTGTACTTTTGTGCTGCGCCTTTTATCCATTTGGGAAAGTGTGATGTAAGTCAGGTGTGTGTAATGATCAGTAATTGCCTGACCTTGCCTAATCATTGTATCAGGACATGTCAGGTATATGGCTCTGGTGTTAGTCCGTTGTTGGTCCACGGTGAGCTGTCCGTGAGATAGTGTTTGTGTCGGGAAGGGTAGGATGGGGACAAGGTAATGGGTTACTGCGTCTCACCATCTGGTATCCCACTACAACTTCTCGAAGACCCCTCATCCAGGTGATCCTCCCGCACTGGTCCACCCCCAGGCACTGGATCCAAAATCGATATCTGTGTCCTGGCCATCTGGGTGAGACACATTCAGGTTTCTCACACCTCATAGAGAAAGGGCAAGTTACGAGTTTTTCTTTGACATTTAAAAAAGATTCTTACAAACATGGAAGTCATTGGTCCGAGTCCTTATTCTGGTTCACCACAATATCCTTTTTGTGGCTATTGAATTACCTCCCACCCTTGGAACTACGCTCGGAGTGTTACTGTGGCCAGTCTGTGGCATCTTCTCTGTTCATCCTTTGCGGTGGGTTATTGTACAGTATTCTCTATTAGTTCTACATGCAGATGGTGTGTTTGGTTAAAGTATGTATATATATTTTTATATGTTTTTTGGGTCACTACTGCTTCACCTCCACAAAGCCTTCCCTCGACCAACGTTACCACAAAAGTCAAAAGAGATATATCTCTTAACTGTCCCTTTTTTACCTTTATGATTGCGTTGTGTTTTGGTTTGTAGAAGTGTGAGACTGAGTGGTCCAGTTTGTCACACCTTGCCAATTCCTCCTCTTTTAATGACAGGTTATTTTTACCTTTCTTAAACTCCCTCTTCAATAGTGATCTTTTAGTCTGCTTTTTAGGCTACCAAGTCTCAGGCTCAGGCTTTTGTTTCTCCCTGTGATGAATCCAGGGAATTCGTCCCGTCCCCCCAACGGGGAGCCGCCCCCTTGGGACTTAGAGGTAACCCGGCTAAGCTTACCTCCTAGGGGACAGGACAAGCAAGATCCCACCAGGGGTGACCGTCCCCACCCCCTTGGAGGACAGGAAATCCCCAGAAAGGTATACAAGTTATCCTCCCTTATCCCAAGAACCCAATATCTTGGTTGTCTATGTGGGATTTAAACTGTATGATAATTTGTAACTTCCTGTGCAATGGCTGGTGTGGTTGCTGACCCTCTGTATTCACTGTCATCGCCTGGTACGAGAGAACAGTGGATAGTCTCACCTATTTCAGAGTGGGAGATAAAGAGCCAATCAGAACTGGAAAGGATGAGAAGAGAGAACCGCAGAGCTGGAAAAGCCCGGAAACCTCCTCCTTGGAGGTGTGGTAGGGCAGAGGGAGTCTTTTCAAAGTGTGGCAGACCCAGCCACAGCCGAGCCAGCAGAACGCTCACAACCCTTGTTGGTCCAGCAAGGACTCTTCTGGGAGTTCGTCCCAGAAGAGTACAGAGGAGCGAATAGCGGCTGAAAAGCAGGCAACCGGCTTAACGAGAAGAAATTGCAGAGGTCCCACTAGAAGCCAGTGGGAAGAAAGGGTAAGCTATGCTCGACATGAAGCACTGTGGAGGAGCGGAAAAAGCAGCGCAGGGCCGGTCAAACTAACTGACTCTCCTGCTTGGAAACCAGAGGTACATGGTGGCTCCAGGGAACCAGGAGGAAGGCGGCAAGGTCTAACAAGATCCCAAGGCGGGCAGAGATGAACAAGACTCCAAGGTGAGATGAGGGGAGCGAGACCCCAAGGCGGTGTGAGGGGGGCAAGACCCCAAGGTGGGTTGAAAGTCACAAGATCCCAGGGCGGGGTCAGAGAAATTAGACCCCAAGGCGGGGTGAGAGCAACAAGACCCAGAGGAAGGGTGAAAGGAACGAGATCCCAAGGTGGCAGGAGGGGAAATAAGATCCCAAGGTGGGGTCAGAGGAATGAAATCCCAAGGCGGGGTAAAGACCATGAAGTGTGCCAGTGGAGAGAGTGCCTGGAGCTTCCTTGGTAAGGAGCACACGGCGAACACCCAGAGTGGGGATATGAACCAGGGGTCCCCAAGTGGGAAATAAGACAAGAGACTGAGATAAAACCTACATCCAATATGTCATAGTAACAATGAATGATATCTGCCAAGATATGTCGTTAACGTCACACTAAGAAAAATGTCTACATCTTATGACATGGTCTAAGGTTGGAGTGGTACGGTACATTTAAGGAAATGTTTTTTATAGAGACTATTCTCCTTGTAAAGTAATATGAAGAACCACTCTTTGTACATTTGTTTTAATTGTTTACAAACTAATAGCATTTGGCTCTGAATGTGTGGGCGTTGTGACATCATCAAGCCCACACTCGTGGTGTACCAACGCCAGCGACATTCACCACAATCGGAAAGCACTGGATAGTCCCGCATTCAGAACTCTCACCGTTTGCTTTGTGCAGCCTAGACTTTCTGTACCAAGTGTGTTTCCACCACTCATGTAAGTAATCTTCCATTTTAATAATCGGTTACTTTTAATGGGAATTCTTCTCTGCACTACTATACAATTCAACAACATAGTATGGGCCTCATTATGAGTTTGGTGGTATCTGGGCAGTAAATCCGCCCAGATACCACCAAACTGAATTACTGTTACCGCCACTTGGTCCGGCAGTATTACCGCCAGATTACAAGTGGCGGTGGCAGTGTAAATCCCGATTTTCTTTGAGTCCCCTGGACTCAATGGGACTTTTTGGGCAGAATTACAACAGCAATGATTCCTCTGCTGTAATTCTGCTGATTTTGCTGATTATTTGGCAGTGAGTTGGATGATTTACCTCCAGATTTATGCTGGAGATAAATTCTCCACTTCAGGGCCATACTCGTAGTATGTCAGAGCAGGTACATTGGCGGTCTATCTGTTACCGCCAATTCTTTCCTGCTCTGCCATACTTGTAATGAGGCTCTATATTTTTACAGTTGACTACTGGGGGATTCACAGTCAAGGACTCAGGTAGTTCATTTTCCATACATATGTTTCAATCAGATTTAGAGTTCACATTGGTCGTGTACAATAAGTAAGAGAGTAAATATGTATATAAATGTTGATTGAAGTATGTGAAATGTCTACTATATCTGTGAGCTTAGAAAGTTACATTACACATTTTATGACAACATGATAAGTCATTTTGTGGGATAAAGGTTTTCTATATTGTCTTGTTTTCTTACTAGCTACAGATTGATGTTGAGCATCTGGATCACATATGAGTTACTTGTATGGAGACGGGTTAGGTAGAATTTGTAATCCTACAAGGTTACATGATACACAATACGTATGGAGGTCATACACATTGCTATCTTTCTATATGTTTTGTTCCTTTGTGTTTTTACAGATAATGTGCCTGAAGAAGGACTGTTGATAGTCTGAAATGCATTCGACTGTGCTTTTGTATTGTCTCCATATTAAGACTAGTTTTATTTTAAAAAGAACTGTCTTGTCTGAGGAATCCTGTGAAGTCATCACTAATCCTCAGCCTAAAGTCTCTTCCCATATGGCCAGGGGACGGCAGTCGCTACCTGACCCTGACCCTTGGGGTGGTATTATGAGGGAGGATCATGGGAGGAGATGGTTGTTGGGGAGATGTTGTGACCCCATCAGGAGAGACACAGTCAGATTTCTTGATGGCATATTGTCAGTATACTAATCCATTCAATACTAAAAAGACGTCTTCTTGCCAGCCACCTTAAGCAGGATAACATTCACACATAATGTGCACATAATATTCACATAACATCTTCTATGCCTGACCATTGTGACTTGAATAAAAATCCAAAGCATTTTAGCTCTCAAATGGACTCCAAGTCCCCTAAAACCTATAGTACTGTGACGAGGAAGAGGAGAAAGGAGTTAATGTTATTGTGAAACAAGTCAGCTGTGCGGGACATTTAAAAATGGTGTGCCTTTGAAAACGCAGAGTAGAGCAGAAGGAGAAGAGAAGCGGTTGCCGGTTGAAGCCAAACCGGAGGCAGACACACACACGAGCAAACTACGCTAAAGGAGGCAGGCGCTTCCCACCGGAGTGGGGAGAGACCGGGTACGGCATAGCAGGTGAAGAAAGGGGACCGCTAAAGAGCCACCAGCAAGGAGAAGGCTGACAGGAGCGCGGTCACGCCACAGAGCAACCATCCCACTGACAATTCAGAAGGAAGCCTGCGGGAAGACGAAGAAGGGTCTGCAGATCGGGGAATGCTTTCCCACCGCACACACACACCTCGACGGTAGGACACCAAGGACCGGGAGCGCCAGGAAACACCGGTGAGTCTGCCCTGGTGTATTTGGAGGCCTGAGGCATACAAGCAATTACCAAGCTGGCTTGAATCCCCGTCAAGTAACACTGAAAGACTAAGTTTACACAAGTCTCCATATAAGGGATGACAATATAGGGAACGTTAGAGTAAATGTTGTCCAAAGTAAATTAATATTTCTAGTGAAGTAATTAAAAGGCAAGACCTATACAACTCTTCATATGTGAAAGGTCAATATGGGGAAGATTGGAACAAACATTGCCACAAGCCAATGAACATTACTAATGAAATTAACAAGCAAAATGTGAACAAGCCTCCATATAAGGGATGCCATTGTGGGGGAAGTTTGAACAAGTAATAACTGAAGCCAGTGGATTATAAAACAGTGAAGGAGTAAGAACTGTGTTATACTCATTGAAAGGTTGTAAGAAGACCTGGTGAAGGTGTTGCATCAGGCAGTGAGCCTTTGGGGGGAAATATATCTGGCAGGAGAGTACACCAGGGATCTATCAAGCCCAGAAGGAAAAGGAGTTTAAGAAGACCCAGTGAAAATGTTGTATGAGTCAGTACGTCTTTGGGGACAGCTACCTGGCAGGAGAGTACACCAGGGATCTGTCAAAACCAGAGCGAGGGGCATACCTGGCAAGGGAGAACAGCACATAATCAAGCCAAAGTATATGTATGGAGAAAAGACATTGTCGAAAGAGTTCCTGGCAAGGGAGTATACCGGGAAATTCTCCACCATAAATTGTTGAGTGGAAGACGCCCTTTTTCGCCATCCATGCAAACATCATTAATTGCTTTGAACAGATAATTTTTGTCATTCTTAAAGTGTTGTACAAGTGAGACATTTCCACTGCCCTTGGGGAGCCATTGTTTTGGAAGGATAATGTTTTCATCATCCCTAAGGAAGTGCTAAAACATTTGTACTTAAATTGCCAAGAGATAGCAGCATATGTTTGAAATAGACACTCTGTTTTCTCCAAAGTGTTATGTGAAAGGGACATTTCTACCATGCTTCAAGAACTATTGTACGAACTGAATTTTTCCAATATTATACCTGAAACAGTTCAGGGAAAGGGAATCCTCCACTGGATACCAAGATTGTTCTGTTGGATTTGAATACTTAATTTTTCACTTAATTTTCTGAGTTTAAATCAGAGACATTAACCTTGCACATTTTGTTGTTCATTTTCAGTGTGAGGGTCAGATACGTTTTGGACACCTGGACAGTTTGCTTAAGTTGGACGATGAGACAGACTGTCCCGTAGTTCATAGGCAGGTAAACTATCATTTGGATATGAATAAGAAGGCCTTTATCGAAAACATTTTATTTTAATAAAATGTTTAATGTTGAAAACAGTACAACTTTGTGTCCGTCTCTCATTTCTGACCCCTCACACTTGAAAGAAAATTCTTTTTTGTAAGCAATAGTTTGAAGAATGAAGACTAATTAGCAGCAACTACGGTTGCAAGGGGACACGCAGCACTAGGGAAGATATTCCTGGTCATATGTTTTCATATTTAACATTTTACAGCGGTCTGCGAAAGTGGAAGGCTGATGTGTTCCTAATACATTAATTTAATGACTCAACAGAATTGTTAATACTCAAGTTTTGATCATAGGTAGTTCCAGCTTCTCCAGGGTATTAAAAAACCTTGGTAGACCAAAGGATAGAGAGATAAACCATAGACCGGCAACAAACCAGAGGAGACAAAGAATGAAGAGACATTGAGTATACTTGGTTGAACGCTGCAATTGGGCAAGGAATCCCTTTTGATAAAGAGGCACGAGGATGGGGGTCAGACCAGACACTTTTTGTTTGGGCAAGGGCCCCATGTGTACCGTTGTTGAATTTTTATTTTTATTTTGTAGTGGCAGAGACAGAACTCAAGTTAGCATATGTTTCAGGATAGAGATAGAGGACCTTTCTTGTTTTGTAAGACATCCTGACGAGCACCCTCTTATGTTTTTCTTTACAGAGTAGGGCAGAGAATCTTAGGCTTAGGGATAGCTTAGGCCTTGTGTTTTATAATAAACATTCTGCCAAAATACCACCCTGTCCGTCTCCTGATTCTGATCTACCACATCCCACTTAATGCAGTTTTAAGTATTGATCCCACCATATGGTGCCATCTACGCCCATCACATTAATGATGTGTAGCGGCTAGGTTTGTAAAGTAAGAATTTAGTTAGACTTTATTAAAATAATATACATAAGAGACTGGAGGGAAACAAAACAGGGAAAAAGTGTCAACATTGGTCTCCATCTCTCTCTTCCCATACACCTTCCGTGCCTCCAGTATCAAACCGTAACCCCATCTCGCCTCCCTCCTTCGTTAGGATTTAACCACTAGACAGCAAACATTTTCCACCACTCCCAGGGCAACCAGAGCAGAAACACGCACACACACTCTTCAATTTCTGCTAAATTCTGCATGCCACTTCCCTGAAAATATTCTTGCCAGGTCTCCCCGAACTCAGCAGTAAATATCTTGTTCCCTTTAAAGATTTTGGAAATAATAGTAGTACATTTCCCAAAAAACAACAAAATCCATTTTTCATTCTTGGGATCAAGCATATACACTTCTCTGTTCTCCCCCAATGTATTATAGGGTAGCTCCTCTTTGTGTTTACAGTTTCATCAACTTCTCCTTTTTGCAGTGTATCAATACTACTTCTTGACCCATACCACCCACCAATGTATCTATCTCACAAGCAAACTCATAAAACCGACTAACAATGCCTCACCAACATGCCTCCCCTCCCCACAGAGGGCGGTACTATTGTTTAAAAACATGAGGCTCTTAACAGTATGGTTATGGTTGGCCCTAAGAGGGAAGAAACAGAGATACACCAAAGTGACTCAATCTTTATTAACAATTCATATAACCTCACCTCACCTTTTTACAAATTCAAACTAGAGTTATCATTCCTTCTGTGTACTTCACTTTCTGGCCCCAAACTACTTTCATTCTTCCTGCCCTTCAAACGCCTCGCTGTTGGTCCTTGGCCTTATTCACTTCTGCTTCTGTTTAACTTCCCTTGTTTACCTTAACTAATTTCCCTGACACCCTTAGAATATCCACCATTACCAAATGATATTCTGTTCATTCCCATTCCAAACATAAAGAATAATTGCACGCTATTAATATCGGAACCCCTTTGATCCCAACCACTGGATCAAGCCCTTACATTGCTCGCATCTCACCAAGGTATCGTTAGAAAGATCCCGAATAATGCCAATTTTACTATTCATACATCCAACCTGTGCTTCTGATCTAACTTTGTTCTCTGAAAAATGATGAAATTACACCACAACTGCTCAAGGGCCCTTCCCTCTACAACTCCCCTATAGTCCCATGTCCATTGAACTTCAATTTTCCGTCATCTGTGCAGACAAGATTGATTATGTCTTGCGCCACCTTTTCCACATTCTTCGATATTTTGCCTTTCCTCTCAGTATTACTCATTCTTTCACAGTTCTCGAGTTTTAGATGTCTTTCCAGCAATGACACTCTACCGTCCATCTAAGTGTCCTGCAAGTCTACAGATGTCTGATTCACCTCTAATCCATGTACCCTCTCTTCCACTGAGTCCAACTTGTCTTGAACTCACTAATCTGAAGCGGCGTGTCCATTCTCAGGCCATTGATTTCTGGCCTTACAATGAACCATATTTTAATCATTGTGGCAGCTTGGTTTTCCTCCTCAGTCTGGGGGTGCGATTGATCCCGCTGCCATTCTTTTTTACAGGCAATGGCAAGCTTGTTTGCTGGGACTTCCTCTCTCCCTCAGTGCCCATAAGTGGTGTCTCATCAAGATATGAAACTGCAAATAATGGATCCCAAAAAGGGGGATCCCCCTCATTTAAATCTTCGTATACACGTTGCAGTCTACATCAAAGTATTTCTAGACCAACAGCACGCTTCCCCAAATAAGTTAACCAATGTAGGTTTCCACCACCTCAAAAGAATGTTTCACTGTTCCAATGAAGAACAAGTCCACAGTATTTCTTACAGCTAGGAGCCCAGGAAGGCCAAATGGCTGGGGGCAGAGGGTGGGTGAGAACTAGTCTCTGCAGAACAGCTGGCTGAAACCCCAGATGTTCTTTTTTTCCTTTCTTCTTTTTTCCTTCTCTTATTTACTTTTTTGGGTCCAATAATGTGTGCTGTCCTCAGTTTTGCCCTCAAAAAACGCCTTTGCTCCCTCTTGGCTTAAGTGCAACAACTCTTCTCCTCTGTGGGGTCATCTGCAGATCCTGAGCACTACATGCCTGTCACATGGAGGAAAACACCTAAGAGGCTGTTTAAAGAACTCATGGTGGCAACAGTAAAGACAGACACAAGTAATTACAGTTCAAGGGTGTTTATTAAACTGTAAATACATGGTGGGAAAAATGCCTAATCTAAACATAAATCTAAGATGGGCGCAAGCCTCCACCATCAAATGAAAAATAAGGCAGTCCTTGTGGTGTTGTGTCAAAGTAAAAGGCCTATACTAAAAAAAAATAACTATTGCCAAATCCTTACAACTAATTACAGAACGAGTGTGGGATGGGGTTTTCAATGAAGAAAAACGTGCTTACAAATAATAAGTCAGGATGTGCCAGGGGTCTCCCTTCCCCATGTTTTGAGCATGGGACAAGGTGGATCTCCTGGACACAGCACACGCTCGGGCTTTCCAAGCACAAACCGACAGTTCCGTACCTGCTATTGGGTTCTTCAATGGTTAAGTGTTTTTTCAATGAAAAGTCTGTTGCCTTCGAGGCCTGATGTATCCAACAAACAAACACAAAGTTTGGTTCTACGTACACTTTGTGTGATGGCTTCACCCCTGGGTCCCCCCTCTTCCGGGCATAGACCCTTCACAAAATCATACTCACCAAATCGACTAAAGTGTTCCTTTTTCATGTACTTTGGGTGATCGCTTTTCCCCCCAGTTCTCTTTCTTTCGGGTTTGGATCCCTTTTAGACGTTAGCCTCCCTCCTTCGGGTTCAACGTGGCTTTTCTTACTTTCACAAATCTGAATGTCTTTTTAAACAGTTCTTCAGGCTTTGCCACCTTTTGTCAGCTTCCTTCTGCCGGGTTCACTCTCGTCAACTTTTATAACACACTGTTCATATGCTCATTTTACCAAGCAGGACTAATTTCCCTTAGCTTTGCAATCATCTGTTGGTCAAAGACTTTTGACGGAACAGAGGATTTTACAAGACCGCTGTATGACCACTTTGACCTCTTTTCGCCTCTTCCCAAGGGCTTCTGGTTACAATATTTCTACCGTTGGGTAATCGCCCAGTGTTTCCTGCCTGAGCATCAACGTGGTGCCGGACTCCTCTATTGCTGGTTTCCCCCTCTTTCCCCAATAGTATCTTTTTAGCTTTCCAAAGTTCAATTTAGCAGTTGGCTATTTATCGTTCAGCACAGTTCGGTTTCTTATCGGCTCTTTCCTCGACTCAATGGCTGTGATGAACCGCTTGGCTTTCTTCTCCTTCGAGTCAAGGTTGATACCACAGAGACCCGCATCTCTCCCCGACTTGGTTATTAGCAGAGGATGGTCTCATGCACCGTAGACATCTGCTGCAACAGATGCTGGCTATTGTTTGCGGTTTTATAATTCCTTCTACAGAGGTTTCATGGGCCATGGTCGGAAAGGGCAAGGTTGCTTCTCTCCTTGTCACCCCCTCGGTATGCACCGTTTTTCTCCTCCTCTTGGACTGCTGTGCTGATTTAGCTCTCACGTTGTACGGTCTGCATTGCTTGTACTCTTGTACTCCACCTTTTATCCCTGTGTGGAAGGGAAAGGGCCGTCAGGTGTGTGTGATTCTGGTCAATTGCCTGACTTTGCCTGACCCTTGTATTGGGACATGTCAGGTAAACATCTCTGATGATGGCGAGGGGAGGGCAGTGTTTTGGAATATCCTACGTGGTTGGATGGGGAAAAGGTGTCGAAAGAAGGGGGATACCGTGTCTCCCCATCAGTGTCCCACTCCCCAAGGACCCCCCCCCCTCATCCAGGTGATCCACACTCACTGGTCCACCTCCAGGAACTGGATCCATTAGCGATGGCCGTGTTCTGGCTACCTGGATGACAGATCCCCGGGGATTAGCTAGGGAGACACTTTCAGGTTTCTCACATTAACTCTCCCCCGGCGGGCTTTGGTACCTGGTCTAAGGAACAAAACCCCTGCACCCTGCCAGGCCCACCTTAAGCACTCACCCTAGGCTCACTAATGCCACCCTCACACCAGCATTCACATTTCCTAAATCTTGGGAGGCTCAGAAATGAGGTTGGGAAAGCAATGCTGCAGCTGGTTCAGAAAGCTGCCATCCAACCCCTCCCCCTCTCCCCACACACACCCTCCCTTAGTGGCCTCCTTCATTACCAGCTGTTTTGAAATACATTTAATTTTTAGAAAGCATCAAAGAGGCAGTTGTATGCTTCCTATTGGTAAACAGTTGCATCTCTTTGGTGTCCCTCTTCTTACGTTATCTTCTTGTTGGACCCAAACTGGGTGTGCAGAGATTGAAAACGTCAGATTTGCTCTGTTTTATTTGATACTTGGGAATTGAAGGAGACTCTGTCATGCAGAGTGGTTTATTTCGTTCAGTTCCTGCCACCAGTAGGGTCAGTTTGGTAGAACCCCCTCAGATTCCTATGTGGATTCTTCATTTTGCATTCTTGTTAGCCCCCCCTTTCCAGGCGGGCAAGCTGACAGGCTTTCACCTTGCCCTTGAGTAGCACTCATTTAGTTGTGGCTCCAGGAAAAAATGCTTTTCCAGAGTACGATGTACGCAGGCTGCCTTGCCTTGATCACGCCCTCCCTATTTCCTGCTGTTTCTCACCTAGGGTTTGTTTTCCTTCAATTGCCTTTGGCTGCTTGTCTTCTGATCTGTGCAGTCCACAAACACCCTCTTCAGTCTTCATATGCACAGAGCATACGTTGTAGCTCTGAACCATCATGCCCATGTCAGATCATGGCCTTGGCAGCAATGTTGCAGAGGATACCTGCCATGTCCTTGCTTGCCCATGCCTAATGAGCAGTGAAGCCCAAGCTTTTGCTCATACCATGACTCTTTGATAGTGTTTGTATGAACTGCTGCACTGCACTGCACTCCACTTCAATTATTCACATTTATCTGAGAAGCCGACTTAGACTTAGGCCTGATGGTCAGCTAAACAAAGCGTACCACTGAACGGGATCACTAAAATGCACCTACTGAACTTCAGGGATGGCCCCCAAATCCTCAATGGGTGTATATTGTGTTTATTAATAGGGGCAGTACTGAGGGGTGGGATTGTTAACTTCCAATCCCGGTGAGCACCGCTTTTTCTCCCCCCAGACCTGCTCAGTGCTCAGAACATATTTGCAAACCAATGCAAAGAGGAGATGCATGAAGGCAATCCTCATCATGCATGTACTCCTGCATTCCAATTTGCAAGTTAAGTGTAGTGCAAAGCCAACCTTGCCCACCAGATCCACAGCATGAACCCTGGGGTGTGATCTCTGTGCACTGCTTAATGTGCATCTTGCTTTTCTGCTTCTTGGGTTTACTGGGCTGGTTGTGCACCCTGGTCTGGATAGTAACACCTTTCTAGACTGGGGGACAGACTCGCTGGAAACATGGAGGGTGGCATGAGGTTCACACAGGGCCCTTAATCCTGTATAATATGCCAAAGCATATTACTACACAGCAGCCAGAGCAGAAGCTGCCAACAAGAGCCGATGCCACTTCAAGGTCGTCAAATGCTGCAAAGCCCACCTATTAGTCCCCCTAGTAGCTGAATACATGTGGAGATACAAATCAATCAATATATTCTTCACAGTAAAAATCAAAAAAAGGTGCTGTTATATTGACAACACTTTAACCACCTTAGACATCCCTGCCACACCACAACATATGTCCCAAGAGGGCCAGAATTCAAGACCTTAACATTGAAAGAACTCGCAAACTTCCTTGCATCACTTTAAGTCTCCTCCTACAAGGACAAAGAACATCACAGGAAGGACTTTCACTCCTATCCTCCACACTATCAATACCTCATTCATGCAAGGCATCTTCCCTGAGGCATTGGACATTTTCTGGATCCTACCCTTACTTAAGTAGCCCACATTGGACCTGGATTACTTGGCAAACTACTGCCTCATCGTCCATTTACCTTTCAATGGCAAGATCACTGACAAGACTCGCCCAGCACAACCTACTTCAACAATACCAGTCCAGCTTTCACTGAGACCACCAGCACCAGCCAGGTCATTGATAAGGCAATCTTGATGATGGACGAAGGCAATCTATAACTCCTGGTCTTGCTCGACCTCTCTGCCACATTTGACATGGTCAACCACAATGCAATACACAACACCCTCTCATACCGCATGAGATTTGATGCCACAGTCCTGTGATGATTTCATCCCTACCTGGACAATAGACATCAGCTCGTCTAGATGGACACCTCCTATAGCAACAATGCCCAGATGCCTGTGGTGTCCCACAAGGCCTTTTCCTTTCCCCTGTCACCTTCAACCTCTACATGGAGCCACTGGGGGCATGCTTGGCCACATTCAATACCAAAATCCAACAGTATGCTGATGACAGACAGCTATACCTTTAGCAATTGAAACACTGTCTCTCCACGAGTCAAGCCTGGTTGTGAAGCACCTACTTGAAACTCAACTCTAACAAAGGCGAATTCATCCTCTTCCAGGGCACCACCAAATACACCCAAGTTAAAAACTGGCTAACACAGATGGATCTCAATGGCTTCTCCCCCAACTTGTCGTTGGTGGCAATTCCATTAGCTTTACCATCGATTGCGACCTCGCCTTCAAAGCACTTATTACCAAGAAGACACATACAGCATGGTACTAGCTCTCACTCCTGTGCCAAATCAAACCCTTCATCTCCGCCCCAGATTTCAGATCTGTCGTCGAACCCCTGAACCTCTTGCACCTTGATGGTAGCAATTCCCTCCTGGCAAGTGTCCAATCTACTATTCTGCACCCTCCCTCACTGAAAGCTGGACAGAAAAATTCAACCACATTTCACGCACACTCAGGAAACTACACTGGTTACCCTTTCAAAATCGCATCACCTCCAAGACAGCATGCATCATCAAAAGACTCTAATGTCTGAGACACCATCAATCATAGCTGAAAAGATTACCATCTCAGCCAGTCATCCCAACACCAGAAGCCAAGATATCCCGAGGCTGGAATCCAAGATGTGCAAGAAGGAGAAGACTAGAAAACAAGCATTCTCCTCCTGTGCTTAATCTGCCTGATATAATAAAGTTAGCTCCCTCCCTCCTGCAATTCAGAAAAGATCTGAAGACCCTGCTGTCCAGGGAACCTTTGCAGTAGCACCTTTGAGTGTTCTTGCGCATAGAATGGGATTACCATAATAATTCTCGGACCCAAATTACCGGACAGACTCAAAGAATATGGCAAAACACTACTTTATTATCAGTTCAATAAAGTAGGGAAACCTGGCGAACAACAAATTGTAGCCCACACACTCGCAGTTACATTTTGGTTACACAAAGGCTTTATACCTCGATGTGCGTCAGCTATTACGTCATCCTATGTGGCAAATAATAAAACCTATTGGGTGGAGGGATTGGTTAAAGGAATATATCTACTTAGAATGTATGTAGGTGTTAGTAACATAATTGGCTGCCCCTTATCTGGCAGGCATATGAACCTCCCTCTAACTACATATAATACAGATTATAGCACATAACAACAGCAAATTGGCCCCTGCAACATTGTATGCTCACCATTGCACAGGCCCTCATGTTTAATTGGCATTCTCTCCCAACCTTGAACATTCGGCTTGTTAGCAGCTTGTAAGCAAAACAAAACCCTGGTGCAGAGAACAACATCAGACTACTGCCCTCTTGCCCGATTAGTCTACCATCTCTCATCAGCCAAGGCTTCTTCTTTGTACTTGACCTTGCTGAATGTTCGTAACATCCTCTTAACTGTTTCTCCCACTCCCTCCTTACTCTCTCCCCCCCGGCCTTGCCTTCTTAATTCCCATACTGTAAACACACCATATATCTAGCAGTTAGAAGCCCCATGCTTTCACTTTAAGGGCAGTTCCCCGTTTCGTCTACTTCTTCGTTGGTGAACAAGGTTTGTAGCAAGCCTTCCCATTCTTGATTCCCGACTGTATCCTCCCCTTGTTCCTGCCAAGCCTTTTCCAAGCCACTGATTACGCCCCTAACCCCCATCTGTTCAGGTCCTTTCACCATTCCTCTATTCTCGGGGCTTGAGCGATTTCCATGCCATAGCAATCCTTCGCTTGGCCAGGATGCAGTCCAGATCTTTTAATTTGGTAACATGTTTCCTGCCTTTGGGACGGAAACAAATGCCCAGCAGGCAGGCACCCGGGTAAAGCGCATCTAATTCCACCCCCCCTTTTTGTAGTCTATCCGCCATCTCTCTCCTGTATGACCTCACCACTGGGCATGCCCAGAACATGCGCAGCATCCCTGCGTCCATCTCTTTGCACCTGGGGCAGCCCTGAACCGTTGCACCCGGAAACTGCGTAATCCTGCATTTCGTGACCCTCTTGTGGTATCCCAGTATCCCCTTCCATTGTGCGTCAGTGAAGGCTGCCCCTATATCCTGTTCCCATTTACTCCTTACGACTAGAGGGGAGGCCGGCCCATGAGATAGTAGGAGCTCATATATTCTCAATATAGCATGCCCTCCCTCTTCCACTTCTTAGAGGACATCCACTACCGAATGTTTCTCCATTAACTCGCTGTATGCCGGCCACCTCCTTGTAATCTCTTTCTTGATAGTGCTATATAGTAGATATTGGCCTGTGTGGATGCCCGTCTGGCTCGTCAACTCAAAGAAGGGCATATAAGCGGTATCTTGTAACAAGTGCCTTATGGTGGCCACCCTGCACACCTCCCAGTACTTGCGTACACTTATATTTGCTTGAGTCGAATGTGACACTGCTGTGACCAAAGGAATCTCCGTCGAGATAGGGTCCTTCAGTCCCATCACTGCCATTGCCCTGTCCCACACCTTCACTCCCAAGGACATCAGGTGTGACCAACTTCCGCTACGAGGCTTCCTGAACCACAGTAACTCTTTCAGATAATAACTCTGACCTGTAGCTTGCAACATTGGGTCTGGGGTAGGGTCATCTGCTAGCCAGTCTACTACTAATTGCAAAGCACTGCTACATAGTACAGTTAAAAATGCGGAACCTTAATGCCCCCCTCTTCATACGGCCTGTATAGATTTGCTAACGCTATCCTATTATGCTCATATCGCCACAAGAAGCCTCTACAGATACTCTCCAGGGTCTTAAAAAAGGGCCTACTTATGTAAAACGGGACGTTCACAAAAAAGTGTAGCAGCCTGGGCAATACCACCATCTTCAGCAAGCCGTTCTTCCTATCATTGAGAGGGGTCATTTAGCCCAGAACTTCATAGAGCCCTTGACGCCTTCTAGTGCATGTTGGGTGTTACGTTTGTGCTTCTCCGCAGGGTCGTGGTACACGTTAACCCCTAGATATCTGAACGTGCGCACTTTCCATTGCAGGGCAAGCACAGGTAGCTGATCTTGCTCCATACCGCATAGCCCCGCTATCAGGAATAAAGCGGACTTATCCGCACTAATTGTGATCCCTGACAGTGTTGCAAAAAGCACCATAGCTTCTAGTAGCAATTCCAGATTATCCTCTGGGTTCTGAATGTATAAGAGTGTATCATCAGCATATAGAGAAAGTAAATGTCTGGCCCCATCTATTTCAATACCTGCCTCCATGTATTCTGTTCTAAGGTACTGGGCAATCGGGTTCCATGGCTAGCATGTACAGTAGCGGTGATAGCGGGCATCCCTGTCTTGTACCCTTCTCCAATTCCCATGCCTCTGAGATGCTCTTACCCGTCTTAACCCTTGCCATCGGTCTAGTGTACTCTAACTGGACCCACTTGATGAATGCTTGTCCAAACCCACTTCTACGCAGTGTAGCATAGAGCCAGTCCCATCTCACTGAATCAAACGCTTTCACTGCGTCCAATGTGACTATGGCACATGGAGCCTCCCAATCTGCCGTCCTGCTCATCACATGATGTAATCTCTGCAAGTTCCCGGACGTACTTCGGCCCAGAACATAGCCCGTCTGGTCTGGCTGCACTATCTTTGGTATCACTTTTTTCATCCTAGTTGCCAATATGGCCGTAAGTATTTTACTATCTTGGTTAAGGAGCGCGAGGGGGCTGTAAGAACCACACTCCAACTGAGACTTGTGGGGCTTGAGAAGAGGTATGATAATGGATTCCCTAAGGCAAAGTGGAAGGGCCCCTAATTCATAGGAATTGTTGAATGTATTGAGCAAGTGGGGGGCCAATTCGTGTGCATTCTATATAGAATTTGCTATGGGAAGCCCGTCACAGCCAGGGGTATTCCCTGTCGGCAGCCTCATAATTGTACTTTGTATATCTTCCAATGTGATAGGCTCCTCTAGACTGTCCTTTTAATTCCTGACTCAGCATCGGGAGTTCCATCTTGTCTAACACCTCTTTTAAGTGAGTGCTTGATGTTGGAGGTCCCTCTTGGTACAATTGTTGGTAAAATTCGCAAAGAATGTCTCATTAACCCTGTTCTGGGTGTAGCATACTTCTCCCTGACTCGTGTGTATTGCGTGCCTGGGGCGCCGTTGTGTTTCGTTCTTATATACCCAAGCTAACAATCGACCGGGCTTATCTCCCTCTATATGCTGCTTCTCTGTGTATTTAGCATAACTATGTTTGCCCAGTCTCTCCCAACAGTCCATGCATGTCGGTTTGAGTTCCCTCATCTTTACATTCCTGTCCGGATACGGCTCTAGTTTCTTCAGTTGTCCCTCTGCAGAGGACAGTTCCTTATTTAAGGTTGTTTGGACACTGCTGGAACTCGCTAGAGCCGCCCCTCGGACTACCACTTTCAATGCTTCCCAGAGATTCTGGTGCTGGGTACACTGCCCAGATTATGTGCGACATAATCCGTAATCTTTAATGCTGTCCTCTTGGTATCTCTTAGCGATTCACTTCTGAACCTCCACGTGGGTATCGGGGCCATGAGGGGCACATATTGCCATTGCAAACTAAGCGATGCATGATCCGATAAGACCCTACCTTTATACAGAGGCGTAGACAGAGTAAGGCCTGAGTGGGCAAGGCCCAACCAAACTCTCTAAAGGCCCACTCAGCAGCACTGTGTGAGCCTTCACAGATGTTGATGTCAGTGCAATGGACCCACCTACACTAGCTTCAAGCCCCACTTGTTAGCCAATCCTGGCTACGCCTCAGCCTTTATACTCAGCATGATTGACTTGATGTGTCAACTCCATCCCTACAAACAAATAATCTGTCCTTTTGTATACTACGTGTAGCACTGAAAAGTAGGAATAGTGTCTGGTGTCGGGATGAAGAACTCTCCAGGTTTCTTCAAAGGCAAAGGAATCAAGGAGAGTCTGTAATGTCTTTGCGGGCGGTGCTAATTTGGTATATCTAACGTCTGATCTATCTAACTCCGGGTTCAACATACAATTTAAGTCTCCCCCCCCCATATCATGTTACTATCCCGAGATGAACCCAATCGGGGATATAAGGTCTGAAAGAACCCGGCGGCATTGATTGGGGGGCATGTGTATTAGCCAAGCATGTGTCTACCTGTTCAAGGAGGCCCTGTACCAGCACCATTCTGCCCTCTTCAGGACACCTCGGTCATATGCGGAATACGTGGAACCAAATACCTGCCCCCCCCCACCTTGCTGCCTACCTGTTTTTCAGATGTGAGGTGTGTTTCCTGGATCATGGCTATATCCACTTTACATCTCTTAAGGTACAAGTGTACTCTATTCCTCTTAACATAGGCGTTCAAACCCCTTACATTCCAAGTAAGCACCTTCACCATACCCGCCATTCACATTTGTCTCGCTTCCCATTCCCCTCCCTTGGTGCTCCCACCCTGAATGCTGTGCTGTCATTTTTCCTCAGAGTACATGCAGCCAAACCCTTCCCCGAATGAACTTCCCTAACATCCCCAACCAAAAACAACTTTCCAGCATTGCTACCCTTGCTCGGGCATGTCCGCTTTTTGCATCTGCCCCAAGCAGTCCTGCCTGGGACTAGTGCACAGCGGCTGGACAAAAAAACAATTGCCCTTAAAAAAGAAAACTTGGAAGTTCTGACGAACACAGCCGCAAGTGCAGTCTCCTTTTCCTTGTTATAAAGCATTAGCTACTGGTAAAACCTGCCATATGTAAAGAAAACACATATCCAAGCATCTACAATCTGTTCCACCTGGAGAATGAACCCATGTCGCCACATCTTGCCGTCTCTGGATATTTGTATAAGTGCAGTACTGTCAAGGTGCACTGCTGATTAATGCGTGTAGTTCCAAATGCCCTAATCCTTTTTGGCTTCGGTTCGGGTAAGACTTGCACGGCGTCTTCGCTGGGCATCCTCGCCCTCTTCCTCGCAGTGTTGTATCATCTCTCTGTCCATCCATGCCTGCGCTTCTTCCGGCTGGTCGAAGAACCAAGTTTTATTTTTATTTATGATTTTGAGTCTGGGTAGATCAACATATATTTCAATCCAGCTGTACGGAGCCTATTCTTAGCCCTTTAATATTGTCCCCTGCTGTTCTGCACCTGGAACGTGTAGTTAGGGTAAACTGCCAAGTCTTCTAAGGCTCTCTTCAGCGCTCTACCTTGCCTGGAATAGGTCAGTATTTTCTCTAAGTCTTTGTAATTTAGGACCTAAGTGATAATTGGTCTCGGGGGTGCCCCTCGGGATGGGGGGTTCCTAGCTAGTGCTCTGTGCGCTCTCTCAATTGCGAAGCCCTGTGTGAGGCTACCGGGCCCAATTTCCTGGAGTAACATATTTCTATGTACGTCATCTGGTCTGTACCTTCTTCCCCCTCAGGCAGTTCCACTATGCAGATATCATTTCTCAGAGTCCGTCCTTTGGCCTCCTCCACTCTGTTCTCCAGGAGGCTGACTTTCTTTGCAGAACATGTACACCAGCATGCATGTTCAGGAGCACCTCTGAGTTCTCTTTCACTTGCGACTGAAGCGTAGTAGTGCATTCCTCCAGACTCTGTACGTCCTGCCGCAACAACCCAACATCCAATTGCACAGTTTCAATCTGTGACCCCAGTGAAGCCTTCATGTCTGCTATTGCCAGCATTACTTGGTAGTGCAACTCCATGGCGCCCCTTCTTTCGCCTGCACCGATTCCATATTTCTGCCACATGCCTGCTGCTTAGTTTTAGCAAACCCATCCAGACTGGATTGGCTTGCTTTGTTTTTAGCCAGTTTGGGAGGCATTCAGACAGTCTGCCCTCTTCTTCAGTTAGTTTGCTGTTTTTCCTGAATAGCTGGGGCTTCTGCAAAGTTCCCTGGTTATATATTCCTGAATCACCATTCCTATGTGCTGTAGTACTAGTGCTTGGAGTCGTGACTCTGCTCTCCCCTTCGGGCGGGCTCACCGTGTGTGGTTCTCTGGTGGTAGACACAAGTGGGACTCCAGGCTCGGGTGGCGCCCTTGAGCAGTTGTCTCTGCTTGTCTGTTCCTTGTGCTTGTTCTTCTGGTCCTTACTGAGCATGTCTGTGGGGCATGCGTTCACTCTGTTCTACAGCTGGCTCCAGCATACTGCCTGCTTTGTCCTTGTAGCTGCTACAATCCCATCACAGCAGGGATCCTTATTGCAAACCTTCCCTCGGGCCAGATTTACCCATTCTCCCCCTTCTTAACTGCCACCTACTAACTTTTGTGGTGCTTGACCTGTTCGCTCGGGATCCAATACAGCAGGGGCAGTGTCAGTTCCTCTGCCTAGACCGGGTACGTGCGCTGTCTCTCCTTGCAGTTCGGAGCCTACAGTCTCATATTAGTCACTCATCTAGTCCCTTCCAGCTTAGGACATGGGGGGGGCTTTCGCGTGGTATCTCCGTTCAGCCTGGGTCTGGGGTTTCTCCTCTTCTGCCACTTGCGTCTCTGGTCGCCTATCTTCTCCTTATCTCGGCAGCGCCCTCTGTCACTAGCTCCGGTATCCATGCGTTTTTACCGCTCTGCCCGGTTTGTTTATTTATCCTCCTCGTAGTGACTACTGACTAGCAGCCTGCTGTTTCATTAGTTGGGTCCCTCTACTCCCTTGTAGCAGTGGCTGGCTACTATTGCCCCAGCCCAGCCCAGCCCATTTATTGATCCTTTCCGGCTTTGCTACGTGTGTACGGGGCCTTTGTTTACAGACAGCTTCTCTCCCCAGGACCGCCGATTGCCCCGGTTTGAGATTTGCTGCACGTACTCAGCTTCTGGGGGAACCGGACTCTCCAGGAGGGGATGCGCAGCACTTGCCTTTCTTCCACTGCCGTACCTCCTTATTTAGGTTGGTCTGCTGCCATCCCTCACCTCACACCTTCTCTCTGCTGGTCTCGCTTGTACGTCAGTGTCCTTCCCCACACACACTCTAACAGGGCGCCTGCTGCAGACCTCCGGTCTCGCTCCTGCAGTCCTTCTCCTCGCCTTGATTTCTGAGATCCACCCGAGTCCACCAGGCTCTCCACTCAATATGGTTGATTCCTTTGTTAGACAGGCGCCATCTTCGTTTTGCATATTTTCCACAGCTTCAGCATTTCGTGCCTCGTATATCGGCACGGGGCTGATCTCCACACTTCCCCTTTCTGTCTGGTAAACCTGAGGTGCTCACACACGTATTCTCACATTTGATGGCTACTCGGCCAGCTTGGAACCTGTGTATTTATCGGCTCATTAAGGATCTGGCGGGTGCTGTTCCGGAGGCCGACCTACTCCATTGGCTGGTAGCCACGCCCCCCCCCTTGGCATTCAGAAATGTTCGCTCATTTACCTCTAAGAGAAATATGTCCTGCGTGTATATTACTTATCCTTGTTGACTCTCTTAATACTCTGTAATTGCTTCTTGTTGTGGCATTCCTGATCTTTATTCAACAGCAATTCGTTGTTCATGCACAAATTCACTTCCAGCACCTGTTACTTCTGCAGCCCTGATCTCTCTCCTTCAAGCTTCTGGCTTACTATTATTCAGAGCCAGGATCCATCTTTTCAATATGGCCGCTTTACCCGTGTTTTATTTTCTACTGCAGCAAGCTTCTATGTGACTCATCTACCTTGCATTTCTGCGTATATAAATGTACTATTCATCTGCTTACTGATCTTCTGTGTATATATGGTTTGTTCTCACTTGTATGTAGGCTTCCTTTTGTTTCTTTAATTCCATCTTCATTCTTTCAGTATTCTTATAGTATCTGTGCGTCATTGTGTCTTCTCCTTATGACATCACTTTGCACCTGTCAGATTTTCTTTACAGCTCTTCGATGTTCAGTGGTGTCTGCAAATCTTCTGCTACCACTTCAGTTTGAGGATACATTTGGTACGGTTGTCTGGGTGCATAACTTCTCTCATACACTCAATGCAGTATTGATACCTGTGTCATGCATTGTGTCCTCTTGTTCTTCATCCAATATGTTGAAGGTGAGGGGGCGTATTCTATCAATGATGTACACGTCTGATCCTCTGCATTCCTCCTCTGGTCGAGTCTTCGACCACCTCCTCCTCAATTTTCACCATGTTTCCTCAACGGAATTACTTATTTGGGATCCATATCTTAGTCACCCCCATCAGGTCACCTGCATTCTTTGTGTTCATCCAAACTCAAGGTCATATGGCAGCACTCCCCAGTTGGTTGACAGGACACCCAACACCCTACATAGCTCTTATGATCTTTGGAGTAATAAAACTTTGTTCCTGGGGGTGCCAGAGGACTTTCTTTCAGATGCTCATGGGTGGTGTTTTCGGTCTGTGTGTGCTAGTCAGCCACAGCATTCACATCGATTATTATCTTCATCCCAATTGCTTTCTTTGTGGTCTTCTTGCACTGTGATTATTCTTATAAGACAGAATCCCAGTACCACTAACACTAGTATTGCTCCAAGTAGTTTGAAGGTGTTTGCCAAAAAGGTTGGAACCCATGAAAACAGGGACGAAAGCCAATCTTTATCTTCAGTCTCGTCTACTTCTTCTACCATCTGTGTATGCAGGGTTGACAGCATAGTTATTTCTTCTGTCAGGGTGCCATTTTCTCTATCCTGGGCAGGTTTGTATGTACAGCAAGAAGGCCAGATCTTTACGCACACACCTCCTTACATTGTTGTAATTAAATCCAAAACATACCTGTTCTGGAGGGCTATGAGCCTGATGCCCCTTAGTTCTTCTTTGATCGCATTAAATCCTTTTATTGTCATGTTGATCGTTTGTAGCAGCTCCCATCTAGTTATTTGTAGCCACTTGGCGTTTACTGCAGTTTGAATTCCTGGCATGAATATAGCTGTAAATATCACTGCCGTTCTGCTGAACAATTTATGCTCATCTGGAATGTCATGATAGGCTTCTATTGATTTTGATGAGAAGTAATTCTCTGTCTTTTGTCGAATAAGGTTAATCAATCTTTTCTTTCTCTGGTGTGTATCAATTTTTGGAAAGTCTGTGATCTGTAGGTCGCTTTGTGTTACTACTAGGGCTGGCATGTTCATTAGTACTAATGAACAAACTCCTCACAATTCTGGTGGCAGCTTCATATATGCTCTTGATCTACAGGCCCAATAGTGGTCCATCAAGACTGCTGTTCCTCCCTGCAAGCCTGGTATGTCAAAAAAACACAACCACACTTGAGGTTTTCTCCAACCTTTATCGTGCCATTATTTCTGAAGCATAGGGACGTATTCTTCAGGGGTAATATCTGCAATGGTCCGTCCTCATCGTCGACCCACGTTAACAACATTGTGATCTTAGGCCATTGGTCCTTGCATTCTTTTTCTGCATTCACCCCACTGCCTCCCATTGTCCTAACAATGCGATTGCCTTGCAGACCATCAGTCCATTGACCAATCCCTCCGGAGTAAGGACTGTTCCTTTGATTCGTAGTTGACCTCTGTCCCAGCATTCTGGTACTTATTTCCCTTTCTTATTCTTGCATTGTAACATATGATTTTCCTCAAATCTGATTCCGGCTCCATTTATTCCAGGCTGCTCATTTTTTATTATCCAGTTCACTGTCTTTTGCTTTGCTCTTAACTTTATCTCTTGCACAAAATTGTCTTCCCTTTGGGATGTCCCTTTATTCAGACATACTAATGAAGCTGTCTTGTCTTGGAATTGTCCTCTGGTTGGGCAAGGTGGTCAGGCAGTGTGCCTTTTTACTTGTACTTCTGTTGCTATGAATATTTTAGATACTTCTGTAGCATAGGGGATAAGGGAACATACGTAACAGCTTTCATCTGACGTTTTTCTCCCCACTTTCTGCATGTGTTGATACTACATGTTATTCTTTAAATAGGCCAAGATATGAATGTATATGTTCATTATCTTCCCCAGCATCCCTTTTTAGATGGACAATTTGTTTAGAAATGTCAGGATAAATATCACTTGTGCTTTTGTTGGGGATAGGAATAGGTGTCTCCTTGTCAGACATTTCGAATGTATTATAAAACAATATATCACGAAATGTGAAGAGAATAAGAAAATAAAGACTGCACATAAAGCACAATGTGGTTACAGGAAGTATTGCCATAGTATTCAGATGCCACATTATCTCTTTTGGAGTAGCGGGTCTTCTTGTTAGCTATGTGTGTCTTATATAATTAAAAATGCCCATTTTTAATTCAATTATTCACCTCTAGTCACTTTTCAAAATGTGCACTTTATTATAAGAGGAACAGAATTATAATAAAAGGTATCAGGCGCCCCTCTCTAGAAAGTACATGGCATGATAACCTGTTCTGTGGTTTTTTTCCCACTTTGAGAGTGTGCAGACATTGCTTTTTGCTCACTGTGCTTTTCACAAAGGAGGAATATCCATGTGCATATCATTCTTTGTCCTGCCCACAAGAGCAGTCCAGCACCGAAATGCCTGGCAAACCTCTTTTGAACAAGAATTTCAACAGCAATCCCAGACACGTGCTTCGGCCTAGCCGGGTCTCATCAATGAGGTGGAGCTGTACAGAACAGAATTACGATTGCAATAATAATTCTGCGAATGATAGGACAGTTTTTAGGATTTCCAAAAAACACAACAATGTCCATGTTTTGTTGCACTAGAACTGGATATGTTTGCAGTATGTATATAAATAAAGCATGCAGAAATGTGTGCAACGTTTTAGGCAGCATAAAGTGTGCTGTGCAATCTTCGTGTCTGATTTTCAATGTATCGTCTGTTTTTAATACAACTGAAAACGTTCTGGAACTGCAGCAAGTCTATTTGTTTCTTATTAAACTTAGGAAATGTCAGTTTGTTTCAGAATGTTATTAGTCCACTGGTTCTTTGGTTTTGCCCTTGGTAGCTGATTTGCTCTGCATGCGCAGAACTTCTTCTTTTACTTCACTAGCAGCGGTTGGCAGAGGGGTCGGGTCTCTCCTTTGTAGAGCTTTATGTCATTCAAGTGCAGCCAGGCTCTTCTCCCTTGAAGTTTCATAGCAGTAGGAGTGACCTTTTCTACTAGGTATGGTCTCTAAAATCGGGGCTTGTTCCAAGTACGAACAAAGCTCTTTACTATTTCTTGGTCCCCTGGGTGCAAACTAGGCTGCTTAAGTAAGTCAATAGAATCCATTTTTTGGCTGTCTTCCTCAGTCTTCTTCGACCCTTCCCTCCGATTTTTGATCTGTTGAGAAATAAAAGAAACACTAGCGGCCTAATTTGTTAAATAATCATGCTTTTCACCCCCTAATGTTTTTGCTACACTATGTCCATCCGTTTTTATTCGAGTGGGAGGAGCAAGGGGTTCCCTCATGCAACGTCCAGTTACCAAGTCCTTAGGAGTTCGGTGGTTATTTGAGCCAGGCTGGTTTCTCTGGGCAAACAAAGCAAGGAGAAGGCAATGTAACCATCCCTTCTTCAGAGTAATCTTGATCTTTTCTAGCCTTTCTTTGAGAAGTCTGTTCAGCGTCTCACAGACACCATTCACCTGTGGGTGATAAGTGGAAGAAAAAATGTGTTTTATACCTAATAGAAGAACTATATGTTCAAACAAATCATTGATTGTTTTATGTTATACGAAGATGCTTTTATGGTTTCTGTTCTGAATAAAGCTATGTACAACTACAATTAATTTACAAAATTCAGCCCATTATAAGACCCAGGGACTTCACATGCACCCCATCTAGGAAACACCTCACGCACGAGAAACTTGGTAGTGCATTTGGCATTGGGTTGCGTTCATGGACCTGCCTTGATCCATCCATACGTATAACCGTTGACTACTTGTAACATATCCACCTAATCTATATGTAGATGCTGAAACAGACCATTGGGTCTAGGGGATTGCTCCTCACACTGTCTACAAGGTGTGCCCTGCTGTAAATTTCTGGCACACAATGCAATTTACAATAAACTGTGCAACATGTTATAACAAATTTGGTGTGAACCAGTCGTCTGCGATCATTGCAACAACACTCTCTCTGGTGGTTTGTGCGGGGTAGTGAAGCTGCTCCAGTGCCACCTTCAATAATGCTAGAGGCATAAATGGCTTTCCAGTGCTGTCCTGTCTTCTTATAGCCTATGTGGGGGATAAAGAACACCCCTGTCTCTTCTATAAATCCTGCTCTTCCTGTGGAGCTCGATCTTGCAGCTCAATTAAATGTACAATGGACAACATATTAAAACCATCCTGCATAAGCATGCATCCTTCTGACCCCTGCTTAACATCCTCTAATTCAAAATCAGAAGTATTTGAAAAATATGCTGCTCTTTTGGCCTCTAATTCTGAGGCTTTGATACTGTAAGAAATCATGCCCCTTTAGTATGGGCTGCACATTTCACTACAGCGAAAGCCAGTGGGAGCTTTAGTTCTTTAATGAGCCTGCCCAATAGGGACGCATGTTGCACTGGAGTGCCGCCTGCGTGGAGGAATCCCCTCCTTTTCCACAGTGACAACCCTGCATGTACGGTTGTCATCACGTAGGCGGAGTCAGAATATACCGTCACTTCTTCATCTTCAAATCTCTGAAGCGCGTTGATAAGTGACACTAATTTTGTAGCCTGCTGAACAATGTGCAGGCAATCTCACACTCGTCACTACTTCGAAATCACCATTTTTTTTGGTTTAGGCGAATTTTTGTGGCGCAAGCCACACCTTTGCCAAAGCTATTGTTAAAAGAGAGAGGGGAAATGGGGTACTCAACACAAAATGGCTAACTCACTAAAATCTTTTTTCAGAACTCCTCTGCTGTATTACCCAATAAGGATCTCTGTAAAAAGATTTGCTGCAATCGGCAGCTTTGTAAGAAGCAAATTGGAGATTCTTTCCATTTCCAAGCTGTGTAGTGATTTGTGTGGCAGTCCTGATGGTTGTCTGCACTCTGCCAGCACCATTTTGTGGGTCTTGCTCCTGTCCTCCAAAGACTGCTACTTGGGTGAGTATAGGAAGCAGGTGGTGATCCCTCTGCATCCAGTCTCTCCCGTCATCCATGCTTCCCATTACCTCCCACCTCCCATTATTGGTTTCGAAGGTTACATTTTTACTTGAAACAGACTGAACACAGCACGCATATGAGGCTGTTGCTCTTTCGGTGGGCAGTCTCTTAAATTAAACCCATGTTTGAAGGGCTACTATATTTTATTATGAATCAAGACCACTATAACAGTAAATATTTTTAGCCCAGCTTGAAACCGTCCTCAGGTGTTAATAAACCAGAGCCGTCCCAGCAACACCACGCATCAGATGTTGGAACCTTGTTTGTATGCCAAAAATTCATTTAAGACACTACCTTCTGCTCCTGGGACTGTCACCGGAAGGCAAAACAGTGCTCTGCAAATTTAAGACATCTGATTACAAGCAAATGTAGTCCAATGGAAACTAAGCTACCCACTTTTTTATTTTCTAAAACGTGTGCATGGTAGACCCCACTGGATTACCTGGGAGGAAAGCTCAGTGGCAACGTGCTCGCCTTGGAAACAAGACGACACGAAGCAACAGAAGTTCGATGCCTGGGTCCTCGCTTAGAAACCTCTGGGTATTAAGCGCTTTATAAATACGCAACTAAGAGACATTCCCGTAACAGCGCCATAATGCCACCGGGCTTTGTGAACGCTTTAAAAATTTAAAAAAAATGCGTTTATTGAAAGGATTCGATTTAGTTAATAGTGTGCTCAGAAACAATAAAGTGCGATCCAAACTGTTACATTTATCAATGTATAATTATACTCATTAATGGAACATACTTCAATTTCAGCAAAGTCTTGTTCTTTTCCTTTGCGTCTCCCAAATTGTGTAAATAGATTCTCTGTCTAGAGCAATGATGATAACGTTATACCCAAAATGAAATCGGTGGCTCCTACAACTAAGTAGTATACAAGTGTTGAATTCCATTTTTTTTTAATAACCCCTAAAACAATTGCCTGTATTATATCAGTATCTGAAGCAGAAATCTCGAGGCATGGGTTTTGAGTGCTTAATCAATAAGGAAACCTTGCTTGGAAATACATTTAATTCCTCCCCCTCCCCTCACAATCGAGCTCCCCCACCCCCTTCTGACTCCCATGCTTTTAAAAATGCATCTAACCGTTAAGCAAGTGACGCTTGTATACCTTCTAAGTTCCTTTATTAAATCCTTCGTCTTACATCAATGCAAGATGCTGTGTGCAAGTTTTTAATGTTTTTTCACGAAGCCCGAACCGAGAGGATGTCTCCAGCTGAGTCCTTCGGGGTTGGGGGCTTACGGAAGGCGCTGGGGGGTCCGGACCAACCCCAAACAGTGGCGACGAGTGGGGGAAACAATGCCTGGGCCCGGCGGTGACTTGACCGGCAATCTTTGTGTATTTGCAGCGAGGTCGCCTTGAGACTTCGCACCGGCCTGCAGGCCGTGCGTTACCCCCGCGGCTGGTGGCCATTTTGTGAAACAGGCCGTGAAACTTCTCCGAGCTCTGGTTTGAGCTGAGAAGTGCATCCAGGCATAATTTTTGGAAATCCTGCTAGCAGGCAGTGATACCTGCATGTGACTTTGCCCAGTTGGTGCTTTTGCATTTTCCTGGGTCTCCTACGTCGAGTGCAAGCAAGAAGGAGGGCTACAATGGCTGGGCCTGCATAGCCCATATTTCTTTCTTGTCCTAATTTTTGGAACAGCTTGAAGCTGAGGCTTCTCTTCATCTTCTTCATCATCAGACTGGTGGCCCCACTGATCTTCATCCTCTTCATCATCACAGAGGTGTGGTGCAGCAGCTGTTCTTCTCCAATGGTGCTGGCTGGAGGCATTTGGACTTGGTGTTTGAGTTGCGGCCCCTGTCCTTCACGCTGGGGGTGCCTGTGCGCTCGAACTAATGAGTGATACTGAGGACCAGGACGGAGCGGCGGTGCAGCGGCCTCCACGTGCGCCAGCAGCACCTCAAGGTTTGCTGCCTCCAGTGCAGCCGGCACAGCAGCCTCCAGGTGGTCAGGCAGGCCCTCAAGGTCCCCTACTTCCAGCGCAGCCTGTGGCAGCACCCGTTGTTCAGCAGATTCTCCCCGTTATGGCTCAGGTACGTGCACAGGCGGCTCTGCAGCCCATCCCGGAGTTTGATGTATCGGTCGGGCCCACCTTCCAGCTTGGGGCCCAGATGGAGGAGGTGGGTGGACCGCCTGGACATGTACTTTCGGGCTGCCCAGGTGGTAGATGATGATACCCGGCTGGCAACCATGCTGTGCTTGGCAGGTCCATCTGTCCAAGAGACTATTGAATCGCTCCCGCCAGGGGATGGATCCTATGATCAGGCGAAGGCCGCTCTGCAGGCCTACTTCCTGCCTCTTGCCAATGCGGATTATGAACGTTTTGTTATGCTCTCTGCCAAACAGAAAGACAATGAGACTCTGGACACTTTCTATGGGCGCCTAAGGCGTCTCTCGCTGGCCTGCGCTTGGGGTGATGCGGAGGACAGTATCAGGACGATGCTGATCCTGGCTTGCTCATCAGGCAAATTAAGGCGCCAGGTGCTAAGGGAGCCTGGAATTACACTTCAGCGCATCCTTGAACTGGGGAGGTGCCATGAGGTGTCGGAGGCGAGGGCTGCTAGAATGGAGGCCGGGTCGCGCCCCATCAAGGCCGAAGAGGTATGTGCGATGTGGCGAGGTGGCAGGGGCACCCGAAGACCTGGCGGCAGTCCCCGGGATCGAGCCAGTAGGGCAGGAGAAATCTGCCAAAAATGTGGGTATGATCTGCCTCACCCTGCTGAGTGCCCTGCGGCTGGAAAGACCTGTAGACGGTGTGGGATGCCGGATCATTTCTCGAGGGTATGCAAAGCTGCAATGCCAGTATTGGTACCGAGGGGCCCGGGACGGTCCAGTCTCAATCGCCAGGGTCGACCATCCAACGTCGCTCAGGTGTATCAGACTGAGGAGGATGCCCAGGTGGAGGAGGCTGAAGAAGAGGAGGAAGAGAATATCTTCTTTGTCTCGAGTGTGGGGATCCTGAGAAGTAAGAACAGGAGACAGCCAAGGTGCGTGGTTGAGGTGAACCGATCTCCAGTCCCCGTCCTTGTGGACACTGGGACATCAGTGAATGTAATGGCCCGTGGACACTATGATGCCATGAACCAGCCTCCGAAACTGGCTGCTCCCAAGGCCCGCATTTTTGCCTTCGGTGTTGTTGACCCCATCCCTTTGGACGGTGTGTTCGTGGCAAAAGTAGAAATGAGGGCTCCCAAATCACAGCACGATTCTACGTGACACCGGTGAGCACCAACACGCTGCTCAGTGGTGCTGCAGCAGAGGCCCTCGGCATCGTCAGCTTCGCATTCTCTGTCTATTTGGAGGACATTAATGACTTGCTCGAAAAGTATGCCGCGCTGTTCAAGGGGATCGGGCAGATGGCCGGTGACCCAGTGAGGTTACACATTGATGAGTCGGTGCAGCCCATTGCCCTGAAACATCGAAGGGTACCGTTCCACCTCCTTGAACTTGTCGACAAGGAACTGGACAATTTGGTCAATCTTGACATTATAGAAAAGGTGGAAGGCCCGACACCCTGGGTGTCCCCGATAGTGGTGGCACGGAAGCCTAAACAGCCCGATGCTGTTAGAATCTGTGTCGACATGAGGCTCCCGAACAAGGCCATTAAGAGAGAGAGGCACCTCACCCCGACTATTGACGACATCATTGCGTAGGTACAGGGCGCTCGTTTCTTTTCGAAACTGGACCTTCGAGCGGGCTATCACCAGGTTGTCCTCCACCCTGAGTCGAGGTACATTACCACCTTCACGACACACCGAGGGCTATACCGCTACAAGAGACTAAGCTTTGGTATGTCCTCGGCGGCGGAGGTGTTCCAGAACATTATTCGGGCGCCCTGGCTGATCTACAGGGCGTTTTGAACATAAGCGACAACATCCTGGTGTTTGCCAGAACGGAGGTAGACCATCTGAGGCGGTTGGCGAAGACGTTCGGAAGACTGCAGTCCTTGGGACTCACCCTCCACAAAGAGAAGTGTGAATTTCTCCGACCATCGATAGAATTCTTTGGTTTTGTATTGAAAGAAGGGGGGGTGTCTCCTGATCCCCGGAAGGTGCAGGACATAAAGAAGGCGCAGCCTCCGGAGTCCGTATCCGAGGTGCGAAGCTTCCTAGTCATGTTCACATACTGTGGACGATTCATTAGAAATCTGGCCTCCAGATCGTAACCGCTCAGGGAACTGACCAGGAAGGATGTCATCTGGAACTGGGGCCTGCTAGAACAGGCGGCTTTTGATGACATAAAGGGTGCCCTGGCGGCTGAAGACACCATGTCCTTCTTCGATCCCGCGCTGCCTTCAGAGATCATCGTCGACGCCAGCCCATTCTGCATGGGCGCTGTGCTAACACAAATTGACAGTGGTGGGGGCGTCCGCCCGGTGGCATATGCCAGCAAGGCCCTGTCTGATGCAGAGCAGCGATACTCACAGATCGAGCGTGAGGCGCTGGCAGTACTGTGGGGATGCCGGCACTTCCGACTCTACGTCCTTGGACGTCCGGTGACGGTGGTGACAGACCACAAGCCGCTGCTTCCCATCCTAGCAGGGTCGTCATCCAAGCCACCCGACGCATTGAGAGGTGGATGCTCGCCCTTTTGGAGTATGGAGTCACCTTGGTATACCGACCAGGGGCGAATAACGCTGCAGACTATCTCTCCAGACACCCTGGGGCGTACGCAGGCAAAGTCCAGGACGCCTGTGCAGAAGAAGCAGAAGAGCACGTCCGGGTAGTGGTGGAGGCAGCCACGCCAAACGCTATGCCTCTCCAGGAGCTGGAGGCAGCTGCAGCACTAGATGAATGCTTCCAGATCCTAAGACACTCGATGCAACAGGGCTCCTGGAAGTCGGTGCTGGAGGCTCTGGCGGGGCGCACCCAGGACGCCAGGACCGGACTTGAGCAACTATGGAAAGTCTGGGAGGAGTTATCGTTCTCGACATCTGGCCTTCTGGTCGGCAGAGATTGGATTGTGGTGCCCCAGTCGAAGGTGGACAAGGTGATCGCTTTGGCTCACCGGGGTCATCAGGGTGCCGCCAAGACCAAGGCACGCCTACGGCTGAAGGTGTGGTTCCCCGAGCTACAACGCAAGGTGGATGACTTCGTGGCGGCCTGTGTTTGGTGCCAGGCGGCATCTCCCCTGCAGCGGGAACCTGCAATAGAGACAATGCCGAGGGGGACGCACCCTTGGGAAATCGTTCATGCGGACTTTGGATCCACCACCATGGGCACCCATTTCCTAGTTCTGGTTGACGAGTACTCTAGATACCCCGAGGTGGAGTTTGTGGACTCTTTGGCGTTTGAGCACGTCGTGGTGGCCGTGGAAAAGGTGTTCGCGGCCCATGGCTTCCCACACACGCTGTGCTTGGACAACGGGGCGCCATTCCAGAGCGAACGCTTCTCGGAGCTGATTGAGAGCTATGGGGTGGTGCACAGGAAAATCATGCCCCTCTGGCCCCGGGCCAATGACGAAGCGGAACGGCTCATGAGGACTCTAAATAAGACCTTTAGAATTGCTCAGGGGCAGGGGCAGTCACTCCAGAGAGCCCTGTACCCGTTTCTGAGGGTGTACCGCACCACGCCACATGCATCCACTGGAGTGGCCCCGGCTGAGGCATTTTTCAAGCAGTGTCCTCGGGGTTTGCTACCGGAGGTAGGAGAGAAAGAACCTGGGGTGATCAATGACCAACAGGTCGAGTTGGACCGGCGGCTGAGGATCGAGCAAGAGAACGCTCAGAGAGGGCTTCACCTGCAGCGGCTGGAGCCTGGTGATGAGGTCTTCATTCGGAATAGGCATCCCCATCGGAAGCTCTCCCTACCGTATGAACCGGAACCGCTGGATGTCGTCGCGGTCCGGGGATCCATGGTGACTGCATCGGACGGACGGTCGGCGATAACTCGCAATGTGAGTTTCTTCAAAAAACTGCGGGATCCAAGAACTGATCCACCACCTGATCCAGAACCAGGAGAGATCCCTGAGGACGAAAGGGAAACACCCTGTCTGCCTGAGTCCCCGGCCCGGGGCATGCTCATGGACAGATCACCCGTGCCGGAGGTGAGCAGGAGGTACCCCCAGAGGGCTGGGCGAGGGAAGCCTGCTCACCTCAGCGATTACGTGTTGGGTCACCTGGCTGTTTGTCCTGAGGATGAGGACTGTTAAGTAAGGGGACCCGGGTGGATGTCAATAAAGGGGTGTTTTGAACATGGGGTTTTCGGAAAGTGTTAAGGGTTCATTTTGGTTTGTTTTGCAGTGTCTAGTATTAGTATTGTTATTGTTCTCCTGGAAAAAGGAGGAGTGTGGCGTTGCCCGATGACTGGGCGCGCACGCGGCGGCGTGACGTTGCACGCCGCCGCGTGCAACATAAATAAACGGGGCGTTCCCGGCCATGGCAGAGCGACCGGGAAGCCCGAACCGAGAGGACGTCTCCGGCTGAGTCCTTCGGGGTTTGGGGGGCTTACGGAAGGCGCTGGGGGTTGCGTTAATCTGTTTTGCAAAGATGTTCTTGAATTACTACATCTCGAGGGCATGTATATTTTTGGTTTTGGCCAATTTTTGTGGCGCAAGACCCAAATTTGCCAAGCATTCCTTGCCATTTTCGGGGGAACTCGAGCCAAATTGCCGGCTGGGCCTACGCTCAGTCCATTCCCTGAATGAGGGCGTCCATGGCTCAGAGTCGCTCATTCAATAAATCCCTTTGATATATACTATGTATTGTAAGCACACCAAAGCGTAACCGCAGCTTTACCTCAACGCTCCTCCCGCGTGGTTTTCTGGTGACAGCTTTCCCCTTAGACGGCTGCGAGCAGCCTCATCAGCACCCGACCATTGCCATTTGCCAAGTGCTCCCAATACCTGCACACGCACTACCTCACTGCTTACACGGGGCGTTTCACAACTGAGTGCAGCCACTGCACAGTAAACAGATGCTCCTATTAATTGTTCTTATAACTGATACTCAAGTGTACGTCGGAAACAAGTTTGATGCCCGGGGTGGATATTGCATACCACCGATTTTCTTTTAATTTTCATACTCTACTGTCAGTATTTACATTACAATGGGTGCCAACTTGATGTTCACCTCGGGGGCAAAGCCTCTACCCTCACAATTAGGTCAACATCACTAGAAGGGATTGGCGGGGTGGGGGAAGAAGTCTCAGTAAATGGGTTTCATTAGTGGAGTGTGGGGGTACACGCTTGATGTCAAGTTTACTGGAGGGCGCACTGCAATAAGTTGGGTTAAGGTATGGTGCAAAGGTTTCCGTAAATGAGGTACAAGGATTTCTGATTGGTTGTCTAAAGTCCATCTAACACCCCTGCTGCTTGACCCATGCCGTTTCAGGGATTATACATAAAATTGCGCTTTGGGTGGGGGAGTGGTAAACACCTGTCCCTCTACAACACACCCTGCACCTTTGGCAGCGGACCACCACATGGGACCTTCCATACCCTTTTCCCTTGTAAACAATACTCAACCCTACCCCCTCTCTATGCCCTCTGTTCCTCCAAAGAGCCACCATACCCCCGCTCATCCATCCTCTCACACTCTCGCTTTATTTCTTACCCTTTCACTCTCACCATCTTGCTCGTATTTCCTGTTACTCATCATCGATTCCACCGTCTAGAAATGGTGTCCTCATTGCTCTATTCCCCCTCTCATTCTTTTGCACATCTGCACCCCTTATCGCATCCTCCTTTGAATCTTTGCACTCTACTCCTTACACCCATGTGCCTATAAATGCAACATGCAAAGAACAGCATTAAACGCCAAATCTATTGGCATTGCCAATGCTTGTTTAACTTCACTATTGCTGTCCCAGTATGCCTTTCACCAGTCCTTGGTACATTTTTTAAAAGCCATCTATAAAGAGATCATAAAGTTCAGTATACGTTGTGCACTCATGTACATAGTCCTTCTTTTGTACTGGCTCTGCTACAAATGTCACTGGATTCACTATTCTACATTTAACAATTTTGTTTGCTGGATTTGAAATAATGTAGTTTCAAGAAAGTTGGAGTCTGGTGTCGGGACAGCTGGTCCCCTGCGCACGATTAGTTAGTGGTCATGCTTTTGCCTGCAGCCTGGCACATGGATTGTCTGGGAACCAAACTCCAGGGTTCCCGAGTGGTTTGGTACTTGGGGGGTGGTGACAAATCCTTGTTTGGTGTGGGCGCTGGCAATTTTTGGTGATCCAAAGTTTTGTTGAGAATATGTGATCGTTTAGTCATGAGTTGTTGTGGTACATGGTGTTTTTATTGTTCTGATACAACATTACATTTGTGGCATCTTATGCCATTAGAGGTGAAAACAAAAAGCCGACGCGCGTTTCGACCGTAGTCTTTGTCAAGGCGAAAAGAAGGTTGTCCAGCCAGCTTGTGGTGGAGCAGGTAGGCAAGTGACCGTAAATAGGGTGCTGGGTTGAGGCTTGTAAACCTCATCTGGGGCTGGTTACAGCGTCCGGTCCGTTAGATTCCAGTGACTGGCTTTTTGTTTTCACCTCTAATGGCATAAGATGCCACAAATGTAATGTTGCATCAGAACAATAAAAAAACTGTCATGATTCCTGCCCCTCATGTCTCCAGCCCTCCAAGATATCAGGCTGGAGCCAGGCCACAATCACCTACATGGCCCTCAAGGGCCTCTCCATCCCCCCAAAGACCCACTTGGAGTCAGACTTGGCTCTTGTGGCACCAGACTCACTCACTCCCATAGGATAACATTGGGGATTGGACTTGTAGTGCATTGATGGGGACAAGATGGATGCCCCCACATATTTCGGTTCCCAGAACTGCATGTGCAGTCTAGTCTTTTGGGTGTGGTTCAGCCCAGAGACACCTGGGATACCCAGAGACTATTTAAGCCACGCCCAGGCTGAGAAACATGGTTTGTGTTTTCTGCACCTGCAGCGTGACACGCACCGTGTTCGGATCGGTCTCCAGCAGGCCTGCATCTTTCTTCTGTGCTCAGCTCCTGCAAGAACAAGAACACCGTTAGAAACAGCCTTACCTTGCGGCGCTTCTGCCCATCATTCATCAACTCATTCTGTTCTGCGGGCATCTTCGGCGGTGTCATTCCCATCCCGGCACGCCGCTTCCTAAGGAAAAGGGAAAATAACAGAAAAAAAGGCTTTAGTAAGCATTCAGCAAATCTTTGCTTAATTTTAAAGACTGTACGAGCTTCAAATGCTTACCTGAATCCCAGCCGCTCTGGGGGACTCTGTCTTCAGAACTTCTCATCCATCTGCAAAAGGGAAAAGGCACTCCAGGTTAGCATGGAAACATCTAGAGGTGCCGCATACCGCGCTTACTCCCCGCATTTCTTCTTCATAACCGGCATCCACGCTGAAAATGTCGCGGCACCTAAAAGACACAGAAAAAGAACTCAGTTCAATACAAATACGAAAGGGGTGCATCGCGCTCTCACTCACCTTCAGCGCTACTCATCTCAGCAGCACGCCGCCATCCCCGAACGCTGGCCATCATCTAAGAAAGGAAAGGAACGAAGTTAGAGAACTGTTCAAAAGACTCATTATACTTACCTGTCGGACTCTTGCCAGTGAAGTAACTAGGAAGCAATGAGCCTGCATCAATCAACGTGCCCCTGTGCTGAAAGCAGGACGGAGAGCACACTTTCCAAGAAAATAAAGTGAGCTGTGGATCAAAGGGAAGGGTTGGAACCCGGGGAAGAAGGGGTTCAAGCACACAGAGACAATAGGGAGTTAAACTCTACCAATTCTGTGTTTCAGGCCCAGTCTCCAGTCGAGTAGACTCCAGGGAAGGGTTCGAGGTCAGAACAGGCTGAGTGACATCCCCGTGGATAGCAGGTGAGCGTTACAGAACACAAAGCCTCACATCAAAATCCACCTGGGCGTCATGGAAACGTCAGAAACCGACCAGTTAGTCCACTTGTTGGGGCAGCTACGTTCCGAAGTACATGCAGCCAGGCAGGAGACCAACACCCTGAGGAGAGAGCTGATAGTAGCCAAAGAACGCACTGATGATTTAAGCCGGCAACTTCGCCAGTCACAAGCAGGGCATGCACCATTGCCAGGAAGCGTGCCCTCGATGCCAGCACCATCAGCCAATCCCGTTCAGATAACCCTTCCTGGGGCAGTTCCCTTGGCCCCGCCCAAACGATTTACGGGGGATCCCAAGAGGTTTGCAACGTTCATGAACCAGTGCCGCCTGCACTTCCTTTGTAGACCAGGGGCCTTTCCGAATGACCAATCACGGGTCGCTTTTGTGCTATCCTACCTGAGTGGTAGCGCCGCGGACTGGTCTGTACCCTTTGTGACCCAAGACAATCCTTTGCTGCCTGACTCCAGGGGCTTTCAGCAGGAGATGGAAAAGCTGTTCGCCCGTCGTACTCATGGGCAGGCATTAGTGTCACGGATTTCCCCCTTTCTCACCTGAGTTCGATCCTTGCAGGAATTCTTGGAAGGAGCCTTCTTGCGTACGGATCGGGTTTTGTACAAGCCCACAGGAGCCTCTTCTGGTTCCAGCGTGCGTTCAGCATCCAGGGGTACTCAGAGTCTCTGGGAAGTCCAGGAAACGAGGGAGGTGTACTCTGAGGCGGTACATGAGATCCGGGAATCAAGGCAGAGTAAGGAGGGAGGAAGGGAAGAGAGGGAAATTGAGGGTCCGGGAACCAGGAAACAAGAGATTAGTTACAGTGAACTACGGAGCACACGTCTAGCCACTGCAAGCGGTAGTGTTGAGACGCACGGGGCCGCGGGGCGTGGTCTCTTTGTAGAATGAGCTACGTCTGACGTGGAGGCTGGTGGAGAGCGTACCACGTTAGACGGCCATGTTGGAAGTACCAAGGAGTGCAAGCCCCGTTGTGACAGAGACCAGGAAGTCCAAAAGGGACGCGTTCTATAGATCATGACAATTAGACAACAAACTTCTGTCCCTACGCCAAGGGAATCAAGACCTATTAACATACATAGCCACGTTCAATAGACTCGTAGTTGAAGCAGAATGGCCAGTGGAGAAGAGAACCATGTTATTTCATCGGGGGGAGCTCAAGGATGTTCTCGCACAAGTAGTGAACCCCCCGAAAGACTGCTCAGAATTCATTGACCTTGTTGTTCAAGTGGATCATAGGTTGCAGGACCGAAGAGCAGATCAAACCAGACCGGACCCTCGCCCTATGTATGTGCGTTCAAAGGACAATATTGCCCGAACAACGGAAGGTTCAGGAGAACCAATGCAAATAGGGGGGGGTCAGATCCCCCTTGACTAAAGCGGAAAGGGTTAAAAGGAGACCGCAGCAGTTATGTCTGTACTGTGGAAGGTCAGGTAATTTCCTTAAGAGTGCCCTGTGAAGCTACCGAGGAGGACGGTAGGGGCCACGGACAAGGAAGATACCATCAAGGAATCGGAAAACTCCCCAGCCCGGCAATTGTAGGGGTCCACTTGTCGAGCAAAGAAAGTGAACTACAGACCTCCCATTTTGCACTATCTGTGGTCTTGATCAATCACCAACAACCATCTCGGATGCACGCAGTAAGAGCATACATTGACAGTGGAGCCGTTGGGAATTACATCGACCAGGATCTTGCGGCAAAGATGGGGCTTCCGTTACGCCCTAAATCAACCACCGACACTGTTACCAATGTCGATGGCATGGAAATAGTTTCTGGTCCAATATCCCAATGCACCTCAGCTTTAACCCTTCTGTGCCAGGATGGACACCAAGAATCTATTGTTTTCGACCACATTAAAGCACCACAGTTCCGGTTGATTTTGGGAATGCCATGGTTGGTAGCTCACAATCCTCGAATCGATTGGCGAGCAAAAGAATTGCCCTTTCCCGAGACTTGCGCCCACACATGTTATCAGCAAGAGAAACAACCAATAGACACCAGAACCTCCACGCTTGCGACTGTGGTAATCGGCACCCTACCAAGTAAATACCAGGACTTTCAAGATGTCTTTCAGAAAGAACAGGCTAATACCCTGCCACCGCATAGACCATACGATTGCCATATTGACCTGATACCCGGCGCAAAAATCCCTTGTGGGTGAATTTACGCACTCATGCAACCAGAAAACCAGCACCTGAAGGCCTATCTTGACCAATACCTGGCCAACGGGTTCATCCGTCCCTCGAAGTCTCCAGCAGCCAGTCCTCTATTCTTCGTACCGAAAAAGGAGGGGGACTTGAGAACGTGCATCGACTATTGCGCACTGAACCAGATTACCGTAAAAAAACGCTACCCCCTGCCACTGATCCCTGAATTGCTTGATCAAGTCAAAGATGCCCAAATCTACACAAAACTAGACCTGAGGGGGGCATATCACCTTGTTCGCGTAAAACAGGGGGACAAATGGAAAACCGCTTTTCGCACCAAATACGGCTTGTACGAATATCAAGTAATGCCCTTTGGCCTTTGCAACACGCCTGCAGCATTTCAATACTTCATGAACGATGTCCTACGGGAATTGATACATTGACTATATTCTAGTATATTCCGCATCAAAGCAGGACCACGTTAAACACGTCCGATCCGTATTGGAGAAACTCCATCAAAACCAGCTCTGCGCCAAGCTTGAAAAGTGCTCAATCCACGTCTCTGAGGTGGAATTCCTGGGCTTTATTCTCAGCCCGAATGGAATCCGAATTGATGTACACAAGGTAGATGCTATCCTGAACTGGCCATCCCCAAATACATTCCAGTGCACAACAGAAGCAGATGAAGCTTTCCAGGAACTCAAAGCAAGATTCACATCTGCCCCAATCTTACGCCACCCTCGCCCTGATCTCCCATACCTGGTGGAAACGGACGCCTCAAGCATGGCTATGGGAGCCGTCCTCTCACAAAAGGACCCCGAAACGGGCCAGTTACACCCTGTTGCCTTCTTGTCGCGTAAATTCACACCCCCTGAACTCAATTACGCTATCACAGACAAAGAACTCCTGGGCATTAAGTCAGCCTTTAAGGCATGGCAGCACTACCTCTTGGGCGCCAGACACACAATCACCGTAATAACTGACCACCGGAACCTCCAGTACCTAAAAACGGCAAAGGCCCAATCCTCACGACAACTACGTTGGGCTCTTTATTTTGCTGAATATGACTACGTGATTACATTTCGACCAGGGGTGAAAAACGGGAAGGCCGATGCCCTTTCCCGTATGTGGGAGGAAGTGCAAGGGTATCATACCCCTGACCCAATAGCAATCATCCCGAGTGACAAGCTCCTAGGAATCACAGCAACCATAACTCAGAAAGAATTACATGAAGAAATCCAAAACCTGATGAGTCCTGAGCAATTACAAGCATGCAATGGAAAAGGAGAACATTACATGATAAAAGATCACTTGCCCTACTTCAGGAATTGTTTATTCTTACCAAACCAAGAACTACGAGAACAAGTCATGTCCGGTTATCATGATTCCTTGATCGAGGGTCACCCCGGAATCGCTAAAACCCTAGCCAAGGTAAAATGAAATTATTGGTGGCCCACGTGGCGTAAAGACATTATCCAATTCATCCTATCTTGTGCAGTGTGTGCTCAAAACAAGTCATCCAAGCAGAAACCGGCTGGGCTATTACAACCATTGGAAATCCCACCAGCCCCTGGCACACGTTGTCCCTCGATTTTATTACTGACTTACCACCCAGTCAAGGGTTTAACACTATTCTTGTGGTCGTGGATCTATTTTCAAAAATGGCACATTTCATTCCTCTTAAGGGGCTCCCAAATGCATCCACTCTGGCAAAGGTATTTCTTGAAGGCATCGTACGGCTCCATGGGTTTCCTTCAGTTTTAGTCTCAGACCGAGGTACTCAATTTGTATCTAACTTCTGGAGAAAATGCTGCTCTAGCCCCAGATCGACATCCGGCTATCCACCAGTCACCATCCCCAAACGGATGGTCAAACTGAGAGCACAAATCAGACGCTCGAGCAGTATCTGCGTTGCATGTTACACCAAGCTGAAGGAAGCTGGTTCGACCCATTATGGATAGCTGAATATGCTTATAATAATTCCCTACACATCAGTACTGGGCAGACACCCTTTTATACCATGTATGGCAGGCACCTACGTACTTCTGAGTTGGACGTTCCTACAACCCTGGAAATGCCAGCAGTCAAAACCTTGCTCATGACCATTTCTCAAACCTTTAAAAGGGCAGCTGAACACCTACTTCAAGCTAAGAATCACCAAATGAAGTTTGCAGATCAACACCGAGCAAAGGCCCCCAACTACCAAGTGGGTGACAAAGTCTGGCGGGCATCTAAACACGTGTCCATTAAAGGAACCCAAACTTTCCGTCCAAGATACCTGGGTCCATTCACTGTCACCTCCGTGATAACTCTTGTGGCGGTCAGACTAGCTTTGCCGTCAAACATGCAGATTCATCCTGTGTTCCACGTGTCTCTCCTTAAACCTGTTACCTGGGATCCGGGTAGCAACGCCACCGCAGCCAGTAGTAGTCGCCGGGGAGCCAGAATTTGAAGTCAAGAACATCCTGGATTCAAAGTACGTCAGATCCAAATTATACTACTTAGTAGACTGGAAGGGGTATGGTCCACAAGACAGGACATGGGAGCCTTGTGAGTACATCTATGCACCTTGCTTGCTTAGACGATTTCATCAAAACCATCCAAACAAACCAGGACCAGACAGAAGAGCCACCTTGGGAGGGGCTTTGGGGGGGTGGTGCTGTCATGATTCCTGCCCCTCATGTCCCCAGCCCTCCAAGATGTCAGGCTGGAGCCAGGCCACGATCACCTACATGGCCCTCAAGGGCCTCTCCATCCCTCCAAAGACCCACTTGGAGTCAGACTTGGCGCTTGTGGCACCAGACTCACTCACTCCCATGGGATAACATTGGGGATTGGACTTGTAGTGCATTGATGGGGACAAGATGGATGCCCCCACATATTTCGGTTCCCAGAACTGCATGTGCAGTCTAGTCCTTTGGGTGTGGTTCAGCCCAGAGGCACCTGGGAAACCCAGAGACTATTTAAGCCACGCCCAGGCTGAGAAACATGGTTTGTGTTTTCTGCACCTGCAGAGTGACACTCACCGTGTTGGGATCGGTCTCCAGCAGGCCTGCATCTTTCTTCTGCGCTTAGCTCCTGCAAGAACAAGAACACCGTTAGGAACAGCCTTACCTTGCGGTGCTTCTGCCCATCATTCATCGCTCCCTCTGTTCAGCGGCATCTTCGGCGGTGTCATTCCCATCTCAGCACGCCGCTTCCTAAGGAAAAGGGAAAAGAACAGAAAAAAGGCATTAGTAAGCATTCAGCAAATCTTCGCTTATTTTTAAAGACTGTACGAGCTTCAAACGCTTACCTGAATCCCAGCCGCTCTGGGGGAACTCTGTCTCCGGAACTTCTCATCCATCTGAAAGAGGGAAAAGACACTCCAGGCTAGCCTGGAAACATCTAGAGGTGCCACATACCGCGCTTACTCACCGTATTTCTTCTTCATAACCGGCATCCACGCTGAAAACATTGCGGCACCTAAAAGACACAGAAAAAAAACTCTGTTCAATACAAATACGAAAGGGGTGCATCAAGCATCGCGCTGTCACTCACCTTCAGCGCTACTCATCTCAGCAGCACGCCGCCATCCCCGGACGCCGGCCATCATCTAAGGAAGGAAAGGAACGAAGTTAGAGAACTGTTCAAAAGACTCATTATACTTACCTGTCGGACTCTTGCCAGTGAAGTAACTAGGCAGCAACAAGCCCGCATCAATCAACGTGCCTCTGCGCTGAAAGCAGGACAGAGAGCACACTTTCCAAGAAAACAAGGTGAGCTGTGGATCAAAGGGAAGGGTTGGACACCAGGGAAGAAGGGGTTCATGCACACAGAGACAATAGGTAGTTAAACTCTACCAATCCTGTGTTTCAGGCCCAGTCTCCAGTCGAGTAGACTCCAGGGAAGGGTTCGAGGTCGTAAGAGGTCAGAACAGGCTGAGTGACGTCCCCGTGGATACCAGGTAAGCGTTACAAACACCATGTACAACAACAACTCATGACTAAACGATCACCTATTCTCAACGAAACTTTGATTCACCAAAGCGCCGACACCAAAAAAGGATTTGTCACCGCCCCCTGGATTTGAAATAATCACTTCGTATCCAGACGCTCTTTGTGTAGTCAATGTCATTTTGTGTTTCTCCAAAATGGCAAAGAGGGAATGCTGACAAATGCTATTGAGGATCTCATTGTAATACTGATAGCTTTTTCAATCATGACCATCAGCAGCTAACGCTTGTTCGCAATGCCGCCTTCTGTGTAAGTACTGCTGTTATCATTTCTCCATTTGAATGCGAGAATAAGTAAAACGTTTCATTATAGTCTGGTATTCCTTCAATCATGTCATCTGTCCATGTTATCTTACTTTTACCTATCTGTGCTTCCTTGAGTCCTTTTAAAAGTGGTTGAATGTATGCACTGTAATCAAAGCCCCAGGCAACTGCTGCCTTCCTGTGATATTTTGCATTCTATTATTTGTATTTTGTATTTATACAGTGTATGTATTCCCATGACCCCACCCTGCAACCTAAGCTTCGCATTTTCTGTACTGCTGCGCCCGGCTACCTTCGGGTTTGGTGCGCATTATAAGTGAATAAAACAAACAAACAAACAAACAAACAAACAAACAAACAAACCTACAATAATTACATAGGCCTAAGAACTCTTGCATTTCTCTTACTATGTCCCTGCATCTTTCTTCTGCCTCACTGCACAACAGTATATCATCTACATACTTTATTATTGTGCTCTCGAGTTGTATGTTACAGAGGTCCATCTCAAGGACTCTTATTAAAAATTGATGGGGACTCACAGTACCCCTGAGGCAGTCTTGTATGTTTTAGGCGCTGATTTCTATACGAAAACAAATTCTGTGATTCTTTATGAAGGGGAATTGAAAAGAAGGCATTCTTTAAATCTATTACTGTGAAATATTTGGCTTTGGCTCAGATGTTACATAATATTGTAGCAGGGTTTGAAACCAAACAAAACTCTGATTCAACAATATTGTTTAAGGGGTGGAGATCCTGAATAAATCATCATGACCCCACAGTCGATTTCTTCACTGGGTAGACAGCCGTGTTACATGGGGACTCTGATGGCACCAATATTCCCTGCTTTATTAATGTGGAAATTATCTTAATTATGCCTTCATCTGCTTCTCTGGTCGTAGGGTAATGTTTTGAACGTGGCAAAATTGCTCCTGGTTTAAGCATGATTTTAACTGCTCCTGCTCCACTCAATAGACCCACGTCATGTGTATTGCTGGTCCATAAGATGCTTGCCACCTTTTCTAAATCTTCCTGAAAAAATGACGGTTTCTTTTTTACCCATGCCATTTTCTGTGGTATCTCTCTATTCTCAATGTTCATCCAGTAAGTAAGACTCATGGAAAATACTAATTCATCGTCTGAATATTAATCTCTGAACAAGTCTTCGTCTGTCAAATCTGTGAGTCTGTATCCTTCCTTAAGGGCTATTACTGTCCTCCATGCTCTTTTCTCATCACCTGTCCCATGAACAACAACCCTTTCTCGATTTACTGCTGCTGCCTTTAACTCTATGGAAATGACCAGTCTGTCCTCATCATCCAAAGGTATTTCAGGTCTAAACAAAAATTCATCAGGTATTCTCAATATTTTCCTTGTCAGTCCAAAATATTTCTGGATCCAAAGGGACCCGTCATAATTTTTTTTATTTTTAACTTGTTTATTTATAGTTCAACACACAGGATAACAGAGCATTAACAATGCTTACATCTCACAGGGCATATCAGACCATAGTGTCCCGTCCCCCAACCCCAAATTCCCGGAAGGCAGTGATACGTGTCTCATTCGGCCTGGGCAGGCGGCAAGTCCTTCCCCAACGTGTGGAGGGCTCTCGCGATCAAGCGTGGTTTGAAGGTCAGAGACGGGTAGTTCTGGTCATAGTCCAGGACCGGGGCCCAAATGTCGGTATATCGGTAGAGCAGACCCGCTTTGGCTGCCGTGACCTTTTCTGCTATCAATATGTCCCATAATTAAAGCCACCATAGGGTCATCAGTGGTCCGTCCGTGGACTTCTAGGTGCGGGCCACCGTGATTTTGGCGGCAAACAGAAGTTGGGATATCAACGCTGCCCTCCTCCCCGTTCTCGGGTATATGCCCGGGAGTGGGATTCCCAGGAGGACCTGCTCGGGCATCAAGGGGATTATGACCTGGGTGATGTCCCGAATGGTGGCCAGACACTGGGTCCAAAATTCCTTCACTCTATGGCAAGACCACCACATGTGGAAGTAGGAGCCTGGGTTGCAGCAGAGGTGCCAGCAGTGGGGGTCCGAGGCGCTCTGAAAGTGGTGGAGGCGAAGGGGAGGGTAATACCAACGCAACAGGAGTTTGTGGGCGCATTCCCGGTTGGTGACGCAGCGGGATGCCGTGCGAGTTCTGGTCCAGACATCCACCCATGTGTGGTCCTCAATCGCATGGCCCAGGTCCGCTTCCCTGTGGCCCATATAGGAGGGCCTGACACGGAGGGGGTCTTCCAGCAATAGTTTGTAGAGGGCCGAGATCTTTCCCCGGGCTGGCAGGTCCTTCATTGTGAGCTCCAGCGGGGCCAGGGGCCTTGTTGCGGCTGACCGGATCTGGGTGTGGGAGCACCAGTGCCTCAGTTGAGCATAGGTAAATCTGTTTGCCTCCATTAGCTGGAAGGTTGATTTACAGCATTCGAAGGTGAGGGGGGCACCCCCTTCAAAGAGTTGCCCCAGAGTTTTGAGGCCTTCCGCCACCCAGTTCCTAAAATTCCGTGGGCGGGCCCCCGGGGCGAAGGCGGCGTTGAGGAAAATTGGGGAGGATGCGCTGAAGCCTCCTGGGATGTCTCCCCGTTTGCAGGCCCACTCCCATGCCTTTATCAATTGGTTCGTGGCGGTCAGCACATCTTGCCAGGTGCGGCGTAACGCGGTAGGAATGAACGGGAGGAAGCGGAGCAGGAGAGGGAGGCAGGCTTGTTCAATCTCTACCCATTTCGGGCATCCGGAAGCGAGGTCCCATGCTTGGAAGTGGGCCAGTTGCGCTGCGATATAGTATTTTCGAAGGTCCGGCACCCCGAGTCCCCCCAATCTCGTGCTGGCCATCAACGTTCTCCGAGGGATCCGTGGTTTCTTGCCCTTCCAGATGAAGCCACTGATTTTCCTTTGAAGTCGTTGCAAAGGGGGGAGGGGAATTGCGGTTGGGAGGGCAGCGCACATATAGAGAAAGCGAGGAAGGAGATTCATTTTGCTCGTCGTTATGCGCCCCAGCAGTGAGATCTCTTGAGTTTGCCAGCAGGCTAGGTCGTTTTCCAATTCCGCGAAAAGTGGGGGGAAGTTGACCTGGTAGACCTTCGTAGGGTCGGCAGGAATCCAGACCCCTAGGTAAGGGATCGCTTGGGTGCTCCATTGGAACGGGCTGTGGCTCTCTAGGGCTTCCCTTTCGCCCGGGGGCGGGCAGGCCCACTCCGAGTGCAATCGATTTGTGGAAATTGATAACGAAACCTGAGACTCTCCCCAAGGCCCGGAATTCAGCCAGGGTCGCCCTCATGGAGTTTCTGATGTTTGTGATGGTCAGCAGTACATCGTCCGCATAGAGAGCAATTTTGTGGTGGGTCGTGCCGATCCTCAGGCCAGAGATCAGAGGATCCCGGCGAACAAGCGGCTCCATGGCCAAGGCGAAAAGCAGGGGGGATAGCGGACACCCCTGTCGTGTTTCACATGTGAGAGGGATCAGGTCCAACAGGCGGCCATTGGCTCTTAGTCGGGTCTTCAGGGCCTGGTAGTTCGCCAGAGCCATCCTCATAAAAGTAGGTCGAAAGCCGAAGGCCGCTAGGGCGAGAGACAGATAGGGCCAGTCCACCTTATCGAAGGCCTTAGTGGCGTCTAGCGCGATCAGGGCTAGCTGCTGGGAGTCCTTACTGGCGATTTCAATCAAGTCTAGTGCCCTGCGAATGTTGTCCTTCGTTGATCTGTGGAAGATGAACCCCGTCTGATCTAGGTCTATTATGCTTGGGAGAACAGGAGCAAGGCGGTTGGCCAGGGCCTTGGAGTAGATGTTGGCGTCCAAGTTCAACAGGGAGATGGGCCTGTACAAGCTATTCTCTTGGGGGTCCTTTCCAGGCTTGAGAACCAACACCATGATAGACTCCTGCCTTGATGGGGTGACTGTGCCAGAGGCCACAAACGAGTTGAATAGGCGGGTCAGAGGAGCCACCAGTTGAGGGCGGAAGAGTTTATAAAAGCGTGTGGAGAACCCATCCGGGCCAGAGGCCCTCGGCTTTAGACTCTTAATGGCCTCCTCCACTTCCTCCTTGGTGATAGGTGTCTCTAGTTCCTCTCTCGCCTCTGGTTTCAAAAGCGGTAGCGATGCCACCTGAATGTAGGAGTGCTGCTCATCTGTGTCCCGCAGGACAGCCGTCATTATTTATGATTTCTTTTCCTTGGCCAGCTTGCTAACCAGTAGTTTATTAGCTTTGTTGTTATGAGCGTAATACCACTGTTTGGTTCTGGTCAGCAGATTAGCTGTAGCATCGGCGTAATAGGCCTCGAGTCTTTTCCTTGCCATTTGTAGGACCCTATAGGACTTCGGGGACCAGCCCTTACGTTTATGGGTGGCTTCGGCCTCATGAACCTCAGCCTCCAAAATGGCACGTGTCCCCCTCATCTGTTTGTGGTACGCGGTTCCATGGGCGATCAGCTCTCCTCTAAGCACCGCCTTCATGGCGTCCCAGGTATTAGCCGGGGAGGTGTCCTCGTCTGGGTTTTCCGCAAAGAAGTTTCTGATTGTTCTGGCGATCGTGTCTCTCGTCAGCATGTTACCCAAGATAAGGTCGTACAAGGCCCATTGGTGGTGGGGAGGGGGATCTGGGTTGTGCGCCCGCAGGGTCAGCAAGGCCGGAGCGTGGTCCGAGAGGGTCCGGGATCCAATTGTGACATCGTCCATAAAGGTGAGGATCTGAGGGGAAACAAGTAATAAGTCAATTCTGGAGAAGGTACGGTGGACGTACGAATAGAAGGTAAAGTCTTTCTCCTCCAGTGATAGCACTCTCCAGGAGTCAACGACGTTCAGGGCGCGGAATAAGCGGAGCAGGGCTGTTGCCAAGTTCAGGTCCCTGGCCGTTGGGGGGTGAGATCTATCCCTGAGGGTGTCCGGGACCCCGTTGAAGTCACCGCTGACCACCACTTGCCCTTCGATAAATGGAAGAAGGGAGTCCTCCAAGTCCTGATAGAATCCCACCTGGTGCTCATTCGGGGCGTAGGCTGAGACGAGGGTGTAAAGTTGGCCGAGGACAGAGCACTTGACTGCCATAAAGCGGCCCTCGGGGCAACTCGGCGAGTTCAGGATCTGGGGCCGTAAGTCCTTAGCAAAAAGAATAGAGGTGCCTCCCTTCTTGGTTCCGTTGGAGGCTAGGAATTGGAGAGGATAGAGTCTACTTCGTAAGCAAGAGAAGTCTGCTGGGAGTAGGTGCGTTTCTTGTAAGAAAGCAATTGAGGTCCCCTCATTGTGCAGTCTTTGGAGGATGGATTTCCTCTTCAGGGGGGAATTCAAGCCTCTGACGTTTAAGGTGGTGAACTTTAATTTTAGGTGTGGGGGCTGGTGCTCCAAGTCCAATTTCTGCGGGGGGAATGGGAACGGATTAGATCGGCCATAGCTATGAGGAATACGCTGCATTGGGGTCTCCTGTGGCTGAGGGTTTTTTAGAAATGGTCTCCAACAGGAGATAAGAACTTCCAACGGCGGCCTCCAACGGGAGGGCCAAACTGTGACCCGGGGGGCAGATTTTGATCAGTCGGTGGCTCCCCCAGCCACTCCGGATGTCACAAAGTGACATCTCCAACATAGTTGAGAGTCTCTCCAGGGGTAAAAAAGGTGACATCCACCCTGGAGGAGGGTATGGACGGCATTGGGTCCGTGGCGAGTTTACGGTTATTCTGGTGGTTCCTGCGCTATGTGTGTTTCCGAGCTACCAACCCCTGTTATCTAGGTTTACGGTTTCTCGCACCCTTGACCACGGGGTCCGCCTTGGCTTGGGCGAGGTGGCGTCTTGTCCAGAACTTGTCTGGCTTGAAGAGTGCGGTTCTGTAGTCCCTGGGGAGTCCGGGCGGAGGATAGATGCTATGTCGTCCAGGTGGCTAATGGTGCGAGGAGTGCCCTTATACGAAAACTGTAGTGCCGTGGGGAACAACCAGCGATAGCGGATCTGTTGGTCTCACAGGAAGAGCGAGAGAGGGCACAGCAGCCTGCACTTCTGAAGGGTTAAGGGGGAGAGATCCTGGAAAATCTGTAATGGGGAGCCCTGGAAGGAGAGTTCATCCTTTGAGCAGCCTATCGCTGAGATGGCCTACTTGGTAGTTAGAAGTACACTCTTGTGATGACGTCGGGAGGGGGATCTGTATCCGATCCTCGGCGGGGGCGCAACTGATGAGTGCGGTCAAGCAGGAGCTGCGTCTCATCCAAGTCTGGCAGCAGGGATTGAAAAAAGAGGCTTATGTATCCGGGAAGCTCCTTATCAGTGATCGCGGCGGGGACCCCGCGAATGCAGAGGTTATTGCGCCGGGAGCGATTTTCCAAATCCTCCTGTTTAAACTCGAGGATTTCGGTTCTGTCCATTAGTGCCTGGATGGAGCACTGGACCTCCGTCAATGCATTAGAGTGATCCGTAGCCAGCTCCTCGGACTCCCCAACCTATGTGCGATGTTGCTGACTCGTTGTCGTGTTTGCTCCAGTTTGGTCGTTAGTTCGGCCATGCAGGACCTGAATTCCGACTTGATGTCGGTCATGAAAGCGTGGAGGTCTTCTATAGTTGCGAGCGACCCTTTATCTTCGGTGGATTTCTGGGGGGTGAGTTTGGGGGGATCGGTCTTCTTCCCCCTCTCCGGGGCCAGCAGCATGGTGGAGATGTCACCAGATTTAGTGGTTTTTAAAGCTTTAGACATGGCTGTGCAGATAGTCAATGGTCAAATCCCCTCAATAGTGGTCAAATACCTTGGTGACGCTGCTCCCAGAGGCCGGGTGGTTGCAGGTCCGCAGGTCACCTTCCTTCGATTAGGTCGGGCTGCAGGGGTCATAGGTCCGCTCCCTTCAGCTGTAGGAACGGGGGTGGGCAGGTGGTAAGAGGCGCCCCAGGCAGTCAGTGGCATAGCTTAGGCTGCAGGAGAAGGGGAGCAGCTCCTCTGGGCCACAGAGAAGCAAACGCCAAGCCGCATCGCTGGAGGGAGCAGGCGAGGGCCGGAAGATGCAGCCGCCGGCTCAGGCCCCGCAGACAGGCTCATGCGCGTGGAGGACTGCCGCGCCACCCCCAGGCCAAAAGTCCTGGGGCAGCCGAAGTTGAAGGGAGGGGCCGCTCAGCTAGGCAGCGCCCGCATCGGCGTACCTCCGGTTGAAGCTGGAGGGGGTCCGGTCTCCGATGCTGGGCCCCGGTGGGCTAGATGCGGCCAACGAGCCGTGGGGGGAGGGGCACACAGGAGCAGTCGCCATCTTGGGGGATCATCATGCTGGTGCCGGAAAGCCACCCTCCCCGCGTTTCGGCAAGCCCGGGCCCGTTAATCGCCCAGAGTGCAGACAGCGATGCAGGGGAGGCTTCCGCAGCACATCTCAGGTTGTGCAGGTGAGTGGCATAGCAGGAACCGGAGGAATTGTGTTAATGGCAGCGGACCCATGCGGAGGCCAACAATGGAGCTGCCACATCGCTGGCGCTCCAGGCCACGCCGTCATAATGCTTTTTGGCTTCTAAAAGCTAGTATAAACTCTCTCACATTTAGATAATGTATCCCTGGAGTGGAACACACTATCCCTTTGTCAGTAAAATATATTGTTATGTTTAATTTTGTCATCAAGTCATGCCCTAATATGTTAATTTGCGCCTGTCGAGAATATAATAGTGCCATTGACACGTCATGTTTACCTATAGAAAGTGGTAATTCGTCAGTAAATAAAACCACACTTTTGGCCCCAGACAATCCCTGCGCATTCATGGGGGTCCCAGACATTGGGTATTTTTCCTCTCGAACACTGGAACGAGTTGCTCCTTTATCCACAAGGAACGCAAATGTCTTGCTTCCTATCGCTATCCTGACCCTTGGTTCCTCTTGCGTCACAGATAGTACTGAACATATCAAGTCACTCTGTGTGCTTTCCTATTGTGGATATAAATGTATCCCTGTACTCGTAAAAGGATTCCCTCCCACTACTGTCACGCCCCCTATCCAGGCTGTGGATACTTGTGGGGCTCCTGTATTTGCCTTCCATTGTGGCACCATCACTTGTTGCACTGGTGCATATTGTGGTTGCTGTGTCTGCACCTGTTGTGACTGCATGGGTACTTGCTGTGGTTGTCCTTATGGCGACTGTGTTTACTGTGGGATCTGCTGCACTTGCTATGTTTGTGGCAGGCCTGTCCGATATTGCTTATGATCTTGGGCATAATATTCCTGTGGTTCTATAGAGAATAGCGCATCCCCCCTCTTGGAGCTTGCCAGTTTTGTTGCATACCTCCTCCTCTACTTCTACACGTCCAGGCTATATGACCTGTTCTCCAGCATGGGGTCTGGCATGAATTCACATGCTCATGAATATTCCCCGTCGTCAGGCCGGGAATCCTCGGTATAGAAAAAATCAGTATCAGTTTAGTTTCTGATCTATCTTTCTCAGTAGTAACCAATCACTGGTCTCTGGGTCATACTGCCCCCAGCCAATGACTGCCCTCTCCCCCGGCAGCCATCCTCAGATTTTTACGGCACGTTCAAGTGTTGGGAGTCCTCGTGCTGTAGCTCTCGAGCTTTTGCTGCGTTTTCGCGCTTTTTTCAAGAGATTTTCTCATTTTTTTGGTTAAATAAAGCCTCAAGCTCCACCGTTTCTACTTCGGATCAACGGGGATCCATTTCGGAGTTTCTACACCCCTCAAGGGTGAAGATTTCGTCGAGTTAAGCTTTTGGAGGATTCCAGAAGTTCCGAGGCCTACCCCGGACATGGCCCTGGAGAAAGGGAGCTCGACGCCCGGGAAGCTGTTCAGGACCTGCCCTGGATGCCAGCTTCAGAACGTTTTCAAGGAGGATGAGCATTCGTTATTATGCCTCAACTGTCTCCATGAGGACAAGACGCACAAGGAAAAGGACTGTGCGTTTTGTGGGAACATGTCGGAGCGGACCATGAAGGATCGCCACCTCTGCCTCGCCAACTGGTTGGAAGGTAAGAGCCCGCCAGGCGAGAAGAAGAAAAAGAAGTCCGAGCGGTCTTCTAAGTCCTGTGAGGGTGCTCCGGCGACAGGGGCCCAACAAAAGGCTAAGCACCGCGAGTCCGTGGGCCCCGGGAGCGCCGAACGGTCGGGCTCCTTGGCTGCCAGGCAGGGCGCATCCTCCCCGGCGCCATCGACCACGAGCCAACGCTCTGGCTCGGGTAAGAGGAAGTCCGTGAACCCGGCGAAGCTTCTGGAGAGGCCCCGGTCGATCTCGAAGATTCCGGCAGAGGGGGAGCGAGGCTCGGACCCTCCCCCCAAGGTGAAGGCCCCAGGCGTACAGAAGGTGACGTTGGCCTTAATTCACCCTGCTAAGACCTCCATTGAGGATGTCGCCGCGGCCCTGGCTCAGCCTGTGGAGGCTACACCAGTGGAGGTGCCCTCAGGTACCAGAGTCTCCCTGCCACCGCGGAGGGAGTCGTCTTTCAGGCCCATCGAGAAGACCCCCACGAAGTCCTCGTTGGAAAGGGTGGGGGAGGGGTTGGTGGCCGTCGTAGATACGGACACGACCTCTGAAGAGGAGCTCATCCAAGTCGTGGAGGAGGCCCAGCCCATCGGGAGGGATCCCGACGAGGGCGACGACGAGGGCGACGGTGACGCAGACGAGGCTCCTCAAGAGTCCTCGCTCCCGTCGTTTCCGGCGCCGCAGGACACCTCGGCGGCCATTTTGTCAGCCATCCAGTCCTTATGCTCGGAGATAAGGACTAGGTTGCCCCTTCCCCCGACGGAGGTACCTGAGTCAGACCCGACAGGGGAACCGGAGCCAGGACCTTCGGAGAGCCCACCACTTAAGAGGAGGAGGACGCATCCTAGGCCTCCTCTCCCATCTCTGCGGCCTTCTCTGCCTTCCCCCCGGTCCACCACCCACGGGGATGATACAGGCATGGACACGACTACGACGAGTACGGATGACGACGGAGGCGACGACAGGATGTGTCCCCCGTCACCCCCTGCCCGGGCGTCCCCGCCCAACGAGATTGGATCCTTCCATGCTATGATTTCCAGGGCATCCGAGCTCTTCCAGCTCTGCCCCAAAGAAAAGAAGAAGGAAGGGTTCCTTTACCAACGGCGCGAGGCTAAAAGAAAGACGGTCCTCGCCGTACCGCTTCTGGATGACATCTGGGATGAGGGGCTTGCCCTCCTCAAGAACCCTGCCACGGCTCCTGCGAAGAGGGACCGGTACGAGAAGAAGTACCGGGTCCACGACGCTGCCCCCTTGTGCCTTAGGGCGCAACCTACCCTGGATTCGGTCGTTTCGGCGGCGGCCAAGAAGAAAGCAGGGGGGGCATTGGCCTCGACTTCAACCTCCCCGCCGGACGGCGAGGGTAGGAAGCTGGATGCGATGGGACGACGGGTCATCTCATCTGCAGCGACGACCATCAAGGCGGCCAACGCCCTGCCATCATAGCCCGCTACGACAGGGAGTTATGGTTCAAGATCGCCCCTCTGTTGGATTTCCTTCCGGACGCCAAGAGGACTGAGGCCCTGGAAATCTTACAGGAAGGTGAGATTGCCTCGGACCACGCCATTACGGTGGCTACGGACATCGCCGACACCGGTTTCCGTCAGTTGGGCAACGGCGTTTGCCTGAGACGACGAGGATGGCTCAAGGCGACGGATTTCCGCCAGGACGTATAGACCAAGGTTTTGGACATGCCCTTCGATGGGAACAACCTTTTTGGCAAGGCGGTTGATGAGTCCCTTCAGGCGATCAAGACAGACACGGAGACGGCCCGTGCACTGGGTGTGCTCCAACAGCGACGGCCGTCCTTTCGGAGCTCTGGAGGCAGACAGGGTGCCTCCAAGGGAGCCGACAGCAGCTCCTCTAAGTACCGTCAAGCGGCAAGATCTTCGTCGCAGGAGGCCTACAGGGGACGCGGCAAGTCAGGTGGATCCCGCCGTCGTCGCCAAGGTGGTCAAGGAGGCAAAGCGGCCTCCAGGCAAGATTGAACCGACCGTCGGGTCGGGCCTCCGCCGAAGCACCCCGGTGGGAGGCCGGCTGACGAAGTTCGTCGGCGTGTGGGAGTCCATCTCCACCGACCGTTGGGTGCTGGACGCCCGGGCCCTGGGGCACGCCCTCAAGTTCCACAAGAGGTGCCCCGCATTCCTCCCGTGGCCAGGAAGGAAAATCACGTCCCTCCTGTTGGAAGTAAGGGCGATGCTCAGGAAAGGTGCCATCAAGCTCGTTTCAAAGAGGCTTCGGGGCTCCGGAGTTTACTCAAGATACTTCCTCGTAAGAAGAAGACAGGAGGATGGCGTCCCATCCTGGACCTGCGACGACTGAACAAATACATCAAGGCACAGAAGTTCCGGATGGTCACCCTCCAGCACGTGCTGGAACAGCTGGAGGAGGGCGATTTCCTGTCGACGTTGGACTTGGAGGATGCATACTTCCACATCCCTATTCTAAAGAGACACCGAAAGTTCCTCAGGCTCGTGGTCAAAGGGCGGCACTACCAGTTCAAGGCCCTCCCGTTCGGATTAAAATCGGCGTCCAGGGTGTTTACCAAGTGCCTAGCACCGGTGGCGGCGCGGCTGCGCCTGCAGGGGATCCATGTCTACCCCTACCTGGACGACTGGCTCATACGGGCAAGGACAAGGGAGCTTGCCGTGGAACACACTGCGAAGACCGTCCAGCTGCTCACGGACCTGGGGTTCTCCATCAACTTTCCAAAATCCCACCTGGTCCCGTCGCAAGTCACCCTGTTTCTGGGAGCACAGCTCGACACAGTGGCGCAGCGGGCCTCACCGTCGGAGGAAAGGATAAGGACCATCCTGGGAAAGGTGCAACGTCTACTGGCCACGGACGTGGTCAGAGTGAGGTCTATCAAGTCCCTCCTCGGAATGATGTCCTCCTGCATTTATCTGGTGCGCCACTGCAGACTTCGGATGCGGCCCTTGCAAGAATTCCTCGACGCCCACTGGATCCAGACGACGGGCAGCTTCGAGGACAGGATCCCGTTCGACGAAGCGTTCCGTCAGGCGATACGATGGTGAGGTGTCCGCTCTCATCTGACGGCAGGAACAGGTTTCCTAGCCCCGGCCCACCAGGTGACGGTGACGACGGATGCCTCCCTGGAAGGTTGGGGAGCGCACACCGGGTTCTCCACGCGAGAGGCCTTTGGCTCCCGGAGGAGAAGACTCTCCACATCAACATCTTGGAGCTCCGTGCAGTGTTCTGGGCCCTCAGGTCCTTCCTTCCGTCCCTCAAGGGCAAGGTGGTGAGGATCTTCACCGACAACACCACCACGATGTTTTACATTCGGAAGCAGGGCGGAACCAGATCCCCTGCCCTATCCAAGGAAGCCCGGATCTGTGGCATTGGGCCGTCGCCCAAGGGATGTTTCTGGTACCCTTTCATCTGGCAGGGATAAAAAACACCATTGCCGACTCACTCAGCAGAGAGCTGCGCTCATGCCACGAGTGGGAACTGCGCCAGGATCAAGTGGACCGACTCTTCAGACGATGGGGCGAACCCCAGATCGATCTCTTCGCGACGGCGGCGAACTCCAAATGCCGGAGGTTCGCCAGCAGGTTTCCCCAACCGAGGAGCATGGGCGATGCTTTCTCGTTCCCTTGGACGGCCTGTTCCTTTATGCATTCCCGCCGTTGCCGTTGCTACTCCGGCTCGTCAACCAGTTCAAGAGGTCCCGGTGCAGGATGATCCTCGTCGCACCGGCGTGGCCGAGGCAGATCTGGTTCGCAGACCTTCTGGACTTGTCAAGCTGCCGACGGACACGGATCTTCTCTCCAGAGAAGGAGGCGCCATTCTTCATCACGAACCAGAGTCGCTGAACTTGCAGGCCTGGCTCCTGCAGCACTAGAGTTTGGAGGATACGACATCCCGGCCGACTGCAGAGAGGTTCTTGCGAAGGCCAGGGCATCCTCAACTCTCAAGTGCTACGGACACAAATGGAAGAGGTTCTCTGTCTGGTGCCGTGCACAGAGGATTAACCTTCTGCGGATTACGGCCCCTCAAGTATTGCGGTACCTATTGTCCTTGGCCAAGGCTGGCCTGTCTCACGCTTCCATCAAGGTACATCTGGCTGCCGTCTCACGTTACACCAGAACTACAGGACGGGCGTCCTTGTGGTCTCATCGACTGGTGAAGGAATTTATGAAAGGACTGTTCCGATCATTCCCGCCGGTGAAGGCCCCTGCCCCGGCGTGGGAGCTCAACGTGGTGCTGACGTGGGGGCCCCATTCGAGCCTATGCATTCAGTGCCGTTGAAGTTTCTGTCGTGGAAGACAGCATTCCTCGTGGCCATCACCTCTGCACGACGAGTGGGAGAGATCTAGGCCCTGTCTTGCAAGCCTCCATACTTGACTTTTCACGACACGAGGGTGGTGCTAAGGACGCACCCCTCCTTCATGCCCAAGGTGCCGTCGGACTTCCACCTCAAAGAGCCCTTGGTGTTGCCAGTTTTCTTCCCGTCGCCTTCGTCGCCAGCTGAGAGGACTCTGCACTCGCTGGATGTAGCTAGAGCGCTGAAGTTCTACGTGGACCGCACGAAGAGTTTTCGGAAGACATCACAGCTGTTTGTGAACTTTGGACCTGTGAATCAAGGGAAGGCTCTCTCGAAGACTTCCATTTCCAGATGGCTCTCCGGCTGCATCATGCTCTGTCACCGGTTGGCAAACCGACCGTTGCCAGGCCGTCCGTGAGCCCATTCGACCAGAGCGATCGCTGCTACTACGGCGTTCCTGTCTGGTGTGCCCCTGCTCGACATCTGCAGGGCTGCTACGTGGAGGTCGACGCACACCTTCACGAGATTCTACTGCGTCGACCGGGATTCCAGGGAGGAGTCCAGAGTCGGCCAGGCAGTACTGCGCAACCTGTTCGCCTAAGGTGAGCCTGATGAGGAGGTAAGAGTTGCTTAATGTTGAGTTGTTGTATTGCTTGATATTGAGCCTTTTGCCACCTCCTGTGGTTGTGCATGTGTATACTGCTATGTATTCTTACCCCATGCTGCAGAAGGAACAAGTTACTTACCTGTAACTGTTGTTCTCCAGCATGGGTCTGGCATGGATTCACATGCGAACCCTCAAGCCTACCCCTCTGCGGCTTTTCACTTGGTCATACTGCCACTTCACGTGCTACCAAATCTGAGGATGGCTGCCGGGGGCGGGGCTTAGGGAGAGGGCAGTCATTGGCTGGGGGCAGTATGACCCAGAGACCAGTGATTGGTTACTACTGAGAAAGACAGATCAGAAACGAAACTGATACTGATTTTTTCTATACCGAGGATTCCCGGCCTGACGACGGGGAATATTCATGAGCATGTGAATCCATGCCAGACCCATGCTGGAGAACAACAGTTACAGGTAAGTAACTTGTTCCTTCTCCCACAATTCAAACATTGCTGTGGTTGTCCCCCATTAAATCCTCCTCCCCCTTTCGTCCTCTAGGTGCATTCCCTCCACCTCGTGGCCAAAAGTTGTACCCACTCTGATCCATAGGGTGCACTACATTGCTTTGCTGTATTGACTGTACTTCTTGTGTGGCCATGCCTTCACCACTCATCAATACTGCTGCTTCTATGGAGAACTTCGAAAACAAATTCTAGACTAACTTTCCTGCTTTCCATTTTCAGCTATCTTCCTATGTTGCAAGAGAAAAAATTGACAATGGTGTACAGTAGTCAACCCATATTTCTGGCCATGGTTTCGCTTTCATCCCTACCTGTTTCTTCATCTGCCTTTGCACTGGCTCAGGCAGTCCCTGACATAAAATATGATAAAATAATGCAGCTGTTTTATCCCTCGGTTATCTCGTCTCGAGACACCAATGTCCCTGATTCTCCCGAATAAGACCAACAGGATTTTCCTACTCCCCTAATTTCCTTGTCATTGTCGCACCCATGTCTGATGTGTCAGGATATTGTACTCTAAGCACCCTCTATATGTCCTCCATATGTCTGCACTGCAATTATTCAATGGCGCTCCATCATGTCGAGTTTTGTGCTGTTACACTTGCATATCCTGCTCGCTTCCAAATGTCGTCAGCTCTCTCCCCTTGAATAGCTGCCAGTAGGCCTTTTATGTCACCCACTCCCAGCGTCATTCCTGCTGTCATTCTTTTTTTGTTTTTGGTTTCTTACAAAAAACCTTTACAAAAATGGCATTTTATTAGTTACAATGACATTTTTCCACTACCTTATCAATTAAAACATATGAAGATTTAAAATATGGACATATCTTCCAATTCTCTATACAACAAATACTAACTTTTTACATAAAGAGTTTAAAAGTTTTCACTCAAATCATATCTCCAACATTTAGTTACTTTAATTTGAGATCCTCCAATCGTTTCATTTTAAATAAATCATTTTACAGTACAGGATTATTGTTTGTTACACACGTACAGAGTTTGCTATAACTTTAAAGGAACCAATGTCCATTAGACCACATACTATAGACTAAAATCGCACCACCGCCAATTTTAGAGATACCAATTTACCGTGCAGCATATTCCACCAAATTACCTCTGGGAATACTGCTTCTGTATTTGCCACAAATTTACCAAAATATTCTAGTCTTTTTGCAGACAGAGGCTCACATTCCAAGAGCAAGTGTCTAATGGTTTCCTTGACAGTTTTACTCTTACAAAACTGACATGGCACATGCACCCTCCCTGTAGGAGCTTGAATCTCGATAATTGTCCCCTGTTTGCAATATGTTCAAACAAAATCTCATAATGGCATGTCTCCACTCTCTGTATGGAAATCTAATCGGATATGGTTCCAACATTCCCAGACACTTCCAATTCAAAATCAAATGCCCATATAACGATGTATTAGATACTTTCCGCTTTGTGTCAGCCCAGTCAGAATACTGCAACAAGCATTTGTATTTGTATTTATTATGTTTATATACCGCTTTACTCCAAAGCGCTGCACATTTTAACAATAGGATACATATAACATTAACATTATAACAATGAACAGTAGAAGCAATTTACAATTATGAATCAGCCCAACAAAACAGTAAGTGGAGCAATTAAACTGAAGGGAAGAGGGAAAGTAGTGCGATAGATCTGAGAGGGAGAGATAGGAGTGGGGAGGAGAGGGGGGAATCGGATGGGGTAAAAGGGTGAGAATGGGGTAGAGGGGGGATGGGAGGGAGATGATCATGGTGAAACGAAAAAGGAGGGAGGGGGAGTAAGAAGGGGGAAGGGTTTCATGGCGGGGCATTTCACTCGCTTTGGGTTTGAAAGTTCAATATTCACCCCTATTTTATCTAATGCCATTGTGCAACCTTCTTGCATTGATAGCAATAGCTCATAATTCGAGTTGCCAGTCCTCAATTTGTGCCCTTGAATTTTGTATATATTGTTTCCCGCCACCTGGATCAGCTTTCTGAGTGCTATTTTTCTCCATTCGACTATACTTGCCAATTGCTGAAGGCCCAACTCATACCTCGGAGCTGCCAATGCAATGCACTTTGGGAGACAGTATAACATTTCCCTCCAAATTTTAGCCTCTGTCCTATCAAACTCGTGCTGTATGCTAACAGGAAAGAGTTCTAGACTATAACTTAACTTTGGTATTATCTTTAAATGATAGAACCGAATCAGCGGCTGCATTGAATATCTACAAAACTTTGTGTTGACCTTTCTCATTTGTGTGATCAAGTAACCCATACGTTTGTCATTCTTTCTAGCTCATAAATCCATTTTCCTGCACCTGCAGTCAAACTAGGTAATTTACATTTCTCACTTCCTTTGTCCATTTGTGGCTACGGAATATGCTGTGGTCGTCCTCCCCCTTTTTCCAATAACGGGAATTGTGTAAATCCTGTCCTGGTCCAAACTCATATCCCCCTACACTTTGCGTCTTCCATGTGGGGCTAGTTTCACTGGTTCGTCTTCTTCCTGGTAGTGACCTTAACCTGATTACATAAGGCAGGGACATATCCCCTGTGCTTTGTGACTGTGCTAGTGGTCGTTATAATATGGTACAGGTTTTGGTGTTTTTTCTTTCGGGTCTTCTAAATCTGATAATTTTACCCCTCTCTCTGTTTGGATCTATTGAAAAACGGAATGCGCCTTTTCTTTGCACTTTCTCATTCTCCTCCCTCTCTACGTCTGACATCATTATACCCCAACTGGTATGGCTATTATCCCTTTCCTCATTATCAAGATATAGCCTACTTAGGAACACAGTTCTAGGCTCCTCCATCAATGCGTTGTCCGCTCTATCTCCTGTTTCCTTCAGTGGCGATCTTGCGATGCTCCCCATAGCCTCATAACCACCCTTCTCTCTCATTTGTGTTTTTCCATATGCCTTTTGCCTCATGCTCATCGGCCCATGTCTGTATTCTCGGTATCCCTTGGAGCTCCCTGTGGGGCTCTTCTGATCCTCTCTCTTCTTCCCATTGCTCTCGTGCTTCAGTGGGTATCCAACTTTTATTAACAATATGATCTATTTGATCATCTTTTTATCCGCTGCTCCTTCTAATTTCTTCTTCCCTCGTTCCTCTCGCCTTCTGTGCCATCTACGTTCTTTCAGTCATTGGGCTTCTATTTCTGCGCATTTCGTCTCTTCTATTCTCTTTCTTTTATCTGTTCTTTATACCTTCTCTGTTCTTCCTTTCGGTTCCTATCTTTCTTTCTCTTCCTTGTATGCCCTTTCTCGTTCCTTTTCCTTCTTTTCTCTTTCCTCTCTTTCTTTAACATCATCAATGCCCTTTCCATCTAATTTAGAGGGTAGATTCCCTGTTTGTCTTCCGTTGTGCTTATTTTTAGGAGGAGAAAGAGGCGCTGAGGGCGTTATGTCCTCCTGTTTATGCTGATTGAGCATCCACTCCTACTCAGGTGGGTCTTCTCTCTCACTCCGATACATCTTCCATAGTTCTAAAACAGCTAACCTTTTCTGTAGCTTCTTCCTTAATATGTAGCATGTGTGAGAAACTTGAAGGTGTCTCCTTGACTAGTCCCTGCGGATCTGTCATCCAGGTGGCTAGGACACGGCCATCGCTATTGGATCCAGTTCTTGGTGGTGGACTAGTGAGGGAGGATCTCCTGGATGGGGAGTCCTCGGGGAGCAGAAGTGGGACACTGACGTGTGAGACACGGTATCCCCCTTCTTGTACCTTTTCCCCAGCCTACCCCATAGGATGCTCAAACACTCTAACACCCCCCCTTTTCCGACACAAACACTTTCGCACACCATGAAAGATGACGGACAAACACCAAAGTCGTCTATCTGACATGTCCCAATGCCACGGGCAGGCAAAGTCAGGCAATTGACCTGAATCGTACACACCTGGCAGCCCTTTCCCTTCGCCACAGGGATAAAAGGTGGAGCACGAGAGCACAATATGAGCAAGACAGACTGCACGACGAGAGAACCAACTCAGCACGGCAGTTCAAGAGGAGGAGAAAAACAGTGCAAACCGAGAGGGTGACGAGGAGAGAAGTGACCTTGCCCTTTCCGAGCCAGGCCTGTGCAAATCTCCACAGAAGGAATTGTAAGACCGTGAACAATCGCCAGCGTATGTTGCAGCATATGTCAACAGTACACAAGGCCCTCCTCTGCTGATAACCAAGTGTAGAGGAGACGCTTGCCACCGTGGTACCGGCCTTGACTCCAGAGACAAGGAAAATCCAATCAGTTAATCACAGCCGGTGACTCGAGGGGAGAGCCGATAAGAAACCGAACTGTGTTTGAACAAAAGTAGCCAAATGGCTAATTGAAGTAAGTACAAAGAACGGTTTGTTTGATACGAGAGGGAAAAACCAGCTACAGCGGAGACAGACACCGCAGGGGTGTTCACTTGAGAAACTCTGGCCGATTACCCTGTTGTTAAAACTGCTGTTACTAGAAGGCCTTCGGAGAAAGGCGAGAAGGGGGTCAAAGTGGTCATACAGGGGTCTAGTAACATCTTCTGTATATTCGAAAGCCTTTGACTGACAGATGATTGTGAAGCTAAGGCACGCGAATCCTACATCGTAAAGTTGGCAAGAGTGAACCCGGCAGAGGGATGTCCACAATGAACTGTTTAAAAAGACATTAAGATTTGTGAATGGCACAGAGAAGATTGTGTTGAAAGCCGTAGTGAACCCGACGGAGGGAGGCTATCATTCGAGAGGGGTCTGAGCCCGGAAGAGGGGGATCCAGGGGTGAAAAGACATCACTCAACATGAAAGCAGAAAGGAACTTTTGTTTATTATTTTGGAACGCAGCAGATCCTCAGAGGAAAGAGACTTTTTGTACAAAAGAGACTTAATCACCAAAGGTTCTGATAGTTGAGAGCAGAACTGTTAGCTTGCGCTGGGAAAGCTCAAGTGTGTGCTGTGTTCCAGAGTCCTACCTTGTCCGTGCTCAAAAAGTGGGCAAGGGAGACTCTGACTACTGCATCCTGACTTATTATTTGTGAACACTTCTTTCTTTCCTGTGAATCCTATCCCACACTCTTTGTTTGTATTCAGCGTAAGGATTGGCAATAGGTTTTTCTTAGTATAGGCCCTTTTATTTGACAAGATGCCACTAGGACTGCCTTATTATTATTTGATGGTCATAGCTTGCTGCCATCTTAGATTTAGGTTTAGTTTAGGCATTTTTCCAACCCACATATACAGTTTAATAAACACCCTTGAATTGTGATCACTTGTATCTGTCTTTACTGTTGCCACCATGAGTTCCTTACACATGCAAGTATGTTGACATGTGTCGCAATACTCTTTTTGATAATGAGTTTTCTTGAGGCCAAGGCATGAGTGTTTTGTTAGTCGTGACTTTTACCCACACAGCCTGGTATTTTCTAATCTTAGGTGTGCATCTTGGTAATGTCCTGCATAGATGTAAAAGGGAGTGTCTTCTCATAATGACAAGTCATTTTTTAAAAAAATATGTTTATTTTAAATCAAGGCAGGACAAATTAACAAATACATTGCGTAAAGAACACACCCTTTACGTTTCAACTACGAAACAAACCCCATCGCCCCCCCCCCCCCACTCATCCCCCTGCAGTTCTCTCCCGGCTTCCACATTCCTTGGGTGCGACTGCAGCTCCCGCTGCTCAGGTAGGTTCCCCTACTTTCAGGGTCCATCGTGCGTTAAGCGGTTTAAATGTCAAAGCGGGGTAACGCTGATCATAGTCCAACACTGGGGCCCAGACATTGTAGAAGCGGTGTAGCACCCCCGCTCTTGCTGCGGTCACTTTTTCCGCAATTAGGATGTCCCATAGTTTGCCCCACCAGTGGCCTATGCAGGGGCCGTCTGGCGACTTCCAGAAGCGGGCCAGCACCGTTTTGTCTGCCAGGAGGCATTGCGTTATTAGTTTTGCGCTGTTCCCTGAGCGGGGATAGGAACCAGAGATTTGGACCCCCAACAGTACCGTTTCGGGCATCAGGGGGAGAGTCCTCCCAGTAATTTGCTCAATCCTCTCCAAACATTGCTCCCAGAATCGCCGAATCTTCAAGCACGACCACCACATTTGGAAAAAGGAACCAGGCTGAGAGCATCCCCTCCAGCAGGTAGTTTTCAGTCGCGGATTCATGTGGTGTAGTCTGAGGGGGTCAAAATACCAGCGCAGCATGAGCTTATATGCACATTCCTTATTGGTGATGCAGGTTGAGGCGGCGTGGGTGCGTGTCCAGATATCCACCCAGGTCTGGTCATCGATCGGGTGGCCCAGATCGGCCTCCCATTGGGCCATGCACCGGGTTCTGGAGATTAAGAAGTCTCCCAGGAAGCGTCTATACAGGGAGGAGATCCTGCCCCGGGCCGGGAGGTCCTTGAGCGTTAATTCTAGGGCAGTGAGCGGCCGCGTGGCAGCCCGGAGGGTCTGAGGCTGCGAGCCCCAGTGACGGAGTTGGCAATAGGTGAACCTGTCCTTTTCCTGGAGCCGGAACTCGGCCTTACATTGTTCAAAGGTGCGGGGGGCGTTCCCCACATATAGTTACTCCAGTGTTTCGAGGCCGCCTTCTATCCAGTTCCGGAAATTACGTGGGTGCATCCCTGGTGTAAAATTTGGGTTGAGGAAGATTGGGGAGAGGGGGTCATGGCCTCTCGGGATTCCCTTTTGTTCCAGAGCCCAGTCCCAGGAGGCTAGGGTGTGCTTGGTGGTCAGTAGGAGGTTGGCCCATGCTTTCTCTGGGCAGGTTGAACATGTGGGAGGAATCTGAGGGGGAGCGGAAGCTGCGCCTGTTCCAGTTCTACCCATCTAGGGCAGTCCGAGAGTATCTGCCAGGCCCGGACGTGAGCCAACAGTGCTGCGGCTCTGTAAGCCCGCAGGTCGGGGACCCCCATCCCTCCTAGTCTGCCGTTACCTGTAAGTGTCTTGTGAGGGATTCTGGCTTTTTTACCTTTCCAAATGAATTTCAACATTTTCCTTTGTAGATCCTGAAGCGCTGAGTTCGGGATCGCCACTGCAAGGGAGGAACATGCGTAGAGGAATCTCGGGAGTAGGTTCATCTTGGCTGCCGTGATCCGTCCCATTAGCGAAATCTCCTGAGTGGCCCAGCGCTTCAGGTCCCCCTCCAGTTCCCGAAACAGTTTGGGAAAGTTGCCCTGGTATGTGTCCCGTGGGACCGCCGTGATGTGGACTCCTAAGTAGGGAATAGATTGTTTCTTCCAGGCGATAGGGCACAGCCTAGACAGGGCCTCCCGTTCTTCGCGCTGGAGGCCGACGCTCAGGGCCTCCGATTTAGCGAAGTTGACTGCAAAGCCGGTGACCTTCCCAAAGTTTGCCAATTCGCCCAGGGCTTGCTCTGCCGATTTGACGGGGTCTGAGAGCGATAGGAGCACGTCATCAGCGTACAACGCAATCTTGTGTTGGGATGGTCCTACTTGAGGGCCTCTGATGAGCCCATTCTGTCTGACTCTCTGGGCGAAGGACTCCATAGTTAGCGCAAAGAGAAGGGGCGACAGCGGGCAGCCCTGCCTCGTCCCGCAGGTCATAGGGATTGGAGTGGATAGGGCACCATTGATCCTCAGGAGGGTCCTGGGTGATTTATAGTTGGCCAATATCATGGCTCGGATGGTTGGGCCAAAGCCAAAGGCTACCACATTGAGTTCCATAAATGACCAATCGACTCTATCAAAAGCTTTGGTGGCATCTAGGGCCATCAGCGCGAGGCCCTGGGAACGCCGGTGGGCTATTTCGACCAGATTCAGGGTACGCCTGATGTTATCCCCCGCAGCTCTGTTCCGGATGAAGCCCGTTTGGTCAGGGTGAATTATAGTTGGGAGAATGTGTGATAAGCGATGGGCCAGAATCTTCGAGTAGAGGTTGGCGTCTATGTTCAACAGAGCGATAGGTCTATATGAGGCTGGGTCTCTCGGGTCCTTCCCTGGCTTGGGGAGGAGAATTGTCGTGGATTCCTGCATGGAAGGGGTCACCGTGCCTGTATCCTTGAACGAGTTGAAGAGTAGCACCATGGTGGGGATTAGTGGTAGCTTGAAGATTTTGTAAAATCTTGGGGAGAAGCCGTCCGGGCCAGGAGCCCGTGCTTTTAGAGTCTTGATAACTTTGTCGATCTCCTCGGAGGTGATTGGGGCCTCCAGGCTCTCCTTCATTGCGGCGGGCAGCTCAGGCAAGGCCGCTCCCCGCAGGTATTCCTGCTGTGCAGCCTGATCTCGTGGGGGCGCAGTCATTACTTGGGTGATATGGTCAACGGCCAGCTGTAGTTTCTCCTGCTCGGAGTAGTGCATCCTCCCGTTTAGGTCGATTAGCCCCGCAATCGTATTGGAATGCCTTGCCTTGGCCAATTTGGCTACGAGGAATTTGTTAGCTTTATTGTTCTTGGCGTAGTACAGTTGTCGGGTCCTAGCCATTAGTTGTGCGGTGTGCTCCGCTGTCATGATGCCTACCTCCAAGGTGCCAGTCAAGACCCAGCTACCCCAGAGGCAGACATCATGTCTTAAAGGGAAGTCACAACAGCCTCAAGTAGGGGCTCTTTGGACTCAGTCCTGGCGCCTTTGGCGCCAGGCTCATATCGGGCCACAGTCCTGGTGCCATAGGTGCCAGGCTCATAAAAGGGGACTTTGTGTTAAAGGTGCTTAGTGTTAACTTACCTGATGCAGACCATGCTGCAACATCCAGGCCTTCTGAGGCCTGGATGGGACTACTTTATCTTTGGAACTACTTAACCACACGGGTGTGGTCAGGGGAGGAATACATACCTGAGAGGAAGGATACATACCTGGAACTACTTTGAAGGCTATTTAAGCCACGCCCAAGCAGCAACTCACGCTTTGCATTGTTCTGCATCTAGCAGCTGGACGCTCACCGTGTTTGCTCCTGCATTCTGTCTTCTGCCACTCCTGCCAGCATCCTGGAACACCTGCAAAGAGAGAAGAGAAGAGAAAAGGGTAAAGAAGAGTCCTTACCTGCTAAATCCGCATTCCGGAGACAACTCGCCGACGGTCCTGAAAAGGAAGACATCCATTTAAAAGCACATTGCATCGATCGCTGCAGCGCCGCATCTCACTCACCTGTACAAGGTACCACCACGTTCTACGGCGACATCTGGACTCGCAGCCACATCACCGGGCCTAGGGAGAAAAAGACAAGAATAAAGGTGAGAGGGGAAAGAAAACAAGGAAACCTTAATTTCCATTACAAAGCTTACCTGTTGGGTTATTCCAACTTCATTTCGGGTCGGTGCCGCATCCTGGCATTTCCGGACCCCGGCCCCTATGGGGAAAAAAGACATCAGCGTTAGTGGGCGCATGAAAAGACATTACCCAAACGCCCATTAAAGACTTACCTGATTTCTTCTGGATTGAGCTTCGTTTCGGGTCGGTGCCGCATCCAGGCATTTCCGGACCCCGGCCCCTATGGGGAAAAAAGACATCAGCGTTAGTGAGCACATTGATACAAGGACACTGAGAGAACTCTCATCAAGCTCACCAGAGTCTCATTCTTCGGTTCCACAGCTCTTCTCGGAATAGTTTCCGCACCTAAAAAAGAGACAACGAACAATTATTATTGCGGAATCATACTCATTAACAGAATCCTTACGGTACTATACCGGGAAAACAAAACTTGAACCCTCTACAATCAAAATCCCAGTGAAGTAACTGGATACAACGCGCCCCTGCAGGAGAAGCAGGATGGAGAGCTCAACCTTTCAAACCCTAAGGTGAGACTTCACGTGGGGGTCGCAGGAGGGTTTCGTAGAGGGGTGAGAAGGGAGCGGGAGGCTTATACTTTCTCCCGCAGATTGTTAATACTCCCTTTTCACATACAGAAAGATATTCCTGCGAGCCAGACAAGCCAGATTCGAAGGTCTGGTCCAGTCCATCTTCCGGGTCCTGCGCTTCACCATAGAAGAAGCAACAACACTCCAAACCAGACCTGCGCCTCCGTGGTAGTCAGGTGAGCGTTACATCCGCATAGTGGGCTTCAAGTTTTTTGCGAGCTGTGCGGACCGCCCGTTGCGATTTGGGAGACCATCCCTTCCTCTTCTGCGCCTCCTCTGCTTCTTGTAGCTCCTCCTCGAGGGCTAGCCGGGTTTGTCGGCGGTTCCGCTGAAAGGCCGCCCCCTGCGCTATCAAGGCTCCCCTAATCACAGCCTTCATGGCATCCCAATTATTAGCTGGGGAAGTGTCAGTGACCGGATTCTCCTCGAGGACGTTTTTGATAGTAGATGCGATTCCGTCCCTGACCCGCATGTCGTTAAGGAACGGGTTGTAGAGTGACCATCTGCGTGCTGGGTTGGCTCCAGGGTTGTGGATTCTGAGTTCCATAATTACTGGTGCATGGTCTGACAGGATTCTCAGGCCGATGGAAACCTCATTTGCGAATGTGAGGGTCTGGGGCGAGGTTAAGAGGAGGTCGATCCTTGAGAACGTGCGGTGAACATGGGAAAAGGAGGAAAAGTCGCTTTCGGTCGGATGGAGCACCCGCCAAGCATCTATCACATCTAGGGTTCTGAATAGGCGCAGGAGGCTGAGGGCAAGTGTGAAGTCTCCCATAGTGGGGGGGTGGGATTTGTCCTTGGTGGGATCCGGCACCCCATTGAAGTCTCCCCCTATCACTGTTTGGCCCTCCGTGAAACCAGTAAGGGAGGCGCCCAGGGCGTCATAGAAGTCTGCTTGGCCTGAGTTGGGGGCGTAGACCGAAACAAATGTGAAGAGGTCCCCATCAGGATGCATTTAACCGCTACGAAGCGGCCTTCCCGCCATGAGATTGAGTCCAAAATCTGGGGGTGTAGGTCTTTTCCGAAGAGGATAGCCGCGCCCCCCTTCTTGGTTCCCCCTGAAGCGAAGAATTGAAGCGGGAATAGGCGTGAGCGAAGGCGCCCAATGTCCGCTGGGAGGAGGTGGGTTTCCTGCAGCAGGGCCACTCCGGCCCCCTCATCTTGTAGCTTTTGCAAAATCGATTTGCGTTTCGGGGGGGCATTTAGCCTGTTGATTTTTAGGGAAAGGCAGCGCAAAGTCTGGTGCTCAGGGGCCTGTGTCCCCTCCAGGGGGTGGGCCGGCGGGAGGGGGCTGGGGGTCAGATCACCATCGGACGCCATAGGTGCGGGCTGAGAATGGGTTGTCCTGCTCTTGAGGTTTTAACAAGGGCCCCCAACGGGGGGCAAATTTTGTAACCGGCGGGGTGGACAAGTCATTTTTAACTATCAATACTTACTGTATTTTTTTGTTTATTATTTATTTAATCACACTTCAACAATCACTTTATTCCAGCACCATCAATCGCTGCCCATTTCCAAGAACTAATTTCTCCAATTTCCAAGCCTATACAGCAATATCCATTTTATCTCTTCATTTATAATTTTTATCAATTCGTACTATCCTGTTATTATTGTTGATATTTTAAGAATATTATTTTATTCTATTTTTCCTCCTTTCCAAGTACTACCCTCCTAGGTTTGATTGGTGCCAATCACTTGATTTTCTTGGGTCTAATAATGTCACATTTTATTGCTTACAAAACACTTCAATATATTTCATACACTGATATATATTTTTTTCAAACCACCAAACACGTGTGCGCACTTTTTCTACGATCGTCTTGTCTTAAACGTATCTCATCTCTATTTTACTCCATTTTGGAGTGTGTCACGCACCCTTCTTTGGCTGTAGCCACAGGAATCCCTTAAATAATATCTGTCCGGAGTTTGGTGCGGTCCCTTCTCCCTCGCTGAGGACAGGTATCAAGGTATTTCCTTTTCCCTAATAAATCCCAATGCATATATATATATATATATATATATATATATATATATATATATATATATACACAATACAGTCCCCTGACCACTTTGCCTTCAGTCCATGGGGCACCTAAGTGTGCCGGCAGGAATTTCTTCAAAGAGGCACCTGGACCAGACATCCGTCTCAGGTCACACGTGTTGTACGACCGCTCTCCAAAGGATACTCCAGATAGACTTGCGGAATATGGCAAAATACTACTCTATTATCAGTTCAATAAAGTAAAGAAACCTGGCGAACAGCAAATCGTAGCCCACACACTGTTACTTTTCGGTTATACAAAGGCTTTATACCTCGATGTGCATCAGTTATGGCGCCATCCTACATGGAAAATAATAAAACCTATCGGGTGCATGGATTGGTTAAGGGAACATATCTACTTAAAGTTTATGTAGGTGTTAGTAACATAATTGGCTGCCCCTTATCTGGAAGGCATACCATGAATCTCCATCTAAACATTGTATAATACAGATTATAGCAGCATAACAGCGGATTGGCCCCTGCAACATGGTATGCTCCCCATTGCATAGGGCCTTGTGATTGGTTGGCATTTTCTCCCAACCTTGGACATTCGTTTCGTTAGCAGCCCGTAAGCAAAACAAAACCCAGGTGCAGAGAACTTCAGACTACTGCCCACTTGCCCAATTAGTCTACCATCTCTTATCAGCCAAGCCTTCAGCCAAGGCTTCTTCTTTGTACTTGACCTTGCTGAATGTTCTCTTCCCTGGAAATTTAAGGGGATTTAGGGTACATGGTGATCTTCATCTGGGGATTATGAATAGGCATTGTTTTCTGGTCTTGCACCACGTGTGAAGAGACCATGATTTTGTCCATCTTGACTTTCTATTTAATGCTATTTGATTCAATTATCCTGGGTGTCATGACTCTCTTTTGCCTCTGGAGACTTGGTTGCTCCGTCTCACATATGCTTTCTGCATCTATAATTGTTCAATACTTGGCATTCACAAATGTTCGCGCATTTACTTAATGTAAGAGAAATATGTCCTGCGTATATTGCTTATCCTTGTTGACTCCCATGGGGGGCGTGGCTTAATGGCTGCGGTGTAGGACGTGATTCCTGGGAGCTCCTGCAGATCCGCACATAATCCTGAGGATGAAAGGCATTTAAAGTCAGCTGTGAAGTGCTAAAAAAACAGCCACTGTAGCATGAAGAAATGAGGTGTGCAGCAGGCTGAAGTTTGGGATAATTAACAGCCAGAAGGAAGTACGGAGGAAGAAAAAAGCTTGCCGTGTCTGGGCGGTGGGTGAAAACAAGATGGCGCCCACTGAACAAAGGGTCTGATGTGTAATCAGCCGTACTGCCGGGAGAGGAGGTTGCAGAAGGCTAAGGCAGTGAAACCTGTCGCTAATACGAACAATCGGAAAACTGGAAAGTAAATGCACAAAGAGACGACAGCAGTGTGAAAGGCAGCCGGACTAGTGGAAGCCAGCAGCGACGTGGGACAGAACGAGTTGGTAATTGGGAGTAGCGTATGCGTATTCGGAAGACTAGGGGCATCAATGGGAGCAGTGGACACATAGGCGGCAAATACATTATCATTAGAAATCAGCGTATGCAGCCCAATGTAAACACTGGATCAGCTGTGGGACATTGTGAGCGCAGCCGCCTGTAGTCTGAAGCCTGAAGGAGCCACAAGATCAGCTGCTGGGATGCGGAAACAGTAGCAGTAGCAGCGAAGTCATCAGAGCAAAAGCAATGCAGATTGTGTTAGATGCAACATTGTGGCCAGCACGGAGCTGCGAGGAGCGAGCCGGCAAGAGAACAGAGTGTGAAACTGACATCGGATTGGAAGGTGGTACTCGTGCCTGCTAAGGAAACAAAATAAACTTACAACACAGGCAAGCAGGCCACAACAGAGGATTACAGGTGGAAAACAAAGATACTGCTGGCTCATGGGGGCACAAATACTACACAGAGAAATGTGGCGAGCCTGAAGCCGCACTAGGGGATGAGTCAATGAAAGTCATGTGAGGTGGCAGCAGGGCAATAACTCATAATAATAGCACCCATCAAGAGAGGTAACTTGTACTGTTGGCGCTGGAAGACACTCGCCCCAGGAGGGTTGAAAGAAAGCAGCGGAAGCCACGGCCCGAGAAGACCACAGAAGTGGACTGCGGTGTGGTCAGTTAAGAGCCAAGCTCCACGGAAGATAACAGGCCACGGTGAGCGGGGACACGCTTGGGCATATCATTGGGTAACAGCGCTGTCTGGGGTGTGGTGCACAGTCCGCTCGGGACGCATAAGGCAGACCGCCCCTGGAGTTACAAGTGTGGACAACAAGCTTTTCCTAACCGAAGGAATGTCCAGCAAGCCCCTGAGAGCGAAGGCCAAGCAGCCTACGCTGGACGAATATACCAGAACGCCGACTGGCCCCGAGGGAGCCAGGAGCAAGGATAAGACCTCAGCAGGGGGAATGGCCGCTGTGAGTACTAACCAGGAAGTCCTGGAGGCATTCGCGGATTAGAAGGCGGCCTGGGAGTCCAAGCTTCAATTGGCTGTGACGGAATTGAAAACGGCGATGGAGCTTCAAGTGGTGGCGGTACAGGAAGATGTGAACCTCCTCAGGCAGGATGTTAGGACTTTGGCGGAGCGCACGGAGACCCTGGAGAAGGAGATAAGTCCAACTGCTGCGGACTGTGCTGCACACAAACGGGAGCTACATGCCCTGGTGCAACGAGTGGGCATTCTGGAGAGTATGGCGGAGGAGGCAGAAGGGCGCGCTCGAAGGAATAACATTCGAATCGTCCGACTGCCGGAAGGGGCTGAGGGCCACAACCCGACGGTGTACGTGGAAAACATGCTGCTGCAGGAAATCACCGGGGGGAACCTCTCTCAGGGATTTGCTGTGGAAAGGGCGCACAGGGCCTTGACAAGGAAGCCACCGCCAGGTAACCCGCCCAGGCCAATGATTGCCAAGATTCTCAATTATCGGGATCGCGGGCGAATCCTTGAACACTTCCGTAAGGGAGGAACTATAAAACGTGGCGCAGCGAATATAACTGCCTACCCGAACTATACCCTGCAGGTACAGCGAAGCCGCATGAACTTTGGATCGGTCAAGAGGAGATTGCGGGAAGCTGGCCACAAATATATGCTGCTCTATCCGGCCAAGCTAAAGGTTTTTTACAAAAACAAGACGCTGTTCTTTGAAACTCCAGAAGACGCCATGGGGTGGCTAGACATGCAGAGCTGCCCCCAAGAGCCAGATGTTCAGAAGGAAGATGGAGCTGGACGAGACAAGTAAAGTGGTGAACTGGTGGGATTGAGGAATGTGGGACTTGATTATAGTCATTGATGCAGCTGGACGGCTGGAACGCCCTGAATGGTGGGAAACATGAGCTGTGTGCACGGAGATTGCTGCGTGAGTTAGGAGCCTCCCGGGGCCGATCTTTATACCCTCATTTAGAGTTTAGTTAGGTCACTGTTAGTGCGGTGACACCCTGCCGGGTTCTCGATTGGGGTCGCCAAGAGAGAGCCAAACGCGGGGATGCCCGAGATCCAGGGATGGAGCTGGGCAGTTAGTTGGGTTGGGGTGTTGGGGTGTTTAAGTTTATATATGAGCCTTTGTGGAAGTTCTATTATTGAGAGTCTGTTTGGTGTGGGGGGGAGGGCTCCGTGGGGAGGGGAAGGGGAACCATCGATGGACCATGGGGGACCTTAAGATATTAACATGAAATATTAGAGGGCTCAACAGTTACCTGAAACGTAATAAGGTTATGTTGTACTTGAGGCGACAGAAGATAGACATTGCCTTGTTGCAGGAGACACATCTGACGAGGGAGAGGATGGAGATGGTGGGGAGGAAATGGAAAGGGATAGCGGTGGGTTCGTCGTGCTCTGCCTATGCAAGGGGAGTGCTTATCTGGGTGGCGCCGCATGTCCCATTTAAGTTAACTGAAGAAATTGTGGATGCAGATGGGAGGTTGGCGATAATTAGGGGGCTGTTAGAGAACAAAGAAGTATGCATAGTAAATACCTACGCTCCTAACCAAAACACGGCGGCATACTTTAGGACACTGTGTACCAAGCTGAGTGTGGGTGTGGGGGCTGGGGTGATTTGGGGAGGGGACTTTAATTGTGTCTTGAATCCAGGAGTAGACAGGTCGGATGGGGGGGGCGGCCAGGCCCAGCCCAGCAGCCAGGGTGTTGCAGAGGTTGCTAGCAGACTTTGGCTTGGCAGATGTGTGGAGAGTGAAACACCCTGAGGGGAGGCAGTACTCGCACTTCTTGGCCCCGCATAAGCTACACACGAGGCTTGATTATATCTTTGCCACCCCGGACGTGGTTGCTGAGAGTACTCATATAGAGTACAAAGCGAGGGTTCTCTCGGATCACTCGCCCTTGGTCCTGGGGTGGCAGTATTGCCCCCCCAGGGCCCGAATACCGACGTGGCGCCTCCGGGCAGAGGCGCTCAAGGTCCCCGTTTTCAGGGAGGATCTAAGAGATGAGATCATTGCTTACTTCGAAGTGAATACTGGCAGTGTGCAGTCGGCGGGCACTCTATGGGAGGCCTTTAAGGTGGTGATGCGGGGGGTTGCCATTGCGAAGTCAAAGGGGTTGCTGGGTGGGGTTCTGGCTGAACTACAGGCGGCTGAGATTGAACTGGAGAAAGAGCTGGAGGGAGGTGGGGCAGATACAGAGGAGACATTCAGATTACAGCGGAAGTGCGCGGAACACTGGGACAGGCTCAGTAACTTAAACTACAAAAAATACATAGAAAGGCAACACGCGGGAGGAGATAAAACGGGCCGGCTCCTAGCATGGCTATATAAGAGTGAAGCCCCCAGGTCCCCGATTTCAACTGTAACCGGTGAGGAGGGTGAGACGGTGGACACTCAAGAAGGAGTAAACAGGGCATTTGCGGAATATTATACTGCTTTATATGAGGATGATGGGGGGAGCAGCCAAGAGGAGATTGATGAGGTACTGGAGGAATTAGGCCTGCCCAAGGTGAGTGACGAGGAGAGGGAGGAGCTCGATGCACCGATCACGCTTGAGGAACTGAAAGAGACGGTGCGGCAGTTGCCCACCAGCAAGGCTCCGGGGGCGGATGGGTTCCCTAGCGAATTCTATAAAATGTATGAGGAGGAGGTGCTCCCACCCATGCTAGAAATGCTCAACGAGGCGTTTGAAGTAGGACGGTTGCCGGAGTCGCTTAGGGAGGCGATTATTATACCGCTCCCCAAACCTAATAAACCGGGACATAGCTGTGGCTCCTACAGGCCCCTGTCAATGTTGAATCAGGACAGTAAGATCCTGACAGCTGTTTTGGCCAACAGAATGCAGAGAGTGATCGGTAAGCTGATTCACCCAGACCAGACGGGCTATGTCCCGAGTAGGAACATCACTCACAACCATAGACGACTCCACCGAGTGGTTGAATGGGGGTGCAGTCAGGACAGTGAAATGGCGATTGTGGCATTGGACGCAGTCAAAGCGTTTGATTCTGTTAAATGGCTGTGGTTGCTGGCGACCCTATGTGGGTATGGCATGGGGCCAGGCTATGTTAAATGGGCTGGAATGCTATATAGCGAACCGCTAGCCAGGGTCCGTACTGGTGCAGTGGTGTCGGAGAGATGGCAGCTGGGCAGAGGCACTAGACAAGGGTGCCCATGGTCCCCGATGTTATACATTCTGGCCCCGGAGCCCCTAGCAATATACCTCAGGCAACAATATGAGCCGATCGGCATCGAGGTAGGAGGGGAGAGGCATCTCATATCCTTGTACGCAGATGATCTGTTATTGTATCTCAGGTACCCGGAAGAGAATCTTCAGTATGTGTTGGAGGTGATGGAGCGGTATGCCAAGCTGTCCGGTATAGCGGTGAACCCTCAAAAATCTTGTCTATTCCCGCTGGGGAGGTACGTGGGAAAGCCTGTAGAGAGGTTACCTGTGTTGCAGATTCCGTGGGCGATGGGTTCATTCCGCTACTTGGGGATAGACGTGTATCACTCTATTGAAGAAGAACACAAGCACAACACTGAAATCGCTATAGAAAAAATTGGGAAATGCATGAGGTTTTGGGAAAGGTTGCCCCTAGCGATGATGGGTCGAGGGGCTATGCTTAAAATGGTGGTCCTGCCCCGACTTTTGCATTATTTCAACAATATCCCTTATATGATCCCTAGGAAGTTTTTTGTTAAGCTGCACAGTATGTGCAGAGACTTTTTGTGGCATGGTACCCGACACAGAGTTGCATTATGGAAGCTGCAGAACTTCTATGAGAAAGGCGGTATTAAACTGCCTAATTTCAAGGCGTATTATGTATCGGCACAACTGCAGTATGTTGCTAGGTGGCTCTCTGATGAGGAGACCCCTGAACACAGGTTGTTCGAGAGGGACTGTGCTCCTTTTTACTTGCGGGAAATTATCTGGGTGGCTAGCTCGGATATGAGCAAGCGCCCTAAGATGCTGTTGGTGGGATGGAACATGTGGCGCCGAGCCTGCCGCATGATGGGAGACCCTTTCCCGTGTGTCCCGCAGATACCGCTGGTCGCGCTGACGAAGGGGGACAGGCAACTGAGGGTAATCATTAGGACTTATTGGGAGTCGGTGGGTCTAGTCACCTTGGGAGACATCTGGCAGGAAGGGGCTATTGTGGAGTTTGGGGAACTTGGGACAACGTCAGGACTGCACGGTGGCCAATATGTCACTTATCACAGGGTAGTACAGGAGATTAGGAGTAGGTGGCCTGAAGCCATTTTGGCGGAGGAGCCGGACACCGCCGTCGAAGTGATATACGATACATCAGAGGGTGGGCATGAGGTGTCCAGGTTGTACGAGATGTTGATGACTAAGATCGGGAGGGATCTGGTGCATTTGAGATCAGAATGGGAAACAGAGATGGGAGCCCCGATGGAGGATGGGATGTGGGATCGGGCTTTGGGATATCACAAGAAGGTGTCGAGAAATGCCAGGTTTAAACAACTGCAGTTGTACATAACGCACAGGGCGTACATGACCCCTCGGAGAATATCAAGGTTCAGAAATGTGGGGCGCCAGGCTTGCCCCAAGTGTGACGAAGAGAACGCAGACATGATACACATGTTCTGGGCGTGCCCGGTAATTGAAGTCTATTGGGGGGAGGTTGCACAGAAGCTAGCGGAGAAGGGGGTCACGCTCATAATAGACTCGGCCTGGGCCTGCCTGCTGGGGGGGTATCCCAGAGCGCGGAAACGCAAACATGTTGGGAAATTGAAAGATCTGGCATACGTGCTCGCGAAACGTAGGATCGCCATGGGATGGAAGGAGTGTCACAGGCCGCGGGTGGAGGTGTGGTGGAAGGACCTACAAAAATGGACGGAGGCTGAAACAGTTGTGTGGCAAGAGGCTAGTAGCACAGGGGGGGGGATGAGGAAATGGGCTCCCTCATGGCATGGAAACTGCTGATAGCTGAAATGTTTGGAGCAGTATTGGCCCCTGCAGAATCCGGAAGCAGCGAAGCCCTGACACACGGAACAGATACAGAGGGCGAGGAACAAATAGGCTCATAAGGGGAGGGGGGAGTGCAGTGGTTATGTTGTTGAAAGTTTTTATTTATGTTTTGTTGTATTGTTGTTTTGTTTGAATAAAATAATTTAAAAAAAAATCCTTGTTGACTCCCTTTGTACTCTGCAATTTCTTCTTGCTGTGGCATACTTGATCTTTTGCCAACGTCTATTCTTTGTTCATGTACTAATTCACTTCCAGCATCTGTCAGTTCTGCAGACCTGGTCTCTCTCTCTCCTTCTAGCTTTTCAGAGCCGACATCCATCTTTTTTCAACATAGGCGCTTTACCTGTGTTATATTTTCTATTGCAGCAAGCTTCTGTGTGACTCGTCTACCTTGCGTTTCTGCGTATATACATTTACTACTCATCTGGTTACTTCTGTGTATATATGGTTTCTTCTCACTCATATACACACGTACTCTTGTTTCTTTAGTTACATCTTCATTCTTTAAGTATTCTTATAGCGTTTTTGTGCGTCATTGTGTCTTCTCCTTATGACCTCACTTTGCACCTGTCAGATTTTCTTTACAGTTTATCAAGGTTCAGTGGTGTCTGCAAATCTCCTGCTACCACTTCAGTTTGAAGATACATTCGGTATGGTTGTCTAAGTGCATAACATCCCTCATACACTCAATTTGGTATTGGAATGATACCTGGTGTCATGCATAGTATCTTCTTGTTCTTCATCCTGTATGTCGGAGGTGAGGGGGCGGGTTCTATCAATGACGTACACTTCTGCTCCTCTACAAACCCTTCACTGACAACTGAGGACCGTAGATCAGCAAAACCATATCCTCCCCGCCCCAATATGTTCCACTTGCAGCGCTCTGTTGCTTTCTAGCTAAGTTTATACTATGTATATTCACCTATATACGTATCTGTTGAAAACTCTTGCCCAGAAGGCTCTGCATATGCTGCCATGCCTCGAGGCTCATACATTCAAAGAGAGACCAGTGGCCCTACTAGATGATGAGTGTGCAGCCAGGCACCTTCTGCCCAGTTGCTACATGGACTTCCAGGCGAAGCTGCAGTAGATGAACCCTCTGCCTCTGTGACTACAGTGACAGCATGACTGCTATGCATTCATGTGCCAGGGGAAAGCCACGGGTCACAACACCCACAAAACAGCATGGAGGCTGGAGCAGTCCCGGCAACTGAAGGAACAGTAGCCAGTAATGAACAATTATGATTTGAAATTGGACTGTCTGCTCCTGCCATGCTTCCCTTCAACAGCAGTACACCCAAAAGAAAACCCTGCCTTAGCCTTGCGAGAGAATGTTTCCCCCTTCTCTGTTTTTCTCTCCCATCATCTCCCCAGCTTCCCACCCCATACCCTCTCTAAAGGCCTGTGGCATTCTCCCCTTTTTCTTTTATCAACTGGCCCTCAGCTAATCACTCAGGAAGGAAGGATGTCTCAGCTGCTCAAAGCTCTGAGACTGAGGTCTAGTGCTACCTTTACACTGATCTCTGCAGACCTTTACTTTTCCAATGCGCCTGTCATGCAAAACAGACCTTAGGTAGCACTTCAGGAGAAATGTCAGTGTCACCATAAACCACCAGTGCCATACTACCAGCAGTTCCTCTGTATCACAGAATTGTTCAGCCTTGCCTTGTTTCTTTGACCCTGCACCACTGGCATCTGATGCTCTATGCTGGTGCCCTTCCCCTAAACCCTTATAGGCCCCAGGCCATTGCATATAAGCTAATCTGCCCCATGTTATTGGGGAGATGCTCGTCTAGAGTTGTTTTTCCTTGCCTTGTGGGACCTTCAGTTTTGATTTCCGTATTATAAAACCACAACTAAAAATCCCAGAATGCAACTAGAAAAACTGGTCTTGGTGAGCATCTCCTCAAAAACATGGGAGATATTGGCATGTATACAATGCTCTTGCATGTTGCTCTTTAAGGTTCTGCTCAAGTATCAAACTTCTGACCCTTTACCATATCTACAGCACTGCTAGGGCACTAGTACACCTCATGCCTCCCAGTCTTTTCAGCTGTGCCTTTTTAGTATAGGCCTCCAAGACTTGCTACCAGGCTCTCAACCCCCATCCTCACTGCCACCTGAGAGAGTGTTTCTCCACAAGGCTTCTCAGACCCTGCACCAGTGAGGTACACTTGTGGTTCCTCAGGCCCTGCCCAAGTGCCCCTTCAGTCAAACCTCTGGTACAGAAGTAGAACTGGTACTGGCCTGTGTGGTTCATCCACTATATTTCGTGGGAATTTTAGTGAACTCTCCATCCTACCGTGTACAGCCTCATGCAAGTGATTTACAGTGACCACTATTATTGGCAGAGATTAAACAGATTGTGAACACAGCCTCATGCAAGTGATTAACAGTCACCATTAGTATTGGCAGAGGTAGTTTGAGGATGCAGCCTCATGCAGGTGATTAACATTGTCCATCATTATTGGCATCAATAGATTGTAGCTGTAGCCTCATGTAAGTGATTTACAGTGACCATTCTTATTGGCATAGATTGTGGCTGCATTCTAGTGCAACTGATTTAGAGTGATCTTTATTATTGGCATACATAGACCATGGCCACAGACTCATTACAATGTTGTAAAATGCTAGAGAACCAATTGTAAATTGTATGGCTTTTAAACCGATTTCCCCCATAAATTGTGCTGTAAAATGCTCAATTTTAACACATTATTTAAAAAAGAACTCCTACAAACCCAACTAGATTATGTTGGGCTTCCTCACTATCCTTGTAACTCCTGCTCATTTGGGAAAATATTCAGGCCACTTCACTGACTGACCGTGAATCATTTAATATACTAGATTTCATGTACTACCCTATGTCACACAGCAGACATTGATCAACAAATAGGCCATACGAGGGAATCCTGTAAAAAAAAAGTTTTATTAAAAATTAAATAGTGTTGGGAGTTAAGTTGATCGTTGTCAGGATGGTTCATCTCCTAGATGGATAGTGTTGCATAAAAAGGAAATTGTCTCTTGAAAGCAAAGTGTTCAAAAAGTTCTTCAGTACGTCCAGGGCTAGGTGTGCCCTGGTATTTCCACACACTAAATTGTGAGCTCACATTTCTGGATTTTAAGGGGTTTCCACACCCTATTATTCACTATTCTTGGTATCTTTGACTTGGTTCTCAGTCCCATGTATTAACTCCGTCATTGGACCCGGTCGAAGCATTATAAAAGGGGAGCCGTAAGTGGTGGGCCTTTCGAGATGGACTGAAGCCAAATGATGACAGGAGACGTAGACTGCCCCAAAGATGGGACACAGTTCTCACTATGTCCCCCCACTTCCTCCCTCTTTGTCATGGTTCTGCTCTCCCAGCCACCTGCTCCAATCTCTCTCCTTTTCCCAGTGTCTTCCCTCAAGTCTCATCCCCACAAATCCTTGCCCTCCATTATTTGTCTTCTTGGGTGTACCTTTTTTATGTTAGTGTCCACCACCAACTTTGCTTAAGTACCCTTCTCCTAATCCTTAACAGTCTTCCCCTTCACCTCCTCAGTTTATCTTACTACCTTCTCCTTCACCACTTTGAGGAAACTCAATATTCCCCCTTCACTTCATTCTATTACCTCTTTTTCTTCCATCCTGAGTTTTCGCTACTCCTTTACTTCCTTTGATACTTGCTCCGCCCCCACTCTGCTTCACTTTCCTTTAGCTCCTGTACTGTCCTTATTAGTCCCTCCTCCATAGGTTCTTGCAGTAGCTGTCCATTCTCCTCACCTTCATCAGCCTTTGGGGTCTCTCCTCCAGCCTTTTGTCTCCTGCTCTCCCCATGCTCCAGGGGCTCTGCTCCAGTTTCTTGTTGCCAGCTTCTTCTCTTTCTATTGCCATCCACCACCGAATTAACTCTTCTACTTTCTGATCCTTCAGGGTTTTATAAGGCTTCGGCCCATCCTTCCAATCTCCCTGTGGTGGATTGGGATTCGGGTGTGGTTAATTGGAATAGAGAATTTGGGAGTTGTAGTTCTGTGGACCTAGATGGGACTGGACCAGAACTATGCCCGCCATTGGAGTTCCCAACTCCATCTTGTTTTTTCAAGCTGTTGGCTGACTGTTTCTGGGATCCCTTGACTAGCTCAGCTCCCCCTTTTTGTTTAAATGGATTCTAGAGAAGTGTCGGAACCCGCATGAGGAGAGGTGAGCATACCAGCGCTGTCAGTATCATGGGAACACTGCTCCTCCGTTTTCTTGAAGGGGCCAGAGTGTCTGCTGTTATCCTGTGATGATCCACAACCCTCTGCACGTGGAATTGTAGGGTCATTCCTGGGATTCCCCCCATGCTGTCCATTGACTCAGCATCACATCACTTGAGACACCAGCTGGCCTCCTTGGTGGCCCTTATTCTCCAGCATGGTCAGGCAGGAAGGGAGCTTCAGCACATTTAGACATTACATTTTAAATTGTATAGATTTTTGCCACATTTTGTTTCATAACGTGTGTTGTAAAATGTACCTTTTCCACACATTATTTTGAAATTGTTCTCAGAGGATCAATTTGCTTAATTATTTTGGACTTTGTCGCTACTTACGATCACCCGTGCTAAATTGGAGAAATATTTAGTCCCCTTAAGTGAAAATATTCACCCGTCATGACTGATTGTCAATCATGTATGATCTGGATCCCCGTCAAGCAAGATCCGTACGCCACACGGCATCAAATACTGCCACCTCTACTGTCCTCAAGTGGGTTTGTAGGCCCAATGTTTTGGACTACATGAGATTGTAAGGCCCAGCAGTGCCTGCTGGTCGCCTTCCTCTGATGCCTTTGTTCTGCTCATGAAACGTGTTGCCTCTATTTCAAAGCACAGCCTACCTGTACCTTTGTCAACTCGTAAAATAAAATAGTTTGTTAATTCATTGAGCATGCCTCTTAAAGAAACACAACCGTTTTTTACCTTTCCTCCTTTTTAAAATTAATATGGAAAGGGTGGTGCAGATGTATTGTAATCTATGCAGTTGACTTTATTGCGCAATTCATATGCAGATATTTATTTTCTTTCGTATTCTTGCCCTTGTTGACATTAAATCATACAGCACTGGTTTTGCTTGGTATGTTTCCACAAGGATATCTTCTACGAGGTCCGTATGCTTTGTTGCATGATTTGCCTGCTTTGAAAGTCAGCTTTATTGAAAACGGAAAGATTCACATTCCCAACATATTCTGTTCTATATAGGATATGGGTACTTCCCTGATTTCTTATTTACGAGGAACCGGTCTCAGTGGTTAATCAATAAAGAGCAGTGGGCACCAGAGTATCATTTGTATCAAACATTGTTTATTTATTCTTTCATTGTTTAAAAAAAAATGTTTTTGTTTGTTATTCTCATATATTTTACATAATAAACATAATCATATCAAACTCATCAGTAACCGACAACAACATTTTAAGAGTCACACAACAACTGGTTTTGAAATCACGCATAAGGACTGATCTGATTTGAATGGTGGAGGTCTGGCTATAATTTGTGGAATACATTTGAAATGTCCTCAAATGTCTATTGATTCCATTTCCTGTTTTGAATGGTTGCAATAAAATTCTCTGCGAATGTTTCAACAACCTTTCTCATCTATGTTATTTATAACCCTCTGGGAAATAACAAAGTATTTGTCCCTGAGTTAATATATTTTATTATCCATACACAACTGATGCTTTATTTGTGTCTATTTGTTCGGGATTTTAGCAGTCCCTTGGGTAATTATAACTACTTTAACACCTTATTAAAACGTCTTGAATCCTTAGAACTGTTTCAAGGTTGAAGCTTCCGTACTCATGTTCAGGGTAACATTATTGATTAGATTATCACTCCTCAAATGTTTCGTTTAAAAATTGACTGTTAGCACATTGACTGTTCTGATCATTCCTTAATTATTTTTGATATGATTACCCCGAATGCTTTATTTGAGAGGTAAGACCAAAAGGCAGGCTGTGTTAAAGAGACGCTTGTCTCATTAATTCACTTCTGTCTTTGGCCTTATCGAATATTTCCTCACTTATGACAAAAATTCATTCAGTTGATGATGCATTTATGAAATTTAATAATGATTGATCATGAATTTCATTGCTCCACTTAAGGTGAAATAGGAAAAATCAGGCCAACATAACGAGCTCCGGGTTTTCAGAAGCTTTAAATAATGAAAGTCAAGCCATACAGAAATTAGAGCGTACATGGCGTTCATCCCCTTAGGCTAATAAATTAGGGAATCTAAAGCAGGGATGCCGCAGTTATTCAGACAATGGGCCTCATTTCAAGTTTTCTGGTCCGGGAACTTTGGTACCGGCAAGCTTACCGGTGCTGTAGTTCCCGGACCGGCAAACTACAAGTTGTGCTGGCGGGTGCCTTTCTGCCCATCAGGTCTGCACCTGCAAGCACAGCATGTCGGATGCACCGGCACACCATTCTGAATGGTGCCGGTGCATCCGACCTCCCCATTCCCATTGAGCCCCATTGGGCTCAATGGGAATGGGAAGCATTTTTTTCCGGCGCCCGCAAATGGGCAAATACCGGGGCCGGAATGCCCCGGTAATTGCCAATTCGCTGGTGCTGGAAAAAATCACAAGTTTGGCGGCAGCCTGCCGGTTTTACCGGCAAGGCTACCGCCAAACTTGTAATGAGGCCCATTATCTTTAAGCCAAATGTACTTACTATAATCAAACCCTTGAGGCTGCTGCAAACAAACCAAAAGCATTGTTTGTGCTACTAAAAGTAATACAAAATCCTCTCACAGCGAAAAACCCCCACCCTTGAAAGCTCACGACTTTCCTCTATTTTTCATCCGCTAAGATTTTGCGATTCAGAACTCCATCTCTCAGCCTTCTCTCAGTTCTTCTGAACTCCCTAAATTTCAAGGTAAAACAATGGCTATTTGGGGGTCTTTTTCGAGTTCTGATGCCCATAAGCTTACACTGTTGATGTCTGCAACTAAGGCTACTCATTTTGCTGATGATAAATTAACCTGCATCGATAGTTAAAATGCACATCCCGATTTTTCTTGCTTTTCTTCTTCAACTTGTACAGCTGTCGCTTGAAGAAAGTTCCTTTCCTAATTCCCGTAAACATGGGCATGTGCCTCCTTTAGAAAAAAAAATAAAATAACCTGATCTAGTCACTGACTGTCAAATTATCGACTAGCAACTTTCCTTGGACATTTTTGGGAAAGAGTTGTCTGAGCAAATGAATATCTGGATTAATGAACAAAACTTACTGGGCCCTTTTCAATCAAGGTTCCGCTCATGCTGTAGCATTGAGACTGTTGCATTACAGATTCTCGATGATGTGTATAGAGTGCTATATAAAGTCCTGGGTCCTGGCCTCCCGCACCCAATCGCCTACAGCCTCTGCTACTTCCCTGCACTTTGCCTTGTCACCCACTGGTCTGTCCCACCGCAGGCTTGCACTTACCTATTTATTGTTGGTATATCATTCTGCCTAGGCACTTACAGCTGCTCACTCCCTAGCACTTCCCACTTGATACGCCTAGCATTTACCCCTACTCCCCCACCCCTTCTCTCTCTCTGCATGTGCACGTTCTGAATGCTCACAAGGCCTAGTAGGTCTGCCTTTACCTTACAGTGTTCTATCTAATTTTACTCCCATGTTCCCTCCCTGTTGTGCTGTGGCCGCTTTGAAACACTATTTACTTGTTGGGTAAGCGCCTTACAAATGCACAATAAATAACATAAATAAATGATGGCAGTGCATGTTTGCTAGTATTACTTGATTTATAGGCAACACTTGACGTCACCATGGATCATGAGATACTTTTGAAAATGTTGTAAGATCCAATATGGCTCAAAGCAGAAGAACGTCTGGGTCAAGGTCGGTCCGACGTTATTTAAGCCGCTTATTGAGCCCCTCAAGGTTCCATTTTATCCCCTATGCTTTTTAATTTGTGTGTGGAACATTTAGGTCGCATAGCTAAGAAATATGATGTGTCTTTGCATCAGTATGCAGACACTAAGCAAGTGTATCTCCAAATTTCGTCTGAAAGTGAGATGGGATGGCTAAGGAATGGTTTACTTGATGTTCAAGCATGGGTGTCTTCATGTTTTTTTTAAGTTCAATGCTAGCAAAACTGAATTTCTACTGCTATCCCATGCTCACTGCTTACTCTTCCTAAATGGTTTATTGGTTCTGAGATTCCTGGAGCTCCTGTTGAGATTGCCAAAACTGCTGAGTCTTTAGTGTTCCTGTTGGATTCTTCACTATCCTTTAGCCCTCCGCCCCCCATATTAACATGTTGGAGAAAGCTGCTCATTTCCACTTATTGGCTTGAGATCTGTGAAATCTTTTTTAACAGAGGGACACTTTAGACTCTTAGTGCAATCATTAGTTTTATCTCGGATCGACTATGGGAACTCTATTCTCATGTGTCTCCCACAATCCACCTTGGCACCTCCTGAAGGATTTGTTCCATGCTGCTGCTCGTTTGGTGTCCAGCGCAAAGACGTTTGATCACATTCCCCCAGTTTTAATAGACCTACACTGGCTCCCCCTTAATGCACGATTTCTATTAAAGTTAATGTTTATTACTTACAAAGTGGTCCACCTAAAAAGCCATTCTTCAATATAGTAGCAAAATAAGATCTCGCGGGGTTCGAGAGGATAACGCAGCGATGGCTTACTACACTTGGCAGTCCCTCTTTTTAGATCTGCTTTCTCTGCTAAAAGTTCCTTTTCTGGTGCATCCTGGAATAGCGTGGTTCCTAACATTCGTATGATTCCCGATTATCTTAGTTTAGGAAAAGACTGAAAGCTTGGTTATGGAACTACGTATTTAAATTGATGTTCTAATCTCGATCTTAATATGTTCAGGTGCCCCGTTTGTAGGATGCTAGCCACTTTTATCGCAAAGTTTTATTGATAGTTTTACCTTCTTGACTAGACTTCTTTCTACCTTTTATCAACCTTGTTTTTATGTGTTTTTTACGTATTTTATGGATAAGGCATTGTCTTGTTTTATAATTATATATGTACAGACTGCACAGCGCTCGGATACATTCGTTCCATGTTCGCACTGTATAATATTTTAAATAAATAAATAGATGTGTTTCAAATCCTTTGCCACTTGAACAACTTTTGTGATCCTGGTCAGTCATTTGCCTTTCGGAACCTTGTTGTATTTAAATGCTTAAAATAAGGTGCACCTACAGAGGATAGAATTAACATCCGACTTCTTTCGCTTTATTGTTCAAAATAGTTTCATGCCCTGCCATACAAAATGGTTCAGCAAAATCATGAAATACTAACGGCCGGTGGCCCCGAGAAGCGCTCCCAAGCCCTGTCACCAAAACCTGCCTCTGCCGCTGACATGTTTAGCTTGGCTTTGTAACTGCCTGAAGTCATGTTCAGTTTTGAGTAGCTTTGGCTCTTAGATGGCACTTAACTGTTGCATTGGAGTGCATATAGGAGATAGATGAGATGGGAGGAGGGACAAACAGATGACCTAAGCCTTTGATTGAAGAGTGAATGTTGTGTGTAACAGTGGCCGTGCAAGATACTGCCCATGTGTTCCTGCATCTTTTTAGCGCTGTGATAAGCTAGAAGTGCTCATGGCTTGTGTTTTACATTGATTGTTAGGGTGTATTTGCCAACTACATAGCAAATTACACAAAGCAAGGAGGAAAATTAAATAGTAATGCGTGTATTTCTGTTTATTTTAGGGACTATATGGGCGGAGGAATCTGTCCTAGTAAAGCCACGATTGCAGGCAAAACAGTTATCATAACCGGAGCAAATACTGGCATTGGCAAAGAAACCGCATTGGAGTTAGCCAAGCGAGGTAATATTTTCTTTAAACTTGTTGAGCTGCCAAAGATTCTTGGAATTTAGCATAAGCATATCCCAATACAATCAAATGCTAGATCCTCGCATCCTTGGGGGGATTTAGGGAGGGGGGAGGGGGCAGGGGGCTAACGTCCCCAGGATGCTTAGAAATGTAACTGCAATATAACACAGAGAAAGAAATGTGAATGTGAAATACTCAAGTGAAAAATCGCCTGTGGAGCAAAAGTGTGATGCTGTGCATTAGAATTAGCTAGCAAAGGTTGATCGTCTTGCCTCATCATTGTAATCCACGACATATTATGGAAGGAATGCTCGACAACAATAATGCTTAAAAAGTCGATATTTTTTAATTTTCCATATGCAGACCGCACTAATATTTTTTTAACATTACACCTTTTATATATTACAACATTTTGTGCACATCCTTTCAAATAATTTTAACACATGTTAAATTAAACTTTTATAACACCTTTAATACCAGTCACCAGTCGCTAAGCACTGGGATTTGTACCTGGGCTGCTCTGCGTTGTCTTGCTTCCAGGACAAATGCGTTTCCCCTGAGCTACCCTCCTGGCGTATGTTGCTGCTGTTATTGACCTTTTCTTTACAAAATAAACGAATAACATGTTATTACTACCTTTCCTTTTGCCTAGAAAAAAACAAAATAGATTCTCCTACTACTGTGTTCATCATTTTGCCTTTGATTTTGCCAAGATAGTGAGCACTCCTTAAAAAAAAAAAATATATCCAAACAGTCTGTCATGCTTAGGTTTTAATATCTTGGTGTTGGCTGCAGGCGGGAAACCATTAGAATGACAGCAAGACATAACCTCTTCTGGAATGTCAGTAAGAGTAGTCCTCTCAGAGGAAAAATACCATATCTCAACCCGGGAATCTCCCCACTCCCGTGGGCTTTGTCTCCACCCAGGTGATCCTCCCGCAGTACACCACCCCTAGGATTGGGGTCAGGAAGCATCTGCCCTCTCCTGGCCACCTGGGAGGAGACTTTAGGCAGTGTTTTGGTGGGGGTTCCGCAGGATTCTCCACAATGTTGCCAGGGTCGAAAGGAGGAGAGCCTTACCTCCTGCTGGGGCGAAGCTGCCACCACCGACGTGAGAGGTGGGGCAGAGTGTTCCGCATTGGCAAAGCATGCCAGGAAGACCCAACCGCTGCAGACAGACTGCAGCCGGGAAAGACCTTGCAGAAGCTCTGAGGTACCAAAAAACACCTTCCTTGACCGGATGGATCCCACAGCAGAGGCCCCTGGAGCTACGGAGTCATACAGGCTGGCTGGATAGAGCAGAGAAAGGTGCGGGCCGAATCTTCATACTCGCAGTACCTGGCAGGTTAGTGTACTGGGGCTGCCACGTGGAACTGGAGTTAGGGTCTGGGACCCACATCCCATTCATCAAGGATTCCAAGGTCATCCTCATAGTCACAGTGCCTGTCAGTGTAGTTCACCAGGTAGACTACTGGAAGAGAACCATTTCTTCAGGGTCTGCGCCCCATACTAACATGCCTGGAGAGGGACACGTTTGGGACATTGTGTAAAGCATAATCAAAGCTGAGGAAAGAATCATACCAATTGGCACCCCTTGGCATTGTGAACAGCCCTGAAAAACCTGGGAAGACCAGGAAAGGGAAAACATTGCTCCTAGGGTTGAAAAAGTACAAACACTGAACCTGAAGAAGGTTAGGTGGGAGGGCGTCACCCCCCAATACATTGTGAACTGCCAAATAAGGTTGCTACAGGTCAGGGCAAGGGAAACATCCCCCATTGTGAGGGTGAACTGTACAACAAGTCTGGGAAAGACCAGGGGAAGAGAGGTATTCGCCCCCCAATCCCTGTTCTTGGGAATCCCTCTTGTTGAGCAAAGTATAAAGTTAAGAGGAGAACTAAGGGGAAGGTAGGTAGTCCCCTTGGCTGTGAAAGACGCAACACAAATTGCAATGACAGAGATACTTTTTGGGAAGTTTTGTTTGATATTATTTGTGGAACGTTTTGTTGGGTACTACTTCACCTACATCCTAAGAAGAAGATCACAGTCTGGGAGAAGGAAGCCATTCTCTCAGCCTGTACTACCTAAGAAGAACTTGGTTGTGAACCTGCTGCCCAGAAGAAGGTAGTCACTCTTCTGGACCAACAACCACTTTTTATTTATTAGAATTAGAGTTGGGTGTAAGGGACAGAGTGAGATTTCTGGACACAGGACATGGTAGTATATTCGGACAGTACCCTTAGTATTTACGTTGAGGCCGGGAAACCCCTCGTAGAATTAGGAAGAGGCAGGTTTTTCTTTTCTTTTAGAAACAAAATAAAGCTTATTTGTTTGAACATGCCACTTGTGTGTCAGTGTCCTCCTTCTGCACCCTTACAATTCTTTAATGGGTCCTGAGGACGAAGGGGTACCGTCCACTACTTCTGCTGGCACAAGCATGGCCTTTGGAATTCGTGGTATGTTGTTAAGGCGGGCCCAATGATCATCCAAAAAGACTTCAGCCGCTCCTCAGTCTAACAAAGCAGGTATATCATCAATATGGTTCTCATAAAAGTGTAACAAGACTTTTATCACCACCATCGAGTGTTCCTGGTTTTGGCTATTAGCCACAAGGGAGCTCAGATGACCATCCCGGAATTGTGGTTCCCTCTACGATCGGGAGGTGGCGCTTCCTGGACGTCATGGAGGAGCCACTGGGCATTCCGGCTTCACATGGTCTTTTGAGACACAGTACATGCAGAGTCCTTGGTTTCTTCTGCATTTGCGTTCTTCGAAAGGTAAAGGTCCTCAGTGTTAAATTGAAGACGAGGTGAGGCAATATGATGGTTTCTTTGTAGGTAGTTTATTCTACGAGCCCTTATGGGTTTCACTCCTTTTTTAAGTATTATTTTATGTTGGAACCCTTTTAAAAGTCCAATGGAATCATTAAATATTTTGGGAAATTGTTTGGCCAAAGCACTCTTGATGTCGCAATCCTCCTTTAACACACTCAAAATGAGAACTTCCTCACCAGGGTGAATTCTAACGAGAAGTGTGGCCTGTTCTTCCCATCGAACACCAGACGACCCATTCTTTGCAACATACAGTTTGCAGAATGTCTCTCTTTCCTGAAAGCGTAGTTTCACCCAGGTGTAGCCTATAATGTCTATCGGTGATTTACTGTTTCCTGTCACTCTCAATCTTGTACACAAATGTTCTCCAGGATTGCCTTTTAACTCCTCAATAAAAACATCTATATCTACCATTGTGTATGGCGACCCAGTATCTACCATGATGGGAATGGACACTCCATTAATGTGCATGGTCACCCAACGTCCTTTGTTAACTTTTTTTGTTCCAACTGTGAGAATTTGTATATGTTGGGCATCTTCATCAACAATGGACAACATACTTCTGTGCCCCTTGCTCTCTTCAATTGACCTGACCATATTCTGTTGTGAGTGATCTGTTTATCCCTTGTTGTAGTTGTGTGTATCTCCCTCTTCCCCGCACATTTCTGCACACTTTGGCAAAATGTCCAAGGTGACCACACTTATAGCATTCAATTGCTGCAGCAGGACAGTCTTTTTCAGGGTTGACATGTTTATAGCAACCACATTTTTGGCAGTGATTCTGAAATTGGCCTCTGTAACTAGTCTCTCTATCATTCCTGGGTTGTGTTCTCGAATTGCCAATGGTCATCCTCTTTATTAATGCTACCAAATGTTCATCACCATCCTCCTTTTCTTTCACCTCTTCTTGAATAGATTTCACTTCTTTTACATAATTTCTCTCAAATTTTTCCTTCATACATCGCTCCCCCATCTCCATTGTCCTAGCAATTTCTAACGCCTGTTCCAGTGATGGGTCCTTGGCCTGCCAAAGTCTTTGTTGGATATGAGAGTCCGCCACATTGAGCACTAACTGATCTCTTAGATACTCATCGGCAATTAGAATTGGACATGAGGTTCCTTAGGGCAGCATATAAGTATCTATAGATTCGTTCTTTAACTGGCGCCTCGAAAAGAAGCAATATCTCTCTAAAACAGTATCCAGTTACATTTTGGAAAACACATTTTTCGAAATGCCATTTTGTCAAAACAAAAATGCCCAAAAAAAAATGTAGGAATGTTTTTTTTTTATTTTATGTTTTTTCGTTAGTAACAAAAAAAAGTGTTAATAAAAAAAAAAAAACGGGGTGTGAGGTGGTAACCCCCCATTTAAAAAATAAAATGTAAAAAAAAACATTCGAAAAAAAAATTTCCTGCCATTTTGGTGTCGAAAAAATGGCATTTCCAAAATGTGACGTTTGAAAATGTCACTATAAACCTTCTAAAACAACATTGACCTTGTTCCCAAAGTGCTTGGCTTTTCCCAAAGCATTTTCAAATTTTCTGTTATTGTCTCCCGATCCACCCTCAACATTATCCAGGTCAGGGAGAGCTCTGAATATTCTTAGACCTTCTGCACCTATGCAATTCAATAGAGTGGCCTCCTTCAAGCTATCGCTGTACTTTGCTCCTCCAATGGCCCTTAGGTACACTTGGAAACCGTCTACCCATTGCTTCCACGGGCATATGGGATTCCCTGGTTGGGACAGAAACTGAATTGGGGCAGTCACATGTTGCATGACCATTTTGTTGTTGCAGGCTCTTTATTCAATGGACTTAGAGATTAAATTGCACAAAGAGTATCTTGTATAAAGGTATACATGTGGTGGAGTTCATTGCATCCCTTACTGTGTCATTGTCTCTCCTTTATTACCAATGAGTTCAGTGTGGCTGTATAAATAACTTGATTCCTTGTAACAAGCTCTGTTGAACTCCGATACCTTGGTTGCCTTTGGCAACCCTTAAGCAATTTCCAAGATGGCGGCCATGTTTGGGCCCACACAAGGGTCCTTTCCTTTACTGTGCCGGTTGACTACAGGAGCTTTTGGGTTTATAATTTGTTCAGCCCCCAACGCGTTCTGCCAGGTGTTTGCCGGACTCACTTTCACCTTCCGTTCGAGCGCTCCACTCTGCGCAGCTTCACCTGCAACGCGCAGGCTCCTCCTCACTTGGGCACCGTCCCAACTGACAAGGCTGTTAACGCAGGTTCGTTTTCTTCTCCAGAGGTTCACCCACACCTTGGCATCGTCGTCGCCAATGTTATAATGAAGACGAGGTGAGGCAATATGATGGTTTCTTTGTAGGTTTCTTTGTAGGTAGTTTATTCTACGAGCCCCCGGAGCGGAGGCCACCGAAGACAAATCTTATTAACTGAATGGTTCTGGAATGCATGCATTTCAGAATCATTCATACAAATACGTATGAGGAAAGAATCCCATAAAACACTTGGGTGGTTCCTACTTGCATGGGTTCTTCCTCTGACTGTGCTTTGGTATTTGTTTGGGATACCACAGAAGGACCATGTAGCGTCTGAGTCTTCTTACGCTCAGCATGTCTTTCTTGTAGTCTGTATTCCATTTGCATTAATAGCGTGATCATTTCCGCTAGATTGGTGGGTCTAGGTACCCTAGCCACCTTTTTTTATTCTTTTGATGGCACTCACCGAAAAAGTGTTACGAAAGCATTGTCTGGCCATGCAGTATCAGTGGCCATCTGTTTGAACTGGGTAATGTAAGCCAGGGTGTCCAAAGAAACTTGCTTAAAGTCCAAAAGATGTTCTTGGGCTGACACTGTTATTTCTTGACACCCAATCATAGCTCAGAGACTTGTAACAAAGCCTGGATATTACTCCAGCACAGGATTGTTCGTGGTGGCCAAGGGGGTTTCCCAGGCTAATGCACTGCCTACTAAGTTGGAGATCATGTACCCAACCTTAGCTGATCCGTGGGAAAAAACGATTGAAATTAAACTGTACAGGGCAGACATCTAAAAATTCCTTCAGTTTCCTGGGGTTTCCATCAAACTTATCCCCTGGAAGTAGGCCTGGAGGAATTGTGTGTGCTTTATGGGGTTGAACAACCATCTGTTTTAAAGTGGCGTTTCCATTCTTAAGAGATTGGACCTCTACTGTTAGTGGCTGCACTGTGGCAACTAATTGCTGCATTTGGTCCATCTTGTGGGTGTCGCTAACTGTCAAGTAGCGAGCACTGACCAGATTACTGTGGTTTGTTGTTGAAGCTTATAGCGGAATCCCCTGGAAAATGCAGCACCTGAATTGCAAACAGGTGGTCGTGTAATCCCCGGCCAACCCTCCTGGGGTTGAAAAAAACCCTGGATGGAGGCTACAGTAGCAAGGATGTGACGACTTCTGCCGAGATGCACTTGTGCAATAAATCCAGCAGCAGGAACAACTGCCTGACGCGTAGCACAAGGGTAACGGAGAAGAGAAAGAAAAAACAGGTCGGAGCCAGAAGGAAGTGAATGCTAGGAACAGACGAGAAAGGGCGAAGAGAGCAAGCACAGAACAAGCCAAACAAAGCATTAGTGCTCGGAAAGTAGCGCTGCAAGGAGCTTATCGCTGCCAGTGAATAAAAGCTATCCCTCAGAGCCACAATCGTTGTCAACTGGAACATTGTGTATAGTGCAGAGCCGCGGAGCGACCTGCCGCCATCTTGGAAGTATGGAATACTGGCGTGCAGTAGTTTGCTTCCATTTATGCCACAAGAACCACGTTTTGTACTGATTCCTAACATAAACACTCACTAGTATACACAAGCTCTTCCCAAGGCTTCCCACAGGGGTTGGCGAATATTAATTAACATGCTGGAGGTACAGAGGCACTCCAAGTAAGGCAGCTCCATCAGAGCTGTTTGGGGAAACGAAGGAGAACATTTATCCAGCCCATGCCATTAAGAAATCCAAAACGTGGTTGGCTTTGATTTAACCTCAGGCCATTCCCCCTGTAGACGACATGATCCTGAGCACATTGTGCAATCACAGTCCAGCACAGCCTACATATCCCAGGTGCAACTAATGATATTATGTACCACCAAAGAATAGGAGAGATCAACTTTTAAAAGGCAGCCCAGCCCTGTTAGCCAGTATTAAGCCTTTGGCGATCTGACAGGATCCTGGGAGACCCATGTGTTGGAGACCCCATGCCAGGAGAGTACTATGACGGACACCAGGCAGAAGAAGATACTGGTATATGGTAAGGATCCAGAAGCCTGGTCTATAGAAGGGGAGAAGTTGATTTAAGGAACAATTATGTTATATAATGGAATGAATGGATAGCTGTGTAGAGCAGCAGGGAGGTTTTGGATTGTGTGTGTGTTTGAGAGACAGAAATTGTTATCACCTTGGAGAGGAGAGTGAGGGATATCATATGGCAGAAGGAAAAAGGGATACTACCCAAAGAGAAGAAAGGAGTGAACAGCTAGAGAGTAGAGCAGGACCTTCTTATACCAGGGAGATAGTGAGAGGCTACCCACTTAGGTAGTGTGGATAGGGAGGTTCTGGAGCACCACATTGGTCCCAGGATGTCACACTGTTGGTGGGTTATGTCAGTGTAGTGAGTCCCACTGATCACCCAGCTGGTTGTCCATAAGTGACCAAGAGTCACTTATGGACAACCAGCTGGGTTCACGAGAAGAATGTCTTTATCTGCAATAGAACATAATACTATTACAAAAAGATGGTATGTAACTTCTAGTGGTTCCCTTTCCTCCCCACTCCACAGGTCTCTGTCTACCTGAATGCACAGATGTATGTTAAAAGGATGTAGAGGAGTATTGATAGTCAAGGGGCCAATCACCTGTCTGAGTGCCATATGGATACACAAAAGGGAAGTACTTGCAGAGGACGTATTTCTGCGGCATCAAGGCGCAATCTAGAGGGACACAGTAGGGTCGATGGGTGGCAATTCATGAAGAAAGTCAATTGTAATGTGCACGCTTTTAGGTGCCCAATCAGAGTGCATGGCAGAGTAGTGAAGACATTCCTTCCAGAGATCTTTCATAACCATAATGTGTATTGCCCGATGGGTTGTGAGGAGTGTGGCAGATGAGAACCAGGAGACGTACAAGGTGACCAATCACTAGAAACCTAGGCTGTCCCTATCTTTAAGGGTCTCGGACCTATTCTATAAAGAAAAATGTTAAAGGGTGCTTGTCAGGATGTCAGATAAAAATAAGGAAGTCCTCCATCCGGAATCCTATGCTACCTGAATTCTGTCCCTGCCACTTAGAAAGGAATCCTATGCAATCAACAAAAATACAGTTGGTCTTAGGTGGGTCGGCTTCTGATCCCTTCCTCCTGACAGCTTTGCATGTCTTTTTCAATAGAAGCTTCTCGCCCCGGTGTTAAGGCTGAGCCAGGAGCTTGAACGATTTTCCCAGCTTTTCTTTCCTGTATTGTTCAAGTCAGTCCAACAAAATGTCTCTTTCGCCCTGTCTTGGAGCCTGGTTTCTCTCACCCTGTCCTGTGGTCTCCAGTCTCTCAACCTGCCTTGTGGTTTCGTTTCTTTTACCCCTTCTTGGGGTCTTGGTTATCTCACCCTGCCTTAGGGTTTGGGGTTTTTCTCCCCGCCTTGGGTTTTCATCTCTCTTCCCCGCCGGGGGGTTTAGCTTCTTCTACCCTGCCTAAATATTTTGTGTTTCTCACCCCACCTTGGGGTTTTAGCTCCTGTTCCTCACCCAGGGGTCTCAGGTTTCTCACCTCCCCTTGGGGTTTTGTCTCTTCTTCCCCACCCTGGTGTCACGGATTTCTAAGCCCGCCTTGGAGTTTTGATTCTTCTACCCCCACTGGGGCCTCAGGTTCCTCACTCCGCCTTGGGGTTTTGTTGTCTCTGGTTTCTCATCCCACCTTAGGGGTTTGTTTCTTCCCCACCTTCTGGTATCAGTTTTCTCACCCCGCTTTGGGTTTTTGTTGGCCCGATCCTCTCCTGATCCCCTGTATCCACTGTGCACCTCTGTTTCTGGGTTGGAGCTTGCTGCGAGTTCTGCCGCTGCAGTAAATCCTCGTCAGTCCCCTCCAAGTGTCATGTACCGAGCAGCGCTTGTCATTTTCTTTGTCGGGCCACTGGCGGGTCCCTGGATTTGGCGTCTCTTTGCTGGTTCTCTGGCAGACGCAGTGCCATGTTGCTCCTTTGGTTTGAGCCTCGCCTGCTCCTGGACTGGCAGGTTTGTCGAGTTCAGCGTGCTCGGCTTCAGCTCACCATGCCACGCCTGACGTATATGCCTCGTCATCCTGCCAAACCCGCAGGAGGAGGGCCACGCCCTTCTCGGGTTCCATGGTTTCTCTCTTCCACTTCAATGTGGATTGCCTCTTTATCTCTCTGTATAAGTGGGCGGGTTACTCGAGCCTCTTCTTGCTCTAAGCAAGTCCCCTTCAAACAGAGGATCAGAAACCACACCAGCCAGTCTACAAGGAAGTTTCAAGTCATTACACACATTTAAACACATGTAGCCAACACAAATAGTGGGACTTTGGAATAGGGACAATCAATGTTATCTCTACCTCCCTTTCCCCAGAGAGAGGTGAGGACCCCTGCCCCTAGTGGGATCCTGCTTGCCATGTCCTGTAGGGGATGTTTAGCTTAGCGGGCTCACCTCCCTAGTTCCAAAGGGGTGGCTTCCCCTTTGAGAGAGGGGACGAATAGCCTGGTTTCGTCACAGGAGACAACAGTGTACAGATGCCAAAAGTAACAATCGAAAATCCAAAGTTGAGACAGGGCAAGAAAACAACAGGTACAAATATAGATAACAAAGCGATGTGCCAGCAATGTCCAAGGTGGTTCCTAAAAAAGAAAAGGTGTCTATAACCAGAAGAAGTCAGAGCAAGTGAATGTGTGGGCTCAGTAATGTGAGGCGGACAACTGCTTATAGTTTTCTTGGTATTTGACATTTTATTGTAAGCAAATATTGCAAAGAAAACCTAACTACGCCTACTTTACCAGATGATTTCCTACCTAGTCTAGGATCTCAGGGTAAATCTCCTAGCATACACAAAACTGGACCTCACACTAACAAACAAAGCATTCAAAACAAAGCATAAACAACATAAATGAAAGCTACCAAATAACCAGTGCCTTGGATGACCTCTACTTGTCCTGGGTAGATCTCGTTCCTCAGGAATGCCCAAAGACGATTTCTTCCAAGGAAAAATAAAGCCTTAATTCAGTTCTTGAAAAGTTCCAAAGAAACAAAAGTTCAATCAAACAAAAATCCACTGGTAACTGTTTCTTCGTTTGTTCAAAAGTTCCCTACTCAAGTGCCACAAAGAAAATAGCACCAATGGTAATCCTGGATAACCTCCTTGCAGGATAGAAAGGACAAAGTTCAAAATCAAAAGTATTACTTCTGCTTTAGCAGTACTTCTTCTTCTGTACCCTCTGCAGTGTATTGAATATAACTTGTCATGAGGCTTCTTTTAAAAGGGTTGCTTTCTCCTTGGCAATTCCCTTCTGCCAATGATACTGTGAGAGCAGGCTCCTTTAGCGCACACTCTAGTAATACTTCAACTACATTCAAATAGAAATGTTTTGACAACATTATAGACAACCACAGTTCTGCTGCAACTTGAGACTTTTAGACAAGACTCGTCAACCTCTACAGGTAGGCAAGGCACTCTTTTCTCCTGTATCATAAGAAAGGGCAGCCTCCTTGCCTCTTCTGTCTCTCTTACCGCTACCACAAAAATCTGTTTTGGCTTCTAGACTGCTTCTCTCTCTCAGCTCCAACTGTCTCAGCTTCACAGAATGTTGTTTAGTTCTTTTAACAAGCACCCAGGTCCCTTCCCCAGCTTTATGCACACCTTCTGACTTTCAGTAGTTACCCCAAAGCTGTATTGCCACTCTTCCAGCCTTGGATAACCTTGTCACCCTTGTATCAAACGAAGCTGGGTTTATAACAGTTTTAACAACTTCAAAGCATCAGTGTTCAGGTCTTAATTGGGCTGGTTTCACCTTCAAAAGGATCTGCCTACTGGCTTGGGTAATGCTTGTTCTTTTTGTGACTTCAGCAACTTCTATAACTACTTGATAATTTTTCTGAATGTTACATGAGTCAGGTTTCACTTTAGAAAAACATTTAGGTACACGCAATCTCTCTTTGATGTTAAACTTCCACTTACAGACTTATGTTCTTTTTTGTTTGTGCAGGGTTCTGCTTTAACGTAGATCGGGAAACACAGTTTCATACACGCGACCTCTCTTTGATGTTGAACAGTCTTGTACAACTTTGGGAAAGTCATCTTCTGCTTACTGGCAATGTACTCCCTCTTAGGAGACGCGCAATCACTCTGGTAATAGTTTAAATGCAACAAAGGGAAAAAGAAAGGTTTTCTTTCTACGTGAGAACTTTAGCTTGTGCGAATAAGTGTGTGATACAATTCCCTTTGTGATAATTGACTTCCCTCGACCACAAACAGCTTTACTTGCTTCTACTTACACGTGAGTTTTTATTCAACTAGTTACGGGGAAGATGTTTTGTGTGCTTTGGAGTACGGAGCTTCATTTACCGGCGTCAAAGTCACAGCGGTTGCAGACTGCTTCCACTTCCCGACTTTCTTCTGCTACTAATGGTAGCTATGGGCACTCTTGGGACCCACACCCCTCTGCAGCATGGGTGTCTCAGATCTGGCCTCAACAATGGAGAGTCTTCCCTTCTCCAACTTCCCTCGGCTTGCTTCTGCACACTGAACTTGGGTGGATGCACAACTTTAGCTCTGCATTCACAGCAATTAGGCGCACCTGGAAAGACTGCTAGTTTCTCCCAGTCTCTTCCAATACTGCCACAGCCAAACAGGGTTTTTGAGCACAGGACTAACTCCGAGCCTGCAGGTGGCATTTGTTCTTCTTTTGCTCCGGCGTCCCTTCTGTGGTCACATTTCTGAGTGAACTGCCAGTCTTGTGCTTTGCTTCTTCTTCTACTGCGGCCGACCTTCCAGCTCCTGCTCCAGCTTCTTTCTACTGTCCCTTCCTGCTATAGCCTTTTATACCTCTCAGGTGAGGCAATTGGCTTCAGGTGCAGGCCCTTAGAGTTAATTTCCTGACCCTGCCAAAGACTGTTAGGCCTGTCTGCCTATCCTTTACCTCTACATGCCTCTTCAGCCCTCTTCTTCATCACAGTCCCTGAGTGTTCCTGGGACATGTAGTTCTTTTTAGGGAAATTTCGGGTTTCCTTCTCCCTTAAATTGGCAAAAGGCTATCAGAAGGGCGGGTTTATGGGGAAAGTTCTGATTCGCACCCCCTAACCCCCACCCATGTGATCCTCCTGCAGTACACCACCACCAGTGTTGGGATGAGACAGTGCCTGCCTTCCCCAGGCCACATGAGAAGGGTCGCAGACCAGGTTCCTGGGGAGAATCCCATCAGATTCTCCACATGAATTACCAGGGAGAGCCAGATCAAGGCAGGACCGGATATGTTCCAGTAGCAGTGAGGCATTAGTGGTTCCAGCAATAGTATCAAATTGCTATCGAAGCAATGTCAGGCCAAACAGCGGACACATTAGAGTAAACACAGAGTGAAAGAGAAAATCACAAAGATTAGGCAATCTCAATTCCTCATTTCCCATAACTTCATGGTACGTAACCCGCATGCGTTATATGTGTGCATGGGTCTTCTTGGGAGTTGAAGTCTGGTCACGCAAGCGCCTTGGCAGAAATACTGGTGGCGTGGCTTAAGAACAAGTGGATGGCTGATAGGCAGATGGAAGAACAGGACATCACGACTACAACGAGGGACAAGAAAGACCAACCAGGAGAAGTCAGGATGAAAAAAGGCCCAGGAAAAACCCTGAGGGGACCAAGGGGCAAAATGTGAGAGCAGGATTATACTTCCCCGCCACACCCCACATGGGTCGCACAAGACCCACCCAGAAGCACCAAACCTTGGGGCCTGCCTGGTGGAGCTGGTCTGGTGGAAAGTGATTGCCAGCCCTTATGGAAAGTGTCTGGATAAAACCCCCTGAGAGGTGGCAAGCAGGAGGACCCCAGCCCAAAAGATGTGGGTTCAGAGCCGAAGAAAATCTACCCTGGAGCCAAGTGTTTGGGATCAGACAGCTCCCGCTGGTCCAGCACTCAAAGGAGTGATGACACCCTCATTGAGGGGTGAACCTTTTGATTTTCACGTTTTGTCTTTTATTAGGACTTGGAGAAACCTTTAGAATACTTTGCTTTGTACCTGTCATCTGGCTTGAATTGGTTCAGTTGGTTTGAGGAGCTTCGTGAGATTGAACAGTTCTTGAATGCACCCACTTTGAAGCAAGAGGGGAGGGCCCATGTCTTTTGACCCATTGTTGGAAAAAGATTGGTCCCATTACACAACATTACACCCTGGCACTTAGGGACACTATCATCCTGATGCCTGCAGGCTCTATCATTTTGACACTTTGGTTTTTGAGTTTTGACATCCTGACACATTTTGTTTAGCATGTACCCTAAACACAGCAACAGACATACTTTGTTCTCTCAAATAGATGCATTGAGACTGCACAAAACAAATATCTGAGCATTGGCTGATGAGGGGAGGGGCCAGTCTGGAGACTCCAGTCATTACCCTCGGCAGTGTGCTAAAGGTATGGGACTCATTACCTTTTGCTTCAGAGAAAGGGCTGCCTGAGATGGGAAAAGCTGAGGTGCTAACATCACCTTCCTTAGTCTGTTGGTTTGCATGCTGAGCACTCTCTAAAACCTCACTCCATCTTGCATAACTTCCCTCTATCTTGCTTGGGTCCTGTCAGGTTAATGCCTGTTGGGCAACAACAGATTTTCTTTTTTTAAATTGTATTTTGTTGGTTTTTGAAAACATAGTCAGATATACAGTAACACAAATACTTTCAGGGGAGCGCCCCTCTCAACAACAACTCTTATACTGTAAATTAACTCTTGCCCTTTCGACCCCCCTCCCCACACCTCCATTGGGAACGTCTCTGCATACATTCCGTTCTGGGATTCACTTTCAAATATAATAACATTCGAGTGGTTTCAGGGGTGCAAAATTCAACTCCTTGTCTACCATGATATTTGTCCATCTTTCAAACTATAGCCGGGCCAGGCCAGGCTCCCTCTCCCATTTCCTCTGCTTTATCACACTTCACTCAAAGGTGGTACATAATTGTTGCCATTCCATTTCAACCATTCCCCCCTCTCCATGAATAGCTGCCGTAATCTTTTCCATCATATACACTTCCTTTGCTGTGCTGACCCATTCTTTCAGCGCGGGGAGGGTCGCTCTCTTCCAATGTCTGGCCTCGTCCGCCCTGGCTGCCAGGAGAAGAGAATGCGCCATTGAAGGAAGAGCGCGCCACCTATCTCCCCTTTACTCCAAGCCAAACAATATCAGCATAGAATCCAGCATGAGGTCTCCTCCTCCTGCATCTTTAATCCACCCGAGTATCGGGGACCAGTACACCTGCGCCATAGGGCAAACCCACCACGTATGCCAGTAGTCTGCAGTATTACCACAACCATGCCAACACCGGGATTCACCATGGGGAACATCTTGGATAGCCACTTAAGGTCATACTGCCATCTATGTAATAATTTTACGCCATGCAGCTTGTACTGGCAGGAGATCGAAGTTTTGAAAGCACTCTGACACATCTGTTGCCCAAGGTGCTCATCGAGCTCCGCGCCCAGGTCCCTTTCCCATCTATGGGGCAACCCTAGCACTGCCTCCCCTTAGAGTCTAGCAAGGCCCTGTAAAGGCGCGATATAAGGCCCTTCATCTCTGTATGTTCATCCAGGACTCGTTCCACTGCCCTGAGGTCCCTCTGAATGAAATCCCTCAATTTTTCCACTGTGAACCTCCCTTTTAACCTGAGGTAGAGGAACACTGAAAGTTTACCTATGTTCAGGACTGCCTCCAGTTCCTGAATACTCACACATTTCCCGTTCTTCCACAGCTGCCCCACTCTGGATAGCCCGCCCTCGAATCACATCTGTATCGTGAGACCTCTGGTATAACATCCCTAACCGGGGGTGCCCATATATGTCTCATCTGTGACGGCCACGATGTGACCCTTCGCCTTTTTCCACCCATTTTGAGAACCTTCCAGTGGACCCTCAGAAGTGGATGTTCATGAATTCTCCCCGCGAGCCTTCCCCTCGGGACCCAGAGCCATTCCCCCACCGTTGCCGGAAGCATGTGTTGGTTCTCGAGATATACCCATTAATTTCCTTGGTCATCCATCAGGTGTGGGACCACTGTGTGCCGCCCAATAGTAAGCCGTGAGATCTGGGAGTCCCACTCCCTCTCTATCCTTCGGCAGTGTTAGTGTCCCATACCCAACCCTGGGTTTCTGGCCCTGCCAAAGGAAGCACAGCATCCTTGATTTGGCCTCCCTTAATTGTGTCTCCGGAGCCCGGACTGGGAGCATTTGGAAAAGATACAATACTCTCGGAAGGAGATTCATTTTTATGGTGTTCAATCTTGCTATCCACGACAGCTGTCTCTTGCCCCAGACTGCCATCTCTGTGAATAGCTTATCAAAGAGGGGGTGGGGGGTAGTTAGCCTCCCCCAAGTCTTCCCCTGGACTAAAACTCCTGACTCTCAGGTACTTTAAACTATCCATTTGTATCTGCAGCCCCAATAGCTCAAGTGTCCTAACCTGCTCAGGGTCGCCTTGCGTAATTGGAAAAATCACTGATTTGTCTTTGGTGACTTTGAACCCAAGTACTCCCCATATTGCTCAATTATCTCTAATGCTGAGCATACTGATCCCCCTGGGTTCTCCACGTGTAACAACACATCTGCATAGGGACCCAATTTAAACTCCCTTGTGTCCACCTTAATGCCTTCAACCCTTGGGGCCCTTCTTAGTCACTCCGCCAGAATTTCCATTGTTAGCGTGAATAGGAGGGGTGAGAGAGGGCAGCCCTGTCTAGTCCCCCTCTGCAATTGAAATGCCCTAGACAACCTTTCATTCGCCATCACTTTTGCCACCAGGCCCCTGTAGAGCTCTCCTATCCCCCTCGTTATTTGCTCTCCCAGCCTGACTTTCTGCAAAACCCCCATCAAGAACCTCCAATCAACCAGATTGAACGCTTTTTCAGCATCCAGAGCTACCAGTACAGGGTTTCCCATTCCCTTCGCTGCGGCTTCCATCAGGTGTAGCGTCTTTCGCATTGTATCCGCGCCTTAACTACCTTGAATAAATCCCACTTGATCTGAGTGGACTAGTTTGGGCATAAGGCTCTCCATCTGTGTAGCAATTATTCTGGTGAAAATCTCTTAGCGTCCACATTGAGTAGTGAGATGGGATGATAAGATTTGCAACTCTTGGGCCCCTACCCTCCTGGGAAGCACTGTGAGCCTTCCCTGTGTTCAGGATATGATTGAACAGCTTGGCCATGTGTTGTGCGAACGACCCCGCAAAGCTCTTATAAAACCCTGCCGTATATCCATCCTGTCCCGGGGCCTTCCCCAAATTCAATCCTGCTATTGCTCCCAGTACCTCCTCCAGAGTAATCGTCCCTTCCAGTCCTGCTCTATCCTCGTCCTGCAGACTTGGAGTGGGCACCTCCCCCAGATACCTGTACAATTCCTCTTCTGTCTCCCCCCCCTGCTGTCCATAGAGCTGCACATAGAAGGCAGCAAATTCCTGGGCCACCTCCTCTAGGAGGGAGCGCAACCCACCTTCTGAGTCCCTTATCCCTGAGACCCACCTCTCTGCCCGTTGGCCCCTCAATCTGGCCGCTAGTTAAGCATCAGCCTTATCTCTCTTTTCGTAATACTTTTATTTCAGAAATTGTAGACTGGCGATGACCTTCCCCCACCTCTATTTCCCGCAATTCCCGCCTCTTCTCCCTCGCCATCTTCCGGTCACTCTCAATCTCATCCTCCACCCCTTTACTCCCCTCCGCCTCTAGTTTCCAGATCTCACCTCTTAGTTTCTCGGCTTGGAGGGTCCTAATTCTCTTTTTGGCTGCCCTTCCGTAATTAAGAGGTCCCACCATGTTGCCTTGGTGGCATCACAGGTCATATCTAGTTCCACCTCCCTCGTATCATTCAGAGTAAAAAAAATCCTCTATTGCCTCTTGCATTTCTTTCGCAAAGACCACATCCTTCAATAGGTTGTCCTTACAGCGCCACAAAGAGTCTTGGGGCCTCAAGTCTAACAGTGCAACTCCCATAATCACCATGTTGTGATCTGAACAACTAACCAGTGAATGTGCACTAGAAGTGACCCTATTAGCATGTCTCCATTCCAGCAACCAATAGTCAATTCGGGTTTGTGAGCCATGGACTGGAGAGAAGAAGGTATAGCTCCTCTCTGTGGGGTGACCTTCCCTCCATACATCTACCATGTCCTGATCTCGCATATAGCCTAGGAGGCCCCCTTCCCTTCGCCCCACCTTGGTCTCGACTAGGTTGTGCCCTCTACTGTGGTCCAAGGTTCAATCTGCCCACATTAAAATCCCCTCCCAGCAGCAATAGTCCCTTCATCTGGTTAAGGATCTCTCCCATGGCCTCACGTAGAAATTGCATCTGCCCTGTGTTGGGACCATACAATACTGCAATAGTTAATTGCACCCCTTCCAGAGATCCCGTAACCACTAGGGCCCTCCCGTCTTGCCTTCTCCAGGCCAGGGGGTTCATAAGTCTCATCATTCGATTAAGTAAGATACGTCCTGATGGCCAAAATGCCTGGCCCACTTGTGCCTCATTGATACGCCTTTCTTTGCCACGCAGGAACCGTGTTTTCTTGTACCACTAGCACGTCAAGGTCTCTATTTGGCATCTCTCTCCCCAGTAGGGAGCGCTTGGTGGGAGAGTTCAGACCCTTAACATTCAGGGTGCCCATCTTAAGAGGCTCGGCCCGGCCCCTCCCCTCCCTTCATTTCCCACCATTTGGGCCTGTAGCGCCCCGTCCCCACCGCTCCTGCGATCGTGTTGCGGTTATCCTCGGAATCAATTGTCCCCTCTGCCCTTTCCCATTCCCCCTTTACCCCCTTGCCCCACTCCCCAAGTATCATCGGTCTCCCCTCCAAGATGCTCACCTTGCGATGGGCCACCAGGGATGAGCGGCCGCCCGTGCTGTTGTTCAAAATACCACCACAACTCTCCCCTTATGTCATATCATTAAATCTCGTTAGCCATTTATGCATTCACAGCTGTGTAATTTACATGCTGTCCTTATGAACCCCCCTGTATTCTTCTGTGGAGGGGTGTTACGTTTTTTGAATTTCCTGCCAACTTGCATTTCTTTTTCATACTCTGTGAGCCTTCTGGCCCGCGATGTTCCATCTGTGTCCCTATCAGCCTCCCCTGGTCTCCGTTTTGGTCTTTGCCCTTGAGTACCGGAAGCACTTGCTGCACTTCTTGTCCACTGATCACTCTATAGTCGACCTCTTATTTTTCAAAGGCTAGAGCAAACGGGAAGGACCACCGGTATCTTATGCCTTTTTCGGTTAGCCTTTGTGTGAGGGTGCGGCAGGCTCTGCGGCGGGCTAGGGTGCGTGCCGACAGGTCTTCGAATACCCTAATCGTGTCTCCTTCATATTGAAAGCTTCCCATCCGATTGGTGTTTTCCAGTATTTCCATCTTCCCCCGATATCTCAGGAAACGGACCACTATCGATTTTGGGGGGGGGCCCTTCCTCCTCCTCTACCTCCTCTGTGTGTCCCTTCCAGTTGCACCTCTTTTCCTCCATCCAGGCCAAACACCTGATTGATCAGCCCTTGTACCTTCCTTCCTACTTCCACGACCGATTCACCCTTCTGCTCTCTGACCCCAAAATGCATATGTTGTTCCGATGCTCCCTGTTCTCGAAGTCGTCCACTTTCAGAATAGTCTCTTCCTCACGTATTTGCAAGTCTGCTAGGCGTCCTTCGTACTTCATATCCAAAAGGTCCGCCTGCAGGTGGTTGTTCTCCATGCCTTCCATTTGTCCTCTAGCTTGTCCACTCGGCCCTTTAGATCACATATCGAGGCTTGAATATCTGTCCTTATCGCCTTTATTTCTTGGAGGATATCTTTGTCTCTGGCTAGGGCCCGAAGTGCCGAGCCTCCCACCGCTGCCATCTCCACCTGCGTCGGTTGTTCGTCCTCATTGTTGGTCCGGCTTCTCTTGAAGCGTTGGAGATGGTAACGATTCCAATCGGGCGTCACACACCAGACCAGGAGTCTTGCCACCAGCCTAAGATGTAGCGCACAATTAGAATACATTTGCTTTATTTCCTGTAATTCGGGTTGAGCTGGTACCCAACCCGTCTCACACCCCCTTTTACAAATACCCCAGGTCACAATGGACCATGAACCAGGTCGGTGGGTGGTAATACAATATTTATTTATTTTAATTCGAAGAAAATCGCACAAATTTAATATTGGTCCAAAATCACCAATGGGGTGTGTGGGATATTTTTACCCATGCCGATGCGCCCCACTGCACCCCTTTGCCAATGGGGGAAGAAACAGCCAAAATCGGTAAAATTGCGTATGGTTCATAAATCACAAAAGGCTGCACAGCCCTGCCACACACAGTCAAAGTTAGTGTAAATGCCAGTGGCTGCTGTTACATGTCACATGAAGCAAGGCCACAGAAGTGGGCTAAAAACCGAAATTGCCTTTTAAAATGCAGCTTTCCCAACCAATTGCAACCTTCAAAGTGCTATTTTGGTGCTAAATTCAGTCATTTTCCAAGTGAACTATTGAAATAAAAAATGTGCTGAAACCACAGATCCTCCAGTACAGTCAGAAGAAACCAGGCCTCACTGACTGACAGCAACTAAGAAATGTATTTCATGCAAAACAAATCCCAGCACTCAAAACTAGAATAATGCTGAGTTAAATATGTTTATGCTGCAAAGGAATCTCTGATGTAAAAGGCCCAGTTTAAATGTGTTTTTTTCTCTGAACAAGTGCAAAATTTGCCTGTTTAAAGCATGTTTTTTGTGAAGGGCTTAATTCCTTTAATTGTCAAAATCCATTATAAACTCTGCTCATTTTATATCTTTTAAATGAAAGATTGTAGGTGAATCTTAAAGTAACTCAGTTGGAGTTAACTGGTTCATTCTGATTGGACAGTGCCCAGCCTGGGAAAGATGACACTCTATGTTGACACTAAGCTTCTCCCAGGAAGGCTTATTGGATGCTGGAGGTTCCTGCATATTTAGAACAAAGACCTCATTAGCCATTCGTCTTTGGCTGACCCAAGGATGTGGAAGGGGTTTCTCAGTGAACTTCAAAGGACAGGCCATTTGCCCACTTGGGAAGTAAGAAAAAAAAACCTGGCATGAATTTTTAATGGAAATTACTTATTCTCCAGCATGGGGTCTGGCATGGATTCACATGCTCATGAATATTCCCTGTCGTCAGGCTGGGAATCCTCGATAAAGAAAAAATCAGTATTAGTTTCGTTTCCTAGTAGTAACCAATCACTGGTCTCTGGGTCATACTGCCCCCAGGCAATTGCCCTCTCCCTAAGCCCCTCCCCCGGCAGCCATCCTCAGATTTTTACTGCACGTTCAAGTGTTGGGAGTCCTCATGCTATAGCTCTTGAGCTTTTACTGCGTTTTCACGCTTTTTTCAAAGAGATTTTCTAATTTTTTGGTTAAATCGAGCCTCAAGCTCCACCGTTCTACTTCCGATCAACGGGGACCCATTTCGGAATTTCCTACGCCCCTCAAGGGTGAAGTTTTCGTCGAGTTACGCTTCTTGGAGGATTCCAGAAAATCTGAGGCCTACCATGGACATGGCCCAGGACAAGGGAAGCTCGACGCCCGGATCCAAGCTGTTCAGGAACTGCCCTGGATGCGGGTTACAGAATGTTTTCAAGGAGGACGAGCATTCGAGATGTCTCTACTGCCTTCATGAGGACACGACGCACGTGGAGAAGGACTGTGCATTCTGCAAGAACCTATCGGAACAGACCATGAGGGATCGTCGTTCCCGCCTCGCCAGCTGGCTGGAGAAGGGCCCAGCAGGTGAGAAGAAGAAAAGGTCAGATCGGTCTTCTAAGTCCTGTGAGGGCGCCCCGGCGACGGGGGCTCAACAGAAGGCTAAGCACCGCGAGTCCGCGGGCACCGGGAGCGCCGAACGGTCGGGGTTTTCGGCTGCCAGGCAGGGCGCACCATGAGCCAACGCTCTGGTTCGGGGAAAGGAAATCTGAGAACCTGGGTAAGCTTCTGGAGACGCCCCGGTCGATCTCGAAGGAGCCATCATCCCCCTCACCGGACCCCAGGGATGACACGGCGACAGATACGACGACAGGGACGGATGACGACCGTGGTGATGACGGGACGGACCTTCCATCACCACTCCCTCGGGCTTCCCCGCCCGACGAAATCGGCTCCTTTCACGCCATGATCGCCAGGGCATCCGAGCTCTTCCAGCTCTGCCCCGAGGAACAGAAGAAGGAGGGTTTCCTCTATCAACGGCGAGAGGCCATGAGAAAGACGGTCCTCGTGGTACCGTTACTCGACGATATCTGGGACGAGGGACTTGTGATCCTGAAGAACCCGTCCACGACGCCTGCCGAGAGGGACAGGTACGAGAAGAAGTACCGAGTCCCTGACAACCACGCCTTTGTGCCTCAGGCCTCAACCTATGCCGGATTCGGTCGTCTCAGCGGCAGCCAAGAAGAAGGCGGCGGGGGCGACAGCGTCAACCTCTACTTCCCCACCTGACGACGAGGGTAAGAAATGGGACGCCATGGGGCGACTGGTCATCTCGTCGGCGTCAACGACAATTAAGGCGGCCAACGCCTTAGCGATTGTGGCCCATTACGACAGGGAGTTATGGTACAAGATAGCCCCCCTACTGGACTTCCTACCAGAGGACAAGAGGGCGGAGGCCCTGGAGATTCTGCAGGAAGGTGAGGTGGCATCCGACCATGCCATAACGGTGTCAACGGGCGTTGCCGACTCCGGGTTTCGCCAGTTAGGCAACTGTGTTTGCCTTCGATGACGAGGCTGGATCAAGGCAACAGACTTCCGTCAGGACGTGCAGACCAGGGTTTTGGACATGCCGTTCGACGGCAACAACCTGTTTGGGAAAACAGTGGATGAGTCGCCGCAGGCCATCAAAGCCGACACAGAGATGGCCCGAGCCCTGGGAGTCCTTCAGGAACAACGGCCCTTTCGGAGCACCAGAGGCCGACAGGGGCCTCCAAGGGATCAGGCGGTGGCTCCTCTACGTACCGCCAGGCGGCCCGCTCCTCGTCCCAGGTGGCTTACAGAGGTCGCGGCAAGGAGGATCTCGGCGTCGTCGCCAAGGAGGCCAAGGCGGCAAGGCCGCCTCCAAACAAGATTGAACCGGCCGTAGCGTCGGGCCCCCACCAAAGCACCCCGGTGGGAGGCCAGCTGGCGAAGTTCATCAGCGTGTGGGAGTCCATCTCCACCGACCGTTGGGTGCTGGATGCCCCAGCCCACGGGCACACTCTCGAATTCCAAAAGAAGTGTCCCTGCATTCCTCCCGTGGCCAGGAAGGAATATCACGTCCCTCAACTACTGTTGGAGGTAAAGGCGATGCTCAAGAAAGGTGCCATCGAGCTCGTCCCCAAGAGGCTCCGGGGCTCCGGAGTATACTCAAGATACTTCCTCGTCAGAAAGAAGACAGGCGGTTGGCGCCCCATCCTGGACCTACATCGGTTGAACAAATACATCAAGGCACAGAAGTTCAGGATGGTTACTCTCCAGCACGTGCTGGGACAGCTGGAGGAGGGCGACTTCCTATCGTCATTGGACTTGGAGGATGCTTACTTCCACATCCCCATCCTAAAAGGACACAGAAGGTTCCTCAGATTGGTAGTCCAAGGATGCCACTACCAATTCAGAGCTCTGCCATTTGGACTGAAGTCGGCACCCAGGGTGTTCACCAAGTGCCTAGCACCAGTGGCGGCGCGGCTGCGCCTGCAGGGGATCCACGTCTACCCCTACCTGGACGACTGGCTCATCCGTGCAAGGACAAGAGAACTCGCCGTCGAGCACACGGCGAAGACCGTCGGCTTACTCACGGAGCTGGGTTTCTCCATCAACTACCCGAAATCCCAGGTGGCACTGTTTCTGGGAGCAAAGCTCGATACAGTGGAAAGATTGGCGTCTCTGTCGGAGGAAAGGTCGAAGGCCATCTTAGGCAAGGTGCAGCGCCTGCTAGCCATGGACGTGGCCAGGGTGAGATCCATCAAGTCCCTCCTCAGAATGATGTCCTCATGCATCTATCTAGTGTGACTGTGCAGGCTATGGATGCGTCCTCTACAGGAGTTCCTCGACACCCGCTGGATGCAAGTGGCGGGCAGCTTCGAAGACAAGATCCCGCTCAACGAGGTTTTCCGTCAGGCGATTCAGTGGTGGGGCACCCATGCACACCTCACGGCGGGCACGGACTTCCAGACCCCGGCACATCAGGAGACGGTGACGACGGACGCCTCCCTGGAGGGATGGGGTGCGCACACCGGAGATCTCCACGCAAGAGGCCTTTGGCTCCCGGAGGAGAGGTCCCTCCACATCAACATCTTGGAGCTCCATGCCGTGTTCTGGGCACTCAAGTCATTCCTCCCGTCCCTCAAGGGCAAGGTCGTGAGGATCTTCACCGACAACACCACCACGATGTTCTACATCTGGAAGCACAGAGGCACGAGATCCCCAGCCCTCTCCAAGGAGGCCCAGGATCTGTGGCACTGGACCGTCGCCCAGCGGATGTTTCTGGTTCCCTTCCATCTGGCAGGAATAAAAAACACCATCGCCGACTCACTCAGCAGGGAGCTGCGCTCGTGCCAAGTGTGGGAACTACGCCAGGATCAAGTGGTTCGGCTCTTCCAACGATGGGGCAAACCCCAGATCGACCTGTTCGTGACGGTGATGTACTCCAAGTGCCAGAGGTTCGCCAGCGGGTTTCCCCAGCCGAGGAGCATGGGCGATGCTTTCTCGCTCCCCTGGGACGGCCTGTTCTGTATGCGTTTCCTCCGTTGCTGCTGCTGCTTCGACTCATCAGCCAGCTCAAGAGGTCCCAGTGCAGGATGATCCTTGTTGCACCTGCGTGGCCGAGACAGATCTGGTTCCCGGACCTTCTGGACCTCTCAGCATCCCCACCAGTCAAGCTGCCGACGGACGCAGATCTTCTCTCCAGAGAGGGAGGCGCCATTCTTCATCACGACCCGGAGTCGCTGAACTTGCAGGCCTGGCTCCTGCAGCACTAGAGTTTGGAGGGTACGATATCCCGGCTGACTGCAGAGAGGTTCTTGCAAAGGCCAGGGTGTCCTGAACTCTCAAGTGCTACGGACATAAGTGTAAGAGGTTCTCTGTCTGGTGCCGTGCACAGAAGATCAACCCTCTACGGATTACGGCACCTCAAGTGCTACCATACTTACTGTCGCTGGCCAAAGCTGGACTTGCTCACGCTTCCATCAAGATACATCTCGCAGCGATCTCCCGATACACCAGAACTGCAGGACGGCCGTCCTTGTGGTCTCATCGACTGGTGAAGGAATTTATGAAGGGACTGTTCAGATCCTTCCCGCCGGTGAAGGCTCCGGCCCCGGCGTGGGAGCTCAACGTGGTGCTGACCAGGCTCATGGGGCCGCCATTCGAGCCTTTGCATTCGGCTCCATTGAAGTTCCTGTCATGGACGACAGCGTTCCTTGTGGCCATCACCTCCGCACGACACGTGGGAGAGATTCAGGCCCTATCCTGCAAGCCTCCATACTTGACTTTACACGGTACAAGGGTGGTGCTGAGGACGCACGCCTCTTTCATGCCTAAGGTGCCGTCGGACCTCCATCTTAACGAGCCCTTGGTGTTGCCAGTTTTTTTTCCGTCGCCTTTGTCGCCGGCCGAGAGGGCTTTGCACTCGCTGGATGTAGCTAGAGCGCTTAAGTTCTACGTGGACCGAACGAAGAGTTTTCGGAAGACATCACAGCTGTTTGTAAACTTTGGACCTGTGAACCAAGGGAAGGCTCTCTCGAAGGCTTCCATTTCCAGGTGGCTCTCTGGCTGCATCATGCACTGTCATTGGTTGGCCAACCGACCATTGCCCGGCCATCCGAGAGCCCATTCGACCAGAGCGATTGCTGCTACTACGGCGTTCTTGTCTGGTGTGCCCCTGCTGGACATCTGCAGGGCTGCTACGTGGAGGTTGACGCACATCTTCACGAGATTATACTGCGTCGACTGGGATTCCAGGGAGGAGTCCAGAGTCGGCCAAGCAGTGCTGCGCAACTTGTTCGCCTGAAGGTGGGCCTGGTGAGGAGGTAAGAGTTGCTTAATGTTGAGTTTAGGTAATGCTTAATGTTGAGCCTTTTGCCACCTCCCGTGGTTGTGCATGTGTGTACTGCTATGTATTCTTATATTCATGAGCATGTGAATCCATGCCAGACCCCATGCTGGAGAAGGAACACGTTACTTACCTGTAACTGTTGTTCTCCAGCATGGGTCTGGCATGGATTCACATGCGAACCCTCCCTCCTTCCCCTCTGCGGCACTTCACTTGTTCATACTGCCACTTTATGTGCTACCAAATCTGAGGATGGCTGCCGGGGGAGGGGCTTAGAGAGAGGGCAGTCATTGGCTGGGGGCAGTATGACCCAGAGACCAGTGATTGGTTACTACTAGGAAAGACAGATCAGAAACGAAACTGATACTGATTTTTTCTTTACCGAGGATTCCCAGCCTGACGACGGGGAATATTCATGAGCATGTGAATCCATGCCAGACCCATGATGGAGAACAACAGTTACAGGTAAGTAACTTGTTCCTTTTGCCTCAGAACTTTATGACATTTAACATGGCAGCCAAAATAAGTAGACAAGTGAAAAATACATACTTATAAATCTAAACTCATGCTAGACATTTAAAGATTTGGTAGGAGTTCTTATTACATAAGAAACCAAAGATACACCAAAACACTGATTGTGGCAAAACTATTAATGTTGCAAATATGATATTGTATACCCATGTTCTAGGGGTCATCGCCCAGATATGTATTGAATTAGAAATTGTTAGGCCAAACTGTTATGATTAAAATTGATAACATTCCACAGAATGACAAAGACAGCTCTAACAGAGATGGGAATTGGACGCCAGGATAACCCATAAAATATGTAATGCATGTGTCTGATTTTAGTAGAGGGCATAGTTATAAAAATGTGTATTTATAGGAAAGTTAAATTGTGGTTCAAATCAATGTGGGAGTTCCTAAATTGCATCATAAAATATGACAGCTCTTTCTGACTGCCAACCAGCACTTTGTTCCAGAACTCTTCATCTTGCAGCTGATTCCAGACTTCTTTGCAAAACTCAGGCCTCAGTATTTGCTGAACTCTTTTTAGCTAGGCCCAAATCCATTCATCCCAAACTTAAGGGAAATTAATTCTGATCCAGTCTGGCTTGTTACCATCATGCTTCCCTGCTGAAACTCGCCATCACGCTAATCTACCGTGTTCAGTGACCAGAAGGGCTAATCCAAATCCAGCCTGAGGTGCAGTCCAATTGACCCAAACCGCCCCACTGATCATCCTGCCAGAAGTGCCCTGCTGCCGGTAGACACGATCCGATGACCAGAACCCTGGTGGTCCAATCTTAATTACAGTGGACTGTAAGTATCAACAGGAATAACAGTAACCCATAGTATATTGCCTTGTCCTATCCCAATCTCAACCCATCCTCTCTTTAACTTAAGAACTCGTAGTAGTGTCACACCAGTCTGAAACCTTGCTTTAATTTCTTGTAATAGTAATAATTTCTTGAGAATCCTTTTGTCTTTTGAAAATCCCAAACCCTTAATATCATCCCACGGGTAATCCGACTGAGTCCTCCAAGGCGGACACAGAGGTGACGGGGTTGGTTTCCGCGGACCACTCTGGGGCTTACTGTGTTTCAAATTGGTAACTAGCCTGAATATCCTAGTTTAGAGCATAATTGTCATTGTAAGAACTGATTTCTGTTTTCATTTTTGCGCTTATTTTTTCAAAAACGCCTTTTATTCAAACGTACATAACTTCTTCAATTTTATAGATAGAAACCTAATTTCAGTTCTCACTGAAACCTAAGACCCGTAGCTACATTCACAACCAAAGACCGCCTTGCGCAACAGTGTATTTGACCCGTTCTTATTAAAAATTGCATAGGGAAATTTGGCGCTAATTTATTTTACGAATGTTTTACACGTGTCTTTTCCCATCCAAAGTGTTTCTTCCATTCCGTTCTAAAGTGTGTACTGTTGTTTATCTTGTAGCTCAGGTTAGTTAGGACCTGTTTTATGTTGCTCTCCTAAGAATTTCTATCAATTTAAGCATTTTTGCACACTTTTCCTTGTTTCACAAAGCCATTCTCAATTGTTAGTTTAAATAATTGTCCATTTCCCAAAAACGTTTTTCTCTCTTGTTTGGGGAGGGAAGATTGCATTCAAACTCTAGACACTGTCTTTTATTCCTGAATACCTGCTGCTTACTTACATCTGTGTAGAATTGATCAATTGTGAATTAAGAACTTTGCAGGGGGAAATATTAATCTAAACGCTATCTGTTCACAAACCAAAACTGTCTTTTTCCTGTGTTTTCTATTCTGCATTACTATAAGTGAATTCAATTGCTTTACTTATTTTCTGAATCGTATTGTCACCACTTGGTGATTGCTGCCCCATATATATATATATTAAAATGTGTGTTTGATTTAAATATTAACTAGCCTGATTCCTGGTCCAGTGTGACCTGAGGGGTATTTTGACACAGGTGTGATATGAGTGGCATATCACTCAGAATATTGAACCTATAGACATAATAAATATTTCATTTGTGCATTACATGCTAGGCGAGACCCGAGTGTGTGCCTGATTGAAATCCTTAACAGGTGATAATTACAAGGTAAATTGATGAAATACACTTAGTTTGACCTTCTACTGTAACATATCCAAAGCCCAAATAAATGGGAGCAATTTTACTGTTTGTGTAGATAGCACCTGAGTTAAGATTTTCCACTGCGATGCTCCTTCAAACCCCTGTTAATCGGATTTTGATAGAAAGGAGCAGCAAGGAGTCAGGTATAATAGGCACCAAACAGAATTAAAATCCGACCTTCCCCCACGAAATGGGAGGCAAAATCTGATTTTAAAACCTTTGCAATTGCATAAAATAGCACTCAGAATTACAAAATATTTAATTAAAATGTGCAGTTGAATGAATGAGGTAAATATGAGTTCTAACAGAATTAGGGATGTGAGAACACTAGCAACTACAAGACAAGGTACCAACAACGGGCAAACAGGTCAAAAATCAAGTTTGAAATGAAAACACAGTGCAGTCAAATCACACGCGTAGGAATTGCATTTGCTAATTTAAACAGGTTTAAATGTCAAACGGTTTGAAAAACGGGTGAAATAGACAGAATCGGAATGCGATTATTATGCTGCATGACAGATGCACATCAGAGGGGGATAATATGAAAGTGAAAGAGTGACTCTAAATTGATGACAGGATGAGATTCTCAATGAGAAAGGAAATTCGGTTTTAAAAATAAAAGCAGTTGACAGAGAAAATCGGTTTGGAAAGGAAAGGGCAAGTTTTACTTAAACAAGATTTTAGTGGCTAGAAAAGAGAAACGCCACCCGTGAATAGAAAGGTTATGCTGCAGTTGTAACCCTTCACGCAGTGTGCCTCTTTTTAGGTAGAATTTTTTTTTTTATCCAAATAGTACTGAGGACTTACACAAGACAGAAATGAGTGAAAGAATGGCGCTTACACTTAGAAATCAAGCACAGGATACACAGAGGATTCTGACAGTTTTCAGGATTTCGGCTAAGGCAGTTATGGGATTTCTATGGGTTGGAACATGATACAAGTTGCAGAGCAAGGGATGCAGTGTGTGGTTTTTGTGGAAGGGAAATACTCACAACAAGCACTTGAATTGGGTATTTTGGACAGCGCACCGGGTTTCTGGACAGCAAGGCAATATCTGGTGACTGGTCACAGTGGCAAACTCTCCCAGAAGAAAACAGCTGGGCAATCGTCTGGTCACTGCACAGCAGCACCTCAGCTGGATGATCGGGTAGCAGGGCAAGCGGGCAGCACTGGATAATTCCAAAGAGGGTTCAGCCACCTTTCCCCTTTCTCCCTGAGTTTTTGGGATTTTTTTAGTGGGGTTTGTCTGGATCAATGGTCCTGCCTGGATAGGGTCAGCTATGCTCTGTCCTGGCAGTGGAATCTGAAATCTTGCAGGATGAATATGGGATGTCTGGATACGCAGGAGCTGGAAAATTCAGAAGAGTGTGTCCTTTGTCTCTGTGAGCTTCCCCCTTTTCTAAAGCGGATGACATCACAGGATTATACAATGTGGACAGGCTTTGGCTGGACATGCCTCTAACAACGGGATAGGTCAGCCTATGTATGTCGCCTCCTCCCTAGAAGCAGATTGGACTGAAGGAGGGGACTCTGTTTTATGGGGTGTGTTTTTATGAGGTACAGAGCCATCAAACAGTCAATTTGCCAAAAATCAGTTTTGACATAAATTGCACATTTTTACAGTTTTGGCACTCTTGCAAATCACATAGACAAATGACATATTTCGTACAGAGCATGGCAGTCCAACTCCCAGGTCTGTACGACATTGTTTCGTCCTAATAGACTTTCGCAATTTTTGGTGGGAAATATTTCACCTGCAATTCTACAACTTTATACATGTGTACATAATATCACAGAGCATGTTTGCATCGATTTCCAAAGTTGCACCATGGATACTTTTCCCATGATTTACCTGCTGTTTGCGTCCCCTAAATACTAGGGAAAGCTACAAGTTGTTGTTTTAATGCCCCCTGCGTTGTCCGGTTGCAGAATAAAAGTCTTAAAGTTTATTCATTCAGAACAGTCTTTTGCCCCAAATGGCCAGAACTGTCTTCCAAATAAGGGCATACGACCAATGTTGCTCTGGGGTGGCCTTTGAAGCTCCCTAGTTTGGGTTGAGGGGAGGTGCTGCTTAAAACTTCACACCTAAGTGTCCCAGAATCTGCTGTATCAGGTTGGAGCACTGCCACAAAGTCTGATGAGCATGTTAAATCCACCACCCTTTCCTATTCAGAGGCCCTGGGGGCTGCCCACTTGAAGGGAAGCAAAATCCTGTTCCCAGGAAGCAAAGTCCTTTGAAGCCAGGGCCTGAAAAAACCAGTCCTGCTCACAGTAGATTTCTTTTTTTTTTCCTGAACCACAAGAAAGTCTGTTGGGAATCAATATCCTCCATATATTTTAAAACAACCCCCCAGAACCCCTCAACTTTCTATACAAGGACATGGCCTTAATTCAACACTTTACTTTTAAACAAACATTTTTCTTGTTTGTAAAAGCTGCATTTTACACGTGGTTTATTTTCCTTGGCTGTCACTTTCAAATGCGATTTTCTCTTCCATCTAGATCCTAAACGTTATTTGCAGCCCAGTCAATTTCTCATACACAGAAATCTGTTCAAGGCAAAGGTCCACTGACACTAACATAAACGCAGAGAAATAGGGCTTCTTGTGAAGAGTTCAGCTGTGATATTTTGTTGCAAATTAAAGCATTTTTCCGTAAGGCTTGAAGTGAAGTTTCTTTGTTATTTCACAGATCTTGCCTGACACAGCCTGTCATTCAATGAGAAATTATGCTTTTTTTGTTGGAGCAAGACCTGAATATGGAGGGACCTAGCTGGGTCAACCCACCGCTCCGATCTGGTCTGTGGCCACACACTGTTCTTTTAATTCAGTGCCTCTGTGCCACTATTCCTCCTTTTTCTCACTGCGGATTCTCTAATAGCTCTCCTCCTCTTAGTGGCCTCTGCAGACTTCAGGCCCCCCTAGCCCCTGTCCCTATGGCCTCTTCACTGCTGCTCACATTTCTCTCTTTGTAGGCTGGTTCTCACGTGCAGAACAGTGGATCTCTCAGGTAGCGGGCCTCTGCTTGGCAGGGCCGCATTCAGGGCGTGGTAGACACCCTTTACGAAGAGCAGCTGTGTGGTCAATGTGTCCAGAGGCCCTGTCTCTCCCTCATGTGAGCCAGCCGCTCACACACTTCCTGATCCCCTTTTTTCTTTTCAGGGCCTCTGTTTGTGATGCCTCGGGGTTAGGAGGTGCCGAACCCTATCCGAGTCTTCACGGGCTGGGATTTCCTGGCATGCTCTTCTGGACCTTGTGTTCTTGCAGTACCGGTCCTCACTTATCACTGGCAGTTAAGAGGGACGACGGTCTGCCTGTGCGCTCCCGCCAGTAACACACGCTCATGGGTTGTTGGACCGCAAACCAGGAAGTCAGTGGGCCAGGCTGCTTCTTCTGGTGCCCGTTTGGGGTATGCAAGTATCTACCCCACTTCCCACGTGGCTGTTTGCCGTCAGTCCGTTATGTTGTCAGGGAGTTAGGGTGGGCCAAGCTACCGTTGCTGTAGCATTCACCCCGCGCAGAGCGGGAAGCGAAGCAGAGCCCTGCGCACGTGTGTAATTCTTCCCGCAACTTCTCTGCCCTCCCTCTCACTTGGTGCTCAGCTGTTGGGCTGCGTCTCTGAGCTGCTTCCTCGTTGCGTTTGTGGAGTTGGTCTGGTCCTCCCCTCTTGTCTCGGAACTGGGCTGCGCCGTCGCTGTCCCTCCTTTTCTCTTGGTTCTCTCGCCATCCTTGCTGTCGAGTCCCGGTCCCATCAGCCATCCAAACAGCACCAGCATTCAAACCACGGCATGCAGTGGGCTCAGGACCCACGCAACACACTTCTTTCAGCTTTGACTTCAATGGAGGTGCCAGGTTCCCGCCGAAGGCGCACACTCCGATTTCACGCTCTTAGGCGTCTGTGTCGCCGAGAGGCTCCCCGAGGTTCCTCCTCTCACTTTCCCCAAACCTTGGGGTATCCTCCAACGCTGCCGCATTCACGACCCTGAGGGGGTCCAAAAGCTGCACCTTGTGGCTGTGAACGACATGGGGGGAGCACCATAAGCTCGGCCTTCGGGCGGAGCAGCAGCTTCACCTGGCCATCTTGGTCCGCGCCCACTGGTGGTCTCTCGCAACAACAGATTTTATCAGACCAGAATCCCTGGTTATTTCTCCCAGATGTTTACCCCAGTGTCTCTTAAAGACCTTAAACCTCTCTCACAGTCACTGGTGTAACGGGGGCCCCGCAGACCCCGCGGTGCAGAGGGCCCCACCAGCACATGTCCTGGGAGGGGGCCCCACTTGAACAAAAAAAAAAGAAAGTTTCTTTTTTAATTCACTCTGATTAATAAAGAAATTATTTCTTTAACAGAAATAATGTCTTTATGAAGGCATAGTGACTACAAAAAGAACATTTCTTTTTGAAGGCTGAAGGCTCCCCCAACCCATGACATGGAAGGCCCTAGGCTCGAGGGCTCCATGTCATGGGGTGGAGTGGAGCCCTATGACTTCAAAAATTGTTTATTTTTGAAGTCACTCAGCCTTCATAAAGAAATTATTTCTGTTATGGTTTGGTCCTTAACTAAATCATTTCTTAATGAAGTTAGAGTGGCTTCAAAAATAAACATGTTGCTCAGTCTGACCATGCCGGTCTGGAAACAACGGTGCTGGTAATTTTACCAGCACCGTTGTTTCCAGACCGTCAAATTACAGGTCTACCTGCTGGGGCCGCTGTGCCCGACAGGTCTGACCCTGCCGGGCACAGCGGCCACGGTTGGCAGACCCGTCACGGAAGCACCGCCACCATTAACAACGGTGCCGTTGCTTCCGTGTCCCCAATCCCATGGAGTCCTATGGCACTCCACGCGAATGGGGATTACTGAAATTACCGGCGCCCGACTTCCCGGCCACCAGACTTGAAAGAGCATGGTGGCACTGGGAAGTCAGGCGCCAGTCATTTTTTATGGGTCTGGCGGCAACCCGCCGTTCGCACTGGTGCGGCTACCGCCGGACCCGTAATGAGCCCCAATTATTTTTTTAATTAATAGGGCTCCCCTCAACCCCATGACGTGTGCATGTGTGAGTGTATGGTGAAAGGGTGCACACTTAAATGTATGGGTGGATGCCAGGGTGTGCCTGTATGGTGAAAGGGTTCACACTTAAATGTACGAGTGGCTGCCTAAGTATGCCTGTATGGTGAAAGGGTGCACCCTTAAATGTATGGATGGCTGCCTGGGTGTGCCTGTATGGTGAAAGAGTGCACACTTAAATGTATGGATGGCTGGGTGTGTATATGGTGAATGGTGTGTGTGCTTGTGTTCAGGGGCACAATAAAACCTACATTTTGGGGGGCTAGCCCTTCAAATGTTGGGAGAGGTGCTAACTTCACTGGTGGTGGGGAGGGGCAAACTTATTTGTGTGGGGGCATCTAACTTCTTTACGCGTTTTAATGAGACTATTCTAGTGCAGCTTCAATGTTACAAGTAGTTAACTCTCTCTTTTAAGTCTCCTATTCCCTCTCTACCCTTCCAATCACTCCCCTGGCATGCAAGTACTAGACCCACATCGCGATTTCAATTGCCTACAAAATGTGGCATTTGAATACAGGTACTAGCAGTGAAATGCTTTACGTTGGTAATTGCTGGGCCCTTATTAACACCAAAACCCAGGTGCCGTTTAAAATCTGTGTCCTGTTCTGTCCGGCAACTGCTCTAAAGATCAGCCAGGTCGAGTCAACATAGTCCAAAATGTCAGCAGGGGGGGAGTGCTGAAGCCCAGTCAACTCATTGGTGTTGCGCCACTACTTGTGTTTAATGCCTTGATTACTCCTTGCCCTATTCTTCCCCGTCCCAGTACTTGTGTATGAGGCAGTACTTGTGTACTCTGCCTCATACACAAGTACTGGAATGAGGTAGAGGTACATGGAGGTAATACCTGACTTAGCTACCTGTAATCTTCAATACTTCTGGTCCCACTCTTCCTCATCCCAGTACTTACCGAAGAGGCCAAGGAGCTGATTTTGGAGGTTGGGGTAGTGGGTTATAGGGAGAGGGGATGTGTGGGGGTGGGGGGGGCGGGATTGTGCGATCATAATGGTTGTCCATGTCCAGATATGCAGGCATGATATGTGGTATTAGTGGCTAGAGAGGCATTTTGGTGCAGCCAGTCTAGTCATTCCTCAGTTTGGTGTGACTTTCTTTTAACTGGGAATTTCTGATAAAGCAGACCTGCTAAGTGTAATTACTTGGCTGGATTGGCATTTGAGTGCTGCCAGTCCAGCCATTTCTTACTGCGGCATTGCATATTTTTCTGGGCATCTGTGATAAAATAATTTGATAAAAGTAATTTATAACACGCCTGTACACAAGTGTTTCTATGCGCGACAAAACAAGGGAGGGAAGATAGAGGGAGGACAAGACAAACAATCTCACTAGGCCTTGTGTCATTGTGAGAATGAGAGGCGCAAGAGGAAAGGGAGGGGGGAAGTGCACGGGAGAGGGGAGGGGAGAACAAGGCTGCAATGCTCTGAGTAAGCGCAGCCAGGGCAGCCAGCTATTGGTAGTGCAAGGAGAACAAGGGGCTGCAGGGTTACAGTTACAGCCCCGAAGTACATGGTAGACACGGAGACAGTGCAAAGGTGACCGATCAAGAAAGAACCTGGACTCAGAGAGACTCTGAGGGTATCCAAGCAACCGGTTGGTACAGCAGACAGGAAGGTCAGCAGGGGAGGGAGAGAGAGAATGCAGAGGAGAAAAGGAAAGTGTTGAGCTGCTTCCGAAACTTCAGATGATGCGGCTCAAGTTTGAAGGGGCAGGGAGGCCATTCCAGAAGGAGGCACCAGCAGAGGAGAGAGATCTAACCCCCACTCTCTGCCTGGAGAAGCGTCTAACCCTTAGAGAGTTGGAGGTAGCTGAGCGACGGGCTTGAGAAGGAAGGTATTTTGGAAGAGAGCGTTGGATGCAGTTCGGGCCCTGGCCCCAGAAAGCCTTGTGGACAATGCAAAGGGTCTTGAACTTGATCCTTGCAGCCACCGGAAGCCAGTGGAGAGATTTCAGGGCTGGAGAGATATGATCCCTGGGCTTGAGGCCAAGGATATGTCTTGCAATCCTGTTCTGGGTTAGTTGCAGATGACGGAGAGTAGAGGAAGGCAGAATGAGAAATAGGCTGTTGCAGTAATCCAGCCTAGAGAGAACCAGGGCTCTGGAGACAGTGAGCTTCTGGTAGAAAGTGAGAAAGGGAAGAGTCCCTTTGAGGAGGAGCAGCTGGTAGTGGAACTTCTTGGTGACATCCGAGATGTGAGGAGAGAAAGAGAGAGTGGCATAGACGATGACACCAAGGTTCTTTGCCTCGCAGTAAGGTGAAGGAATAGGGCCCAAGGCGGACGGCCAGAGTGAGAGAGGGAAAGCTGGTGCCAGGGTCCCAATAAGAAGGATCTCTGTCTTACTGGCATTAATGCAGAGATCGTTGGAGGGGCACCAATCCTGAATCGCCGATATACAGTCAGGAATGAGCGAGGGAGGAGAGGAGGCTGAGGGGAGCTTGAAGGAAAACTGAGTCATCCGCATAACACTGAAAGTTAGAGGAGAAGGTAGAGATCAGGTTGGCCAAAGGGGCCAAGTAGAGGTTGAAAAACCAGGGTGAGAGTTTAGAGCCCTGGGGAACGCCACAGAGAGAGAGAGGTAGCAGAGAGATTGGGACCAGGGTGGACCTGGTAGGGGGAGGGGGCGGTCCAAGAGGAAGGAAGTCGGTCACTCCAGGACCTGATCCGTGATGCCCAGGTTCTCACAGAGTCGATTGATCAGGATGGCGTTGTTGACTGTGTCAAAAGCAGAGGAAAGAAGGATGCTGAGGACAGAAGGAATGCTGGAATGAAGGTTAGAGAGCAGATCTTCATTGGTGTTCAGGAGAGCAGTTTCCATGCCAGTTTCCATGCCTCTGGCAGCTGTGAAGCCAGACTGATGGTCATGGAGACAACCAACAGATTCAGTGTGGAGAGTAAGTTGGGAGATGGCAAGCTTTTCCAAGAGTTTGCCCAAGAAAGGGGTGATGGAGATTGGGCAATAGTTTGCCCGGCAGGTAGGATCAGCAGACAGCTTCTTGAGGAGTGAGTGCACAAGGGAGTGCTTAAGGTGAGAGGGGAACGTTCCAGTGGCTAAAGAGTGATTACAAAAATCGGCCAAGGCTGGAGCCAGGGTGTCAATATGGTCCTTGATGGTTCTGGAGGAGCAGGGGATCACCTCTTTGGATGACTCTTTCATAGATCAGACTTGTCTGGAAACCTCATCAGGTGTTGTCAGAGAGAAAGAGGAAAAAGGAGGGGGAGAGGTAGAGATGGCCAAAGGGGACAGAGAGAGGAAGAGGAAGAGGAGTTGGAGGACAGGATGTCCTGAGATTTAGAGGAGAAGTGAGAGGCCAGAGCCGTACAGAGGGCATTGGAGGGAACAGGAGAGATCGAGACCCCAACAGGAATTGATCAGTTCCTTGCAGATTTTAAAGAGTTCGGCTGTGTTGATAGAGGCCGCGTAGACGCAGGCTTCAATGTGTGCTCTCTTCTTGATGACTGTTATTGCTTTGACTGGCATTTTGGTGCAACCAGTCTAGGTATGTCTAAATGTGGCCTGGCATGCTTTACTGTAATGTTATTACGTGTCTACACTGGTCTACATTGTGCAGCTAGTTGGACATGTTTTCATTGTGGCATGGCATTTTTAATAGAAAAGCATTAATGCTCCTGTGCACTGTTGGTGACTTGCATGCATTGGATTGGTGTTACCCTACAAAACAATTGCAAACACTGTGGCTTTATAGCCAATTTTTCTCAGAAAGTGTGCTGTATATTGCATTAAAATACATATTTATATCTTTCTCCTAGTGCAGTGTGCGACATACCCCTTCAGCACGTTCGTGTATATGGTGCAAGATGACAATCTAGGCTGGCCCAGAGTGTGGCGCGACCCGTGATTTGTTGCCGAGTTTGGGGGGGCCCTCAGCATGGCTCACAGGGGGGCCCCCACATTTTGTGTTATTCCACTTCTCACAGTGCATATAGCCCCAGTCGGAAAACCAATCCCTGCATCCACACAACCCCCCTCATCTTGTGCTTAGACCTCTTCATAACTTCCTTTTCAGAAAGATGTTGAAACCCTGCAAGGGGTTCTTCACAGGAGGTCAATGCGACGAGGAGCTGACAAATTAAAAGGTGGAGTGTGAATTTCTCAAAGTGCCCTTGAAGCCAGATTCCCCAACCCTTGGCCTTAAGGGGATGTTGTAGCTACAGGAAGGTTAAGAGAAGCATGTTGACAGTGATAAAATTGAGGCATAACCTGCTAATCCCACAACAGTGCAATCTTGTATTTGCAGTGTTTCCGTCCCCATACTATATACTGATATCTGGAAGACATTATTGGATTGCTCTGCACAGGAGCTAAAGAATGAGCCATGGTAAAAGGCACAAGGACAGATGGTCCCATGACGAACTAGATCCCGGATTTGTTACCCTGAGTCAAGGAATGTGATGGCTCCCCACATCCGGTTTCAGACTGAAGATATTTAAGAGGGGTCTTCAGGGTGTGCCAGGAAGAAGGGTACATCATCCCTCAGCTGGAACACAATAGTTGAGAATTTCCCATTCACCATATTTCACAAGACTGCACTGCATTGAAGCCCTGTGTGCTGTGTCCATTTTCCATCCCCATGGAATGCAAGACCTCACAGTGTACAGGAAAGCCTTGCAGTGCTACTTCTCACCTCTTTATTTTCTGTTCAAGTGGCTATGTTTTAAAGTTCACATTTTAAAGGAATGGTCACCTTGCACTTTCTCAATGAATCATCAGTACATCCGCTCCCCAACTCATAGTGATGTCGCTCCCCAACTCATAGTGATGTATTATAGATGTGTTTTATATGAGCCATCTCTTACATTTCCATGGCCTTTCACAGGGACCCACCCTGGTTAGCCAAAGCCTTCTTGTGGTTATGGACAGTTACACACTGGAAAGCTAACATTGTCTCCTCTGCCTTTGTTGCCTTTATTATTTATTTATTATTATTATTATTATTATTATTAATCTGTTTCTCGCTCCACACTCTCCACTTCTCCCCCCTTACATGCACTTTTCCCCTCCCCCTCTCCCATGCACTTGCGCGTTCTCAATGTAACTGGGCCTAGTAAGATCGTTTTTTTGATCTCCCCTGCCCCCCCCCTTGCCTTGTCGCGCTCTGAAACACTTGTGTACGAGCGCGATAGAAATAAAATATCAATATCAATGGTGTCACAAATGGGAGCAAACGCCCTTGCTGTTGCCAACTGCAGCCTTGGAGAAGAATGTACTCTTAATGTATTTAAGCAATCACGCCTCACCGTGGAAAGGTGGAAGATGCTTTCCCCTCTAATGCATGCCAACATTGATTTTCTCTGTTCATTTTCATTTCTGTTTGTTTTCAGTAATATCATTTCTCATATAAAGAAAGCAGTTGACACAATGATGTAAGTATATGTATTAACATGTAATTGTAGAAATATGCCACTGTTTAATCAGAGCTGCCACTCAATATGAGTAGGTAGAGCAGGACAGATATCATATGGTTACATGTAAAAAAACATCATTTTTACACCATCCTTTCTAGTTGCCAACCAGGTTGCTCTGCATAGCGAAGTCGAATGGAAAGAAGCCTGCGATGTCTTGGTGGCAGTATCTCTGAATGAGTCAAAGTCGTTCACATTCCAGATATTAGTCATTGTGATATGTTTGTGGTATTTCCAAGCAAGGTCAAAATTAGGTTGTCCATAAAACCGAGGGATAACAACAGATTTTATTTGTTCAGTCTGACAATTCTGATGGCAGGATTTGTTGCTTTTGACTTTATTTTTCTTATAACGTAGGGCAGTTGTTCAACTGGATTTCATAGTTGCTTTTCTAGTGCCTTGTAATAAATCACTGGGACTACCAGGCGCAAGCTGGCATTCGTCAGTCAAGCACCCTCACCATAAGCATTCGTCTTTCAGTAGAGTAAAACCCTGGTGCACGCATGCCTGCAGACATAATTATTCAATCCTTCAAAAGTAGCAACAATGGGCATTCATGACCAGCACACAGTTAGTTGTAGTGTCTAGCAAATTAATTTGCAGGTACCCAATTGATGAGATTCCCACCAGCCCTGAACAAGAACCCCAGGTTATTTCTGGTTTGCTAGGCGTGGCTTCAGTCCCACTAAACATCTTCGCTACATTAAATTTTGCACGTTTCAATGCCTTTGTTTTATAATGAGCTACTATGTCACAAACCTTTGCAAAGGCACCTCTTTGGTAAAAGCCCAAAGATGCACTGGTCCTCCGTTCAAGTCAGTAGAGAGGCAGGCCGCAGATCAGTAGTCCACACACCCATCAGACTATTATTATAAGAGGGACACATTTTTCAAGGGCTGTTGCCATAAGTGATCAAAGAAACAAATTACTTGTGTGCTGTGCAACATGTCAACATTCACTATTACTATATATGAAGCAACATTATTGGGTGATGCTTTTCTGAAGAGCTTCACTTTCAACCAAATCAGTATGAGGATTTTACCATTATGAAAGATTGAGGAACTGGCAGTTTTGACAGTTTGAGGGCAATGAGATTGAACGATCTGTACAGGATCACACATGTTCTGAGATGAAGATGGGATTTATGCTCACTCTGCTATTTCCGCACGTAACCATATTTTCTCCCCTGTGTTATTATTATCAGGCGAAATCTGTGAATGTTTTACTGTATGAACTAAACTAATTGCGTGTTTTGTAGACATGAATGGCAACCAAGACAAATCGCATAATAAACTTTCTCAATATTTTGAAAACATTTTGTGCAGTAACATGCATGTTGTTAGGAATCTGGGTCCCCACCCGCATCGAGGAGCGAGGACCCTGTTCCTTACAAGGTTCCCTTACTGTTTGTCCTTGAGACTAGGGGCATGGTAAGCTGTTCTCGACCCTTGGAGTCTTTGAGGAGGCAGATTTCCACATCTGGCGTGGTGTGCATCGATGCAGTAGGGTTCTTTCTTCTAACCGTGGAGATGCACGCTGCGCCGGACACAGAGGGAAAAGTAAATGGATCCTGTTAAAAGGAGCACCAGTTCAGTGGTGCTCTGTTCTCGCAACTGTCATTACGAACAGGATTACTTCCTTTGCCACAAACCCTGATTGGCAAAGGGCTATGCACCTTCTATAAGTAGTATTTGAGTCTCATAGAGACTCTTTAGGTACTTAACCTCATTAATTTACTTTTTCCAAACCAAGTTCTTGTTGATATTGGTTGTTCAGCTGCTGCTCTACATCCACCAGACTCCAGGTTCATAGCTGGGCACAGGGCAGTTTCTAGCCAACTTGGTGCCCACGGCGAGACATCAGAATACGCCCCCAGCCCCCTGACTGCCACATGTCACTCCCAAACTACACCTCTGTGTCATGCGACAAATCCCCTCCTCAATATGAATAAATAATTGCTATAACAAAGAAGCTGGTTTCATTACATAGTAATTCAAGCACTGTATGCATGTTTCAAACTCCAAGAACCAATACACATGTTTTCCCTGAAACTTGCAGTACCGAAATGGGACATTTCACCTTTTAGATGTTTATTTTTCATCAGGTTATATAGTGCAGTGTTGAAGTGTCCAGCCTGCAAACCTGACAACTGCGGTTCAATCCCCAAGATCAGATTTAATTCATAAGTTAAAAGAGGACGTTCAATGTTTCTCATTTTAGCTGTGGGGGACTCAATCCGTTGACCCGTGTGTACCCTCGACTTTAGACCTGGTTTTAACACTCATCTTTAAGCTACTGCTAATCACACTCATGGGCAGTCTGTCTGGGGTGTTTTCCCTTCTTTCATCTCCCTAAGTAGGTTTCGTTGCTGGTTGATTCAATGCCCAACTCAATGTACAAAGAGCAAGCGCCTGCTGGTGTTGGAGTGCAGTCAGTCTGTATTGCCTCTTCCAAAAATGAACTGTAGAGTTGCATGGCCCCTCTGCAAGAAGGGGACAAAAAGTCAGTAAAACGCTCCAGGATCTGGGTTCCCTTAAACTCCTCAAAGGACAGGCCGGACAACTACTTGAAGAGTAAATCATTGACCCTATATGTCTTCTGAAAGGGTGTCTTGGTGAGCCTGAGTTTGACACTTATGTCAATTATATCTGGTATAATGACCCATTCTATCCAAGATTACTTTCTTGATGTTATCCTACAAAGTATTCACATCACGGTTTAGCTGTTGGTAGGCTTGCTACAGTTTCCCAGTCAGCAGAGTGACCATATCATTACCTCACATGTATTTTGGTCATTTTGTGGTTTCTGAAACTGTAAGGGAGGCAGGGTATCACAAGTATGACACTGACACAAGAGCTACAAGTTTCAAAACCTTTATTACATTCTTGGGGTTTGGAAAAACACCTACTTTGCCCTATAGCTATTATGGGAGTAGTCTCTACCATCAAATAATAAAGAGAACACCGTCCTAGTCAGTCTGTCAAATCAAAATGGCCTATACTAACAAAACCTAATGCTTGCACTATCTCTTATACAAAAATTGCGTAAAGGGGAATGTGTATGCAAAGGAAAGTTAGTGTTATAACATAAAGGATAAAGGTGGCTGAGTCTGCTCTCCTCCCACATTCGACAGCACGCAGTAAGGCAGCCCCCGTAAACAGGATGACACACGTTGGCTCAGGTTATCAAAAAAGGCAGTTTGAAACGTGGGTCAAGGCCCGCTTGGCCTTCCCCGTTAAAGTCACTTATTCCAGTTTTCCAAAAGTTCAACAAAAGTTCACATAGGTGTCCCTCTGTCGGGCTCGGACCTCTCAGGTCACCAACAGTTCACATAGGTCCCCCTCTGTCAGGTTCAGACCTCTCAACATAAAGTACCTGATTCCACATAGGTCTCCCTCAGCCAGGCTCGGACCTCGCAAACACGGCACTTGCAGGGGTTCTCTTCCCCAAGCTTCATTCACATTTGTTGGGGGTTCCCTTCCCCTAACTTATTTCATGTTCCCGGCCTCCCTCAGTCGGGCCCGGACCTTTCACTGTTTTCGAAGACTTTTGAGTGCGCAAGGCTTTTTTCATAGACCTCCTCAGGACCACTTCGACTTTCAATTGAACTCTCCTTTGTTGTTTACCCCAGTGTCTCTTGGTCTTGGTAGTTCCATAACACAATCAGCAAAGTTCAAATAGATCTTTCTCTTTTTTTTTTTAAATTTTTTTTAAAACTTGTATTTATTAGTTTTACATCGATATTGCATAACGAAGATAACATTGAAACTTATAACTTTCCCTTCCCCCTCCCCCCTCCCTCCCCTCGGGTCGGATGGAGTCATTTTGTCCCGGGTTCCTGTTATGCGTTGAATATGTCTGAGATTTTTATGTTATGGGGGCACCATTGCTCCATAAAGTCTGACTGGAGGTATTGCAGGGTCCCTTCCCATTCTCTTACAAATTGGTCTCCTGTTCCTTGAAGTTTGTGAGTAATTTTCTCCATTGTTATATGGGCCCATACTTTCTGAAGCCAGGTGTAGGTCAGTGGGGTATTTTTGTTTTTCCAGTTCTGCGCAATGGTGGTCCATGCTGCTATAAGTAGTCCCATGAAAGTTCTCCATTGCGTTTTGCTGTATTGCCTCGCTGTATCGTCTCTAATTCCACAGAGCCACACTTCATCCCCCATCAACCCCACATCCGGGAATATTTTGCCCATCTCATTTTTCACTTCTTCCCAAAAGGGTCTAATGCTTTTACAGTCCCACCATATGTGTCTCCATGTTCCCACTTCATCACATCCTCTCCAGCAGTGATTGGGTGTGTTTGGGTACATTGAATGGAGCCTCTCTGGAGTGTAGTGCCACTGTGTCATAACTTTGACCCACATCTCTCTAGTTTGTGCCGATCGGGTCATTCTGGGGATCTGCTTCCATAGGTCTTCCCATTGTTTATCCGTTGGCTCCTCCCTCAATGTTCTGCCCCATTTTGTTCTGTATGACCATTTAATGCTTTCCCCTTGTGAGTTTATGTATTTGTATAAAGTTGATACCCACTTTTTTTCCCCCGTGTTGGATGTGATGTATGTTTCGAACCCTGTAAGGTCCCTGGTTGCTGCCTCGGTGATTATCGGAGAGTTTAGCCAGTGCTTTAGCTGTTCATATCTATATCTATCGCTTTTGGGGATTCTCATACCTGCCAAGCACGACTCTAGGGGGATGATTTCCTTGTCCTCAAACCTCTCGCCTATTTTAGTAATGCCCACCTTCTCCCAGCTGTCATATGCCCCTTGTTCCATCCCCGGTGGAAACAGTGGATTTCTACAGATGGGTGTAAAGGGTCCAATCGCCGTGGTCATTGTGCCTTTTCTTGTTTGGCTATCCCATGCTTCCAGCGTGGTTTTCATGATTTCGCTTAATCTTAAATTTTTGTGCCTGTGCTGCCTCTGTTTCCAGAGGAGTTCTACCAGTGGGGTCCTGGCTACTGCTCTGTCTTGTTTGGCCCATATCTGTTGGGGATTCTCCCCCACCCACTCCCTCAAGACTTTAAGCTGTGCTGCCTGGTAGTATTTTCTAAAATGGGGGAGCGCCATTCCTCCTTCTCTGGTTGGGGCCGTGAGGACCATCCTGGCTATTCTCGGCGTTTTTCCTTTCCATATAAAGGACGATACCAATTTTGTTAAGGTTTTGAAGAACGTGTCTGGGACACCCACCGGGAGAGCCTGAAAATAATATAGTACCTTTGGGAGGATGGTCATCTTGACTGATTGTATTCTGCCCCACCAGGATATCTGTAGTGGATTCCATCTATTTAATTCCCTTCGGATTTTTGTAATTAGCGACGGGTAGTTTTCCCCATAGAATTGTTCTATTTTTGGAGGTACAATTATTCCCAGGTATTTTATACCTTCCTGTACTATCTTGAGGTCCAGTATTTTTGCTTCCCTTTCTATGTTCGTTCTATCCCCTGCCAGGATGAGGATCTCTGATTTCTTTCTATTTATTTTTAGACCTGAGATGGTCCCATAGTTTTCTAATTCTCTAACTGTAGCTGATAATGTGGATTCAGGGTCCTCTAAGGTTATTAGCATATCGTCCACATACGCAATTACTTTGTGTTGCTGACCTGCCATTTCTATCCCTTTGATGTGAATTGACTCCCGTATTTTAATTAGGAGGGGTTCTAGGAAAAGAGCGTACAATAGTGGTGATAGGGGGCAACCCTGTTTCATTCCTCTCGTTATCGTCACCTTGCCAGTAAGCTCGCCATTAATGACTATTCTGCTAGATGGGGAGTTGTAGTTTGCTCTAATGCTCGCGATAAATTGTTCCCCAAACCCCATGGATTCCAGGACCCTAAACAGTATTGACCACTCCACTCTATCAAAAGCCTTCTCGGCGTCTACTGACAGTAGTATCGCTGGGGTGTGGGTTATCCCTATTTTTTCGACCAGGTGGGCTAGCCTCCTAGTATTATCGTGGGTTTGCCTGCCGGGAATGAAGCCTGATTGATCCCCGCTTATCAGTTTAGGGAGGAGCGGGGATAACCTTGTTGCCAGGATTTTCGTATATATTTTTGCATCTAGATTGATTAGGGAGATTGGTCTGTATGATGCGGGGTTTATTGGATCTTTGCCTGGTTTGTGAAACACCAGCACCTTCGCTTCATTCATTGTGGGGGTCACGTTACCGGTGTCCTTGAATGAGTTCAGGAGTTTTGTTAGGATCGGAGTCAATATGTCTGCATATTTTTTATAAAATGGGGCCGTAAACCCATCTGGGCCTGGAGCTTTGTCCCTTGGGAGTCCTTTTATGGCTTTATTGACTTCCTCTTCACTGATAGGAGTCTCTAGTGACTGTTTGTCTTCTTCTGAGATTTTCGGGATCTTTAGGGCCTCTAAGTATGAAGCTTGGGCGTTTATATTGGGGTGTTCTGTGGAGTAGAGCGTTTGATAATATTGCCTCAGTGTTTCCCCCATAGATCTTTCTCTTAAAGCAATCATTTTAACTTCCCCTTAATACAGGATTAATCTTGACCATTGCGCATTTCAGAGTTCATTCACTTGCTACTTTATAACAAGACATCAAACGTTTTGTGGAGACTTTCGAGTGTGCTACTTCCTTTATTGGACCACTCCGCTACTCTGTATTACTGGTTTTCACAGTTATCAGTACATTTTAAGTTTACTACTGGTTTGCTTTCTTAAGCGTCTCATCAGCATGCGTGGAACATTCAATTGATAAAGAGCTATTGCTGTTTGAAACTGTTCGGACAAGGAGGATCCAGGGTCCGACCCCCTGCTAAGACAGCAGGTAAGCATGCACCAACATATGTTTACACCCTCTGTCCCAACAGGCCATCCCCCACCCTCTCTGGTCCCCCGTGTTGTTCCCTTGTGCACCCCCTCCTTCCTGCACACAGGAGTCTGTCCTGATACATTCTGGTTTCACCATCACCGTGTTGTGGCCAATGCTGGATTTTACTTTTATGGACTTCATTGATTCACGGTGCGTCACCCTTTCTCAACTCTCATGTTGGACTTCCTTTGCATCTTGTACTCAAGGTGGCCCTGAATCATGCTGTTCCATCTTCATCTTGTATACTGGCTTGCAACATTATGTTTTACTACTGAATTCTGCATTTGTATTCGCTCTCCTCTCTTGCTTCTCCACTCTTTTTGACTGCTTACTCTTTGTTCTCTCCTCCCCTCCCCTCTCCTTTTTCCTATCTCCTCCCCTCCTCCCCTTACTTTCTTCTATGCACTTACTCTATCAGAATTGTCACTGGACCTACTATGATAGCAACCTCATCTGTCTCTCCCCTATCCCCTTACTGTTGCCCCCCCCTCTCTCCAGCACTATCTGAAACGTTGTCAGGCCTAGTAGGATAGTCACTTGTTTTGTTCCTCCCCTCCCTTTCTGCACCCCTCTCCCTCACCTTTTGTTTTTCTCCAGCTCTACCAGAAATGTCGTCAGGCCTAGTACGGTAGTCACCTATCTGTTTCCATTTCCTTCCCACTCTCCTCCTCCCTTGCTTATCTATGTCTTAGCACTTGCACTATCTGAAATGTCTTCAGGCCGAGTACGTTAGTTAATTTCACATCCTTACTGTTCATGGCCTGTAAGAATGTCGTTGTATTTTCCTTTGTTCCCTTCCTTGCCTTGAAGCGCTTTGAAGCACATTGTGTATAGGCGCTATATACTTAAACTATCATATCATATCAATTGTGAGAAACAATGTTGCAGCTTCAATCTTTCTTTGATCGGTCGGTCGTCTTGCTTCAGTGGGTTCGCCTTAACCCTGTAATATCTGCTCCTTGTCGTGTCTCAGCATGCTCTCCATCTTCTGCCTTTTATCCGTGTGGGGGGGAACTAATGGGTATCAGATGTATGTGATTAAGGTCAATTGCCTGACTTTGTCTGACCTGATTAACGGGACATGATCAATGATATATGTAAGTTTTAGCTTCTTTACTCTCAGTCGTCCTCTTCCTCACTCCAGTGTTTGTGTAGAAAGGGGGGTAGTTGGAACATTGGAGAATCCTATAAAATAGGATGGGGTATGGGCACGGGAAAGGCGGGAATACAGCGTCTCACCATCAGTTGCCTCACCCCCAGTCCCCAAAGATCCCTCACCCAGGTGATCCTCCTGCACTGGTTCACTCCCCCGGGTCCGGATCCAAAGGCGATGGCTATGAGAGATCCCCGGGTACTAGCAAGTGAGACACCCTTTGGTTTCTTTCAATACCCACTTGTAATTTACAGTACCTTGGGTCTTTGCCAGTGAACAATTATGTAAGAATTCAGATGGGACATTGTTGTGTCCTATCTGGATGTATAAGGTTATTTTGTTGCTCTGCCACCATCCTCTGTTGTCTGATTTCTGCTTTCAACTAACCCTTAAACTGGGGTTTTAAGCACACTTTCCACTACCATTTCCCCTCTTTTAGGGCTTATTAATGCCTCAAATCTTTCTAAAAAGTCCCACGAGGATCAGGCCCTTTGTGCCCTTGTGATAATAAGGGTTCGTCCTGGTTGTCAGGTGTGAAGGGGAGGGAACAGTGGGAAATAAGATGCCTCTTCCCAGGGTTGAAATCTTAAGAGTTGGACCGGGAAAGGTTGGGAAGTGGTTGGGTGTGAAACTTGGTCCTTCAACATCAAGTGGGAGAGAGATTGCTTTTGTGGCTCCTTTCTTAATTTCTCCCGATGCTCTGCTAGGATTGGGTGGTTGACAGCATTTGATAGAACAGATACCAGTCTACAGATCTTGGGAGAATCTATTTCCAAGCAAATACTTAGAATAACGTATGAACCATAATGCCGATTTACGGTGGCACTTGGATCCCATTTTTGACACAAAAATGTGCTGGATCAAAAAAACACATGACACTAAAGGGATATATATCACCCAGCATCCTTCTTTACCCTAATCAGTGTTTCAGAGGCATTGCATCTGGCTTTGTTTCTTGTCACACATTCTCAGGAATCTATCACGCAATTCGCCATTTGTAATCTGTCCAGATTATAATGCCTTTCTCACGTCTTTCTGCTTCAAGGAGTATGGTGCCTAGCTCACTATTAAGGGATTTAGGGCCTCATTGCAGTTTGCAGTGGTATCTCGGCTGTAAAACCGCTGAGATACCACCTAAAGGAATTACCGTCACTGCCACTTGGATTGCAAGTGGTGGTGGCAGTGTTGGTCCCCATTTAATTGGAGTCCATACGATGCCATGGGGTATTCAGCGGAATTACTGCAGCAGCAATTCTGCCAGAAAGGTGGCATATTTACCTCAAGCTGATAGCTGGAGGTGAATCCTCCAACTTTCAGCCAAACTCATACTTGGGTGGTGCTGTAATATGGTGGTAACGGTATTACCACCACATTTCTACCGCACGGCCCAACTCATAATGAGGTCCATAGTGGCCAGCTCATTCACAAATACAGTGCCAGGTTCACCCAATATTAGTCCCTTGCATTTCAACAGCATAAGGCTTCCCAGCCTCCCAGCTCTCTCAGCCGTCCCAGGACTAAAAGATTTGCCAGGCTTAACAGTCTCCTGAGAATATTCTGCTCCCTTCTCTCTCCCCATCTGTCCATGAAGTATGGCCTGCGTTGCTGCTTCTCCCTGCTTTTGAGGGTTTGGTTTCATGTCTGGGTCGTACTTCCAGCTCCCTTCCTGCTCCCTGGTTCCTGGTCCCTGGCTAACTGCTCTCTCCTACTTGGTTGTCTCAGGCCTTTAGAGGCCTCCCTATTCACCAGCTATGCTCATGAGCCTCTGCATTGGTTGTCCTTTGGCTTTGTGTTTCTCAAGCCTTTGGAGAGACTCATGTGGTAATTCATGCTATTATCCCCATCTGTTTTGAGTCTGCTACTTTGCAGCTCTGCTGGCTCCTGCAGCAGTGGTGTCCTCAGTGCGTAAAATCTTCTTTTCACTTTAGTAAGTGTTTGTGGAGACCCCTTTGGTATCCAGGATCCCACTAAGTACAGTGTTTCACTCCACGGTAGGTTTGTAGCGTTCCTAGCATTTTAGCCCACTGCACTACTTCCTGCTTGTTTTCCTTCTGTTATCTTGGACTCTGTTGGCCAGCATGTCTTGTCATATTGTTCCTTTGTTACTACCACTAGGTCACCCTGATAGTCCAATGTGTAGATGGGATCATGTGATGTGGCCTGATAGTTAGTGGTACTCTGTTGTCCTTCTAAGGCATCCTGCATATCTACACCAGGGTTTCCATGACTAGCACTTGTTACCCAATCGCGGACCTCAATCATAATAGAACTATAGACCTAGTATTCAGAAAGTTGGTCCTTGTGCTCAGAAAACCCTCATGGACTTGAAAGGGGGATTCTGCTACTCCCATCCTATAACAGCCCCAGGTAGCATGCGTCTCTGGCACTTAGCACCAGGTGGCCTGACGTTCCAGGATGGCAAAAATCCCTGCAGGCTTTGGGATGGGCTGAGCACGTGACTTTGTCACCCTGGCAATAAACAAGAATTTTTTGGGGAGTAAGTGCCAAAAAAAGCAAGGACTGGCACATAGATGAGGATTTGATTAAGATGAAGTCAAGGTAAGAAAAACTAGGTGAAACATTCTCAGAAAATTGATCCTGGGCACTGGAGATTAAAGAGGAGGTCCAACAATTAAAGGGCAGCATCAATCATCAGCGACTTAGGTTATTTCCAGCAATTATATCTCATACAACATTATTAAAGGTATGTGGTGGAAAGATTACTGTGTGCACATTAAAGGGTGTACAAGAAAGTACCTACTTGATGGGGTCTTGTGGGAGGCTGGTCAACGCCTATGTCAATGCCCTTCTGAATATGGGAAATCCAGACCCATCGACGTGATGATGACCTATGTGTGTGTTACAGTATGTTCTTTTAGCTTGATGAATTCAGTTTTACAATATTTAGTATACATTGGAAACCTAATGAAAGGTCATACTTTCGATTATGGAGCCTGCAGAAAATGGCTAATATTTTTTTAAGTTTTGTTGTATCAAACATTGCATTGTTAATGACTGTGTTTTTTTCTGCAGGTTAAATGTTGGAAATATTGCAAATTACGTAAAGGAACAACATTTTGCTCTTTAAATCTCATATCTGAATAATATTTTCCCTACATTTGTTTTTGTTGATTGTGCAGGAGGCAAGATTATTTTGGCTTGTCGGGATATGAATAAATGCGAAGAAGCAGCAAAGGAGATTCGTGGGAAAACCTTTAGCCATAATGTTTTTGCGAAACACCTTGACCTGTCATCTCTGAAATCTGTCAGAGAATTTGCACAGAACATAAACCAAGGTGGGCTTCATACATTTTCCGTTTGCAATCAGGTTTCTGTTATTTGTTGAAGCATGTCCCCTAAAATGTTACCTAGTAATAAGTTGCTAGTTACTAATAAGGAACCCTTGAGACACACTCTTGGGCACTACATCTAAGAATTTTTCTTGCATATGATAATCAAATTTTATATCATAGCCACTCCAATTGAAAGAACTGTTGTAATGTAAAATGATTTGGTGGCTTCATATGAACACTGTTTTAACGTGTATAATGTAAGTTGCCAATGGGAATTAAAGACAGAAAAGAACAAGTTACTTTCTTACCTGGTAACGTTCTTTCGATGGGATGGTCCGACGACGTATTCGATATCTATGACAGTAATCACCACAGCTGTGCTGCTTCCGAAAATCTTCGGTGCCTGTGTCGATGACGTCGATACGCTGTCCTCGAGGGCTTCCGTCGAGCCGACGTCACCGGATGTTATAAGTCGGACGCACGATGCCCGTAGCCTCAGTTGTAGTTTTTTCCCCAGAATGTGTGGCACCAAACCACTGCCAGTATGACCACAGAAAGCCTTGCGGAAACGTAAGCTGCAATCGCATAAGAAATTCTGTAGCGGGGCAGGTAGGGAGGGAGCGATATGGAATACGCCGTCGGACCATCCCATCGAAAGAACGTTACCAGGTAAGAAAGTAACTTGTTCTTCGAGGGGATTGGGTCCTCTGACGTATTCCATATCTATGACAGACTCCCAAAGCAGTACCAACGTATGGAGGAGGGAAAAAGAATTTAGAATATAGAAATTTAGAATGCCCAATCAAATTGCAGAGTAAAGGACCGCCTTGCCAAAGGCCAGCTCCTGCCCATAGATAGAATATAGGGAGTAGTGTCGTACAAAAGTAAGGACCGAAGCCCATGTGGCTGCTTCACAGATGTTACGAATAGGAACACCCCTCTGCAGAGCAGTAGAGGCAGTCATACCTCTAGTAGAATGGCTAGTAGAATGGGCCCGTAAGCCTACCGAAGGGTCCTTAGCCGCCAGGCGGTAACATTCAGAAATTGCCAAGATAATCCATCTAGACAAAGTCTGCTTAGTAACAGCTTGTCCCAAACGCCTTCCAGTTTAACCAATAAAGAGCTGATCGTCCACTCTGACCCGGGACATGCATGAAATGTAGAAACTTAAAGCTCTCCTAGGATCCAACCTATGGAGCCTCTCCTCTTCGTTACCAGGATGTGGAGGAGGATAAAATGCCGGAAGAATAACCTTCTGGTTTAAATGAAATTCCAACACCACCTTCGGAAGAAAGGAAGGACGAACTCTAAGGACAACCCTGTCCTTATGAAACACAGTGAAGGGTGGCTTAACTGAAAGTGCCTGCAACTCACTCACTCTGCGAGCTGAAGTGACCGCAACTAAAAACACAGTTTTAAGGGTTAACAGCCTCTAAGGACAAGAATGTAAAGGCTCAAACAGAGCACCCATAAGGAATTTCAGAACAAGCATCAAATCCCAACCAGGCACCTGGAAAGGTGACGGCGGAAACACATTAGTGAGTCTTTTGAGAAACTGAGAAATTAAAGGAATTTTGAAATAGGAACACTCCTCAGACGAGCGCTTAAATATAGTCAGCGCCGCCAGGTAACCTTTAACAGTACCCACTTGCAGGCCCCTGTGGGCCAACGAAAGCAAAAAAGACAGAACCATAGGAATTTCACATAAAAAAGGATCCACATTCTTAACCCTGCACCAGTCGCAGAACTTTCTCCAACGGCAACGGTACAAGGACTTTGTTGCCGGCTGTCTGGCTGAAAGAAACACCTCCATCACGTCTTCAGGGAGGTCCCAATCCTTATACCTCAACCTTTCAGAAGCCAAGCGTGAAGGTTGAGAGATCTGACCTCTGGATGGAGAACCTGACCCCCCTCCCATGAGAGCAGATCGTCTCGGTAGGGAAGACGATGTGGAGGGCAGATGGACAAGTCGAGAAGGTCCGGGTACCACGTCCTCCGGGCCCAAGCCGGTGCAATGAGGATCATCCGGGAACCAAACCTCTGTAACCTCCAGAGCACTTGTGGGATGACGGGGACTGGAGGAAACGCGTACAGCAGTGGGAAGGACCACTCCACCACAAATGCGTCTCCTAAGGCTCCTTTTGGAGGAAATACCTGCAAGCAGAACCTTTCGCACTTCCGGTTGACACTGGAGGCGAAGAGATCCACTTGAGGGGTCCCCCAAAGGGCGAAGATCTCCAGGAGAATCTCCTGAGCCAGCTCCCACTCAAGAGAGATTGCGCTCTGCCTGCTCAGAGCGTCCGCCGTCTCGTTTTCGTCTCCGGCCAGATGAACCACCAAGATTGAAACTTCTTGCTGGATGGCCCAGAACCAGAGCTGTATCGCCTCCCTGCACAGAGGAAGTGACCCTGCCCCCCCCTTTTTGTTGAGGTAGTGCATGGCCACTGTGTTGTCCGTCAGAATCAGGACATTCTTCCCTCGCACAGTCGGCAGAAAAGCCTTCAGGGCAAGCCTGACGGCCCTCAGCTCCAACAGATTGATATGGAGTCTGGACTCCGACGGAGACCAACGACCGCTGACTGTCAGCTCGTTGGCATGTGCTCCCCATCCCGTGAGGGATGCGTCCGTCACGATCGTTACCTCCGGCCTGGGTAGCCAAAATGGAGCCCCCTTCATCAGATTGCCTTTGACGGCTCACCACAGAAGGTCCTGGGCGACCGAGGGCGGCACCTGAACGGGGTCTGACATCCTGCAGGAGGACTGTGACCACTGCATCTTGAGGGCCCATTGCAGAGATCTCATCTGCAACCTGGCCTCTGGCACCAGAAGAATGCAGGATGCCATGAGGCCGAGCAACCTCAAGAACTCGAACGCCGGGAGACTCTGGGCATGTTGAAACTTGTGCACCATCTGCTGAATGTGATGAGCCCTCACATGGGGAGGAAAACACTGCCCCAGGGATGTGTCGAGCACTGCTCCGATGTACTGGAGCCGCTGGGTTGGCTTCAAATGGGACTTCTTTAAGTTGAGGGAGAAGCCCAGCTTGTGAAGTGAGTGGCAGGTGACGGACAGATGATCCAGGACTTGCTCGGGAGAGCGTGCCCTGATCAACCAATCGTCCAGGTAGGGGTAGACGTGAAACCCCCTTTCCTGAGATACGCTGTCACCACCACCATGAGTTTGGTGAAGACCCTCGGGGCGGAGGTCAATCCGAACGGCAGGACCTGAAACTGAAAGTGTGAGTCTCCAACCGCGAACCTCAGGTACTTCTTGTGCTTGGGGTGGATTGGCACATGAAAGTAAGCGTCCTTGAGGTCAAGAGACACCAACCAGTCCTGAAGTTGAAGGGCCTGGAGGACTTGAGAAAGAGTAACCATCTTGAACTTGTCCTTCCTGAGGAGCTTGTTGAAACCACGCAAGTCCATGATGGGTCTCAACCCCCCGTCTTTCTTTCGAAATCAAAAAATAAGGGGAATACCATCCCTTGTTCCTCTCCGCTACCGGCACCAGTTCTATGGCGCCTTTCTCTGACAGGGACTGAATTTCCTGCACAAGGAGCGGATCCGGACACTTCAAAGAGAGATTCCCTGGTGGATTGTCGCAAGGCCTCTGCCGGAACGAACAACAGTAGCCGTGGGCTATAATCTCCAGAACCCACACATCTGAAGTAATGGCACACCACTCTACAAGATGCTTCGCCAGCCTTCCCCCAACCGGCGAACCATGGGACATGGCCTCATGATTGAGCTGAAGCGGCTGCGGCAGTGCCTGAGGGCAAAGAGGCAACTGCTACGGTGGCCCCTTTGACTTACAGCTCCTCTCGATTTACTAAAGGATGAGTATTATCGAAAGGAACCTCCCCTCCATTGCTGTCCCCTAGGACGAAAAGGCAGATGTTGGCGAACTGCAGCGCTCAATGACTTCGCTGCAGCTTTTGAGGTCTGCAACCTCTCAAGGCTCTGGTCAGCCTTGCTGCCAAAAAGATGTTCACCATCAAAGGGCATGTTGAGGAGCCGGGCTTGCACATCAGGAGCAAGCACCGACTACCGCAACCACGCAAACCTGCGTATTACGGTGCTCACTGCCATGGACCGGCTGACACAATCCGCCATGTCCAGACCCGACTGAACGAATTCACACATGGCATCCTTGCCATCCTGTACAATAGCAAGAAAACCATACCGTTCCTCCCCTTCGGGAATATGTTCAGCCGCCAATGAAATACAGTTCCACAGAGTGTGCGTGAAACGTGACAAGGCACACACAGAGTTGACTGCCTGTAAAGCAAGACCCCCTGAAGAAAACACTTTCTTCACCCAGCCATCAAAATGCTTGCTGTCCCTATCAGGAGGGATGGTAGGGTACGACGCCTGCTTTGCTGGGGCCGTAGCCGCCTGCACCACCAAACTCTCCGGATAGGGGTGCGTGGTCAAGTAACAGGGGTCGCTACTGGCTGAGCGATATTTTCGCGTCAAAGATTTGCTCACTGCCGGGAGACTCTCCGGGGCAGTCCAAGCCGCCGCCACCCTTCTTTGCTAAGTCATATGGAAACGCAGTACCGGGTCAGTCGGAGGACCTTGATCAAGGGTGTCTGTCAGGTCATCCTGCAGAAAATTCACAGGCGGCGCAGACCACTCCAAGTATTCTGTGACCCTCGACATAAGGCGCTGGTACAAGGACTCGGAATGGGTGCCATGCTCAGGCCTACAGAACTCCACCTCCAGAGAGGTGTCCAGACCACTGGCGTCATCCAGCGACTGACGCAGGTCTTCAATCTGGCTATGACCAGACAAAATCTCATCAGGCACCTCCTCAGGTACCATACCTTCCTCAGACCCCTCATCTCCTTCAGAAATATAATCCAGAGGTTGGAAGGAGGGCACAGAAAAAGGGACAAAGACATTTTTAGCCTTGGCCAGAGCCTTTCTTGGGGGGTTCCACTGTACCACGGGGTACCTCTGACAAAGCAGCCTCGAAAGGCGTCGAGGGCGTCGACGGAATCTACATTGAGCGTGGCGCCGACAACTTTGACGGCGTCGACACAGTCCTCGAGGGCAGAGCCCCGAGCGTGTCCTTCGACAGCCTGGGCGCCGATGGCGTCGACGGCTTCCTCGGAGGCAGAGCCTCGAGAGAGTCCCTCGGCGTCAAAGGCATCGATGTCTTCCTCGAAGACTTCACAGGCTCCGATGGTCTCGAGGGTGTCGAGGGCCGGGTCCCGGAACGGGCATGTCTAGAGCGACCAGCCTTGTCCGACCCGGGACCTCGAAGTGGCGTCTCTAGCATGCTCAAAGCCGGCGTCTTTCGAAAAATCCCAATCATCTCCTGCCGGAACAAATCCCATTCCTCAGGAGTGGAATGCTTGTTGAGAATGCTTGTTGGGACGAGCAACTCGCCGACGGGTGGAGTCCTCAGATGAGTACAGGGAAGGCGACCTGTGACGGCGCTTCCATGAGTGCCTCGAAGAGGCAGAGGAATGGCGAGACCGACTCCTGGCCCGAGACCCCCCAGACTCAAGACGACGATGCGGAAAATCGCCCCTTGAATCGTCCGTCGAAAGTCCAGTGGATCGCGACTTTCGGGGCTTGGCCACCTTACCCACCGAGAGCTTCTTACGCTCCCGCAAGGCATTCGATGTAAGCGACTGCAGTCAACACAGTCATCCGTATCGTGGTCCTCCCCGAGGCAAGTGTCGTGCGTGTCTGTCAACGACATCTTGGACCCGCAAACCCGACACTTCTTAAAACCCGACCGCGGGGTGGAAGAAGCCAAAGACATCATGTTAATACACAAACTAACAGGTTCGAAGAACCGAAAGAACAGGATTCAGTAGAACCGAGGCGCGCCGAGATCTCCGAAGTGAACACGTTTGCGGAAAAAACGGAACTGAGGCTACGGGCGTCGTGCGTCCTACTTATGACATCCGGTGACATTGGCTCGACGGACGCCGTCGAGGACAGTGTATTGACGTCATCGACACAGGACGCAGATGCCGAAAATTTTCCGAAGCAGCACAGCTGTGGTGATTACTGTCATAGATATGGAATACGTCAGAGGACCCAATCCCCTCGAATAAGTGATACTTTTTTAACCAGAAGTGAAACAATGACACTCATTCTTAAGCAAAGGATATATTTCAGTAGATTACATCAACAATTTTGATTTCAACATAAATGTTCAATTCATGTCTGTTGTCCCATATTTGCCATATATTTTAGCCATAAAGATGAGTTCCCAACGGCCACACCGGGTGGTAACAGCCAGAGCGAAGTAAGGACTTTATGAGGGTCTCAGGACGTTACCAACCGGTATGGCACGAGGAACTCGTCATTATGTTTATTAGCACCCTGGGTTTATGTCCCCGGGCGATAGTAGCTTTTGGGTCGTGACGAGTATGTGGCCCGTTGTTTCAAAGTAATACTAACCTAACATGGCCACAATGGAAATAGAAGAAAAGTTCAGAACGGAGCCCCTCTTCCATTTCCATGGCGGCCGGTGGACATGAGATGAACGGCACAGCAATGCTGTGGTGCCACAACCTCTTCAGGTAAGTGGGAGGGCGGAAGGGGGCAGGAAGAGTAACAGGGACATTGTGGGGAGGGAGGGAGAATGGCGGGGCGGGCGCTGCCAGATCTGAGGTAGCTCGGAATGCAGGCTTATACCCGGAGGTGCAGCCCCCGTTGCCTGCAACCTTATTGCCTGCAGAGCCCGCCTCTGGTGCTAATTTTTGTTATTACTTCTGTGAGAAGCCTGAAGGTGTCTCACTTACTAGTCCCTGGGAGATCTGTCATCCAGGTGGCCAGGACACGGCCATCGCTATTGGATGCAGTTCCTGGGGGTGGACCAGTGAGGGAGGATCACCTGGATGGGGGGGCCCTTGAGGAGTGGCAGTGGGACACCGATGGGTGAGACGCAGTATCCCCCTTTGTGCGACACCTTTTCCCCATCCTACCCCTCAACACTCTGGACCCCCCTTTCCGACACAAATACTTTCGACCACCGTGAAAAACAATGGACAAACACCCAAGCCAGCTACCTGACAAGTCCCAATGCCAGGATCAGGCAGTGTCAGGCAATTGACAGGAATCATACACACATGACGGCCCTTTCCCTTCCCCACAGGGATAAAAGGTGGAGCACGAGAGCACAATTTGAGCAAGGCAGACCGCACAAGGAGGGAGCTAACTCAGCACAGCAGTTCAAGAGGAGGAGAAAGACGGCGCAAATCGAGAGGGTGCCAAGGAGAGAAGTGACCTTGCCCTTTCCGACCAAGGCCCGTGAAACCTCTGCAGAAGGAATCGTAAGACCGTGAGCAATAGCCACTCTGTGTTGCAGCAGATGTCAGCGGTACACAGGTTCCTCCTCCGCTGACAACCAAGCCAGGGAGAGACACTTGGCCCCATGGTACTGGCCTTGACTCCAGAGACAAGAAAAGCCAAGCAGTTCGTCACAGCTGGTGAGTCGAGGGGAGAGCCGATAAGAAACGTAACTATGTTGAATGAAAGTAGCAAGCGTCTGATTAAAGAAAGTACAAATAACTTGATACGCAAGGGGAAAGCAAGCATAGAAGAGTCAAGCATCATGTGCGTGTTCACTCAAGAAATTCTGGGCGATTACCCTGTTGTTGAACGACCGTAACCTGAAGGCCTTGGGAGAAAGGTGAGAAGGGGGTCAAAGTGGTCATACAGGGGTCAACCTTTGACTGACAGACGATTGTGATGGTAAGAGAAGCGAATCCCGCACCTTAAAGTTAGCAAGAGTGAACCCGATCGAGGGATGCCGATAAAAGGACGGAAATTCTGAAGTACTGATTAACAGTGTGTTGACATAAGTGAACCCGGCAGAGGGATGTCCACAGTGAACTGTTTAAAAAGACATTAAGATTTGTGAATGTCACAAAGAAGATTGTGTTGAAAGCCATAGTGAACCCGGCTGAGGGAGGCTAACAATCGAGAGGGGTCTGAGCCCGGAAGAGGGGGTCCCCGGGATGAAGAGTTATCACACAAACACAAGCAAATAACTTTGTACTTTTTGTTGACTTTTTTGTTAAATCCTGTGGAGCCCATCAGACCCTTGGAGCGAGAAGCTTAATTAGCGAAGGGCCTGATATTGCTAAGAGCTTTCTAAGGATCTATGCCCAGAAGAGGGGTATTCAGGGGTGAAAAGGCACCACCCAACGTGCAAGCAGAGAGAAACTTTTGTTTATTATTTTGTTGAAGACATCAGGCCCTCTGATATCATATGATATCATAGGTTATTTATAACGCGCTTAATACCCAGAGGTTTCTAAGCGCGGTCACGGGGATCGAACCTGTGTTGCTCCGTGCCATCTTGCTTCCAAGGTGAGCACGTTGCCCCTCAGCTATCCTCCTGAGACCAAAGAGTCTATTTTGTAGAAAACATACTTAACCACAGAAAGCCCTGATAGGCTGAGAGCGGAACTGTTAGCTCGTGCTGGGAAAGCTTGAGCGTGTGTTGTGCTCCAGAGTCCTACCTTGTCCCGTGCTCAAAACGTGTCGAAGGGAGACTCGACTACTGCATCCTGAATTATTATTTGCGAACACTTTATTCTTTCCTGTGAATCCTATTCCACACTCTTTGTTTGTATTTAGCATAAGGATTGACAATAGGTTTTTCTTAGTATAAGCCCTTTTATTTGACAAGACGCCACTAGGACTGCCTTATGATTATTTGATGGTCGAAGCTTGCTCCCATCTTAGATTTAGGCTTAGATTAGGTGTTTTTCCAACCTGCATATACAGTTTAATAAACACCCTTGAACTGTGATCACTTGTGTCTTTCTTTACTGTCGCCAACATGAGTTCCTTACACTTCCCACTGAGAATTTCTGTTGAATAAATGTACTGCCTCGGTTCACTATGCACATTTATTATTTGGACATATTATGCCATCATGCTTCCGCATGGCAAACATACAGTGAAATGTGATTATCTATGAGTTTCATAAAATAACTTTTCTTAACGCTTGATGCCTTCCATGAAAAAGCTGAATAAAATCCACAGTAATATTTTGAGCTAGCTGCTCTTGGTTGGGTAATTTCAGAATGGGTCATGGGCAGCATCATATTTTAAAAATGTTGTTTCTATTTGCGTTTTGAGCAGCTTAACATGGGGTTTTCTCATAGGGAAAAAAGAAATTTGGCCCAAATAGCTCAAGATATGCTGCTTCAAATGTCAAGGTTTTTGGCAGTCACCTAGATCTCATCATGAACAATTTGAAAATTGAGCTGGCCAATTTCGAGTTTTTATGTTTCAAGATGTAGCTATATATTATGCAAGTGTAGAATAAATGTGCATCTTTTATGTGAAATGTACACATGTATGTAGAAGATGTACATTACATACATGTACACTAATATACGTATAAAAACAAAAATAAAAGAGGACTCTTTTTGTCATTTTTCAGGAGATGTGAACTGTGCATATATGAACTGTACAAATCATATACGCCTCCTTTATATAAACTCCCCTCAAAGTCAAACCTCACTCTAATATAAGTTTGTGTACGCATGGGAGGTGTATAGGACATATGCATTTCATGACTTCAAATGCCAGACACTTACACACAAAACATGCATGTCTTCTACCACACGACACACAATCTTATAACACACACTTTTAAGAAATACGCTTGTATGACACACATACACTTATAACACACTTGCGACACACATACAAGACACCCTCTTAAATCACACACTTGTGACAAACGCTCTTATGATGCACACTCTTACAATGCAGTCTTATAACACATGCACTTACGGCGCAGTTCTCTGACGACACGCACACATGGCACTTACACGCATGAGACACTCACAGCACTCACACTTGTAAGATGAATTAGTCCTTGATCAATTTACACCCAAAAAAATAAATGGAGATAGTCATTATGGAACCCCCCACCCCACAAGCGATTCCCTCCTGAATTGATGGTTGGAAGAGATGAACAAACCTGTTAATTTGATCCAATTAGTCCTACTCATTGGCTGCCAATTAAGGACAGGTTAATCGGCAAGCTTAATTTATGTAAACATTTTACAGAGTTTTATTTCTGGATAGATATAATGGACAAACTGGCAGTACATTTTCAGCCACTGAAAGTTGATCAATCCTGCCAATGGGACCAGATTATAGACAAGGAAGATCAGCTATCCCAAACTGATTTAAATCAGAATTCTCAAAGATCCCAATGTAATCTTAGTTGCCTGACCATCCTTGGGGAAAGAAAGCAATTCTCAGGGGATGGGAAGTGTATAACTATTAGGCATATTGGGTATAATTCTTGTCGAACGGCCACAGAGCTGGAGTACATGAAACAGCTTCTGGATAAATAAAACTGTGAACCAATGAAAACTGTTACTCAATCCGCACGTTTCGGTCCCTGATATTTCCATCACTGTTGGAGCGCAAGCCCAACCCCCTTTTCCAATGTCGCGGACTGAGGAAAGAGAGGCTGCCAAGTCTCTGTATTACCGGTCCAACAGAATATCATTAACCCTAAATACTGTCTCCCTAAAAACCTGCGTATTGGTAAAAACTGTATGCCCTCCGATTGCTGACGATCTCATAAAGAAGACTGTTCTGGCATGGTTATGCCAAAAGATGGGGCCAGGTGTCATAAGAATGTCAGACCTTAAACTCATTTCAAGGGTTAAGATGGATCAGTGGTGTACCCCTAATGGCAGGGATTTATATTGGTGGGTTGTGGTATGAGTAACCTGCCATCCTTTTTGTCCATTTGCAATGACTTGTCAAGAGTCTCATCTGACCTGAAACTAGTTGTTGATTTTTCTGTATTATAGTATTGATTTCTGCACAGCGTGGACTTCTTGATTTCCTTCTTGTAGTACTATTTGTAGTATGTGTTTGTCTTATTTTTTGTCAGATAATGTGTATCTGTAGACAGTATTGTTGTTACAGAGGGGTAGTCGCCTCAGTTATGTCTTGTCCACATGTTTGTTTTAAAAAATTAAAAATACACATTTGACACATGCTCTTACACCACACACTCTTTTGACAAGCGCTGTTATGACCAACACACACTTAACAAACTCTTATGACACACGCTCTTAGGATACACGCTCTTATAACACGGCCTTATGACACATACTCTTGCAACGCACGCTCTTATGACCCATGTTTTCATGATGCATGCACTTAAGATATACACACCCTCTAAAGATACGTGCTGTGGCAGTTGGGAGAGCTCCAGTCTGTGTCCCTTCTAGTAATGCCAGTATCGTTGTGCAGAGTACCACTGCCAACCACCCCATACCTGTCTCCCGTTATGCGAGCCAGTTTCTTTCTGACTTGTGTAGAGAACGACATATTCCATTGTGTATAGTGGCCCGATCTTACCTGCTAGGGAGCTGCGGACGACTCCTCAGCCAGACCAATGGGCCCGGGAGACCCTCAGATGAACTCTGACAAGTGACAGCAGCGGCACGCCATTGCCAGGTGCACCTGCCCATGAGAAAGGGCGGAGCTTAGTCACCTTTTTATGTCTTTTTCTTATTGTAACTCCTCCCAGTCGGGGAGAAGAGTATACGATTAACATGGGGAGCCAGCAGCGGAAACTAGGGAAATAGAGATGATTAAAGGAGAATAAAGAAGCAGGAAGTTGTGGCTTGTTCGGGTGAGGTCAGAGGAGGAGGCAGACCAGGTGGAGGAAGGACGGTGCAGAGAAGCCTGGAGGTAGATTATTCAGTATGCTGGCCCTCTCGAGAGTGGGTGGGCACTCTTCTCAGCTTGGGGTGGCAGGCCTACCGGGATGGCAGCCAGAGTCAGTCCTGCCCCAGAGGGGAAAGGTAGCAGCTGACAGGGCACCGGCCCCTGTCCCTTCTTATAGTGCTATTATGCTTGTGCAGAGTACCACTGTCAATAATCCCATACCTGTCTTGCATGTCGCTTGCCAGTTTCTTTTTACTCTTGTAGAAAACTACATATTCCAACATGCATAGCGAGTGAATTACAGCAGAACAGCATGGTAGGGACAGCAGTGAATTACAGAGGAACTACCAACCCAAAAGGATAACAGAGTAAAGTGAAGCTGCTTTCCAATACAATGGGAAGGAACCAGCGAACATCAACATTCATGTGCCAAGCTCCCAGCCACTTCCTCAGATAAGGACGCTTAGCCTTGTGGAGCCACGGAATGGTTCCCCTGCCAGAGCATCAAACCCTCACACAAACTGGTACGTGAACTCTCAACGTCACAGCAGTGGGTTGCCATTTCCAGGTGGACCTGTACATGAGAAAGGGCAGTGGCTAGACCCCATTTGATGTCTTTTGCACATTGTAACAGCTCCTGGGTGGGGAGAAGAGTAGGAGATTGGCCCAGGAGAGCCAGCAGTGAAGGACAGCAAATGGAGCAAAAGGGGGGAGGATGAAAGGAGACACGGGAACCAGAAAGTTGTAGGTTGTTCGGGTGAGGTCAGAGTATAAGGAAGAGGAGGAGGAGGAGGAGGAGGAGAAGGCAGACCAAGAGTCCTTGTGGGGAAGGACGGTGCAGAGAAGTGTGGATGCATATTATTCAGGCAGTGTGCACAGTGAGTTATTTGTTGGTGGGAAATAGTGGTAAAGGGAGTTGACTGAGCATGTATTTGAGTGGAGTGGCTGGCAGGAGAGAGTAGCGAGTGAATGAGAAGTTGCCTGAAATAGTGTGAGGAGGGGCGAGAAGTAGTGGTGGTGCAGAGAGGGGAGAGAAGTAGTGATTCTGAGGGGGGAGAGTAGTAGTGGTGTGCAGAGGGAAGAGAAAGAGTAGTAAGGATTAAGATCAGAGGGTGGAGGTAGACCATAGTGAGAGGACCATCAGCGCAATAGAGGAGGAAGACCCAGGGAGAAACTGTGGGTGGTGTTGGAGGGAGTAGTGTAGGAAGAGGATGGGAGAGTGACGGAGAGATGTAGAGAGAGGAACACAGAGCTTGGAAGGACAAGATAGAGCTGGACGTGAGTGTTTGGAAAATTACATCATTGGGAAGTCTTTGTGCAGGTTCCCCTAGATTTCTCCCTGAGGAGGTCTACATGGATAAGGCGTTTGCCATTAGGCCATCATGTTAAGTTAGATCTGAGATCAGATAGTAGGTGCTACCCATCTCTGGTGACCAACCTAGGCTCTAGGGACACCTGGGTTCGCAATGTACTCCCAATTCCTAGATGAGGGAGGGAGAGTGACAGCCTTTAGAGCTTGTTTCTATCAAATCAAAAATATAAACCCTTGAACTGTCCGTGGGAGTTAGTGTGTTCTTGATGCCATCTGTGACAACTCTGCTATGACGCATGCTTTTTTGACACACGCATGCCATATGGTTTTACAACACAGACACTTGCGGCGCACGCTGTTATGACACATGCTCTGAATCATTGTAGATCTTCTATATGAACTATATGGGCAGATGTGCATTTCATACATGTTCACTAATATACCTATGAAAACTCACATCAAAGTCAGGACTGACTTTAAGTCATTTTTCATATTTAAATTAATGGTGTGTACCATTGCATACTTTAAAATGTTCTGGTATGAAATGAATAGGAGATGTACATTGTGTACCTTTGCATACTTTAGAATGTTATATGCTTCATAAACCTTTAAAAACTCACATCCAAGTGAAACCTTCAAGTGAGTCTTCATATGTATAGGAGGTGCATTGGATTTTCAGATTTCATGACTTCACCCGAAACATTAATTCATATGCTATTTATACACCATACACACTCATATCCCTTACACCACACACTCTTATGACACATGCTATTGCAATGCACACTTATCCCACCTAGCTGTCTACGTATACAAAAGTTAGATGACATGCACTAAATAAAGTATTGTCACATATGCCACAAGATTCACTCGAAGGCAAAGATGCAGTTCAAGGGTATTTATTAGAATCTTTGTGAACTCTTGGGCTCTTTCTCTCTCTCTCTCTCTCTCTCTCTCTCTCTCTCTCTCTCCCCCTCTCTCTCACTCACTTTTAAAGGTGAAAGTGATAAAACAAGGAATAGTGAAAGCCTTTTCATGGGCATGTAGTAAGAAAGACCCATACAAAATTAGAGTTGAGCTGTACCTGGCCTGTGAAGTGAGTGTAAAAAACACCAACCAACAAGAACCAAGTCTTGTTCACAAGGTTTTCACTATTTCTTTTATTCTCTCTTTCATCACACAGACTTCCCCCTGAAGAAGGACCTCTTGAGGTCTGAAATGCATTGTCCATTGATGTCTGTTTACATATTAAAAGATTTGTCCACCAATTATGATCCACTGCAATTATTATATTATATTAAGAAGACAATTAAAGATTTCTCTATATTGTAATGATGTTTTCCAGATTAGAATACTGTCTTTCACCAATGAAAAGTGTGCAGCCATCACTGTGGGCGTGTCCCCTGTAAGGAGCTAATGGTGGCGATAGTAAAGACAGAGACAATTGATCACAGTTCAAGGGTGTTTATTGAACTTTATAATGGGTGAGATAAATGCCTAATTTAAACTTAAATCTCAGATGGGAGCAAGCTACGACCGTCAAATAATAAGAAGGCAGTCCTAGTGGCGTCTTGTCAAATTAAAAGGACCTATATTTAAAAAGCTATTGCGAATCCTTACTACTAAATTACAAAAAGAGTGTGGGATCATGTTCACCAGAAAATAAAGAAGTGTTCACAAAATGAGAAGTCAGGATGGTATGGCTGGGTCTCCCTTCCCACGTTTGAGGTACGGGACAAGGCGGGACTCTAGAGCACAGCACATTCCTGGGCCTCGAAAGCACGAGGTTCACAGTTGAGTTTAGTGATATCAAAACACCTTCAGAGGCTAAGTCTCTTTCCTGCAAAAGTCTCTTGCCTTAAAAGGTTTGCTGATTCAAAATAACAAACAAACAAAAGTTCTGTCTGTCATCTTGTACCTTGGGCAATTGCTTTTTGCGCCAAGGATCTCCCTCCGCCGGGATCGTATCCTCCTTACAAAAATGGGCCTCCCTCAGTCAGGTTCACTGCGACCTTTCTTCAACACAGTTCATGTATTCCTAATAAAGTTCATGTATTGCTCAGTTTCATCAGAAAGCAGGGTTTCTTTCTCCTAGCCTTTTTTCGGCATCCCTTTGTCAGGTCCTGGAATGTGCATAATGCCCGGGAAGTCCTGGAAACGATGAAGAGTGTACTCGGAGACGGGTACACAGATATCCGGGATGCAAGAGGTAATAAAAGAGGAAGGGGATGAATGAGGAGGGAAATTAGGGGCCAGGAACCAGGAATCAAAGAAGTTGGTGAGAGCGAACTACCATAGCGCACGTCTAGCCACTGCAAGCGGTAGCGTTGAGACGCGCGGGGCCGCGGGGGCGTGGCTTCTTTATAGAACATGCTGCGTCCGACGCAGAATCTGGTAAACAGTGTTCCGTGTTTGACGGCCATGTTGGGAGAACTGCTGAGTGCAAGCCCCTACGTGTCAGGGACCAGGAAGTCCAAAAGGGATGCGTCCGATGGTTCATGACAGACTCAGTATAACTTCTTGTTGGGCTAGGGTGTCTCCAAAAGGAGAAGAGAAGCACTCACTGGCAAGCATCTGTCAATGTTTTGTTTTTTGTTATTATAATGTCTACCATTCCTATTTATTCTGTGATTTTCTTTTCCTGTACCCATAATTATTATACTGTAAACTGGCACATAGGTACAGCACATCGGCATAAGGCGCTATATAAATCACAAATAAAATACAAATACATAATACAAATGTAGGTATGGCCCATATTACAGGTGTACTGCACAGAAACATGCTGGCACTAGGGGTGCGGGGGACAAGAATTTGAGCCCTCTCAACTGTCACCGTCTACAGGCATAGGACTGGCTCTGTTCTTCTCCCTACACCTTCCACCGCCTAACAAGGCCAGAGAAGTGGCCTTGTCACATTGTACAGGAACTGGCCATGTACTTGTAGAAAATGTATATTATGTACATCTGCACTATTATCCATGTAAAAACTCATATCAAAGTCAGGACTAACTGTGAGGTGAGTTTATGACATGTAAATTGCATACATGCTCATGTTCTGATGTGCTCAAACCGCAAACACTCATACTGCATACACTCACATTCTATATGCCATACTCCCAACAAAAAACACTCAAATTAGATATTAAAAATCCCTCTTTGAATCAAGAGTAAAGTCTACTAAGAGTGTTAATAACAACGTTAAGGTACAAACACTCATTGTATACCACTTCAGATTCAACCATGAAACTCGAACTGTGAGTACTAAGTGCATACTTCTACAAATCCAATCTTAACACTCACTTCAAGTATTAGGCAGGTGTGATGAATCAAATGTGTCTCTTCTCCCCAAGAGGGAGCCTCCCCTGTGACGCTAGGGAAGTTGGACCACTCCACAAAACCCTCCCTAGGGATAGATGCAAGCGGGGCCTAGGGGATCACCGGGAGAAATCCGGCCTCTTAGGGGACAAGCGGTCCGTTCCTGTGAGGAACTCCCTTCACCAGTAAACATAATAGCATATTTGGGTCTGTCAAACCCTGTTAACTATCGGGACAGGACTGAAGAAGAATATAACCAATGCTGTTATTCCAAAGAAAGAGAACCCGTCTCTTTAAGAAAAAGTGACCATTCCACTGAGACAAGTGGATTTAAAAAGGCACACGTGTCAAGTATGTAGCTGAAAGGGAGACGATAAGCGAGAGAGCAAGGAGAGCGGGGGTCCCGTGGTAGCGTGTACCCGGGAAGATGCGAAGCCGCAGAAGGTTGCGGACTCCGTCAAATTCAAATCTGCTGGAAAGCAGCAGAGGGAATGCTTCGAAGCCAGCGTAAATGAGAGCCTGAGAAGGGAGGAGCTGAATGGGGCTCCAGAATTGGTGGTGGCGTGGCCGCAAAGGATCGTGGTGGGCCGCCGGCCTGTGCAACTACGCAGATATCGCCACAGGTAAGCTTCAACAAACAGAGCAGCTCCCAATTGACACTCTAAATAAACGAGTGGAAGAGACACTGAGGATGTCGGCTCACTTGTGCGGTGGAGAAACAAAACCGTTGCTGGACTTTTAAGGGCCCCGAAGACGTTTCCTGGTGAGACCAAAGGTAACTGGGCACAAGGGAGGCATGGGAACATCAGGGAAGAGTATTGTAGGACGCAAATACCTCGACACAGTACTAATGAAAAGAAACTGAAGATAAATCTATTGAATGTGAACTATGACAGTCTGAGAAAGAGAAGGGGAGGTGAATGGAAATGTGATATCCTTGTTAAGACGGTAATGTGCAAAATACAAGAAAAGGAATAATAAACATCCCGAAATGGGAGGTGAAGGTGAGTGAGAAAAGCTTAACGTCAACATTATTGAACTTTGTGTTTTGAATAAAAGACAGAAAGACACAGAGATACCTGAAGGAGGGAATAATCAAGTGAATAACTCTTTGTCCTGCAAAGAAAGATAAAATCTGTGTCCCAAGCAGAAGAGTGGGACTGAAGAAATGAAGAGTATGAAGAGTTGAAGAGCAAAGCGATCTTAATGATAAATCAATCCGAACCACGGAAAATCACATCTTAAGTCAAGAATACATATAGTAACTTGAGGAAACAATTGAATAACCTGATTAAAAAAAAAGAGTTACTAAGAACTACTGAAATAGACAAGGCAAGTGCAGGAACACCAAGCAGGAGAAGGGAGTCCTTTTCCTGCCCTTTTATTTTTTTTTGTAATAGTGATAGGGTCAGATAGTGTTCGTTTTTGGATGCTGGACAGATTCTTTTTGGACATTGGAAAAGACGACTGACAAGCACCTTAGTTATACCTTTAGGTAGGGAATACCCCTTAGCCATAGGGATAGTTAGGTTTAGACCTTATTATTATTATTTTAAATCTCTTTATTAGATTTTCAGCAATTCATAACAACGTCACATAGATCCAATAAAATATTGCAATAAGCATTCAATAACCAAAGTTTTCGAACATCTCACATAGTATACTTCATTAACTTAACCAGTCTATGTGAAACATAAAATAATAAAGCATTACCAAAGGTACTCACTAACCCACACTAAACATCACAAAAGACAACATGAAAAAAAAATAAGAAAAGAAAAAAATAAATAAAAAGGGGGGGTGGGAGTAAACTTTAATTTTCTCACATCTATTTTACCCACCTCTCACAGTCTCACTACTATATCAATCATAAAGAGCTTCAAACGATCCCCATAACCTTAAGTAGTCTTCTTCTTTACCCTTATTCTTCATTGAGACCTTATCATACTTTGATAGAACCTGTAATTCCACCAACCAATCTTCAATATTAGGTTTCTTCCTCATCTTGCAAAACCTAAGGATTAGCTTAATCGCTACCATCACGGCTCTGTCAATCCAGAAATTGTGTTTTTTAGTGTTCACACATCTATCCTTATGTAAACGCAAGATTATGTTTTCCGCAGATCTTTGCAGACTGATTCCAAAAATTCAATCAATTCTATCAACTACATCCTTCCAAAAGACTTGTACTCTAGGACAGTCCCATAGTAGATGTATAAGAGTACCTCTACCAGTACCACAACTCCAGCATATCTCGTCTAATCTCAGTTTCAATTTGAACATCTTAACTGGTGTCCAGTATATTCTTCGAATAATTTTTATTTAATAAACCTTGTTGAAAAATGCCCTTGAAGAGTCAGCATTCTTCTTCTGACCCGTCACAAAGGTTACACCAATACCATAGTTGCAGTGAGTGTTAAGGTATTATTTGTTTTGATATGATGGGAGTGTTTATACTCTGAGGTATATGGTTGAATTTGTAGTGGTTACATTGAGTGTTTGCACCTTAATACTGTTATTTACACTACTTGTAAGGTTTTCTTTTTGTTAGATTAACCTTAACTCTTGATTTTAAACGTTTTTGTTTATCTAATACCGTTTAAAAATTGCCAGTCTATCATTGCTTGTATGTGTGTATGGGATTTTAAAAGCGCAAATCTAGCTGGCAAGCAACAGAGTGCTGTACATAGGGGATGCATCCAGAGTGTTACTGGAAGGATCCAGGTATAGCAGAGGTTTTTGGTGTGGGAATGAGGAGCAATGGAGACGTAGGATTGAGTGTAGTGATCCGTGCTTGGCCTATGTTCTTTAATGAGTGGGTTCCTTAGTTCCTTCCTGAAATGTAAAATGAGGGCGACATGTGTGACAAGGTCAGTAAACTGACCATTTCATTAGGCGATATGAACCCATCTCATTCTGGGGTGGGAGGCCTATCAGAATGGAAGTCTGAGCCAGTCCAACCTCATAGGACGGTGGCAGTTGAGAGGACCCCAAGTCCTATCCCCTCCCTAAGAGCCTGACTATTTATGTGCAGTACCAACTTGCATTACCCCATACCTCTTGATGAAAATGCTGGCCTAGTTTTCTCTTTCTTTCCTAGTGAGAATGCAGCAGTATCGAGAGACCCGCAGAACGGCAACCCATCAGTGGCCCATCTGTGGAGGGAGGGAAGGAGGGAGAGAGGGGGAGAGATAGAGAGAGAGAGGACAAGAGAGAACGAGAGAGAACGAGAGAGAGAGAGAGAGGACAAGAGAGAACAAGAGAGAACGAGAGAGAGAGAGAGAGAGAGAGAGAGAGAGAGAACGAACCCAGACCTGGAGCTAGAGGGCTTGTGTCCTCCCAGAGATGCTGCGCACCGCTCCCCAGTGCCGCCGCTCAGTCACTGAACAGCTGTGCCATACTTGTTTCAGCAAGAACTTGGTACAGAGCGGCAGCTAATTGACTAGACTTCATTGACCTTGGGGCTGACCGCAGCGAGCACCCCCCTAGCATGTGCTGGGACACTTTGCAACATGGGCCTCCATTATTGCACACCGATCCTAGGCAGAGAAAAGGGGTGGGGTTTAACCCACTATTTGTAACTTCCACTGATTGTACAAGCTTTAGGGTGGGGAAAACAGAGTCAGATTGGTCAGGGCCAGTAATCCAGTGGGAGATGGAGGGGGCGATAAGAGGGGCAATAGGAAGTTAAAGGTTGTTCGGGAGAGGTCAGAGGGGGAGGTGGTAGACCAAGAGACCCGTATGAGGAAAGCCGGTGGATTGGATTGTGGAGGCCAATTGAAGCAAAGGTGAGGTATTGGTTGATGTAAGGAAGTGATAGTGTGTGGTTCATGTGTCTGCAAGGTGAGTGTGGAAGATTAAGGAATAAATGAAACACGAGTGAAAGCATGGTGACCTGGAAGAAGGTGGGATGGAGTGGTGGTAGTTGTAGTGTTGGGGTAATTACATCGATGGGTGAGGCAGTAAGTAGGAGGAGAGAGAGAAACATCAGAGGAGCAGAGAGGGAAGATGTAGGGAGAAGGACGGAAGGTGGGTGGAGTTGTAGGCAGGAGAGTAGTGCAAGACCAAGTTGGGTAGAGTGTCTGAGCGGCACAACTCTATAATCCTTTTAGCTACTAATAACATCAGTAGTGAAGGGACAGTTTTAGAAAGTGTGGGAAAGAGTTTAGATTGTGAAACCTAGTGCCTTTAGGTTGTCCCTGACAGCTACCTAGAAATGAGACAGTGGGGATTAATGTTCTCTATTTACTATCTCGGGAACTAGGGACGTTTGGTTTAGGGTGGAAAATGTTGCTTTTAGACAAGAGAATGAAGGGTGGCCATAGTGCCCTGTTACAGAAATCAATAAAAACCCTTGAACTTTCTCTCTGAGTTGGAGTGTTCTTTAAGCCATCTGTGACACAAGTGTGTGATCTGGATTGGTAACAAGTTATGGATACCGGTTGCACTCCTTCTTGTTCTTTGTTTTCGGTCTGATGATGTTGTGGCGTCTGGTGATGTATTGGCCTATGGAGGCAGTGAGTTTCTCGGCCAGGTAGTGTGGTGATTTGGTTGTGTCAGCTTTGTAGATAATGTAGGTGAATTTGAACATCATGTGTAGTAGAATATGTAGCCAGCTCAGCTCTTAAGGATCGGGACGTTTTTTAGTCCTGCAATGAGGCCTTCTGAAACATGCAGCCTGGATTTCAGAGGGGCCATGGTTGGAAATTAAATGCAAATGCAAACAATTTGTCCTTTGTATGACCTATCGTGCTTTAAATGTGTTCTAGATGTATCCTAATGCTTCTTTATAAACATTCCCAAATACACAAAGTTAATGTCACATAGCTATGTTTGTATGATACCATTTGGCCTGTGGAGCTAAAAGTAGCTCCCGGTAGCTGTTGATGTCAAGGTAGCCAGACTCTCCTAGGTTAGAAGCAGGCGTTAGATAGCTCCCAGCAATTATGAACCTTGGTAATATATGCTTATTTTCAAAGAGTTGGGTGCAATGTTGTTGCCAAGCAAACAACATTGCACCCAACAATTTGCACCACACTGTTTGAAAGATGACACTATGCGGTACTGAGGATTACTTATTCAGTGGTAAAGAGACTGGAATTATGCTGAACATCTTTTTTTTTTATTGCTTCTGCATGCTTTTGCTTGCAGCACATTGAATTTAATAACTGCACAGAGTCAACAACATCCAGGTCATAATGATTTTGAGGCGAGATTTAGCTGGGTATCTTCCACTCCTGATTTGTCAGATATATCACCGTTTTATGGCATATGTCATAGGCAAATGTGATTGGCTATGATAGAGCCATAAGTGAGCAATGTTGCTGGTCATTTCCACCTTGTGTAATGGGTCTTGGCAAGATTATAGTTGCCCTGCTCTCTAACCCTCTGAAAGTTTTGAATCATATAGCTCCAGTATGTTTCATAGTATGCTTCTTCTAGCCAACTTTGCTTACTTTAACTCCAGTGGTCCTTCCTCCACAATTAACCCCAAATTGTTTTCTGCTTAGGGCTGCTTTGTCAAATATACATATTGATTGTGTTTCTGCAGGGAGTAACTAGTTGAGGTCCTTCAGCATAGCTGTAACATGGTCAGATTTGTCCCGATCAGAGATTGAACATGTTACAGCATGGGAGAATTTCTTACCAACGGTAAGGGTGGAATTAGGGGGAGCCAGTAAGAAGTCACCTTTCCCCATCAGTGTTGGAAAAGACAATGGGCCTCATTACGACCCTGGCGGCCGCGGTATGAACGGTGAGTCAGCGTATGAGGATTCTCGGGTTTGTGAGTACTAGGCACACGTATCTAAAAACAAATAAATAGGAGACTTTAACGACTGACCACATAATACACATCTATTTTCATCCAATCTATGTCCAATATGTTCAGCCAACGCTTCAATTTTCAAGTGCACAACCTTTCGTTTAATTAAGTAATTTGTTAATTCTATTGTGAACCATTACTTTCATGGTGTATTACTCTGTAGGTATAAGGAACTATCCTTTAAAGGAGAAAATAGAAGTGTTAGTTCAACATGTTGGACAAAGATTGGATCAAAATAGATGTGTATTATGTGGTCAGTCGTTAAAGTCTCCTATTTGTTTGTTTTTAGATACGTGTGCCTAGTACTCACAAACCCGAGACTCCTCATACGCTGACTCCAGCGAGGGGTCAGTTGTCCTGAAGACAGCCTTGAACTATCACCAAAATTTGATTCATCCACTAAAGTTGATAGTATATTAACAAGGCCAGAAATATATTTTACTGTCGACACAGTTTATTTGAGGGTGTTTGTGTTGCTAAAAGTCACTCATTGGTTACTAACATCACCTTTGCCTGTTGAAAGTAAAAGTGTTTGAGAACGATTAACACGAAATTGTGTAAGGAACAATAGGGTTTATGTTGTTTACATTTTTAATTTACTCTCTTGTGCTTCAAAACCAAGAGTTCTTTGCCTGTTTTATGTTTATGTGAATAAATGTAATAGTGTATTATTCGACTGACCATTACCATTCTTTATATATGTTTAAAAAGATGGTACCACCTGTCTTTTGTGTCAGGTTTTGTCTCTAACTAGAAGTGCAACAAGGAGGATAGCTTTCTTGGAAACTGTGTTTCTCTCAAGGGGTTTAAATTTAGCCCGATTTGGCCATGGCAAAATTGTCTTTGCACCCGAATTGACCACGGTCAATTCAGCAGCTAACGATTGTGCCACAGCCAAATCGTATGCATCCAAAATAAACACTGTAAATCAACCCTTTTTTTCTGAGTTCAGTCGTTTGTACACCCTACCTGCTCTCTGTGACATCTCAAAACTAAATCACAACATGTTGCATCACCTTTTGAGCATACATATAGTATTGCACACATTATTATTAGAAAACAGTTTTAAAAGTCTGATTCTGACAAGGACCAACTTACATATATTTTGATTCATTCCTATTTGGTTAAAGCTTACATTAATGATGCTATGTGTGTCCTTGTACAGAAGAATCACATGTGGATATCCTGATTAACAATGCTGCCATAATGAGGTGCCCTTATTGGATGACAGAAGATGGATTTGAGATGCAATTTGGAGTGAATCATTTGGGTAAGAAAAACAAACTCAATTGTACTTTTTGTGCAACCTTAAGGTAGACATTGATTAAAAACCCACTTCCCAAAGTATTATTTCAGCATTAATAGTCAGCATTAACAATTTCAGCATTGTGACAATGTTTACAGTAGTTTCAAGTCACATTATATTTGGTCCTGCAGATATTGCATATTAGCTTAGTGGACATGCTGCTTTACTTGCGTACGTTTGGACTTTCAACGTAAAATTACAGATTAAGGTAAACTACCAATCAGAAGCTACTCATGAACTGACAACAAATTAGCGCCACCAAACAAGGAACATATATATTTTTTTAAACAATCTTTTTATTAATTTTAACATAAAACCAGGCGTAACCATAAACAAACCCCTATTCCCCAAAACCCCCACCCACCCCCTCCCACATTCCCTGGGAATTCAGAACGGCAGTACTTGAGCTCGTGATCACAAGGCACAATGTTAGGAGTAAAGTCAAAAGAGGTTCAAGATACGAATACTGTGAGGACACCATTGGAGCATATAGTCGCTTTGCAAATATTGGAGAAGGGGGCCCCAGTCTGCATGAAAAGTCTCCGGGTACCCTGCAATTTATAAGTCATCCATTCCATGGTGACAAAGTGCCAGACTTTTCTGAGCCATTGAAGTTGAGTTGGGGGTGATTGTTATTTCCAGCATTGAGCTACTACCAGCCATGCCACTATCAGCAAAACCATAATCACTTTCCGCTGGCGTATGGAGAATACTGACTGTTGTGCGGTCCCAGTGGCCTGCCAGCCACACTCTATCCCCCAAAAGTCTCAAGTCCGTGGACCATTTTCCCCGCCTCAGTCTTGACTTCCCTCCAGAAGTCTTCCAGGACCGGACACGTCTTCCATATGTGTTTCCAGTCCCCATATTGTTGGCACCCCCGCCAGCACAGCCCATCCTTGACAGGGAAGATGGTTCGCAGTTTTCCAGGTGTCAGGTGCCATTGTAATAGCACTTTATACCACATTTCTCTCAGATGAGTCGACCTAGTCAATTGGGTATATTTCGCCAGACTTCCTCCTAGAAGTGCCGAGGCACCCTAACCCCCAGCGTCACTTACCATTTCTTCATGTAGCTCCACCAGACCTCCTCCCCCTGCATACTCAGATGCGCATACAGGTTAGATATAAGTTTCAGCGTTCCTGCATCCGTTGTCAGGAAGGTTTCGAATCTCGTGAGGGACTTTGTACCAGCTTCCCTAATGGTAGGGGAGGAAAGCCAGTGAACTAGTTGAGTATATTGGTACCTATCCGAGGAAGTCAAGCCAAATTCTCAGACACACTCCTCGTAGGTCCTAAGCGAACGAGCGGGGAACATGTCGCAGATTTTAGTGCAACCAGCCTGTTTCCAAGGGGAGAATGCTTTCGGGTCCATCCCCGGAGGGAAATCAGGGTTACCAAATAGCGGTGTGAAGGGGGAGGAGTGAGTTGTCAGACCCACCCTTTTCACTGCAGTGTCCCATGCCGTGTGAGTCGCCCCTAGGATTTCACTTATTTTGGAGTTTGCATGCCTATGATTCTTATGGGACCAGAGGAGGTTGGAGAGGGGAGTCCTTGCCACAGCCACATCCTGCTTTGTCTATTTGTGCTGGGGAGCATCTGCCACCCATTCTCTGATCACTCGGAGTTGCGCTGCCTTATAATACTTCTGGAAATGTGGAACAGCCAAACCCCCATCCCCCACCTGAGCCGTCATCAAGGCCGATGCTACTCTCGGTCTCCTTCCTTGCCGTATGTAGGACGAAATCATCTTGTTCAGTGATCTGAAGAACGACTTGGGTAATCTTATCGGAAGGGCCTGAAAATAGTAAAGGGCCTTAGGAAGAACTGTCATCTTGACTGCAGCAATCCTTCCCAGCCAAGAGATGGAAAGGGTGGACCACCTTGCCAAGAGATTCTGCAATAGCCGTAGAAGGGCCGGGTATTTGGCCTGGTATAGCTGCAACAGAGAGGGGATGAGCTTGACTCCAAGATATGTTATGTTGTTTTGTGCCATTTTCATCCCCTGAGCTTGCGCTAATCTCTTTATTGTCAAAGGGTCATCCGAAATATTTAGAATTTCTGACTTAGTCTTGTTTATTTGAAGACCTGAGACAGCTCCGAATGCCTCCAGCTCCTGTAAAGGGACCGGCAAAGATTCCGTAGGCTCAGTTATGGCCACCAACATGTCGTCCGCAAAGGCCATGGTTTTATGTTCTAGTCCCCCCCCATCTGAATGCCCCTTATTAGCCGCTGAAGACGTATCCTCGCCAGGAGGGGTTCAAGGAAGAGGGCATATAAGAGCGGGGACATTGTGTAGCCTTGCTTTGTTCCTCTCGTCTGGGCGATTGGTTGGGACAAGAAGCCATTAACTCAAATTCTAAGGATAGGAGAGTTGTAATTGGCCCTCAGCATTTTCAGGTATGATTCTCCAAATCCCATTCGTTCCATTGTGTGAAAGAGTTGTGACCATTCGGCGCGGTCAAACGCTTTCTCAGCGTCCAATGCCACCATAATAGCTTTAGTGTTGGTAAGCTCCACCTTCTCAATTAGGTGGCAAACCCTCCTGGTATTATCTGCTGTCTGTCTCAAGGGGACAAAACTTGCTTGGTCCAAGTCTATCAGAGATGCCAAATACTCTGTTAGTCTATTGGCCAGGATTTACGTATAGAGTTTTACATCAAGATTTATCAGGGCAATCGGCCTGTATGATCCTGGCAGGGTAGGGTCTTTACCTGGCTTTGGAAAAATTACTACTTTTGCTTCATTCATCGAGGGCGTGACATTCCCCCGGGATTTGAACGTGTTAAAAAGGAGCGTGAGCATAGGTACCAGTGAGGTTCGACATTTTTTAAAGAAGACCTCAGGAAAGCCATCTGGCCCTGGTGCCCTGTTTTTGGGGAGTTGCTTAATAGCTCGGAGCACCTCTTCCGATGTAATATCTTGGTCCAGTACATCCCTGGTTTCACTTTGTAACTGGGGGAGAGGGACGTCGTGAAGTTATTTCTTCTGCTCCGATTCGTCTGGGCCACTCGACTGTTAAAGGGACTGGTAGAAAGTTTGCATAATCTCACCCATTTCAGCATCTGTAGTTTTCCGATCACCATTAGGATCCACCAGAGCTAAAATCGACCTTTCTCTAACAATCTCACGGAGTTGGCGGGCAAGCAGTTTGTCTGCTTTATTGGCCAGCAAATAGAACTTTTACCTTGTTCGCAGGAGTGAGTGCTCCACCTTCTTCGTGCGAAGGAGGTCTAGTTGCCCCTGAATGTGCTGCATCGCTCTTGTCTTGGCTGTACTGGGATTGGCCACCACTTCCTTCTGGGCCATCCGAAGCCGTGCTTCCAGGTCATGCTCCCATTGAGCCAAAAGTTTTTCTCTCCTTGCCTTGAGGACGATAAGCTCACCTGTTAAAACCGCTTCGAAGGCATCCCATACTATCTCCTGCGATGTCTCCCTTTTTCATTTTCAGCAAAGTACGTGTCTATCTTCTCCTGTATTTCTTCTACGATTGTATTGTCTTGCAGTAGGTCAGACGGAAACCTCCAGGACCAGGGCGTCCTCTACCTTTGTCTGAGTGCTGTGGAAATTATAATTGGGGCATGGTCAGAGAGGGAGATGGGGCCTACCTCCACGTCCCCTATCCTGCCCATCAAGGGAGTAGAGGCCCATATATAGTCTATCCTTGATAGGGAGTTGTGGACGTGTGAGAAGTGCGTATACCGCGGCATCCCTGGATTCTTCGTGCGCCATACATCATGAAGGGAAAGGGACTCAAATGCCTTCTTTAGAGTCACAGAGGGAGCCCTCATGTTGGTGCCTGATCTGGAGCTCTTGTCCAGCGAGGGGTTCCAAGCTAAATTCAAATCCCCACCCAAAATAATGTTTCCTGATGAAAACTTCTCCAGTTCATCCAGCATGTGAAGCAAGAACGATTCCTGCCCTACATTCGGCGCATAGATTGATGCCAAAGTCACCGGACTTCCAGCAAGGGTAAGGTTTAGGAAGACGTATCTGCCCTCTTTGTCCGCAATGTAATCGTGGATTTGCGCCCTCAGAGAGTCTTTCACGGCTATTAGAACTCCCGCTTTCTTACACTCAGCGTTGGATTGGTAGATCTGCTGTGCCCCTTTGATTCTAATCCGGTACTTCTCGCCCTTCTTTATGTGTGTTTCTTGGTATAACAATATGTCCGCCTTATGCCGCCATGCCTGGCGGTCTAGTTTAGCCCGTTTCATGGGGGTATTCATACCCCTGACATTCTGAGAGAGAATTGTCACTGAGGCCATTGGTGTCTTATCTGCAGTTGAATCTGCACTGGAGGATTTCGTGCCGTTCCTATTCTCTCCTTTGTTGTGCCGCTCCTTTGGTAGTGTGCCGTCCTGACATTCCTGATCCCCAAACATACCCCCTTCCCCACCCCCATGTCCCTTGAGGGCTTTTGCTACCTGCCCCGAAGCATAGTGCCCGGCGCTCCCGGTCCATATGTTCCCTCAGTAACTACGTGTGGGGAGTCCTAAACCCCACTATTGATTCCAAACAAACCGTGTTGTCACCCCCTCTTGGCCTGCCAATGACCGGTCAGGCGGGAGCATTACATGTATTTGGCAGCAGTGGCATGTTGCTCTTGAACGTTCTCAACTCTGGCGGGGGGAGATCGCGGCCGCCTCGCGAGTCAGTTACGTTTCTTCTCCCTGCTTTTCCTGTGGACCGTCGACCATCCGTCCTGTGCCTTCGGACCATGGGTCCGCCTCTGCGGCCTTGAATGCGCTGCCTCCGCTCCACACTCCATTCCCAAGATTTTCTCCCCCTCCTCGCAGGTTGTTATCCTATGCTGCGTCCCCTCCCAGGTAAAGAGGAGACCAAAGGGGAACGTCCATCTGTATTTCACCTGAATTGATTGTAGGTGACGGACCACCGGACCCATCTTCCGGCGTTTGAGAAGGGTTGACTGGGCGAGATCCTGGTACAATTGTGCATCTTGTCCATTCACTCGTACCTGAGGAGCTAGTCTAGCTTTCCGGAGAATCTGCTACTTTTTGGCTTAGGATGATAGCGCCACTATGACGTCCCTAGGTCTGGCCCCTGGTTCGGACATTCTCTTAGGACCTACCCTGTGAAGGCGATCGATCCCCACCTCTGGATCTGGATCTTCTGCTAGAACCTCTATAAAGAGTTGTGCCACCACGGATCGCAGATCTGGGTCTTCAGTGGTCTCAGGCAGGTTTTTGATTCTTATGTTCGATCTTCTCGACCTGTTTTCCAGGTCCTCACATTGTTGCTCAAGGAACATGGTTGTCTATGGTACCCTGTCTAAGGTCTCATCCGATTTTATAGCATCCTCTTCGGCCTGCTGCAGCTTCCTCTCCACTATGTCAGCCCTTTCCTCCAGCTTAGCCACATCGTGCTTGATTTCTTGAATGGCCTGCTTAATTTCGCCCCTAAACATCGTGAACTGTTCCTGCAAGGAGTTGATGATTTATGATTGAAGTTCTTTGAAATATGTCTGCATATCATCCCTGCTCACAATGCCTCCCTCCATGGTGGATTGAGGGGAGCTACGAGGAAGCGGGGGGAAGTTGTCTGATGTGAGGGTGGCGTCCTTCTGTGCCCCCCACAGCTGTCTTAGGCTCCTGCCCTGTTTCCTCTGTGGAGGGGACTGAGCGGGGGTCTTCGCCCTCGATTTCGACATCCGCGCAGTCCGCTGCCGGTGGAGGTACCAATCCATGAGGGGAGGGCCCAGACGCAGTGGGAAACAGGATAGGGGCAAGCGGATGGAGGCAACAGAGTCACTTCCCAATATAGCGGGGTAAAAGGTGCTCACTGCGGAAAAAAAAGCAAAAACAAAACAAACTGTTCTTCAACCTGAGGTACCCACCTCCGGGGACGGCAGTCTCAAAGTTAGTCAAATATGGCCCAGGCTTACCGCAAAGAGGAAGGAGGTCTCTGGAGGGGCGATGCGTTGTTGTGGTAGAATAGAGGACTGGAGTCTTCCGCCTTGCTTACTAATCCTGCGGATGGAGTCTCTAGGATAGCTTCTCGCCCGTTAGTCCACCACTCCCAGAGCCGTGGGAGGCACCCTAGGGCAGCCGAAGAGAAATCAGGGGAGACCGGGGCCAGATTCGCTCTGCTGCAGTAAATCCTCCACGCCGGCTGCCGCGCCGCCGAGTGAGAGAGGGTGGTGGGCCCCCGGCGCCGCACCGCTCCACCAAGGGCCAGGGTACCCCCAGTGCCCGTCACGCCTGGCGGCCTCCCCTCCGAACAGCTCCCCGAGCAGACATCCCCGGCTCGAGATCACAGAGGTGTATGCCTCTGGCAGTGGGCCAACGGAATGCGGCGCCTTTGCGGGGGCCGTTGTCCGTAGTCCTGGAATGGCGGCGAAGAGAGAGGAGGGTCCGGATGATCCCCTGGGAGAGTCTAAGGTGAGGGGGGAGGCCCCGAATGATGAGGACCGGTGCCCACTTGGCCCTGCTTCCAGAGCGATCCTGATCCTCTGCGCGGCGTGGTTTGGGAGTGCTGCAGGGGGAGAAGGCTCACCTGCTCCAAGCGGCAGCGTCCAGCTGCGATAGACCTCCTCCCCAGCTCACAAAGCCCTTTGTCCGCGCCGGGGGCAGTCCTCACCCCAAGCCGATCCGCCAACACCTGATCGGGGTCCGACCCCGTGGAAGCTCAGCGCGGGACCCGCTGCTCGCTGCCTCTATCCCGCATCACTCCCCGGCAGTGCTTTAAGTGGGGTAAGAAATTGAGGGGGGGCCCTCGTTTGGGGGCGTGGCTTTCATTGTGGGCGTGGCCTAAAAGTCCACAAATCATAGTAGGGTGCGCAAACAAATATATAAATGTATGTGAGCATTTATATGTTTGTATGCGTACTACTGTGGTGTGTGTACTTTTCAAGCCATATTTTATAAACATAGCAATGTTACATATTTCTATGTTTATAAAAGGTGGCTTGAAAAGTGCACAAACCATAGTAAGTTACGCACACTGTGTGCTTACCTTACTATGGTTTGTGTACTTTTCAAGCCACCTTTTATAAACATAGATATTTGTAACATGTTTCTATGTTTCTAAAAGTTGGCTTGACACGTAAACAATTCAAGGCATCTTTTATAAAGCGTTGATGACCGACAAAACAAACCGCAAGGTGGCTTTGTCCGTTGACAAAGCTTTATAAAAGATGCCTTGAATTGTGCACGTTTCAAGCCGTCTTTTATAAACATAGAAATATTTCTACCTTTATAAAAGATGGCTTGAAACGTACACAATTCAAGGCATCTTTTATAAAGCTTTGCCGACGGAGAAAGGCACCTCGGGCTCTGTGATCTATCTGCTATGAGCAGATAGATCACTGAGCCCGAGGCACCTTTCACCCTCTGCGAACCCGCGGGCTCCGTGATTTAATCTGCATATTAGATCACGGAGCCCGCGGCAGTCAGTGAGCTGGGGAGGGAAAACAAAGGGACAGTAACTTCCTCTGATGACCCTGATGAGGGGTCATCAGAGGGAGTTACACTAACTGACAGAAGTGCCGCCAGCCTCAGCGTCGCTGTGGCTGGCTGGCACTTCTGTCAGCTTGGCCGACATAATGACGGGCGCATCTCCCGTCGCGGCTGCGGCCGCGGCGGGATAATGCATCCCGCCAATGTTGTGTGGGACGGGGGGCCCCGGCTGGGCCCCGGCTCAGCCCCACTTTCTGGAGACTGCCAGGGCCCGGCCCCGGCAGGCCCAGGCCCACTTAAAGCACTGCTCCCCGGGCCCCAGGAGATCTTCTTCGGTACCGAGCAGGACCTCGGGAGGAGCTAATTTTGCTACCCCCTTCCCATTATACAAAGACCACTGCGCCGTTCGAAACTCGAGCTCAGAATCGCCCGACACGCTGCATATATGGGTGTCTGTGAAGCGGCCCGTTGGGGGGAGACAGTCAGGCACGTCCTCCTGCGCCGGCTACCATCTTGGAATCCCAAGGAACATATTTTAAAGTCATAAACCCTATTCTTCTATACAAAGATAGCAACAAAACAAGCTGCTTGCAGACTAATGCCGGCTCCATCCAGCAAGGGATCCTTTCCTACGTTCACTTCCAGCATAAAGGATATTGGGGACTAGTTCCTTCCCCAAGCCACAGGCCTTGAACATTTGAAGCATCCTTTGATAACCCAATCTTTAAGAAACCAACTCCTGACATGAGTGTTACAGCCAGTAATGTGTCCAATTCAAACTAAAATCCTAGAACTAGAAGTAACTGGGGAGCTTTGGAAGAAAGCCAGCCATTCAGTGTTGGTACTCAGCAGTTAGAATTCAGGCTTTTCAGGGAACAAGGAAATTCACATAAACACATCAGAGAAGACTTCATCATCTCTGTAGATGTACATCACTTCTCCGCTTTAACGCACCTTGACCTGATATGCAATGTACTTTGACATACTGCTTTAAAGACTGAACGCTGTGATGAACTGCCCTCCAAAACTAACAATGAACCAGGAATCAATTTTTCCCTGAGCACAGTCTGGGGACCCTGTTCTACATTAAAGCGACCAGAAGAAAAAGAAAAAGGGGGAGTACAGAAGTGGTCATCATCTGCTTCATCGGTGCGAGCGCACAGGAGTCTGAGGTATGCTGTTATGCAGACATGAGCAGAAGGAGCACAGAGAATCCAGGAGGAAAGGCAGAGCTGGTGAGAGTTGAAAAATGTCAGGCACAGAGCGGCCCAGGAGCAGCGAGGATAAGAACCCCTTCCGGACCCCAGGAATCTGGGGCAACATGATGAGGAAATGGGAGGAAGAGGTGGAGAATGTCATGCCTGCTGGACATATCTCTGGACCAGGAACGACCTCTCCATACAAAATGAGTTACGCCCATAGAACCACTAGACCATTCTACTCAAAATGGAGGTTGTTCGATGCATTGCCCAGAAAACGACGTCTGCATTTTTCACGTCGTTAAAATTCACGTGACTTAGTTCCGTCACGTGTATCACGGCAGTGCGTACATAAGCAGCGTAGAAACTCTGATTGCTGCTTCTGATTAAGTCAATTTTGGCGTTTTGTAGCTGAACTCCGGACCTGCGTTCTCGCATTCCCTTCAGCAACTTCTTTGGCCTTTTTTGAGTGTGTTTTCCTCCACACGCTAATTCCTGAGCTGCGTGTATCGTGTTCGCGTGCCAAATCTCCACGCGGACGCTGTCTGCAAGCGCGGCTGTCCTTAGCTGCGTGAAACCTGTTCGCGTGCCAAATCTCCACGCGGACGCTGTCTGCAAGCGCGGCTGTCCTGAGCTGCGTGAATCCTGTTCGCGTGTTAAATCTCCACGCGGACGCTGTCTGCAAGCGCGGCTGTCCTGAGCTGCGTGTATCCTGTTCGTGTGCTAAATCTCTACACGCGGACACTGTTTTCAAGCGCGGCTATCCTGGGCTCCGTGTATCCAGTTTGCGTGCTAAATCTCCACGCGGAAACGCTGTCTCCAAGCGCGGCTGGCCTGGCTGCATGTATGCTATCGCGTGCAATCCTTCACGTGGTTTTCTGAACTACTTTGAACCTTTGGTACCTGTGACAGTTAACAGGTGAAATTCTAATTTTTGTTCTTCGTGGGAAAGGAAGTATTTCATGAACTATTGGAAGGTGATTGTGCACAGTACTTTGGACGCTATTCTGTGGTGCACCAACCCGGTATCTAGCGAGAGCCTCGTGCCGTTCGGGATAAGTCTCCCTTACTAATCTACCCTTCCTTTGTCGTTTGTTCAACTCCTGGTTTTCTTCAAGAAACTTTCGTGGATTACTTCAGTTTTGCCATAAGGTCAGTGTCTGAATTAATGCTAATACTGTGTTATCTTAGTAATTCGATTGGGACAGTTTCTTATGATACTTTATCTATCCTAGGCATACTTCCTACACAATTCCCACGCCCTTTCCAGTGATCCATCTCTCTGCCTGTTTCATTCAGTCAGAGAGTTGTATCATTTGGAAGGTCTAAATTGACCTACCTACAATCAAGTCGTGTGAAAATAGGATCCGGAAGAGCCCTACCAAATTGTATCCTTTTTTGGTTACCGTATCCTTTTCAATTGATACATTGGTGATTTATGACAGAGAAGCGATGCCAGATGCTGTAGCCCAGTGGAGCCACTGAGTGATGTCCTGATGAGAAGGTACACAGAGAAGAGCAGTCCGGCAGATGAGAAGAGGGCAATGGACAGAACTGAGATAGGATTAAGAATTTTTGGACAGACGGCAGAAGCAAAGAAGCAGGGGCAAAGGTCACAGGATAGAGTCTAGGCCCAAACGCTGCCCATGGAAATCATTGAGTAAGGTGACATTGAGAGAAACGCTACATGCTGGAAGTTCCTGGAGCTCATTAAGAAACTAAGTTCCTATCACGAGTTGGGCGCTAAAAATACTGCCGGGGCTATTCGCCCTACTGCCAAACCCCCCGGGGCTATTAGCGCCGGATCATGGGTTTGGCGGAGCGGTAAGTCCCCACTCCCCATTGGGCCCATTCGGGAATTTCTCATTCCCCATTGGGCCCAATGGGGAATGTTCGGTGCTATTACCGCCGGCGGTATTACCCCCAGTGGTATTAGTGCCAAAAATCTGCAAAATCGCGGCAAATTTGCCCCCAGCTCAGACCTGGGGGTAAATCCGCCAAACCCATGATTTGGTGGACCCTTAAATGCGGCGGTAATAGCGTTACCGCCGATTTAAGGGTTACCGCCAAACTTGTGATGAGGCAGTAAGTAATTGCATGTTGTCCCTTTTCTGAGAATGTGAAATTAAAGAAAAACACTGCCTCCTGGAACTTAAGATCAGAGTTACAAGAGGGCAATGAGAGTTGGAACCAAAATAGAACCATTGCCTAGTCCAACCTGGTGTTAAATGTTGCTAAAAAACCTTGTGTGATTGTAGTTTGGAAATTATTTTACAATGTGAAATCAAAGAGAACTACTGCTTTTTGGATCTGGAAGTCCTGGGTTCCATGGAATGTTGAGAAATTAATACCAAAACTAACTCTTGGATAAAAAGAACTTTATATCGGTCCCTAAAAGATAAAGTAGAGCGGAGCAGTAGTGACAGCTCAAACAGGAACACTACAGTACCAAAACCCTATTATCACTGCTAAAAATAAATTGTATACCCTATATTGTTTTATGTCTTCGTTTTCTTTGGGCCTGTCATGATGTGTAATGAAGAAACTTCTTTAGACTAGACCCAATTGCCTTTTGAAAACCATAGCCATAAAATCTGCACAGGTTCAGCCAAACTTTGTAGATTTACTATTAAAAAAAAAAAAAAGTTTACTTGATTTAATTGTTTAAAAAAGAAACAATTTTTACAAGGTTGTTCATGAATGTCCTAAAATAAAATAAAAAGTCTGGATCTTGCCAGCCTCTGCTGTTTGGCGAGGGGATGTTGAATGGAGTGGAGATGCAGTTTTATTTCTTCGCAGCGTCGTCTCCTCTAGTTGTATTGTTTGCTTTGTCCTGGTCTTGACAGTTCAAAAGGCCAAGACTTTCAAAAAACCCCACATCTGCGATTGTCCATTTAGTATTCTCTCCACTCATCAAATTTTTCCATTTCCCCTCATCGTCCACAAAGTCAAATTTGCCAAATAAATGCCCCAAATGACGAGAGCGAGTTTTGTCTACACCTCTACATGTTAGGAGTAGGTGCTTCAAGGTTTCAATTGAATCTGGTTGGGAGCAGAATCGGCAGAGGTTGGTGTTGGCTTGTTTTCGCCTCTCTAGTACCTCGTTTGTGTATGCAATGTTAAGGCGGATCCGCATAACATTTTCACGGAGCTTCTTGGAGGGGCAAGATCTCGTTTCGTTAATTTTTACTGGGTTGTTTGGCCTGTTTTTCATTGATTTTACTAGCTGGACTTCGTCTATGGTTTGTATCCAGTCTCTCTCCATCACTCTTTTTTTTACTTTTCCCGGAGTGTGAATGAGGTCCTCTCGAGAGCACCCTGCCCAGTCAAGACGGGAGATGAGTTTCTTTTCCCATTGTTGGAGCATCTTGCACGTCCCTGCTCTCATTTCTTGTTCAACTGCTTTAAGTATCACCGAGGAGTTAGGAGAGAGCATTTTGCGGTATAACATCAATTCATTCCGTGCGATGATGGAATGTAATGACTGTAGAGTAAGTTCATTCCTGATTACTCCCACAGGCGTTGATTGTGGTAAGTTGAGGACTTTGCGCCAATAACAACCTTCTACTTTCTGCCAAAAATGTGATGTAATGTAAGGCATAGCTTCCACCCCGTACGTTAAGGTGGGGATGACTTTCATCCTATAGAATGTCAATACTGGGGCAAATGAGAAACGGCCGTACTTTCTGGAGAGCATTTTGGTCCGTGTTAGCAGACGTATCTTTTTCAGAATAGTCTCACACATCGGATTTTCTTTGATGCTTTTATTGAGTATTATGCCAAGGTATTTAAAGTCCTCGACCGTTTCCAGTATTTCTTCCCGGACCTTCCATGTGAATTTCACCTTTTTGCTCACGCCTTTTCCCAGAATCATGATTTTAGTTTTTTCTTGATTCATTTGAAGCTGGCTTGCCTGCAGATAAGAGTCCAAGTTCGTCAATTGTCTTTGAAGGCCTATAGGCGTTTGGTCCAACAGAATGATGTCATCTGAGTACAGCATTCTCGATATTTGCTCTTCACCTATTCTTGGGGGGAAGGATCGTGCCTTTGTCTCTTGATCTTTGTAATCCGAGGTTTATGCGTTGTAAAGGGCTGGTGCTAGTGGGCAGCCCTGCTTTGCTCCTCGTTCGATTTTTATCCAGGATGACAGCTGGCCTTGTTGGTTTAGGCGTACGCACATCGACGTGTCGGAGTACAGTTCCTTGATGGGGTTCAAAATTTCAGATTGACAATTGCTATTTTCGAGTTTTTCCCAGAGCAAGGTTCTGTCGACGCAGTCGAATGCCTTTGTTAGGTCGATAAAGGCCATGTAAATTTTGGGGTGTCCTTCCATTACTTTGGCTTTCAAGGTACTTAGGGCTAAGATGTTGTCAGTCGTTCCTGAATTTTTCACAAAGCCTGTTTGTAGCGGGTCCGTCATGTTGCCGAGGGCTACCCAACTTTTGAAGCTTTCCAGGATAAATGCCCCAAAAAGTTTGCCTATCGAGTCTAGTAATGATATAGGCCGGTAGTTGCTCGGGTTGTCTCTTGCACCTTTCTTGAAGATGGGCACCACGATCGCCTTTTTCCAAGATGGAGGAATGGTTGAGGCTCTGTTACAGTTCTTGAAAACTTCTCCCACGAACTTGGAGCAGCTTTCAGCCTTTTGTTTAAGATCGAAGTTGGTGATACAATCTGGTACTGCCGCACGTGAGCCATTGAGTTTTTTGATTTTATTGAGAATTGACTCGTGGTCTGTTGGAACTTTCCATTTTACGTTGTCATCAGTAGGTGGGCGTGTTGGGAGCTTCAGGGGCGCTTTGTAAAGTTGTTCAAAATGTTTCACCCAGCTCAATTCGCCCACTGCGTTGGTTAACAGCTGGTTTTCTCCCTTTGTACTTCCGTTAATCCGAGACCAAAAGTCCTTTGTTTCTTTGCTGAAGATTGTCCGCAGCATCAGTTCTGCGTCCTCTTGGTTTTTCCGATGTCTATTAGCTCTGAGCCACTGTTGGTAGTTTTTAGTAGCTTTATCTGATTCTTTTGTGTCGAGTTCTGAGCCTGATTTATTTGCTCTTCGTTTGAATTTTCTGACCAACTTCCTCTTTTCCACCAGTTGTTGGTTGAAAGCGTGGGTTATCGTTGCTGACCGTTTGAAGTCTTTTTTTACCGGCTTTCTATGGACTGTCAGGGCTGGATAGTAATCCGTTATGTTTTCCACTGAGTGGTTGCCATAGTTGGAGTGCTCGGAATAGTGACTCATCAGTGCGCTGATTGCATTATCTGATAAACGAATACAAATACTCTACGTGTCCGCTTCCAGAGTCAACGTCGTTCTTCGTTCTTCTTTTGGGCTTGTCTGCCACAGGTGAAGTAGCAAGTTATGGTCGCTGTTTTCAGTTCTTCTTACCTCAAAGGCTGTGAAGTATTTTAGAAGACTTCTGGACACGTGGATATATTCAATAACCGCCTCTTTACCCTCTCTCTGCCATGTTGGAGTAAAGGTTTCTTCTGTGCTATTTATCAGGTGCAGGTTGTGCAGGTCTCTAGATTTCATGAGACTGGACGACAGAGCAGCTCTTCCATATGGATTTTTTTTGTTGGTAAGTCGATGTTCAGATCTCCGGCAATCATTATATGTTTGACCTCGTCTTCTATTAAAGCTGAGTCAATTGTCCATTCCACTTCCATCATAAATTGTTCGTTCGGGATTCTCATAGGGTTCCAATAGATATTAAGGACCAGGATCTTCTCTAGCATCTGTGTTTTGTTTGGGCTTTTGATCGAGGTTGCCCACGAAATGATAGATGCCAAGATGAATTCCGATTTCTTCAAGACCTTGGTCAAAGACAGGGAACTTCCTGAATTGACCGCTGTTATTAGGCCCGATCGTGGTCTTCCTTTTTGGCCTTTTTATGCCGGGGAGTGTGCTAGCTCAAAGCCATCTAAGCAGGGTTTGTTAATAAGCCATGTCTCCTGGAGCCACAGCATGTCAAACTCAGACAGTTGCACGTCTGATCTCATAGTCAAATGGGCAAAGCCCCTCATGTTCCAAGATGCTAAAGATAGTGTAGATATATCGTTTGATCCTTGGTAAGGCCGAGATGGGTCACAGATGGCCTTATATGGTGGCTACTTTGTTCTTAGCCGGTTTACTTGCTTCGTAAACCAATCTCTGTTTTCATCAGAGTTAAGGGGAGCTTTCTCTCCAAAGCTCCACTCTTGTTTGGTATCGGTACATGGAGCAATTTTTTTTCCTTTGGGGAGCATTCTTTGTGAATGCATTATGTCGTTGTTCCTCTTTCCCCTGATGTCTTTCTGGTGGATTAGGTGAATTGTCTTTTATCTGTTTTCACAGTTGTGTTAGATCGTAACTCCTCTGCAAGTCTCTCGTTGTTTTTTCCCCTCTTAGCTCTCTAGAGTTAATTACTCTCTCTGGGGCGGCCTGTGGTAGTCTAGTGTAGGAGAGTCTCCTACTAGGCGAGTTATGGTTTCGTGTAGATCTTGTAGGTCTTCCATTAATCAGTTCTCTAGGATTTTTTATCACTTTCTCCTCCATCGTTTTGTCTACTTGGTTCAGAGTCGCGTTCATTGCTAGAGTAAGCTCTAACCCCAAATGTTTTAGTTCGTCCTTGGCACAACAAAGTCATTTTTGGGCCTCGTTTGAATTCACATGTAGGTAGGAGCTATCCTTCCTTCCATTGGGGTTAGGTTCCAAGATATCGATAATGCTTAGCGAAACCGCTTTCAGGGACTTTATTTGCTCAAAGATGCTTGATAGCGCTTTGTAGTTTAGCGTCCAATTATCTCGTTCTTCGTGGTATCTTTGGAGCTTGAATGTTCTCATCGGGATAGGTTGCACACTAAGAGTGGGCTTACTTTCCCGAGCATTTTCTTGCCAATTAGGTAAATCGAAGATCTCTCTAGCGCTGTGAGCCCTTGACCTATAGTGTGTTTTTGGTTAGAGTTGGGGGCGGCGCAAACTTGTCTCCCCCGAAGGATGTTGTTTGGGGGCTGCAATTTTTTTCTGCACGTTCCTTTTCGAACCCCATCTTTCCTGTTATTACCTTGATTATTGGGTTGGAGTGTAGTACTGTCCTGGCCTATCACTGAATGTCTTCGCTTCTGCCCATGAGGGTACGAAGACTCCAGGGTTCTTTCAGCCGTTTTGTCAATGATTTTTTTGGTACGTGATCTTTTGGTGTTGGGCTAGAGTCTTCGAAGAGCACTCTCTTGTTTGTCATTTGCGTCTGTTCAGGATTTATGACATCTCCTTTGGTCTTTTTTTGTTGTGGGGCTACTGGGATTTCCGAATTAGAATCCTCGACAGTGTATAGACTTAGATTCATCAGGTCTATTGAGTCGTATGATTGTTCATTGTCTTGCTGATTCTCTTCTGCTAACTCGCTCTGGGCTGGTAATAGGATGGGTTCCACCCGAATAGATCTACAGGAGTTTGAGGCCGTTAGTTTTTTAGCAACTGTTGCTTTGACTGCACGGGGTCCTTTCACAAGCCCTGAGTTGCCCTTCAGTTCCCTTGATAAGCAACTTTGCCTTGGTACCAGTTTTTTCGTAGCCTCCGTTTGGGACGGTGCTTTCTGCGAAAAGATATCAAATGTTGGAAAAATGTGGTCAGACGTAAATGTAAGGATTGCCGAAGCAGGTTACGTCTTTGAACTTTCGTTTTCATTCAATTTTGACTCTGATTTTCTTTGTTTTTGCCCCGATCTGTTTGTTTTCGCCCCCCTGTGGTGATAGAGGAGCAGGGGTAATAATGGAATGCGGGTCAACTTTTTGAGATCTTGCCGATGCTGTAGGAATGCGGGCTAAATCATCATTTGCTTCATTTGATTTGACTAGGGGGGGTGACTCCCGCAACCATCTCAGTTTGAGTTTGGTAGGATCTTGTTGCATGAGCCTCTACTTCTCTCCCAGGGATGTCTTTGCTATTATTCCCCTGGCTTAAACTTTCTTGCGCGTCCACGTTAGAGTGCTTCTCCTTAGTAGTCAAGAAGCCTTCCAAGAAAAGTATTTTTGAGTACATCATGGTGATCAGTGTATTTTGATCTTTTATTGCATCGTTCAGAGATTCATATAACTTTCTAAAAGGTGACAGTGCTATTGTGACTGTTGATAGAATGGTCATCGCGTCCAACTTCTTTTGAGGAGAGTCTTGCATTTGTTTGCTGGCGGCCTCGCTCGTCCGTCTATTAGGTATAGATGACCTTGCCCTTAGATCTTTGGTGTTTGTTGTTTTGTCAACGTATTTCTTCTTATCTATAGTAGAGTGCAAAGGGCTGGCAATTGGTTGGTTCTCCAGAGGTTGCTCGGTAGGAGTTATGCTACTACTTTTCCCTTTGTCTCTCTTCGGAGTCTCTTTACCTTTTCGAGTTCCCCCGGATCTTTTATGTTATTGGGTAGAAGTACCTGTTCCTCTTGTGTTTTTTCTTTTCCCTTGGCAGGATCAATTTGGTCGAGTGGGGGTGTTCTATGTGCTAGTAGCACTTCCTCAGGTTGATGGATCCTTGCCTTCCCCGTGTTTGGAAGGGGCGCTGGGGATTTTGTTAAAGGGTCCGGGTGTACGCTTGGCTCAACTGCGCTGGACTGGGTAGACTTAGCTTTATCTTCCCCCGTAGTGAGTGCCTCTAATCGGCCCTTGTCTGGGGCAATTTCTGCTAACTTTTTGTTGTGTGCCTCCTCAAGATTTTTTTGTTGGATGGTAGATTCCTTTCTGGCCACCGGAATTGGGGGAATAATTATCTCAGACAGGTGAAAGGCTGTATCTTCTACAATCGCCAGCAATTTCGCGTCCGAGATGTCATGGTGTATACAGCCATCTTGGCGTCCTTTCCTGCCAAAGTACTCCTTTAGAGTATTCATGGAGTTGGCGGGATTGGAGATGCTTAATTTATTTTGGTTTTTACATTTTCTTTTGTATGGGGCTTTGGAGCGAGATGCTTTCCTGCCCGATGTTTTGGATGTGGTGGCCACTATTTTACTTGTGGGGTAGTACTTGGGTGGTCTTTGATCCTCCTTTCCAAACAGATTTGTTATGGGAAAAACTGGCTGGGGAACTGTTCCCCTCTCATTTACTATTGCTGTTCCACACAAAAGTTATTTTGAACCATCATTCCAAATTGGCCAGTGCTATGATGGATGGGCTTTGACAAGAGCCAAAAGACTGAAAACCTACTTCTTGCGACAAGCATATGTTTTGGAATCTGTCCAATGTTTCCTTTTAGTAAATAGTTGTTCCCCTCCATGGGCTATCACCCCACTGTAATGCAGCACCCAATGGAAAGTGTCCTGAAGCTATCATCAGTGCACTTTATGAAAACATAGAATGACTAATTAAATAAGCAAACTTGCAATTCCATATCTATGCTGACGGCAACCAAATCCACACACATAAAGAATTTGAAACTAGGATCAAGACCAACATCACAAATTGCCAAGACCATCTGTTTTGTTGGATGAAGAGAAGCTTTCACCTCTTTAACAACGCTAGATCCGTTTCTTTGTAATGGGTGAGTGGATGGCACTCTGAAGCAACACTGTCTGTGCATGTAGTGTGTTACTGAGGCCACTAACTAAATAAGCAAGACTTTGCTATATACTTATAGAGAGAGAGAGATGGACGGATGGATGGATGGATGGACGGACAGAACCCCACGAGTGCAAAGAAAGGCATCAGAGTGTAACCCCCGGCCCATATGGGCCCTGTTAGCTGGGGGTTGTACATATATGAAAGTAGAAATAATCACAGGACACAGGAGCTTTATTAAAGGTATTTATTAAATGTGTATGTTTAAGTGTTTTGACTGGGACTTACGTGACTGGAAGGCTGGACTGTGGGACAATGGGCAGGTCTCCCCTGCCCACAACAATAGACTTACCTGGAGAATGTTCGGGAGAAGGAATAAACGTTAGAGGTGACAGTTGAAGGATATAGATAGAGAAAGGAAATGGAAGATTAATGCTGCCTGGGTGTTCTTTGCCTCGAGCGGCCACCCAGGGCTCTCTGAACTTGCTGAGCCGGGCTGCGTCTGTCAGCTGCAGTCCGGCATGGAAAACAAAACAGCCCCAGGCCGCATGCGTTGGGCAGCCTGGGTGAATGAAAACACCTGCGGGTGCGGGGCAGCCCCCTAGCGAAAGCTTGGCCTGGGAGGCAATTGCCTGCCCGGTGGCAAACCCGGGCGGGGCAGAAGAAGAGAAAGTGAAAAAGTCCAGGGCTGCGTGTGCAGTGCTGCCTGGGTAAAATAACACCAAGGGACGTGTGTCGCCTACGAACCAAACCGGAGCATGGCCTGGTGGATACAGGCTGCCCGGTGGCCAGTCCGGGCAGCCCATAGCGTGGGCACCCCAGTGCCTTGACCTCCCCCCCTCCTCCATGACCTGGCCCCTCACTCCCCCCCCCCCCTTCCCTCATACCACCCGGCATATGTCATACATCACATGTTGAAAAACAACTCAGACACCTTTTAAAGTTGGAAGAGTAAAATGCCTCAGCAGCTTTATTTTGCATAAAGTCTTGGAGTTATCTTACAGGCGATCCGTAATTCACCACCACAGGTATACTACTCCGTGTGCGGCTACCTAGGCATCCCTTGCCCTCCCCCCCCCTCTCCCTTACCCTCCTCGTCCGGTGGACGCCTCAGGTTGAGCCCGGCCCTTGCTATTAACCTCTCTCTACCCCTGGCCGTTTGTAGATTTCCCATGAGCGACTTTTGACATAGGCCCCCCCTCTTTTCTAGGTCTTTGTTGGGAATCCCCTGCCCCCCCCTCCCCCGACACTTCACCGTGTCCTGTGTTTGGGTCTAGGTAAAACCGGCAGCCACGCGGTGCCTCGCTAGTGATCAGGTTCCTATACCGGCACCACCACAAGTGCCCCAACGTTACACATATCCCACATCCGTACGTTAAGGCCGACAGCGCCCTCCGGTGCCGGCCCACAACTTTCTGCCTGCCTATATGGTCATCGCTTTGCGATGCCCGTCTATTTTTTTTTGTTTTTGTTTTTATGGCCTTTCTACTCTACTCTGTCCCCCCCCTCTGTCCCCCAAGTGCCGCTTGTACCGGAAGCCCTATCCTATCTATGCTGCCCCCCATGTCTCCCTCCCGTCTTGCCGAGCCCCTAAATCCTCCCAGTACCCTCTCCCCCAGGCCTCCCTGTGGAGTCTGGCCCAGTGCCCCCCCTGCCAGCGTAATATCTCTTAGGTGTACCCTATCCCCTCTCCTTCCTTCCTTTCCCTCGCTTGCTCCTCCACCACTCACCAGGTCCCCAGTTTTTTGGGTCCCGCCAAACCCCCCCTCCCTGCCGTTTCTGCCCCTCCATCTCCTAGCTCCATTTCCCCCCAGAGGCAGACTTCCCAGCCCTGTTCTTCCGTACCCCGTCTCCTGTCCCCCAGCTTTTGGTCCTTGCCCCCCCCCCCTATTCCTTGGGGCTGGCTTCCTCCCCCCTGTTCCCTCTATTCGCCTAGCCGCACTATCTTGGCTCCTCCATCTCCCTCCCCCTCATGCCCCCCTCCTTCCGTGAAGACTTCCCCTTGCTGATTTTGTCACCGTTACCTGAGCCCCCCGTAGTCTCCACTTGCTCCCCCCCGACCGACTTCCCTTGATGGCCTTGATTGTGAGTTTTATGTTGATTCCTCCCCCCCCCCTGCAATTTTGGGCTTGGAATTGGCTCCCAAGTCCCCTACGTCCCTCCCCTTTTTCCCAGGGCCTCCCCTGAGCCTAGTACTCTTGGGGCGCCGTAAGATCTAAGCTGTTGGCTGAGCGTTCCCCTATGGGCCTGCCAGTACTTCGCTACAGGGATCGACCTGTGACTCCTCCAAGACTCTCTGCTGGTTGCCGGCGGCAGAGAGTTCCCCCCAACCTGCACAGGTCGCTCCATAGCCGACCCTCATTTCCTTTGGTTGGAGGTCAACTTGATTCAGTCTTAACACTTACCCACGAGGCTTTGCCAGCTCTTTGTCCCCCCACCTCATACCCTCGTCTTCCCCCATGACATGACATTTTTCTACCCTCCTATACCCTGCACGTCCCTTAGCCCTCCGTCCCTGGTGGGCTGGCTTTCGCCCCCCCCGCCCCCGGCGGCCTGTAGCCCCCGGTGCGGCACCCCCGAGCACCCCACTCCCCAGAGCTCTGCTCAGGGTGAGGGGGCTCGAAGCGTGTGGTCTTGCTTCCAACAGGGGCCTTCGGGAGAAAGGGATCCAACTTGCGCACCCTACCTTACTCCCTTACTCCTTTATGCCCAGCCATTGTCCTAGCTGTTTGAGTACTCCGCCCCATTGTAGTATCTAACAGCTCCGTTTGGGCTACTGCAGTTATTTTTCTATTTTACTTTACCTGTTTTTGGGCTGTTGTGTCTCTTCGTCTTCCGACCCATATGCGTCCTATTGCCTAAACCCATTATTAACTCACTGCGCGCACGTGCATTTGCCCTTCCGTCCCCAGGACCGTCGCTTTCTTGTAACTGTAGGCCCACCTTTACCTTATGTTGTTCCCACCCGTGGCCACCTTGAAAACAAAAACCAATTGTGTTAGTATAAGTCATCCGACATTGATTTACTTCCCCCTCATATTAGCCAAAACAACCTTGCTTCCCTTTCTTGAAGCAGCAGCTGTGTTAACGTGTTCCGCATTGAAATTAAAATCGCCTCGCATGAATGCGGAGTGCCCCAGCTGCCTTCCAAGCCGCACCCGCACACTAGCCAGCCGCACATGCGATATAAAACAACCAATGCCTTTGTTGCAATGCGCCCGGCTCACTCAGCAGTGTACCATTTGTGCCTGCCATCCGGCAATGCACTGGCAGCCGCTCGCACTCCCCGCCCCAGCGAAGGAAATGCCTGCGGTCCCCAGGCCGCGAAGCAACAGTGTGCGCCCAGGCACAACCCATCGACCCCACCGACAGCATTAGTGGGCTAATGCCTTGCTTCAGAGAAGGAAATGCCCGCGGTCACCAGGCCGCGAAGCAAAAGCATGAGCCTAGGCCCAACCCATCGACCCCACCAACAGCATTAGTGGACTGATGCCTTGCTTCAGAGAAGGAAATGCCCGCGGTCCCCAGGCCGCGAAGCAAAAGCATGCGCCTAGGCCCAACCCATCGACCCCACCAACAGCATTAGTGGACCGATACCTTGCTTTGCCCTGTGTCCTTGCAGGCCGTGCGTGCCTGTCACCAAATCATACTTAAAATGCAGCCAGTAATTACAATTATGCACAGCCGATGTCTCTGCACATTCAACACAGCACAATCTATTTGTCCGCCGCCCTTGCGTAGCGTTACGCTTGTTGCTACCTTAATTGCGCCTTTCTCTATCTATCCTTATTCCCCAAAACAAAATACTCATGTGCCGGCATGTCCAAACCCTTCCGAACAAACTCTACCATTTTGTACCCTTCCCACAAACATGGAACTTCTTGTTCGATGCTTGCCCCCCAGAGATGGCCTACCGGGGCTAGCATATGGTAGTAGCGCGACACAGACCTGCATGAAATCCACAAATACAGGCCCCTCAAAAAGTGGTATACCCATTAATACGAAAGCATCAGCATTTTAAAATTCAAATCACCCCCGTTTGCCGCCATTTTGGTTGCGTAAAATCCCGCCTGGCCACCGGGCCTTCGGGCAAGTGTTGGCGCCTTGCGCCACCTATCCACTCTACATCCCCCCGCAGCTCTGGCCGCTGTGGTGGCCACAGCCCCCTGGCCCTGTGTAAAAACAGCACCCCATTTCAGTCCGACCCCACCAACCAGGAACCTTTGTGCCTCCCCTGGCACCAAGAGGAGGAAATGCTAACCATAACCCGACTCGCGGCAAGGGCGAGCGCCAATGCACTACCCATCGACTCCACACCATACCTTAAAATATCCTGGTTCCCGTACTGCACTCCGGCCACTCGAGGCTGCGTCCGCAAATCTCCCGCTTCTCCTCACTCTTCCTCTGTCCCGCGACTCTTCTCCCGACTGGAACCGCAGCACCTTCCTCGCTGGAACTTTGAACTTCTGCAACAGGACCCCAGAGCAGGAACCAAGAGCAAACCGACCTGGAACAGCCACGCCGTATCGGTGGCCTGCCACTATGCAGGCCCCCTTGGTGCACGATAAAGTGCACCATATTGCTATATTGACCCACCCACACACGTTACACCTTTTGAGTGTCATATTTGGGTGCAAATAGATCGCCCAACAAAGTAATCCGAAACCCATCCTAATCCATTAATTACCCACTTAATCGACGAGTGGCTGTGTTCCAACTCTGTTCGGGCATTTTAAACCACGTGCGCCTTAAAGGGCCCACATGCCTTTCCATGCACTCAACAACCAATATGGCAGCTCCATGCCCTGCCCCGGTGCGGTTTTTCCCCCTTCCACCACCCCCCGCCTCCAATGCCGTGAGATATAAAACAACTTTAAGGTACGTTGCATATCCCATTTGCACCCATAACAAAGGCATATCAACGAAGTGGGCATGCAGCATGCTGATCCCACCAGGCAGCGGTTCTCGACCAAATACGGTTCAACCCAATTACCCTAGTGATTCCTAATAAATCCACCTTTCTCAGACTGTTGCTTCGTGTCAGAAACTGTGCAATGGAAGCTCGCTCTAAATGCTTCTCATCAGGCACAGAAACACTTGTGCAGAGGCGTGTTATAAGTTTGCACCAGATCTGAAACACTCAATTAAATGCGTCGTATCAGGGACAGCAACTATGTGCATGGGAGTGCTATAAATATGTATCGGGCAAAGCAATACTTGTTATAAATAGCACCGGAGAATGAAACACTTGTTATGCATGCTCCTAATCGGGAACAGAGACCTTGAGCATGAGCGTGTTATAAACTCTCACCGTACAATGGAACACTCGTGCATATGCGTCTTATTAAAATTCCCCCTTGCGGCCTTTTTACAAATTCGGAACCCGCGGTTTGTGCATCGTCCTGTTCTATAAGTCCTTACGGCGCAAATCACCCAAACTTGATGACCGGCGCTACAAATACCATCCTCACCACCATAGTTATGACAAAGCGCTGATGCTCGACGACCGGCGCTGAACATACCTTTATCCTATACATCCAGACGAGCTCCCCCACAAAGTTATTTACATTAAATGCAGGCTGACTTTACCGGGCGCGCTCCGGAGCCTTTCCCATCCAGCCCTAATTAGTGCGCAGCCATGCGAAACCTCAAGCTTTGCAATTCTCCATTCCCCGCCTGCCCTTTTGGTTGAAAATGTAACCCCCCTCCCCCTGGCCGCCGGGTCTTGATGCAAGGGTTGACGCCCTGCGCTGGCCATCTGTTCTATCACACACCGCCAGCCCCCAGGCCCTGTGGAGGACCCCGTCCGGCGAAATTGTATGCTCTTTTGTGCCTCCCCATTTTCCATGTTAAACTCACGCTTTCTTTTGTCGGGCTGCAACCCCATCCTGTTGCGCAGCACCCCTGCCCCACGCCCACACACTGCTCCATTACTACCTTCCCTGGCCTCCCGTATCCTTGCCGCCTACTCTTCCCCCCCCTCCATGGTTGTTCCCCCAACAACAATGTTCCCTATTGGACCTCCGTGCCCTGCCCGACGTAGAACTACCTTCCAACACCTAACTGTTCAGCCACCCGACCTGCCCCCACGAACCTCAGGCCCCTCTCGAAACCTAGCTTTTACCTTTGATCCCTACTCCACTGCGACGCAAACCTCCTGACTGGAACCACCTTCCATACTTCTGGAACGACCGAACACCAGACAGCCGAACGCTGGAAACTCCTCCGCGGACCTTGGTGCGACACGAACACGAAACAAAATCCACGATCCGGTGGGGGCAGGAAACCGAGGGGAATGTGTTTGAAAAACCCGTGCCTTTATGAGGCCGGCTTCTCCCTCGGCTCCCTGCCCCGCCCCGCCCCTTACGTTTCGCGCGCTCCGTCCGCGGGCTACGTGTTCCTTCCCCACCCCTGCCCCCCTGCCACTGCTTGAGTGGAGGGGGGGAGGAGGCCGGCTGGGCAGCCCCCACTAAGGGGCGGCGCCCGCCATGCCACCTTCGCCGGCGCGTTCGCCCGCCAGAGGTAGGAGAAGTCCCGGGCCTTGTGCGCGGTGCATGGCGGTGCCGGAGTAAGCCTGCCCGCCCGGTAGCCAGGCATGGTGGGTGGTGACGAAAAGACAACCCCGGCGGCACCAACGAGATCATCAGCACCGCCAGGGGGCTTGAACGTTACTCACTCTCCCTGGGGTCAGACGGGGAGAGCTGGAGAGAACAGCATTTACCCAGAGCCCTGGCCGTTACATCCTATGCGGCCGGGGCTCAGCGCGAACGTGCGCCAGGGAGCGCTGACTCCGCCCAGAGGGGCGGGCCTGGGTGGAGTCCAACAAAGACATGCACCGCCATGGAGGAAAGAAACAGAGGGCTCCCGAACCCCTAGTATGGTGTGCGCACACCGCCACAGAGGAAAACGAACCTATGTGTTGTTGCCAGGGAGCCACAAGGGCTTATAAACCCAAACAACTGCCTAGGGCTGCCAGAGCCCCATCAAAAGTAAAACACAGCCACAGAGGAAAACGGAAATATTAACTGCTGCTGCCAGCTCCAACTGGATAACAGCACGACCACAGAGGAATAAAGTGTTTCCAAAACCCCATTGAAGCACTGAGCTGCCAAAGCCCGCAAAGGGAGGAAGTGCTCCCAAAGCCCTATGATGTGAGTTAAGGGTTTTCAAAATGCCCTATGAGGAGGTGAGGGCTCACACAGCCCTTTGGGGCGTAAATAAGTGTCCTGTGTCAGCCACCCACGGCAGAGCGGTGAGAATGAAGTCAAATTTGGAAGGAACTTCAGCATCAGTGCTCAAACAAGAAGGTGCTGTGCAGTGCACCATATGTTATGTTCTGTGACTGACTAATACAAACTGACAAGAGGACTGGGTTTTAAGTTGACTGGGTTTTAAGTTAAAAGTAGGCAGTCTGCAGCTGTCAGGTGGGTGAGGAAAGGGGAAAATGTATGAAATGTCTGGGAGGGGCTAATGAAAGTGTTGACATGGATGCAAGAGGCCCGGGGTATGTGAAGTTGGGGAACTTGGTCAAAGTTCATACTTTAAAGGGCTGTTTTACATGGTATTTTCTACTTTGTCTTTGATCCACAAGTGGAATGGGAAACTGAAAGGGGGTGTTCCCTCATGGGGAAGAATAGATGAGAAGTGATGTGTTTTTTATATAAATGCCTGAAAAGGCTCCAGAACTCCCCCTCTGGTGTACTGCGCGGTTACCAGTCAAATGGTCGAAAACATTTGGTCGACAGACAATTTGGTCGACACCATTTGGTCGAATGCCAAATGGTCGAATTTTTTTTTTTTTTTATATATATGTGTTTTGTGGGTTTTCGTAATTATTGAGCTTTTATACTGTGCCAAATCACCACAGGGTTCTCAAAGTATCCATCCTTGTCTGAGCATTTGGGTTAATTTCATTCCCCACCATGGGATTACCCGACCTTCGTCTGCTGGAATATAATGAAAATAAAGGAAGGGCAATGGAATAGTAAGGATAGGATAGGAAAGGAAAGTGGATGAGTGGAGATTGAACGTAGCTAGAGATGTGGAAAACATGATTAGTAAGATGAAAATAATCAATTGTAGACATAATAGTCTAGATGAGGAGGATCTCGAGAGGTGCTCTCTCTATCCTAAGTATGGTAAAAGGCATGATTAGCCAGGTTCACCAGTTAGACAGTCTGTGGGCCTCATTACACGGATGGCGTAGAACAATGGCGCTATTAGCGCCATGGTTCATGCCGGTAAAATACCGGCACCGCCTTGGCGGAAAGGGGAATTACCGCCCCATTCCAAGGTTGGCGGGGCGGTAATTCCCCCTTCCACCATTCCCATTTTTGCCCCATAGGGCTCAATGGGAATGGGGAAGGCGCTAATTACGGCACCGCAAATTGCGGTACGGTAATTAGCTCCCTGGGTCCCTTTACGGGTCGGTTTTTAGTGCCTGCAAAAAGCAGGCGTTAAATCCCCCAACCCGCAAAGTGACCTCGTAGTAAGGCGGTAAGGATTTACCGGTACCGGTATTTTACCGGTACCGGTAAATCCTTACCGCCATCCGTGTAATGAGGCACTGTGTCTTTTAAGGGTTTGGAGAAGTGGACTGCCAAAGCCAAGAACACCATAGTCCAAAATAATTGTTTGTGTATCTGAGTGGGCGAACCCCATCACAACTAACACACCAGAATCTCCTTTCACCAAAGAGAGAGTGGAAGGTGTAAACACAACACTATAAAAGTACACATGCCCAGTATGCCAATGTTTGGAGTAGGAGCGGGAGACACAAGAGTGGAGACAAGAGCTTATTTGTAGGCAGTTGCCAGGGGATTGCTCAGGGTGCGGAAAACTGGAGGAGATTAAACATCAAAAGACACTGGGAGATGGACAAGAGACCCAGAAGACCAGAACAAGGAGCCCTGGGAGCAAGGGCAAGGAGGGGAAGAGTGGAGGCCAAAGTAGGCGACACTAGTAGTGCACAGGAAGGGGTAGTGTTCAGAGAAGCAAAGCCAGTGCCTTGATGGGTGAATTACTTGATGGTGCAAGTTGTATCAAGCAGAGTAGTACTCAGAGGATTGTGGGAAGAATCCTACAGATCCCTCACTGAAAACCTGCCTAAAGTCTCCTCCCAGGTGGTCTGGGGAAGGCAGATGCTTCATTATCCCAACCCTGGGGATGGTGTACTGCAGGAGGAGCACCTAGGAGGAGACAGGGCCCAGGGTGATGAGGAAATTCCATGGGATAAGACACATTATTATTCCTCTGACAGGATTTTTACCAATGTACCAAAAGAGGTTATGGCTGTTGTCATTTTAATGTCTTTCAACCTCATATTAGATCTAAGGTTGTAACATTTCAGCAAACTATACTAAAAGAAAGACCCTTTTTGGTATCTAGAACTAAATAACCTCCTCAATCCCAAGGGTACAATGCAAAGATTGTGGAAATCATCTCTACAAAAAGCATGAAGAGAATTAAATCTACCTTTATAAATTATTTAGAAGTAGAAAACCCTAATTTTGTTTGAATCCTAAAGGGACTGAGACAGGAAAGAGGGCTGAAGAAGCATGCAGATGAAGCAGTCAGGCGATTAAACCTAGTAGCCATTGCAGTAGTCAGACAATTGAGGCTAATAGCCCACACCTGAAGCCTATTACACAACCCGGGAGACATAAAAGGCCCCCCACAGGAAGGCAGGAGCAGAAGGAGCTGGAAGGCTGGTAGTAGTAGTTGTAGCAGAGGAGAAGAACAAGGCTGGCAAATCAAGAGAAAGTGGGGGCACAGCAGGGACGCCGGAACATGGAGACAGCAGATTTCACATGCAAGTTCTGAGAGAGTCCTGTTCTCCCAAAACCTGAATGGCAGAGGCTGCGCAGAGCAAGATGTGCCGTAAACTGAGTTTTCCCCATTTGAGCCGTATTACTGTGATTGCAGAGCTGTGAGCTCGCAGGAGACCAAGGTCAGAAGCAGAAAGCAAGTTGAGGGTCTCGGGAGAAAAAGGAACCCCAATTGAAGTGGCCGGAGTGGGGACACCCGTGTTGGAGAAGGGTGTAGGTCCCCAGCGAGCCAGAAGTAGTAGCAGAGGTTGAGGAAGTCGGGGAAGCAGTGCAACCCGCAAAAGCAGTATATCTGAAGCTGGTGAGTGAAGTACAGCATTCAAACACATTGCTCAAACCTTGCTGGTAACTGTAGCCAGCTCCTAAATGTCTCGAGTATAGTCAAATGCGCGGGAAGGCTGGTTGTTTGTCTGAAGTCTTATTTCACAATGGAAATGTAGCTCTCGCGTATATTATAAAATATCTGATGCTCGCGTGAGAGCTAAAGTCATTGAAACTCCATCGTTTAACTCTTTAAACTGTTGCTGAATATCGCAGTGGTCGCATGTCCTCAATTAAGAAGGAGGAACGCTTGGTAAACCATTCATGATTACTTAACACAGACAATCTACCAGTTACAATTAACAAAGAGTGTGAAATACATCAAGGGAAGGACATGTGCCCCCAATTGTTTTTCCCAAAGGAAGTCAGAATTCATCCTTTACCGTTACATGGAAATACAATCCTTTCTTCTTCAACTTAAAACTTGAAAATCTATAATAAAGAAAGGTTGAGTGTGCCCAATTGTGTTTTCACTTGAAACACTGAATCTTATACTATAACCAGAAGTGACATTCATCCCATTTCTAAAGAAGCAAAGAGTCTAAACCAATTAAGAGAAGAACAAGCAATGCCCAAGTCAAGAGGCACCCCCTTTGTACAGTGAAAGTCGCATTGCCAAGAGTTAAAGAGTCCTAACTCCACTGCAAAGTTGTCAACCATCATCTGGTGTAGGGTCCAAGTGTGGTATTATTACCTGACGCTGAAGGAGTGCCACTACAGCTTCTGGGTAATTGTTTGGGCAGGTGACTGGCAAAAAAGGTGTAAACAAAGCTGGGGAAGGGGAACTGATTGCTTGTGAAGAATATTCTGAAGTAACGTTGCAGAAGACAGGAGAGGCAAAGAGGCTGCCCCTTTTGAGAAAGTCATCAAAAGGAAGAGTGCCTTGCCTACCTGAAGAGGTTGAAGTGTATCCTGTTGAAGTCTGTTGAATTCAACGTACTGAGCTGTAATAGTTGTACTAAAGCTGTGGTAGTATAATGACTTGTCAGTAGATGTCACGTTGAAGTGGTATGAAGTAGAACCATACTGTGGGACAAAGGGGACTGTTGTAGGGAAGCCCGTCAACATTCACTTCCGAACAAATACAACCGACTAGGGAAAAAGCCCAAGACACCTCTTGGAACGATAACTAGGTTTATTTCCACACAAATATGGAAAGCGCCAACAAAGAACTCCTCTGCCGCAGAACGTTCTGCCGAAATCTGTATGAGCAACACTTTAAGAAGGTACATTGCGTCAACAGTGACATCATCATATACAGTAGAAACCCATGTGGCTGGTTGGTGAGCCCCTATACATAGGCTGCCTGCTCCAGTGGCGGATGCCAAGCTATTGGTCCCAGTGTTTTCTGTCCATTTTCTTCCATGTGGGTGATGCTGCAGTCGTCATTGCTCATGAGTTGGCGCAAATTGGCAGTTTTGTGGAAAATCAACAGTGCATCTCTATCTATGGAGCAGTGCACCTGGTACAAGCAGACAGGGGCCAGAGGGAAAAGCTGAGGTCATACTAACTCACAAACTTTACTCGATCCCAGTCAGGCTGGCATCCCTCAAGTCTCCCACCCTCGTTCTGGGCTATAATTTTATCGCTCCTGGCACCTCGCAGCACAAATTACGTGACCCAGAAGTGAAGGCAAGAAAGCCCTGCTTTCTGATCTTTCTTGTTCAATCTGGGGGTCTAACAGTTTTATGATCAGTCGTCTGGGGCTGGATGGTACCTTGGAATTCAGGGGTCTTAAGGCTAGGGCATTTAGGTACTAAACTTAGAATTGGGACTGGTGGGGATCGGAGGCACGTGCCCTCCTTCTGATGGGATTGTATCGTACAGAGAAGCTCAGCCCTCTTCCCGTTGCCTTGCAGGGCACATTCTTCCCAGAGCATGAAGGCTGGCAACTTTTAGAACAAAGAAGCGTTTATGGATCTCTGTGGCTCTGGCCTTTCTCGTCAGTACCCGGGATACAACCTATTCCTTTCCCTGTGTTTGCGGCCTAGACCTGTGATACTGGCTGTTGCGCCGCATTCACGCCTTATGTTCCAATATGGCTGCTAATATCTAAGATGGTGTTTGTTCCTGCATATGCACTATGTCTACGAAGCATGCAATAATATGGTTGTGTAAAGGACTTTAAGAGCACCCCCCTCGTGTCTTACATTACATCTCACAGCCTTTGCCTTATTCTAAACCGTTTGGGGTTGTGGGATGGTCGTCTCCCCTTCCCAACACTGTTCTCATGGTACCAACAGTAGAAGTGTGGTTGTTTAAAGAAAAGCAGCAGCCTAGAGAAAGCATCCTTACAAATATACCAATGTACAGTTGTAACTAAAGCTGAACTGAAGAAATCTTTATAGAATTGTGTACTATTGACTTTGGGGAAATAATCCACCTTCTTTTGAACTGTTGTAAATTGGTTTGAAGAAGAGACAATTTATCATAACTAGGATTATCATTGGTGCTATTTCTTTGCTGAAAGTTGGAAATGGATCTTTTCACCCACGGACAAAAATAATTGCTACTAGTGGATTTTTGTTTGATGTACTATTTCTTTAACGTGAAACGATCAAGAACTGTTTCAAGGCTTTTCATTTCCTTTGAAGAACACTTTGAGTCAACTTGGAAACCTGGGGAAGGGATCTTACCCAGGATAAGAAAAAGCCATTTACATATTGAGTTAATGTTGTTTATCTATGGTGTTGCTATGTAATTTCTTTGTTTGATGTTTGTGAGGGCCAATTTACCCATGCTAGAGATTGTTCCCTTAGCTTCTAGACTAGGCAGGGACTTCCTCGGTAGGGTAGGGCAAGTAAGGTTTTATTTTCAATTATTTACTTTAATAAAATGGCATGTTGGGAAAAATCTATAAGCAGTTGTCCGCCTCGTAATACTGACTCCTCACAATTGAAATAGGCTAAGACAGCAACAGCAGTGCCCATAGGGATGAATAAGGTAAAGACAGCGATAGTAGTGAAGAATGTTGGAAAGAGAAGTGAGGCCGAGAATACAGAGACCTGAGTTGGTGACACAAGGAGGAAGCCTTAGACCGGTGAGGAGGGAAGTTTGTTAAGTTTCTCGTTGAGGAGTGTACCTTGAAGAGTGGGAGAGAGTGAGAGAGAGGTGGCAGAGAGAGTAGAACCCCGAAAGAACAAGGAGAATTTAAAGTGGTTAATTGATCCCTGTTGTCTACATGCCAGAACAATACATATTTAGCATGTTAGTGCGGGGATCAGTGGATACCTTGATGGGCAGGTTGGTGCGGAGTGCATATAATCTTGAAGCCACATTCAAAAATCGTACTATGGCATTGAAAGGCATGAAAAACTCAGACAAGGTATAGACAGCCCAACACAGCACATTTACAGTCATAGCAACGCAAGAAAAGGACATAACGTGGCAGAATTACCTGCTCTGCTCCCCATACTGATACCACTGGCCTATGCAGACCGCTCCTATTTCACTTTATCACTTTGCTACTTCTCCCCCTCTCTCTTTCCTTTTCCTTTTCCCTTTCCCATTTTATTTCCCCTCTCTGTCTCTGTCTGTCTTTCTCTCTTAGATACATTGTACACCATATAACAAATATTGGGAATTTGGCTGGTGATGGGAGGGGACAGTCTGAACACTACACTCATCACCACAGACAAAGTGCTAACGGCTTAGGAAGGAAGACCCTTTGGTTTATAGAGAGAGCTGCCTGAGATATGAAAACCCCAAGTGGTCATTTCACTTTCCTTAGTATGTTGGTTGGCAGGCTGAGACATGTCTCACTGTAGCTGGATCAGGTGCTGTGCTCAGTGGGCCTTCTGTGAATTTTCCCCATCAGGGCAAGGAACAGTGTTTGACAGGATATTGATACAGGAGCCACCATCCCTGATCCTTTTACATAGACGCCAACCACAGTGTCTCCAACAAGCCAAAACACCTTGGCACACATTGCACACAGCCGTAGGCCAAAATTGCCCGCCGCCCCCTTCTGTTATCCAACCCCTCTCCTTTTGCTGAGGCAGCATCAGAACTCCAGTTTTAGGGTGATGCTGAAAACCTGCATGGGTTTTTTCCACTGGAAGATCGATGAGATGAGGAGCAGGAAAGTTAAAAGGTGGAGTGTGTATTCCTCATAGTCCTCCACACAGCTGCATGCACCATCTCTTTGTCTAAAGGGGGTGCTTCAGCAGCTGGAAGGTGAATGGAAATATGGTGACAGTGAAAGAAAGAGGGTTTAGAGGTAGGATTAGCAGACCAACAACACTACAATATCAAATGTGCAGCATCTCATCTCCTTTGCACTGATCGCTGCCAGAGGCTATTTGTAAGCTCTGAGCAATAGCTAAAGAAAGATGAATGACAAAAGCTGGTATGCAATGTTTATTTAGTTTATGGGATTGTCCTTCCAAAGCTAAGGTGGGGCCTATCAGTGCTTGTCGTATGCAAAAGGTGTCAGCTGTCCACACAGGGTGTCAGTTTCTAAAACACAAAAACAAATAGATAACCAGCAATGTAAAACCATTGAGACCGATTGTGATTAAAATAAAGAAAATGCCATCTAGGTAATGTAAGGGTGCAGAAGTACGACACTGACACAAAGGTGGCATAGTGTTTGCTATAAACCTTTATTTGATTCAAAAGAAAAGGAAAAAACCTACCTATACCTAATGCTAAGAGAGGTTTCTGTGCCTCAAATAATAAACTAACGAGATTGCCAGAATGTACAAAATCATAAATGTCCACTGTTGTGTCAAGCCTATTTCCTTCCCTTACAATTTGGGTCCAAAAGAATAACTCCCTTCTTCTGGACATAGGATTTGAATGTTTCTTGAAAATGCATCAGGCACAATGTGGTTTCTCTTGAGGTTTCCAGTGTGAGGGGGAATGTCTTCCTTCCCCTCTCTCAATGTCGCACAGTACTAGGAGGAAATTATTCCCTTACCCTGGCTTCTTTCTCAGTGTCCAACAACACCACAGGGGAAGACTCCCTTCCCCTGGTTTCTTTGTGTCTCAGTGCCATTAGGTAATGACTCCCTTTCCCCCGGCTTCCTTCTCAGGTTTTCTTTGGCGTGGGGCCCAGACCCTGGTTGGCAGACCTGGTTCTCTCCTTCACCGCACCTCCTCAGAGGTATTCTTCCTTTCCTCTCCTTCCCCCAGAAACTCACTGTCTCTAGAGCGCTGGTTCTCCCTAGGCTGGACTACTGAAACCGCCTCTTCCTAAATCTGCCCGCTACTACTCTCTGCCCTCTGCAATTCTTCCAGAACAGGACTGCAAGACTTGTCCTTGGCCTCAAGCCCAGGGATCGTATCTCTCCAGCCCAGAAATCTCTTAACTGGCTCCCTGTGGCTGGAAGGATTAAGTTTAAGACCCTTTGGATTGTCCACAAGGCCTTCTGGGGCCTGGGTCCACAATACCTTCAACTCTCCCTTCGGAAGTACCTTCCTACTGGTGCTCTTCGCTCCTCCACCACCAACTCCCTCAGGGTCAGTCGCCTCTCCAAGCAACGAGTTGGGGATAGATCGCTTTCTTCGGCTGGTTCCTCCCTCTGGAACAGCCTCCCTGAAAATTGAGGAGAACCATCTTTGGTTCTGGAAGCACCTCAAGACCTTCCTCTTTGCTTCTGCCTTCTCTCTTCCTCTCCCCTGCAGATCTCTGTCTGTTTCGCACAGGGCACCTGGCTACCCTCTGATTTCGGGCCCAGATCCCTGCCTACCCAGCCCCACTCCCGCACTGCCTCCTGGCAACCCCTGCACTTGGGTCTGTATCTGTGACCCTACAGTCCCTTCTTGCACTTAATGACACCCATTGTTTGCGCCTTATTCTGGCACTTGCCACCTGCTGGCCGCACTACCTGTTGTTGATCACATGTTCAGCACTTTTCCACTCCCCCCTGCCTTTGCACTTCCCCTCCTCCTTCTCCCCTGCATTTGCACGTTCTCAATGTCATTGGGCCTAGTAAGATCGTTTTTTTGTTCCTCCCTTCCCTCGTCGCGCCCTGAAACACTTGTGTATGAGCGCAATATAAATAAAATATCATAATATACCAAGTACTGTGATGAAGAGGAGGGATGGTGCTTCTCTTGCTTCTTGAAATACCTTGTTCCCTATACTGCCAGATATTTATGTGATTTCTTCCCTTCCCCTGCTGCTCGCACGATAGACCTGGTTCACTATTCTGCCAGGTACTATCTATCACTCCACTCAGTGATTTGAAGCTTCTACTGCTTTCCGGGTCCCATACCCTCCTTTCTCTGCTTTCCCCAAGACTTTCTACTCATTACGTTCTTCTTAGCTCCCCTTTGCCCATTCGGTAATCTGCGTACCTTTTGACTTGGGTTCTGACCTCTCCTGGTCATTTGCGGTTGAGCGGGAGCTTCTTCCAGCTCTCTGGGACTTCTCGTCGTGTGCGGCGGTTCCATGGGCTACCTGTTTCTCTCGGTGGCAGAGTTCTCATTCTACGCTCTTCTCAAGCCTCAGGGACCCCAGAAGCTACACTCCGCCAGCTTGGCAAGTGGTCTTGCTACTCTGGATCAGCATCGGAGCATCCTGCTCCCGACTCAGTGTTCCAGTATGCTCTTATCCTTCCCGTTTCGTTCGTCTTCTCGTGGCTCCTCCTGGCAGGGCTTGAACACCTACTTGGTCCGTTTTTTCTCTTTATATTATGGATACCAATAGGTTGTCCGTATTGACTAGTGCGTTCCTGTTGGTTTCACGGGGTGCTCTTCAGAACTCCACACTTCTTCATCTCAGTAAAAATATTGTTGTTTTCTACTGGGTTACTGGTGTCGTTCTTCATCTCAGTTTTGTTAGAGGATTCACATGGGTAGTCCTTACACTTCCTCGTCTCAGTACAAGGCTGCGAGGTGGAATGGTCTTCCTTACACATGTAGATGGAGGTATGTGGGACTAGGTTACCCTGCATAGTATAAGAGGGTGAGGAAGGTTGTAAAGGGGTGGATGGATACAGCGTTCTCCCTAACAGAGCGTCTCTCGTCTCATAAGGAGTTTCCCTCCCCGTGTGAGCCTCCTGCGATGTATCACCCTCAGGTGGACTATTGGACTGTTGCCACACCACCCTGGCTCCATGGGAAGGCCCCCTCCTATGGGATAAAGGAGGACATCTAAGGATTTGTTACAGTAAGCACAAACACAATACATACTGAAACTGACACTTGCTATTTGATGAAGATTGTAACTATCATAATCTTGTGTGGACATGGTATATTGCCTGTGTGGTTACATGCACAAAGAGTCCTTGCATGGACCGTGTTTTGATTGGAAAGCAATAACACAGCAGTTATGTTTATTGCTGATTGGTAGCCATGGTTATTCCCGACACATCAATACTCTTAATGTATAAATAATAAACACATACATTATAGCTTACATTTAACAACACAACTTTTTTTCTTCCTTGTCACCTAGGCCATTTTCTGCTGACAAATTTACTTCTTGAAAAGATGAAAAACTCTGGACACTCCCGTATCATTAATGTCTCCTCGCTCGCTCACATTGCGGGAGAAATCGATTTGGACGATCTAAATTGGGAGAAGAAAAAGTATGACACAAAAGCAGCGTACTGCCAAAGTAAACTTGCAAATGTATTATTTACCAAGGAGCTATCAAAACGTTTGAAAGGTGAGTAACAAAGCAGTACTGCTATAACGACAGTGATATTTATTGAAACTATATTTATTTTTTCATTTTATTGCATTTTGTAGAAGAAAATTGCAGATTTTCATAGAAAACAGTTGTTTTCCAATATAGGAGAAGAAATGCAGGCACACTATCCAGGATATAATGGCACTGATTTCATGTTTTGAGGCAAATGTAGCAATATTGACAAATGTAAATTATAGGGTAATTCTGTTTTTAAAAAAAACGTCTTTATTTCACTTTCATTAACTAAACAATGGTATACAGAACACATATTTAAATGAGGCAATCAATAAAGGTGCATTTTCTTTCAAGAAGTATTAGGAATGCTTTACAGGCTTCCAGAACACTTGGTACTCCCTACCAACCACTCTGTACACAACTGGAGTGATGATAATAACTTTAGTTAGCATGCACGCCTCATTCCCTGCCTTATGCACGACGCAGGTCATTCATAGTCCAGGACTCACAAGAAGGGTGTTATCTGTTACAGAGTAAGTTAGAAATTTTGTTTAGCCTCTATAATTGAGAAAATATCAGCCGAGCTTGTGCTGAAACATTGTGTCATCTAGGGTTTAAGCATGGTGTACGTGAATCCAGAATCTCTCCTGCTGCACTGTCCAGCGATTATTGCAGAACGGAATGGCTTAAAGAAAATCTTGCTCAGCCCCTAGCCTATTTCCGATGCTGCAGAGGGAGGAATCCATTCCCTCAGCTGCCGATTCAATCGGGTCACCACCCACATCCATGTATCCATAGCATACCGTCTTCTACCATGCCATAGGAACCCTATGCTTGGAAAGCACCACCCCAAGGTTAATCATTTAGATTGCAATTCGTATTTCTTCTTGTTTGGCAAAGTTTGATCAAAGCCTCAGTCTGCTAACAACAAAATTCTCTCAGGTCTGCAACATTGGCTTTCAAGAAACATGCCACCTTGCTACACCTCCACCAAATATGAATAAAGTCTACTTAATTAAACCCTCACCTACAATACGCCATACCTGTTCATTTTAGCAAACGCTGCCAGTGTAGTGTAGGCCATCATTAAGGGATTAACTTGAAGCAGCTGTTGCTGGACACGTTCCTGTGTTCTCACGCTCTTTGCCCTTCCCTATTAGTTAAGTGGGCTACCAAATCCTCCTCCTATTTATATCTACTTTTATTAAGAAATGTGCTTGGTGGGGCAAACCTGTCGTATATGAAGTCTAGCTATGTCTGCCCTCCGCTATAATGTCCCAAAGTGTCACAGTCACAGCATGTTCCTCCAGAATCTGTGGGAACCCAGGTCATGCCTCTCTCACTCCTGCTACCAACATCAAACAAGCTAAGGCATTCACCATACTCTCATGCCATGAAGCAGTTCATTTCTGAAATGTCACAAACCTTCTCTCAATATACAGCTGCACCAGGGTCACTAGCACCCTGGCGAAGCTGAACCCAGAGGACGGGACTGCCTTTAAAAAGAAAATAACCTCAAGCCGGGACTGAACTTGACAATATTGTTCCTGTAGTAGTAAATGGTGCCAGTGGTCTTTCATCTTCAGCCCTTGACATTGATGGAATACTAAGCAAGGTATTGAGATGAATCGTGTTCTGAATCACTATTGTAATCTGATCAAAGTGCTTTGGAAAGTACCACCAGTTGCAATGTGATTGTTCTAAAATACGTCCTGAAATCTGAAACTCCAAGGCCCCATAGATCATATGGCATCGTTAGAAATGCCAGGACTAATCTGGGTGCCCCCACTCAATAAATGCCTAGACATTAGGCAATCTAAATTCTTGAAAATCCTTTGGTAGTCTGCCTGAGCATTGCCAAGAAGATACAGAAACCTAGACATCAAACTTATTTTGGCTGCAGCCCTTCTTGCTATTGTGGACATAGGGAATTTGAGCCATAAGCTATGCGATTGTTTTTTTTAAAGACTCAAAATACTCTAAATTTTGCTTATACATGATATCAAAGTCACAGCTGATGTGTACCTCTAAGCACCTAATCGCATGCCCCTTTCAATATGCAGGTGATTCAAGCCCCTACAAATTCAACTCCAATAAAAGGGTATGATGTCGATTTAGCTCTACCTAAATCATCTCTAGGATGGAGATTCTGCCAAATTTGTTAATTGTATCACTCACCTCCAATTGCTGCACAACCATATCTCGGATCCACAATAATATATCATCCATATATATCGATATAGTGTGCAGTGCCCCTCTTTGAGCAAAACCGGCACATTTCTAAGCTATGTAGGCCCGTTGTTCAATCACCAGTGTGCAAATAACGAGGAGAGGTCCACCCTTGCCTTGCACCCCTCTGTACCAATCATTTGTTGTAGACAATGCCATTGGTTCGAAACCTGTTGCTTGGTGTATCATTGTCTAGGAATATCCAAAACAGAAAGGAGGCCTACGACCAAGCTTGTTCAAAAGAATCAGCATAAACTGGCAATGGATCATGCTATTTGCCTTACAAGTATCCAAGCTGGCTAAAGCCAATGGCTCCTGTCAATCAGTACCAGCAAACAATAACACCAGTCATAAAAACACACCTCTTGCCTTACACAGCTGTGAAGATTTTGGCACTCTTGGGGGTTCATAGGATTTCCATCACCCAATCAAAGTGAGATGAGGCATGCTCCTAATCCTGCTTGCATGCCTCTCTTTTTTCATGGCAAAGTCTAATATCCAAATGCTGTTCCAAAGTCAAAATACTTTTATAAACTCAGGTTGACACATGCTAAGAGCAGTTTAGTTTCCTCCACAGACTCACAGTACTGAATCTAAATTTCCTGAATGTCTTACCTCTGTGTGGTACTGGATATTCTCAAATTAAAAAAAAATTGAATGTTGTCTGCCCAAACCTTTTTATAAGTGAACTGGGGTACTTGTGAGGCACTTCTCAGAGCCCCTTGTCAACATATAGTTTATATTTTGAGGACCTTTTTTCCCCCATATCCTAAACTAGAAGAAGAGTGGCTTTAAAGATGCCATCAGCCATATGAACGTAACTCCCAGCTTCTCCCGTGTCAGGAGCAAAGAGCTGTTTACTGAACCTGAAGGAGTGCCTTATTTAAATGACACTTTCCCCAAGGACCAGTGTATCACTATTCTGGTGTCCACTTAGCTGGCTCCCCTGAAGTGCGCTGGCAGCTGCTGTGGCTCAATGAGCTTTAATGGAGCCTAAAGCAGAGATGACCCCATTCAACTGTTAAAAAGGAAGAACCTACTTTTGTTCCTGCTATTAGTATAGCCATATTCTTTCCATTTGCCTTTTCTAGGTTCCGGATATACATTGAATACCGAAATAGTAAACTGAGTGAACTATCCTCAGCAATGGCTTTTAGTTTCAAGTTAGTTTCACGTTATTTGGGGATCTCATTAATATCAGTTTGGTTTTAGCACTATTGATAGTTAAACACTTATGCATGCAGTGTTCCTGGAAACCTGCCGACAACTTGATGAACCTGTTCCCAGTGTGTGAAATGTGACAATCCTCCAGCTCGTGTCATTTCTCCACAGGGGAAAAGGCCTCTCCATGAGGGTAGGGAGGTGAGGCCCCTAACCAATAGTCCCCCTAGGGGTTGTAAAATGCGGAGGATCTCATGGAGAGATACTCTTCTCCTGGGGATAAGGACTCAATTGGGAGGCACAGCCCCTTTAAACCCCAACCCGGTAGGCTGACGATAGTACCTGAACCTCATGGGTCTAAACTCATGTCCAAAACCATGTGTTATTGTGAAACATTGAACCATACTGATGCTTTTGGTACTAAGACGAAGGAGCACTTGAGAAAGATGCAAATGATAGGGAAAATTACCGGAACAGCTGTAGTTAGTGGAATGGACATTACATCAGGGCGGGCCCTACTATATCAGGGCATCAGAAACAAACGAAGGTGGAAGGGTACGAGGAAGGGTACCAGGAAGAGTACCAAGGAGAGTACCGTAGAGAGAAGACGAGACGGAGAAAGCAGTCGAGGTGGAGAAAAGTCGAGAACCAGAGAGAGATAGAAGCCGCAAGAACACCCGAGAGCAGGTTAGAGGCGCCCAAGCTCGCGACGTGGAGGGTGTGGTTCAAGGGAACGCACAAGGATGTCTTGCAGGCCGACAGGGTGTTGATTGTGGAGAGAGTAGAAACAAAGAAGAGGGTAGGCGTCCCTGCTTGAAGGCAGAATGCCAAACATTTTACAGTTGGTACGTAGTGGCCGGTGGGTGAGAGTCGGGTTGAGCAAGAGGAGGAGTGGCAGAACATCCCGGTTAACCAGAAGTAAATTGTCAATAAGACGCTTGGAAAGCGTCACACCGTTAGCCGAACTTGGGCCCTGCGGAGTGACTGAGATTGGGTTTGTGGTGGCGTGACCTGTAGTTGAGGGGACAGGGCAGTCCAACAACTAGGCCAAAACCGCTAATCCTACTCGTTTGCACAGCCAGTTAGACAGACCTGAAAAATATCCAGAGAGGTGGGGTCTGGACGTTCTATACAGGGAAGGAAGCTCATGTGCCTGGTCTCCTTCTCGACAACCAGATGTGCAGGGCTCAGGAAGCGAGCCATGACAAGTGGACAAATGCGATTGGCCATCACGAAAACCCAGGCCGAACTGTTGAAAACTCCTGACACCAAGTACCAGGTAACTGTGCTAAAGTCCGGGAGAGGGACAAGCATTAGCCCAAGAGAACCCCATAGGACATTAGTGATACCAGGCGGTTGTAAAGAACTGTTTGCTGAACACGTACAAAGATTAAGAACAGTACAAAGCTAACCCTCACCTTGGTAGTTGTGATGAAAGTCTGTCAGTACTGCTCTGGAAACCTGATGGCCCTTGAACTGTATTCAACAGGTTACCTTACAAGTACAGTCCAAAGAAACCAAAACCTGTCAATGGGGCTTCAGGAGCATCCTTGGCACGAACAGAGTTCTCAGGAGGGCAATTGTTGATAGAGACTGAGAGGTCCTGCTGGACACCCCACAGAATCATCCATGGCTGGTCTATCAAGCCAAAACCCCAATCATCCTCTGTAATCAGCCTGCTACCCACACTGACTCGTCAACACCAGATCCTGCCAAGAGTCGTGTCTTTTTTAGTCATGACCTTAACCTTGCCTTCCTCAAGAGAAGAAGAAAAAAAGGTTGTCGTTGTCATTTGCTTTTTGGTTGTAAAAACCAAGGGAAGCGATAATCCTTTGAGACTGTAAACCATATAGAAATAGAGAAAACCGTAAACCATTTTGTGATACGGTTCCCAGGTCAATTCCACAAATAAAGGATACTGGAAAGTCAAGAGGGACTCCAGGAACGGCTTCATTGTCCCAGTGGGGGTGGCGCAAGATAGGTGGAAAACAGAGATTGTGAAAACGCCACAAGGGAACTGCAAACCTTGTTAAGAACTGTGAAAGACATTGGGGAATCAGCTCTGAGAAAGGAGTCATTTGATTTTCTGTTGGGTTATGGAGACCACAAACCTTTATTGTACTTTTTCTTTAAACAACCCACAAGGCGTTTGGACCCTTTACATCTAGAAGGGAGTAATTCTCCTGGATTAAAAACAGTAGCTGGACATTATGGTGTTTTGTTATAGTGACAGGGATAGTGTAGGAGCATTTGTGACTGGGACGGTGCCTTTTGTTTTGACACACACAGACTTCCTGACAAGCAACCAAGTTCCTTTAGTTTAGGTAGGGAAATCACCTTAGCATTCAGGATAGATAGGTTTGGTTTTTCATTTAATAACATTCTATAGCAACCACTATGGCACCACTTGGTCAGTCTCTTCATTCTTTGCCACCACAGAAAGTTATTTGCTGTCATCTACAAAGAAGAACAGATGGGCACTATTAAAACCCATTGACCTCCCCTTCTGGAGGATCCTGTCCAGCAATACAAATAACCTTTTCTGATTGAATTAAGTAGTTATCTGTAGATGCATGATTCATGTATACCAGTTTGGCAATCACTTGAACCAGCCATACCTTGCAAAGAAATTGGTGTAGACATTTATTTATTTTTAAACTTTATTTGAGTCTGGCAAGCACATATCAATCCAAAACAAACAATATCTGTTTGGCAGTACAAACAATGCTATGCAAGTCACAATGTCTACATACATCAGTTCCTGTCCGGAAGGCGTCCACCACCCTGGTGCAGCTACACAGTTAGTCTTTGACCAGGAATGCTCTAAACTCTCCCAATATATCTCAGGGATGTGATGTTGTTGACTTGCACGTATGTATCCTCACATTAATTGACTCGTGTCAGCTCTCTCAGCCATTCTTGGCCGGCAGGTGGTGGGTCTTGCACTTTACCAAAATACAACGCTTAGCGACCATACACCCCACATTCAAAAAGTGTCTCAATCTCCTTTATGGGATATCGCACCACACCCCAAACAGTGCACTCATTGGTGACCTCTCCAGGTGCCTTCCAACCACCCCAGACCCTTTCCCAAAAGTGCCACAATTCTAGACAATTCCACAGCATGTGTGCATACCCAGCGTCAATTTCCCCACACCTCGGGCAAAAGCCTGCGTAGTCAGGGTATATTCTCTTCATCCAACGGCGTATATAGTGTAGCATGTGAAGAATTTTTTATTGGGTCAGCTTCATTCTCATGTTCATGGACACCGACTTAATGAACGGACACATAGCCGCCCATTGCCCGTCAGTAATACTAATGTCCATTTCCGCTGCCCATTTCTACCCGGCGGTGTCTAATCTATATGAGGTCTTATCCGGTATTCCTCTATATAGAGTGGCCAGCACATGCCGGCACCTGTAAGAATAGGATATGAGGACGAGTAGCCAATTTTCTGGAGGTTATAACGAGTAGCACTCCCACCATTTTTGCACTGCAACCTGTAAAACTGTAGCAGTTCTGTTAGTGTGCCCTTGTGTCCCTCCTTCCAAGTCAGCGGCGTCAGAAACATCCCCTCGGGGAACAGGTCCCCACTGTATGGTAGCCGAAGGCTGCCCACTGTGCCTTCAGCGCTGTATCCGACATAGGGGAGAGGCCGGGAAACTTCCACAATGGGACGCAATTGCACCAATTTTCACAAAGATTGCCCTCCAGTCCGCTAGTGTTGTCTGCTCCGGATCGAACAGACACTCATCTGTATAAGTGATATCAAGAATCAGCGTTCTCATGTCCAAGTTCCCTGCCACCTCCCTTTCCAGCTTAATGTGCGGAGGGGCCTCCTCCGCTCCGTACCAATGGGTCGCAAACTGTGCCTGAGCCGCCAGCCAATATACCTCCATGTTTGGGTTAGTGAACCCACCCTTACTGTACGTCTGAGCCATATCTGTCCAATTTTTACGTAATGCGCCCGCATGCCAGAGAATGCAGGACATGTCCTTGTGGAGTTCCGTAAAGTACTGCTTACCAGGCCACATTGGCAGATTTGCAAAAGTGTATAGAAATTTGAGGACCAATATCATTTTGATCAGTACCAGTCTACCTGCCAAGGACATAGGGACCCGTGCCCAAGTTGACATTTTCCCCTGCACAAATGCCACTAGGGGGGTCATTCCGAGGTTGGAGGTAAGGGATGAACGATGCCGGTAAAGGATTACCGGCATCGCTTACCGCTCCGGGCTATTCCGACCAGCCAAACCGCTATTAGCGGCATCGTAAATAACGGTGCCTCTAATAGCGGCATGGGCACGGGCACGCAGGCCATCATACCGGCAATAGCGGCATGCCGTAAACTGGAGGAGATCACAAGTGAAGCGGACATGCAAATACCGGCATCATGAAGGCGTTAAAAGTGGTTTCCGACATGCCATAAATACTGGCATCTCTGACCAACCGTAAAATGCCATGTGCAATGTTCCCAACTGCCACAGGTACACACCATCAGCACAGGTAGAGGTAGAGGCAATGGAGGCAATGGAGTCTGGGCCTGACCAAAAGGAGCACACCCAGACACCACACCTCTTTCCACACCAAGATCAATCCAATAGTAGCATGAACACTTCAGCTGGAGGACATGCATGCATTGCAACACAAGCAACAACACCAACACCAACAGCAGGCACCACACAGGAGACACAGCAGGAGAAGGAGGGTGAGACAGGCCCAGCATGCCCCACCAGTACAGCTAGCGTAACCACGCATGCAGCCCCTAATCCCAAACATCATATCCAGTCCCTCCAACCCAACCCCGCCGCACAACCACACCCTGTACCGTCTGGACCGGGACACCATCAACACCATTGTGGACATGTTACACAATTGTCAGCCTTATTGAAATACGCACCGCCATCCCCCCTCTACTGAAGGTAGTGTTGGTGCTCCACTTCCTTTCCACAGCCACCTACCAGCACACAGTGTGGTACATGCATGGCATATCATCACCCTCATTCACTTGCATCCTGAATCAAGTGCTGGAGGCCCTCCTCAAGCACACAACGGAATACATATCCCTACCACGGACTCCCCAGGAGATTCTTGAAACAAAAGGTTGCCTCCATGCCATGGAGGTGGTTTACCGCAATCGCAAACTAAACCACTACATACAAGTGCAGATGGAAGGCGACGCAAGCAAGATCATCACACATTGTTGTGCCCGATATCCCGGATCAACCACAGGAATGCTGCCTGTCTTCATGGGTAAAATCAGCGCAGAATGCCTAACATTCCAGAGCCTACTGCCAACGCTCTCCATCAGAAAATCCTACAGAACACAACACATCACTAAATGTACACAAACACAGCTGTATGCGTACACAATGCATGAGCTACAATATGGCAGAGCACACAGTGTATCATCTTGAAGATGCAACCCACACCATTATTCCATGTCACAGGACACATTGAGGGCCTAAAAATGGCGTCCATACAACCAGGGACATGTGCATGTGACCAACTTTAATCTGCCAACATGTGTGACTAGTACAGCTGTCGATCATCAATCGACTGACATATAGCTTTTAATGCCTCCCATGCAGGTGACAGTGGCTATCCCTTGATGCCGTGGCTCATCACCCCTGATGCCGTGGCTCATCACCCCTGTCTGAAACACACAGAACTGGCATGAGGCGGACTACAATCGATCCCACACCCTTACCCGTGTGGTCATTGACCAGACCTTTGGCCTGTTCAATGCATTGTTTTGCTGTCTTAGGCCGTCAGGTGGGGCACTCCTCTACAGGCATGAGAAGGTGGCCAAGACCATCATGGCATGTGTTATGCTGCCCAACATGTTTATCCAACTCAACGTGCCCCTGACATTGAACTGCTACCACCGGGTGATGATGAAGGGGATGAAGAAGAAGTGGCTGCACATCATTGCGGTGCCGAGGCACAGGTGGGACGTGCTGTGCGTCAGTCAGTGATTGCACAATATTACTGACAGACATGGCTGCAGAGGGTGACATGATATTCTGACAGAGGCCACTGGGTGTGTGGGTACATGCACACTATGCACTGTATATGAATAAATGACACATGCGCAATGATGAATGTCCACTCAGGTCTTGCTTTTGACACAGCGGGTGTATTAAATATAACAATGATAACGATAGTGCAAAAACCCTCCACCACCCTCACCCCCTCCCTCCACAACTCCCCCACACACCCTCACCCCCTCCCCCTACCCCCACAACTCCCCCACACATGTTCCATCAAGTCTCCAATGCCTACATGAGGCTGCCCAGACTGTCAATTCGCACTCCCTGGACCAGGTGGCGGCATGTCTTGCCGGCGCAGGGTGCGTGCTGACCTGCGGAGCGGGCTCGTCTGGGTCGAGCTAGACGATGACGTGTGTGGCCGCCTGCTTGAATTGGGTAACCGGACGCCATGCCTCCATGGCATCAACTATGCGGCTTAGTACCTGGCGGAGGGCGGAGAACTCCTCGCAGAGGTGGCTAGTGCTTTGGGCAAATATTTTGCCCATGGAGGCGGTGTTCTCAGAGATGTACCTGCTTAGATAGGCGATGTTCTCCCGCCACTCCTGCCTAGCCAGTGCATTGTCCTCAACATGTCCTCCCATGGGGTCCGCTTTATGGGTGAGCTGGGACCTCCTCCTGTTGCCATTGCCTGGCTCCTGTTGACAGAGAGTATTTTTCTGTATGAGTCGCAAGTCGTCCCAGCGCTAACAGCAGTCTTTGGTGGTGCGTGGGGTGTTTCCAACAGCACTAACTTTCTGTGCAACAAGTGCCGAGATCTCCTTTTTTTAAGATGGGCTGCAGTGTCCCGGCTAGCATCTCCAACTCATCCTCATTGAATCTCTCCTTGCGCTGGCGGGCAGCTCCCTTCTTAAGGGCCTTGGGCATTGTGGTGTGTTTGGAGAAGGTTTTCTGACAAACAGCAGAGTGCCACAGGTCCTGTGTGGTGAGGATGGCAATGGATTGTGTTTTTTTTTAACTTGTTTATTTTTTAGCAGAACACAGGAAAACATTACATTACAATCCTTTGACATGTATCACATTTCAAGTCATATTTATCATCTCCTAAATGTCTGTCCCTTCCCCCCCCCTTCAGTTGCCTTCTAGATCTTGCTCCTCCGCTGATTGCGTGAGGTCCCCATCCCCAGCTCGTTGGGCATTCATCACTGAGCGCGGTTTGTATGTTAGGGCTGGGAAGCGCTGGTCATAGTCTATCACCAGCGCCCAAATGTTTGTGAAGCGGTGAAGGTGGCCTCTATTTGCTGCCATGATTTTTTCCGCTATGAAGATGTCCCAAAGCTTCAGCCACCATAAGATCAGCAGGGGGCCCTCCGGGGACTTCCAAGTCCGGGCCACTGTGATTTTTGCAGCTAAGAGCAATTGTGTTATGAGAGTCGCCTGCTTGCCGGATCCCAGATAAATGCCCGGGATCGGGATCCCCAGTAGAATTGTTTCCAGCTCCAGCGGTAACGTGGTCTGAGTAATGTCTGCAATGGTAGCTATGCACTGGGACCAGAAGTTCGTCACCACTGGGCATGTCCACCACATATGTAGGTAGGAGCCCACCATGCCGCAACGGCGCCAGCATAGCGGGCTCAGGGATTGATTGCAATGATGTAGTCGAAGGGGTGGGTAATACCATCTCAGCAGGATTTTGTGTGCGCATTCCCGATTCGTCACGCAGAAAGACGACGAGTGCGTCCGCGCCCAAATATCAGTCCATGATTGGTCTTGAATCGGGTGTCCCAGCTCCGTTTCCCACTGTGTCATAAAAGTCGCTTTAGCAGCGAGCAAGTCCGTCTGTAATTTGTATAGCGTCGTAATCCGCCCTCGGCTCGGTGGGTCCGTGGCCGTTAACTCGAGGGCGTCTAGTTCTCGCGTGGCTGCCATGCGGGTCTGGGGATGCGAACACCAATGTCTAAGTTGGATATACGAGAATCTATCGGCCTCAGTTAGGTTGAAGGTGCTTTTGCATTGGGCGAACGTCAGTGGCTGAGGACCTTCGAATAGCTGGCTTAAGGAATCGAGGCCCCCGGCGATCCAGTTTTTGAAGTTCGCGGGAGTGGCCCCAGGTGAGAAGGCCGGGTTGTGAAACACTGGGGCGGCTGGGCTCAGGTCTCTCGGGATGCCCCTGGCTTTGCGTGCCCAGTCCCATGCCTTTAGAGTCTGTTCAGTCGACGAAAGGAGGGATGGCCATGTCCGTCACAATGAGGCTGGGAGGTGCAACAGGAAGCGGAGGGGAAGAGGTAATCGGGACTGTTCTATGTCCATCCATTTGGGGCGCCCTGACGCGATGGTCCAGGCTCTGGTATGGGCTATTTGCGCCGCTATCTGATATCTATGAAGGTTGGGGACCCCGAGGCCTCCCTGGATTGGAGTGCATAGCATGGTTCTCTGTGGGATATGTGACCTCTTCCCCCTCCAAATGAAGCTAAACATCTTTCTCTGCAGCCGCTGAAGCGGGGGGCGGGATTATAGTGGGGAGAGCAGAGCAGGCGTAAAGGAAACGTGGTAAGAGGTTCATTTTACAGGCCGCAATGCGGCCTATTAACGAAATTTCCTGTGAGAGCCAGCGATCCAGATCCTTTTCCAGGGTCTTGAACAGAGTCGGGAAGTTCATCCGGTAGGTGTCTTCAGGGCAGGCAGGGATCTGGACCCCAAGGTAGGGGATAGACTTCTCACTTAATGGAATCGAGCAGTGGGCACTGAAGGACTCCCTCTCTCCCCTTTCCAAGCCTATTCCCAAGGCTGCTGATTTCGCATAGTTGATGGAGAATCCTGAGATCCCTCCAAATCTGTGGATTTCTGCCAGGGCGGCTCTCATGGATTGTGTTTTTAAAGATCGCTGCTGTGCTCCTTCCCGTTCCTGTGCGATGACACTACTTCCGGTTCCGCTTATTTATGGTGACTAATGCCACATTGGTTCATGCCGGTAGTGCTATCTGCGCTATGCATGATGCCGCTAAGGGCATTTTTCGTGGCTTTAACGTCATGGCGGTAATGCCCTTACCGGCATGGCGCAAAGCTCGTGGCCGCGATGTCGTAATAGTCCTCTATTAACGGACTAATAACTGCACGGAGACGCTAAGGACCGTTACGTACCTCCAAACTTGGAATGACCCTCTAGGTCATCATAGTTGTTAGTCAACAGTGTGTTTCTCCCCCTGGAGACCGTAACTCCCAAGTATTTTAGCTGATCTGGTGCCCATTTCAGTGGGACTGCTACCCGGGGACAGGGTGTACCATCAGTTAAGGGCAACATCTTTGATTTCCCATAGTTCACTGTGAACCCAGAGTAACCACCAATGCGATGGGGGTCCAGATTATCCTGCGGATCCTAGAGCAACACTATTTACGGCTGCCCTGCTATTCGAATTCCCCACCCTTTGTGTCGGTGCCTGATAAGATCTGCCATAGGTTCAATCACCAGTACAAAGAGAAGGGGCGATAATGGGAAGCCCTGGCGTGTCCCTCTACAGAGCTCAAACAAAGTTGATTGTGTTGCATTAGTCCAGACCATGGCCGTGGGTTCCATATACAAGAGTTTAACATAGCTAATCAAGTTTTCACCCAGTCCACATCTCCAGAGAACTGCAAACAAAAATTTCCTTGACACCATGTTGAACGCCTTTTGGGCATCTAATGCCACAGCCACCTCCCTAGAAGTGGGAGCTATGCAGCCCATGATATTAAATAGCCGCCTAAGGTTGAGGGATGCCGATCTACCTGGGACAAATCCAGCCTGATCATGGTGCACTAGCAACAGCATCAGCCGGTTAGCTATGACCTTGGCATACACCTTGGTGTCTATATTCATAAGGGACAGTGGCCTATAGGAGCTACAATCCTCGCTGCGCTTTCTCGGTTTCAGAAGTCCAATTAAAATTGCTTCCCAGAGTGATTGCAGGAGTCGAGCCACCTGCACTGAGTCCTCCCACACCCTCAACAGATGCGTGCCAAAAGAGCCCCATATTCCCTGTAGAACTCTGCGGTGAGTACATCTGAGCCAGGCGCCTTGTTTCTCGGCGGGTTCTTTATCACTTGCATTATTTCCTCTACCTTAAACTGCCCATTGATTTGGCACCTGCCGTTATCTGAAATAATCGACATAGTGATAGAATCTAATAGTTCGTAGAGACCCGCTTCCTCACCCACCCTTTGTTCCTGATAGAGCGCCTCATAAAACCTTAGAAAGATGTCACTCATACCCTGACCTGAATAGTGCATCTACTGGTGTTCATCCCGTACACCCACTATGTGATTCAGACCTCCCTCCATTCGTACCAGGTTAGACAGCACCCTACCCGGCCTCACACCTTCCCTGTAACGCCTGACTGCTGCAGGCTTTCCAAAATATTTCACTTCCCTGTCTGCATGTCGCCGGAATTCCTCCATTTGATACTTGATCGTGGCTAACGTGGCAATATTTGGCGCAGTTTCATAACACCATCTAGGGCTTTAAGTTTGTCTTCACTGCTAGCAATATCCCACCGTATGGTTTTAGCACCCCAAATTTTCTGGACATAGGCATGCCCCTGATAAAAACCTTAAACCTTTGCCTGAGTGTGTCTGATGACACTGTGCCATTATCATTAGTCTAAAAAAAGGTGAGGATATGCTCCTCCACACTGGTTCGAAATACCAGATCTTGTAAAGCTAGAGACTTTAATCGCCATACTGCTCGGCCCCAGGCGCAGGTGCTCCATCTCCAGGTGAGCACTAGTGGGGAGTGGTCCAAGTAGGTATGAGGCAGTATGTCGGCCACCTCCGTCTGCCCCACCTGGTAGTCCGAAATCAGGAATAAATCGATCTTGGAGGACATGTCATGCGCAGTGAAGTAATAGGGGAAACCCTTTGCCGCCGGGTGTAATGTATTCCATATGTCTCTCATTCGTAGCACCCCCATCAAATTCAGAATACTACCAGCCGCCTTTGAAAGTGGCCTTGCTGTCGTACCCGTGCCATCAAGGCGTAGGTCCAAAATAGTGTTCATGTCCCCCCCCATATGATTGGTACCATTGGGTATGATCCCCCAATCCAGCGAAGAACCCCGGGTCATCTAGGTTCGGCCCATATGAGTTCACTAGTTTCCAATGTACAACTTCATAGCGGCCCTCCGGATCCACATATGAGTGCAGTAACTTGAAGGCAACCCGTTTATGTATCAGGGTCATAACCCTCCTGGATTGTGTGAAGAAGTTAGTGTAGACTGTATTAGGCCCCCACGCTTTTGCAAAGTCATCGTTTAAACCTCCACATGCATGGGTTTCTTGCAGAAGCAGTAAATGTACATTGTGCCGGTTCACATGAAGCACTATGCGCCTAGCTTTAGAGTAATTCCCAAGTCCCCTGACATTCCAGCTGAGAACATTAAGGGTTCCCATCGGGATCCAAAATCAAATCATGCCTTATCCAGTATGTGCTTGTCATTTCTCCGCCAAGCGCAACTGCCACCACTAATGTTCCCAGTATTGTGCTTGCCAGAACAATTTTAACCCAACATCCGCCCCCCCCATTCCCTCATCGCCTCCCTCCGACCAGGGCCATGTCAACCGCCCCTCAATCCCCACCCTGCACACCAACGTCATACCAGCAACTTTGCATAGTGGACATTACCACCACTTCCGCCACCTCCGGATACCAGCCCCCCGACCCCACCTAGGATAACTGAACACACAATCTGAACGCCTGCCATAAGTGTCATTCTAACAGCCCAATGACTGCATGCTCCCACCAGCGCCGTCTGCACCAGGCCTGGCAAAATCTCCAGCAACGTCTAGTACAATGTGCATGTCGACGAGGCCTCCATCGCCCTCTCTACCTGCTGGTCCAGAGGCAGTATATTGGCTTCTATAAAGGACACAGCCTCGTCCGGTAACTTGAAGAAGTGAGTCTTGCCAGATACTGCACTTGTAATACCGCCGGGAACAGCATGGCGTACGGGACAGCCTTTTCTCTGAGCATCTTTTTAACTCCCAGGAACAATTTGCGCTCCAGCTGTATGGCCGTGGAAATTCCAGGTATATGTGTACAGTTGCGTTCTCGTAGCGCAGCAAGCTTTTTTCCCTAGCCATTCTCAGGATGTTGTCTCGGTCACAGTAGTTAAGGAGCTTCGCAATGACAGCTTTGGTGGTGGGGGGCGGTTTTGGTCTTATGGTTGGCGTTCTATGTGCCTGGTCTATTAAAAATGCTGAGGAGAAGCTCTGGGCCCCAAGGAAGTCCTTTACCCACCACACCTTTCTCAGCGAGTCTTCATACCTCCACCACCAGACCCATAGGCACCCCGTCGCCAATCTGCTACCGGTAACCATAGTCAAAAGAGCCAGAGGATGGGGTGCAAGCTTCCCTTTCATCATAGCCAAGGAATGGAACTCCCTCCCACTCGCCCTCGGATCCAAACCTTCGCACCTCGCATTTTGCAAAGCCATCAAAACCAGACTATTTTCCTAAAACCTTCATGCAAACCAAGGAAGCTCCCAATCCGAGCCAACTGTGCTCTTGGACTATAAACAAGTGTGTGTGATGTGCTATGTAATGATAATCGGCACGCTGTGTAACCCTGTGCATCTAGTCACACTCATTTAACATATCCTGCATAACTATGTACATCTATGTGCTATTGTAACTAAGCCGATACCTTGTAACAGCACCACAATGCCTCTGGGCTGCTTTTGTGCGCTTTATAAATGCAAATAAATAAATAAATAAGGATGCAAATGCTGTGTCCATGGGCCCGTGCCCAAAGCCTTTTCAAACATTATGCCTTCTCAAACTGGATTCCAGGTCACCGCACTTTAATAGGGCTTTCTTCAGGTCCTTGGCCATACCAGTCACCTGGTGCTTAAGTGCAGTTATGTCGTCTTCCGCCAACACAATACGAGTCCCTGATTCCATCACCATGGAGCACACACGCTCCATTTTGTTGTTGTGGGTGTCAATGTTTGTTGTAATGCCATCCAGTTTGTCCAGTTATGGCGGCAAAGCCTGCTTTCATACTGTCCATAAGTTACTTAAGGTTGGTGGCGTCCTGTTCCTCCTGCCATCCCTGTTCGCTCGGCCCCGATGATGGTTCAGCGCAGAGTTTACCTTTGTGATGCGCAAACACCTCCAGGCTGTTCTGCTTCTGCTGCGCGCCTTTCGTCATGGTTGCTCGATGGCGTAAGCCAGCAATGGTTCCCTGATCCGAAGTTATCTGGGGTTATCCGGTCCAGGACCCTGCGGCGATGCCCAGACTAGTCAGGCGGCTGGCAGTCTCACACCACCAATGATTTCCTCCGCTGTGTAACCTCACTCTCGCCAGCCCCAGAGGGGGGGCCCAAACTCTCTAGACTTCCCAGGTACACCAACTTGGGGAGCACCCCAGCATCTGGCACTCTGACCCCAGCAGCTGTCCCTGCACCTTCTCAGCAGGGGTGCCCCTCCCCTGTCCAGAGGCAGCCTCACCCTGCGCACAGTTCTCAACGTGGGCCACTGCTGTCCCCAGATGGCTGATAGCCTCCCCCAACACCACAGCTCCTCTGTTCCACTCTACTAGTGTCCCAGCACAACCAGGGCCCACAGCTCCAGCCCCAGTTTAACTCAGCCTCCACCAGGCCTCCAGTGTATGGTTCAGCCAGGACCAGACCTCAGGTGCACTCTTCGTTGTCCAGCCACTCCAAGTCAAAGCACTTTCAATATTTCAGGCCCCAGTTCTGAATGCAGTAGGATCACAGTGTGTGCAGGTGCCTCCCAGGCTACCCCCAAGCCCCCCGGAGCAGCAGTGCACACCAGCAGGGACAGCACCCGCCGTGCAGGCTGGGTCGTGGTGTTCTGTGCCCCCTCCTCCAACAGGATATATGCGCCTGTCTCCATTTAGCGAGGCAGACCTTCTCGGCCTCCACCCCTGTGTACCTATTCTACTGGCAGAGCTCCCCCACAGTGCTGAGAGCTCTGTGCCCGTCACTACAGCCCTCTGCTGACCTGTGCTCTGTTGGGGGACCAGTTCTCCACAGCAGCCAGTTTTAAATCTGTTCTTTACTAATTTGCTCCTGTTCCTTATTAGGATCACCATAGTATGACTGAGATACCTGTTGTGCAGGATCAGGAATGAAGCTCGGACATAGGTGATTTGTGATATTGGCCATAAACTTTTATTAAACAAAAATGGGTGTGGAAATGCCTCTATGTCCCTACTCTATAGGTATTTTCCCTACCTAAATAAAAAACGAATTGGTCGGTGCTTTGTCAGGATGTCCAATGCAAACTGTTCTGACCCTCACATTCTAAAAATCAACTATAAGTTGAAAAGGGAAATGTCTTTGGTCTTGGAAGGTGTACAAACGTTCAAAAAGGAAACTTATTAACTCCAACTCACAAGTTCCAGCAGGATAAAGTTCACAATTCCAAAGGCTGATCCCTTTCCCTTGGATTTCTCTTAATTTAGCTTTATAATGGTTTTTTAAAATTCCTTTAGATCAAATAGATTTACCATTTAAAACAACTTGGCTGACAGTCTGATTCTTGATAGACTACCTGATGTGCTTTCCTGCCAGGTTTCTTCTTATTTCTCGATATCTCACAATCACACTGTTGAAATGCTTTATTTGACAATTTTGCCATCAGCAGACACAAATTATAAAATATCACTGCACAAATCTTGCACCTTAAATCCAGAACATAATAATATAAAGTTATAATTCACATAGACACACCATCAAATTTAATAGGTTACACAGTATAATACATATGTAATCAAAGATCAGATAAATGTTTACTACAAAGCCAAGCACAATAAATTAATTTGGCAACAAAATAAATATTGTTTAAAATTTCAGTCGATCGACATAAAGCAACTGCTTCTGGAATGTTTTTAACATGTTTTTTCCTAAATCATGGGATCAAGTACTTTCTCCTCATATTGTTATAACATTCACAGAAGCGCAAGAAATGCACAACAGACTCAGGGGGCATCCCACAAGCCAGGCACATTTCAGAGTTGCCACCCCTCCAGCCGCGGGTAAAAGTCGCAACCTGGAGGGTGCCAATTCTGAATTCAATGAACAAGGTACGTGCATAAACTGGGGTTATTAGATCAAATTAACTCTCCTCACCTTGAATAGGTTTTGAGGAGAGATAATCCAGCCCTGATTTCAATCTCAAGCACAAACTTAAGAGGTGTTCTTGGTTCTCACATTTAACAAGCTGCTTAACATCTCTTTGTGCATTACAAGACCTACTTTGTGGGTTCATCCAGAATTCATCCAGTCCCACTGAACCTAATTGGTGTTTTACATGGCTTGGCCATAGTAGAGAACAACCTCCCTGATAATCTAGTAGTTCTAGAAGAGTTTATTGATACTGTCCCAGCTCTAGTGAGCTTCAAAGGCGCACCCACTAAAAAAACGGTTTCCAAGCCAATTGATGGGTTATAGGTTCAAGTCGACACTCCATTAGTATTGGCGCACATGGTGAACTACATGGTAGCCTAAATAGTTTTTTTTAGAAATGTATTCTTGGCCACCTCCAAGTTTGAACAAATGGAGTGGCCCCATATCTCGGCTCCATACAATACTGCCGATGTAACCTGGATTGTTTAGGTGTTAATAGCAGGTAAGGCCACTTGCTCACCATGGGAAGCCACCATTGTACTTTTCTAAAATATACTGCAACCTACTAGACTGGCTTGCCCATGATCCGGTATCGGAGAACCTTACTCCCAAATAATCATAATGGTGGACCTGTTTAGTTACTTCCTGATGTCTCCTTCTCAGGACGTACATGTAGTGTATTTTATAAATTGTCCAATTTGGTTTTACCCGGTATAATCTCTTGATGGGGTTCTTTCATATGCAATAATTTCTTTTCATAATATATAAACAAGTATAACTTGCAATGCCTGGTATACTCTCCTGCTAGGGCTTTTCTCATACTTCTACACCTTGTATCTGCCTGGTATAGTCCCCTGCCATGGCTTTTCTTAAATGCAAACACTTGTTCTCTTGTACAAAACATGTCTAACTTGAAATGCTTGGTGTACTCCCCTGCAAGTGCTCTCCTTAAATGCAAACACTTTTTCTCTTATACAAAAAACTTGTGTCTTGAAACGCCTGTTATGCTCTCCTGCCAGGGCTTTCTCATATGTGTATTGCGCACACTTGCAAATGTAATAAATTCTTATCTTTGTTCTGCTCTGTTTCTTTAAGTAATATGGCACTTTTTCGTTCTCTCTCATTTACATTTATTTGCTTTCGGTCCGATTGCCGAAATGCCCCAGCATCCCCTCTTCCCTCAGGTGGACTCACTGGTATGCTTTAACAGGAATGGCTTCTCCCGCGGTAAACATGTAGCTTCCAGTTGGCATCCTGCTCCCTTCCTACAGGCTTAATGGCTCTGCTTCGTAGTACCTGTCCTTCTCGCGGCTCTCGCTGTCTGTTCCGCGCTCCCCATGGCTCCAACAATGCAGAGGCTGTTCTTCGATATAGCTGCATGCCAGGAGGCTGTCCTCCCCTCTTTGGCGTTCCTGCTGCATACCAGTCTGTCTGCCTCTCTCGGTTTCTTCTGTGAGCCGGTTGCCTCAACGGACCTCACATTCGCCCTTCAGTCAGCTCTGTTTCGCTCACAACAACATGTGGCCACGATTTTGGCCTCTGACAATCAGTGCCTGAAGCATGCCTGACTATGCGCGAGGAGCTTTGGGAGGAAATCCGCAACCTCCGCCACAGCTTTTGATTCACTGCAGCCAGCATAGCGTCAGCATTGGCCTGGCGCCGGCTGGAGAGTGGCATTAGAGTAAATCCTTATGCCGTAGGATTCCAACAGAAGTTCCTCCTTCCCTATGAGTGCTGAGGTGGGTGCAGATGACTGTGACTGTGGCTTGGAGTACATGGACGCCCCAGCTATAACCAATAAATCCGGTTTAGGGTGCAGCCACTGCCAGAATGAAGGAGTCCCCCCTCTGCCTGCCTATAGTTGGCATTGAGGCATTTACTGGTACATTGAGTGCGGCTTCACCCATACCTAATTGGCCAGGGTTTCTATGTCCTTTTGCACAGGGATGCTGGCTCTTGATGCTTAGCGAATGGTCAGCACCTCGGCCAGAACCACCGCTTCAGGTTGCTCAACTTGTGGCTGCGGAATACCAAGGTATTATGCTACACCCACCAGCCTCTCATGAAAGGCCTTAGCTGACAATGGAGTATCCTGGTCCTCGTCCTTGTCCGTGTCGCCCTCTGTGTCCTGCAGGTCGAGAGCTGTTGGCATGCTGGGTGCGGGCATCTGTGGCGTTGCTGCTGCAGATCCTGCGCCAGAGGCGAAGCCACAGTGACTGGTGTGGGAACCAAGGCCTGCACTGGGGCCGGGGTCAGGACCACGGTCAGAGCCTGGGGTGGTGCCGGACGGAGCATAGCTTTGATGATTCCCCCGTGAGGTTGGTGCCCATCTGCTGTAATTTCATGAGGTTAAAGAACTTTTTGAAGAATCTATCCTAGCATGTAGGGGAAGGGCCTGGGGGTGTTGGAGCCGGGCCCTGTGGTTGCTGAGGTCTTGGCGGACCTTGCCGCACTGCGCTGGGAGTTGCGTACCGCTCCTGTGAAGGTGTGGTCGGGTATGACGTGGACCAAGTTACTGGAGTGGTCCAGTCCCATCGAGACATGCATTCCCATGCGAGCCGCCATCTTGTCTGGCCTGGTGGCCATTTTGTCATGCCCCGTGCCACGTGCCTGCTGCGTGGTGCCTGAAGAGCCGGACCCAGTCTCCGCCTGCACGCTTAAAAGGAAAGGCTCAGACTTTCCCTGCACCTAAGGTAGCGACCTGGGAGGCAGAGTTCCCTCGGCCGTGACATCCAGTAGTGCTGCGTATAGGCGCCCCCTCGGGCATGAGCCCGTTAGTAGAGCAAAGCCCCTTGTGGATGTCCTTTGTAGCAGAGTCTTGCGCCCCCTCAGCGGTGGAACAGGAGGATCTTTCGATCCCTCAGCCTGTTGGCCGTTAGCTCTGAGAGCCTTAATCTATTTGCTGGTCTTGGGACCTGAAAGGTCCCTCCCACTTGGACGCTTCCTTGGGAAGGAGTCGGCCTTGCGGAGTGCGGAGGCCAACAGGGCACCTGCCAAGGGCCTGGTGTTCCTCCTCCCGTAACTCTTGATGTCCTCTGGAGGTGATCTCTCGAACAGCTCCCTCCACCTGGCCAAACGATTCTTGAGAGCTTGTGGGGTCAAAGCATTGCATGCAGAAAACCCGTCCCAGCCCTGGTCAGGGCCAAGGCACTGGAGGTAGAGCGCAAGAAATAACTGGAAAGCTGGAAGCAAGAATATTAGTGGCAGAAAGAGCCCTGGAAGCAACTAAGTTTGATTTGCTTCCATCAAGCTCTATTATACCCGAGACATGTGTTCCTTTAATTTAATCTGTGCAATCACTGCAGCCACCTGTGTCAGTAATTTTCGGTCGTTCAGGTTCCACACTCTTAGCCTAAAGATATTAAGGATCTTTAACCTCATCCAACTGTAGAGTCGGTAACATGGCCTGTGGTTACCACTCCTATGAATTGGGGCCTTTTAACGTCTTCACAACAGGCAGGTGTAAACCATATAAAGAAAAGTTATATTTAGCATTGTTTAATTGGTCAGGAGGGATTTCAATCTTGGATGAATGGGCCCCTCTTTCTAAACACTTTCATTCTTTGCGTAAAATTGGACCCTTGCCCATTCCACAACAATCAATGTCCTACCTAAGTCTTTCTCCCAACTCGCAAGCACCCTCAGGTGCCTCTCCCCGAGCCGACCCAGAAATAGCTCATATAGCCGGGTTACCAAATGACCCCCTTCCGACATGTTGTACATGGCCTCCAACACCTGGTCGCTCTCGATGCCGGATCGGATCACAGGCCACCTCTCCACAGTCTTCTGGACTAGGCCCATGTGTGTATTCCTGAGCCAGTGTCGCAAAGTCCATTGGCAGGCCCTTGCGCATGAAGTCCCCCAAAGTGGCCACCCCACTCTATTCCCAATATTTCCTGATATCCTTTCCTTATTCCGGTCGTCGCATTGCTAACACTATCGGAGGAATGTGAGGGGAGTAGGGGTCTTTAACACCCATAAATCTCCAAGCTCTTCACCACAACCTCTTGCCATGGGCTTGAAGGTGCAGCAACCGGGGGAAGGTCAGCTTTGCTCACCCATAGCACTGCCTTTAAGTAATGAGGTTCCACCCAAGGCTGCAGGAGCTTTGTGTCCAATGAGACCTCGTACTCCAGCCAATCCATGATGAACTGCAATTGTCCCGCTACATAGTATAGCTTGAAGTTAGGGAGTTTGATCCCCCCCATCGACATATTCCCTCTGTAACGTGCTCAGGGCAATTCTGTTTCTCCTCCCTCCCCACAAGAATTCAATTGTAGTCGCCCCCCCCCACTGAAAGAAACTCCCAGGTATGTCATATGGGATGTTTACAAAGTGGTACAACAGGCGAGGGAGCACCACCATCTTCAGGAGGGCTTCCCTGCCGGCCATTGTCAGCGGCAACTTCTTCAAAAATTGCTTGGATTTCTTAAGCTTGTCTAGTGCCACCTGTGTGTTCTGCTCGTGTGAGGTGCTAAAGCCATTTCATGCACTCATGATATCAAAACAGTGGACTAGTTCTACTTGTGCTACTCCCTTGTTTCGATGAGCTAAGTGATCTAAGCCATCGTCATCAGCCCGATTTACTTAAGGCTTTCGGTTTACTCAAGTCTTCTTACTCCAGCTTTTTTGATTAGACTCATCCAATGTGATCTACACACGGCAGGTCAAACAAGTTACTAGAAGTGTATAGATGACGTTGGGATTGGCCAGCCCGGTTGAGTAAATGGATCGACTACCCTCCCTGGGTTTGTCTATCTATCTCTGTTCCCAGAATTGCATATAGTTGAACTCAGCCACAATTTGAGGCTGCTGACTACAAGGTAGCGTATTGTCCTGAGGAAGACGGGCATTAATTGGAAATGCGGCTAGATGCTTTCACCCTGTCTAAACTATCAATATCACTCTTTTCAAAGTGTCAGGTTGACTTTAGAATATTCTATTAGTCCCCACACTAGGTTAGTTGACGAATGGCACCTCTATTCAATTTATTTGCACAATTCTTTTTATTAAAATTTATAGTATTTAAAATGGGTGACTGTATGTTTTTTAGATTTTTTGTTAGGATTTCGCAGGCATTCGTGTGGACACCGCTTTCCCTCCTTGAGTGATCCCCTTCACTCACCTTGGGTTTTCGGTGCCTTGCATGTTTGCATGCGTTGTGGACCCTCTAGTTGGTCCGCTTTAATGGTGTACAATGTATTTCTATTATGATGTACTTTATCTGTAACACATTGAGCCAATATTTGGAATAGGCATATACAGTCTGAACATGAATTATATCTATTTTGCGATATAATAATAAAATGATAATTTATTTTTTATAAAATGACATAAAATTGTTTGATGGTTTTTGGTCTTTTTGGTCTCGCTCTGGGCTTTTTCTATTTAATTTTTGTCTGTTTAACACTCATGTATCAGATTCTAATTTTGTTCCGCTTGACAAGATCCCCGTTTGATTAGGTGCAAAAGTCATGCCAGACATTCATCCCCAAATATCGGAATTCATGCGAGGTCCACCGGAGCCCCAATTCCTGTAACCTCTTCTACCCAAGACCCTTCATGTCACCCAGTGGAAACAGGGACGACTTATCCTGGTTAATCCTTATCCCTGAGAGCTCTGCAAACCTGTCCAAAACGTCTAGTACGTTTGGTAGGTTGATGTCAGGCTGTATTATGTACAGCAGCATGTAATCTGCGTACAGTGAGATGACATGCCTAGCCCCTTGCACCAGGAAACCCGCGTCTGCATATTCAGCCAGCAAGAAAGCCGCCAATGGCTCAAGAGTCAAGATGTATGTTATGGGGCCAGTGGGCATACCTTCTTTGTGCCCTTTCACAGTTCCCAGCTCCTAGAGATGTGCCTCCCTGTCCAAACTCGTGCCATGGGTTTTGAATAAATCATGCGCACCCACCTTAAGAAACCAGGTCTGATTCAGAAGCGCCCCAGTGGCTTGACCGCATCCAGGGAGGCAACCGCACAGTCCTCATGCATGTGATTAGTACAGTCTATGATATGATGCAGCTGTCTCAAGTTCCAGGAGGTAGTCGTGCCCGGCACATACCCCATCTTGTCTGAGTGAATTAAGGTACCTATCACCCCTTTTAGTCTGTTCGCTAAGACTGCTCTGAGTATCTTACAATTCGAGTTCACCATGGAGAAGGGCCTACAGGAACTACAGTCCAGTGGGGGTATTCCCAGGTTTTATGATTGGTATTATGATGGACTCTGTGAGAAACCAGAAGTTGTGTCACCCACTAGTCTCCGAGGGTCTTTCTCTCAGGTGTCCAGGGCACGGCCATCGACTTTGGATCCAGACACTGGGGGTGGACCAGTGTGGGAGGGTCACCTGGGTGAGGGGTCTTTAGGGAGTCGGACAGGGAGTGGGATTGGGACACCTGATGGTGAGACGCGGTATCCCCCCTCCTGTAACACCTGTACCCCATCCTACCAGGTAGGATACTTGGTAACTTTACCCCCCCCCCTCTCCCCTTTCCTTACACGAATACCTTCACACAGATATTCCACTCTGGGACAAAACAGATTCACACCTGAGCATTGTACTGGACAGGTCCCACTACTATGGTCAGGCAAAGTCAGGCAATTACTGCTAACAACTCACACCTGACTTCCATTAAGCTTCCCCACATGGATAAAAGGTGGAGCACGAGAGCACACTCTGAGTGAGGCAAAACACACGTAGGAACAGCGTTTTACAGACGGCAGCTGAACGAGGGGAGGAAGGCGGCAAACTGAGGAGGGAGATCCAAGAGGGAGATACCCTTGACCGTTCCAGTGAGAAACCGTTACTTTCCAGAAACCTTCAGATTGAAAGGCGTGAGGCCAGGAAGCCAGACTGAAGAATCCTGCATTGTGTGTCAGATAACCGGGAGCCCCCCTGATTGACTAGTCGAATCGGGGCAGAGCTGAAGCCGCCGTGGTACCGTCCTTGGCTCAGGATCAAAGGAACTTTGATACTTGTTTGTTACGCCAGGCACTCTGCAATAAGAGACTTTTAATGGGAAAGAGACTTTGGTGCAGAAGGCTCAGATGCCTATGTTTTGAACTGCATCCTCGTGGCAGTTTTGCATTTAATTGTGTTTTCAATATAATTGGGGAAATGTGGATTTTTAAAAGTTCATGACGGTGTCAAACCTCCACTTGTTTTGTATAAATTAGTGTTAGTTTTGTATGTGCTATGTATAAGGTTTGAAAAAAACCAATACAAATACAAAAATAAAGAATAAATGATTCAAACAAAAAGTTCCTCAGACATTAATGTTCTTGGTTCCAGAGGGTAGGTCCCTTCCCCTGGATTCTTCCTTGCTTCGTGAGGCTTTTCTCACAAAATAGTTCTTTGATCCTCGCTAGACCAACTTCCAGACTTGTAGACAACAACTGTTTGGTTTTACAATATTGGTTTCTTCTTTTTTATTTAACACAATCCTTTTCATTTGCCATGTATACTCTCCTGCCAGGACGTCTGATACACATACTTGAAATGTCCTGGTTTACTCTCCTGCCAGGACTTCTGTTTTCACACACTTGAATAGCCTGATTTACTCTTCTGCCCTGCCAGGACTTCTGTTTTCACACACTTGAATTGCCTGGTTTACTTTCTTACCAGGACTTCTTTTTTCACACATGGAGCCTTTGCCTGCTCCCACAGGTCCTTATAAATAAGGTTGAATAACGTATCCCTGTACTCATGCATCCTGTCCCCTATCCTACATCCTTGTGGGTGTCCCCCAACATGGGGACGGTACCAGAACCTTTGGCAGGGAGAAATGGAGGTTCCCCTTTAAATTTAGTATAGTGTGCGGAAGCGCGGTGGCGGTCCTGGGAATGCCCAGGCCCTGCCCTCTGGCACCTCACTTCAGTCCCCTTTTCTGCAAGGACAATGTTGGAGCTGGCAGCCAGTGCAGAGACTTTTTTAGCTTTGTGCTTGCTCCCTGTTTTGTTTTTTTAATCTTATTTAACTTCCCTTTGGTGTCTCGCCTACCTCGGCGCATGTCGACTGCAAGAGGATTCACGAGATGTGCCTCATGCGAACGCACATTCCCGGCCTCGGATCCCCATGCACTCTGTCTTGAGTGTTTGGGGCCCGGCCATCTTTGGGACGCATGTTCGGCTTGCAGCACTCTCGGTCACAGGGCATTGAAGAATCGATTGTCCCGGTGGAGGGCGATCATCCACACTTCTCCTCTGCCTCCGCCCCACCTTAAGAACTTTGGCTCCAGGACCTCTTGTCAAGACAAGGTAGGCCCACTGTTCAGCATGGTTCTGCAGCAATGGGACTCCTTCCCCGGGGTTCCCACTGATAAGGGTTCCTCGGATTCAGGTTCTGGCAGGCCCAAGACATCTAAGGCTACTGGCTCCCAAGCGAAGGAGTCCAGGGGCTCTTCTGGGTAATCTGGGGGCAGACCTGAGGCCGTCCAGGCTACCAGAGCTCGCTCCGAGGTCGTGAGTCAGGGCATACTCTTAGCTTGATTTACCAGGCTGTGCTTCTTGGAATTTTGCTAACCTTATCTATGCTGCTTGCACTGCTAATCCTACTGCTATCACTCTATGTCTCTGCAATGCCAGATCGTTATGTAACAAATCTTCCTCTGTACTGGACTTATTTTTAAGGCAAAACTTTCATTTCCTTTGTATTATTGAGACATGGATTCCCTCTTTCAACACTACTGTCTCTGATTCTCTACTTCTCCTACGTCATTTTGTCATACCCCCCATACTGCTGCCCGCGGTGGTGGTACTAGCATCCTTTTTCACTCCTCTTTTGTACTTACTCCCTCTACTCTTACCCTGCCCTTTTTCACTTAATTTGAATTCTCATATACTGTCTTTTCTAAACTGTACTCAATTTCTTTTCTACTCATCTACCGTCCACCTGGGCTGATTGGCTCATTTTGTGAAGATATTTGGCCTCATTACGAGTCAGCCGGTCCGGAAATAACGGTGGGGGTAAACCGGCCGCCACTGTTGTTTCCGGACTGGCTGATCTCGAGTTCTGCAGGCGGGAGGTGTCACTCCCGCCAGGTCTGACCTGGCAGGTTTAACACCACCCGCCTGTATTGGACTCCATGGGAATGGGGATTTACCGAATTCCGCCTCCGGAATTACGAGGTCACCGGGGTTGTAATGCCCCAGTGATTCCCGGAATCACGGAGGCGAAATGGTAATACGAGTCCGGCGGTAAATTGCTGGTTTTTCCGGCTTGGTTACCGCCGGACTCGTAATGAGGCCAATTGACACTCTTCTTTCCTCAATTCTTCCGGCTGGTGCCCCTTTCATACTTTTGGGAGACTTTAATCTCCATCTCTCCTCTACTCACACCATGATCCCTTTGCTTGCATTACCGGACTCCTATTTCCGTACTCTTTCTACCCCCTGTATCATATTTCTGGCTCCTGTCTAGATCTCATCTTTACTTCTTCTCTTTCTTTACTCCCGGTTTATCTCTCTGATCACCATTGTCACGCCTCTTAGGAAGCGCTGGTCCCTCTGGCATCGGTGGACTCGACGCTATGCAGCTTCCATTTTTTCTCCCAAGATGGCGGCTCGGTCCGCTTACAGAGGTCTAGATGTTCGACTCACGAAATGCAGTGGGTCTCCGCCCCCTACTCCGCGAACAGCTTACCTGGGGTCCTCTCCAGCAAGCCGATGCGTTGCTACTCTTCTATGACAACGCTTCGTAAGTACGGACCTAGGCTTGTCTCTCTGTCCTTTCTTACATACTCTGAGCTACTAACTCTGTTTCTTTTTCCAATTGTTAGAAAAGAGTGACTAGTACTCCCAGACCAGAAGCTTCTACACAATACCTCAGAAACAAATGCATTCACATACAGACACACCTCATTTGCATGCCCACTTCAATTCCTACCCGGCTTCCTCTGAGGTAAAGATGCGCTTCTTCCGGTACATGCTACCGATATATGCCCAGCCACTATCATTTCGCCCTGTCTAGATCTAACTTTGTTTCTTTAATAGTGGATCTACCTTCGCATCCGGATCTTCGGTCCCAGCATCCGTTTCCCACTAGTCTACACTTAAAAGGGTATCTAGTCCAGTCTCTACTTTCACTTACTTCACTTACCCTTCGCTTTACAACTACTTACCATTTCTATTTCTCGTCTTTCCCTGGATAGACATCACCGTCTGGAACCAGCCTTCTGCCTAGAAGAAATGCGTGAAGCAGACGATTCCCAGACGTGCAGGGTTTTATTCCCCCGGAGGGTTTCCCTGGGGTTCTTCTCTCCGACTGAGACTTTATGTCGCGGCCTGGGAGAGGAGTTCCAGGGGGATTCCTATAGCATCGGTTCTCCGACAACTCAGACACAGACGCCTCTCGGAATCCACTCCGATGGTGAGTTCTTGAAAAAGGGTCCAATCCCTGCCATATCTTTATATGACTTTCTAATGATTGTTAAGAGGTGAAAACTATCAAATTTGTTACAGTTAGCAACGCCCAAAATAAATAAAGATTTGAATAGACAGGATTGGATCACTAGTAGAGAACTCCGGCGTACTGTCGATTCACAAGGATGGACCCAGCTCAGCAACAACAATTGCTAGCTGCTGTTCAAACTTTGACTGCAGAAGTTCAGGCTTTAAAACAAGAAAATGCTATGCTTCGCCAACATATGGGAAGAGCTCCTAGTTGTTCTGAATTGCCCCCAGTCCCATTCCTGGGGGTTTATACGATGGAGACCCCCATAAATTAAAAGCTTTTATAGAAGCTTGTACTGTCCAGGTTTCATTCAAATCCGCATTCTTTCATAATGATCGAGACAAGGTAGGGCATATCATTTCAAATTTAACTGGACCCGCCTTAGCCTGGACGACTCCACTAGTAACCACCAACAATGCCTTGTTAGATTCCTACCCGGCCTTTTTGAATAGCCTGCGGGCTATGTTCGGGAGGCAAGAAATCACTATTTCAGCCCAAGAACAGCTTTAAGATTTCAGACAAGGGTCACAAGACCTGTTATCATACATTACCAGCTTCAAACAGTTGGCGGCAGGCACATCCTCGGCGGATGATGCCCTAATCACCATATTTAGAAGAGGATTGAATGAGGAATTAAAAGACGAGTTATCGAGAGTGCCTCGTCCCCCGAATCTCGCAGAACTAATCTCCCTGGTGATGCAAATGGATTACCGCTTACAAGAAAGGCATAGGGAACGTCGTAAGACTAAGAATCCGCACATTTCTTCTGAATTTCCCTTTTCCACTGCCGCCAAGGCTCATACAGATGAGCCCCTGCAGATTGGGACGACACGTAGTCGCTTGACTCCTGATGAACGCAATCAACGTCATCAACTCAACCTATGCATGTATTGCGGGGCAAAGGATCATGCGGTACAAAACTGTCCCATTGCTCCTGTAAGAGGGCAGGGAAACGCACGCACCCTACCGTCAGGGGAACCACGGATAGGTAATTAATGAAGAGTTCCTCACCAACACCAGTGCACTCACAAAGTACAGAAGTCCCTGAAAACCCCATGGTGGTATTAAGCATTACTCTTCAATAGAATTCTACACAGCCTGTGGAAGTGTCAGCCTTAGTGGACTGCGGGGCCGCAGGTAATTTCATTGATTCTTTTTGGGCAAGACAGATGGGAGTACCAAGTATATTGAAATCCCTAGCTATCCCGGTGGAATCAGTAGACGGAAGTCCGCTAATTTCAGGACCCACTACCGAACAGACACAGCCTCTTGCAATGAAGATAAATTCACATAGCGAGACCATAACATTGGATATTATTCGCACCGGCCATTATCCCATCATACTTGGATTACCCTGGCTCCGGGTTCATAGCCCCTATATAAACTGGACAGCTGGGACCCTTTTCTTAGGTCATTGTTTAGGAAACTGTCTATCTAGCGGTGCATTGGGCTTTCATCCCGTATTGTCCTCCCAAGAAAGCAAGTCGAATACCATTGTTCTTAATCCCATATAGGGGGTTCCTGACATCTATCAAGCCTTCCATTCGGTGTTCTTGAATTCCTCACCGGAGAGATGACTGTGCTCTCGAACTAATACCCGATGCCCCTATTCCTTTTGGACGGATGTACGTTTTATCATCAAGGGAGAAAGAAGTTCGGAAAGACCATCTTCAAAAGAACTTAAGTAATGGTCTCATTGCAGAATCTACATCGCCTGCCGTGGCGTCCTTATTTTTTGTCCCAAAGAAAGACACAACTGAACTCAGGCCATGTATTCACTATCGTGGGCTAAATAGGATCACTGTTCCCGATCGTTATCCCATGCCGCTCATCCCTGACATTCTTGAGGCAGTGAAAGGGGCTGTGGTCTTTACAAAATTGGATCTTCGTGGGGCTTACCATCTTAGCCGAATTCGAGCGGGCGACGAATGCAAGACGGCCTTTCGTACACCTTTTGGACATTGAGTATCGAGTTATGCCTTTCGGTCTCTCTAATGCTCCTGCCGTCTTCCAGCGCTTCATGGATCACATCTTCTCTGATCTCCTCCTCCACTCAGTAGTCGTATATCTGGACGATATTCTGGTCTTCTCATCTTCCACGGCTGCACACATACAACATGTTACGGAGGTACTCCAACGTCTCTCTGATAACCACCTATTCGAGGGGATTGGGTCCTCCGACATATTCCATATCTATGACAGGTAATGTCCACAGGTGTGCTGCTTCGGAAATTTTTTCGGCGTCTGCGTCCTGCGTTGATGACGTCGATGCGCCATCCCCGAGGACCTCCTCCGATGGCCGACGTCACCCGATGTGACCCGATGTGATAAGTAGGACGCATGATGCCCGTAAGCCTCAGTTCCGTTTTTTCCGCAAACGTGTTCGCTTCGTGAATCTTGGTACACCTCGACTCTTTGGAGTTTGTTGTATTCTTCTCGGTTCTTGGAACCTGTTTGGTTTTTGTGAAAACCTGTTTGTGACGATGTCTACCTCGTCTTCAAACCCGCGTCCGAGCTTCAAGAAATGCGGGGACTGTGGGTCCAAGATGTCGGTCACGGACTCGCACGACGCCTGCCTCTGGTGCCTCGGGAAGGCCCACGATACGGATGACTGTGTCGACTGCCAGTCGCTCACGGCTAAGGCCTTGCGGGAGCGCAAGAAGAAGTTGTCGGTAGGTCGGTGTCTAAGCCCTGGAAGTCGAGGTCTACGGGGCTTTCGACGGATGACTCGAGAGGCGACTCTCCGCGTCATCATCGGAAGTCCAGTGGGTCTCCTTCCAGGAGTCGGTCTCGCCACTCCTCTGCCTCTTCGAGGCATTCCCGGAAGCGCCGGCATCGGTCGCCTTCCCCGTCCTCTTCCGAGGACTCCGCCCGTCGGCGGGTCACTTATCCCACCATGCAAGCGACACCGGAGGAATGGGCTTCCTTCGGGAAGCAGATGTTAGCGATTCTTGAATCGCAGGGCACCGGTCCGTCCGCCCCTCCGAGTGGGTTCGGTCGGCACCGGTCAAGAGACACTGCTCGTACGCCTTCGGGCTCGGGTGGTCGGCACGGCTCGCGGGAGAGGTCCTGCTCGGAGAAGGGTAGCCGTTCTCGCCATGCCCGTTCCAGGTCCCGGTCCTCGACGAGCTCGAGACCGCGTGATCGTGTGCCGTCTTCCTGGAAGACGTCGACGCCTGTGGCGCCGAGGTCGTCGACGATCTCTCTCGAGTCTCCGCCTCCGAGGGGGTCGTCGACGCTGTCGGTGCCTAGGTCGTCGAAAGACACGCTCAGAGCTCCGGCTTCGAGGCCTGTGTCGACGCCGTCGTTGCTTGCGGCGCTGCAGCTGACGTCGACGCCGATTCGCTCGACGCCGATTCTCTCGACGCCGGCGCCGACTCGTTCGGCGCCCTCGACGCCTGTCGAGGCGGTGGTGTCGGAGGGGCCCCGTGGCACAGGGTTAGCCCCTAGAAAGGCTCTGGCTAAGGTCAGGCATAGCGTTGGACCCCAGGTGTCTTCCTCTCACCGCCTGGAGTACATTTCAGAGGGTGATGAAGGCTCTGATGAAGGCTTGGTTCCGGTTACGGTGCCAGATGAGCTTCTCTCGGGCCATAGCCAATTTGATGACCTGAGGCAGTCCCTGCATGATGCCAGTGGACTGGACACCTCTCCGGAGGTGGAGTTTTGTAGGCTGGAGCCTGGCACTCATGCCGATTCTTCGTACCGGTGCCTTATGTCTCGGGTCACCGAGTACTTGGGATGGTCGGCTCCCCCAGGGGAGTTTGTTCAGGATGATCTCACGGACATCGTTGATCTTGGTCCCCCCACTGACCCGGTACTGCCGTTTCATATGGCTCTGCAGAGAAGGGTGGCGGCGGCTTGGACTGCTCCGGAGAGTCTCCCGGCAGTGGGCAAGTCTTTGTCGCGAAAACACTGTCCAGCCAGTAGCGACCCCTGCTACTTGTCCAGGCACCCCACTCCGGAGAGTTTGGTAGTGCAGGCGGCTACGGCCCCGGCAAAGCAGGCGTCGTATCCTACCATCCCTTCGGATAGGGACGACAAACGTTTTGACGGCTGGGCGAAGAAAGTGTCAACTCCGTATGTGCCTTGTCTCGTTTCACACACACTCTGTGGAACTGTGTTGCATTAGCGGCTGAACATATTCCCGAAGGGGACGAACGGGATGGTTTCCTTGCTATGGTTCAGGATGGCAAGGATGCCATGTGTGAGGCCGTTCAGTCGGGTTTGGACATGGCAGATTGTGTCAGCCGGTCCATGGCGGCGAGCACCGTAATACGCAGGTTTGCGTGGTTGCAGAAGTCTGAGTTCACTCCTGATGTGCAGTCCCGGCTCCTCAACATGCCCTTTGACGGTGAACATCTGACGAGAGCCTTGAGAGGTTGCAGACCTCCAAAGCTGCAGCGAAGTCGTTGGGCGCTGCAGTTCGACAACCTCCGCCTTTTCGTCCTAGGGGACAACAATGGAGGGGAGGTTCCTTTCGCTATTACTCGTCTTTCAGTAAAGCGAGAGGAGCTATCAGTCAAAGAGGCCACGGTAAGAGTGCCAGAGGTGGAAAACAGGGTACTCGAGGTGCCAAGGCCGCTCGGGCAGCTGCCTCTTTGCCCTCAGGCAATGCCGCAGCTGCTACCACTCAGTCATGAGGCCAGGTCCCATGGTTCGCCGGTTGGGGGAAGGCTGCCGCAGCATCTTGTAGAGTGACGTGCCATTACTTCAGATGTGTGGGTTCTGGAGATCATAACCCACGGCTACTGTCTTCCCTTTCGGCAGAGACCTCACGACAATCCACCTGGGAACCTCTCTTTGAAGAGTCCGGATCCGCTCCTTGCGCAGGAAATTCAAGCCCTGCTGGAGAAAGGCGCCATAGAACTGGTGCCTGTAGCGGAGAGGAGCATGGGATGGTATTCCCCTTATTTTTTGATTTCGAAGAAAGACGGGGGATTGAGACCCATCATGGACTTGCACGGTTTGGACAAACTCCTCAGGAAGGACATGTTCAAGATGGTTACTCTCTCTCAAGTCCTCCAGGCCCTTCAACTTCAGGACTGGTTGGTGTCTCTCGACCTCAAGGACGCTTACTTCCATGTGCCGATCCATCCCAAGCACAAGAAGTACCTGAGGTTTCCGGTTGGCGACTCGCACTTTCAGTTTCGGGTCCTGCTGTTCGGATTGACCTCCGCTGCGAGGGTTTTCACCAAGCTCATGGTGGTGGTGGCAGTGCATCTCAGGAAAGGGGGGATTCACGTCTACCCCTACCTGGACGATTGGTTGATCAGGGGGAGCTCTCCCGAGCAAGTCCTGGATCATCTGTCCGTCACCTGCCACTCCCTTCACAAGCTGGGCTTCTCCCTCAATTTAAGGAAGTCCCATTTGATGCCAACACAGCGGCTCCAGTACATCGGAGCAGTGCTCGACACATCCCTGGGGCAGTGTTTTCCTCCCCAGGTGAGGGCTCTTCACATTCAGCAGATGGTGCACAAGTTTCCACTTGCCCAGAATCTCCCAGCGTCCGAGTTCTTGAGACTGCTCAGCCTCATGGCATCCTGCATTCTTCTGGTGCCAGAGGATCGTCTTCGGATGAGATCTTTGTAGTGGGCACTCAAGCTCCAGTGGTCTCAGTCCTCCGGCAGGATATCAGACCCTGTTCAGGTGCCGCCCTCGGTCGCCCAGGACATTCTGTGGTAGGCCGTCGAAGGCAATCTGATGAAGGGGGCCCCATTTTGGCTGCCCTGGCCGGAGGTGACGATCGTGATGGACGCATCCCTCACGGGATGGGGAGCTCATGCCAACGCGTTGACAGTCAGCGGTCGTTGGTCTCCGTCGGAGTCCAGACTCCATATCAATCTGTTGGAGCTGAGAGCCGTCAGGCTTGCCCTGAAGGCTTTTCTGCCGACTGTGCGAGGAAAGAGTGTCCTGATTCTAACGGACAACACGGTGGCCATGCACTACCTCAACAAAAAGGGGGGGCAGGGTCACTTCCTCTGTGCTGGGAGGCGATGCAGCTCGAGTTCTGGGCCATCCAGCAGGAAGTTTCGATCTCGGCTGTTCATCTGGCCGGAGACGACAACGAGACGGCGGACGCTCTGAGCAGGCAGAGCACGATCTCTCACGAGTGGGAGCTGGCTCAGGAGATTCTCCTGGAGATCTTCGTCCTTTGGGGGACCCCTTAAGTGGATCTCTTCGCCTCCAGTGTCAACTGGAAGTGCGAAAGGTTCTGCTCGCGGGAATTTCCTCCAAAAGGAGCCTTAGGAGACACATTTGTGGTGGAGTGGTCATTCCCACTGCTGTACGCGTTTCCTGCAGTACCCGTCATCCCGTAAGTACAGCGGAGGTTACGGAGGTTCGGTTCCCGGATGATCCTCATTGCTCCTGCGTGGGCCCGGAGGACCTGGTACCCGGACCTTCTCGACTTGTCCATCTGCCCTCCACGTCGTCTTCCCTACCGAGACGATCTGCTCTCACGGGAGGGGGGTCAGATTCTCCATCCAGAGGTCAGATCCCTCAACCTTCACGCTTGGCTTCTGAAAGGTTGAGGTATAAGGATTGGGACCTCCCTGAAGACGTGATGGAGGTGTTGCTCTTGGCCAGGCGGCTGGCAACAAAGTCTCTGTACCGTTGCCGTTGGCGGAAGTTCTGCGACTGGTGCAGAGTTAAGAATGTGGGTCCTTTTGAGTGTGACATTCCCATGGTTCTGTCTTTTTTGCTTTCCTTGGCCCACAGGGGCTTGCAAGTGGGGACCATTAAAGGTTACCTGGCGGCGCTGTCCATATTTAAGCGCTCGTCTGAAGAATGTTCCTATTTTAAGATTCCTTTAATTTCTCAATTTTTGAAAGCGCTCACTAATGTGTTCCCTCTGTCACCTTTTCTGGTGCCCGGTTGGGATTTGAACCTTGTTCTTAAGTTTCTTATGGGTGCTCCATTTGAGCCTTTGCATTCTTGCCCTTTGAGACTGTTAACTCTGAAAACTGTGTTTTTAGTTGCGGTTACTTCCGCTCACAGAGTGAGTGAGTTACAGGCACTTTTAGTTAAGCCACCCTTCACTGTGTTTCATAAGGACAGGGTTGTCCTTGGAGTCCGTCCTTCCTTTCTTCCGAAGGTGGTTTTGGAATTTCATTTGAGCCAGAAGGTTGTTCTTCCGGCGTTCTATCCTCCTCCACATCCTGGTAAGGAAGAGGAGAGGCTCCATAGGCTTGATCCTAGGAGAGCGTTGAGCTTTTATATTTCGCGCATGTCCCGGGTCAGAGTGGACGATCAACTTTTCATTGGTTACGCTGGAAAGCAGTTGGGACAAGCTGTGACGAAACAGACTTTGTCTCGTTGGATTAGTTTAGCTATCTCCGAGTGTTACCGCTTGGCGGGTAAGGACCCTCCGGCTGGCTTGCGGGCCCATTCTACCAGGGGAGTGGCTGCGTCTACTGCCCTGCAGAGGGGTGTTCCTATTTGTCACATCTGTGATGCAGCCACCTGGGCTTCGGTACATACTTTTGTACGTCACTACTCCCTCGATTCCATCCGAGGGCAGGATCTGGCCTTTGGCAAGGCAGTCCTTTATTTCCGCAATTTGATTGGGCATGCTAAATTTGTGTTCTAAATTCTTTTCCCTCCTCCTGGCTTGGTACTGCTTTGGGAGTCTGTCATAGGTATGGAATACGTCGGAGGACCCAATCCCCTCGAAGAACAAGTTACTCTCTTACATGGTAACGTTCTTTCGATGGCATGGTCCGACGACGTATTCCATATCGCTCCCTCCCTACCTTCCCCGCTGCAGAATTTCTTATGCGATTGCATCTTGCGTTCCTCAAGGCCTTGTGTGTCTGACTGGCAGAAAACTGGTGTCACACGTTCTGGGGAAAAAACTACAACTGAGGCTACGGGCGTCGTGCGTCCTACTTATCACATCGGGTGACGTCGGCCGTCGGAGGAGGTCCTCAGGGACGGCGCATCGACGTCATTGACGCAGGACGCAGACGCCGAAAAATGTTCTGAAGTAGCACAGCTGTGGACATTACCTGTCATAGATATGGAATACGTCGTCTGACCATCCCATCGAAAGAACGTTACCAGGTAAGAGAGTAACTTGTTGTCATGATGCCTACCCCCGGGGACCCAGACCAAGTCCAGCAACCCCGGAAGCAGACATCAAGTTATTCTAAGCAAGCCCAACAACCCCTGCTAGGGGCTATTTGGGTGCAATCATGGCGTCTATGGCGCCAGGCTCATATGGAGAGTCAGTCCTGGTGCCATAGGCGCCAGGTGTAACGCTCACCTGATTCTCGCAGAGGCGCCGGTCTTGACTGGGCGACTACCGTATCTTCAAAGGTGATGTGTAGCACCCGGTTGGCTCTTTGGGCTGGACCTCTGTGCACTGTATGCCTGACGTGTAGAGTAAGATGTCTGCAGATAGAAAATATGGGGTTAATGAACTGGGGTTATCGGGGTGTCCCTATCTCTTTCCTCTTCTCCTCTCCTGTAGACCCCCAAAGGTTAACGCTCTCACCTTAGGTAAGTGAATGCCGTGCTCTCCATCTGCCTCGGGGCAGGGTGCTGTAACCAGTTTCTTCACTGGATAGGTAGCGCAGGCCTCTTGACTTCAGAGGACTGCTGTCCGTCGTTTACTGCACGAACGGTAAGTTTCGAGTCATTCAAATGTCTTTAAAGTCTTTAGTAATGATGTCTCTTGTTTTGCAGGGTTCCGGCGATGGCGGATGACGGGCTGAAGTGAGTTGAAGATGGAGCCCGTGAGATGAATAGAAGCGCCTGGAAGCACGTAAGTAAGCGCTTGTTGCTTGCTTCACTATGCGCTCTAACTGTCTTTTTATTTTGCAGGTACGAGTTCGGAGCGGCTGCAGGGTGCCGGAATACCCACTGGATTAGATGTGGAAAGGAGTAATGGCACGTGAGTATTAAAGTTCCCCAATGTCTTTAAACGCACCTTGTTTTGTCTTTCAGATGCGGGATGCAGCGCCGAAGGCCTCCGGAGCGTGCGAAGAGTTGGTAAACCTTTGCTTTCAGATGCCGGAATGCAGTGTGAAGACCTCCGGAGCGCACGAAGAGTAGGTAAGCCTTTGCCTTTCAGATGCCGGAATGCTAACCTGTTCTTTCTTGTCTTTATAGGTGTTGCTGAAGACTGGATTCAGGATGGTAAGCCTTTGCCATTCAGATGCCGGAATGCTAACCTGTTCTTTCTTGTCTTTATAGGTGTTGCTGAAGACTGGATTCAGGATGGTAAGCCTTTTTCCTTAGGCCCAGGACCGGATGCAGAAGACACGATGAGCGTTCTGCTGCAGAGGTTGCAGAATAACGCAAAGCAAGATTCATCCACCGGGTGTGGTTTAAATAGCCTCCTGTAGTGCTTAGGTGTCTCCTTCCACAGCCACGCCTAAGTAAGAAAAGAGTTCCTGGTAAGAAAAGAGTTCCTGCCTTCCAGAAGAGTTCCAGTGTTCTGAATCTAGGGAGTGGCTCCAGCCCCACCCAACAGGAAAAGTAGTTCCAAACAGAAGAGGATCAGAGGCTCAACTGGCAGGCAAGTAAGCAGCATGGTCTGCTGAAGGTAAGTCCACCCAAGCATTATGAGCCCGGCGCTTCCAGCGCTGGGACTGGGCATATTTATGAGCCTGGTGCCACTGGCGCCAGGACTGGGTCCAAAAGGTCCCAATTGGGACTGGTTGGCACTCGGAACCTGGGTTATGGATCTGCTTCCAAGGGAGTTGGGAAAACCCTGACCTTTTGGAAGCAGAGATCATGACAGTACCCCCCCTCAAGGCCCCTCCCAAACCGGGCTTCTCCGGGGGTTTTGGCTTGTCAGGAAATGTTCGGTGAAATCTTTTGATTAGGCGAGGAGCGTGGACATATTCAGCAGGTTCCCAGGATCTCTCTTGGGGGCCGTAGCCTTTCCAGTCAATTAGGTAGAATAGTTTAGATTTGGAGATCTTGGAATCCAGAATGCTTTTGACTTCAAACTCGAGTTCTCCATCCACTAGGATAGGTTTTGGAGATTTGGTTAGTCGGGTTTGAGGTTGCACGGGTTTTAATAGAGAGACGTGGAAGACCGGATGTATCTTCATGTGCGGGGGCAAGTCCAACTTGACCGCTACTGGGTTTACTATGGTAGTGATGGAATAGGGACCAAGGTATCTTGGGTTGAATGTGCGTGGCCCTTTTAGAGATAGATATTTGGTGGATAACCAGACTTGATCCCCTACTTGATAGTGAGGGGCTTCCTTCCGATGTTGATCTGCTCCTTTCTTGTATTGTTCTTTAGCCCTTTGAAGGTGAGAAACAGCTTCCTTAAAGGCTTGGGTGATTGTAGAATGCAGGTAGTCTACTGCTGGTGTTTCAAGATCTTGGAGGGGATCCAACTCCGAGGTTCGAGGGTGACTGCCGTACAAAAGAAAAAACGGGGTTTTCCCAGTTCCCGAATGGACAGAGTTATTGTAGGCATACTCGGCTATCCAAAGGATATCTTTCCAAGTTTTTTCAGTTTGTTGCAGCATGCAGCGTAAATACTGTTCCAGAGTTTGATTGGTCCTCTCGGTTTGTCCGTCGGTCTGAGGGTGGTGACTGGTCGATAGTCTCACATCAATTTGAGCCGACCGACAGCAACTTCGCCAAAAATGAGAAATAAATTGACTACCTCGATCCGAAATTAGAACCGAAGGAAAACCGTGCAGTCGGACGATGTTTTCGAGAAATTCTCGGGCCAGAGTTGCTGCTGTTGGCAAGCCTTTGAGCGGAATGAAATGCGCCATCTTGGAGAATAAGTCCACGATTACTAGAATCGTATTGTATCCGGAGCATGGAGGTAGATCGGTGATGAAGTCCATAGAAAGCGTATGCCAAGGGCGAGGTGGGATGTCAATAGGGCGTAAGAGGCCTGCTGGTCTTTCCTTTTGACTCTTGTTTTGGGCGCATACTCCACAGGACATTATAAAGTCTCTGATATCTTTTTTCCAAGACGGCCACCAGAAGTAGCGCTTAATCTTTTCTGAGGTCTTGGCTATACCGGGATGACCTTCCATTAAAGAGTCGTGATAACAAGAGATTACTTTTTTCTGCAAATCTGTGCTGGGTAGGTATAATCGTTCTTGGAAATACAATAAGTTGTCCTTTACTGCAAAGTCCTTTCCCTGCAGATGCCAATTCTGTATGTCTGCTGGAGTTACAAGTTGCCTGGCTTTATCCTTAACTTCCTCTATGGATTCTGTGGCGATTACACCCAGAATTCTTTGTTCGGGAATGATTGGTACAGGTTTAGGGTTGACCAAGTGTTCTTCCACTCCCATCCGAGAAAGGGCATCGGCTTTACCGTTCTTTGTACCAGGTCGATAGGTAATTATGAAGTCAAACTCGGCAAAGAATAATGCCCAACGGAGTTGTCTAGAGGATTGGGCTTTTGCGGTCTTCAAATATTGCAGGTTTCGGTGATCCGTAATCACAGTAACAGTGTGTCGGGCCCCCAGCAGATAATGCCGCCAAGCCTTAAAGGCAGACTTGATAGCCAGAAGTTCCTTGTCAGTAATCGTGTAATTGATTTCAGGAGGCGAGAATTTGCGGGACCAAAATGCCACGGGATGCAACTGATTGGTTACCGGGTCCTTTTGTGATAGAACTGCCCCCATGGCAAGGCTTGAAGCATCAGTTTCCACGATGTAGGGGAGTTCGGGGCGAGGGTGTTTTAAGATTGGTGCAGAGATAAATTTAGTCTTCAAATCCTGGAAAGCTTGTTCTGCCTCGGTAGACCATTCAAAACGTTTGTTTTTCTTTAACAAGGCAGTGATGGGCTGGACTATTCGAGAGAATTCGGGGATAAACCTGCGGTAAAAGTTAGCGAAGCCTAACATGCTTTGCACACCTTTTACGGAGGATGGTGATGGCCATTTGAGAACTGCATCGACCTTCTTTGAATCCATACGCACTCCGCCAGGTGATAATATGAATCCCAAGAATTCAACTTCAGTCACGTTGAAAACACATTTTTCCAACTTAGCGAAAAGTTTGTGTTGACGCAATCTTTCGAGGACCATTTTCACGTGTTTCCGATGTTCAGATTCCGATGAAGAATAAACGAGGATGTCGTCAATGTAAACAACAACACATACATCTATGAGCTCTCTGAGGACATCGTTCATAAAATATTGAAAGGCGGCCGGGGCATTGCAAAGTCCGAAGGGCATGACCTGATATTCAAATAGCCCATACTTGGTGCGGAAGGCCGTCTTCCATTCATCGCCCTCTTTTACTCGTACCAAGTGGTAAGCTCCTCTAAGATCCAGCTTTGTATATATGCATGCTTTTCTGACTTGGTCCAGGAGTTCAGGGATCAAAGGTAACGGATATCTATTCTTAACGGTGGACGGTTCAGGGAGCGATAATCGATACAAGTTCTAAGGTCTCCTTCCTTTTTTGGAACGAAGAACAAAGCTGAAGAAGCAGGGGACTTGGAAGGACGAATAAACCCATTTGCCAGGTATTGATCCAGGTATTGTCGAAGGTGAAGGTTCTCAGGCTCGGTGAGGGCATAAATTCTACTACAAGGAGGAGTAGATCCAGGTATCAGGTCTATCTGGCAGTCATAAGACCTATGAGGAGGTAGAGAGTTAGCCTGATCCTTCCGGAAAACATCTTGGTATTCTAGGTATTCGGGAGGTAACAGGGGAGTCTCTGAAGAAATTGCGGCCAGTGCAACACCAGGTGGAGGGTGACAAGTAGAGACACATTCTGGAAACTGGACCGTTCTTGCTCGCCAATCGATCAGAGGATTGTGTTTCTCTAACCAAGGTATTCCTAGAATAATCTGAAACTGAGGGGCCTTGATCACATCGAACACGATCTTCTCATGGTGTCCATCTTGACTTACTAGCGTCACCTCTTGAGTGGTATGCGTTACTGGCCCGGAGGCTATCTCCGTACCATCCACCGTAGTAATGACGTCCTTTACAGCCTTGGGACAAAGAGTTAGATTCATCCTCAAAACCATTTCATGATCCACATAATTGCCGATGGCACCGCTGTCGACGTAAGCTTCAATTGCATGTAATCGATCCGGATTATCAGGGCTAATGAGGACCATAGGTATCACGAAATGCGAGGTCACGGAACTGGTTTTCACGCTCGGCAAGAGGACCTCTATTCTTGTCGGGCGAGGTCGTTTCCCTGCTCAGAGTTTGTAACTTTGGTAACTGCAGCTCCTACTGCCTTCTTGGCAGGTTTCACCGGACAGTCTCGAAGAAAGTGCCCTGAGTTTCCGCAATATAGGCATAATTGCAACTGTTTCCTCCTTTCCCGCTCCCTTTGTGTTAGAGGACCTTTCAGACCCCCTATTTGCATGGGTTCCCCGGAGTCTACTCCTTTGGAAGGAGTTGGCGGTTTGGAAAATACTCGAGCATCAAACTTGGAACGATCGGCCTTCCTGTTCTGCAGCCTGTGATCTATTTGAACGACCAAGTCTATATAATCCGAACAGTCTTGTGGGGGATTCACTACTTGGGCTAAAACGTCTTTGAGCTCTCCACGTAGACCTCTATAAAACAGCGTAATCCTTTTGTCCTCAGGCCATTGAGTTTCCACTATTAGTCTATTGAAAGATGCAATATAAGCCAAAAGGTCTTGATTACCCTGTCGCAACGAAAGAAGCTCATTGTCCAAGGCCTGCCCCTGTGAATGTCTTGCGAACAGTTTTTCCATACTAAGCTGAAAGGCTTGAAAATCATGGAGAACCGGATCATCTTGATTAACTAGAGGGATCGACCAGTCTGCCGCATTGCCACTAAGGTACGAAAGTACAAAAGCTACTTTTGCTTGATCAGTTGGAAAGGCTGCTGGCCGGCATAAGAAGTGCAACCGGCACTGATTGATAAATACTGCAAACCTCTTTGGGTCACCAGAAAATCGTTCGGGCGGAGCCAGAGGTACATTCCCAGGTAGGTTGATCTGCACTGGATTCATAGAGGATGTTGAAGGAAGATTTGCCCCTGATGCGGGTAACGGGGTCTGTCCGGCTTGTGACTGTAGCACTTGTCTAGCAAGATTGTCTGTTCTCTCCTTGGAAATAATTAGTTCCCTTCTTAGAGCATTCGTTTCCTGACGAGCTGCATGCACTTCTGCCCTTAGTTCCCCAAGTAACCGGGCTAGGGGGTCAGTATCCGAGGTTTCCATAGCGCCTGGGCGAGAGTTTTGCGGTAGGCTTTGCGTTCTGTAACGCTCACCTGATTCTCGCAGAGGCGCCGGTCTTGACTGGGCGACTACCGTATCTTCAAAGGTGATGTGTAGCACCCGGTTGGCTCTTTGGGCTGGACCTCTGTGCACTGTATGCCTGACGTGTAGAGTAAGATGTCTGCAGATAGAAAATATGGGGTTAATGAACTGGGGTTATCGGGGTGTCCCTATCTCTTTCCTCTTCTCCTCTCCTGTAGACCCCCAAAGATTAACGCTCTCACCTTAGGTAAGTGAATGCCGAGCTCTCCATCTGCCTCGGGGCAGGGTGCTGTAACCAGTTTCTTCACTGGATAGGTAGCGCAGGCCTCTTGACTTCAGAGGACTGCTGTCCGTCGTTTACTGCACGAACGGTAAGTTTCGAGTCATTCAAATGTCTTTAAAGTCTTTAGTAATGATGTCTCTTGTTTTGCAGGGTTCCGGCGATGGCGGATGACGGGCTGAAGTGAGTTGAAGATGGAGCCCGTGTGATGAATAGAAGCGCCTGGAAGCACGTAAGTAAGCGCTTGTTGCTTGCTTCACTATGCGCTCTAACTGTCTTTTTGTTTTGCAGGTACGAGTTCGGAGCGGCTGCAGGGTGCCGGAATACCCACTGGATTAGATGTGGAAAAGAGTAATGGCACGTGAGTATTAAAGTTCCCCAATGTCTTTAAACGCACCTTGTTTTGTCTTTCAGATGCGGGATGCAGCGCCGAAGGCCTCCGGAGCGTGCGAAGAGTTGGTAAACTTTTGTCTTTCAGATGCCGGAATGCAGTGTGAAGACCTCCGGAGCGCACGAAGAATAGGTAAGCCTTTGTCTTTCAGATGCCGGAATGCTAACCTGTTCTTTCTTGTCTTTATAGGTGTTGCTGAAGACTGGATTCAGGATGGTAAGCCTTTGCCTTTCAGATGCCGGAATGCTAACCTGTTCTTTCTTGTCTTTATAGGTGTTGCTGAAGACTGGATTCAGGATGGTAAGCCTTTTTCCTTAGGCCCAGGACCGGATGCAGAAGACACGATGAGCGTTCTGCTGCAGAGGTTGCAGAATAACGCAAAGCAAGATTCATCCACCGGGTGTGGTTTAAATAGCCTCCTGTAGTGCTTAGGTGTCTCCTTCCACAGCCACGCCTAAGTAAGAAAAGAGTTCCTGGTAAGAAAAGAGTTCCTGCCTTCCAGAAGAGTTCCAGTGTTCTGAATCTAGGGAGTGGCTCCAGCCCCACCCAACAGGAAAAGTAGTTCCAAACAGAAGAGGATCAGAGGCTCAACTGGCAGGCAAGTAAGCAGCATGGTCTGCTGAAGGTAAGTCCACCCAAGCATTATGAGCCCGGCGCTTCCAGCGCTGGGACTGGGCATATTTATGAGCCTGGTGCCACTGGCGCCAGGACTGGGTCCAAAAGGTCCCAATTGGGACTGGTTGGCACTCGGAACCTGGGTTATGGATCTGCTTCCAAGGGAGTTGGGAAAACCCTGACCTTTTGGAAGCAGAGATCATGACACCAGGCTCATAGATTAAAACTTACCTGATGCAGACCATGCTGCAAATTTACCTGATGCAGACCATGCTGGAAGAGCTCCAAGCCAAAAGAGGCTTGGAAGGGACTACTTTACCTAGGGACTATTTTTTTACTCGGGTGGGGCTGGGGAGGAATACTTACCTGGGACTACTTTGGAGGCTATTTAAACCACGCCCAAAGAGCAGCACACGCTTTGCGTTATTCTGCATCCAGCAGCGTAACGCTCACCGTGCCATCAAGTCTGCATGCAGTCTTTTGCCACGCCCGCCTCGAGACTGGAGCTCCTAGAAAAAGGGAGAAAGAAGGAGAAAAGGTTAGAACAAGAGCAATACCTTTGATCCTTACCTGAATTCCCGATCCATCGCGCCTTCGAGCTAGAAGAAAGAAGTTATTTTATGCGCGTCGCCTCGCCTGCTGCAGCGCCGCGCTGAACTCACCGGCCTTCGCAGCATCTTCACATTCCACCGCATCCTTCTGCATGTTCCCGCCGCACTCCGGCACCTAAGGGGAAGACAAGAACAGCAAGGTGAGCCAAGGGAATACACAGAGGCAATAATAGTTACCCCCCATAGACTTACCTGATTTTATCACTGGGGGTACTATTCCTCTTCACGAGTCGGCACAGCTTCCACTGCATCCTCGCCGAACCCCGGCCCCTAAGGGGAAACAAAAGGACAGCAAGGTGAAACAAAGGGACAAACAAGGGGAAACCTCCTCACCACAATAGACCTACCTGATTTTACCACCGGAGGCATTATTCCCCGAGACTTCATACTTTCTCTCAGCGCCTGAATAAGGGAGAAAGCAACAGGTTACATATTGACATTATTTTATCGAACTGTGTTGGATAATCCAAATCCTTACCTGAATATTACCGGTTGCCACGAGGAACTCTTCGCTAGGGTCAAGCTGCAACCTGCAAGGAATCAGACAGAGTGAAAGTCAGACATTTGAAATTTTAGGAACTACATACTTACGGCGTCTTGCCGGGAATCTCAGAGTTAATATTGTTCTGGAAGTCACCAATTCCTTCGAGCCAGTGAAGCAACTGGTTATCTACGCGCCCCTGCGCTTAATGCAGGATGGAGAGCTCATCTTTCCAAACCATCAGGTGAGACTATAAGTGGGGACATCAAAGGTGATCAGTGGGGAGAACAGCGGGAGTGGGGGGGGTTAACGCTCAACTCCACGGGTGGTTAATTCCCTTTCTCCATTTACAGAAGAATATTCCTACGGTCCAAGCAAACGAAGCTAGGTGGGCCAGTCCGTCATCTCGGCACTACGCGTCACATTGCTGGAGACCGCAGCTGTCCAGTTCAGATCGACACCCCTGTGGGAGCCAGGTGTGCGTAACAGAACGCGAAGCCTACCCACAAATTCCCACCCGGGCGTCATGGATGCCTCCGAAACTGACCATTTGGCCCAATTACTAGGGGAACTGAGGGCTGAAGTGCATTCCACCCATCAAGAAACCAATGCTCTTAGGAGAGAACTGATTTTGTCAAAGGAGCAAACTGATGAACTTGCTAGGCAACTACTGCAAAGCCAGGCTGGACAAGCACCCCTACCAGGTCCCGGGGGAAATCCAGCTCCTGTGTTATCGAGTAACCCTGTGCAAATAAACCTACCGGGAAATATTCTATTAGCTCCGCCCGAACGCTTTGCCGGAGATCCCAAAAGGTTTGCCGTTTTTATGAACCAATGCCGCTTGCACTTTTTATGCAGACCTGGAGCCTTCCCAAACGATCAAGCCAAGGTAGCCTTTGTATTGTCATATCTCAGCGGCAGTGCAGCTGATTGGTCAATTCCACTAGTTACTCAGGATGACCCAATTCTTCTGGATTTTCAGGGCTTTCAAATGAGCATGGAAAGACTATTTGCCCGGCACTCCCAAGGACAGGCCCTGGATAATGAACTTTTGTCCCTACGACAGGGTAACCAGGACCTTCTTTCCTACATCGCGACCTTTAATAGGTTGATAGTGGAAACTGGATGGCCCGAGGTAAAACAAATCACGTTATTTCATCTAGGGCTTCGAGGAGAACTCAAGGATGTCTTGGCTCAAGTCGTGAACCCACCTCAAGACTGCGCTGAATATATAGACTTAGTGGTCCAGTTAGATCAAACACTTCAGAACAGAAAGGCTGATAGAGCCAAGTTTGAGAATCGGGTGTTGGTCAAAACCCACTCTAACGCCAAAGGAGCAGATGCTTCAGAACCCATGCAAATCGGAGGGGTTAAAGGACCCTTAACCCAGAAGGAAAGAGAAAGGAGATGGCAAATGCAATTGTGTCTATATTGTGGAACTTTTGGGTATTTTCTACGGGATTGCCCTGTAAAACCACCCAAGAAGGTGGTAGGAGCTGCTGATAAAAGCCATATGGAGTCAGTCTCGGGAAACGACCACGCCTGACAAGCGTAGAGGTCCGCTTGCCGAGCTTGAAGAAGGATACTCAGACCTCGCATTTCATCATACCAATGGTCCTCGTAGATTCAAGGCAGCCATCGCGTATGCACGCAGTAAGGGCATACATTGATAGCGGGACGATAGGAAACTGTGGACTACGAATTGGCTTCCAGGATGAATCTACCTCTCTGCCGAAAAACCACCTCAGATATCATCACGACAGTCGATGGAACTGAAATTGCCTCTGGGCCTGTAACTCATTCCACCGCAGAGATGACACTATTGGGTCAGGATGGGCATCGAGAGACTATTGTGTTTGATCTAATCAAAGCCCCACAGTTCCAAATAATACTGGGGATACCTTGGTTGGAAACACATAATCCTTGTATTGATTGGCGAGAGAAGAGAATAACCTTCCTGGATTGTGCACAAATCGTATGATTGTCATATCGATCTCATACCCGGTGCACAACCCCCTTGTAGCAGGATCTACGCCCTCACGGAACATGAGAACCTTCACCTACGACAATACTTAGACCAGTACCTTGCTAATGGCTTCATTCGCCCATCCAAGTCCCCTGCATCTTCAGCTTTGTTCTTCGTGCCCAAAAAGGAAGGTGAGGGGGGATACCATCTGGTACGTGTAAAAGAGGGCGTCGAATGGAAGACTGCTTTTAGCACTAAGTATGGGTTATTCGAATACCAGGTGATGCCTTTCGGGTTGTGCAATACACCAGCAGCCTTCCAATACTTCATGAACGATGTCCTTCGTGAACTCATTGACATTTGTGTTGTCGTATATATCGATGATATTCTAGTATACTCCTCTTCGGAATCTGACCATGTGAAGCACGTCCGAGCAGTCCTTGAGAAATTGCGCCAGCACAAACTATATGCAAAACTGGAAAAATGCGTTTTTCATGTCGCAGAAGTTGAATTCCTTGGGTTTATCCTGACCCCAAAAGGAGTCCGAATGGACTCACGAAAGGTGGATGCAATCCTTAAGTGGCTATCACCAAGTTCAGTTAAAGGAGTACTGTTAGGGAGAATTCTCTGTAAAGGCTAATTTCCCAAACCTAGTGAGTCCCCCAGCAGCTTTGCTGGATTTTTTGGGTTTCTTTTTTTCTCCTGCTAAGAGTGAGACTCTTTTACTCCCACTCTTAGACATGATTTGAGGTGTTCCTTTGTCTTTCCATGTGTTTTATGGGCTATGGGGTCTTTTACTCCATAGGGTCTCATGTGTTTTTGATGTGTGTTACACAGCACCCTCCGTGCCTTAACCCAGGGGTGCCGTAGCACCCCCCAAACATAGACTCCATACCCTGGGACTGACTACTGTCTCCCAGGGCATGTAAAGTCACTATTGGCTTTACTAGTCCCAAATTATGAACAGAAACCAGTACAAACCATCATATTGTGGACGTACTGGTCGGGGCAATTCGATTGCCCCAGGGTCTGTTGTTCGACGGGGCACGTCTCCGTCCCCCCTGATTGAGTTTTGGCGGGTATATTTTAGATTCGACCGCAAATATATCTCTATGGGATTTTCCCATTGTTCAAGGCTACCAACTTTAATTATTTAATTCCTATAGCCTCGAACATACCACCGGGTTATTTATTTAATATTAATTCACCGGTTGGTATTTTTTGCCAAAACACGATTCTAAAATGGCGTTTGTGTTCTCTTCTGTGACTCCAACCCAAGTCGAGCCCTTTGTTCCACTTTTTGGCGGGCTTCTCCACAGAAGCCTCCAAAAGTGGTGCCACTCTGTCTGGGTACCACAGGGGGTGTGGGAGGGGGTTTAGGCACCCTGGACTGAGTTGCCTTGGCAACTCAAGTCACACTCTTGTGTGATTGGCCCACCACTTAGCATGTTTGATTGACAGCTAGGCTGAATGAATGGGGGTTTGCTGCATAAAAGCAGGGCTTTGGGGACTGGAACTTCAGAAGTCGCCACAGGACCTAAGAATCCGAGGCGGGAGAAGCTGAGTCGACCTGCAACGACTGAACCGTCTCACCACTTTTCCCGACGACAGAGGAGATCTCCAGTCCGGAGAGTCTTCTTCCTTTGACTTGTTGGGATAACCAGTTTTGCCTTCTTTTCACCTTCCTGGGCCATCTCGTGGCCGCCTTGCCCGTGCCAAGCACCCCGGCAACTGGAATACCATGGTTTACCACTACCGCAAATAGAAGGGTAGTACCTTTTAACCGAAGAACTCCGCGGCTGGTTTCTTCCCTGGCAGTGCAACAACCTTCATCTTTCCTCCACGGCGAGACCTCCTCTTCCTCTGGATGAAACACCGACTTGCATCCGCTGCCAGGAACAACTGCCCCCGCTGGAGCTTCCTTCCCACTTAAGGTACTGTGTCCCGCCTGGCTTCCCTGGCGACAGATCGTTCGGGGTGACAGTAAAGCCTCGACTTTCTAACCTGGGCTGGCCTGGGACAACCTAGCTAACTTTTCCTGACTTTAATTTCATTCTTTGTGTGCGAACTATCTACAAGACTCTTTGGGCATAACCCCACTGTGTGAACCTGGACCCCTTCTGCTTGCTCTCTCCAAGAGTGGGCCTTGCAATTGACTTCCTTCTCTCCACTAGAACTCTGCCTATCCTGCCTTACTATGGTTCTTTTAAAAAGTATTGAAATTTGTGTGCTTCCATAACTCTGCCTTTTTCCCTCCTTTTTTAATAACTTATTAGAGTGCCATCTTATGTTAAGCGCTCACCTCTGTCTGAAAATAAGTGGTGTTTCTCATTAAGACTTGTCTAATAAGTAATTAGGGTTGTATATATATAATAGTGACTGTGTGTTGGATTTACTTACCTTTTGTGCTAGTGTAATCTACAAGTGTGTCTTTAAATAAATAATTATATACTTTTACACCAAAGCTTTGGTCAGTGTTTGCTTGTGCTACTGTATCTCTGTACCTATTGTGTATACTCTATATACTGCCTAACTCTTCTTGAGAGAAGTCTGACTGCTCAGCCACAGCTACCAAGTGAATCTGTGTGGTGCAGACTGCTACCAAGTGGGTTTACTGCCAAACACCTGTAGTCTTAAATCTTTTGCAGTGGTCCCTAAGGGAACTGCACAGGTTTCTGCCTAACAAGTACAAAGCATGCTCGGCTTTGCCAATTTCTACTTCAGATTCATCCCGGATTTTTCACATGTTGTACATCCCATCACAGCACTCTTGCGAAAAAATAAACGCTTTATTTGGACTGAAGAAGCTGAAAATGCCTTCCAAGAGCTGAAAGCGAAATTCACGTCTGCACCTGTATTAAAGCACCCGCGCCCTGAACTTCCATACATAGTGGAAACTGATATATCCAGTCTAGCCATGGGAGCTGTACTGTCTCAAAAGGACCCTGAAACTGGCCAGCTTCATCCAGTAGCATTTTGGTCCAGAAAGTTCTCGGCACCCGAGTTAAACTATGTGGTTACCGACAAGGAGTTATTAGCCATTAAATCCGCCTTCAAGGCTTGGCAGCACTATCTTCTCGGTGCCAGGCATACCATTACTGTGATCACCGATCACCGGAACTTACAGTATTTAAAGACAGCCAAGGCCCAATCATCACGCCAACTCCGATGGGCATTGTTCTTTGCCGAGTTCGATTTCGTGATAACCTATCGACCAGGTTGTAAGAATGGTAAAGCAGACGCCTTAACCCGAATAGGGATGGGAGAGGCAGAAGTGAACCCAGAACCAGTACCTATAATTTCCGAATGAAGGATTCTTGGCATGACTACTCTACAGACACTAGAGGACATTCAGGTAAAGATCCAGCAACTCTTTGATCCTACAGCCCTGCAGGACTGGGTAAAGAAAGGCCCGTACTACTCTGTTACCAATGACCTGCCTTATTACCAGTGGCTATTTCTGCCACACAAGGAACTACAAGAGCTAGTCATTTCCCGTTATCATGATACCCTAATTGAGGGGCACCCAGGTATTGCAAAATCTGAAGCTAAAATTAAGAGACAATTCTGGTGGCCCACCTGGCGAAAGGATATTAATTCATTTGTGATGTCTTGTGGCATTTGCGCCCAAAACAAAAGTCAAAAGAAAAAACCAGCTGGACTCTTACAACCTTTAGACATTCCGCCTACACCATGGCACACCTTATCGTTAGACTTTATTACTGATCTACCCCCATGCAATGGATTTAACACCATTCTAGTTATTGTGGATCTTTTTTCCAAGATGGCCCACTTTATTCCTTTAAAGGGATTACCTTCAGCTTCAATCCTGGCCAAGGAGTCCCTCGAAAACATTGTTCGCATACACGGATTTCCGTCCGTATTGGTCTCTGACCGGGGAAGTCAATTCATTTCACATTTTTGGAAAAAATGTTGTCAATTAGCGCAAATCGATGTGAGGTTATCGACCAGTCACCACCCCCAAACCGATGGTCAAACGGAGAGGACCAACCAGACTCTTGAACAATACCTGCGTTACATAAGACTGAGAGTAATTGGAAAGACCGCCGAATATGCATACAATAATTCAGTACATTCTGGAACTGGACAAAGCCCCTTTTATACCTTATATGGGCACCATCCTCGAACCCCAGACCTTGACTCACCCCAACACTTAGAAATGCCCGCAGTGGACCATCTGCACGCTACGATTACACAAGCCTTTAAGGAAGCAACTGCACATTTAAAACGGGCGAAAGAAAAATACAAGAAAGATGCTGATCGGCATAGAAGTGATACTCCACAATACCAGATAGGGGACCAAGTATGGTTAGCCACAAAACATATACCTCTAAAGGGAACACGGACCTTTAACCCCAGATATTTGGAACTTACTCTATTAAGGCCATTATCAAACCGGTGGCTGTCAAGTTGGACTTACCTGCTAATATGCGAATTCACCCCTTCTTTCATGTGTCACTTTTGAAGCCAGTGCAACCAGGGACAAGATTAACCAAGCCACCAGACCCCATCCTTGTAGACGGGAAACCTGAATTTGAAGTTAAGAAAATCCTGGACTCCAAGCTGATAAAATCAAAAACTTTTTTATTTAATCTACTGGAAAGGTTACGGACCACAGGAAAGGTCATGGGAACCTAGTGACCACGTTCATGCACCCCGATTGGTGAAAAAATTCCACCGAAATTTCCCAGACAAACCGAAACCACAGGGAAGAACGACTTTAGGAGGGGCCTTGGGGGGGAGTGCTGTCATGATGCCTACCCCCGGGGACCCAGACCAAGTCCAGCAACCCCGGAAGCAGGCATCAAGTTATTCCAGGCAAGCCCAACAACCCCTGCTAGGGGCTATTTGGGTGCAGTACTGGCGTCTATGGCGCCAGGCTCATATGGAGAGTCAGTCCTGGCCCCATAGGCGCCAGGCACATAGATTAAAACTTACCTGACGCAGACCATGCTGCAAACTTACCTGATGCAGACCATGCTGCAAGAGCTCCAAGCCAAAAGAGGCTTTACCTGGGACTACTTTGGAGGCTATTTAAACCACACCCGAAGAGCAGCACACGCTTCATGTTATTCTGCATCCAGCAGTGTAACGCTCACTGTGCCTGCAAGTCTGCATCCAGTCTTCTGCCACGCCCGCCTCGAGTCTGGAGCTCCTAGAAAAAGGGAGAAAGAAGGGGAAAAGGTTAGAACAAGAGCAATACCTTTGATCCTTACCTGAATTACCGATCCATCGCGCCTTCGAGCTGGAAGAAAGAAGTTATTATTTTTGCGTTGCCTCGCCTGCTGCAGCGCCGCGCTGAACTCACCGGCCTTCGCAGCATCTTCACATTCCACCGCATCCTTCTGCATGTTCCCGCCGCACTCCGGCACCTAAGGGGAAGACAAGAACAGCAAGGTGAGCCAAGGGAATACACAGAGGCAATATTATTTACCCCCCATAGACTTACCTGATTTTACCACCAGGGTACTATTCCTCTTCACGGGTCGGCGCAGCTTCCACTGCATCCTCGCCGAACCCCGGCCCCTAAGGGGAAACAAAAGGACAGCAAGGTGAAACAAAGGGACAAACAAGGGGAAACCTCCTCACCACAATAGACTTACCTGATTTTACCGCCAGAGGCATTATTCCCCGAGACTTCATACTTTCTCTCAGTGCCTGAATAAGGGAGAAAGCAACAGGTTACATATTGACATTATTTTATCAAACTGTGTTGGATAATACAAATCCTTACCTGAATATTACCGGTTGCCACGAGGAACTCTTCGCTAGGGTCAAGCTGCAACCTGCAAGGAATCGGACAGAGTGAAAGTCAGACATTTGAACTTTTAGGAACTACATACTTACGGCTTCTTGCCGGGAATCTCAGAGTCAATATTGTTCTGGAACTCACCAATTCCTTCGAGCCAGTGAAGCAACTGGTTATCTACGCGCCCCTGCGCTTAATGCAGGATGGAGAGCTCATCTTTCCAAACCATCAGGTGAGACTATAAGAGGGGACATCAAAGGTGATCAGTGGGGAGAACAGCGGGAGTGGGGGGGGGGGGTTAATGCTCAACTCCACAGGTGGTTAATTCCCTTTCTCCATTTGCAGAAGAATATTCCTATGGGCCAAGCAAACGAAGCTAGGTGGGCCAGTCCAGTCCGTCATCTCGGCACTACGTGTCACATTGGTGGATACCGCAGCTGTCCAGTTCAGATCGACGCCCCTGTGGGAGCCAGGTGAGCGTAACACTTGTTCTTTTGTAAGTTGGACAAATGCGTGTTTCACAAGGAAAGGGTGGCATACCTAGGATACATTTTATCAGCCAGTGGAGTTTCCATGGACCCGCAAAAGATTTCTGCCATTACCGAAAGGTCTGCTCCTAGCAGTGTAAAAGAACTACAGAGGTTCCTCGGTTTTGCTAATTTTTATCGGCGATTCATCCCCAATTATTCAGAAAAGATCTTACCGATGACCGCCCTTCTCAAGAAGGGGGTGAGTTTCGGCTGGTCAGAGGCCGCTCAATCATAGTTCGAAAAACTCAAGAAAAGTTTTGTATCCGGACCAATTCTCATAACTCCTGATCAAACTAAAAGGTTCGTTGTTGAGCCGGATGCATCACACCACGCTTTAGGAGCAGTTCTTTTACAAGAGAATGCCCAGGGGGTGGGGTGTCCTGTGGCCTACATGTCCAAGACTCTTTCCCCTTCTGAACGGAATTACACGGTTGTCGAGAAGGAATTGCTTGCCATCAAACAGGCCTTTGAAGAATGGAGACATCTTTTGTTGGGAGCCAGCCATGCTATTGAAGTACGAACCGGTCATAGTAATCTACGTGCCCTACAATATGCCCAGACTCGAAACAGTAGACAAGCCCGCTGGGCTCATTTCTTTTCTCCTTACGATATTGTTTTCCCCTTCATACCTGGTAGAATCAATCTCAGAGCTGACGCCTTGTCAAGATAGGATAACACCCTTTCTAATCCTTTTCGATCAGAGCCTCTCTTTCCCCGAGCTATATTTCTCCAGCTAGTCACCACTTTTTTGCAATCCGTCGCAGAATCTACAATACTCCTGTTGGATCCTAAACCCGATGTTCTGGATAACCTGAAGCTGGTCCTGTTCCAAGGTTGTGCCTATCGTGAGAAACTTTTTTTCATTCCGTCTGAAGATCTCAGAAGAACTGTGATGCACCTATGTCATGACTAATTGGTCCTACAACATTTTTGGTGGCCAAATGTGGGTAGAGACATACAAGACTACGTTTCAGCATGCTCTATCTGTTTACAGACCAAGACCCTGCGTTCAGCTCCTTTGGGTCTCCTTTCCACGATGCCCATTCGATCCGCCCGTGGCAGATCATTTCCACCGATTTCGTGGTGAATTTACCTGTTTCCGAAGGTTGTATGACAATCATGGTGGTCGTGGACTAGTTTACAAAGATGGCTCATTTTGTCCCACTCCCTGAGGTTCCCACTGCAGCGCAGATGGCAAGAACTTTCATTTATTTATTTTATTTATTTATTTATTTACATTTATAAAGCGCTCACACAGCCCGCAGGCATCGAGGCGCTGTTACAGGAATTGTTTGTTTTTCTTAGTTGCGTAATTGTGTTTTTTTGTCTTAGTTACGTATTTATAACGCGCTTAAACACCCGGAGGTTTCTAAGCGCGGACCCGGGGATCGAACCTGTTGCTGCTTCGTGTCGTCTTGCTTCCAAGACGCGCACGCTGCCGCTGAGCTATCCTCTCACGTATATTCTCATTACATGGTCTTCCTGATACCATTGTTTCGGATAGGGGGCCTCAATTTACCTCTAGATACTGGCGCCAAGTCTGCAAGAGTCTTAACATCAACCGGGCTCTAAGCTCTGGATTCCACCCGCAAACCAATGGTCAGACGGAGCGTCTAAACCAGACACTTGAGGGATACTTACGCTGTTATATTTCTGCCTCCCAAGACAACTGGTACGAATTGTTACCTATGGCCGAATTTGCCTAGAATAATTCCAGACATTCTGCATTGAAATCCAGTCCCTTCTTTTGTTCCTATGGGTTTCATCCTATCTGTCTTCCTGTGGGTCTCTCCTCCCCATCGAGATTCCCTGATGTGGACAGTCTACTACTGGCTATTCGGGATGGTCAGCGATCCACTCGAACCTCACTTCTGGACGCTCAGGAACAGGTTAAACGTTCTGCCGATAGACACCACTTGCCTGCCCCGCGGTTGGTTCCAGGGGACCTTGTATGGTTGGCTTCTCGCCTTTTGCCCCGTCACCTGGTACCTTCTAAGCTGTCACCTAAATACTTTCGTCCTTTCCCGATTGTTCAATGTGTGGGTTCCGCCGCCTTTCGTCTGCGTCTCCCTCCCTCTTGATCCCGGATTCACCCTGTTTTCCACGTTTCCCAGCTAAAGGAGGATGTGGTGGACCGCTTTTCTAGGATCAGGAGTTCTCGCCCACCACCTGTTTCTACTCCGTCGGGTCCGGAGTTTGAGGTTGCTGGCATTTGCGACTCTCGCTACTACACGGGTCGCCTTCAATACCTGATTGATTGGCGTAGCTATTCTCAGGCGGAGCATTCCTGGGAACCCACGTCTGCTGTTCATGCTCCCGATTTGCTTCGCCGCTTCTATCGCTGTCATCCCGGTAAGCCGGGTGCCCCGTCCCTTCGGAGGGGGCATACTGTCATGCCTCTTAGGAAGCACTGGTCCCTCTGGCATCAGTGGACTCGACGCTATTGTCATGCCGCGGCAGGATTGGCGGAAGTGGAATCGCTGGCGGTTCTGTCCGCCGTAGCATTCCGCTACTCGTCATCCGTTTTACCGCTCTAGTTGTTGCACGCGTCCTTGACCCGGAAGTATTTAAGTCCTCACTTCCGGGTCGCATACGCGTTGCAACGTTTCCGGGTTCCTTCCTGTGTTGCTGCCGCTCCATCTCCCGGTGAATTATTCGTGACTTCTTCATATCCTTTGCCAGCCTTCCCTCGCAGTTAATTCTCCACCCTGCCCAGTGCGTGGTCTCGTCCTCGTCCTGCCTCTTTTTTCTCCCTCTTTTCCTTCCGTTTCTTCTTGCCTTGTTGTTTTTCCCCCTTTTCTATCCCTATATCCTATTTGAACTGTTGCCAGACCCTTTGCCTGCCTACCGGACTGTCTGTGAATATCCCTATATCCTATTTGAACTGTTGCCAGACCCTTTGCCTGCCTACCGGACTGCCTGTGAATATCCCTATATCCTATTTGAACTGTTGCCAGACCCTTTGCCTGCCTACCGGACTGCCTGTGATTTCCTTAGTATCTCCGCATTGAAACCACCTTTTGCCATATCCTGGTCTACCGTTTGGATCCACCTATTTCCCGATTCGGTGCCTGCACATCGGATCGCGCCATCTTCAGCTACTCACCTCCTGGGATCCTCCACGTTCAGGGGTTTTTTGTGCCTTCCGGCTTTTTTCCCCCTGTGAGGCGTTCTCGGTAGGAGTGCCCCCGCTGCCCCTATCTAGTGGCACGGTGGCATCCTATCGAGGGCGTCCTTATCTTCTCAAGAAAAAAGAGAAGCCTCCACAACACAAGGACAGAAGGATTAAGCAGAAAGAGGAAGGTGAGGAGTTGAGGGAAGGGGGAGAACTTGTCATCTCTTCAGAAGAAGACGACAAACGTGACAGTTTGCAACGCCAACAAGAAACTGAGATGGCTACCCCCCAGCAAGTCCAGGAACTAGTAGCCGCAGTCCAAAACCTTAATATGGAGGTCCAGAATCTAAAAACCACCAACGCCGCGTTACAGTTAAGAATGAATGAACGGGAACGAACCCCTGCCGACCTACCTTCGTACCCTCTGGTTTCGGGCAAATTCGATGGATCACCAAAACGAGTCAAGGAGTTCCTAGATGCCTGCAACCTTCATTTTTCCTTCCGTCCACAGACCTTCACATCAGATCATACCAAGGTAGGACTCATGATTACCCATATGTCGGGTAATGCCCTGGCGTGGGCCACCCCTTTGGTAAATCAGTCAGATCCCGTGCTACAGAATTACAATGACTTCAAGACCCTGCTGCAACAAACATTTCTACGCACAGAAAGTGCTTTTTTAGCCTCAGAGGACCTCTTAGATGTCCGTCAGGGAAATAACGATCTCCTCTCCTACATCACTACGTTCAAACAGATAGCCGCCGAAGCTGGCTGGCAGGAACAAGCCCAATATACCATCTTCCGTCGAGGGTTGAGAGAGGATCTCAAGGACGAACTAGCCCGGATCGACCGTCCAGCCTCATTTTCAGATCTCATCACGGCCGCTCTTCGGATCGATTTCCGACTCTCGGAACGACGGTCAGAAAGAAAGAAGAACAAACTCTACAGTCTCCCTCCCTTAGAGACTCAGGTACCATTCTCTCAACCACCTTCACGCCAGGGAAAGGAAGAACCGATGCAGATCGGTACTGCTCGTGCACCACTCACCCCGGAAGAACGGAAGAGACGACGGGAAGGCAACATGTGCATGTATTGTGGAGCCTCTGACCATCTGTTACGGAACTGTCCTAACGTTCCTCCGAGGCGTTCGGGAAACGAGCGCCCTCGGTGAGTATGGGGACGCACTCCCGAGGGGCTTTTTCTAGTCCTTATACATCTCTGTCTATAGCCTCGTCTGGTTTACTAGAGGATTCTAGGCTGATGGTTCTGTCAGTAACCCTTACTGTAGGCAGGACCGAAGTCCCAACTCAGGCTTTATTAGACTGTGGTGCTGCAGGCAACTTCGTAGATACCTTGTGGGCTAAGCAAAAGGGTATACCTCGTCTGGCCAAACAGGAGGATCAGAAGGTTGAAGGAGTGGATGGGGAACCCCTGATTTCCGGCATGATCACACATACCACTGAGCAATTACAACTATGTATCCAAAAACATACCGAAAGTATCTCGTTTGACATAATCCGAGCAGCCCATTTCCCTATCATACTAGGGATAGGCTGGCTACGAAAGCACAACCCTCACATTGACTGGGCGAAGAACGTACTCAGTTTTCAGTCCACCTATTGTAGATCCGAATGTCTACCTGAACCCAAGTTCGAGACTGTAGAAACTAACATTGTGTACGACTCCAGACTCATCCATTGTCTTCCACGCCATCTACAAGAATATACAGAGGTAGTAACGGAAAAAACGCCTAGTGATCTTCCTCCACACAGACCAGAAGACTGTTGTCTGGATCTAGTTCCTAATGCACTGGTACCGTTTGGTAGAATGTTCCCATTATCCCTCAGGGAAAAACAATTCCTCCGGGAATATTTAGATAACAATCTGACCAACGGACTTATAAGACCTTCAAAGTCACCAGCTGGGGCATCCCTGTTTTTTATTCCGAAGAAAGACACACAAGAACTAAGACCCTGTATTGACTACAGGGGTCTAAACAAGGTGACCATAAAAGACAGATACCCAATGCCACTTATCACCGAAATTATTCAAGCGGTTCATGGCGCCACGATCTTCACAAAGCTGGACCTTCGGAATGCATACCATCTCCTTCGGATCCACCAAGGGGACGAATGGAAAACTGCTTTTAGGACCCCTTATGGGCTGTACGAATACCAAGTGATGCCTTTTGGACTTGTTAACGCCCCCTCTGTGTTCCAGCGCTTTATGGACCGGCTTTTTTCGGACCTGTTGTGTCAGACCACGATCGTCTATCTCGATGACATACTGGTTTATTCCAGAACTCCTGAGGAACATGTGGCTCATGTCAAAGAAGTCTTCCAGAGACTAAGAGAAAATCACCTCTCAGTCAAGATAGACAAATGTATATTTTCTGCAACATCTATCCCATATTTGGGTTTCATATTGTCCAGTCGGGGTGTCTCCATGGATCCCCGCAAAGTTTCTGCCATTTTGGAATGGCCTTCACCAAAATCCATCAAGGAGGTACAAAGGTTTTTAGGTCTGGCAAACTTTTACCGGAAATTTATATCCAACTTTTCCCACCGAATGGTACCTATCACCACACTACTTAAGAAGAGCTCCAAACCTTTCCTTTGGTCCAGTGAAGCTGAGGATAGCTTCCACAGTCTCAAGGAAGCCTTCTGTACCGCCCCCATCCTTCTGCAGCCAGACCAAGACCGGCCTTTCATCATCGAGACAGATGCATCTTCATCTGCTATGGGGGCAGTTCTTTTGCAGGAACACCAAGGCGAGGAACATCCAGTCTCTTATTATTCCAAGACATTGAATGACAGCCAAAGGAACTACTCAGTCATAGAGCGCGAGTTATTGGCCATGAAATCAGCCTCTCTAGAGTGGCGTCATCTTCTACAAGGAGGTAAACACCCATTCTCCATCAGAACAGATCACAGAAATCTACAAGTTCTGCGACAGTTTGAGTGCTACAACACAAGACAGGCCCGCTGGGCTCACTTCTTTGCCCAGTTCGATTTCAACATTACTTACATCCCAGGACCACAGAATATAGTCGCAGATGCCTTGTCTCGCAGAGGAGACTATGGGAATGAATCCGACAGGACGCCAGATCTTATGTTCCCCTTGACGAGGAGGATAGGCGTTCTATCCGCTTTCTTAAGACAAGTGAAAGAAGCTTCAAAGGGGGGTTTTGAGTCGGAGTGTCACCCACAAGACCCCGTCTACGAAGTCAAGGAAGGCCTATACTTTGTGAAAGGAAAATTATACTTACCTACTTCGGAATTTCGGAGAATGGCGTTAAGATGGTGTCACGACTCCAAGCTGGCAGGTCATCGAGGTATTAAGGGAACATTGGAATTTCTACAGAGGCACTTTTATTGGCCAGGGATGCGCCAAGACGTGACCAGTTACGTACAATCCTGTGTGACCTGTCTTCGCAGCAAGAGTTCTCGTCTGAAACCTTTGGGCCTTCTGAGACCAATTCCGGTTCCCGACAGTCCCTGGGAAGTGGTATCTACTGATTTCATCGTGGACTTACCTCCTTCTGAAGGAAGCACATGCATCATGGTAGTGATCGATTACTTCACAAAGATGGCTCACTTCTCCCCATTGCCAAGGGTACCAACAGCAGCAACCATGGCCGAGACTCTCATCAAAGACGTTTTTCGTCTCCATGGAATACCAAAGAAGATCATCTCCGATCGAGGTAGCCAGTACACTTCTCGTTTCTGGAGACATCTCTGCAACCGGTTGAGCATAGAGAGAGCTCTAACATCAGGTTTCCACCCTCAGTCAAATGGACAGACGGAACGTTTAAATGCCACACTAGAACAGTACCTACGGTGTTATGTGAACCTTCAACAGGACAACTGGGTTTCTCTACTACCCCTGGCTGAGTTCTCCTACAATAACTCTTTCCAGTCTACTCTCGGTTTCACCCCTTTTTTCTGTAACTATGGCTACCATCCCCGAGCTATACTACCGGTCTCTAATGTCTCAACCTCTCTGCCCACAGTCGACTCCACTCTCGCCGTGTTGAGAGACGTCCACCTACAGGCTAAACACAATCTTAGCAAGGCCCAAATGAGATACAAGGTCCAGGCCGACAAACATCGCAGAGCGGGGCCTGACTGGGGAATAGGTTCTCAAGTCATGTTGTCCACAAGATATCTACCACGATGGGCACACCCTTCCAAACTCTCCCCTAAATTTCTGGGTCCATACGAAGTCACACAAGTCATCAACCCGGTGGCCTTTCGGCTAAAATTACCCAAGAGTCTTCAAAGAGTCCACCCGGTGTTTCATGCCTCACAACTCAAACCTTTTCTTGCAGACATCTGGTCTCGCAAAAAGAAGAAAACCCCCTTGCCTGCTACTTCGACCCAGGAGGTATTCGAGGTAGCCCAAATCTGTGACTCCCGGTACCGCCGGGGAAGGTTGGAATACCTTGTACGGTGGAAGGGGTATCACTGGTCGGAAAACTCTTGGGAACCAGCCTCTCAGGTACATGCTCCACTGTTGGCCCGCAAGTTCTTTCGCTCTCATCCGGGAAAACCGGGGGGGGGTCTCCATAGGAGGGGGCATACTGTCATGCCGCGGCAGGATTGGCGGAAGTGGAATCGCTGGCGGTTCTGTCCGCCGTAGCATTCCGCTACTCGTCATCCGTTTTACCGCTCTAGTTGTTGCACGCGTCCTTGACCCGGAAGTATTTAAGTCCTCACTTCCGGGTCGCATACGCGTTGCAACGTTTCCGGGTTCCTTCCTGTGTTGCTGCCGCTCCATCTCCCGGTGAATTATTCGTGACTTCTTCATATCCTTTGCCAGCCTTCCCTCGCAGTTAATTCTCCACCCTGCCCAGTGCGTGGTCTCGTCCTCGTCCTGCCTCTTTTTTCTCCCTCTTTTCCTTCCGTTTCTTCTTGCCTTGTTGTTTTTCCCCCTTTTCTATCCCTATATCCTATTTGAACTGTTGCCAGACCCTTTGCCTGCCTACCGGACTGTCTGTGAATATCCCTATATCCTATTTGAACTGTTGCCAGACCCTTTGCCTGCCTACCGGACTGCCTGTGAATATCCCTATATCCTATTTGAACTGTTGCCAGACCCTTTGCCTGCCTACCGGACTGCCTGTGATTTCCTTAGTATCTCCGCATTGAAACCACCTTTTGCCATATCCTGGTCTACCGTTTGGATCCACCTATTTCCCGATTCGGTGCCTGCACATCGGATCGCGCCATCTTCAGCTACTCACCTCCTGGGATCCTCCACGTTCAGGGGTTTTTTGTGCCTTCCGGCTTTTTTCCCCCTGTGAGGCGTTCTCGGTAGGAGTGCCCCCGCTGCCCCTATCTAGTGGCACGGTGGCATCCTATCGAGGGCGTCCTTATCTTCTCAAGAAAAAAGAGAAGCCTCCACAACACAAGGACAGAAGGATTAAGCAGAAAGAGGAAGGTGAGGAGTTGAGGGAAGGGGGAGAACTTGTCATCTCTTCAGAAGAAGACGACAAACGTGACAGCTATGCAGCTTCCATTTTTTCTTCCAAGATGGCGGATGTTCGACTCAGGAAATGCAGTGGGTCTCCGCCCCCTACTCCGCGAACAGCTTACCTAGCGCCCTCTCCAGCAAGCTGATGCGTTGCTACTCTTCTACGACAACGCTTCATAAGTACGGACCTAGGCTTGTCTCTCTGTCCTTTCTTACATACTCTGAGCTACTAACTCCGTTTCTTTTTCCAATTGTTAGAAAAGAGTGACTAGTACCCCAGACCAGAAGCTTCTACACAATACCTCGGGAACAAACGCATTCACATACACACACGCCTCATTCGCGTGCCCACTCCAATTCCTACCCGGCTTCCTCTGAGGTGAAGATACGCTTCTACTGGTACATGCTACCGATATATGCCCAGTCACTATCATTTCTCCCTGTCTAGATCTAACTTTGTTTCTTTAATAGTGAATCTACCTTCGCATCCGGATCTTCGGTCCCAGCATCTGTTTCCCACTAGTCTACACTTAAAAGGGTATCTCTGCTTTCACTTACTTCACTTACCCTTCGCTTTACAACTACTTACCATTTCTATTTCTCGTCTTTCCCTGGATAGACATCACCGTCTGGAACCAGCCTTCTGCCTAGAAGAAATACGTGAAACAGACGATTCCCAGACGTGCAGGGTTTTATTCCCCCGGAAGGTTTCCCTGGGGTTCTTCTCTCCGACTGAGACTTTATGTCGCGGCCTGGGAGAGGAGTTCCAGGGGGATTCCTATAGCATCGGTTCTCCGACAACTCAGACACATACGCCTCTCGGAATTCAATCCGATGGTGAGTTCTTGAAAAAGGGTCCAATCCCTGCCATATCTTTATATGACTTTCTAATGATTGTTAAGAGGTGAAAACTATCGAATTTGTTACAACCATCTCCTTTCTTTTTCTATTTTTCCTACCCTTTCCGCTTCTGTTGCTCGTTCTCTTGACTCCCCATATTATCTGCATCGCGATCTGTGCAAGTTTAACACTCCTCTCTTCCTTTCTTTGTGTATTTCTGCTCTACCCTCCCACTCATCCTTTGCCACTCTGACGTCAGATGACGCCGAGTCCACTCTTTTCTATTCGCTTTCTTCCTCACTTGATAATCTCTATCCAGCCTCTACCTTTCGGCCATCCGGTAAACCTCCACAACCTTGGTTCTCCTCTCATCTTAGAACCATGTGTCATGCCCTGCGCTGTCTTGAGTGACGCTGCCTCCAAGACGGCAGGGAATTCCAATTTGTATTCCTCTTACCATGCTCTTTTTGATGAGTCTCTCCTTTCCGCTAAAGGTTCCTTTTTCTCTGATCTTTTGCACACTCAATCAAATCATCCAAGGCGTTTTTTTACAAATTCTATGTTGTCTTTTCTCTCCTCCTACCCCTGATCACTCTATTAATTCTACGCTATCTGCCACCGACTTAATTATTTTTCTTCAAAAGTGGCTTTTGTCCATTCAACAATTGAGTCTTCAACTTCCCGGGCGCTTTCAAGGCATCCCACCTTGATTCCTAAAGACACTATTTCCTGTTTCTCCTCGATCTCCAACGAGGAAATCTCTCTTCTTCTGGCTCGGCCCCATCCCACTTTTTCTCCGTCTGATCCTATTCCCTCAGCTCTTATTCTTAAAGTTTATCCTTCTCTTATCTTAGTTCTTTCTTTAATATCGGTCTACAATCCTCTACTTTCCCACTTTATTCCAACATGCTACAGTTATTCCTATTTTGAAGAAACCTTCTGCTGATTCTTCCTTGACTTCTAATTTTCACCCTATCTCCTTGATACTGTATCTTTCTAAAATACTTGAGCGTATTGTTTATTCTCAGGTTTTTACTTTAATTTCTGACAATGCTATTCTTACTCGATTTCAGTCTAGTTTTCGTCCCTTTCATTCTACCGAAACTGCCATTCTTTCTGTTCTTGATTCTCTTTTATCTGTTAGTTATTCTAAACATTCAACTCTTCTTATTCTTCTCGACATATCCGCAGCTTTTGATACTGTCGATCACTCCCTTCTTCTCGCTTCTCTCCCTTCCTTTGGTTTTATCGGATCGGTTCTTGCCTGGTTTAAATCATACCTGTCCCAAAAAACGTTCTCAGGCTCTTGGTCTGGGTCTTCCTCTGATATACTCCAACTCATTCACAGTGTCCCTCAAGTCTCAGTCCTTGGTCCCTTTCTTTTTTCTCTTTATACTTACCCTCTGGCCGAAGTCATCTCCTCTTCTGGGCTTTCCCATCACTTCTATTCTGATGATACACAGCTCTTTTTTTCCTTTTCCTCCGTCTCCACTGATAAACACAGTTAACTTTCTAAAGGTCTCCTGGCCATCCAGCCTTGGATGGTCGGCTAAAACTGAAGTACTTTTCTTCCCAGCAAACACGATTCCTTCTCCTTTTCCTCCTTCCTTTGTTTCCTTTCCTCCTTTTCAACTATCTATTTCTCTTACGGCACGTAATCCAGGGCTCTACTTTGATTCAGAGCTGTCCTTTAATCATCACATTTCGTTATCTGCACATGCTTGATGCTTTCAACTTTATAATATCCAAAAAAGCTGGTCAGTTTCACACTTTCGATGCTGCTAAACTCTTGCTAACTTTGTTAATTTTCGCTCACCTTTTTTACAGTTCCTCAGGACTTTTTGGTCTCCCATTTACTCGTTGGGCTCCTCTTAAATCTATTTTCGCAGCCTCTATTCGTTTACATTTTATTCTGACTTCTATTTCTTCATCACTTTCTACTCTTGGCTGGCTTCCCTTCCATTCTCGTCTCAAATGAAATTTGTTGTGCCTGGTTTTTAAATCTCTCTATGTCCTTGTCCCAGACTATCTTTCTTCTCTGGTTTCATTCTATGCTCCCACTCACACACTTCGTTCTGCCTCCCAATTTCACCTCGTATCTCCATATCCCCCTTGTGTACAGTTACGTTTCTGTTCATTTTCCCTGATAGCCCCCCTACACTGGAATACTCTTCCCCTTTCCCCTAGCTCTATTACTGTCCTTTCATTGTTCTGTGACTCTCTTAAATCCTACTTACTTCACTCTGGTTAATTTGGTTTCTAAGTTTTAATGTCTTCTTTTTATATACTGCCTTTTTTCTATGTACGTATGTACAGCACTTTGGTGTAAAGCGCTTTATAAAATTTGAATAAAATACAAAAATACAAAGACCCGAGCTGTATCCTACCGTGTCTGAGGCCTCTCGTGGCTCAGGACCTTCGCGCCCTCCCGCCAAGGGTTTGGCACAAGTTTTCCAAATAGCAGAGAGGCACGTGGCGGAGCCTGCCAGGCCGGCGTTGATCTTGAGCATGTGGACTCCTCAGGGATACAGCTACCCATTGCAGCCTTATCGCTACACGCCTCAGGCACCTCAGCACTTTGACCAGGAGCGGAGGCCCAGAGCCTCAGAAGGCCGGGCCCCTATAGACCCGGCGGCTAGCTTCTTCACACGCTTCCTCTTACGCATGCGTTCTCCTCAGATGAAGGGGCTCCTGAAGGATATAGTGAAGGAGGTTATCCCACAGCAGGCGCCTCCCCAGGCCCTTTCTCTGGGTACTCCTCCCGTTCCTCCAGTGCTGCCGGTTCCAGTGCTGGTCCCTGCCCCGGTCCAGCCCCTACCGGTTGTTCAGACCCCTCCACCTCCTCCTGTACCACCAACACCTCCCCCTCATCAGCCGTTGGACCTGTCTTTGGCACCGGACTTAGGGGGGACACCGTTGTCACCTGTGTCCCAGGGTCCGGACTGCCCTCAGTTTGTAAAAAAGGGGGTGGGGGAACGATGTGGACAATGACGCCCAGGGTGATGAACCCTCTGCATCCGTTAAGACCTTTCATGACCGCCTTCAGCGCCTGGCGGAGTTCTTGGGGGTCGCTCTGCCCGAGGAAGCCCCCCCCCCGATGTCGGGAGTGCTAGCAGAGGTCTTGGGCAAGCGCACCACAATCTGGTGTGGCATCCTTCTCCAGAAGGTGGCGCAAAAGGTCTGGGAGAAGCGCAGGCAAACTTCCAGATGAACAAGAAGTTGGACAGCAGGTTCAAGCTGACGGACGGAGAGCCAATCCTCCTGGCCTCCCACCTGCTGCAGCATTCTTCAGTGATGGCTACAGCCTCCTTATATTCTAAACCATCGTCTTCTTCCTCCATGGGAGCCACTTCCAGTTGTCTTTCCAAGGAGGACAAGGTCCTTGAGTCTTTGGGAAAGCACTGTTATTCCTTCTCAGGAATGCATTTGCGGCAAGACAACGCAGACGCTCTCTTGGCTGCAGCTAACCAGAAGCTGCGGCAGGAGCTCGGGGAATATCTGCCCGACCTCCCTTCAGACAAGTAAGCCTCCTTCAAGGCCAGTCTCGTTGATGCCCGGGCCATTGCTTAGGAGGACCTCATGGAGTCTTCGGTCTCCCACAAATCGACAGAGCTGTGCCTTGGTGTCGATATGAGGAGGACGGCCTGGATGCACGCCACAATGTTTTCATCTGACGTGCAGCAGCAGATCCTGGATCTGTGCTTCAAGGGCGTGGACCTTTTTCATTCGTCAACCGATGACGAGTTGATGAAGAAGAAAACCTCCACTCAAACCACCAAGTCCTTGGCCATCCTGACAAAACGTCGTCAGAAATCCTTCCCTCAGTCCAGGGCAGGAACGAGTTCAAACCCTGTGCTTTCTCTGGCTTCAAGGGGTTTCAGGACCATGGTACACAGAGGCCTGACATGTCGCCTAGCGACAACAGGAGGAAGCAGCAGGTGACTTTGCATAGGTTTTGATGCTCCCCCCTCATCTGCCCCTGCCTCTAACGCCAAGAAGCAGTGATGTCAAGGTGGGAAAACAACTCTTCTGTGGGGTGGCCGTTTGGCTCTTTTCCAGGACACATGGAAGCAGCCTTTCAGCAACCCGTGGATCGTATATCCGTGGTCTGCACGGGCTTCTGTCTTTCTCTTCCTTTGCCTCTAGCATCCTCTACTTCTCTTCGTCAGATCGGGACCTTTTACGAGAGGTCCTTGCACTCTTCGTCAGATCGGGATCTTTTACGAGAGGTCCTTGCACTCTTGGAGATGCAGGAGATAGAGCTGGTTCCTCTTTCAGACAGGGGCTCCCGGTACTATTACAGGAGTTTTGCAGTACCCAAGAACAACCAGGCTGGCCTGAGGGTTGTCTTGGACCTGTCCTTTCTAAATCTGTCTTTACCACAGCAACGCTTCAAGATGATTACTCCCGCGCACATAGCCACGTCTCTGTGTGCAAGGGACTGGATGTGTTCCCTGGACCTCAAGAATGCATACCTGCATGTATCCATCAACCAACTGTATCAGAAGTTCCTTCGGTTCACGATTATGTCGTACCACTTTCAGTACAAGGTTCTGCCCTTCGGCCTGAACTCGGCCCCTCATGTCTTCATGAAGTTGATGAACGCAGTGGCAGGCTTTCTCCTCTTGGAGTGCCATCATCTGTACCCTTATTTCAACGACTGGCTTGTGAGGACAGGGTTACCTGAGGGGGTGTTGCACTCCTGCCAGAGATTGGCAGATATCTTTCATCAGCTGGGGTTCTCCCTGAAGCAGAGGAAGTCACAGTTGTGCCGATCTCAGGATCTGGTTTTCCTAGTGTTGCGTTGGGACACTACAGTCCAGTGGGTGTTCCCTACACCCGAGAGGCTCCTGTCCCTCTGCAAGGCTGTGGGACACTTTCTGGCCAACTCAACCACCTTGGCCTGATGGTTCCAGCATATTCTGGGTCTGATGGCCTCCTGTGTGCTCACTGTACAGCACGCTCGCCTCCAGATGTGGCGCCTCCAACTCCACCGGGCAGCCAATTGGGATCAGGTCACGGGGTCTCAGTCAGACAGGATCCCAGTACCACTGCTCCTGCTGCCAGATCTTCGATGGTGGCTGATGGATGGCAATGTTTCAGTGGGAGCCCCCCTCACCTGACCAGAGCCTACTAAGGTGGTGAGTACTGACTCCTCTCTTTCGGGCTGGGTGGCTACTCTGGAGGGCTGTGCGATTCATGGAGCATGGTCCATGATGGAAGCCCTCCCACATATTAATTTTTATAATTATAATTGTTCATTTATTACTCGCCTAATACCAGCTTGTGGTTTCTAAGCACGGGATCAGGATTCAAACCTATGTTGCACTGCGTTGTCTTGCTTTCAAGATAAATGCATTAGCCCTGAGCTATCCTTCCTCCCCGCTATCAATCTGCACAATCTCAGGGCTGTGGGCTTGGCCCTCAAGGAGTTTTTGCCCCCCATCAGGGACAGGTCTGTTCTGGTCAGGATGGACAATTCTAATACGATGTTTTACCTGAACAAACAGGGTGGCATCTGTTCCCCCCTCCTCTGCATGGAGGCAGTATTGATCTGCGAATGGGCCCCGGCGAAGGGAGTTTGGATTTCAGCAGTCCACCTCCCGCACCTCAGTGCAGAAGCGGACCAGCTGAGCCACTTGGGGTTCAACACCTATGAGTGGGAGTTGCACACCGACTCCTTGTTGACCCTGTTCCAGCATAGGAGGTTTGCGGACCTGGATTTGTTTGCATCCCCTCTGAATTCCAAGTGCCCCCAGTTTGCTTCACGGGCAGGACGGGGATTTCTGGGAGCTGCCTTCCAGATCTGTTGGCACGGGCGCAGGGGTTATGCGTTCCCGCCCACCCCTCTGCTCCAACGGACCCTCTGCAAGTTTCGGGCTTCGGTGGGTTGGAGCCTCATCCTGATTGCCCCCCACTGGCCTTCGAGACCCTGGAGTACCCAGAGGAGGGGCCCAGTTACAGTATAAGAGTAAATGGACTAGGTTCCGCCATTGGGCTTTTGACAAGGGTCTGGACCCTGTCACATGTCCCCTGAATGACGTACTGGCTTTTTCAGCACACCTGGCTCATTCTGGAGTTCAGGTGGATACTTGCTGCACTTATTTGGCGGCCATTGCGGCTAACAAGAATTTCCCTGAGCATGTGTTTTTTGCGGCCACCTTAAGGGGTTGTCTAGGTTTTCTCCGCTGGTGCATGTGCCGCTCTCGGTCTGGGACCTCAATGTGGTTATTGCCGCTTTCCAGCACAAGCCTTTGGAGCCGATGTCCTCTGAGGACATCTGCTTGGTGACACTAAAGACAGTTTAAATGGTGACTCTCTGGTGCTGGGTTACTGAGCTACAGGCTTTGTCCTTGTGCAAGCCCTTCACCACGTTTCATAACGACAAGGTCATTTTGCACACTCGCCCAAACTTCTTGCCCAATGTGGTCTCTAGATTTCATCAGAATCAAGAGATCTGCCTGCCGGTGTTCTTCCCGAACCCGCAGTCCGAGACAGTGAGGGTCCTGCATTCCTTGGACCTCAAGAGGGTCCTTCAGGAAGTCTGAGGCATTGTTCGTGACTCCCCCTGCTCTCAGGCTTCCAAGGCTTACATTGCTCTTTGGATGGTTCAGGCCATTTCGGAGGCGTACACGGCCATGGGCAGACCTGTGCCTGAGGGGATTCATGCCCATGCGGTCAGCGCCAAGGCCACGTCTGTCACGTTTCAGAGACATGCTTCTTGGGATGTCATCAGCAAGGCAGCTACTTGGGCCACTCCGTCGGCCTTCTGTAAGCACTACTCACTGGACACCAGCTCCAGACGTGATGCAGAGTTTGGTCAGGTAGTTCTGAAGAATCTTTTTGCTTTGTCCTAGATGGGTTATCACAGCTCCACCCTATGTTCTTGTTCGGTGGAATCACCCACAAGGATGGAGGAAAGGGGACGGGACATATGAGTAATTAAAGATACTCACCATAGTGACAAGAGTACTCATAGCCCAGAGTCCCCTTTCCTCCATACGTCCTACCTGTCTTCCCCCGCTAGTATGCTAATGGCTAATATGCAATAAGTGTAGCCAGGTATCTAAGTGTCGAATGTGTTCAAAGGGGGGCCTTGGCAGGGTATGCCACGCCTGAGGCTGTGCCCCTGCGCATTATAATACATTTGAAGAGCAAGCTCATTTTTCACTGCCAATGGATCCATTTGCATCCCCATGTTGGGGGACGTCCACAACGATGGAGGAAAGGGGACTAAGGAATATGAGTACTCTAGTCACTACAGTGAGTAACTTTAATTGATAGGTTATCCTCTCACTTTTCTGTAAATGTTGGCACTTCGCCCATCCACACACTAGGATTGGGGTTAGTTGCAATTCAGATCCCCCCCTTTTCATTATATCCATACTGTGTCTCTGTAAAGGTTTTTCATATATTTGGACTCAGCATGCCCACCTATATGTCCCGGGAGTTCCCTCTGCTAATGGGTGGGCTCACCGGTGTTCGCTGGCATTGATTCTCTATCTCTCGTGATCTGCTATCGTAGGACTCCAGCCTTTCTCCTTGCGGTCTCCTTCTCTTTGTTCATCGGTCCTCCTTGGCTTGTTCTGCACATGCCTGGACACGCCTGGCTCCGGTAAGGGGTGGGCTGCTTTTCTCCATCTGCGAAAGCCCAGGAGTGCCTCACCAGCTCCAGGCGTTCCCGCAGCAGTTCTTCACTCTGCATGATTCTTTCTTCGTCTGTGAGCCTCCGGCTCTTCGCAGCGAGGTTCGGCTCTCGCTCGCCAGTCGCCACAGCAGCTGTCAATGCCTCTGTGTGGGCTGCTTAAATTTCACGGGTACAGGTGTGTGCCGGGAAACAGTAGAACGCTTGTTGAGCTTGTGATCTCTTTTGCGCCATTCTCTCTTCTTCGTCCCAGTATTTCGAGGATTCTGGGAACTGTGGTCTATTAGTGACAGTTGATTTATGAATAAGCATAAAAAGATTTTGATGGCTAAGTGGAGTTGTCAAAGGTGATTCCATCAGGTTGGCAAAGTTAGTTTATAGAGTTTGTACGAGGCGTTTCCCAGTACTGCATGGGAAAAGAGGTGATGCATGACAGTAGGCCATGAGGGTTTCAGGCATGGAGAGGTTATTTCCAAGGGAAAATGGGTGATACCATGTCTCATCCGATGGAGCGGGGACATTTCCCCAGAGGCTGTCTCCTCCCATGTGATCCTCCCTCATATAGCCACCCTCAGGGTCAGGTTCAGGTAGCGGATGCCGTCCCCTCCCCACATGGGAGGAGGTTACCTCCGAGGGGCTCAGTGATGACTCCATCAGATTCATCACATACCCTTCCCCCAATGCTGCTGGTTCTTTCAGCATCTATTGGAAAATGGGAAAGAAAGTCTACCTTAACCTGTTTTCTTCCATTTCTGTGTTCCACCTTAAAACAACAGGGCTGCAAATCTAAGAACCAGTGCATGAATCGTGCATTGGTGTCTTTGCGGAGGCTCATCCATGTTACTGTAGCATGATCAGTAACCAACCTAAACCTTGTACCCGTGAGAAAATACTTGAGATAGGTTATTACCCATGTTATTGCCAAAGCCTCCAATTCAATAGTGGCTTAGTTCCTTTCCTGGGGAAACAACTTCCTACTAATGTATAGAAAAGGGTGTTCAATGCCATAGTGATCTTGTGAAAGAACTGCCCCTAACCCAACGTGCAAAGCATCCGTCTGTAAAATGAGATCCTTGTTGAAATCTGCCACCTTCAACACAGGTTCACTGCAAAGAATGTGTTTGTCAAAACACAATTGGTCTTCCTTTGTCCATTTTACTTTCTGGGGCTCTGCATTTTTGAGCAGGTCAGTGAGGCAAGACGTGATAGGTCAATACGTGGGGATAAACTGCCTATAGTACCCCACTAGGCCCAAAAAAGTTTTTAGGTCTTTTTTGTTTTCGGTATTGGTTTTTCCATGACTGCTTTTACTTTTTCAGTCTGGGGCTGAACTAATCCATTGCCAACAACAAATCCAAGATATTTGACTGCTGATTGAGCCAAATGGCATTTTGGGGTATTTGCTGTGAGCCCTGCCTGTCTCAGTGCTCTTGTAACTAACTATAGGTGGTGCAAATGTTCTTTCCACGTCTTACTGTGGATGATTATATCTTGATGTTTGCTCCATAGGAAGATGTGTAAGAACAGAGGACTTGGTCCATTAATCTCTGAAAGGTGGCCGGAGCCCTGTGTAGTCCAAACCGTAATACCATGAACTGAAAAAGTACAATGGCGGTGGAAAATTCAGTTTTCTCCTTGTCCTCTGTATTAACAGAAATTTGCCATATCCCTTCATCAGATCAATTGTGGAAAGGAAAACGGTGGCTCCCAGTCGGTCAATTAGATTGTCAATCCTTGGCATAGGGTAACTGTCGAATTGGGAGACCGCGTTCACCTTCCTGAAATCGATGCAGAATCTTCATTATTGATCTGGCTTGGCAACAAGTATTATCAAGGAGGACCAATGGCTCTGAGAGGGTTCAGTGATATCGGCTCTCAGCATGTTCTCCACTTCCTCTATGATAATATCCTTTCTAGACTCGGGTATCCGGTAAGGTTTTAAATTGACCACTTTTCCTGTCGGTGTTTACGGATGTAATGAAAAACCCTTTCACTGGCCCTGGTTCAGTTCTAAAGACATCAGGTAACTGTTCTAGGAGGTCCAATAGGTCTTCCTTTTGGTTTTGAGGCAGATCGGGCAGAATCAAATTGTTCTTGATTCATCAGAGAGCAGTATAGTCAATACTACCGTGGTATTTTCAACAGGATTCTCCCTCCATTGCTTTGTGAGATTTATGTGATAAATGTGGGTTGGACCAGGTCATTTGGACAACCTTTTGGTTTCAGACAAAGGGAGGAGAACAAGGATTTTCTGCCCAATGGAAAAGGATCTAAGCAAAGCTTTCCTATCATCGTATCTTTTCTGGTGTTCTTGCGCCTTTACCATATGCATTTGAACTATTGTCCTTACTGTAGCTATGTGTTCCTTCAATCGTTGGGCTGTTTGGGTAAGGGGCAAAATGGCTTTCTCCCGCTCTTACCCTGTTTCCCGCAACATATCAAGGACATCCTGTAGCTCTCTGGCATATAGCAGTTCAAAAGGAGAAAATCCTGTTGAAGACTGTGAGGTCTTCTGGGACAGCAAAAAGGGCCCACAGTGTCACGATATCCCAGTTTTTGCCGTCTGCTTCCACTAGTTTTTTCAAAATATGTTTAAGGGTATTATTAAACGGTTCTACTAATCAGTCTGTTTGTGGGTGATAAATGAAAGTTCTCAATGTTTTAATACATAGAATTTCCTTTACTTCTGACATCAATCTGCTCATAAAGGTAGTCCTCTTGTCTGTTAGAATCTCCTTTGGGAACCCAACCTGTGAAAAGTATGGAATCAAATGTTTAAGAATGTGTTGGGTTGTATTATTGTGTAAAGGGAATGTCCCAGGATAGGGTCTGTGTAAAGGGAATGTCCCAGGATAGGGTGAGAAACCAGATGGTGTCTCACCCGCTAGTCCCCGGGGGATCTGTCACTCAGGTGGCCAGGACACGACCATCGCCTTTGGATCCAGACCCTGGGGTGGAACAGTGCAGGAGGATCACCTGGGTGAGGGGTCTTCGGGGAGTGGGAATGGGAGTGGGAGACTGGATGGTGAGACGCAGTATCCCTCTCACTGTTACACTTTTTCCCCATCCTACTCAATGGGAAATTTAGAAACTCAACCGCCCCCTCCCCTCCTTTTCCTGCAGGAACACTTTTACACAGACAGCCCGCTCTGAGAGAAAACAGACACACACCCGAGCCGTGCACCTGACATGTCCCAATACTATGGACAGGCAAAGTCAGGCAATTATCGACAATCACTCACACCAGACTTCCATTACATTTCCCCACACGGCTAAAAGGCGGAGCACAAGAGGACACTCTGAGCGAGACAAAGCACACAAAGGTACAGTAGTTTCGAGTCGGCATGCTGAATGAGAGGAGAAAGATGGCAAGCACAAGAGGTTTCTCAGAAGGCCAACTCCCTTGAACGTTTGGACAGGATTCAGTTACTTTCAAGAGACCTTAAAGTGATCCGGCTCCATGAATCTGCTCAATTGAAGGTCTCTGTACGGTATCCAGATAAGAGAAACAAAAGTAAAAGATTGATGTGAGGTATAATTGTGTAAAATGAATCAAATTGGTACTGTGATGGCTCAAGCAAAACCCATCACACATTTGAAAGTCTTTGATTAGAATAACAAGAGGATCTGAGCCCGGAGGAGGGGATCCATAGTCCAAGACCGGATCAGGGAGACAACATTGTGAACATTGTAGAAAAGGGAGCTGAGCCCGGAGGAGGGGATCCATGGTCCGAGCCCGTATGAGGGAGAACAAATTGTGAACATTGTAGAATAGCGATATGACCCCGGAGGAGGGGGATCCATGGTCCGAGCCCGAAGGAGGGCGACCAATCCTCTGAACATTGTAGAAAAGGGGTCTGAACCCGGATGAGGGGGACTCATGGTTTGCGCCCGAAGGAGGGAGACCAATCTTGAACTTATGAATGGGAGTACCCTGACAAAGGAAATTAACTTTTGCATGTTGTTTGTTGCGTCAGGCCCTCTGTAATAAGAGACTGTCATTGTGAGAGAGAGTTTTGCGGAAGGCCCTGATGCCGATGTGTTGAACTGTTGCCTTGTGGCCAAGACGCCATAGTGTGTGCGAAGGCCGTACCTGCTGGCTTGCTCCGTGCTGAAAACTGGGTAAGGGAAGCCAACTGCTCAACTATCCTGACATATTTCTTGAACACGTTTCTTTTAAATACATTGTTATCCCACAACATTCTCTATTTAGAAGTAAGGATTGGCAGTAGGTTTATTAGTATAGGCCCTTTAATTTTGACAGACTCCACTAGGACTGCGTTATTATTATTTGATTGTCGTAGCTTTCTCCCATCCTTAGATTTAGGTTTAGATAGGCGTTCAACCAACCCATTTAAAGTTCAATAAACACCCTTGAACTGCGATCACTTGTGTCTGTCTTCCCTGTTTGATACCATGCCTTCCTTACAATAGCAAGTAGCATAATCCACTATTACCAAAATATATCGGTTCCCAAGTTTGGATGGTTCAAAGGGCCCAACTATATTCATACCTTTATGTGAAAAGGGCACATCAATGAGCATCTGAAAACTGGTCTTTTGGCATAAGGCACAATTTAGCAATTTAGCACAACATTTTTTACGTCAGCATAAATACCTGACCAGTAAAAACAACTCAATATTTGTGCTAGAGTTTTAGCCGCTCCTAGATGACCACCTGTCAAATAGGAGTGTGCAATCTCGAAGACTATCTTTTTGTGACTTTTGGGCACCATTATTTGGGATCTAGGAGTACCTTCAGGACCAATGTCTCCTCTATAAAGTAACCCAGTTTTTAGGAAAAATAATTGACCACCTTTCTCTCTGCCTTCCTGTTTGGGTAACACCTGAAGGAAGTAAGGGATCATTCCTTTGTGCGAATGCCAAATCCAGGATAATTTCAGGTTCTTCCCCAAGGGCTTTTGATGGAACTACCTTGGATGTAGAGGGGAAGTATATGTCTGCTTCTCTAAAACCTTTACTTCCTCTCTGTTTTATGAGAGTTCTTTTTTTGTTTTCTTTTTGATCATTTTATATATAATTTTAGAATAAGCCGTACAAACAAAGGTGACCTCAACCTATCCATAACTTCAGGCATTTGCACTCATATTACAAGATGCATAAACGAAGCAAACAATCAAATATAATCATATTGAGATACATAAAAGCAAGTCCTTAATAAACTACTACAAATCTCTATCAGAGTTCTTAATTTCCTTGCTTTTAGGACAGAGAGGTCTCTTCAGAATCCCCTGTGCTATCTTCTCACCTGCCTTTCACTTGATATGCCTCTTCTCCGCTGTTTTGTACCAACATTTTTATGTTGCCTCTATAATCATGGGTCTGTGACTCTCGCTAGGACGTCTACCATATCACCAAGCCAGGCCTGACTTAGTGAATCATTTCCACGTGGGGATCTGAGGACCAAATCAGTAGGTATTAAAGCTCGGTCTCTGGGTTGTATCAATTGTCTCCTGCTACTAGACAAATCAATCCCAATGGAGTGTAGCTATTGATGGATCAGAAGCTCTGTTGCCGAGTTTCTCGAATCTAAGGTTTCCCCAGTTTGTGTCAACTGAGCACAATCCCATTCCCTACACCATTTATTTATTTTAAAATCTTTTTTATTAGGAAGTAGGTATTATCATACAAGAATCAAAGCTGTAATCTTGCCTTCAACAGAACATTGTGAGAAACCAAAGGGTCTCTCGCCCGCTAGTCTTCGGGGACTCGTCATCCAGGCAAGCAGGACACAGCAGTTGCTTTTGCATCCAGTTCCTGGGGGTGGACCAGTGCGGGAGGATCACCTGGGTGAGGGGTTTTTGGGTAGTGGGGGTGAGGCTGCCGACGGGGAGGTATGGTATCCCACCTCTTTTGTTTATCCAACCACTCCTATTCTTTAAGATTCACTGAAGTCCCAACTCCACCACCCCTTTACGCAAAAACACTTGGCCGATGAAGATGGTGACTGAGAGTTACAGCCTTAACTTTCACACATCATACTGGACCTGTCCCGCTTATCGTGTCCGGCAAAGTCAGGAACTTGACTCTAGGTGTATTCACCTGATTCCAATTAGTTCTCCTCACACAAATAAAAGGCAGAACCCAGAGACACACTCTGAGCAAGGTGGAACATGAGAATGAGCAGAACTACCGGGACAAAGGCAAACCTACTGGAGCAGAGCAACGGACCAAACGGTGAGAGCAGTGGGTAGAAAACCCCAAGGGTTCCCCACTAGAGCTTGTTACCTCCAACAGGCTGCGGAAAACACTTGGAGCAGGCCAGGTCCCACAAGTGAAGACTGCATTGTGTTTATTGTATTAGAAGCAGAGCCTGAGTGTGTCATCCTGCCTACAGGGACAGCCTTACTCCGTGAGGTCTAACGTGGCGAGGAGAGCTGGTTGAACCACATTTCTTTATTTTGAACACTGATTTTTCCTTTTGCATACATTTCTCCTTTTTACACTTTTTGTACAAGAGATAGGGCAGGTATTAGGTTTTGTTTGAATAAGCCATTTTAATTTGACTGCGTTATTTTTATTTGATGGTTAAGACTCCTCCCATCCTAGTTATAGGGCAAAATAGGAGTTTCTCCAATCCAAGCGATATCAATAAAGGTTTTACAAAGTGTACCCATTGTGTCAGTGTCATACTGTTGATACCATGCCTCCCCTACAAAATGAAACCACAACAACCAGAATAAAAAGAAAAGAATGTAAAAATAAAAAGGACAGAAAGCAATGCATCAAGTATGGCTTATCACACAGTTCCCAGATTGGTGTTGGTGTGCGCTCACAGCGTCCTGTCTCGGGGAAGGGTGCTGTGAGGGGTAAGTAATGCGGGGCAGATATCTGCTTGTAGTTTTCCCAAAATATGCCATTTTCTTAAAGTAATTATATAAAGAAAATACCTCACTTGCCCTTCTCTTCAGAGGAATTCCCTACCCATTCTAGAGGCTAATGGAACATCCTCTGGCATGAGTAAACTGGCCTTCACACTAAACAACACACATACAAAGGAAATGATATACCAACACCATATAATAAACAATATCAACACAATATCTGAATGGCTTTTTCTGTCCTGGGTAAGATCCCTTCCCCAGGATTCAAGTCAACTCCAAAATGTTCAACAAAAGAGAAGAAAGGTTTTGGACCAGTTCTTGAAAGTTCAAAGTCAAAGCAAAGTCCAACAAACAAAAATCCACTGGTAACAACTCTTGTTCCTGGATGAAACGATCCCTTTCCAACTCCCAGAAAATAAATAGCACCAATGGTAAGCCTGGTTATGATGATAAATTGTCTGTTCTTCAAGATAATTAGCCACATTTAGAAAGAAAGTGTAATATTCTCCAAATGTCAATAATACACAATTCTTTAAGACTTCTTCAGTTACAACTTTACATGTGGCTTCACATGGGTTGCTGCTTTTGTTTTCAACAACCACACTTCTACTGTTGGTACTATGAGACCAGTCACCTTTGTCCCATAGTATGTTACTGCTTCAACCACTTCAATGTGACATCCGCTGACAGCTTAATATACCACCACAGTTCAAGAATTTACTACTACTGCTCAGTACTTTGGAATAGATAGTCAGGCTTAAACAATGCACTTCAACCCCTTCCGGTAGGCAAAGCACTCTTCCTTTTTATGACTTTCTATAAAAGGGAGCAACCTCTTTGTCTCTTTCATCTGTCTTACTGCAACAAGAACAACCTGCTCACAAGACTCTCTCCTTTCTAGCTTCAGCAGTCTTTCGCACCACAGGTTGTATTCTACGTCAGAGTATTCTTCACAAGCATTTGGTTCCCCTTCCCCAGCTTTGTTCCCACCTTTCTGGTAGTTATCAGCCCAAGTAATTACCCAGGGGCTTATGTGCCACTCCTTAGCTTCAGGTAACAATGGTTTACTTGTTTCTAATAGCATTTGATTGTTGCCAACTTCACAGTGTAGTTTTATGGCTCTTTAACTCTTGGCAAGACAGGTTTCACTATGAAAAGGGTTTACCTCTTGGCTTGGGTAAGCTTGTTCTCAATGTTTTAGACTCTTTACTTAGTTGAAATAGAAAGAATGTCACTTCTGGATACTGTATTGAGCTCAGTCTTTCAAGTGAAAACACAATTAGGTACATGCAACCTCTCTTTAAGATAGAATTCACAGTTTAAAGTTGAATGAATAATGGTACTCCTGTGTAATGGTAAAGAATGCAACTCTAACTTCCATTGGGAAACATAATTGGGTACACGCAGCCTTCCTTTGATGGAGTTTTCGCTCTTTGTATTGGTAACTTGTATAGCATCAATGTTAGGAATACAGTAATGGTTTAAAAAGCGTTCATTGCTCTCAGTTAAGAACACATGACCACTCCGAAAGCCAGCAACAAGTTTTAAAGTGTTCAACAATAGATTTAAATTCCTTTTCTTTCTCACGCGAATGTTAAAGCTTTCATGATAAGCGTTAGAAGTCCGTTGTTGATAACAAGACTTCAATTATACTGAACAGATTTTACCTGCTTTTAGCCATATGCGAGTCACTTAGGAGCTGGCTACAGTTACTGGAAAGGCTTGTGCAATGTATCTGAACGCTGTGCTTCACTCACTGGCTTCACTGACACTGTTTTTGTAGGTTCCACTCCTTTCCCTGGACTCCCTTCCATGAAGAGAGATTTGTTTTGCAGGAGACTCATTGCCTTTGCTGACCTTGTCTGAATCAGTACATGCCTTCTCTGAAAATCCCTTGCAGATATCCTCTGTCTGTAAGAAGAGTTTCAGAGAAACCTGTTCAAACTCCTAGGGGTCCAGCGATCCTGTCTACACACCCAATCCCTTAGGGCCTCATGGTTCAGGTGTCCAGACTGAGATCTAAGCCCAGTTCTTTCCCCATGATTCCACCACATTCTGATTTGAAAAATGCAAAACCTTTATTTTCTTTGTCAACAAGGTTTGTACCTTTGGTAGAGTTGATCTCTAGACTGGTAATGTATCTTGCAATAAGACAATATGCACCCATTCTTTGATGTGTCTAGACCAACCTATCAATAAGAAGCTGATATGACCGTTTGTGTGTATCTGGTTGTGGAGTCATCAGGTAATAAAATGGTGGCAAAAATGTTGCAGGTAAAAGAAATTGCGGCAAAAATGATGTGGTTTGACCCAGTAAAAGTGTACCTCATTATACCATTTGAGGGGAGTGGGGGTGTCTCCCGTTCCCCTTAAATGGTATAATGGGTCCAGGGGTTGCGGGGGTGTCCCCCGCATCCTTTAGATGATTGTGGCGGCAAAACCACAGCATTTTTGCCGCAATATTTTGTATCCACGGCCATTTTTAAACATTGAATCGTTGTGGAAAGCAGAGTTGCAGCAACGCACATTTTGAAAAATGATTTGGACACTTAATTCTTGGGAAGATCTATGAGCACTGGCACTGTGGTCCAGATGTAGCTTTTTGATGTGCATGTCTGGCTTTTGATCTAGTGTTTAGGCAAAGCTGTATGACATTAAGTGTTGAGCCCTAATTGGTGCTAAAGAAGATATGAGATTTTGGAAATAATTCACAACTCATTGGCTTTTGCCAAGTCTCTGAGGATCTCTACTCCAAACAGGCCTTCTTTGATTTGTCTTTCATCAGTAGCCATCTGGCCTGGCTGCACTTGCGCCCTTTTGGACACTCTACATCTTTCCCATTCGGGGGCAAGGAGCAAATAAGCTCACACTTCTGGTTCTTGTGCACAGTTTTGACTGAGCACTGCCTCCTCCTCCGAATCCCGTGTTGCCTATTCTCTACCTTTCCCTGGCCTCAGGAAAAGATATTGATTAAGGAGGATACAGAAGACTTTTGCAAAGGTGACTTAGAATAGATTCCATTTTAGGAGATCGAGAAGCTGTGGTATTTAAGATACGTCCTCATGCCCAAAATAGGTGGTGGTCTTAAGCAATGTTAGATTTTTACCTGCTGGACAAGATCCTTCAGAAAGAAAGTTTAAGGTGGTGACCGTAGCCAGGATCCTTTAGTCCTTTTCAAAGGAGAACTGGCTTGTATCTCTCAAAATCTAAGAATAATATATTCCCAGACATGGTACTGATGTCTCATTGGGAAGAACACATTACCACAGATTACCTTTTGGCTGACATTCGCCCCAGACTCTTCAGTGGTGGCTGCTCATCTAAGCTCACGCCTTCCTTTATGTGGACAACAGCCTTTTAATAGCCAAAGTGGTCTTTATGCATCTACAAGACGGTCTCCCGCTTGCATTTCTTGGGTTTTTACATAACATCTTAAAGTTCTGCCTTTTTCCATCATCCAGATTCAGGGGACAGTGCTCAATGCTTGATATGAGTGTCACAAAATATCTCTGTTTCATTCATTCTCTATTTAAGTTTACAAACCTTTTTCATCTCCCAGGTCTAATGACCTGGTGCATCTTTCTGGTGACAGAGGTACACATGAGGTTGCAAACCCTATAATGGGGTCGCTGTGGCCACAGTTTTTGGGACAAGTTGAGGATCTGGTTTGATTCCTTTCTTGGAGTCACCTCAGTTTTCTGTAGAGGATGGTGCTGTACAATTAGCTGCGTGGGTATATGTCTTAACAATCTTACACCCATTTTGCACTGCCAGATGATATTTCCCTATTTTGGATAGGGGTCTCACCTGTCGAATCTTTTGGTGAGGAGTCACTGGGATGCCCCACACAAGATTTGTTGCCTCAACGGAGTTGCTTCTTTCCCGTCTACACAAGAGAAGTTCATTCAGATCCTTATCAGCAGTACTGCTGCAGTGCAGATTAAAGAGGGTGGTGTGAGCTGCTTCTGTCTACTCCAAGATTAGGTGTTCTTGGATGCATAATTAGCCAGGGACACCAAACATCCGGCAACCCCACCACCCCCCCAACTGCAGGCTATAAGTGACATGGAGATGAAAGACATTGGGCTTTATTACTGGTTTGGCAGTATTGTGGTAAAACTACAGGAATACTGCCAAACGGATTTACTGTCACTGCCACTTGGCCTTGCAGAATTACCACTGGGTCGCAACTGGTAGAATGGAGGTGTTTGGCCCCATGTATGAACTCCATGGGATTTTGGCAGAATTACCACCAGCTGTAATTCTGGCAATTCTGGTGATTTCTGGCAGTAAGACAGCAGAATTACCTCCATCATTTTGCTGATGGTTTTTCCTCCCCTTCACTGCTAAACCTGTACTACGGTGGTGTGGCAATGTGACGGTAACTGAGTTACCTCCATTTTACCACTGTTTCTTACCGCACTGCCATACTTGTAGTGAGGCCCATTGTCTTTAGGACTTTTTTTGTTTTTAAAAAAAAAAAATTATTTTGAAAACAAATAAACAATACAAACCAAACTTGCAGCATTATTTACAACAGACTCATGAACATCAATTAACGCTCATTACTGCTCCCCAAATCGCCCCCCTCAAGAGCTTATTTGCATTTCTCGTTCTGTATCCGCTGCGTGTTGCTGGGTATCGCTTCCTTCCGAAGCTGCAGAATCCACTACTGTGCCAAACAGTCCTGTTATTAACATTCTCCAAGCCATCAGGTTACCCACATCTTCTTCCCCGCACTTGCTACATGCCTCCTGCCTCACCACCGTTTCAGCCTCCGCCCATTTTTGCAAGTCCCGCCACCATACCTCTACCCGTGGCTTGTGGCATTGCTTCCAGCCCATGGCAATCCTTCTTTTAGCAAGCACATATGCCAGGTCCCTCAGTTTCCCAAGGTGTTTAGTATTCCGTGGTCTGGGAAACCCTCCCAACAGGCAGGCCCAGGCCGTATCTATGTTGAGCATGACCCCTTTATCCGCTAGTTTCCGTGCCACTTCCCACCAAAAAGCTTCAATCACTGGGCAAGACCAGAACATGTGTGTCATATCAGCATCTTCTTCATCGCATTTTGGGCATGCTTGTCTTCCTGCGTTTGCAAACTTAGATATTCTCTTCGGGGTCATATAGGCTCTATGCGTTATGTATAACTGTATCTGCTGCAATCTAGCATTTCTGGACACCTTCTTGTGGTATCCTATAGCACGTTCCCACATTCCATCGGTCATCTGTGCCCCCACCTCCGCTTCCCAGTCCAGCCTCAAATGAGTCAAATCCTTCCCCATCCGGGTCATCACCATCTCATACAGTCTAGAGATCTCGTGCCCTCCTTCTGATATATCATATATTGTTCCCATTAGGACGTCTGGCTCTTCCGCCTGTACAGTCTCTGGCCAGGTTTTGCGAATAGTCTGCACTAGCCTAAGATACATGACATATTGGCCTCCATGCAAACCTGTCTCTTCTCCCAGTTCTTCGAAATCTTTAATAATCCCTTCTTGCCATATGTCTCCCAATGTGACCAGCCCAACCGATTCCCAATAGGTCCTGATTATCATCCTGAGTTGGTTGTCTCCCCTAGCTAAGGCGACTAGTGGCACCTGTGGGGAACACGGGCACAGGTTCTCCATCAGTTGGCATACTCTGTGCCACATCTTCCACCCAAGCAACAGCATACCCGGGCGTTCTTTCATTTCGAGTCTAGGCACCCAGATAATCTCCTTTAAGTAAAACGGGGTGCAGTCCTGCCCAAACAGCCTAGATTCAGGAGTTTCTTCAACAGAGAGCCATTTGGTTACATATTGCAACTGACTAGCTACATAATAGGCCTCAAAATTCGGCAGCTTAATGCCCCCTCTATCATGGAAGTTCTGTAGCTTCCATAGCTCCACTCTGTTGCGAGTGCCGTGCCATAGGAAGTCCCTGCACATGCTGTTCAGTTTGACAAAAAACGTTTTGGGTATCAAGTATGGTATATTACTGAAGAAATGTAACAGCCTAGGCAGGACCACCATTTTGAGCATCGCCCCCGTCCCATCATCGCCAGCGGCAGCTTCTCCCAAAACTTCATATTTGTTCAAATTTTTTTCACAGCCACCTCGGTGTTATGCAAGTGTTCCCTCTCCACCGTATGATATACATCTATTCCGAGGTAGCGGAAGGAATCAGCCGCCCACGGTACGGACAACACTGGCAACCGTTCCAGAGGGGGTCCTATGTAGCTCCCCAATGGGAACATGCTCGATTTTTGGGGGTTTACCGCTATGCCGGACAGTTCTGCATACTTTTCCATGACCTCTAGAATATACTGAAGATTTTCCTCCGGATATTTCAAATACAGTAGTAAATCGTCAGCATACAAGGATATTAGGTGTTTCTCTCCCCCCGCCTCAATACCGACCATGTCATATTGTTGTCTGAGGTACACTGCCAGGGGCTCTAGGGCTAGAATGTATAACATCGGGGACCAGGGGCACCCTTGTCTGGTGCCTCTACTGAGTTGCCACCTCTCAGATATCACCGATCCTGTGCGTACTCTGGCCAGTGGTTCACTGTACAATAATTTTGCCCACCTAACATAACCCGGCCCCATCCCGTATTCTTCCAGGGCCGCCAGCAACCATGGCCACCTCACTGAATCAAAAGCTTTGACTGCATCTAGGGACACCACAGCCATTTCCCCATCGCTCCTGTTTCCCTCTTCAATCACCCGGTGGAGTCGCCTGTGGTTGTGGGTTATATTTCTGTTGGGGACATAACCTGTCTGATCCGGGTGTATCAGTTTGCTGATGCCCCTTCGCAGCCTATTGGCCAGGACTGCAGTCAAGATCTTGCTATCCTGGTTCAACATTGACAACGGCCTATAGGAGCCACAGCTATGCCCTGGCTTGTTGGGCTTAGGGAGCGGCACAATTAGCGCTTCTCTGAGCGATTCCGGTAGCCGACCCTTCTCAAAGGACTCATTGAGCATCTCTAGCATAGGGGGGAGTACTTCCACTTTATATATTTTGTAAAACTCACCAGGGAATCCGTCTGTGCCCGGGGTCTTGCAGGTGGGCAGCTGCTTCACCACCTCCTCTAATTCCTCTAAGGTAATCGGTGCGTCCAGCTCCTCCCTTTCTTCATCACTAATCTTAGACATTCCATGTCTTTTAGTGTTTCTCTAATCTCCTCCCGATTGCCCCCTCTTCTGTCCTCATATAATGTTCTATAATAGTCCAAGAATGCCTCGTTGACTCCTTCCTGGGTGTCAACCACCTCCCCGTCTTCTCTAGTTATTGTCCTAATCGGGGGCATGGGGGTTTCGCTCTTATATAACCACGCCAACAAGCGGCCAGTTTTATCCCCACCTGCATGTTGCCTCTCGACATACTTCTTGTAGTTAAGGTTGCAGAGCCTTTCCCAAAGCTCTGCGCACCTCTGCTGCAACTCGAGTACAAGTTCCGCGTCCCCTCCTGCCCTGTTGCTTTCACGCTCCAGTTTCTCTTCCGCTTCCTCTAGTTCCGTTAGGACCCCACCCTGTAGGCCTTTTGACTTAGCAATAGCAGCACCCCGCAATACCACCTTAAAGGCTTCCCAGAGTGTGCACGCTGAATCTACGCTGCCTGTGTTTACCTCAAAGTACTGTGAGATCGCATCCCTGATATCTTCCCTGAAGACTGGGTCTCGGAGCGCCTCCGCCTGGAGGCGCCATGTGGGTATCCGCGCCCTGGGGGGGCAGGGCTGCCAGGTCAGCACCAGAGGCGAGTGGTCAGACAGGACCCTCGCTCTATATTCTATTTGGGTGGTCTCTATCATCACATCTGGCGTGGCAAAAAAGTAATCCAGCCTCGTGTGCAGGTGCTGCGGAGCTGAGTAGTGCGAGTACTGTGTTTCATTAGGGTGTTTCAGTCTCCAAACATCCACCAGCCCAAAGTCATCTAGTAATGTCTGCAGAACCCTGGCCGCTGGGGTGGGCTTATCAATCTTCCCATCAGATCTGTCAGCCTTTGGGTTGAGCACACAGTTGAAATCCCCTCCCCAGATAACCGCTCCTCCCATACACGCGCCCAGATGAGTACATAGGGTTCTAAAATATGTTGCAGTGTTTTGGTTGGGGGCATACGTATTTATAATGCACACCTCTCTATTCTCTACCAAAGCCTTTAATATGACCAACCTCCCCTCCGTGTCCACCACCTCTTGTGTAAGTTGGAGCGGAACGTGCGGTGCCACCCAGACCAGCACTCCCCTAGCGTAGGCAGAGTACGGAGAGCCCACTACACTACCTCTCCACTTCTTCCCCACCAGTTCCAATTTTTGCTGGGTCAAATGTGTTTCCTGCAACAACGCAATATCAATCTTCTGTCTTTTTAAGTACATCATGACTTTGTTTCTTTTTAAGTAACTGTTAAGTCCCCTGACATTCCATGTTACGATCTTAAGGTCTCCCATGGCTCATGAGTGTCTTCTTGCCTCCCACGTAGCGACTCCCCTTTGCCCACGTTATACAGATACAGCCCTCCATCTTTGCTTGTAGCTTCTCGTACCAGCTCAAACTCCCCATAACTATGTACACAGCAAATCCCCAACTTCCCTCCCCTCCCCCCACCCGTCCCTTCCCCAACATCACACACCCCAACTGCTGCCCAGCTCCATTCTCGGAACTCAGGCACCCCCACATCTAGCCCTGCAAGCACCAAACAATGCACAGAGCTCAGTAGGGTGAAGTCGCCCTAATGGCCACTTAACTAAAACTGTTGTGTGGTAGAGAGAACCGCTCTGTAAGGCTCCCGTTAATTCAACATTAACTACAGTGCTTATAACATATCTAGTGCAATAGTCTGACCTTCTCTACTGAAGGTTGCGCAAGCGACTATATTCAAGTCCCACGTGCCACGCCATCTTCTTCGTGCATCACTTGTCTCTTCCGTGCTCTTTCTCCATCCGAACTTCTGACTCCTGGGGACATCCTTGCGCGTCGAGCCATCCCATGGCATCCTCCGGGGTCTCAAAGAACAAAGTTTTGTGTTTATGAATGACTTTCAATTTTACCGGATACAGTAACATATATTTGTGGCCCGCCTCTCTCAATCTCTGCTTTACCGTCCCAAAGTTCATGCGGCTACGCTGCACAGACAGGGTGTAGTCCGGGTAGGCCGTGATGTTTGCCGCTCCTCGTGTGATCGTTCCTCCCTTACGAAAGTGTTCCAATATCCTCTCCCGATCTCGGTAGTTAAGAATTTTGGCTATCACCGGCCTAGGCGGGTTCCGCGGCGGCGCCTCCTTGTTAGAGCTCTATGTGCCCTTTCCACTGCAAATCCTTGGGATAGGGCTCCTCCGGGTATCTCTTGCAGAAGCGTGGATTCAATGAATTCCGTGGGATCGTGGCCCTCCAATCCCTCCGGCAGGCCCACAATACGGATGTTGTTCCATCGGGCTCGTCCTTCCGCCTCCTCCGCTCTGCTCTCCAAGTTGCCCACTCTTTGTATCAGGGCATGCAATTCAGCCTTATGGGAGGCGCAATCCGCGGTATTCGGGCTAACTTCCTTCTCAAGGGACTCCGTGCGTTCCGCCAGGGCCCTGACATCCTGTCGGAATAGATTAACGTTCTCCTGCACCTCTCCGACCTTGAGGTCCAGTGCCGTTTTCAGTTCAGTGACGGCTAGTTCGAGTTTAGATTCCCAGGCCGCCCTTAGGTCCGCAATCGCAGCTAGGACTTCTTGGTTAGCGCGCGAAGTCGTCATGCCGCTTGCAGGCGGCTTGTTCCTGCTCTTGGTATTGTCTTGACCCAGGGACGTCTTAGCGAAGTCGTCTAAGGTGGGCTGTTTCGCCTTCGGCCTCACCGTTCTATTCGACATGACCCAGAGGACCTGTATTTTGCACAAGTGACAAATGTGCACTCAGTACACCCCTTTCTCTAGGTCACCGTGCGGCCTGCTTCTTCCTTTGTTCCGGACATTGGTCGGCCATTTTGTGTCGTCTTTCGTCTCCGGCACTCCCTATCTTTTCCACACCGATCTCTGCCGCCGTTCCTCCTGCACCATCCAGAAGTTCACCACGCGTGGCCCAATCATGCACACACCGACATGTGTATTTTCAGCGGTCGTCGGCCCATCATCACGCACTTTTTTGCCCGGATCATTACAGGATCTCGGGAGCTCCTCCAGATCACGTCCTCCTACATGGCCCTCTTAGCCACGCCCGGCCTTTAGGACTTGATGTATGCCTCAAATCGATATGGTTGCCTCTGGTGCAAGCTCAAAGTATCTTCCTAGTAGCCTGTTGCCATCCGATTTGATAAAGTGATCTCTGAATTCTATCTTTCTTAGAAAATTCACCTTCTAGTCTTCTATCCTCCTCCCCTTCATTCTAAGATGGAGGAGAGTTTTAATTGCTTTCATATTAAATGTGTGCTGAGCTACTAAGTCTGTTAGTTAAAGGAGACTGTTCCCAAATAAACTATCTTTAAGACATATGACATGTACAATTAAACTTGCATTGTGTTACCAGGACTATTGCCTGCTACCTGGACCCTCCTACACATTTTGGCAAGCTTTATTGTTTAGCTTCTTCAGCAGGGTAAAATAATGATTTGGAAGCTTTTTTCTTCAGCAGTTTCTTTTTTTTTTCTCTTCTTCATTTTGGTTACCACCCTTTTGAGTTGCTGCTTTGGTATTTTTGCAAGAGATGATGATTTTTTTGAAGCCAGGTAGAAATTAGAAGAACAAACTCCTTAACTTTGCAAAAGATGTTTCTTATGGTTACAGTATTACTTATATGCCGAGTGAGGAGGCAGTTGCAGGGACAAGCAAATCCCTGCGGCTATGTGAGGTCTACTGTGCATACTTCCTGTGCTACCTGACACATTCAGTTCTACAACTACTTTGCTCCTTAGTCACGAGAGTGACCTAAGCAGTCTGAATGTCTCCACAAAACGAACTAAGGTGAGACTGTTCCATCATTATTTTTGAATTTGGACACAGAGTTATAATGGCCAATATACATACAGCCATTTATTTATAAGCAGCAATTCCTTACAACTGCCTAAGAAGATAGTCCTGAAGAAGATGGCAAAAATTACAGAGCCCGTTGAAACCAGTTGACACAGATGAGGAGACAGCGGCCAGGGTCCCGCTGCAATTCCCGTTACAACTAGGGGTAGACCTAAAGAGAAGATAGTCTATGCCCCTGGTCAAAGTCTTCATAGCATGCTCTTTTTAGCTCTTCAGCTCTATAGTTAGAGCACAAGTTTTAATAAAGGTATATATTCACCTACAGTATTGGTCAATAAAGCAACATTTGCCAAAATACTGTTCGAGAATGATCCCCAGGAGTCATTTTTAACACTTCATAACAGTAAGGTCTGATACTATCCCTCAAGTCTTTAACACAACTATCTAAACAGAAACCTTCACTGGGGCCAGTAGATGAGAGTCAAGATGAAATAACAAAAAAAGATAACTAAACAATTGTCCTTATTTTCTTTATCTATCCACTATTGGGTAGGCCTCACATCAGTGCTGACTAGAGGCATGGGACAGATAGAACCTTCTCTGTCTTCTCTTTGCCTGTCTTCCAATTTTTTCTTTGATTAATGTCAAGATTCACCAAAAACTGAGAACTAATGTAAAAAGAAATAAAATCACACTTTTTTGTTCGCAAGACAGGTTTTGATCAGTTCTCTCTGCTTCTCTCACACCTCAAGACAATCTTACTCATCTACGAGCACCATAGATGCTCAGATGTATTAACAAATTATTAGGGTGTGTTGCCCCTCTTCCCTTTTTCGTGTTACACATTACTTCTACGTATCACAAATTGATCCTCAGACCTACTCTGCTGAGTGTGCGTATTAGTGTGATTCATTATAACTTTAGTTGTGGCACCGTTTAAAAATAAAAATAAAGATGTTATGGCGTTTTCAATAGTTTAACACATACTTTTGTACAATACAGGTGCACATCCTATATGGATCATTGAATGCTTATACAATCTGCAAATTTCCTAACATGTATTCCCTCCCTCTCCTTGACCCAACATGTAACTAGTTACTTTCGCAGTCTACTATTGCTTCCCAGGACTTGCATATGGACCACTTCTTATATTCAGGCAGTTCTACTACTGTATGTATTCTTAATTTGTGCCTTTCGTCCTAGATCACAGCCTACTGCTGATTGGTTTCAGCCGAGAACACTGCTTGTATTAAAGCTTTCCATAGTTCCAGATTAGTCAAGCTGTCCGGTTGTGTTCTATGGTCTGCTTTCTGCCAGACAGAGGTTTCCACCATTGACCATTTCTATAAATCTGCCCACCAGGGTTCCACCGTCAGCTCTTTCCGGGATTTCCACCCCATAGCTATCCTTCTTTTTTGCTAGGATATATGCCAGGTCTTTCAATTTGTCTATGTGTTTCACAGTTTTTTCCTTGTAAACGTTCCAAATAAACAGGTAGCTGGGGATTGGACGTTGCATTTTACCTCTGCTTGTAATAATTTTGCCGCTATCCGTTCCCAGTATTGTTGGATCATGGGATTGAACCAGAACATGTTTAGCATACCAACATTTTCTTCCATCCATATGGGGCAGTTCTGTGTGGGTGCATCTTTAAATTTCGATATTTTTTGGGGTGTTTGATACGCTCTATGGGTAATAAGCAATTGTAACTGTTGCAGCCTAGCGTTTCTGCATACCCGTTTGTGGTATGCTAATAAATACCCTTAACCAACCTGTGTCTGTAAATGTGTCCTCGCAGTCTGTCTCCCACTTCTTTCTTATGTGTAGCTCTTTGTCTGTGGACTTGGAGATGAGCAGGTCGTATAGTCTAGAGATACAATGGCCTCCCTCTAAAATCTCGTATAGGGTATCTACTACACTATGTGAGAAACCTGGGGATATTCTCCCAGCAAGACCTCAAGAATCCCTTATTCAGGTGGCCAGGGAAGGGCTGGCACTCTCAGATCCCAATCCTGGGTGTGGACGAGCGAGGGAGGATGACCTGGGTAAGGGAGCCTGGGGTTATGCTCGGGGAGGGGCCCCAGGTGAGACGCTGTATTTTACTTGGGAAGAAGAAGAAGAAGAGGAGGATGAGATACCCTTAGGCCTTTGTGGGCTGTGCCACATCTTCCCCCCTTCCTCCCGTTGAATCTTTCTTGCCCAAATCCACCAACCCCTCCGTATATAACCAATCCCCTAGGATCCCAAACCCTGTCACATTCAGAAACCATCTCTCTCAGAATCCCTGTTGTCCCGTTTTCTACCCGACTACTCCCAATCATTCTTCTTCAAGTCTCACTGATTATTATTTTCCACACTCCCAACTTGCTCAGATAAAACACTACCGTTCCCACAATCCCCCTTGTTTATTTCAAGATCCTAGCTATTCCTGTTTGCCCCACAAACCCTCCAAAAGCCTCCTTTCCGAAATCACCTACACCCCTAGGACGAAGGTTGTAATTCCATATAGCACTGCTTCCCCATCCTACCCCGTAGAACAATTTGACACTCCGACGCCCCCCCTTTTCTGACACAAACACTTTTTTGCCCCATGATAAACAGACTCATGAACCTGTTTTCCTGATGTGTCCCAACCCAGGGGTCAGGCAATCAACCTGAATCACACACAACTGACGGCCCTTTCCTTTCCCCACAGGGATAAAAGGTGGAGCAAGAGAGCACAGTACGATCAAGGCAGACTGCACTACGAGAAAGCTATCCAAACCCGGCAGTTCAAAAGGAGGAGAAAGGCAGTGAATATCGAGAGGCTAACAAGGAGAGACGCGACCTTGCCCTTTTCAACGCAGACCCGCAAAACCTCCACAGAAGGAAACGTTAGACCGAGGACAATAGCCCAAGTTTGTTGCAGCAGAGATGTCAACGGTACACAGAGTATGTCGACGCTGATAAGCTAGAGCGAGGGAGATTCCTGCTTCTGTGGTACCGGCCTTGACTCCAGTTTCAAGGAAAGCCAAGCGGTTCATCACAGCCAGTGAGTCGAAGGGAGAGCCTGTAAGAACCGGGCTGTGGTGAATGAAAGTTGCAAAGTGAGAAAACTAAAGAACTGTAAAATTGTAAAGGGGAAACCAGCTGCAGAAAGGGAAGGACGCCACGTGGGTGCTGCAAAGAGAAGCTCTGGTAGATCCCCGTCTGAGTAAAACTACAGATAATAGAAGGCCGTAGGAGATCCGACAGGATAGGTCAAAGTGATCATACAGGAGGTCACGCAAAATCCCCGTACAGTCGAAGGCCTTTGACCTAAGGACTGTGAGAAAGCCGGGAAAGTGAATCCCGCAAACCAATTGAAAGTAAAGGTGAATGTGAAGTTGGCAAGAGTGAACCCGGAAGAGGGATGCTAACAAATAGGGGGCAAAGTCTAAAGTCCCAAGAAACGGGATGTCCACTATGAACTGTTTGAAAAGACATTATTGAGAAACAAATGGGAGTGAATCCTACGAAAGTGAAAGGAAAGCCATAGTGAGCCCGATGGAGGGAAGCTTGTGAATGCTGGAAAAGCCATAGTGAACCCAGTGGAGGGAGGCTGAAAGCAAAGAGAGGTCTGCGCCTTGAAAGAGGTGGACCCAGAGGTGAAGCCATCACCCGAGAAATACGTAGAACAGAACTTTGTTAGTTGTGTTGTGAATTTATCAGGGCCTCGGAAACAGGAGACTCAACCCCCGAAGTCCTTGATATCGATAAGAACCAAGTCGAGAGGGATCTGGGCCCGAACAAGGGAAATCCAGGGATGAAGCCATCCCCCAAAGTCCAGTAAGAGAAGGAACTATTATTGATTTATGGCATACAATTTGTATATATGTATTTGTATTTGTGGATTTGTATAGCGCATATCCGCAAAGGGAACCAGTCAAAGTAATATTGCATCTGGGTGCAGATGGTAAAAGAGCACACAAATAGAAGCCAGCTTTAATTGATACATTTTAGATGAAAAGGTGAGTTTTTAGTTTTTTCCTACACTCCAACGGGGACTTTTTGTTTCACAGTTCATGTGGTAAGGCATTCCATGCTCTTGGACCTGCATAAGAAAAACGTCGGTCACCCCATGTGACAGAATTTGAGTGGGGGACCACCAAAAGCTGTTGATTAGAGCAACGCAAACAACATTCGGGTTGATAAGTCGAGCTTTTTGACACCAAGTATCTCAGAGACGTCCCTTGAATGCACCTAAAAACCAAACGGAGGGTCTTAAACAACACCCTCTGTTGTACAGGCAGCCAGTGGAGATCTGTCCGAGGTTGCAAGATATGTGAGCGACGTGGCAATGAGAAAATCAACCTAACGGCTGAATTCTGTGCAACCTTTAAGCGCTGTATTTGCTTCTTCGGAACACCCATAAGCAGGGCGTTACAATGGTCGAGCCTTGAATTAACCAACGCACCGACCACCAAAGGATGATCTTTGGGTAGAATCAGTGGTAATAAAGTTTTTAAAAGTCTGAGTTGGTAATATACCGATTTCCTTGTTTCATTAACCTGCAGATTACAACTTAAATCTGCCTGCCAAGTACAGCCTAGGTTTTTTTTTTTTACTTTTGAGGCAGACATTGTGGATGCCTCAAACAGTACGGGACAGGGCACATGTGATAAAGTTGTTACCAGTATTTGCTTGGGGCCAAACAGGATAATCTCTGTTTTCTTTGGATTGAGCTGGAGCTTGGTGGCGACCATCCAGCTCTTGATTTTGCTAGCACATGCAAGTACTTTCTTCATGGCTTCCAAAGGTTCATTTAGCCGCATGTAAATCTGCGTGTCATCGGCATAAGAATGATAGAAAAGACCAAATTTGGCAAAGATTTCCAGCAGAGGATGGATATAAATATTAAAAAGCAATGGCGACAATGAAGAGCCCTGAGGGAATCCACATTTGACTTTCAAAAAGTTTGAAATAAAGGATCCCAGCTTAACCTGTTGGAATCAGTTAGTAGGAAAGAAGTAAACCATTGCAATGGGGCCTCAGAGACTTGGGCCGAGGCAGAAAGTCTTCAGATAAGTATCTCAAAATCAACGGTATCAAAGGCAGCCGAGAGGTCCAATATAACCAACATGCTAATGTCGCCCTTTTTGAGCGAGTCCATTGATTCCCCAGAGCATGATGAAGCCTTTGAACTAGACGGTAAGTTGGCTTTTAATGTGGAACTCTAGGCTTAGGTATGGCGCGGCCGAGCGTTAGTTATTTATATGACTCCTAACCTGTTGTGTTCTTTTCTCTTGCAGGAGAAGTCTGGCGGCGTCGAGTGGAGGCTGGCTGTTCGGAGGCCGGTCTGCGGCTGCAGGATGAAGGTTCAGCGAAGATGAAGAATGGAACATAAGCTCCCGCTTAGCTGGCCGTCCGGATCAGGTGAAGAAGCGCTCCAACTCCGATGGCGATGGGAGACAGGTAAGATGCGATGTGCTGCAGACTATGGAGTGCAGGAGATAGGTGAGATGCGTGTGCAGCGATGGTGTAGCTGGAGACAGGTAAGGCGTGCTTTCCGTGATGGTGCAGCTGGAGTCAGGTAAGACGCGCCTTCAGCGATGGAGTAGCTGGAATCAGGTAAGATGCACGACGAGGAGAAGAGCAGGGAAAATAGGTAAGGACGGCGGTAAGCATTACGCTGCAGAAAGCAGACTAACGCGTAGTGCCAGTATGTAGGCGGGTTGGCATTAAATAGGCTGGCTCCGGCCCCTCCCTTTGGCCCCGCCCTGTGGCTCCTCCTTGCCACTCCCAGAGGTTCTTGCACATGCTCCCCAATGATCCTCTAGGGCCACGGCCGGCCCTGATGCACGTGCCTTAGGCACAAAATGTGCAAAGCACACTTTTCTATGAGCCTGGTGCCAGAGGCGCCAGGACTGGGTCCATTTGGACCTTGTAGGTGATGAAGACATGAGCCCTTGCCCAGTGGCCATGGCAGCACTCCCCCTCAAGGCCCCTCTCGCGGGCGTTCTTCTCGCTGGTCCTGGTTTGGCGGGGTTATTTCGGTGGAACCGCCTCATTAGTCGAGGTGCATGGACAAATTCAACAGGTTCCCAAGTGCGATCTTGAGGTCCGTAACCCTCCCAGTCGATTAAGTAGTAGAGTTTTGATTGTACTTGTACTATCTTGGAGTTCAGAATGTCTTTAACCTCGTACTCAGGTTCCCCTTCGATAATTTCAGGCTCCGGTGGTTTTTTGATTCTAGTCTCTGGTTTCACAGGCTTCAGGAGGGAAACGTGAAACACGGTGAATTCGCATTTTGGTGGGTAGATCTAATTTTACAGTGGCAGGATTGATGATGGCCTTGATGGGGTAAGGTCCAAGATATCTTGGACGGAAGACCCAAGGTATATTTCTGGATGCCAACCATACTTTATCGCCAATTTGGTAATGTGGAGCTTCCCTTCCATGCCTGTCAGCAAACTTCTTCTGTTATTCCTTGGCTTTGGTTAGATTCTTGGTTGCTTCCTTAAGAATTTGAGTAATGGTTTTATGTAGAGATGTGATCGCAGGCATTTCTAGTTGTTCATCAAGCGGATCAAAGGAGGACGTCCGAGGATGTCGACCATTCATGATATAGAATGGGGTTTGTCCAGTACTAGTGTGGATAGAGTTATTGTAGGCAAATTCAGTCAACCAGAGATGTCTTTCCAGGATCCTTCCGTCTGTTGCAGCATGCATCTCAGGTACTGCTCTAGCGTCTGATTGGTTCCCTCAGTTTGACCATCGGTTTGGGGATGGTGACTGGTGGATAGGCGAAGATCGATTTGCGCTAAGTTACAAAAACTCCTCCAGAAGGCTGAGACAAATTGCATCCCTCGATCAGAAATCAGTACCGAGGGGAAACCATGTAATTTGATTACTTGTTCTATGAATACAGTAGCCAGAGTCCCAGCAGTAGGAAGTCCTTTTAATGGAATAAAGTGTGCCATCTTGGAGAATAAATCTACCTAGATTTCAGCCTTACCTGTAATGTCCAAGTCTCTTCCCACTTCTGTCTCCCCCCCCCCCTCCTCCTCACCTGATGAAAGATCCTTGGGTAGCTTCTTCCTTCTTTCTTTAATGGAGGATTTCTTTTTCAGAAGATACGGTCTACCGCAGAACAACGCCACAATGGTTGACGGAAGTTTTCCGGAAACCAGTGGACCGGGATCCGCAGTAGCCAATGGGGAAAAAGCCTAGTAGGCAAAAAACCCCGGAATGTCTTTGCCAAAGAGAGTAATACAGAAGTCACGGGAGATCGGTTGAGTATCCAAGATTCTCAAGTAAGCCAGGTAAGTGCCAGAGTTTATAGGTAGAACTGGACTGGAGAAGAGCGAATCAGAGCAATGCTCGGTGCCACAGGTGAAGAAATGGAACGAAGCGCCGCCGAGAGGGAGAAGCAAAACGCAGGCGGGAAGCCGGGGAAAAACTAGGCGGGGAAGAAGGAAAGCGGAGCGGAGAGAAAGTGAGAGAGAACAAGGCAGGGAGGAAACTCTGAGCGAGCGCCCGGAACCGAACAAGGGAAAAAAAAAAGAGAAGGAATCACGGGTGGGGGGGCAAAGGGTGCCCAGAGCAGAAAAGGAGGGGCTCAGCAGAGCCAAGGGAAATGATCGGGAGCGCAACAACAGAAGGAATAGCGAGACACAGTTGCAACGCGGCGAGCCGGCTGCATCAGAACGCTAATATTGCTGATAGCGGCCATCTTGGAAAAGACTAGACCGCAGCCTGGGATTGCGGTCCCAACGTGGTGGGACTACCTATGGCTGCCGAGTTTCCACCGACCCCAATGCTTGACAAAAAAGGGGCGCATGACCGTATGCCCCCCACCAGAGCAGGAGTTACCCGGCTTGCCGGGGTGAGCCCGATAGAACTTCCTCACCAGTCGGGGGGCATGTACGTTAGAGCTGGGCTCCCACGAATCTTCCAGGAACGCAAACATTTCAATCATCCTCGGTGATAACGAGAATCTTTGATATCAGCCACCTCATATTCTTCTTCCTCAGGCCCCTGCTCCTCCACAGATCGAACCAGAGGTGTGGCAGGAATGCCGGCCAAGGCCGGACGTAACTGGGATGAGTGGAACACAGGATGGATCGTCTTCATGCAATTTGGCAGCCGAAGTCGGAAAGCAACAGGATTTATTCGGGAAATCACATTGTAGGGACCCACGAACATAGGTGACAACTTGGTATTGATATTTGGTCGATAACCATACTGTAACGCTCACCTGATTCCCACGGAGGCGCCGGTCTTGGCAGGATGGTGTCTGTGACTCGAAAAGTGAAGTGCAGGACTCGATTGGCTTCCGGGGCTGAGCCTCTTCGCGCTGTGTGTCTAACTCGAAGAGTGAGATATCTGCAGGTGAAAGAATATGGGGTTAATGATCTGGGGTTGTCGGGTATCACTCTCCCTTTCCCTTCCTCGCTTTTCCGTGGAGCCCCAAGGTCAACGTGCTCACCTTAGATAGGTGAATGCTGGACTCTCCATCTGCGTCTGGTGCAGGGTGCCGTTGCCAGTTCCTTCACTGGGTGAAACGTAGGCCTCTTGACATCAGAGGATTGCTACCGTCGTTAACTGCACGAACGGTGAGTTTCCGGACACCTTTTAAGTCCTTACAGTCTTTAGGTGCGTGGGCACGTTAAGTGGAACAGGGCTCTGTATAATGCTTTTTCTATTTGTCTTGCAGGGCTCTTGAGGTAGAAGATGGTGTGAAGAAAGCCGAAGTTCGAGCCAGAGTCTTGGAATGAAGCGCTTGGAAATGCGTAAGTAAATGCCGGTTGCCTGCTTTTCAAAAGCTCTCTAACTGTCTCTTTTCCCTTGCAGTTGTGAGTTCGGGTGTTGAAGAGACGCTGGAAACGCCGGAGTATTTGCAGGCGCCCTATTGTGGCGGGCGCGATGGCGCGTAAGTAAAATACCTGTCTAATGTCTCTTCTTTTGTCTTTCAGGTGCAGGATTGCAGTGTTGAAGAAAACCGGAATTCGCGGAGTGCCGGTAAGTAATTCCACACAGGAATAACTATGCTTTTGTCTTCACAGGCGGAGGAGCAGCGTGAAGAGATGGTAGCTGCCGATGGATCAGGTGAGGAAAGCGCTGCGCGTGAAGGTTGCCGTGCTAACCTGTTGTTTCTTGTCTTTGCAGGTGCTACTGAATGCTGGATACAGGAATGGTAAGCGTTTGTTCTTGCAGGTTCAGGATCGGAAAGAAGAAAACTGGAACAGACACCGTGAGCGTTCTGCTGCAGATGCAGAATAACGCGAAGCACGTTTCATCAATCGGGTGTGGTTTAAATAGCCTTGGAGTGATGAGGCGTCTTCCTCCACGGCCTCGCCTAGGTAAGAAAAGAGTTCCTGTTCCAGAAGAGTTCCAGTGTTGTATCCAGGGAGTGGAGCTTGCCCCACCCAGGTAAGAAAGTAGTCCCGGCTCACAGAGGATTCCTATGTGGCTGGTAAGTAAGCAGCATGGTCTGCTGCAGGTAAGTCCACCCAAGCATCTTCATACAAATTATGAGCCCGGCGCTTCCAGTGCCGGGACCAGTGACTTTGATGAGCCTGGTGCCACCGGCGCCAGGACAAGGTCCAAAAGGTCCCAGTGGGGACCGGCTGGTGCCTAGGATGAAGGTTAGGGGCCTGCTTCCAAGGATGTTGGGCTGGTCCTAGCTCCTTAGAAGCAGTGATCATGACACATACCCGTGAACCTGTCTCAATGATGGGTGCGTCAGCGCGTTTCTGATCCACCAGACGCTTATAGCGGTCGCGAGCTTGGGCCAGGGCCAGGGCTCCCTTGGCAGTTCTGTGTGCCTCCGTAATCTGCTGCAATCGATCGTCGATTGTGGGACATACAGAGGTGGAGGCCGAAACAGGCAAGATACTCCTCGGATGTCTGCCAAAGGTGCTGTAAAAAGGGCTGAGGCCCGTGGCAGAATGTGTTAGTTATTTTATGCAAACTCTGCAGTGGGCAACAGATCATACCAGTTGTCTTGTGTGTGATTTGTGTAACACCGAAGATTTGCTCCAAGGTCCCGTTCAGTCTTTCTGTCTGTGCATTGATTTGTGGGTGGAATCCAGAGGACAGTGCTCGTTCTATATACAGCTTCTGACAAAGAGCGGTCCAAAAATGTGAGGTAAATTGACTTCCCGATCAGAAATTATGTTAGTGGGTAATCCGTGCAAGTGAAATATGTCCCGCACGAATACCTCTGCCATTTGTGAGGCAGGTGGCAAACCCGGGAAGGGGGAAAAATGAGCCAACTTCGTAAGCGAATCCACATTGACCATGATACATGTGTGGCCACAAGAAACTGGAAGATCCACCACAAAGTCGGTGGAAATTTGTTCCCACGGGGCTCCGGGCAAGGGAATCTGTTCCAATAATCCAATGGGTTTTTTGAAACAATGTTTACTTCTGGCACATTGAGCACACGCTTGGACGTATTTCTTAATGTCGGAGGACATTCCATGCCAAAAGAAAGATCTTCGAACTAGTTCTTCTGTGTTCTTCCTTCCCCGATGTCCTGCAGTACGATGATCGTGACACCAAGACATAACCATATGCTGTAAATCTGACTGGGGCACAAACAATTTCTTGTCCACAAAGCACAAACCTCTCATTTCTACCTGGATACGTAGTGAAGAAGGAGCCGGGAAAGGTACCCGAGCGGTGGCTGTCCTGACTTGAGAGAGAAAGGACGAGGCGGAGGCGACAAACTCTCTGTTGGGCAAAAGTCTCTCCTTAAGGCACGGGCAAGGATCTTCAGAGACATACCGACGGGGAAAGTTCATCTGCGATCACGTTCTGGCTGCCTGGTACGTAAGTGATTTCAAAGTCGTACTGGGTAAAGAAGTGTGCCCATCTGGCCTGGCGAGAGTTGGCGCATTCCATGTTCTGCAAGGTTTTAAGATTCTTGTGATCCGTTCTGATGAGAAAGGGACTTCCTCCTCCTTGTAAGAGATGCCTCCACTCTTCACATGCAAGCTTGAAAGCCAACAGTTCTCGCTCAATTACTGAATAATTCCTTTGACTGATCGTGAGAGTCTTCGAGAGGTATGCGATGGGATGTTCCACTCCTTCCTCTTCTTGCAGGAGAACCGCTCCCACTGCATTGGCAGAGGCGTCAGCTTCCAAAATAAATCTTTTAGCTTGATTAGGCTGGACCAGAATGGGAGCAGAGCTGAATCTTTGTTTCAAGGATAGGAACGCTTGCTCCGCTGCTGGAGACCAACCAAAAGGTTTGTTTTCTTTCTTTAAAAGAGAAGTAATGGGAGCTACCGTAGCAGAAAAGTTCTGAATGAACTTCCGGTAGAAGTTAGTGAAACCTAAGAATCGCTGAACCTCCTTTATGGTCTTTGGGGATGGCCATTCCAAAATGGCCGAGACCTTCTTCGGGTCCATTTTTATCCCCTCTTGGGAGATGATGAACCCGAGATACTGAACTAAAGAGATCAGGAATGTGCACTTACTGGGTTTCACTAGGAGATGGTTTTCTTTCAGACGATGAAAGACTTCATGGAGATGAGTGGAGTGTTCTTGCGGGGTCTTAGAAAATACCAGGATGTCATCTAAGTAAATGATCACTGAGCGGAACAGCAAATCGGAAAAAGTGCGGTCCATGAATCTTTGGAATATCGCCGGGACATTCACCAGTCCAACGGGCATTACTTTATACTCATACAGGCCATAGGGTGTTCTGAACGCTGTTTTCCATTCATCTCCCGCCCTGATACGCAGGAGATGATAGGCATTTCGTAAGTCTAACTTAGAGAATACCGTAGCGCCTCTCACCGCTTTTAGGATGTCGGAAATCAGTGGCATTGGGTATCGGTCCCGAATGGTAACCGTGTTGAGCCCTCAGTAGTCGATGCATGGTCGAAGTTCCGTGGAGTCCCTCTTGGCGATGATAAACAGAGGGGCACCCGCTGGGGATTTCGATGGTTGAATCCGACCGTTTTTTAAGTTGGCGTCCAAGTATCCTCAGAGTACTTCCTTCTCTCTTACCGATAGGGAGAACATCCAGCCGAAAGGGACCAGGGCGTCGGGTACTAAATCTATATCACAGTTCTCGGGGTGGTGTTAGGCAGAATCCTGTGCAGTTCCCTTGGGGAACACTGCAAAAAGATGAAGACTACAGGAGTAAGCAGTAAACCCAATTGGTAGCAGTCTGCACCACCCAGATTTACCTGGTAGCTGTGGCTGAGCAGTCAGACTTCTCTCAAGAAGAGTAGGGCAGTATGTAGAGTATACACAATAGGGCCAAAACACATTAGAGCAAACAAACACTGACCAGAGCTTTGTATAAAAAGTATATAATTATTTATTTAAAACACACTTTATGGCATATACTAGCACTCTCAATCAAAAGCAAGTTAAAACACAGTCAGGTAAAGTATACACACCTGCCTTAATAGTTATCAGACAAGTCAGGGTTAAAACACTACTATTTGTTAGAACAGATGTGAGCGCTTAACCAAGATGGCACTCTGATAATGTAGTAAAAGGGAGACAAAAAGGCAGAGTAGAAGAATAAAACAGTTCCCAACAATTTTAGGAATTCAGAGCAAGGGGAGAAAGGCAGGTTATACTGTAGAGCCAAAGTTCATAGGCCAGGCCCATTTTAAATGGAGCAAAGTGAAATGTGCCCAGGATCACACGGTTTAAAGTGCACTGAAAGTCTTTGCAGAGTGTTCAAAAGAGGTTGGGGAGATTTAAAAGATATAGTTGGAAGGCCTGGAGCCAACCCAGTTTAGAAGCCAAGGATTTAAGGGTCACCTTTAGCAATCTGTAGAAAGGGAGGCCAGACAGGACACAGTACCTTAAAGAGAAAGGAAGCTCCAGCGGGGGCAGTTGTTCCTGGTAGTGGTTGAAGTTCGTGGTTCCGACCAGGGGAAGAGAAGATCTCGTTGAGGAGGCAACAGAGAGTCGTTGCACTGCACAGGGATGAAACCAGCCGCGGAGTTCCCGATTAAAAGGGGCGGTCCTTTTATTCGCAGTCAAAAGTGGTGAGCTTGGCTATCCGGCCACCGGGGTGCTTGGCACGGGTGATTCGACCAAGAGACGTCTTTGGAAGGCGAAAAGGGCGAACTGGTTGATCCCACCAGCTCAGGGGAAGAAGACTCGTCCAGTAGAAGATCTTCTCTTGTCGTCGGGAAAGTGGTGAGGTAGTTACAGCAGGGCTTCACCGGTGGTGTCATTGTTGCAGATGGCTCAGCTTCTTCCCTCTTCGGATTCTTAGGTCCTGTGGCGACTTCTGAAGTTCCAGTCCCAAAAGCCCTGCTTTTATGCAAAAAAAACCCCATTCATCAGCCTAGCTGTCAATCACACATGCTAAGTGGTGAGCCGAGCGGCTCACCACTGGGCCAATCAGAGTAGAGTGCGACTTGGGTTGCTAAGGCAACGCAGTCCAGGGTGCCAATTCCCCCCTCCACCCTTCCTGTGGAACCCAGACAGAGTGGCACCATTTGGAGGGCTTCTGTGGAGAAGCCTGTCAAAATAGTGGAACAAAGGGCTCAACCATGGTCAGAGTTACAGAGACGGACACAAACGCCATTTTAGAATCGAGTTCTGGCAAAAAGACCCAACCGGTGATTTAATATTAAATAAATAAACCAACGGTATCTTTAACATTGCACCAAAAAATGGTGCGTTTAAAATCAATGGGAAAATCCCATGGAGAATATTCCGGTGGAATATTTCGCGTGGGAACCAATGCCACCAGCCAGAAACTCGACGAGGGGGGGACGGGATAGTGCCCCCTCGAAAACAGACCCAGGGGCAATCGAATTACCCCTTACCAATACTTCGACAATATGATGGTTTGTACTGGTTCTGTTCACAATTTTGGACTAGTAAAGCCAATGGTGAATTTACATGCCCTGGGAGACAGTAGTCAGTCCCAGGGTATGGAGTCTATGTTTGGGGGTCACTGTGACACCCCTGTGGTACTGCACTGAGGGTGCTGTGTACCACACATACAGAAAAACAGATGATACCCTATGGAGTAAAAAGAAACCCCATAGCCCATAAGCACATAACAAGTCAAAGACATACCTCAAATCATGCCTAAGAGTGGGAGTAAAAGAGTCTCACTCTTAGCAGGAGAAAAAAACAAACACCAATAATCCAGCAAAGCTGCTGGGTGACTCACTAGGTTTGGGAACTTAGCCTTATACGAGAATTCTACCTAACACTTGCCCTACCCCCCCCCCCCAGACTAAGGGACAGAAGGATTGAATCCACTCCTGGATGAATCTCATACCTCTAGTCGGTTACAAACATCCTAGAGAGACCATCAGCATTTTGGTGGTGACACCCTGACCTGTGCTCAATGGTGAAATCAAACCCTTGAAGGCAGATTGACCATCTCAACAGTTTTGGATTTTCCCCTTTCATTTGCATTAACCATCTCAAGGGTTGGTGGTCAGTCTGAATAACAAAAGTAGAACCATACAAGTATGGCCTACACTTCTTCAGAGCCCACACAATAGCAAAACACTCTCTTTCAATGGTTGCCCACCTTGTTTCAGGATCCTTCAGTTTTCTACTGATGAAGCAAATGGGGTGTTCCCTACCTTTCTCATCCAGTTGGCTTAGGACTGCACCTATACCTGCATTAGAAGCATCAGTTTGTACAATGAAAGTTTGGTGATAGTCAGGAGCTCTGGGTACTGGAGCTTGACAAAGGGCTTTCATCAGGTTTTCAAAGGCCTGATTGCACTCCTCATTCCATTTGACCTTTTTAGGGAATTTAGGAGAGGAGATCACATTCAGTGGAGAAGCTATGGTCCCATAGTTCTCTATGAAATTCCTGTAGTACCACCTGGGTCTGAGTAGTAGGTGTTGTCCAATTTTGCACAGCTTCAATCTTACTGGGCAAAGGCCTTATTTCACCACCGCCTACCTCATGTCCAAGGTAGACCACTTTACTCTGCCCAATCTGGCATTTACTTGCCTTTATGGTCAGATTGGCCTTCTCAAGGGCCTGCAAAACCTGTCCTAAGTGGTCAACATGTTCTTCCCAGGATTGGTTGAACACTGCAATGTCATCCAAATATGCCATGCAGAAGTCCTCCATCCCAGTCAGAACCTGATTTACCATCCTTTGGAAGTTAGCAGGTGCATTCTTCAGTCCAAAAGGCATAACCTTAAAGTGGTATAAGCCAACTGGGGTAGAAAATGCAGTTTTCTCCTTGGCATGGCCTGTCAGGGCTATTGCCAATAGCCTGACGTCAGATCAAATGTGCTGAAGAACTTGGCTGCACCAGGTTCATCCACCAAATCATCTGTCCTCGCAAAGGATGGGCATCAGTCTTGGTGACTGCATTAAGAGCTCTATAGTCCACACAGAATCTCAGTTCTTTGGATCCTGCCTTTGGTACTAACACAACTGGGCTAGACCATGGACTAGCAGAGGGCTCTATTACCCCGAGGTCAAGCATCTTGCTGACCTCTCCCTTGATGTGGGTTCTTACATTCTCTGACATTCTGTATCCTCTGCTTTTTACTGGCAGACAGTCACCAGTGAGTATATCATGCTGTCCCCAAGGGGTCAAGCCTGGTGAAAGTGAGAACAGGGAGGCAAACTGATTTAACATAGATTTGCACTCCTCTCGTTGCCCAGGTTTCAGATTTGAAGAGAGATTAACTCCTTCAATCTTTTCATCCAAAGGTAAGCCTCTGAGGAGATCAGGGAGAGGTTCACTCTCTTCTTCCTCTGCTGCTGAAGCTAGAATCAAAGCTCCTACTTCAGGCCTAGAGACATAAGCCTTAAGTCTGTTGGTGTGGAAGACTCTGGGAGCCTCCTTGGGGTTGCCCAAGTCCACCAGATAGTTGACCTCTCCAAGTTTTCCCACAATCTTGAAGGGTCCCATCCATTTGTCTTGCAAGTAATAATAATTCTTTAATGTGGTATAGAATGAAAATAAAACTTTACACATATTACAATTTACAAATTACAAAGCATTAAACTTAGATCATAAATATACATAGATATATAGAAAACATAGGTAAATCTCAAATATAAAAACAGCAACTAAAAAGGAACAGTTACACATCACCTTTCCTTATAGAATTTACAAACAATCATATCGGAGTAGTGACTAAGTTGGAGTTGGAGTGAGTATATTTAGGAATAATGATCAATTTCTGTCTCAAATAGGGTACTCTATACATTCCTTGATCTCCTCAATATTGGGATAGTTCCAGTCCACACTCCAAAGCAAGTTCAACCTGTAGCCAGATATTGTAAAGTGCAATGAATAGATGCATATTGCTGGTGTTAGTGCAATAGCACAAGAAAGACGTTTTGCGTATGGTTGCAACATCATGTACGAATTCACCCAAGTAATGTGAAATTGTGGTCTTCAATATCTGGCATTCAGTGAGAAGATGTCTCTAGACATTCTTAGGATTTACAGAGACGGCAAGTACGCTCATCAACCGGGATATTCTCCCATGCACCTCTAATGTACAAAGTAGGCAATTGCTCTAATCTGAACAGGATGATGAAGCGTCTAAGTCTTCTAGAGGGGCAGAGGTATAGGTAGGCTTGAGGTTTCATGAAATTATACAATCTATATTTCACAAAATGATAGGTCTTAAGGCTACTTATGTGTGCGAAATTCTCAAGCCAATCCCAGAGGTCTACTTTTTTTCCTAGTGCATTTAAGGTTTCCTTGGTGACAGTTGCCCCTCTATGTATCCATCCAATGTCTAAGAAAAATTCAGTCATATCTTTATGTAGGGGCGAAGTAGTATATTTTTTGGTCACCTCCTGTTGGATCACCGTTAATAAGAGGTTAATAGAGCCACCTATCATCTTAAGGTGAAACCCTGCTCTTTTCCTCAGTACCAGTGCTTTCAGAGAGGGGAGGCCCAATTCTAGTCTAATCAGGGCCATCGGTACCCCGGGGGGTAACCCTAATATCCGTCTCCAGATCTTGCCCTCCAGCACTTGCAGCCACGCAAGATCCATTGTATGCAGTGACTCAAGGCCATAGATGATCATGGGGGCAAACACTTGGATGTAAAGATGGCGCGTCCTCCAGAGGGTAAAACCACCCTGCTTATTTGTAAAAGAGGAAATTAGTGAGGTGGCTTGCATGGCCCTAGTGATTCGACCCTGTCTGCAGAGTGAGTAATCGCCAATGGGCTCAATTTCGACTCCTAGATAGCGATATGATGGAGCGTAGGGTATGAGATTTCCATGTACTATCAGATTCACGCGCAATACTCTTCTCCTAGTAAATCTTAGCACCTTTGTCTTATCCAGGTTAATGGTCAAGCCATTAATCTTGGCATAATCCCATAGGGCAGAAGCAGAACGCCTCAAGCCACCTATGGTATTATCAAAGACAACCAGATCGTCCGCATATGCTAATACCGCGCACGATACTTCGCCTACTTTAGAAGGGCAGTTATCAACCTCGGCTAGCACTGCAGGGATGTCGTACACATAGAGATTGTAAATCAGGGGTGCTGTGACGCATCCCTGTTTTACCCCACTGTCTTGGATCACATTTCGGGTCATGTTTCCTTCCTGATTCAATCTAAGGCACGCCATAGTATTCTGATGGAGTAATCTCAGATAATATAATAGACCTGACGGGCATCCCAATTTCTCTAGCTTGGCCCATAGTCTCGCTCGGGGGATGGAGTCAAATGCGGCCTTAAAATCAATATACAGAGCGTACAACGGGGGCTGCCCCTTACTAAGTGCCCGTGTACGGAGTATATCCATGACCAAAAGGTTATGTGAGGTGGAAAAGTCCCGCCTAAAGCCGCATTGAAATCTGCTGAGTATTTTATAATTTTCTACCCATTTCTGCATCTCGCCAAGCAAAAGTGAGGCAAACAATTTACCTGCGATATCCAGCATGGATAGAAGCCTATAGTTATTAGGGTCAGTACGACTTCCTTTTTTAAATACAGGAATTAGAATGGCTGTTTGCCAGGACTGGGGAATAATCCCCTGCTCTAAGATCTTGTTGAAGAGTAGGGAGAACAAGTCAGCCCAGAATAAAGGATGACTCTTGATCACTACGTTAGCTAGCCCGTTGGGTCCAGGTGCTCTAGAGGACTTAAGAGCAGCTATTTTGTTCCGTATTGCCTCAGCTGAGACATCGAAAGGCAGCTGGGTGGGGGCCTTCTCTGAAGATCTATTCAAGGTTTCCACTCCTCCTGAGTTTCGGCCTAATAAGAATTTTTCCCATGTCTCCTTACTTATTGAATTAATTAAGGGGCCTTTGGCCTTCTCTCTGTTCTCATTTAGGAGTGACCAAATGCCGCGGGAATTTCTAGAGCAGATAGTTTGTACCAACTGCTGGTGTCTAAAGTTTTTCTCTGTTATCTTAAAGTTCTTAATCTCTGCTCTGTATTGATTTTTGATTTTTCTTAATTTCTCGCGGTACAGGGCCCTAAATAGGTTCATAAATTTCAGACCTCGAATATCCGCTCTTAATCCTCTCTTGGCATCCCTGATTTCTCTATTGAACGGAAGTGTAACCCCCCTGTTTTTAGCATATGTCTCTTATTAGTCGTGGCATGCTGACCTGAAAACCTGGTGATCCAATCTTCAATCCCATTTATCGTCATAAGTTTGAAGTCACAGAAGCCTAGAGCTGAAATAGGTTCAAGAGCTTCAGTGGCCAATCTTATGTTTCTCTCGGACCACACTATTCTGGATCCTGCACAGTTGGCTTGGATGCTACCCATGTTCAAAGGCGCGGAGGTAGGGCTGGGGATACGAAATGTGCACTGCAGCGACGCATGGTCGCTCCATACATTAGGCTTCACGGCCATGTCGACCACTTTAGACTGCAGCTCGGGGCACATAAATATGTAATCTAATGTGCTAGATGATAATCCATTAGACCAGGTGTGTTTCCCCGGCCGATCTCCCAAAGTACGGCCATTAATCATAGCCATATCCCAAGCTCCAAGCAATTGCAGCCAGCCTATTCCTTCAGCCTCCCTCTTTCCATGGGTCATTGAACACCTTACATTGAGATCAGGATTAGAGGATATAAGTGTTTCATCTATCATCTGACAATTGAAATCCCCCATGACCACCACTGCGACATTGCCCGTTCTCAGCCACCAAGAGGACAATAAGTCCTGTATTGCCTCTTGAAGTGAGTCACGGACCAGCTCTCCTGGGGGGTTATAAAGATTGATTAGTAGGAACCTTCCCAAACCATTTTCATCATAATATTCTGCTTCTACTGCCAAAAGCTGCTCTTCAGCTTTGCACTGAATCTTGTGGGACGTGATCGTATTCACTACCCCAGTTAGTAAGCCACCATATGGGCGACCCTTGCTGCCCCGTTTAGCCACCGATTGATGCATAACAAAACCATCCAGTAATAATGGGTCCAGAGACCATGTCTCTTGGAGACAAATGCAGCTATATTGAGACAGTAGGTCTACAGAGCCCTCCGACCTTAAAAGATGAGAAAAACCTTTGCAGTTCCAGGAGAGTAGTGACAAGCATCAATGGTTCTTTAACAGTTGCGGAATGGATTCTAGGAGCGACTTCAGCACTTGCTGTATTTCAGCCAGAGCAGGGTTTTCCCCTCCTCCAGATTTAAGCATATTAGCCGCAGGGGCCGTTGTCATAGTATCTACTGGTTCGGGCAAAAGAACCTTCTCCAGTGGGTCCACATCAATATCTATGTCCACAGCTAACAGATCTTCTTTGTATTTTCTAATTAAAGCCGCCGTAGTCGGGAAAGTACAATGTATAGCAGAGACATTGGGATTTGGGCCCTCCAGGGGTTCAATGAATAGGAAATCCTCAGATTTTAGAACACGGAGTTGAGGTAAATGATATAGTCTTGCTAGTAACTCTGAGCGTGTTAACCAGGGATTTGTGCCACTGGGATACAGGTTCTTGATGAAGCAAATCCGATTCGTGTTTATATCATTCACTGCCCTCTTCTGGGGCAATGATGGGGGCTCAGCAGCTTCTTCTAGCGCCTGTAACTCAGGGATATGCTCCGGCTGTATATGCATACTGGATTCCAGATCAGGCTCAGAAAACATCATAGATACTTCATCTAGGTCCACTCCAGAGGGCTTCTCTTCGGGTATCAACCAGTCTGATAGAGGGCCCTTTGCCTTGGCCGCCCTTTGGGCTGCTCTCACCATTCTTTTCCTGGCCTTTTTTGATCGGGTCTCAGGTGCTGGATTAGGTCCTGCTATAGGCGGTTGGGCACATTTTGCAGCTGACTTATTTTTCAGTGCCTTTTTTGACAATCTACGCTGTTTCCGTGTGGGAGGGGACCGGGGACTATGCTCCTGCTCCTGATCGTCAGCCTCCTCGGGGATTATCTCCATTATACTATTGCCTTTAGGTATATGTTGCACCTCGCCCTCTTCCATCACCACTTCCTGCTCGTCAATCCCATCGGCTATATGCAATGCAGCTGATAGATTAGTTTCTGCCTCTTCTCGAGGGAGGCCCTTAGGACCTAATGCCATGGTGATGGAGTTAGTATTGGCCAGGATACGTCCCGACATCTGTAGGAGTATCTTAAAGGCAAATTGCAGAGCAGCCACCGATGATTGGAGCTCAGTTATCTTTACTGAGCTAGGGTGTTGTTCGATATTATCTTCAGTCTCATTATCCCGTTCATCCTCCATCGATGCCGTTACTAGATTAGGAGAAGCAGACAAGCGTCCGCTGCTTCCCACAGCATTATGCTCCCCCGTAATGCTATTCATGCTGTTTTCTTTCAAGGATGTTATACCACTAGATAGCCTCAAGGGAGTTTGTACCCGCATCCCTCTCTGTATAGTCAGGCAGAGATCTAGAAGGGAATTGTTGTCTATGTCGTCGAAATTGGTGGTATTTAAAGAAATGCCATCATTATGTATCAGTGCTGCCGTTTCCTCGATCACAGTGGAATTGGTGGCCAGGGGAGGATTCACAGGAAAAAACTCGGTTATGGCCCCTTGCGCCACCGGCAAAGCATATTTGGCATTCTTTTTAGCTTTACCTCCTTTCTTATGGGGCTCCTTAGGTTCCTTTATGGGTTGAGACTTATTTTTGCGTAAATTATATATCGAGTGGGAAGCTCTTCTACCCCGCTGCATGTCTACGTTGTAACTCACTTCGATTCAGAGTCCAGAGAGTATAGATCAATCCAGACAGGGGTGGTGAAGTGGGCTGATGTTGATATGCAGAGATAATTCCTCTTATTCTGCACTGGTGAGATGAATGGATTTCCCACCTTTCCCTGAGACCCTCCCTTACCAATATAGTGTACCAGGGAGCTTTATTAGCCCGGATCAAAGGCCGAAGCCCACAGTCTCCGGGAGATACTAGCAGGTTCCCCTTCTTCTTCAATTCAGCTCCAGCTTACTTCCAAGGTAAAGGGTCGCGCTATCAAAGCGGGACCGCCACCAGCTCAGGTGGCCAGGCCGGAGGAGGCTGTACCTATTCCCAGCACTGCAATCAACACTTATGGGGGACTCACTGCCTCTTCTGATCTCTGCCCCCCTCCTCCTACCAAGGAGAGAAGCCCACTGGGGTAGAGGCACCCAGTGACTATATACTCTCACGCTTATTTATGAAGTGGGCACTACTGAGGCCAATCCAGGCCGTGCCCACCTCTTTCAGGGGGGCTCCTTGCAGTAGTGGGGCCAGTCACCAGTACCAGCAGCTAACTGCGTACCGTGATCAGGTAGGCTGCAGGGAACAGGTGCCGCAGGGAGCCGCAGGAAGCCGCCGCGCCGTGCCGCGCAATATTTACATCAACCGAAGAAATTTCCTATCTCGGTGCGGCGCGGCTCAGCGGCAAGCATCCACGCTATTCCGTGCCTCCAGGGCTCTCACCTGCTTCTTGCCTGCACCTGCTTGCACCTGCCTGCACTTCTCCCTGCTGCCTGGGCCTCTCCTTCTCCTTCGTTCTTTCCCTCCTTCACCCGCGATTTTTTCCCCGTCCGCTCCCTCACTCACTCGAGACGCGAGTTAGATTCGGGTCAGATTCGATGAAAGGACCCACTGACGTGGGTTTGCATGTCAAGCCGTGCCTCTTGCTCCAGCACAACTTCTCATAGAGGCCGCCTCCGACACGAGACTGCAAAGTTTGCAAGGCCCTCTGCCTTGTTGGAATCATAACAAGAACTAGCTGGTCTGAGCGAACTCAACCATGTTAGCCTTTTGGTCATGCCAATGCTTGACCAAAGCTTGACCAGCCTTCAAGTTATCACTAGCTTGAGCCATCATCTGTGACATTCTCCTCTGGAGTCCTATCACGTAGTCAGTCACTCTGACTGGCTTGGGGGAGGGAGCACTCTCCAACCCCTCCTTAATCAGGGCCAATGGACCGCTGACTGGATGGCCATAGAGAAGTTCAAAGGGACTATAGCCTACTCCCTCCTGAGGGACTTCTCTATAAGCACAGAGAAGGCATGGCAGTAGAAGGTCCCACTTTCTTCTAAGGGGTTCTTCTAAAGCACCTATCATGCTCTTCATTGTTCTATTAAACCTTTCAACCAATCCATTTGTCTGTGGGTGGTAGGCGGTAGGTAACGCCACAGTTTTTTCACATGGCTTTCATGTAGTGGGACATATAATTTGACCCCCTGTCAGAGATTACCTCCTCAGGAAACCCAACCCTGGTAAAAATACCAAGGAGGGCCTTAGCCACAGCCTGAGCTGTAACAGTCCTCATAGGAATTGCCTCAGGGTATCTAGCAGCATGGTCTACTACAAAAAGGATAAACCCGTTGCCTGAGGAGGTTGGAGGATCAAGGGGACCAACAATGTCAATCCCTACCCTCTCAAATGGGACTCCCACCACTGGGAGAGGCACTAAAGGCGCCACATTCTTGGAACCACTCTTGCCAGAAGTTTGGCAGGTGTGACAGCTCTTGCAGAACTTATCTAACTCAGCCCCCATCTTTGGCCAATAAAAGTAGAGTGAGAGCCTTTCCTTGCCCTTCTTGAAACTCAAGTGACCAGCCAAAGGAATCTCATCGGCTAGCTGCAAGAACTGAAGTCTGTTTTCTTGAGGGACCACAAGTCGTTTATAGTCTCCAGGTGCAGACTCAGTCAGCTCACTGTAGAAGAGGTCATCTTCCCAGTGCAACCTATACTTCCCAGGCTCTTGCCCATCAGCCTGAGAAGCTGCCTGGTGGCAGAGACCTTCCAGAGTTGGACATTCTCTTTGGGCCTTACGGAAAGCTGACCTGCTGGGTCCACCTTCTGCCAGTAAAGACTGCAGTTCAGGATGGTCAGCAGGGTCCAGATCTCCAATAAGTTCTTGGCCTCCTACTAGCTCTTCTTCAGAGTCTAGTTCAACCACACAGGGTTGTACCGCCCTCTCAGCCTTAGCTGGAGGTGGAGTTACAGGTGTAACTTTGGACAACCTAGGGGAAGTCCTGGTTGGAAGCACTGGAGTGCTTGCTGCTGGTTTCTTCTTAGAAGTCTTGGGTTGCCCCTTTGCTTCTGGTTGCTTAGAGATTGCAGTAAGTAGTTCCAGTGGAGTAGGAGTGATTTCTTTTTCCATCATCTCCTTGGGAGAACCTCTCAAGGTTTTCTCCCTTGCAGGTCTGGTTAGTTCCTGTAACCTTTTACTAGGAGGTCTGGGGGTGTGTGACACAACTCCAAGAGTCTTCAGGTCATTTCCCAACAGAACCCTTCCTGGTACCTCCCATTGTACACTGATGGGTATCTTCACAGTCATATCATTGCACTGGATGAGAACTGGTAACTGGGGACACATCTGCACAGGCCCTCCAGCTAACTTGGTGAGGCATTTGGGTGCCCCAGCAACCTCCTCTGCCTTGAAAAAAGATTCATCCACCACAGTTATGCTGGCCCCAGTGTCCCTAGTGGCAGGAGTCTACTGACCATTCACCTGGACACTGTCCTTATAATACTCTTTAGTATTATCTGGTATAGAATTATAGACATCTAAATTCTGTTGTTCCCACAACCCCAGGGACACTAAAGAAACACTGGCTGGGACTCCAATGGGATCATCAGCCAGTAGTAGAATGTTTCCACTTGTCATTGGTACTTCCTCCTCTGGAGCGAAGGCTAAGGAGACAAGCTGGACCCCTGAAGGTTTACCCTTACATCTGGGATCTCCTTTCACATGGTCAGTAGAGCCACAAACATAGCATTTTCCAAATGCTTTCTGGAATGGAGGCTTGCTCTGACCTCCTTCTGGTCTGGGACCAGAAGGTACACTAGCCTGATTTGGTTTCCCTTGTGGCTTACCCTTAGAGTTTTGTTTGGGGCCCTCTTTGGAATTGGAATTATTAGAATTCTCTTTGGAGTCCTTTTTAGGCTGTTTCCCCTCATCCTTTTTCTGAGTTTCCCCAGAATCCTTGTGAGTAGCCCTGTTGGCAACCCACAAGTCAGCAGCCTTAGCTAGCTTCTTGGAATCTAATTCCTTTAAATCAGCTAAGTGCTGTCTGAGCTCACGAGAGCAGGCATCATAAATTGACTCCAACATAAAAAGATTTCTCATGCCCTCATAAGTGTTAACTCTGTAACCCTTAATCCATCCCTCTAGGTTTTTCAAACTTTCACTCACCCAGGTAGCCCAAGGGGTACCATCATGCTTTTTGAGGGTCCTAAACCTCTTAAGGTACTGGGAAGGGGTCTTCCCAAATCTAGCTATTAAAGCTAGCTTCACACATTCATAGTCCATCCTATCCACCTCCCCCAACTCCATTACCACATCAGATGCAACAGGGGGGAGCTTAGAGAACAACCAAGGAAGCAACTGATTCCCTTTGATGTTCTGGAGCCCATGATTATACTCAAACATAGCCAACCAATCCAACACATCCAACTTAGGTTCATACATACCCACAATCTCTTTAGGCATCCGGGGGCTTTTGGGACTGGAACTCCTAGAGCATCCGGGGAGAGAAGCAGTTTCAACAGATAATTTCTTCATCTCCAGCTCATGCTTGAACTCCATTTCTCTGAGCCTTAGTTCTTGGTGCTTTTGTTCAGATTGGACACTAATTCTCTTGAATTCTAACTCAAGTCTCATTTGTTCCAGTTCAATGAATTCAGGATTTAGTGTGAGACCTGGTAAGGGTCCAGTAGACATAGCTTGAGGTGCTAGAGCAGGCACAGGGGCAGTGGGGACAGTTACATTAGCCTCACTTTCCTCTTCTGAATCTGCAACAACACTATCAATACTTTGATCCATATTACCTTCATCACTGTTGTCTACATTTGCTGGGGAGGTAGGTTCCTCTGAACCACTACCCAGACTTTGGTTTTCTAACAATCTTTCTATTAGTTCCATTTTCTTGCATTTAACAGGAAGATCCTTGTGTCTACAAAGAACTCTTAAACAATCAGCAGTTTTTGCAGAAAGGGACTGCTGGCTGTAACTTTCCATAGTTGACTTGTTAAAAAAAATAGCTTTTACAGTGCTAAGCTTCGTGGTTAGTTGCACTAAGGTATTTAGACACTCTAAAATGTATACTCAATACAAATCCCACCGCTGTACACCAGTGTTAGGCAGAATCCTGTGCAGTTCCCTTGGGGAACACTGCAAAAAGATTAAGACTACAGGAGTAAGCAGTAAACCCAATTGGTAGCAGTCTGCACCACCCAGATTTACCTGGTAGCTGTGGCTGAGCAGTCAGACTTCTCTCAAGAAGAGTAGGACAGTATGTAGAGTATACACAATAGGGCCAAAACACAGTACAGCAAACAAACACTGACCAAAGCTTTGTATATAAAGTATATAATTATTTATTTAAAACACACTTTATGGCATATACTAGCACTCTCAATCAAAAGCAAGTTAAAACACAGTCAGGTATACACACCTCCCTTAATAGTTATCAGACAAGTCAGGGTTAAAACACTACTATTTGTTAGAACAGATGTGAGCGCTTAATGAAGATGGCACTTTGATAATGTAGTTAAAGGGAGAGAAAAAGGCAGAGCAGAAGAATAAAACAGTTCCCAACACTTTTAGGAATTCAGAGCAAGGGGAGAAAGGCAGGTTATACTATAGAGCCAAAGTTCATAGGCCAGGCCCACTTTAAATGGAGCAAAGCGAAATGTGCCTAGGATCACATGGTTTAAAGTGCACTGAAAGTCTTTGCAGAGTGTTCAAAAGAGGTTGGGGAGATTCAAAAGATATAGTTGGAAGGCCTGGAGCCAACCCAGTTTAGAAGCCAAGGAGTTAAGGGTCACCTTTAGCAATCTGTAGAAAGGGAGGCCAGACAGGACACAGTACCTTAAAGAGAAAGGAAGCTCCAGCGGGGGCAGTTGTTCCTGGCAGTGGTTGAAGTTCGTGGTTCCGACCAGGGGAAGAGAAGATCTCATCGAGGAGGGAACGGAGAGTCGTTGCACTGCACAGGGATGAAACCAGCCGCGGAGTTCCTGATTAAAAGGGGCGGTTCTTTTATTCGCGGTCAAAAGTGGTGAGCTTGGCTATCCGGCCGCTGGGGTGCTTGGCACAGGCGATTCGACCAAGAGACGTCTTTGGAAGGCGAAAAAGGGCGAACTGGTTGATCCCACCAGCTCAGGGGAAGAAGACTCGTCCAGTAGAAGATCTTCTCTTGTCGTCGGGAAAGTGGTGAGGTAGTTGCAGCAGGGCTTCACCGGTGGTGTCGTCGTTGCAGATGGCTCAGCTTCTTCCCTCTTCGGATTCTTAGGTCCTGTGGCGACTTCTGAAGTTCCAGTCCCAAAGGCCCTGCTTTTATGCAGAAAAACCCCCATTCATCAGCCCAGCTGTCAATCACACATGCTAAGTGGTGAGCCGGGTGGCTCACCACTGGGCCAATCAGAGTAGAGTGCGACTTGGGTTGCTAAGGCAATGCAGTCCAGTGTGCCAATTCCCCCCTCCACCCTTCCTGTGGAACCCAGACAGAGTGGCACCATTTGGAGGGCTTCTGTGGAGAAGCCCGCCAAAATAGTGGAACAAAGGGCTTGAGCTTGGTCAGAGTTACAGAGACGGACACAAACGCCATTTTATAATCGAGTTCTGGCAAAAAGACCCAACCAGTGATTTAATATTAAATAAATAAACCGGCGGTATTTTTAACATTGCACCAAAAAGTGGTGCGTTTAAAATCAATGGGAAAATCCCATGGAGAATATTCCGGTGGAATATTTTGTGTGGTAACCACTGCCACCAGCCAGAAACTCGATGAGGGGGGACGGGATAGTGCCCTCTCAAAAACAGACCCAGGGGCAATCGAATTACCCCTTACCAGTACTTCCACAATATGATGGTTTGTACTAATTCTGTTCACAATTTTGGACTAGTAAAGCCAATGATGACTTTACATGCCCTGGGAGACAGTAGTCAGTCCCAGGGTATGGAGTCTATGTTTGGGGGTCACTGTGACACCCCTGTGGTACTGCACTGAGGGTGCTGTGTACCACACATACAGAAAAACAGATGATACCCTATGGAGTAAAAAGAAACCCCATAGCCCAAGCACATAACAAGTCAAAGACATACCTCAAATCATGCCTAAGAGTGGGAGTAAAAGAGTCTCACTCTTAGCAGGAGAAAAAAACAAACCCCATAAATCCAGCAAAGCTGCTGGGGGGCTCACTAGGTTTGGGAAATTAGCCTTGGAAGGGAATCCTCCCTAAAAGGCGGTGCGGGGGAAGATCATGTTCCGCCTTATCCCAGAAGACCTGCTGGTAGATCTGAAATTGAGGAGGAATCAAATGGATTGTCCGTGGTTGTGCTTCGCAAGATAGCCGGTTGATAACAAGATGACTGTAAGCAGAAGTGTTGACAATAGGATAAGAGGAAACTGAGTGTATTCTTAGCCGAATCTATGGGTGGATTGTGTTGGCGTAGCCAGGCTATACCCAAGATGATGTGGAAATGGGCTGCTGGGATGATCTTGAACGATATGTTCTCCTTGTGATGTTGGATAGTAACCCGGATCTGTTCTGTGGAATGGGTAATAGGACCTGAACAAAGGGGGGTTCCGTCGACTCCTTCCACTTTCATGTTTTCCTGGTTCTGGACTCGACGGATTCCCATCTTCTCCGCCCATAAGGTGTCCACGAAGTTGCCCGCAGCTCCACAATCGATTAGGGCTAAAGTCTCCACCGAATGGTCCCTCCAGGAGAAATGCAGGGTAACAACCATCAAGCGTGTATCTTCCGACTGAGTAGAAGGTGCGATAGACAGGGACACATAGGGACTTTCAGTAACTCCTCGAACCGTGGTCCCACCTAGGTTCGAGGAGATCTGTTTCCCGACCTCCTTGGTGGGACCTCTGGACAGTTCAGAAGCAGATGCGAAGAGGATCCACAATACACGCAGAGACCCGATTCTCTGCGTCTCTTCCGTTCTTCAGGGGTGAGTGGAGACCTCATGGATCTGATCTGCACTGGTTCTTCCTTGTTGAGGGTTCCCGACGAAGGTGAGGGAGACTGTGAGGGGGCAGGAAACCCAATTGTTCCTCTTCCTCTCTTCTTCTCTTGCCTACGTTTGTTCAATCTGTAGGACGACTGATAACAACTCAGAGAAAGAGGCGGGACGAGGAACTCTGGCCAGTTCATCTTTAAGTTCCTCCCTGAGGCCTCTATGAAAAATAGTGAATTGTGCTTGTTCCAACCAGGTAGATTCAGTAGCTAGTCGCTTAAACTTTGTAATATAGGACAAGAGGTCCATTTGACCTTGGTGGACTTCCAGTAGTTCTTCACAAGCCATGAATGTAATTTCCAGCCTTTCAAAGGTCTGTTTTAGTTTAGCAAGGAACGCTTCCCAGTCTCGCAAAACCGGATCATTAGTGGTGACTAGAAGGTTGGCCCAGGCCAATGTGTTTCCGGTCATATTGGAAATCACAAAGCCTACCTTGCTCAGATATGTGGAGAATGTAGTGGGCCGGAAAGCAAAATACACATTGCAAGCTTCAATGAATTATTTGAGCAACTTTGGCGTGCCGTCAAATTTACCGGCCGACAGAGGCATTGGAGGGAGATCTGAACTACGTGTTTCCCGGTTGGCCACTAATTGACGGAGTACATTGTTCTCCACCTTGAGATTCTGTACCTCTTGGTTTAAATTACAGACCTCCAAATTAAGAGATTGTACTGCTGTAACAAATTCCTGGACTTGTTCGGGGGTAGCCATTTCGGAATGTGTTTGGCGTTGCAAACTGTCACAGATTTCAGCCTTATCTGTAATGTCCAAGTCACTTCCCACTTCTGTCTCCTGCCCCTCCTCCTCACCGGATGAAAGATCCTTGGGTAGCTTCTTCCTTCTTTCTTTAATGGAGGATTTCTTTTTCAGAAGATGCAGTCTACCGCGGAACAACGCCACAATGGTTGACAGAAGCTTTCCGGCAACCAGTGGCCCCGGATCCGCAGTAGCCAACGGGGAAAAAGCCTAGTAGGCAAAAAAAAACAGAACGTCTTTGCCGAAGAGAGGGAATTCAGAGGTCACAGGAGATCGGTTGAGTATCCAAGATGCTCCAGTAAGCCAGGTAAGGGCCAGAGTTTATAGGTAGAACTGGACTGGAGAAGAGCGTATCACAGCAATGCTCGGTGCCACACGTGAAGAAATGGAAGGAAGCGCCGCCGAGAGGGAGAAGCAAAACGCAGGCAGAAGCCGGGGAAAAACTAGGCGGGGAAGAAGGAAAGCAGAGCGGAGGGAAAGAGAGAGAGAACAAGGCAGGGAGGAAACTCCGAGCGAGCGTCCGGTCCCGAACAAGGGAAAAGAAAAAGAGAAGGAATCACTGGCGGGGGGTGAAGGGTGCCCAGAGCAGAAAAGGAGGGGCTCAGCAGAGCCAAGGGAAATGATTGGGAGCGCAATAACAGAAGGAATAACGAGACACAGTTGCAACGCAGCGCGCCGGCTGCATCAGAACGCTAATATTGCTGGTGGCGGCTATCTTGGAAAAGACTGGACCGCAGCCTGGGTTTGCGGTCCCAATGTGGTGGGACTACCTATGGCTGCCGAGTTTCCACCGACCCCAATGCTTGACAAAAAAGGGGCACATGACACGTATGCCATGGTGCTGGTGGTATAGCCAATGGACGCAATAATGCTGCGGGATTTGACTTTTGGGATTTTTGTTGCGCGCAAACACTGCAGGTTGCAATAAATTGGACCACACCCTTTTTCCAGGTTGGCCACCAATAGTTCTTCCTGATTTTCGCCCGTGTCTTAGTAATTCCGGGATGTCCCTCCATCAAAGTCTCGTGGTAATTTGCTATAATTTTGCTTTGTGTTCCTTTGTCTTTAATGTATAGTCTCCCTTGAAAATAGGGTAAACTATCCTTGATGGAGTACTGGTCCCCCTTATTTAACCAGACTCGAGGTTGACCTTCAAGTCTTCCCAGAAGGCGGTTACTGCGATCTGGTTTTGAATTCGCCCTTCAGGAATGATGGGTACTGGTTCTGATGGTATGAATGTGTCCTTGTCCTCTCCCATTCGCGACAGAGCGTCTGCTTTTCCGTTACGCGCTCCTGGTCTGTATGTAATCACAAAATCGCACTCTGCGAAGAAAAGAGCCCAGCGAAGCTGACGTGAAGATTGGGCCTTGGCAGTTTTTAAATATTGCAGATTAAGGTGGTCCGTGATAACTGTAACAGTATCTCTAGCTCCTAGAAGGTAGTGTCTCCAGGTTTTAAAAGCTCCTTTAATTGCTAAATTATGGCATAGTTCATCTCCGGTGCAGCAAACTTACAGGACCAAAATGCTATGGGGTGTAATTGCCCCGTGTCTGGGTCTTTTTGTGATAAAACCGCCCCCATGGCCACGCTGGAGGCATCGGTTTCAACTACATAGGGCAGGTCGGGTTGAGGATGCCGAAGAACGGGTGCCGAGGTAAAAGCCAATTTTAATTCCTGGAAGGCTTTTTCGGCTTCGGGAGACCAGGAAACCTTTTTATTCTTTCTTAGTAAAGAAGTGATAGGATGAACGATCTGAGAAAATCCCTGGATGAACCGCCGGTAGAAATTGGCAAATCCGAGTACGCTCTGCACTCCCTTGGTCAATGTTGGAGATGGCCACTGAAGAATAGCTTCCACCTTGCAAGTGTCAATGTGAACCCCTCATGGGGTAGACAACAGTTTTTTAACCACCATGCACACCTAGTTTACAATAAGTTTAACAAAACTCAAAATTATTAGTTTATAGGTAAATATAATTTGAGATGTGGGGGAGAAGTGCTCAGCCTTGGTATCTAGGCTGGTCAAATATACCTAGAACAAATGGTTTCCTAATTAAGGAAACCCACGCCCCCTGTACACTATCAACATGGGCCTAGGCCTGTGTGTAATTTTAAGGTACTCAAATTTCCCTTATTTGATTTATAGAAGAGGTAATTGTAATGATTACATTCTCCTTGCATTAGCAGGAGATTTTTTTCTTTTGAGATGCCCAAATTAATCTTTGACAATTGATCTGTTTATCAAAAAAAACAGTTATTTATTGCAATTATAACAAAGGAACATTCAATAATTGATCTGGCCCAACGCGTTTCGAGTATTACTTTCACTCTTCATCAGGGGCAAAAATGTTCAGTTTTCTTTATACAATAATGAATCTCTAGAGAGAAGATAGATTGATGATACAGTGTTAATAGTTAATTCCAATACTTAATATTCATTTGTGCATATAAGGCAAAACAGAAACTTTTAAACTAAGAAAAAAGCACATCATGTGTTATTGCTATATTAATCATTGCTGCATTTTTTAGCTCAATATCGATCATTGCTGCATTCTTTTAGCTCAATATCAGTAGCCAATATTTAGCAAAGGGAAAACATCATTACAGTTAATGGCTAATGCTAGGTGCCTACATCGGTGAATGACAAACTTAACTTTTCGTAGATAGAACATGTAAAGGTAAGTAAATGTAAAGGTAAGAAATCAAGTAGAGTAGAGGGAGCCAGCGAAGATTGCGTCTGGTCTCAGATGTGTGCCTTTTTGGGAATGTTGAGGGCAGCCCTGATGGCATTGTTTTGGACAACTTGTAGTTTATTGATATTTTTGTGACGACTAGTGCCCAAGTAAAGGGCATTATAGTAGTCTATTTTGGAAAGGACTAATGCTCTGGCGAGAGAAATGCAATTAGGTGCGGAAATGAATGGTCTGCATGCAGTGATCAGCTTACAGGTGTATGCAGCTGATTATGCTACTGCATTGGTTTGTTTGGAAAAGGATAAGATAGCATCGATGTAAATACCAAGAGTTTTAGTGTTATTTCATACGGAGATGAGATTGCCATCTATGGTAAAGGCTTTGAATGAGGGATTAAGATTTTTGAGTTTGGCATGAGTGCCCAGGATGATCAACTCGGTTTTTTCGTCATTGAGATATATGAAATATATGATATATGACATATGATATATGAAAGTACAAAGGCAACTCTTGCGCTGCCGTTAGGAAAGGCCCCAGGTTGACACAAAAAGTGGAGATGGCACTGGTTCATGAACACAGCATATTTGTTTGGGTCGCCTGTGAAACGCTCTGGTGGAGCCAGTGGGACTTCCCCTGGAAGTATCACTTGCACTGGTGGTAATGGTTGTGGCAAAGGAGTTGGTGCAATCCCAGGTAACGGAACCTGTCCTGCGTGTGTCTGGAGCATTTGCCTTGCCAATTCATCCATCCGTTGCGGGCTACAATAAGGTCTCTCCTCAAGGCATTGGTCTCTTGCCTAGAGGCATGCACTTCAGCCCACAGCTCCCCCAGTAATTGGGCCAACTGGTCAGTTCCAGAGGTTTCCATAATGCCCAGGCAGAGATTCAGAGAGGCTTCGCGTTCTGTTACGCTCACCTGGTCTCTGCGGGGACGTTGGGGCACAGTTGGAACCCTCCCTCGACTTGGCTCCGCTGGATCGACTCTCTCCCCCAAAAAGTACACAAGCGTTTAACCATGCAAGCTCACCTGTTTATTTGTAATGCTTGGAGTGGACCTAGTTGCTTTACTGGCCTGTGGAAGTGGCGATCCAGAACGGCTGCGACCAACCACTTAGAAGGTGAGTCTCTTAGCAATGATTATTGTTTGTTAATTAGAATGTCTTTTGCTGTGGTTATAGTTTGTAATTCTTGCAAATGTCTTTTCTCTCCTCTATAGGTGTGAAGATGGCTGCCCAGAGTCGCAGTGTTTGGAGCGAGTCCAGTGATTCCCCAGAGAATGATGAAGCCTTTGAACTAGATGGTAAGTTGGCTTTTAATGTAGAATGCTAGGCTTAGGTATGGCGCAGCCGAGCGTTAGTTATTTATATGGCTCCTAACCTGTTGTGTTCTTTTCTCTTGCAGGAAAGTCTGGTGGCGTCGATTGGAGGCTGGCTGTTCGGAGGCCGGTCTGCGGCTGCAGGATGGAGATTCCGCGAAGATGAAGAATGGAAGATAAGCTCCTGCATAGCTGGACGTCCGGATCAGGTGAAGAAGCGCTCCAACTCTGATGGCGATGGGAGTCAGGTAAGATGTGATGCGCTGCAGACTATGGAGTGCAGGAGATAGGTGAGATGCGCGTGCAGCGATGGTGTAGCTGGAGACAGGTACGGTGCGCTTTCCGCGATGGTGCAGCTGGTGTCAGCTAAGACGCGCCTTCAGCGATGGAATAGCCGGAATCAGGTAAGATGCGCCCTCAGAGATGGAGTAGCTGGAATCAGGTAAGATGCACGATGAGGAGAACAGCAGAGAAAACAGGTAAGGACGGTGGTAAGCATTACGCTGCAGAAAGCAGACTAACGCAAAGCGCCAGTATGTGGGCGGGTTGGCCTTAAATAGGCTAGCCCTGGCCCCTCCCTTTGGCCCCGCCCTGTGGCTCCACCTTGCCACTCCCAGAGGTTCTTGGACGTACTCCCCAATGATCCTCTATGGCCACACCCTGCCCTGATGCACGTGTCTTAGGCACAAAGTATGCAAAGCACACTTTTCTATGAGCCTGCTGCCAGAGACGCCAGGACTGGGTCCATTTGGACCATGCAGGTGATGAAGACATGGGCCCTTGCCCAGTGGCAATGACACCATGATAGACCTGCGATAGGATGACAATTTGAGTACACCTTGGGGTCTAGTGGATTTTCTTTAGCAAAGGTGCAATATAAGACCTCCTTAGTTCCCTTGGGATGCAATCCTGTGTTAATGAGGCATTCATGATAGCCAACGGGAGTGCACTTAAGACTTCCACGTGTCTTCTAGCTAGATATGCAGGGATGGGATCGTAGTTGTGGTTAGTGGATTTTAATTTGGATATAAGATTACTAATCATGTCCAATTCCACAGGTTTAAACTTTGGGCATATCAAATGTGGCTCAGCCCTCGCGTTAGTATTCAGATAAGTATTAGATTCTGGTGGAGTTTCTAGATCTATCTTAGCTCTGATCAAGTCAATCTTTTCTGTAAAAAAAGTATTGAAATCATTCGCCAGGGATAAGGAAGGAGTGAGACGCAGGATAATACAAGGCGGACAGCTAGAGTTTTTTACGGTTTCAAATAGAGCCTTTGGTCTGTTTAGAGCAGAATCTATTTGTTTTTGCAGGCAATCTGCTTTAGCCCCATTAATGCCCTCTTAGTACCCTTTTAAAGCTGCTTTGTAAAGGGTATGTGCCCGGAAGAGTGGGACCCAGTGGTGAAGAATCCTCACTCTAAGTAAAAACCAGGAAAGAAACGTTCATTTTGTTGAAGGAACTTTTGTTATTTGAATACGTTGGGTCCTCGAAGGCAAGAGTCTTTCAAGTGAAACAAGACTTCGCCATTGACACTCCTGATTGCTGCAAGTGGAACTGTCGTCTCGTGCTGGGGAAGCTAGAGAGAGTACTGTGCTCCAAGATCCCGCCTTACCCTGTTCTTAAAATGTGGGGAAGGGAGACCCAAGCTACCACATCCTGACATATTGTTTGTGAACACTTGTTTCTTTTCTTGAAAACTATCCCACACCCTTTTTGTATTAGTTGTAAGTATTGGCAATAGGTTTTTTAGTATAGGCCCTTTTTATTTGACACCAGGCCACTGGGACTGCCTTATTTTCATTTTATGGTCGACACTTGCTCCCATATTAGATTTAGGTTTAGATTAGGCCTTTTTCCAACCGGCATACAGTTAAATAAACACCCTTGAACTGTGATCACTTGCGTCTGTCTTTACTGTTGCCATCATGAGTTCCTTACCGCTATTAGAGTCCATGTGGTCATTCAAGTCATGCCACTTCCTCTTAAGTGCATTCTGTGGGATGTATTGACCCACTCCGCTGTGCTATGCAGCATCACTCTGATACATATGGTGCAAGAAACAGCAACAATGGCAGCAAAACTCTTGTGCGTGCCAAAAACCTACAAAAACCATGTGTTTCAACACACAAAAAGGGGGATGCACAACCTGCCACCCATGGTGCATGTGTGGTGGGATAGAGCACACACTACAGAAAATGTGCCAGTGGGCTCCATGACCAGCAAACAGAGTGCAGAGAGAGAAACAGCACTTTGCAAAGGAAGCTCCAAAATGTGCCTATAAATGACATTTGCTTTGTTACTAAAAAAGTCCAAAATGCCTATACACAACACTTCTCAACATTCAAAATCTTGCGTGGTGCTGAAATTCATGTAATATAATGAAGCATGGCGAATATATAAAGTCCTAAAGTGTAAAGAGCAAAACATTTCCTCAGAAAAACTCGATTGTATGTAAACTGTCAGCCCCTGTCAAAATCTGTGTTCGGTACCCTGGGCTACCTGTGAATGACAGCTGTCAGATGAGCTCCTGATGAAACTTCAAAGTATTTAAACTAAAAGTCTGCCAAATTAGCAAACATAAAAGGATTGTTGCTAAAAGCAATACAGATCTCAGTTGTGTTTGTGATCCCACAGATTTAAATCTCAGACAGTAATGTATTTATGTTTGATGCAACAAGTTTGGTTTTTGCTGGATTTTTAATTTAATTAAGAATACATTAGCCTGGCTGAGCTGCAACCCTTTGGAAGTGGAAAAACAGGTTTCTTCCAAGAGGAGGGGAAATCCTCTCAGCAGAAACTCACTGGTAGATTATAATTGTGGGTTAGCCCAGACTTTTGTCTACAGAAAGAGAATGAACAATAGCAGAGCCTTCAGCCCAGGAAACAGAGGTGTGAAAGGGGTCGTAAACTGCTCCTGGAAGGAACTCCCCAAGGGAGGCTGCTCCTGGATTGCAGGGAGAGATAAATGGGCGGACCATTTGCTTTTAAGCATGAACAATGAACAATTTTTAAAGACTCATAACTTGTGATTCAAAGTGGTGAAAAATATACAAAGGACAGATCTGTTAGTCTAATTTCTGGCTGTACATTTCAAGAGGCGGTAGAACTGTGTAACATTGTGGACAGGAATGGCAATATATGTGGTTTTATGTGAACTGCGTTAATGCTAAAATTGTAAAACTTTACACACACATCACTAGGGTAAACACACACATTTGTGGAAAGTTGCAGAAAGTTTGGAAATTGTGTTCATGGCAAAAAGGACAAAATTCTGTAGAAAGGTGAAACAAGATCCCACAGCTGCAGGATTTTGAGGAACAGCTACTACATAAAATATGGAATCATTGTGTGTTATTTGTGTAGAGGTTACCAATGTAGAAACATGTATTTAGGATAAAATCCAATTTTGAGACCAGTGGCTAAAGGGAGGTTTCTAAGGACTGTAAAGCAAACTATAAAATGTGACATCATCCGGCCTTCATCCAATCACTCAGGTGCAAGGCAGAGATGAGGTTTTGATCCAATCCCAGCTCACAGGGGCAAGCTTAGTTAATCCGGCCCATACACCCATTTTGTGATGTCATTTGAAAGGATAAATAGAGACAGCTGACACCAAATAGGGACTCCTTGATTCATTCACCTTCCTGATTCCGGCGAAGCACTCTGATCCAGCATTCTACATCCAGCTTTAACATCCTTCCAGATCCAGATGCCAAGACTCTTGCCAGCGGTAGAGAACTATTGACTTTCTGCAAGGCCTAAATTCTCTAACTTATTCTCACAACCCAGTGAAGCGCTGTGGTGTGAGAAGGCCTTTTGAACCAGTATCCTGAAACTCTCTGGCTTGCTACCACAAGGCTTCCCTGAGGAACTCGCTATCCAGCTGATTGAAATATCCACAAACAAGAAGGGCAGATCCTGTGCAAAACCGGTGACCGGCCTAGCTGATCCATTCCCGCGCCTGATGTGCTGTCCTTCCTTGAATGACCAGAACTGACGGTCCAATTTAATAACTTATTCTGTGAGTATTAATAGGAAGAACAGTGACCCATAATATAACTGCATTGTATGATCCCAATCTCAAACCCATCCCATCTTTAATTCAGAACCATAGTATTGCTAGAACTGTCTTTCCGCTGACTCTTTTCTCATCTGTGTTATTAAACCCTAACTTCTTATTGATTTCATTAAGAAAAGTAAATCCCAAGAGGAAGTAGAGTATCCACAACAGGCGGGTAACGCTGATCACATGACTGTAAGATCCATCTGTGGCATTCGGTTTTTAATATTCATAATCTAGTGTAAGCAAACCCATCTGTCATTTTCAAAGTGCATTTCTGTTTTCCATACAAGCGCCTATTCTTCAAAAACGACTCTTACTAAAACCTCTATAACTCCCTAAGTTTTTATGATAGAAGCGAAATATCAACTCCTACTTGTACCTAACATCTTTAGCTATCCATAGAACTCAAAACAGTGCGAATATCACGCAAGGAAAAGTTTGCCGCAAATTGAAATTCTGAAAGGCTTTACACTTGTGAATTAGCTTTAAATTGTTTCCCACCTGGACTTTGAGATTTCAAATGTTTTCTTTCGACTAAATCATTGTTTGTGATTGTGTGCAACTGTTCAAAGCAGCTCCCATAGAAATGTATAATAATTTAAGTATTTTTGACCACAATTGGTGTTTTTGCTCAGTCAAATCCAAAGACAATTTCAAAGCCATTCTGACAGCTGACAAGTCAATTCCGTTTTTCTCTTGTGTTTGAAGGGGGAAGATGGGAGTGATATTCTGTTTGATTTGTGCTATTCCTGAATACCTACTCTCTCCTCACATCTATTTAATTGCCTATTGGGGGGTTGATGGGTGTTGCAGGGGGAACCCATAACCATAGTGCCATCTGTTCTAAACCAAAAATATTATTTTCTGTGCTGCAATTGTTTTTGTGCTCATTACTTGATTCCTAGTGCATTAAAGATATTATTCAGTGTTCTGTCACCCCATTGGTGATTGTTGTGACCTATTAAAATATATTCAGATTTAAATTCTAAATACATAAATGAATATTTACCTTTGAAAACTATCCTGATTCCTGGTTCAGTGTGACCAGGGGGGTCTCAGGAGAAGGGTGTGATATGAGTGGTATATCGTTCAGAATTTTGAACTTATAGATAAAAATAAATAAGGGTTTCATTTGCGCACTGCATGCTGGGCGTGACTTGGGTGTATGCCGGATTGAAATCCCTTACAATTCACCAAAGTTTTGTACTTTGTGTTGCCCTTTGTGTATCCCTGTAGGGCACTGTCTGTGAATAAGTCACCTACTGTTACTATTCCACTGGGCTCCCAGTATTTGTGTATGCTTATTTGCTGATTGGCGGCCACTACAGCAACTAGTGGGATTTGGGAGGAGAACAGAGTCTTTATTTTCAGCAGTCTGCAGGTTCTATCCCACATGTGTCTGCCTAGTGTCAACATATGGGGGGGATGTTTTGAGGTGGTTATCCTGTATCCATATTACTTCTTTAAGATAAAAGGGCTTGCTGCTCTCTTGCAGCAGTGTAAGATCTAATCTTGGTTCGTCAGAGAGCCATCTCACCACAAATTGCAATTGGCTGGCTTAGAAGTACAATTCAAAGTTGGGTTCTCTGATTCTGCTGCTTTTGGATGGGTGTTTAAGTGTAGATAAGGCCAATCTACACCTTCCTTTGTGCCATAAGAATTTCCTGCAAGTCGAGTCTAGGTCAGCGAAGAACTTTTTGAGTATATTGTAAGGGACGTTAGTGAAAAAGTGTAACATTCTTGGGACTACCACCATCTTTAGTAAAGCAGCACTTCCCATAAGTGCCAGTGGTAGCCGTGCCCAGAAGTCCATCGACTTTTAAACTCAAAGCAGCGCTTGATGTGTGTTATGTATGGGTTCTCTTGAAGGATTGCGGTAGATATCTATACCTAGGTATTTAAATGTTTCACTACACCAGTGTATCTGTAACAGTGGCAAGTTGGTTTCTGCTATTCCTCTCAGTCCTGCTAGGGGTAATAGACATGACTTAACACGGCTAATCATGATGCCAGACACGTTCTGCAAATCTGTCTCGGATCTCTAATATGTATTGCAGGTATGTTTCTGGATGTTGTATGAAGAAGAGTATGTTGTCTACGTACATGGAAATCAAGTGGCGTGTGTCCTATATAGTAATGCCTGCTTCGTTGTATTCCTGCCTCAGGTATGCTGCTATCGGTTCTAGGGCCAGGATGAAAAGCATAGGTGACAAAGGGCATCCTTGCCTTGTACCTTTTTCTATTTCCCACTGCTCTGAAATCTGACAGCCCATTTTTACTCTGGCTGTTGGCTTATTGTATACTATCATTACTCATTTAATGAAGCATGTCCCAATAACACATTTCTGCAATGCAGCTTTAAACCATGACCATTTAATAGAATTGAATGTTTTTACTGCGTCCAGTGATGCCACTGCGTACTGTTCCTTGCAGTTATTTGTACTGAGTAGGGCATGGTACAATCTACGCATGTTCCATGTGGTATTTTTTCCAGGTACGTACGCTGTTTAGTCTTGGTGTATAAGATCTGCTATTAGTTTCTTTAGTCTGTTGGCCAACAGAGCGGATAGTATCTTACTATCTTGTTTCAGGAGCGAGAGCAGTCGATATGAACCTTTATTCTGTGGGGAGTTTTTTCGGCTTCTGGAGAGGTATTATTATGGATTCTCTAAGTGAGTTCGCTAGGTAACCCACTTCAGATGCCCCATTAAGCTTGTTGAGGAGCGGTGTTGCTAGTTCTTCTGCAAATTCTTTGTAAAATTCATCCGGGAGTCCATCAGCTCCCGGGGTTTTACCTTGTGGTAATTCTCTTATTGTGGACACCAGCTCCTCTATGGTAATGTGGGTTCATAACTGTTCTGTGGTTGTGGCATCCAGGCTTGGAAGGTTTATTGACGTTAAGGCTTCAGATTGTTCGGTTTGCAAATCCTCAGGTGTGTCCGTCTACAACTCCTTATAGTACTCACGGAAGGTGCTGTTTATATCTGTTTGTGTAGTGCAGGTCTTAACCACACCATTAGTTATGGTGCATATCATTTCTTTTCTAGTGTCGCTTTTGTACAGCCAGGCTAACAGCCTGCCCAGCTTCTCTCCTTCCGCGTGTTGTCTCACTGTGTGTTTGGTGTAGTTTGATTTGCCTAATCTGTCCCAGTGTACTATGCATTCCTGCCTCACGCGCCTGTCTGAGATAGTCTTCTCTTTTTCTATATTTTCCAGTTTCTTCTCTGCCTTCTTTAGGTCTCTGTGATTACAGCCTGCATTCCCCCTGATTTGGAGATGGCCTCACCTCTGATCACTACTTTGAAAGCTTGCCATTGGGTATTTTCTGATTTTACGCTGCCTGTGTTTTGTTTGGATGTTCTCACGTATGTGTTCTCTAAACATCTCATCGTGCAGGGCTTCACCTCTCAGTCTCCACGTTGGGACCCTTAGCCTGGGGAGGATCACCTGCCATGTTATCAGGAGAGGGGCATGGTCATATAGTACCTGTGCTTTCTATTCAATCTTTAGGAACTTGCTACTGCTTTCGGAGTCTGCGAAAAAATAGTCGATCCTAGTTTGTATACTATGCGTAGCTGAATAATGTGAGTAATGTCTCGAGTGTGGGTGGAGTGCTCTTCATATGTATAGCAGTTGGAATGATTTTAGTAGACTGGACAGTGCTTTGGCAGGGGTGTGGGGTGTGTATATTTGTCGTCTGACATGTCTAGGAGAGGCTCTAGTGTACAGTTGAAGTCCTCTCTCCAGATGATCGCGCAGTTTCTGTATGGGCCTTTTCTTGCATACAATGATCTAAATAAGGTTGAGGCATCATGATTTGCGGCATAAGTGTTTATAATGCATGCTTCTTTTTTCTCTAAGAACCCATGTATCGTGACCATCCTGCCTTCGTCATCCGCTGTCGATTTTAATATACAGAGTGGTACTCTCGGGGCAAGCCACACTAATACACCCCTGGCACTTGTAAAGTATGTAGATCCTATCGTTATTGTAAGTTCAGAGCACAGCGTTCACTTTTGGTGCGCGGGCTGTGGTAGCTGTGCAGCACTTCTTTCCTGCACAATGTGTCCGTTATGCTGGTTGGTTGTGTTTTAATTCTTTTACGCCGGCATGCTGTGTCCCTGGGGCACGCTACGCAGTGTACCCGGGCTGGTTACTGACATTTCGGGTGCTTTCGTTCCCTGTCCAGCAACCTCAAGGCAGTTTACATAGCTGGATACTACGGTCTTACTCATAAAGGCGGACGGGTATGCTAACGGAGCGCTCTTTCGCAGCGCAAGGCAATCTTGTTTTGCTGCTTCTGCAGTTAAGCTGTGGCATTTGCTTTCCCTCCTTCAGTGAGTTGTTTAACGTTTCGCCTAGTGTGTTTGGGTCAGGGGGAGGGATGTCCACCTAGCGGCGCTTCAGTCTTGCGCTACACTGCCTTCTCCATGTGTCCCCAGCTTGCAGTCATTTCAGGCTCCATTGGGTTTCCACGCCGCACAGGTTCCGTCTTTTTTACTTCGTTGTTATGCCCGGATCGCCATCTTGGGAACGCTACTTTCTACGGAGTCCGCTCATGGGATTTGGTTCGCAGCCTGAGCGCTGATCTCACGGTTTCTACACAAATCCTATTGCTCCTTGGGTGCAGAGGGTCTTCGCATGCCAATAGTTGCTGCTCGATTATACGTGTTTGTTATTTTTCTTTTGCGGATCAGCAAGGACCAGCAAGGATCAAGCAGCAGCTTTCAGCCATGTGTGTTCACAGCATGGTGGTAAGCCACGCTCCCCCTTTCTGTTGTGACACAGTTATGAAAGTTCTTCCAATACATTGGCCTCTGTGAAACGGGGAAATTGAGCGCAACTGAGGTAAGAGGCTAAAGTGAGCCTACATCAGACAATGTCAAGGATCACTGACATACCTGGGCTATGGGTACGTCAATGCCTCTTTGTGGCTGTTAGCAGAGTCTGTGGTAGCAATACCATATCCATTTGAAAGTTCATTAGTAAAGCTAAATAAATTGTTCTTTAATGCCTCTTTGATTTTTCATAATTGAATGTGGAAAAGGCTGATTTTTTGTTTTCTATTTTACAGGGACAGGAGTCACTGCAAATTCTCTTCATCCAGGTGTTGCTTCTACTGAACTTGGCAGACATACTGGGATGCATAAATCAAAGTTCTCAAGTAATGCATTAGGTAAGTCAATAATTGTGCACACCTTTTGCAAGACAATGAGCCATTATCTTGATGAGCACGTTTCCTGTAAAATCAGTAAAAGCACAATGCTTCTAAAAAGAAGCCATTCACATGTCAGCATTCTCTGTTTCCCCATCTATAAAATTCCAGGAAATATTCATTGATGAAAACACTTTTAAGAACTGAATTTTCCAAAGACAGACTCTCTCATTCTGCTATAACAAGTATATTATTTGTTTGCTGCAAACATGCTTCCTACAGTGATACGTTTAACAATGGCTACACACTCATAGAGCAGAGGCTTTTAGTCTCATCTGTGCTCTGGCATTCCTTCCTAAAAGGGCATGGGACACAGTCTTCCAAAAGGGCTAGAAAATATTTCAATGCTTGATCTGATTTTCTGTAGTGAATGGCAGCAAATGGTGAATCTTCCAAGATAATCACCTTTGCCCTCTGTTTCTCTTTTGCCACTGATACTTCAGTGTAATCCTGCCAGATCACTCCCTGAGTTACCTTATAGGTTGCATGAGAGAGATGTTTGTTAGCCAGCTATACATGCTTTATCATATGGTGATCTTGCGCATTGTCAGTTTCCCTTTTACTAGAGCTACTCAAGTGATTTCTGTAGCAAGGGGGTCCAGAGCAAAATGCAGATATGTCGATGGGGGGAGGGAGGGAACTCTTATTTGTGGTTGATAGTAAAACGAGAGTAGCAGTGACAGAGGCTTCCCTGAGGTGGGCACTGACATAGTATTTGGGACACACATTGTCAGTGCATGTGTCCTGCAAGAGTGTTGCCATCAACATGATGGTTCATTGTCCATAGGGGGAAGCAGAGGTGTTGGGGTTTTGACAGACCTTGTAAGGGACGAGAGGATCAAGCTACATGATCTAAAATTGCATTTATTTATTTTTGTGTCAATTATGTGGGTTAATCCATACTGAAACAAATGCCTTAGGCAACAGAACAACCAATCAGTGGCCTTCTTGAAATATAAACATGGCCTTGCTGCTCACAGAAAAAGCAGATCATTGGTTTTATTCTGAGTGCGATCCTTTCCAAGAAGCAGGACATTTTGAAAGACAAAATGTTGAGCATGCCCGGAAAAAGAAGCTGTGAAAATGAAAAAGAAATGATTTAATTGTACTAACATTGTAAATTGGCTCTTTTTCAAATTTGAGTGTTAATGTCTCATAATCACTTCCAGTATATATGTTAGTCATAGTAAGTTTTACTGAGCAAGGCACATTATCCAACCTTATAATAACCATTTAAATTATTATTCCTAGATGGAAAGCCTTGTACACTACTATTGTACTTTTTCTCCCTTCCCCTTATGAGAAATGGAAAGAGGACAAATGAGCACCAAAGAGAGTTCCTGGCTGCTCTGCATAAAATCAAAGAGCATTTTTGGAACATAGCAATGACCACAGATCTATACATTTCACTAATATGTTTGTGATAAAAGGGTTGTATGCTTGACTCACTAAGTACTGTCCTTTGGCCGTGTGGAGTCTAGACACAAATCTTAAGAAAAATAGATGTTTTTATGCATAAAAGAACTTTCCACTGGAAAGATCCAAGCAAAGAAAAATGTCTGGACAGTCTTTAATCAACAGTTCCACCAGGGCAGCGGTCTCCTTTATTTCCCAAGAATTCTGGATACCCCTCTCGTGCTTAGTCTCTGCAATGCTCTCTTCCAAAAGTTCTTCAGGTTGTTTCTTATCTGATTTTCCCTGTAAGTTCAGTAGATGTTGTTATTTCTCTTTCACTGGCAATAGAAACAGCTGCAGCTTCACTTTTGGTGATAGATTGAGCCAAGCGGGGTTTCTAGGTCCTGTTCCTACAGAGGAGCTTATGAGGGACTTCTCATCTCCCTTCGCCAGGGTCCTGATTTTTCCTTGATGCATTCTCTTTACTTCTATTCTTATTCTTCCCTTAATGCTGTGCCGTGCTACATCCTTTTTCCTCCACCCAGCATGCCTTTAACCACTTCTGATCTGGCTGTTATCTCTACCTCCTACATTGGGCAATGCTTGTCTTCTCGTTTCTTTCTGCTCTTGCTGTCTGGCAGCTCACTAGGTCTACATGCCTTTTCATGATTCATGTTTAAACTACAGCTGCAATTGTGGTGGTTGGAGAGTCTCCTAAAGCCAACACCCCATTGAAATTAAAGGAAGAAATGCCCCCAGAATATAGAATAATGTTTTGCCAAACTCCCAGTCAAACAAATGGACTTCATGGTCCTCACACTACCATACTGAGTACTGTGGACAACCAGACTGGGCTGGAGAATCCAAGCAGCAAGAGTGGGGGAGCCAAGACGGAATCACCATCACAGCACCACACATAAAAGAAAACCCAAAAGAGGGCCAACCTATTTAAAGATAAATATCCCAGACTAAGAACTACAAGGCATTCCTGCCACTGAGCATGCTTAGCCCGATATGCCAAAGTTTAATATTACAGGATTGGAATGGTGTGACCGTGGAAGCCAGGGACCATCATCTTTGCAATACAGTTGGCCTCCAGAGGAAGTACATGGATTAGCCCTCATGGTCCCCAGTTCATGCCCAGACTTCTGTGCTTTGATGCTCTGGGATCCCCTTCACTATCAGGTAAAGAGACCCCCACCATCAGACAAGATTACTTGTTAGAATTAGGCAGAGGGGGACCCTTGTAATAAACATGCAGACCTCCTGTTATGACTGCAGTAGACATTAAGCAAATTCTAGGACTGAAGAGGACTGAACTTCATATGAAAGGAGCTATACTTCATGAAAAACGTGTTGCTGTTTACCTCAATCTGCTGGATGTTGCTTCTTCGTTTGAATGGTAACATCAATCACCCATTGCAACAGACCGTGATCTTGAAGAGCAGGAGTTTGCAGAGCAGTGATCAGAAGCTGGAGACACCGAGGCACATACCGCTCATGCTTCAGAGCACAAGCCTTCAACGAGTGGCTCTACCAACAAACCACAATACAATGAGGGGATGTGAAGAGGGCTTAATTGTTGCAGGATTTCAAGGAAGAGGAGAAGAGGGGAAATATGGCAGTAAAAGGAGTAAGCCTTCAGGTAACAGAATTGAGAGGTCCTTCATAAAGTACCTTTTGTCTGCCCTGTGCTGGTAAGAGCTCTGGCAAAGTTGACAGCCAGTATTCTAGAGGGCATACCCAAAGTTCCATGGGCCTAGTGAGATCTGGAAAAGGTTGAACCAGGTGTGGCACAGCCAGGACAAAGACGGCCCATGAGTTTGTCTGGTCAGCAGCACCACCTAAAGAGAACTTAGCATCCTGATTACAGTGGAAACAGTCAAATGAACCAACCAAACCAATAAATACAAGGGACACTTGACACCCCATTGACTATTAGTAACGTTTGTTTAAACGCCAGAAGGTGGAGCATCAGAGAAGTGAAAGACGGAATGATGAACAACAATCCTCGAGCAAGCTGGAATTGCACCTTTTTTGTTTCCTTTGAAACCCCCTAATATATTTACCCATTGCTAAACCGTGGACCCAATACAATATATCAATTGAAAACCTGTCCCTTGACTCTTGAGTCGTCTGTTGATCCTTTGGCTGTGACACTGTTAGGAGTTGTTGTATGGTTGAGCAACACAAGGACTATCAGAGCACTGACGAGGAAAGAATCAGAAGGGAGGAGAAGGAAATTGGATAGAGACAGTAGGGAGAAGGGAAGGAAAGGAGGAGGAAAGAGGAATCCAGGAGAAGGCGAAGAGCAGTAAAGCAGAGAGGAGGAGAGTAAAGGGGCACTAGTAAAAGGAGATGAGAGGTGGTAAAAAGTAAAGCAGTTAGAAAAGGAGAGGAATGTATGACACAGAAATTAAGACAGAGAGGGGGTGGGGAGCAATAGAACGGAAAAAGGTGGAATTTGAGCAAGACAACAGAGGGAGGCACGGAAGGAAGAAGAGGCAGAAGAGGTGACAAAAGAGGTGTATATAAGCATTAAATAGGAGGAGGAGAATAAGGAGGCAACGAATAGGAGCAGAAAGAGGAGGTGGCAGAGCCACCACTAGGGTAGTCATTAGGGAAAGACAGAGTTTGGCAAAAAAGGAGGAAAGAGAGAGGCACATTTGGAGGAGGCAAGGACTGAGATGAGTACAGATGAGGAGGAGTTGAGATGGGAACAGGGAGCAGAGGAGAAAAGGACAGAGGGCAGGTTCAGATCCAGAGGTCTGCAGAAGCTCCTGATTTGGTGGAGAAGGCAGAGGCCTCATCAGAAGCCCCTAAAGGCCCAAGACCCAGTCACGTCCTGGTAGGAGCCTCAAGAAGGCTGGCACTGAGTGGGTTCCACAGTAATGAGAATGAGATGCATGCAACTGATACAAGGTTGAAAAGCCGGTGAACAGCATCCTGACAAGTAAGATTAAGTGTACAAGAAAGAAGTGAAGGTCACTTAAAACCCCAAGGACTGAGAGTGAATGTTTTCCACCAGAAGGATAGATACTGAGGGAGAGAATGAACTAATGAATGACCAGTCTGAGAAGGAAGATTGCATGAAACTTCGCTCAGACCCTCACCCCCTGTTCACACTAACCCTTTAGCTTTTGTTTTCCTAATGAAAGCCTTTGGAATACAATCCTTGGCATTCAGTTGTGTATTGATGCCTAGGGGGTGAGATATGGTGTCTAAAACAGGAACAGGACCCCAACCCCATAGTCTCAATATTCCTACTGCTTCCCCCACTATGGATTGTCATGGTCTGGAGTCGGGTGAAAACATTCTCTGTGTGTGACCTCAGGTACTGTTGGCTTTGGTTTATATAGTACAGAGGAGGTAATAGTTCCTTCATGTGGGAGGGCCTTGATTTACATTGACCTAACATTCCAGCTTCCAAGTGGGACAAATCAGACGATAGCCTCAACGACTGGTCTTTTTGCGAACCATGGGGTTGGGGATTATAGAGGGATTGTCAATGCACTCCACAAAACCTTTTACTGTACGGCAGGGAAACTGAATATATGTCAACTCATCTATTAATTAAACTTTAACTCTGATATCCTGGAAGTTAAGACTTAAACTCCAACTTAGAGGGCCAAGAAGAGCTTTTGCTCCAACCACTCCACACTAGTCCCCTTTCCAAGCAAGGAACTCACACTGCCATGTGCGACCACCACTACTTCTTGGAAGATTTCAAGCTCTATTGCAAATCTTACGAACTCTATCCAGAGCAGATGTAAGGAGCGCTTCCCTCTTACCCAATTATTGAGGTACAATTCTCTCAGCAAAGCATGGACATTATCAGCATTTTAAGTCCTTCCAAATTGGTTGCAGGTTCCTTTTGGTCATAGTTGACTATTCTACCCTGTATTCTGTGGCTTTGGCCCATAAAAAAAGACACTCTAGATTATCAAAGGATGACTCAGGTTTCCCAACAAATTCTCATTAACCAGGGGTCTACTTTTATATCTCTGTTAATGTCCCAGATCAAAGGTCTCCTTAAAATTCATGAAGATGGCAGAAACTTAAGAGAGCTCATTACATGGGCCCTTTTCGCCGCATGGAAGACCATGGAACCTTCCACTATTTTCTCCCCTTTTCCGCTTATGTATGAGCCTGGAGCCCTGTGATGGTGTTTATGAAATGCAAAAGAAGACCTTGCAAAGACAAGAAGGCACGAAGTTGAAGTCTCCCAAGTTTGTGCAGGATACAAGAGAAATGGTGACACTGTTATGTAATCTGGTGAACTAACATATGATAGAAGTCCAAGAAAAACAGAAACGTTTATATGATCAAGAAGTTAATCTATGAAGATTTAATGTGTGGTATCAGGTCCTGGTGACACAACGTTAGAACGCAAGCTATTGACTCAGTTTCAGAGACCTTATCAGCTCACCCAGGTCCTCAGCGCTCTTAACTGCCTGCAGAACCACCATCAAACGTCTTTCCAAATTGACCATATTAACTGGTTCAAGGCCTGAAAAGACCTTGAGGAACCAGTGGTTATTGTTACCCAGTTGTGAAGTGTCCCAGGGACTGCCCAATCCTGGAGCCCAGTTGACGATTCATGAGAATGTCAAGCAAGCCACACCAGACTCCTTGATCACTTCTGAGATGTTTGAAGAGAAACAAGGAAGGATGGAAGTCTTTTACCACCAGATACAACCCACACAAGGGAAGTAATTCTGCCTTCAACTGTATCACCTACCTGAAGCTTGATGGAATTTGTCCAAGAAGAGGTCTAGAAAACATTGGACCTCAAATTTGTTGTACCCTCCTGAAGTCCCAGGGTCTTGCCTATTGTTCTACTCATGAAACCGGATGGCAGTCTGTGTATCAGCATTTATTTTCTGAGACCTTGCATTTCAATTACTTACTGAGAATAGATGAAATGATTGAATTAATTGGAACACTTACTTTTATATCTTCCTTGGATTTTATAAAAGGATACTGGCAAATTCCCCTAGCACCAAACAGCAAGGATAATACCATCTTTCATACCCTGGGACAACTCTTCCAATTCATAGTAATTCCCTTTGGATTGTGTGATGAAGTTCCCTACCTAGCTTCGTGGAGTGTCTCGGGGGTTGGGTCCTGAGCCAAAGGATGATGGACCCAAGGGTGAAATGGGGAGGATCCCTGGGTCACTATCCTGCGTACCCGGTTGCGGGGCAGGGGCCAGTAACTTTCCCTTAGCTCAGAAACCTGGGATATGCCTGCATAGTAATAAGCTCTCCCTCCTCCCACAATTGAGAGAGTCTGCTGCCCATGCTAAACTTACCTCCAGCTCCATTATAGGAAAAATGTACCTCCCCATAAGCGAGAAGATTTTCTTTCGTTAAACACTACAAGAGTATATTTTAACATTGTTAAGAAAATGTAATTTCTCCAGCATGGGGTCTGGCATGGATTCACATGCTCATGAATATTCCCCGTCGTCGGGCTGGGAATCCTCGGTAAAGAAAAAATCAGTTTCAGTTTCGTTTCTGAACTGTCTTTCTTCTAATAACCAATCACTGGGCTCTGGGTCATACTTCCCCCAGCCAATGACGGCCCTCTACCTTAGCCCCCCCGCCCTCTGGCAGCCATCTTCAGAGTTTTATCGCACGTGTTGGGAGTCCTCGTGCTATAGCTCTCGAGCTTTTACTGCGTTTTGCGATTTTTCAAAGAGTTTAACCTCATTTTATCAGTCAATCGATCCTCAAGCTCCACTGTTTCTACTTCTGATCAACGGGGACCCATTTCGGAATTTCCTACGCCCCTCAAGGGTGAAGTTTTTCATTGCGTTTCGCTTCTTGGAGGATTCTGGAAGATCTTTGAGGCCTACCCGCGTGGACATGGCTCAGGACAAGGGAAACACGACGCCCGGATCCAAGCTGTTCAGGCGCTGCCCTGGATGCGGATTACAGAATGTCTTCAAGGAGGATGAGCATTCTCGATGCCTCTACTGCCTTCACAAAGAAAAAACGCACGTGGAAAATGACTGTGTGTTTTGCAAGAACATGTCCGAATGGACTTTGAGGGATCGTCGTATCCGACTCACCAACTGGCTGGAAGGGAAGAGCCCAGCAGCAGGTGAGAAGAAGAAGCAGTCCGAGCGGTCTTCTTAGACCTTTGAGGGCGCTCCTACGACAGGGTACCAACAAAAGGCTAAGCATTGCGAGTCCGCAGGCACCAGGAGCGCCGATCCGTCAGTTTCCTCGGCTGCCAGGCAGGGCGCATTATCACCGACGCCATCAACCACGAGCCAACGCTCTGGCTCGGGGAAGAGGAAATCGGAGAACCCGGGTAAGCTTTCGGGAGAAGTCCCGGTCGATCCCGACGGAGACAGCCGAGGGGGTGCGAGGCGGTGACCCTCCCCCCAAGGTGAAGGCCTCAGGCGTGCCCAAGGTCGCGAAGGCCCTGGTTCACCTGGCTAAGGCCTCTATTGAGGGAGTTGTGGCGGCCCTAGCGAAGCCTGCGGAGGCGACCTCGGGGCCTAGAGTTTCCCTGCCGCCATAGAGGGAATCCTCTTTTCAGCCCATCGATAAGACCCCCGTGAAACCACAGGTGGAAAAAGAGGGGGGGGCAGTGGCCATTACAGACACAGGTACCACCTCTGAAGAGGAGCTGGCTGGCCTCGCAAAGATCCTGGACAAGAAGTTCGAGGAGATCCGGTCCTACGGGAAGGAACCCGACGAGTCGAACGAAGAAAGCGACAGCGGTGCCGACGAGGAGCCGTGAGCCGTGGAGGGGACGGAGGATCCTACTCCCCAACCGTCGCTCCCGTCGTAGCCGGTGCCTATGCCACAAGACAACTCGGGAGCAATCTTGATGGCGATTCAGGCCTTGTGTACGGAGATGAGGACAAGGTTGCCCTTACCCCCAGCGGACGATCCAGCGGAGCCTGGACCGTCGGGAAGCCCACCAAGCAAGCAGAGGAGAACTCATCCCCCCCTCCCTACCAGCCTTCGCGGCCTTCACAGCCTTCATCTCCTTTCCCTGCTCCGAGGAATGAGACGGGAACAGAAACCGCGATGATGGGGAAGGATGACGACAGGGGTGACGACGGAATGGACCTTCCATCACCACTCGCTCAGGCCTCCCCGCCCGACGAAATTGGCTCCTTCCACGCATGATTGCCAGGGCATCTGAGCTCTTCCAGCTCTGCCCCGAAGAACAGAAGAAGGAAGGTTTCCTCTACCAACGGCGTGAGGCCAAGAGGAAGACGGTCATCTTAGTCCCACTACTGGATGACATCTGGGACGAGGGGCTGACGCTCCTGAAGAACCCGCCCACGGCTCCTGCTAAGAGGGACCGGTACGAGAAGAAGTACCGGGCCCTGGACTCCGCCCCATGTGCCTTAGGGCACAGCCGTCCCCGGATTCGGTAGTCGCCGCTGCGGCCAAGAAGAAAGCGGCGGGGTCGACGTCTTCAACTTCGACTTCCCCGCCGGACAGCGAAGAGAAGAAACTGGATGCCATGGGACGGCGGGTCATCTCGTCTGTGGCAACGACGATTAAATCGGCCAAAGTCCTCGCAATTGTGGCACGCTACGACATGGAGCTGTTGTTTAAGATCGCTCCCCTGCTGGACTTCCTCCCGGGCGACAAGAGGGCTGAGGCCCTGGAGATCCTACAGTAAGGTGAGGTGGCATTGAACATTGCTGACATCGTGTTTCGACTGATGGGCAATGGCGTTTGCCTTCGTCGGCGCGGCAGGCTCAAGGCAACCGATTTCCGCCAGGACGTTCAAACCAGGGTTCTGGACATGCCCTTCAACGGGAACAACCTGTTCAGCAAGACAGTGGACTAGTCACTGCAGGCCATCAAGGCAGACACAGAGACGGCCCGGGTCTTGGGTGTCCTTCAACGACGGCCGTCCTTTCGAAGCTCCGGAGGCAAGCAAGGTGCCTTCAAAGGATTTGGCGGTGGCGCCTCGTCGTACCGCCAGGCGGCCCGCTCCTCGTCGCAGGAAGCGTACAGAGGACGCAGCAAGAGAGGAGGATCTCGTCATCGTCGCCAAGGCAGCAAGGCCGCGGCCAAGCAGGACTGAACCGGCCGTACCGTCAGGCCCCCACCTGAGCACCACGGTGGGAGGCCGGCTGGTGAATTTCTTCAGCGTATGGGAGTCCATCTCCACCGACAGTTGGGTGCTGGATGCCCTGGCCCGCGGGCACACTCTGGAATTTCTAAGGAAGTGTCCCCGTATTCCACCCCTAGCCAGGAAGGAAAACCACGTCCCTCAACTGCTGCTGGAGGTATGGGGGATGCTAAAAAAGGGAGCCATCGAGCTGGTCCCAAAGAGGCTCCGGGGCTCCGGAGTGTACTCACGATACTTCCTCGTAAGGAAAAAGACTAGCGGTTGGCATCCCATCCTGGATCTTCGTCGTCTAAAGAGGTACATCAAGTCCCAGAAGTTCCAGATGGTCACCCTCCAGCACGTGCTGGGGCAGCTGGAGGAAGGCGACTTCATTTTGTCTCTGGACTTGGAGGATGCCTACTTTCACATCCCCATTTTAAAAGGACATCGAAATTTCCTGTGATTCGTGGTTCAAAGGCGACACTATCAGTTCAAGACCCTTCCCTTCGGATTGAAGTCGGCGCCCAGGGTGTTCACCAAGTGCCTAGCACCAGTGGGGGCACGGCTGCGCCTGCAGGGGATCCACGTCTATCCGTACCTGGACGATTGGCTCATCCGAGCAAGGTCAAGAGAACTCCCCGTCGATCACACAGCGAAGACCGTCCAACTGCTCACGGATCTGGGATTTTCGATCAACTTTGCGAAATCCCACTTGGTACCGTTGCAAGTCGCCCTGTTCCTGGGGGCCAGGCTCGACACAGTGGCGCGATTGGCTTCTCCGTCGGAGGAAAGGACGAAGGCCATCCTGGGCAAGGTGCAACGGCATTCGACCATGACAATGGCCAGGGTGAGGTCCGTCAAGTCCCTGCTCGGCATGATGTCCACGTGCATCTACGTCATGCGCCTCTGCAGACTGCGGATGCGACCAATACAGGAGTTCCTCGACACCCGTTGGATGCAAGCTGCGGGCAGCTTTGAAGACAGGATCTCGCTCAACAAGACCTTCCGCCAAGCGATCCGGTGGTGGGGCACCTGCGCACATCTGGCGGCGGGCATGGACTTCCAGGCCCCGGCTCATCAGGAAACTGTGACGACGGACGCCTCCCTGGAGGGATGGGGAGCGCACACCGGAGATCTCCACGTAATAGGCCTTTGGCTCCCGGAGGAGAGGTCACTACACATCAATGTCCTGGAGCTCCGAGCCGTGTTCTGGGCCCTCAGGTCGTTCCTTCCGTCCCTCAAGGGCAAGGTGGTAAGGATCTTCACCGACAACACCACCACGATGTTCTACATCCGGAAGCAGGGAGACACCAGATCTCCAGCCCTATCCAAGGAGGCCCAGGATCTGTGGCACTGAGCCGTCGCCCAAGGGATGTTTCTGGTACCCTTCCATTTGGCAGGAATAAAGGACACCATTGCCGACTCACTCAGCAGGGAGCTGCGCTCGTGCCACGAGTGGGAACTGTGGCAGGATCAAGTGGATCTCCTATTCCGACGATGGGGCAATCCCCAGACCGACCTATTCGCGATGGCGACGAACGCCAAGTGCCGGAGGTTCGCCAGCAGGTTTCCCCAGCCGGGGAGCATGGGCGATGCCTTCTCATTTCCCTGGGACGGCCTGTTCCTGTATGCGTTCTCACCGTTGCTGTTGCTGCTGCGACTCATCAGTCAACTCAGATGGTCCCGGTGCAGGATGATCCTCGTTGCACCGGCGTGGCCAAGGCAGATCTGGTTCCCGGACCTTCTGAACATGTCAGCGTCCCCCACAGTCAAACTGCCGACAGACGCGGATCTTCTCTCCAGAGAAGGAGGCGTCATCCTCCACCACGACCCGGGGTCGCTGAACTTGCAGGCCTGGCTCCTGCAGCACTAGAGTTTGGAGGGTACGATATCCCGGCGGACTGCAAGGAGGTGCTTGCAAAGGCCAGGGCGTCCTCGAACCCTCAAGTGCTATGGACACAAATGGAAAAGGTTCTCTGTCTGATGCCATGCACAGAAGATGAACCCTCTGCGGATTACGGCCCCTCAAGTGCTGCCGTACCTACTGTCGCTGGCCAAGGCGGGGCTAGCTCATGCCTCCATCAAAATCCATCTAGCAGCGATTTCCTGCTACACCAGAACTCCGGGGCGATCATCTCTGTGGTCCCATCGCCTGGTGAACGAGTTCATGAAAGGACTGTCCGGACATTCCCGCCGGTGAAGGCTCCGGCCCTGGCGTGGGAGCTCAACATGGTGCTGAGCAGGCTCATGGGACTGCTATTCGAGCCACTGTATTCGGCACCGTTGAAATTCCTATCGTGGAAGACAGCATTTCTTGTGGTCATCACCTCCTCACGACGAGTGGGAGAGATCCAGGCCCACTCCTGTAAACTTCCATACCTGACATTCCACGAGACAAGTGTAGTACTGAGGACGCACCCCTCCTTCATGCCCAAGGTGCCATCTCCATCTCAACAAGCCCTTGGTGTCACCTGTTTTCTTCCTGTCGCCTTTGTCGTCGGCCGAGAGGACTTTGCACTCGCTGGATGTGGCTAGAGCCCTGAAGTTCTACGTAGACCGCACGAAGACCCTTTGGAAGACATCACAGCTATTTGTGAACTTTGGACCTGTGAACCAAGGGAAGGCCCTCTCGAAGGCTTCCATTTCCAGATGGCTTTCCGGCTGCATCATGCACTGTCACCGGTTGGCAAACCGACCGTTGCCCGGCCGTCCGACAGCCCATTCAACCAGAGCGATCGCTGCTACCACAGCGTTCCTGTCTGGTGTGCCCTTGCTGGACATTTGCAGGGCTGGTACGTGGAGATCGACGCACACCTTCATGAGATTCTACTGCGTCGACTGGGATTCTAGAGAGGAGTCTAGAGTCGGCCAGGCAGTGCTGCGCAACCTGTTCGCCTGAAGGTGGGCCTGGTGAGGAGGTAAGAGATGTTTAATGTTGAGTTGTGGATATGCTTAATGTTGAGCCTAACCACCTCCCGTGGTTGTGCATGTGTGTATTGCTATGTATTCTTGTATTCATGAGCATGTGAATCCATGCCAGACCCCATACTGGAGCAGGAACAAATTACTTACCTGTAACTGTTGCTCTCCAGCATGGGTCTGGCATGGATTCACAGGCAAACCCTCCCTCCTACCCCTCTGCGGCTCTTCTCTTGGTCCTACTGCCACTTTACGTGCTACCAAATCTGAAGATGGCAGCCAGAGGAGGGGCTTAGGTAGAGGGCAGTCATTGGCTGGGGGCAGTATGACCCAGAGACCAGTGATTGGTTATTAGGAGAAAGACAGTTGAGAAACGAAACTGAAACAGATTTTTTCTTTACCGAGGATTCCCAGCCTGACGACGGGGAATATTCATGAGCATGTGAATCCATGCCAGACCCATGCTGGAGAACAACAGTTACAGGTAAGTAACTTGTTCCTTCACTACTTAAAGCAACAATCGATGTAGAGAGTCCTGCTGATACAAGGTTGCACGCCTATAGCTTTTCACCCACGAAGTGTATCAAACTATAACTGAAGTCTCAGAGAGGTCCTCTCTCAAAAAATGTTTTTCATTTTCTCTGAGCACATATATTCACTAAACTGAAGAGATCAAATCTTACCTCGTCTGTTTCCAATGCTGAATTCACATTCTGGTTCTGTAGAAGCACAACACAAGCAACCTACAGGTGGAGTACTTGCCTAAAACTTGGCGACCTGGCCAGTTCTAAATTTGGGTCCATCCCAAAGGCAGACCTAGGGCCACTCAACAAATCTAGATAATCCCAGTTCTCCAGCATGGGGTCTGGCATGGATTCACATGCTCATGAATATTCCCCGTCGTCAGGCTGGGAATCCTCGGTAAAGAAAAAAACAGTATCAGTTTCGTTTCTGATCTGTCTTTCGTAGCAATAACCAATCACTGGTCTCTGCGTCATACTGACCACAGCCAATGACTGCCCTCTACCTAAGCACCGCCTCTGGCAGCCATCTTCAGATTTTTACCGCACGTTCATGTGTTGGGATCCTCGTGCTATTGCTCTCGAGCGTTAGTGCTATTTTTTCACGTTTTTCTCAAAAACTTCGTTTTTTTTCGGTCAAAAGAGCCTCAAGCTCCACCGACTCTCCATCCGATCAACGGGGACCCGTGTCGGATTCGTCTGCGCCCCTCAAGGGTGAAGATTTCGTCGAGCTACGCTTTTGGAGGATTCCAGAAGTTTCTCAGGCCCGGACATGGCCCAGGAGAAGGGAAGCTCGACGCCCGGAAAGCTGTTCAGGATCTGCCCTGGATGCCAGCTGCAGAACGTCTTTAAAGAGGACGAACACTCCTTTTGTCTCTACTGCTTACATGAGGACAAGACGCACGTGGAGAAGGACTGTGCGTTTTGCGGCAACATGTCGGAGCGGACCATGAAGGACCGCCATCAACGTCTCGCCAACTGGCTTGAAGGGAAGAGCCCGTCAGGCGAGAAGAAGAGGAAGAAATCCGAGCGGTCTTCTAAGACCTTTGAGGACGCCCCGGCGACGGGGGTCCAACACAAGGCCAAGCACCGCGAGTCCGCTGGCACCGGGAGCGCCGAACGGTCGGGCTCTACGGGCGCCAGGCAGGGCGCACCCTCCCCGGCACCTTCAGCCACGAGCCAACGCTCTGGGTCGGGTAACAGGAAGGGCGAGCACCCGGCGAAGCTCCTGGAGAGGCCCCGGACGAGCTCGAAGGCCCCATCGGAGGGGGAGCGAGGCAGTGTCCCCCCCCTCAAGGATAAGGCGGTGAGCGCACCTAAGGTGGTGAAGGCCTTAATCCATCCGGCCAAGCCCTCTATCGATACTGTCGCGGCGGCCCTGGCTCAGCCTGTGGAGGCTACACCAGTGGTGGCGACCTCAGGGCTCAGAGTCTCCCTGCCACCTCGGAGGGAGTCCTCTTTTGTGCCCATCGACAGGACCCCCGTGAAACCCCCGGCGGGGAAGAAAAAGGGGGGGCAGGGCGTCGTCGTAGATTCGGCCTCAACCTCAGAGGAAGAGCTGATCGAGGTCTTAAGCCACGGCCTTGGCGTGGAAGAAGACCGGCCCGTCGGGATGGATCCCGACGCAGGTGACGACGACATCGTCGAGGGTACCGACGGGGCCCCTGATCGCCCGTCGGATTCCCCTCTGCCAGCGCCGCAAGACAACTCGGCGGCCATTTTGTTGGCTATACAGTCCTTATGTTCAGAGATAAGGACGAGACTACCGTTGCCGACGGAGGAACCTCTCCCGTCGGGGGATCCTGAACCGGGACCTTCTGGCGCTCCCCCGCCCAAGAAAAGAAGGATTCACCCTCCACCTCCTTTTCAGCCGTCGCGCCCCGTCCAGCCCTCCTCCCCGTCCACCCGAGGGGATGATACGGGGACTGACACGGCAGCGACGGGTACGGACGACGAGGTATACGACGAGGATCTACCGTCGTCACCTCCCACCAGGGCTTCTCCGCCCGACGAGATTGGATCGTTCCACTCCATGATCGCCAGGGCATCCAAGCTTTTCCAACTCTGCCCTGAGGAGAAGAAAAAGGAAGGATTCCTTTATCAACGGCGCGAGGCCAAGAGGAAGACGGTCCTCCCGGTGCCTCTACTGGACGACATTTGGGATGAGGGCCTCGCCCTCCTCAAGAACCCTTCCACGACGCCAGCTAGAAGAGACCGGTACGAGAAGAAGTACCGGGTCCCGGACGCGGCCCCCCTGTGCCTCCGGACGCAGCCTACCCCGGATTCCGTCGTCTCCGCGGCGGCCAGGAAGAAAGCAGGGGGGGGTGCGGCCTCCACATCGACTTCCCCACCGGACGGCTAGGGAAAGAAATTGGACGCTATGGGACGCAGGGTCATCTCGTCGGCAACGACGACGATTAAAGCGGCCAACGCCTTGGCTATCGTGGCCCGCTGCGACAGGGAGCTATGGTACAAACTGGCTCCCCTGCTGGACTTCCTACCGGACGACAAGAGGGCGGATGCCCTGGAGATCCTACAGGAAGGCGAGGTGGCGTCGGACCACGCCATCACTATTGCGACGGACATCGCCGACACTGGGTTTCGCCAGTTGGGCAACGGCGTGTGCCTTAGGCGGCGTGGATGGCTCAAGGCTACGGACTTCCGTCAAGACGTACAGACCAGAGTCCTGGACATGCCGTTCGATGGGAACAACCTGTTTGGGAAAACAGTGGACGATTCCCTCCAGGCCATTAAAGCGGACACTGAGACGGCCCAGGCCCTTGGGGTTCTGCAGCAACGACGGACGCCCTTTCGGAGCAGCGGAGGCAAGGGTGCCTCCAAAGGTTCCGGCGGCGGTTTCTTCACCTACCGTCAAGCGGCCCGCTCGTCGTCTCAGGAGGCCTACAGAGGACGAGGCAAGTCCGGCGGACCCCGCCGTCGTCGCCAAGGAGGTCAAGGCGGCAAAGCCTCGTCGAAACAGGATTGAACCGGCCGTGGGGTCGGGCCCCCACCTAAGCACCCCGGTGGGAGGCCGGCTGGCGAGCTTCGTCAGCGTGTGGGAGTCCATCTCCACCGACCGTTGGGTGCTGGACGCCTTAGCCCGGGGCCACGCGCTCGAGTTTCAAAGAAGGTGCCTGCGCGTCCCCCCCGTGGCCAGGAAAGAGCTTCACGTCCCTCAGCTTCTCCTGGAGGTAGAGGCGATGCTCAGGAAGGGCGTCATCGAACTCGTCCCAAAGAGGCTGTCCAGGTCCGAGTCCACCTCCCCCTTCTCCTCACCTGTCTCCTCCGAGGCATGTACACTTGGGTCAGTATCAACTCTGCCTTGCTTCTTAATAGTCCTTGGAACCCTGACTTTCGGTGTTCTGGTCTTCTTTTCGTGAAGATAAGGTCTGGCCCCTCCGGAGGCCACCTTGACAGAAGAGTGAACCTATCACCGGGGAACCCCAGGGGGCCAGCCTCAGTTCTAGGGAAAAAGCCCGAAGGCAGAAAAAACCCTAGTCCACAGATGGGTTCTTAGATGGTATGTTTCAATGATGTCAGAGTTGATGAAGTAGTCAACATGTGAGATGGCAGGAACTCAAGAGGCCGGGAACCAGGACACAGAGGGAAGGTATAGAAAAGTAACGGGATACTATGAGTAGAAGACAAGAGAAGGAAAGAGAAGGACTGCCAAGAGAAGGCGTAGTCAGGAATAGCGTTAACCCACTGAATCCGGCGAGACGAAGGGAACCCTTCGCCGGCAGGTATACGCTGAAGGGAACGTAAAGGTAGGGAAGAGATAAAGGCTCTAGGAATTTCGGAGGCAACCGGTACCACAACCGGCATAGCGCTTCCGTGAGAGCGGAAGAAACAACCAGTCAGAAGGGCTGAAGGAACAGCTAGTCACGTAAGAAAGCTCCTGCCTCCGGACGCGGAACACAGTGCGCGAGCACCTACGTGGCCGGAGAGCGAGGGTGAAGTTTTAAGGTTAGGAGGAAACAGAGAAGCGGAAGAGTACCGCAGCTGTAGTAACTGCGGAAAAAGGTGAGTGCAGAGTAGACCGTAGCGAACACGGGATAAAGGGATGGAAGGGCAATAGAAGTAAAGAGAGGGAACCAGAGAGTAGGAGAAATACACAGGAAGGCAATAATCCGAAGTGGGAGCGATGAGAGCGGGAAATAACAGATACAACGCGCCGAAAAGTGGGCGGAGCCGGATATATATAAGCTCCATTGTCCTGTTGGGCGCCATGTTGGATGAGGACTAGACCGTTCACCGTCTGAACCGCCATAGATACCAATGCTTCCAATCTTGGTTCCTGACAGTATACCCCCTTCCTCTCAGGGAACCCCCCGGCTTGCCCGGGTGAAGGTGATGAAACTTCCTCAAGAGCCGAGGGGCATGAATATGACTTACTGGTTCCCAAGACCTCTCTTCCACGGGATAGCCCTTCCAGTGAACCAGGTATTGGAGTCGACCTCTGTGATATCTGGAGTCCACTAGGTATGCTACTTCGTATTCTTCTGGACTGGAACGTACCTGGGTTCGACTCTTATGGAAGGGTCTCAGGAACGGGTCTGCCTTGTACTCTTTGAGCAAAGAGACGTGAAACACCGGGTGAACCCTCTTGAGATAGGCCGGAAGTTTGAGTCGAAAAGCAACCGGGTTGACCTGTTGGAGAATGGAAAACGGTCCAAGATAACGGGGGGAGAATTTTCCAGCATGAACCCATCTGGGAAGAAACTTAGTAGATAACCAGACTAGTTGTCCAGGTTTCCACGTAGGGTTGGGAGCTCTGCTCCTATCTGCCCATCTCTTCTGTGATTGTTGACTGAGTTGGTGTGCCTTCTTGGCGAGTTCATGGACCTCCTGCAGTTCCTGTATCACTCCGTCCAGAGCTGGAATCTTAGTGGCTAGGGAGCCCAACCCCGGTAGGTGTTTGGGATGAAATCCGTACGTGCACAGAAAAGGGCTCATTTGGATAGTGGTATGCAGGGTATTATTATAAGCAAACTCTGCTTGAGAAAGGAAGCTATGCCATCTCTCTTGTTGGTTGCTGCAGAAACACCTTAAGTACTGTTCGAGGTTTGCGTTTAACCTTTCGGTTTGTCCGTTGCTCTGGGGGTGGTATCCCGAAGAGAGGGCTCTGTTGATACCCAAGACCTGACAAAGCAAAGCCCAGAATTTGGACGTAAACTGAGGTCCTCGGTCGGATACAATGGTCTGAGGCAGACCGTGTAGACGGACTATATCTCGGAGGAAGATATCTGCTGTCTCAGAAGCTGAAGGGATTTGTTTAAAGGCCGAAAAATGGGCCAGTTTGCTAAATGAATCGATTGTGACCATAATCACCGTCATGCCATCAGACGGGGGAAGATCAACGATGAAATCTGTAGAGATATGTTCCCATGGTCGTGACGGTAAGGTATGTTGTTGTAAGAGTCCGAGTGGTTTACCGGTTCGGTATTTGTTAGAGGCACAGATTGAACAGGAGGTAACATACTGATATACATCAGTCTTTAATCTTGGCCACCAAAAGCCTCTTTGCAAGAGTTCATAGGTCTTTCTGATGCCTGGGTGACCCGACAAGGGGGTATCATGGCACCACGAAAGGACGAGCTTCTGGAGCTCTTTGGTGGGAATAAACAGGGCGTGACCATGATAGTACAGTCCATCCTTGCCTTGGATGACTGAGGCGGGTAGTCTTGCACCGCCCTGATAATGAGGTATCAGATCTCGGAAAAATGAGACAGTGGAAGCTACAATCTTGAGATTTGGGAAAAGGTAGTCGTGTTCATTGTAGGTTCCTGAGCCATCTCCGATACTCCGGGATAAGGCATCTGCCTTCTTGTTTTCTGTGCCCGGGATATAAGTTAGTATGAAATCGAACTGTAGGAAGAAATATGCCCACCGGGCATGTCGGGCATTGGTGCACTCCATTTGTTGTAGTACTCGGAGATTGCGATGGTCAGTCCTGATCACGAAGGGATGGGATGCGCCTTGTAAGAGATGTCGCCATTCCTGGCAGGCGAACTTGATGGCTAAAAGTTCTCTCTCTAAGACGGAGTAGTTTCGTTCACTACTGGTGAGAGTCTTCGAGAAATACGCCACCGGGTGTTCAATGTCATCGGCTGTCTTCTGTAACAGGATAGCACCTACAGCTCCTATCGAAGCATCTGTCTCCAGGATGTATGGTATAGTCTGATCCGGCTGGATCAAAATGGGAGCGGAGGAAAAACATTCCTTAAGAGCCTGAATTGCTCTCCTTTGTTCATCTCCCAAAGTAAACTTGACTCCTTTCTTGAGCAGGGACGTGAGAGGGAGCACTAGATTGGAGAAGGTAGGTATAAATCTTCTATAAAAGTTGGCTAACCCTAAGAAGCTTTGTAGTTCCTTGATAGTGCTGGGTTCTCTCCACTCCATGATAGCCTTAACCTTGACTGGGTCCATCTCTATGCCTTCTCCTGACAAAACGAATCCCAGGTAGGATACGGAAGTGGACTCGAATATGCATTTTTCCGGTTTCACCAAAAGTTGGTGTTCAAGAAGACGTTGGAGTACCTTTCTCACTAGTGACCTGTGTTCGTTTAGTGATTGAGAGTATACTAGGATATCATCCAGATACACTACCACCGAGATAAATAACATGTCTGCGAACACCTTATCCATATACCTCTGAAAGACAGCGGGGGCGTTGACCAGGCCGAATGGCATCACCCGGTATTCGAACAATCCGAAAGGAGTGCGAAACGCGGTCTTCCATTCGTCACCTTTTCTTATCCTTAGGAGATGGTAGGCCCCTCTTAGATCCAGTTTGGTAAAATATACGGCTCCTTGCACCGCCTCCAAGATGTCTCGGATTAATGGCATAGGATACCGGTCTCTAATGGTCACCTTATTAAGCCCTCTATAGTCGATGCATGGACGCAGTTCGGAGCTGTCCTTCTTTGGTATAAAGAACAAGGAGGCTCCACAGGCTGATTTCGACTCTTGGATGAGCCCGTTTTGGAGATTAGAGTCCAGATATTCTCGTAGAACCTTCCTTTCTGGAAGTGACAAAGGGTACATCCGCCCAAAAGGAATCACTGCATCAGGTACCAGGTCGATACCGCAATCCTCTTGTCGGTGAGGGGGAAGATCCCGAGGTTGGATGTCTATGAATACCTCAGAGAAGACGTGGTATTGAGGTGGAACAGAGGCTATGATGATCGAACTCGGTGTAGGAGGTGGTTCTGCTTCAGGATGAGTGGAGGAATCCATGTGGCTCATACAAGTTGACTTACAGAATAATGAGTTGAAGCTCACTCTATTTGCCTTCCAGTCAATGTGGGGATTGCGTTTCCTTAGCCATGGAATACCGATGACTAGAGGGAAATGGGCTGCTCTGATCTGATCAAAGACCAGATACTCCGAGTGATGACTCATCTCCATCTTTAGTGGTATCGTTTCTGTGGTGATGGGACCGGATGACAGTGGTACACCGTCTACGCCCTCTACCGGAATGGGAGTTGTCTTACGTTTAGTAGCTATGTGATGTTCTGTCGCCCAGTTCGCATCCATGAAGTTACCTGCAGCTCCACAGTCTAACATAGCAAGTACCTCTATGGAACTCGAAGGAGACAACCATAACTTGACCTGGAACACCATCAGGTTGTTTTCCTCCGGGTTGTTCATGGTTCTTGAATGGTTGCAAGGGTACTTGGCACTTCCCCCGAGACTTCCCTTGCTGTAGATCGGGGGTTGAAGTTTTCCTTCCTCCGGGGTGGCACTTCCGGACAGCTTCTCAATAAGTGTTTGGCGGAACCACAGTACATACATAACCCGGTCTCTCTTCTTCGTTTACGTTCTCCCGGCGTAACAGGTCCCCTAGTAGTTCCGACCTGCATGGGTTCTTCCGGAGGAGCGTAGGTCCGGTTCGTTGGAGAAGGGTTCGGTAGACTGAGGGAATGAGAATTACTCCTGTATCGTCTTCTTTCTTGCCGTCTCTCTGTTATTCGGTATTCAATCTGTAATGCTAAGGTCATCAATTCCTGACAAGATACTGGCCGGGCGACACGAGCCAACTCGTCCTTAAGCTCGTCGTGGAGTCCTCTCCGAAATATCGTTTGTTGGGCAGCATCAGGCCAGTCTGCCTTAGCTGCTAGTCTTTGAAATCTGGCGATGTAGGTCTGCACGTCTGTGTTCCCTTGTTCGACATCCAGGATAGCTTCTAAAGAGGAGTATAGTACCTCTGGTCTGTCGAATCGTTCCTTGAAGCCCTCTATAAAACGATCATAATCAATCAAGGAAGGGTCGTTTCTGGCAACCAAGGGAGTTGCCCAAGCCAGAGCATTTCCTGTGAGATTGGCGATGATGAATCCAACCTTCGATCTTGCTGATTCATAGGCATGGGTACGGAAGGCAAAATACACACCACAGGCATCAAGGAATTCCTTCATTCCTCCCGGGTAACCGTTATATTTGCCAAAGGAAAGGGGCATCGCAGGTAGGTCTCCACGGTCGTCTCTATGCAGGACTACCTGCTGTCGGAGTGCTATGTTCTCTGTCCTCAGGGCTTGGACTTCAACTGTGAGATTCTGCATTGCCGCTACCAATTCCTGGTATTGTTCCAAGGAAGCCATGTTAGGATTCGGGCGTTGTATACTGTCCAGGTCCGAGTCCACCTCCCCCTTCTCCTCACCTGTCTCCTCCGAGGCACGTACACTCGGGTCAGTATCAACTCTGCCTTGCTTCTTAATAGTCCTTGGAACCCTGACTTTCGGTGTTCTGGTCTTCTTTTCGTGAAGATAAGGTCTGGCCCCTCCGGAGGCCACCTTGACAGAAGAGTGAACCTATCACCGGGGAACCCCAGGGGGCCAGCCTCAGTTCTAGGGAAAAAGCCCGAAGGCAGAAAAAACCCTAGTCCACAGATGGGTTCTTAGATGGTATGTTTCAATGATGTCAGAGTTGATGAAGTAGTCAACATGTGAGATGGCAGGAACTCAAGAGGCCGGGAACCAGGACACGGAGGGAAGGTATAGAAAAGTAACGGGATACTATGAGTAGAAGACAAGAGAAGGAAAGAGAAGGACTGCCGAGAGAAGGCGTAGTCAGGAATAGCGTTAACCCACTGAATCCGGCGAGACGAAGGGAACCCTTCGCCGGCAGGTATACGCTGAAGGGAACGTAAAGGTAGGGAAGAGATAAAGGCTCTAGGAATTTCGGAGGCAACCGGTACCACAACCGGCATAGCGCTTCCGTGAGAGCGGAAGAAACAACCAGTCAGAAGGGCTGAAGGAACAGCTAGTCACGTAAGAAAGCTCCTGCCTCCGGACGCGGAACACAGTGCGCGAGCACCTACGTGGCCGGAGAGCGAGGGTGAAGTTTTAAGGTTAGGAGGAAACAGAGAAGCGGAAGAGTACCGCAGCTGTAGTAACTGCGGAAAAAGGTGAGTGCAGAGTAGACCGTAGCGAACACGGGATAAAGGGATGGAAGGGCAATAGAAGTAAAGAGAGGGAACCAGAGAGTAGGAGAAATACACAGGAAGGCAATAATCCGAAGTGGGAGCGATGAGAGCGTGAAATAACAGATACAACGCGCCGAAAAGTGGGCGGAGCCGGATATATATAAGCTCCATTGTCCTGTTGGGCGCCATGTTGGATGAGGACTAGACCGTTCACCGTCTGAACCGCCATAGATACCAATGCTTCCAATCTTGGTTCCTGACAGAGGCTTCGGGGCTCCGGAGTTTACTCGAGATACTTCCTCGTGAAGAAGAAGACGGGAGGATGGCGCCCCATCCTAGACCTGCGACGTCTGAACAAATTCATCAAGGCGCAGAAGTTCCGGATGGTCACCCTCCAGCACGTCCTGGGTCAGCTGGAGGAAGGAGACTTCCTGTCGTCGTTGGATTTGGAGGATGCCTACTTCCATATTCCCATCCTAAAAGGGCACCGAAAATTCCTCAGGTTTGTGGTCCAACGGCGTCACTACCAGTTCAAAGCCCTCCCCTTCGGACTACGGTCGGCACCCAGGGTATTTACCAAGTGCCTTGCACCGGTGGCGGCGCAGCTGCGCCGCGAGGGGATCCACGTCTACCCCTACCTGGACGACTGGCTCATCCGAGCCAAGACGAGGGAGCTCGCCGTGGAGCACACGGCAAGGACCGTCCAACTTCTCACGGACCTGTGATTCTCCGTGAACTACGCCAAGTCCCACCTGGAACCCACGCAAAACGCACTGTTTCTGGGAGCGAAGCTCGACACAGTGTCCCTTCTGGCCTCCCCGTCGGAGGAAAGGACCAGGTCCATCCTGGGCAAGGTACAGCGGATGTTGGTTTCCGACGCGGCCAAGGTGAGGTCCATCAAGTCCCTCCTCGGAATGATGTCTTCTTGCATCTACCTCATTCCCATGTGCAGGCTCCGGATGCGCCCGTTGCAGGAGTTCCTGGACGCGCGCTGGATCCAAACGACGGGCGGCTTCGAGGAGAGGATCACACTCGACGAGAGTTTCCGCCGAGCGGTCCGGTGGTGGGGCACCCGCGCGCATCTGACGGCGGGCATGGACTTCCAGACCCCAGACCACCAGGAGACAGTGACCACGGATGCCTCCCTGGAAGGGTGGGGAGCGCACACCGAAAATCTGCACGCGAGAGGCCTTTGGCTCCCGACAGAGAAGTCCCTCCTATCAACGTCCTGGAGCTCCGTGCAGTGTTCTGGGCCCTCAGGTCCTTCCTTCCGTCCCTCAAGGGCAAGGTGGTGAGGATCTTCACCGACAACACCACCACCATGTTTTACATCAGGAAACAGGGCGGAACCAGGTCCCCAGCACTGTCCAAGGAGTCGCAGGACCTGTGGCATTGGGCCGTCGCCCAAAGGATGTTTCTGGTGCCGTTTCATCTGGCAGGGATAAAAAACACCGTCGCCGACTCACTCAGCAGGGAGCTGCGCTCGTGCCACGAGTGGGAACTACGGCAGGATCTAGTGGATCGCCTCTTCCGACGGTGGGGCACACCCCAGATCGACCTGTTTGCGACGGCGACGAACTCCAAGTGCCGGAGGTTCGCCAGCAGGTTTCCCCAGGCGAGGAGCATGGGCGATGCTTTCTTGTTCACCTGGGAGGGCCTGCTCCTCTACGCGTTCCCTCCTTTGCCACTGCTAATCCGGCTTGTCAACCAGCTCAAGAGGTCACGGTGCAGGATGATCCTCGTCGCACCTGCGTGGCCGTGGCAGATATGGTTCCCGGACCTTCTGGACTTATCAGCGTCCCCGCCAATCAAGCTGCCGGTGGACGCGGATCTACTCTCCAGGGAAGGAGGCGCCATCCTCCACCACGACCCGAAATCGCTGAACTTGCAGGCCTGGCTCCTGCAGCGCTAGAGTTTGGAGGATACGACATATCGGCCGACTGCAGAGAGGTTCTTGCAAAGGCCAGGGCGTCCTCGTCTCTTAAATGCTACGGACACAAATGGAAGAGGTTCTCTGTCTGGTGCCACGCACAGAAGATTAACCCTCTACGGATTACGGCTCCCCAGGTACTGCCGTACCTGCTGACGCTGGCCAAAGCTGGACTGGCACACGCGTCCATCAAGATTCATCTTGCTGCGATCTCCCGATACACCAGAACCACGGGGCGGACGTCTTTGTGGTCTCATCGTCTGGTGAAAGAGTTCATGAAGGGACTGTTCAGATCGTTCCCGCCGGTGAAGGCTCCGGCCCCGGCGTGGGAGCTCAACGTGGTGCTGACCAAGCTCATGGGACCTCCGTTCGAGCCTCTGCACTCGGCCCCGTTGAAGTTTCTGTCGTGGAAAACAGCGTTTCTTGTGGCCATCACCTCCGCACGACGGGTGGGAGAGATCCAGGCCCTTTCCTGCAAGGCCCCGTACTTGACTTTTCACGGCACGAGGGTAGTGCTCAGGACGCACCCCTCCTTCATGCCCAAGGTACCGTCGGACTTCCATCTCAACAAACCCTTGGTGTTGCCTGTGTTCTTCCCGTCGCCTTCATCGCCGGCTGAGAGGACTTTGCACTCGCTGGATGTGGCTAGAGCGCTGAAGTTCTACGTGGACCGCACAAAGTGTTTTCGGAAGACGTCACAACTCTTTGTGAATTTTGGACCTGTCAATCAGGGGAAGGCTCTCTCGAAGGCTTCCATTTCCAGATGGCTCTCCGGCTGTATCATGTACTGTCATCGGTTGGCAAACCGACCGCTGCCTGGCCGTCCGAGAGCCCATTCCACCAGAGCGATCGCAGCCACCACAGCGTTCCTTTCTGGTGTGCCCCTGCTGGACATATGCAGGGCTGCTACGTGGAGGTCGACGCACACCTTCACGAAATTCTACTGCGTCGATCGGGATTCCAGGGAGGAGTCCAGGGTCGGCCAAGCAGTGCTGCGCAACCTGTACGCCTGAGGTGAGCCTGGTGAGGAGGTAAGGTGCTTAATGTTGGGTTTGATGTAATGCTTAATGTTGAGCCTTTGCCACCTCCCGTGGTTGTGCATGTGTGTACTGCTATGTATTCTTTATTCATGAGCATGTGAATCCATGCCAGACCCCATGCTGGAGAAGGAACAATTTACTTACCTGTAACTGTTGTTCTCCAGCATGGGTCTGGCATGGATTCACATGCGAACCCTCCCGCCTACCCCTCTGCGGCTCTTCACTTGGCCATACTGCCACTTCACGTGCTTCCAAATCTGAAGATGGCTGCCAGAGGCGGTGCTTAGGTAGAGGGCAGTCATTGGCTGTGGTCAGTATGACGCAGAGACCAGTGATTGGTTATTGCTACGAAAGACAGATCAGAAACGAAACTGATACTGGTTTTTTCTTTACCGAGGATTCCCAGCCTGACGACGGGGAATATTCATGAGCATGTGAATCCATGCCAGACCCATGCTGGAGAACAACAGTTACAGGTAAGTAACTTGTTCCATCTCAGCAATTACCGCTCGCACGTGTAGACCCTCAGTGTAAGAACATAGAAAAATTGCAACCAAACCCTCTTGCTGAGTGTGGGCTGCATGAGAAGGAGGCCCATGTTTGGTTAAGGCTGGTAGAAAAGGTTACTTGAAGATCAGAGAAAGCTGGAAAGGTGATGGCAGTGCAGATCAAGAGGAGATGGTGAGAGCTTGGATTGAACAGGAGATGATGGTTGTAAAGAAGGGGCAACCTCAGGTGAGGGGAGTGAATAGAAGGAAGTGGCCATAGCAAAGGAGTTGGTAACATCAGCAGATGGTGAAAAGTTAGAGAGGTGGTTATACCAAGAAGCAGACTTTGAGGAGGTGATAATATCAGTACGAGGTGGTGGAAAGAGTCGGGAGGAGGAAAGAACAGGATGTGATGGGGACGTCGGGAAGACATTTTAAAGACTTGAGGGAAGGAAAAATATCAGGAGGCCACAGTAAAAGATTTGCAGAAGGAGGCAAAAACAGGAGGTGCGAGTGGACCGAGGGAGATGGTGTTAGTGAAGGAGGTGGCTGTTGGTGAAGTTGAGAGTTGTCAGGAGAGGTAATGGGGGAAAAGTTGAAGGAGGAGATTGGAGCACCAGAAAGAGATAGGACCATAGAAAATGGAGAGACCAGAATTAGGAGTAGGAGGAAGAAGAATCCATAGGTGAAAAAGTATTTAAGACTTACAAGCTATTCACAATATGCAAGTCGAATGACAATGACCTGATATAAATGCCTGGATCAAAATTGAAGACTGTAAGAAACGCCCTGAAATCTCACCCTCCAGAATATTCCAAGTCAGGGAGAAAAGTCTCAGGGAAACCCTATGGGGTAGAAAACCCTGAAGACAGATGGAGAGGTATTCGGCTTGTAGCAGGATAGGCAACCCCTTTCCTTATGAAGCAGAGCTGGCTCGGAAATACAGCAACTGCGGACCGGATCAAGGACGGCAGACATGGGGAGCGCTGTTGATGACAGAAGAACAGACATTGCTGAGTACAGGTGGAGGATCAGAAGGGGAAAGTTAAAAAAGGCATAAAAGATAGAAGAAAAGGCAGGGCACGAAACGTACCAGAGCGTCGGTTGCTGAAAGTAGAAACTCTGTGTAGCTGCAGCTTATGTTGAATCCTTTGATCGGGAACCAGCTTCCTGGAAGCGTCATCATGTTGCTTCCTGGAAATGTCATCACACAGAGTATAAACAGCTAAACTGCTGCACATGAACGTAGAAGATGTGTCGGGAACAACCGGCACAGGAGAAAGGAACACGCACTAGATGTGTTTTCAACAATGCCAAATAGACCACTGTTTGTGACGGGCTGTAACAGAGAGGTGCAGACGCTAGGGCCATAAAGTGATACAGAAGCAATCCTTCCAGGGGAAGAGAGTGCCATGGAGGGGGTAGGAGGAAAGCGAAGAAGATCAAAAAGTTCAGAAGTGACAGAAGAAGAATAGGGCCCAGTTGACCACAATAGGAAGGTTCACGCAGGCCAGTGCAGCCGTAGGCAGTGTCATGCTGCACTTGAGGCGGAACCCTGCATGGTGCCCATGGCGGCCCTGAAAGCACACCTACCTGGATGCTGTATCCCCAGTGATGTTTCAACCTCTGGGGGCCACAACAAGGTTTTCCTGGTCTTTGTTAGAAATGCGGGCTGTCTCATAGCAGTAGAGACAAGGCCTCTGGACTGTGGACACTGCCCTTTCAACTGACATGCACGGGGGACCGGCGCTGCACTTCCGCGCTTATGTCCTGTGGTTGGCGGTCTCTATTGATATGCGTATGTTCTAAGGCAGGGAGAGCCTCGTTTTTGTACTGTGGATGATTTACACCCCCTCAACCCCCGAAAGAGTTACCAGATACATCATAACATGTTCAGTGTTGCTCTGTGTTGCCCGCATCACTTCTCTTGCCATTTTCTCCTGCCTATTTTGCTTGCCTGTTTACACCCAGCCTGCCTGCTTATTCCTTCTGCCTGCCTGTTCCTTCAAAGCCTGCTTGGTTATTCCTATTAGGCTTGTGGGTGGTACATCTCCTGAAAGGGAACAGGCCTTCCTCTCCATCCTACCACACAGAGGAGAGGACTGAAGTGGACGGCGGAGGGATGCTCGAAGGCTCTCTCCAAAGCTGTAAGAGAAGAGGGCACTGACGTTTAGTACCATTAGTTAACAGAAATATGCACTATTTGCCACTGTCCCTTTTCTACCATCTTATGTTGGGATATTGGCTTGAGGAAGGAAGTGGGAATGGGATAGAGAAAATAAGGTGGAGTACAGAGGTCAGGAACCCCTTTCAGCATATGAGAAAAGAAAAAAAAACACAAGTCCAGTTTGGCCCAACCCGAATAGCACAAGGACATAGAGCTAGAGAAAGGGACAGATTACAATCAAGGGATGTATGTCTATTAATCCATAAAGAAGTCCACTTAAACAAGGTTTGAGGTCCATTCCTCAATCAATTCCTAAAGTTGTGTGATATTGCTCAAAACAACAAAAAATAGGTCAGCAAACACCAGTTCCAAGAGGGACAATCTAAAACACAGAGTCCATGCAACAATTCCAGAGTACGCATACCAAGAGAGCAAAGTCTTTACCAGTTTGTCAAAAACCAGAGTGAAACACAAAAACCGTTAGCCAGGAAGTTGATTCAGAAATCAGATAACTGGAGAAAAGCAGGAACACAGAAGACGTTGCTCATGGGTCACAAGCAAAGTTTTGAGACGCGCTCTATGCTACCGAACTTGTGTATTTACTTGCAAGTCTCAGTAAGCTTCCGGCATTGTGGTCATTGCTGCTTTGCCCTCTGAGAATGGTCCCCAAGCTACATGGCAACGGTAAAGCCGCCATGTGTACCGGCTGATGAGGGTGGTGCGTAGGCAGAACTATAATTCCTGACAATTCACCCTGCCTGCCTTGTCTCCAAGCCTGCCTGTCTGTTATGCTCTCCTGGTTTCCTGCCTGTCCTTTCCTCCTGGTGGCTGCCCTTCCTGACCCTTTGCTGTCCTCTGCCTCTTTCTCTTTGTTGCAGCACCAACTTGTTCCACCTCTGATCCAGTCAGTATTCTGGACCTCTACTTACCATCGCTCTGCAAGGTCCCCTGTTTTTACCACGTTAATCAGGGGAGGTCATTGCATGGTGCAGAGTGCTAGTCCCTGAGTGTCCATGTGTGTTCCCTATGCCTATATGTGGAAGCCCCAGGGCTGGTTCTGGTTCCTCAGTTATTGCATGCTCCACATCCTGGAAACCAGAAAACAGACAGCTCCACTTTTTTCCAGTGACCCTCAAAGAACAGGTACCCAGCAGAGACGAGATGCTGTTTGACAGGCAGACCCAGAGCATGGGAGCAGGGACGAGACAGGGCCAAGAAGGTTATGATATGAAAAGTTCAGCGATGTGAAGAGGAAGAATTACAAGGTTTGATCAAACAAACTCCTGATGACTGCCCTTCCTGGACCCTTGTTGGCCTCTGTGCTCTGCCTCTTTGTTGCTGTACCGGCCTGCTCCACCTCTGGGCTAGCCAGTATTGTGAACCTCTACTTACCTGCACTCAGCAAGGTCCTCCATTTGTTCGGCCTATAACCTACTTCAGTGGCTCTCCCTGGGCAGCATCTTGTGCAGTCCATGTACCACATTAATCAGTGGGTGTCATACTGTGTCACAGGGAGCCGGTCCATGAGTGTCCGGGTGTGATCCTATGGCAGGATGCACGGAGGCTGGTTCCGGTTCCTGGGTTATTTTACACTACGCATCCTGGAAACCAGAAGTAGGACAGCTCCACTTTCTTCCAGTGGCCCTCCAAGAACAGCTACCCAGTAGATGTAAGATGTAGTGTATGACAGGATAAGATGCCCACATTTAGACCTGGACATGGATTCCCTATAAAAACTCAGGGATAAAGTACAGGCCCTAAGATTGGAAGTTGCTTCAATGAAGCAAGCAAACACAACTGTGATGAATCAAGATTATCTGTCCCTTCTCCCCAAGGGGGAGCCACCCCTGTGAGGCTAGGGAGGTGAGCCCACTTAGCAAGACCCTAAATGTCTGGGCAAGTGGGACCTCACTGGGAGTGACTCCCCTCTAGGGGACATGGAATCTCATTCGTATATGGATTCCCTATGCAAAAACACAATCTTCTTATCGGGGATTGCCTGTAATAACAGGAATGTGCCTTCCTCTCCATTGGTTTGAGGTAATGCTGAATCAAAAAGGACACCCGAAAGAAAACGGTACGCCTCTTTGAACTGGGACCTGTATATAACAGTTACAAACCGATCGAGAAGAGAGAGCGAGCCATATGCAAGGGAAGCCATCTGACATAGTCATGTCTTGGAGGGTGTAAGGAAGTCATGGTATCAAAGTAAGACAGAGAACTCACAAAGGGATGATACCTGTTAAGCTACCAACCCCTTCAGGTAAACAATATAGCTCCAATCAGACATATGGGTTGGAAGCAGTGAGGTTGGAAAAATAATAACATGAAATCGACTCCACTCACAATCTAGGTCCAAAAAGAAAATATATATAAATTCTTTTTATTTTCACAATATAAAACAATCATATAAACTATATATGTCCACCTAGTTGGGACCACACCTCTCACGACCACCTTTCATACACTTGCATACCAACTCAAAATCTCATGATATCCACACTTTTTCTAGCACATATCATCAGTGTATTACACACTGTAACAATTTCTGTTAGCAACAAATGTTAAAGTCAGCCCTATATTTTCTTTTACAGTTAGGTACATTTTCCTCAGACCACCTTTCTAAACTGGTGGCCCCTGTCTACATGTCTACATATGTTTCGGTCCTCCGGTGGCACAAATATTGCCCTTGATTGCCTGGACCTTCTTCAGGACAAAATATAATACACAGAACAGTGATGAAATCTTTCTGTTCGTGCCAAAATGTAGGTGATAGGTGTTGTTACGCTCACCTGGTATCCACAGGGATGCCACCCAGCTGGGTTACTTGCTGGTATGCTTCTCAGCTTTGCCCTGTTGTGGTCTGTGGGGAAGGTTCTGCCTTGTGGTAGAATTAGGCGTGCTCTCCGTCCTGCCTTCTTTGCAGGGGCGCGTTGTCTTTCATGGGCGAGTGCGGTCCAGTGACGCCGGCCCGTTTGATATTGTTCAGGTGGGTCTTATTGCTGTTCTTTAGTTATGTTGCTATCCTGCATGCCTTTCTTTGTTTAAAATGTCTCTTTTTTTCCTCCCTTAGGTATGCAGAGCTTCAGCGCAGCGAACTGGCTTGGTTGAGCCCCGCTGGTAAATGATGGCGCATTAAGAGCGCTATGATGCGGTATGTAAGCGCTATGTGCAGCGCTGCAAAGTCTTGCCTTTGCTAACTTGTGTTTTCCTTCCTTGTAGGTCGCAGTGTTCTTCAGCGCGAGTTGAATGTCCGGAGTGGTGCCAGCCGAGAGGCGACCAGCCAGGTAAGCCTTTTGAGCAATTCGTAATTTGTAAATGTTTCTACAGCTTTCTTTAATGTTGCCTCTATCTTCCTCTTTCAGGTCGCTGTTCTCAGTAGCTACAAGTGTTTAAAGATGAAGACTGCAGGTAAGATGCTGCTGCTAATGATGTTCCTTTTGTCTCCTTGCAGATTCTGCTTCTCCGAGGTTCGAGGGAATAGCTGGACACGGTGAGCGTCACGTTGCAAGCTGCAAAGTAACACAAAGCATGTTCTGCAGTCAGGGTGTGGTTTATATAGCCCAGGTAAAGTAGTACCAGGGAAAGTAGTTCCAGGCCTGCCACACCCAAAACACTAGACCGCATAGCTTGTTCCTTCCCAGGTAAAGTAGTACCAGGGAAAGTAGTTCCAGGCCTGCCACACCCAAAACACTAGACCGCATAGCTTGGTCCTTAGGAACCAAGCTATGTGGATGCCTCCATGTTGGCTGACAATACAATAAAGTAGTTCCCAAGCACATTGTTGTTCATGGTGTATGAGTCTGGCACAATAGGCGTCAGGACTGGCCTCATGAGGGCTTTTGATGAGGATGCCAGGTACTAGAGGTGCAAGTCCTGACTCCACCTGGCCAATGGGTTTGTCAAAGGGGGTTTTGGGGCGAGGGTCGTGACAGCACTCCCCGTAAGGCCCCTCCCATGGTGTTCCTTCTGTCTGGCCCAGGTTTGGTTGGGAAGTTCCGATGGAATTTCCTGATTAGATGTGGTGCGTGGATATTCTCACTGGGCTCCCAGGATCTATCTTGTTGTCCAAATCCTTTTCAATCGACGAGATAATATAGCTTGGTCCTAGAGTATTTAGAGTCCAAGATATCTTTGACTTCGAATTCTGGTTCTCCGTCAACAAGTATGGGTTTAGGTGGTGTCCCAATCCGTGTGCCGGATTGCATTGGTTTCAGGAGGGACACATGGAATACCGGGCGGATGTGTAGATTAGGTGGTAAATCCAGTTTCACGGCTGCTGGGTTGATAATTGCCTTGATGGTATAGGGTCCTAAGAATCTGGGATGAAAGGTCCGGGTTCCCTTGATGGGTACGAATCTAGCGGTTAACCAAACTTTGTCTCCTACTTGATAATCAGGGCCCTTTTTCCGGTGTTGGTCGGCGAATCTCTTTTGTTTTTCTTTGGCATGAATAAGGTGTTCCTTTGCCCTTTTGAAAGCCTGAGTAATGGTTGTGTATAGAGACTTTACTGCTAGCATTTCCAAGCTGGCTGGAAGGTCTAGTTCAGAGGTACGTGGATGTCTGCCATGAAGGGTATAGAAGGGCGTTTGTCCCGTGCTTGAATGCAAAGAATTGTTATATGCATATTCGGCTCTCCATAGTAGGTCTTTCCAATTCCTTTGTTCGTGGTGCAGCATGCACCGTAAATATTGCTCGAGTGTCTGATTGTTTCTCTCGGTTTGGCCGTCCGTTAGGGGATGGTGACTGGTAGATAGCCGAACGCCGATCTGCACCATTGCACAGCATTTTTTCCAGAAGTTTGAAACAAACTGGCTGCCTCGATCAGAGACCAGAACCGAAGGGAAGCCATGTAACTTAACCATGCCCTCCAGGAACACTTTTGCTAAAGTGGCTGCATCTGGGAGGCCTTTGAGAGGAATAAAATGGGCCATCTTCGAGAATAAGTCCACAACTACAAGGATGGTGTTGAACCCTTGGCTTGGAGGTAGATCAGTGGTGAAGTCAAGGGAAAGAGTGTGCCATGGAACTGGAGGAATGTCCAATGGTTGTAGGAGACGAGATGGTTTTTGTTTCTGTGATTTATTTTGTGCACAGACACCGCAGGACTGAATATACTGAATGATGTCCTTACGCCAGGTAGGCCGCCAAAAGTTCTCTTTCACCTTAGCTAGGGTTTTGGCGATCCCAGGATGCCCTTCGATCAGTGAATTGTGATAGTTTGAAATAATATGCTGTTGTAATTCCTTCTTGGGTACATATAGGCGATCCCTAAAAAAGGGTAGGTGTCCTTGATGGTATATTGTTCTCCTTGAGTTTGCCATGAGAGGTAGGCATCAGGATTCATTGTCCGTTGGATTTCTTTTCGTAGTTCTGCTTGTGTTAAGGCTGTCGTGATACCCAAGAGTTTGTCTTCAGGTATAATAGGTACTGGGTCTGGAGTTGTATATACTATTTCATCTATGCCCATGCGAGATAAGGCATCCGCCTTTCCGTTTCTGACTCCTGGTCGAAATGTGATTACATAATCATATTCGCCGAAGAAAAGGGCCCACCGAAATTGGCGCGAGGACTCGGCCTTGGCTGTTTTGAGCTATTGCAGGTTTCGGTGGTCTGTGATGACTGTAATGGTGTGTCTGGCCCCCAGAAGTTAGTGCCTCCAGGCTTTAAAGGCGGATTTGATAGCCAGGAGTTCCTTGTCCGTGATGGCATAATTAATCTCTGGAGGTGAGAACTTTTTCGACCAGAAGGCCACAAGATGTAGCTGGCCAGTTTCCGGGTCTCTCTGTGGAAGGACAGCCCCCATTGCGAGACTGGACGCATCAGTTTCAACGACATAAGGGAGGTCTGGACGAGGATGTCGCAGGATTGGAGCGGAGGTAAACCTTTGTTTAAGTTCATGAAAGGCTTCTTCTGCTTCTTCGGTCCAAGCAAACTTTTTATTGTTTTTTCGTAATAGTACTGTGATTGGGTGCACAACCTGAGAGAAGTCTGGGATGAACCGGCGGTAGAAGTTCGCAAAGCCCAGCATGCTTTGTACCCCATTCAGAGACGTCGGTGAAGGCCATTTCAGAATGGCATCTACCTTGTGCACGTCCATTCTGATGCCTCCTGGAGTAAGGATAAAACCAAGAAATTCTACTTCGGTGACGTGAAAAAAGCATTTTTCAAGCTTTGCAAACAAGCGATTTTGACGGAGCTTGGTGAGGACTGAACGAACGTGCCTGACATTATCTCGTTCCGAGGCTGAGTATACTAAGATGTCGTCTATGTACACTAAGGCGCACACATCAATTAACTCCCTTAAGACGTCATTCATGAAATATTGGAATGCCGCAGGAGCGTTGCATAACCCGAAGGGCATGACTTGATATTCAAACAAGCCGTACTTCGTACGGAAGGCGGTTTTCCATTCATCTCCTTTTCTGACTCAGACCAGGTGGTACGCTCCTTGAAGGTCCAATTTGGTATAAATCTGGGCATCTTTAACTTGGTCTAGCATCTCAGGGATAAGTGGCAAGGGGTAGCGGTTCTTCACGGTGATCTGGTTCAATGCGCGGTAGTCAATACAGGTTCTCAAGTCTCCTTCCTTTTTCGGTACAAAGAACAAAGGACTGGCTGCGGGGGACTTCGAAGGACGGATAAATCTGTTTGCAAGGTACTGGTCTAAATAGGATTAAAAATGAAGGTTTTCTGGTTCTGTGAGAGCGTAGATCCTGCTGCAAGGGATTTGTGCACCAGCAACAAGGTCGATCTGACAGTCATAGGGCCTGTACGGCGGCAATTTATTGGCTTGGTCCTTTCGAAAAACATCCTGGAAATCATGGTATTCACTTGGCAAGGTATTAGTTGCTCCCAGGGTTGATACTGTCGCTCCGGGAGTCATGGGGATACAGATGTCGGGTTTCTTCTCTTGGTAATAGCAGGCAGGGGAGCAGTCACCGGGGAAGGTTAATTTTCGTACCCGCCAGTCTATCAAAGGGTTGTGAGCAACCAACCATGGCATCCCTAGTATTAGCCTGAACTGAGGTGCCTTGATGAGATCGAATGAAATAGACTCCCGATGTCCGTCCTGACACAGCAAGGTTACCCTGGCTGTGCACTGGGTTACTGGTCCGGAAGCGATTTCTGTCCCATCCACTGTGGTTACCTTGTCCATAGTTGGCTTAGAACACAAAGGGAGCCCCATCTCTGCTGTCAGTTCTTGATCAATATAATTTCCAACTGCTCCGCTATCGATGTATGCTTCAACGGCATGGATTCTTGACGACTGTTGGTGGTTAATTAAGATCACTGGTATTGCAAAGTGCGAGGTCAGCAACTCTTTCTTCTCACTTGACAAACTGACCTCTACGTTTGTCGAGCTTGTTAGTTTCCCGATTCCTTAGCTTCATCCTTCTCTGTGGCCCTGACTGTTCTTCTTGGGGGTTTTACAGGACAGTCCTTCAGGAAATGTCCTGGTTTCCCACAATACAAACAAAGCTGTTGTTGTCTTTTTTGTCCCGCTCTTGTTTTGTTAATGGAGGCCGTATCCCTCCAATCTGCATGGGTTCTACAGCATTTTCAGGTGCACGGGATGTGTTTTCCCTTGGTCGAACATACACGGTCCGAGGGTCTGTCTTAGACCGGTCTGCCTTTCGGTCCTGCAACCGGTGGTCTAGCTGCACGACCAGATTTATCAATTCTGCACAGTCTCTGTGTGGATCAACCACCTGGGCCAAGACGTCCTTTAATTCGCCTCGTAAGCCTCGATGGAATAACGTGGTTCTTTTGTTTTCTGGCCACCTAGCTTCGGCAACCAGTCTGTTGAAGGTAGCAATGTACGTTAACAAGTCCTGATTCCCCTGTCGGAGGGACAAGAGTTCATTGTCTACTGCTTGTTCCTGGGTATGGCGAGCAAAACGTTTTTCCATTTCTCTCTGGAACCCCCCAAAGTCATGTAATAGAGGATCGTCATGGGTTACCAACGGCATCGACCAATCTGCTGCACTACCACTCAGGTATGATAAGACAAAAGCTATCCGAGCTTGGTCGTTTGGAAATGCTCCAGGCCTACAAAGAAAATGAAGGCGGCACTGATTGATGAATGCCGCATACTTCCGTGGGTCGCCTGGGAACCTTTCTGGTGGTGCCAGGGGCACTGTTCCAGGTAACGTGATCTGTACCGGAGTGGGTGGTATGGCGGGGATTTGCATCATTGGATTGCTTCCAGGTAGAGGAGTCTGTCCTGCCTGTGATTGCAAGTATTGCCTGCTTGTCTCTTCAGTGCGTTCTTTGGTCACTATTAGGTCTCTCCAGAGGGCATTAGTCTCTTGTCGGGCAGAATGAACCTCAGCACGAATCTCTCCTAGTAATTGGGCCAATTGGTCCATTTCTGATGTCTCCATGGCACCCAAGTGGATTTGTTATAGTAGGCTTTGTGTTCTGTTACGCTCCCCTGGTATCCACAGGGATGCCACCCAGCTGGGTTACTCGCTGGTATGCTTCTCAGCTTTGCCCTGATGTGGTCTGCGGGGAAGGTTCTGCCTTGTGGTAGAATTAGGCATGCTCTCTGTTCTGCCTTCTCTGCAGGGGTGTGTTGTCTTTCATGGGCGAGTGTGGTCCAGTTACTTCACTGACGCCGGCCCGTTTGATATTGTTCAGGTAGGTCTTATTGCTGTTCTTTAGTTTTGTTGCTATCCTGCATGCCTTTCTTTGTTTAAAATGTCTCTTTTTTCCTCCCTTAGGTATGCGGAGCTTCAGCGCGGCGAACTGGCTTGGTTGAGCAATGCTGGTAAATGATGGCGCATTAAGAGCGCTATGATGCGGTAAGTAAGCGCTATGCGCAACGTTGCAAAGTCTTGCCTTTGCTAACCTGTGTTTTCCTTCCTTGTAGGTCGCGGTGTTCTTCAGCGCGAGTGGAATGTCCGCAGTGGTGCCAGCCGAGAGGCGACCAGCAAGGTAAGCCTTTTGAGCAGTTCGTAATTTGTAAATGTCTCTACAGCTTTCTTTAATGTTGCCTCTATCTTCCTCTTTCAGGTTGTTCTGTCCGGGAGGCGTGCAGATTCGAGGAAGCTGTTCTCAGTAGCTGCGAGTGTTTAAAGATGAAGACTGCAGGTAAGATGCTGCTGCTAATGATGTTCCTTTTGTCTCCTTGCAGGTTCTGCTTCTCTGAGGTTCGAGGGAATAGCTGGACACGGTGAGCGTCACGTTGCAAGGTGCAAAGTAACCCGAAGCATGTTCTGCAGTCAGGGTGTGGTTTATATAGCCCAGGTAAAGTAGTACCAGGCCTGCCACACCCAAAACACTAGACCGCATAGCTTGGTTCTTAGGAACCAAGCTATGTGGATGCCTCCATGTTGGCTGACAATACAATAAAGTAGTTCCCAAGCACATTGTTGTTCATGGTGTATGAGCCTGGCGTGATAGGCGCTAGGACTGGCCCCATGATGGCTTTTGAAGAGTATGCCAGGCTCTAGAGGCCCGAGTCCTGACTCCACCTGGCCAATGGGTTTGCCAGATGGGGTTTTGGGCGAGGGTCGTGACAGGTGTTGTTATTCACAAAGGTCATATAGTTCTCAGTCACCTTCGGCTATTATTTGCAGAGGGCTCGTGTGTATTAGGCAAAACTGTCCTTTTGGTTCTCACAGACAGCGTAGTGATCTTGGAACCACATGCAAACCTTCAGATCTCAAAGATTACTTTTTCTAAATGTCGCAGGATGACAGCAGTTCGGTAATCTGATGTATGCCAGGGAAAAAGATCTTTATTCAAGCCAGTATCACAACACTGTTGATGTAGAAGACGGACACTGTAGGTTCTATGCAGTGTATTAAGAAATGGATCCCCTCACTCCTCAAGTCTCCACCGGCTTCCAGAATATGACACGGACTGCACTCGAGGCAGATATGGATTGTCCTGTGAACGCGGCGAAGCCGGTGGAGACGTGAGGAATGAAGGGATCTCTTTCCTAAGACACTGCATAGAACATGTGTGAAAGTCGGGCATTTGAACTCTTACGAGCTACATACTTATGGCGTCTTGCCGGGAATATCGGAGTCAATATTGTCCTGGAACTCACCAATTCCTTCGAGCCAGTGAAGCAACTGGTTATCTACGCGCCCCTGCACTCAATGCAGGATGGAGAGCTCATCTTTTCAAATCATCAGATGAGACTATAAGAGGGAACATCCAAGGTGATCAGTGGGGAGAACAGCGGGGTGGGGGGATTTACTCTCAACTCCACGGGTGGTTAATTCCCTTTCTCCACTTATATTCCTACGGGCCAAGCAAACAAAGCTAGGTGGGCCAGTCCAGTCCGTCATCTCGGCCCTATGCGTCACATTGGTGGAGACCGCAGCAGTCCAGTCCAGATCGACGCCTCTGTGGGAGCCAGGTGAGCGTAACAGAGGCCCCAGTCGATGAGAGAGATTTGCCCCCAACTCTCTGCTTGGAAAAGATCCTGAGCCGCAGAGAGTTGGAAGTGGATGAGCGGAGAGCGTGAGACGGGAGATATTTAGAAATAGAGAGTTAGAGTAGTGCAGTCCCTGGCCCCAGAAAGCCTTGTGTACAATGCAAAGGGTCTTGAACTTGATCCTTGCTCCCACAGGGAGCCAGAACAGAGATTTCAGAGCTGGAAAGATACGATCCCTGGGCGTGAGGCCAAGGACAAGTCTCGAAGTCCTGGTCTGGATATGTTGCAGAGGTCGGAGAGTAGAGGCAGGCACATTTAGAAACAGCCTGTTGTAGTAGGACCAGAGCTCTGGAGACATTGAGCTTCTGGGGGAAGTGAGGAACGGAAGACTACCTCTGAGGAAGTGCAGCTGATAGTTGACCTCTTAGAGATGTCAGAGATGTGAGGAGAGAAGGAGAGCGTGGAGTAGAAGATGACACCAAGGTTCTTAGCCTCATAGGTATGAGCAGGAAGAGGGCCCAAAGTGGGTGGCCAGAGAGAGAGAGGAAAGGAGGGAGCTGGTGTTCCGATGAGGAGGATCTCAGTCTTACTGGCATTAAGGCAGAGATCATTGGCAGCACACCATTCCTGAATTGCGGCCACACAGTCTGGTATGAGAGAAGGGGAAGAGGTGGCTGAGGGGAGCCTGAAAGAGAGCTGGGTGTCATCCGCATAGCACTGAAAGTTGGAGCAGAAAGAAGTGATGTGGTGGGCACGAAGTGCCAGGTATTGTTTGAAAAGGTTAGACCCCTGGGGGACACCACAAGTAGAGAGAGAGATAGAAGAGAGGAAAGACCCCATTTGGACCTGAGAGGGAAGGTCAGTGAGAATGGAGGTCAGCCAGGCAAGGGCCTGATCAGTGATACCCAGGATATCACTAAGGCGATTGAGCAGGATGTTATGGTTGACGGTATCAAAAGCTGAAGAAAGATTGAGGAGAATCAAGACAGAAGGAAGGTTAGAATCAAGGTTAGAAAGTAGGTCTTCATGGGTGTTCAGGAGAGCAGTGTCCATGCTTCTGGCAGCTCTGAAGCTAGACTGGTAGCCGTGGAGACAACCAACAGATTCAGTGTGCAGATTAAGCTGAGAGATGGCCAGCTTTTTCAAGAGTTTGCCCAGAAAAGGAGTGGTGGAGATTGGGCGATAGTTAGCAGGAGGGAAAGGATCAGCAGTGGGCTTCCTAAGAAGGAGCTGCACAAGTTATTGCTTAAGGTGGAGGGGAAGATTTCCCAAAGGAATAACACGAGGAGTGTGGGGAGTGTAAGGGGAACCGGCTGTAGAAGGAACGTGAGTTATCCCATTTCTGGAGTCAGGCAGAGTCAGGCATTCTTTGATTATCACTCGCACTTGACTGCTTTTCCAACTATAAAAGGTGTGGTTCTACGCAGATGAAAGAGCGAGCTGTGGATGTTGTTTGGACCGGAGAAGCCACTGAGCAGAGAGCAGCAGGATCGACAGCTCAGAGGGGAACGGCATGCCAAGACGATGGCCCAGTGTTTCTGAGGGGCTACAGCGTGGCTACGGAGCTGTGTCTCCTGAGAGCCAGAGCGAAGCATTTTACAGGCTGCTGCTGGCGGGTAAAACATTGCTTGTTCCCTTGGGATCTGTGCTGGCCCAAAGGGCGTCTGAGGAGCAGGTGGTGAGACTCTGATCTCAGACCCGCACAACCAGGCGGGGCCGCTTGTCAGTGAGCTGCTGCCCGGATGAGCCTCGTGAAGAGAGAGGGAGAGAGAGAGACTCTGGAGCATGTGACTGACTGAAGCAGAGCAGGCAGAAGAAAATGCACCAAGTGGCAGGGATTGGAAATGAGGAAAGAAAAGGAAACTAGTAAGGAAAGATTGACAAGAGTAACGAGATTGAGAGAAAGTCAGAAAGCAGAGTGCGCAAGGGACACAAAGGAAATTGACTAAATCAATGAGAGCGCGAGTGACCCAAAAAGAGAGAGAAGTGTGCAAGCGACCCGGCAGAGTGGAAAAGGTGCCAGTGGGCACAGAACGGTTGAGAAAGTGCAAGGGTGCACAAGAAAGCAAGAAGGAAAGTGACAGTGGGAACAAAGAGGTAAAGAAAGTGCAAGTGTGCACAGGAAAACAGAGGAAGATGCCAGTGGACACGAAGTGGTAAAGAAAGTGCAAGTGTGCAAGAGAAGGAAAGAAAGGCGCCAGTGGGCATGAAGAGGATAGTGTAAGTCTGCAGGCGAAGGAAAGAAAAGTGCCAATGGGTACAAGATGGAAAGTCAAAAAAACAGAGGGAACAAGAAGGGCCACAGAAAGCCTTTGAAGGAAAAGGTAAAGAGCAGGAAAATCAAAGAGAGGTGGTCACGGTTAGGAGGAGAAAATGACCTGGCGTTTTCGAGAGTCTCTGATGCTAACCCTTTGACTGAACTATGTGTGAAAAAGAAGGTACATCCTGACAACTGAACTTGTGTTTTCTTTTAAGCTCTAGAGGGGCCTGCGCTTGGGGAAGGGAACCCTGAGAGGTCCAAGAAGTGTACTTGTGTTTGAACTTGAAAGAGGCCTGAGCTTGGAAAGGGAACCCTGAGAGGCCCAGGAAGTGTACTTGTGTTTGAACTTGAAAGAGGCCTGAGCTTGGGAAGGGAACCCTGAGAGGCCCAGGAAGTGTACTTGTGTTTGAATTTAAGGGGCCTGAGCTTGGGGAAGTGAACCCTCAGAGGCCCAATAAGTGGAATCTTGGCTATTTTGTGTTACTGAAGGACAAGAAGCTTGGGGAAGGGAACCCTGAGGCATTAAGGACATTGACATTGTTTGGACTATGGAGAAGGGCCTATGAACAGTCCTTTTTGATTAAACTCATCCTTTTGAAGTTGTACAGCCTACCTCTGGTGAGAAGGCCACCTGAAACCAATCCTAGTTTCCTATTTTTGTTGAACCGCCTCCTTTACTTTTGAAAGACTTCCTAACACATTTTTGTCAAAGAGTGAAGGCAGGCAAAGGTTTAGACACACACAGGGCCTCATTACACGGTAGGCGGTAAACCATGGTGCTATTAGCACCATGGTTGCCGCTGGTACCATACCGGTACCACCATGGAGAAAAGGGGAATTACCACCCTATTCCAAGGTTGGCGGGGCGGTAATTCCCCCTTCCTCCATGGCCCTTCCCCATTCCCATTTTTGCCCCATAGGGCTCAATGGGAATGGGGAAGGGGCTAATTATGGTACCGCAAATTGTGGTACCGTAATTAGCAACAAGGTCCCTTTGCGGGTCCCAACTTTAACGGATGGTCTACACCAGCCGTTAAGGTCGGGTCCCGCAAAGGGACCTCGTAGTAAGGCGGTAAGGGTTTACCGGTACCGGTGCCCTTACCGGTACCGGTAAACCCTTACCGCCTACCGTGTAATGAGGCCCACAGACTTTTATTTTGGACTTCGAGACTTCAACGGCCCTTAGAAGCATCCTTTAGGGAAATCATCCCTTTATTGTTAGGGCCCTTTTCACCACCTTGCTTTCAGTTCATCTTACTTTCACTTAATTCATAAATATTCATAATGGTTCAGCAATTGTCTTGCTTTGTTGCCATCTTCAAAACATACTCAATATATCCTTTAGGTAGTTCGGTATTCAATAGGGGATTGTTTCACCCTTCAAAAGTACTTATTATACTTGGTAGCTTGTTTGGTATTCACAGTCATCTAATTTGCCCTTCTGTAGCATACGCAAGATCCAGTTTGTTCGGCATTCAGGTATGTTGGTTTCCCAGCCCCGGAGCTCCCCGGTATGAAAGTTCCCTTTTCTGCACTCACTGGTAAGCTTTCGCTCCTCCTGGCTTCTCTGTTTCCTCTTAATTGCTCCACTTTCCCGCGGCCATCCCAGAGAGCAGCGCTCGCTGTCCTGGGCAGTTCATAGCCCCGCTCTTCCACGGCCAGAGCTGTCGAGGGCCACTTTTGCTCTCTAAGCGGCCGGCAGCACTTTGGACGCTCTGTTGCCCCACCTCTTCTGTTGTGGGCACCAGAGAGGATGAATGGCAGCAGTGAGTCTTGACCCTCTCACGGCCAGTCGTAGCCCCGAGGTCTCCCTCGCACTTGTGCTTGCCTCCGATTCCCTGTACCTGGCTCCTCCATACGCTGCATCGTTCACAAGCTCCTTCTTACTATGCCGTCTCGTCCTCTCGCTATTATACACCTGAGGCTTGTTAACAGGCTACAGGTGCAAGTCCTCCACATTGATTGCCTGACTTTGGTGAAGCTGATTAGTGGGACATGCCTGGCTATTGTAGTTGAACTCCTCAAGAGCCCTCTTCCTCGTCTCAGTACCAAAGTGGTGTGAATGCAGACAAGTGTGCATAACTCCTAGTTGTTTCCTCCTCGTCCCAGTCTTATGATAAAAGGACTGTGGGGCATTTTGGTCAGAATAAAGAGTCAAAGGCTGACAATAGAGTACAAAGGCAGGGGGCACATTGGATTTACTTTGACAAGGGAAAGGGGGGTACCATGTCTCACCAAAAGACGTCCTCTCTCCATTCTCCAAGTTCCCTCCACCGAGGTGATTCTTCCTGGCATATCCACCACCAGCGTCGGGATTCAAAAGCAATGGCCTTTCCCATGCCACCTGAGCAGAGGATCCCAGGGGAAAGGCAGTGAGGACGCCCTAACTGTTTCACAGGGAAACCGGGAGAGAAAGACGATGCCCTGATCTCAACCCTTTCGGTGTTCCACTGGGAAAAAATATGGCTGAAGTTCCAGGAACCACTGCATAACTCTGGGATTGGACTCCTTTCTTTGGCTAATCCACAATAAAGGAGAGTGGTCAGTGATCAGACTAAATTTGCGACCCAATGGGTAATATTTGAGATGGAGTATAGCCCATTTAATTGCCAGTGCCTCTAGCTCGATAACGGAGTAGTTCCTTTCCCTGGGAAACAGCTTCCTACTGTTGTATAATATAGGGTGTTCTAGTCTATCATGATTTTGAGAGAGAATGACTCCTAATCCCATTAAGGAAACATCTGTCTGTAAAATAAATTCCTTAGAGGAATCAGCTACTTTCAAAATGGGGCTTTGGCACAGGGTCTTTTTTAGCATGGTGTAAGAAATGTCATGCTCTTCATCCCACCTGATCTTTTGGGGCTCAGCGGTTTTCAACTTGTCTGTGAGTCGTGTGGTCTAACTTGAGAAGTTTGGAATAAATTGGTGGTAGTAGCCGATCAACCCCAAAAACTCTAAGATCTTTTTTTCTTTTTGGTGTAGGGGTATCGAGAACAGCCGTAACCTTGTCCTTTTGGGGTTGCACTGTACCATTACCTACCTGCGGACTGAGCTAACTTACACTTTTTGAGGTTAGCGGTTAGGCTAGTACTTGCATGATTGTGTAAAGGTGGAGCATATGATCTTCCCAAGTTTGACTGTGCATCACAATATCGTCTTTATAGGCTCCGCAGAATTCTGATTAGGATTGTAGAATTGTATCCATTAATTTCTGGAATGTTGTGGGAGCCCCATGTAGACTGAATGGTAATACTTTAAACTGAAACAGACCTGTAGGGTTAGCAAAGGCAGTTTTTTCTTTGTCAGGCCCGTGTAGCGGAACCTGCCAGTAACCTTTTATGAGGTCTGTAGTGGAAAGATAGACAGCATTACCCAAACGGTCAATAAGATTGTCAATACCTGACATTGGGTAAGCACCCAAGGCAGATATGGTATTTACCTTTCTAAAGTCGCAACAACACCTCCAACTCTGAACAGTTTTTGCCACTAACACGATGTGGGAGGACCAGGGGCTAGTAGATGGTTCAATACTATTAGCCTCAAGCATTTGCTTAAATACCTGGATGATGGTTTCCTTTCGAGATTCTGTTAATCAGTAGGGTTTTAAGTGTACCACTTTTCCTTCTGGAGTGCGGATTGGATGATAAATACCCTTTATTGTTCCTGGCTCCTCTCTAAATACATCAGTAAATTGTTGTATAAGATCATATAAATCTTGCTTTTGGTTGTTACTGAGCTCAGTGGGGATAAGGGTGGTGTTATCTGAATCCTCTGGTTTCAAACAGGACAACATGGTGACTCTGAAGGATTTTCCCTCCATTTTTTAAAAAGATTAATGTGATAAACGTATGTTTTTAGGCAGCGATCGGTTTGGGAAATGTTATAGTTACAAGGTCCCATTTGTTCTAACACCTCATATGGTCCATGTTACTTAGATATTAGATTTTTCTCAAAAGTGGGCAACAATACCAATACCTTCTGACCCATTGCAAACAATCTCAAAGAAACTTTTTTGTCAGATGAGGCGTTCAGTTGGTCTTGTGCCTTGGCCATATGTTTTTGTATCAAAGATCTAACTAGGGTCATGTGTTCTTTAAGCCGGTTTGCAGTTTTGGAGAGTGGTATTGCGGCTTCTCTTTCTTCCCAGGTTTCCCTCAACATGTATAGGACATCCCAAGGCTCCTGTCCATAAAGTAATTTGAATGTGGAGAAACCTGTAGAAGCTTGAGGTGTCTTTCCTAAATGCAAATAAAGCCCATGGAATCATCTGATCCGACTTTCTGCCACCCTGTTCCACCAACTTCCGCAATATGGTCTTTAGTGTCTTATTAAACCTTTCTTCAAGGCCATCTGTTTGTGGGTGATATACTGAGGTCTTTAAAGTGGTAATGTGCAATAATTGTTTACATCCCCCATGAGTTTGCTCATAATCATAGAGCCTTGATCTGTCAGTATCTCTTTTAGAAACCCCACTCTTGAAAAGAAAGGGAGCAGGTGTTTCAATATTTGATGGGTAGTATTTGTTCTTGGTGGGAAAGGCTACTGGATATCGTGTTGCAAAATCTATGATAACCAAAATGTACTTGTTCCCTAATTATGATGTTTCTAGGGGTCCCACAATGTCCATACCAATTCTTGAAAATGGAATTTAAATGATTGACAAAGCATTTAAGGGAACTGGTGGTGGCATATAACTACTGGTGTTCTGACAAATTTCACAGGACTGTACGAAGTTCTTAATGTCAGCATGACTACCTGGCCAGTAAAACATATTAATGATTTGGGCCTATCTTCGTCTATTCTAAATGGCCCCCTGTCAAATGTGAATGAGCACCTGTTTATGACTCTTACGGAAAACTAAATGGGTTTTCACTAAGCATTCTGATGTAGTGTCTTCTCGGTAAATAAGCCCACGTCTCAAAAAGAAAAAAGGCCCTCCTTTCTCACGGCCCTCTTATTCAGATGTCACTTGTAAAAAAGCTTCAGCCATCAATGGGTCATTCTTTTGGGCAAAGGCTAGGTTGGGAAGCTTTTCGGTCTCCTCTTCTCTAATCCTTCTTGGATTGGGTTCTTGAGGGGCTTCAAGTTTATTATCCGGCTCTCCAAAGCCCTGAGTACCTCGATCTGTCTTCTCCTTCCCAGCCTCTTCCTTGATCATAGGGAACATTGCCCTCTCGAGAACCCCTTGGACAATTGTATCCCCTTGGCAGATTTGGAAGGGATCCTTTCCGTGATTCTTTGACAACACTCTAATGTCACCACTAAAGCCTGGATCTATAACCCCAGCTATCTATAACCCCAGCTAGCACATCAATTCTGAGCATCCACGCTATTCCTGATTTGGGGGCCAACCTAATGTAAGTATCAGGGTGTGGGATTGGAATCACATCATTGGGTATTAGTGTTCTTTCTCCTGGGGGAATGATCTCGTCCCTACTGCTACAAATGTCAAACCCTATAAAACACTTGGTGGCTTTTGAGGCATCTGATGCTCTGGGACTTAACTTTTCAAATTTTAGGGTTCTCCAACTTGGATCAGTTAAGCAACATCCCACTTCTGACACCATTTGTGAAGGAATCATGAAGTAAGACCCAGACAATAGATTCAACTTGCTAAGAAAAGCTTCATTTATTTTAAATGTCAGATAGAGTAAGGCCTAACATGCCCTATGCTAAGGTGGGAATTCCCTACCTAAAGAAAACTAAGGATAGTCAGAGTTGGTAAGTTCAAATGAAAAGTCTGTCTAGTTCCAAAAACCTATACTTGCCCTCACAACTAAATCTATACAATGTCTAGGGGTGTCAGCAGCGTAATAAACAGTGTTCAAAAGTAAAGTTCTGAGCGTCTTCCAGTTCTTTGGCTTTCCCTCAGCTTCCCCGTTTCTCAAGTTCAAAATAGTTTCACAAAGACTTCCGGGTTCCTTTCTCCAAGCGTTCAACACAGTTCAATTGTTCCTTAAAAGGCCTATAGGTTTGCCTTCCCCAAGGTTCAGCGCAGTTCATAACGTTTTGGGGGGGCCCTCCCCGGCCCTCCCCCAAGATGCCAAGTCTTTCTGCTGGCAAAAACCCAAAAGGCAGTTCAAATCCACTGGCTCTCAAAATAATATCAGTTGAACTTCTTATTCATTCTCACTCGGTCTAGGCACAGTTGTCGGGCTACACGGTCCACCCATCACAGGTCAGGTCACGCAACGGTAACCCTGTGCACTTTGCTGTCCTTCTGCATTCTTCAGATTTAGGCCAACACAGGTTTTCTTCTCTCAACCTGTAGTCTTGTGGATTCTTGTATTTTGGCTCAATACTTATTTCCCATTCTTTTTGGCAGTCTTTTTGGAATTTTGACCCCACTTGTATCTCATACAATTCACTCTGTGGTACTTTAGCTCTTCCCCCCAACTTGCTTTAACTTCCACTTACTTTCACTTCATTCATGCATATTTATAACGGTTCAGTACTTATTTCTCTTTGTTGTCGTATCCAAAACATACTCAATCTATCTTTTAGTTAGTTCGGTATTCAATAGGGATTGTTGAACCCTTCAAAAGTACTTATACTTGGTAGCTTGTTCGGTATTCACAGTTATCTCATTTGCCCTTCCTTAGCATGCGCAATGAGATTCAGTTTATTCGCATTCAGGTACCTCAGTCTCCCAGCCCCGGAGCGCCCTGGTATGAGTGTTCCCTTTTCTGCACTCACTCACCAGTAAGCATTCACTCCTCCAGGCTTCTCGGTTTCCTCTTCTTGGCGCTGCTTTCCCATGGGCTTCCCAGCAAGCAGCGCTTGCTGTCCTGGGCAGTTCACAGCCCCACTCTTCAACGGCAGGAGCTGTCGACAGCCTCTCTCGCTCTCTGAGCAGTCGACAGCACTTTGGAGGCTTCGGTGCCCCACCTCTTCTTTTGTGGGCACCGGAGAGGATAAATGACAGGAGTCTCGACCCTCTCACAGCCAGCTAGGGCACTAGCGTTTCCCTTGCACTCCTGCTTGTGCCATCTTCCCTACAGCCGGTTCCTCCATACGCTGTGTCCTTTGCCAGCTCCTTCTCACTATGCCGTCTCTCCCTCTCACTCTTATACACTTGGGGCTTGCAAACAGGCTGCCGGTGCGAGTCCTTCACATTCATTGCCTGACTTTGGTGAAGCTGTTTAGTGGGACATGCCTGGCTATTGTAGTTGAACTGCTGAAGTGCCCTCTTCCTCATGTCAATACCAAAGTGGTGTGCATTGAAGGGAGTGTGCATAACTCCTAGTTGTTTCCGCCTCATCCCAGTCTTATGATCAAAAGGACTGTGGGACATTTTGGTCAGAATATAGAGTCAAGGGCTGACAATATATTCATCAATATACGTGTGCCTCTATGTGTATCTCAAAGTAAAAAGTAACTGGATTATGACTATCCATATTCTTTTGGATGTCCGAGTCCCTTGTCCTAACTTATTTATGAAAATGTATGGACAATTCATCTAAAGGAAGCAACTCACAAAACTCATGCATATACGACATTAATGAACAGAATTGAAAAAACGGAATTGAAAAAACCCCAATAGAAATTCGTAAGATTTTCTATTTTACCATGTGGTTAGAAAAATGCATATGAATTGTTCTATATGCTATATCAAAAGTGAAATAAAAGGAAATCAATACAGTTCAAGTGAAAATCAAATGTAATTTCTCATTATAACTTTGATCCATATCCTAGTGTCTCATCAATTACAATTAATTGATGATCTTGGTGCATGAAAAGAAAGAGCAAATCAAAGAGGTTAAAAAGTCATTTGTGATTTGGTGATAGATGTCACAATCTTTTTTTGATTCTTGCATCCTATCATACATAGATTTAGTACTCAGAAAGAACTCATACAGACTCGATATTTAAACAGTACAAATACCCATTCCAAAAATATAAAGTCATTGGTAATGTTTAGAAGATTTACAGAGCTGTCCTCTTAATCCTGTTGCTGTGGGAGTCCTGTGTCTGGGTCTGTATAGTAAAAGTTATCTTTGCCAATGTGAAATAATGAGTGAACAACACTTATGGAGAACATGCAGGGGGCCTGAATGCTGAATCCTGGTTTCCTGTTCTCTTTGCGTTTCGGCAGATACTGCAATTTTTGATACCGCCTTCTTCAGGGCGTCAATTAGAGTACCCCGTGTGTTAATACATAAGAGCAATATGAGTGGACCTCTCAATCATGCTTGTAACTACTAAGCAAGAATAAACTAAATTTGTAC